>NC_084589.1:36016853-37446853 GCF_033807715.1 Cololabis saira | reverse complement strand
TTGTGAAGATGACCCAAAAGCAATACCCCCATTTCCAGAATCAACAGGCCCCCATTTAGCATTCCCAGATCCCCTGGAATGAAACGTTCATTTTTTTTCCCTCCTACTATCATCTCCTGCAAAGCATTGCAAGGGAATTGGATCTGACTCTGCACAGCCCCGTTATACTCAGATCTCATCAGGCGTGGGTTGGAGTCACCCCTTTCCTCCGGAAATTGAACTGGATAGCAGCTAAATGCACATCATTGAGGTGCCGACCAAAAAAATGGCACTGCTCCCCCTCCGCATAAAGACACCACCCCTCCCACCACCATTTCTCTTATAAATCCTTAAAAAGGGCCCCCGACTTGAATGTATGGCAACACCATCAATATTGATGTGGGAGAAAGTTCTTTCAAAGCTTCCTCAGTCACAGAACATTAATATTGATAGTGTTGTGCAGCAGCCGGCATGCATGGTGTGTCTCTAAAATGGTAATTGCATCTGAACCGGGGGGTTAGAGGCCAATATCATCGCTGAATATGGACATAGGTGTTTAGCTGTGAGCAGGACATGGGGCCACGGCAATCATCGCGTCCTCTTAGGCAACCCGACCGACACGAGAAGGGCATGTTCAGGGTCGCCGACGAACCTCAAGTCTTAATTTGCTGCATTTCATTCTTCCAGTGAACTTTCACATCTAAAACAGGCCCAGAGTTATTACGGGTGCGCCCCAAGAACAAGCTGTCACATAGCCACTTGGTCAGTGGTCGTAAGCATGGATAATCCAGGAAGAAAGAAAGGAAGAAAGAAAGGCTGCTTAACATTATAAGAGCTACCATTGTTGCACCTGAATGTCATGAGCTTTGCTTGGAGAAAAAACGTTGGTTGTCCAGTCTGGGTTAGGGGTTTGTTGCCACAAATGTGGCCGATTTGGTGTATTCTGGCCATTAATTTACTTTTCATGTGGCTTTAATAGGTTCTTAATGTAGCTTTGAGGATTCAGGATTTGTTTGCTTGGAATTACAGTAGTTTGAAAGTTAATTCATGATATATCACGGGTCCATCTTAGCTTCAGGGTAGTTTTCACTGACACCTAAAAGAATATTTGGTTTGAAAGCAGTACAGTACAGTATCTATCTATCTATCTATCTATCTATCTATCTATCTATCTATCTATCTATCTATCTATCTATCTATCTATCTATCTATCTATCTATCTATCTATCTATCTATCTATCTATCTATCTATCTATCTATCTATCTATCTATCTATAGATCACATGTGGGTACGCAGTTAGTTAAACCCACGTATAACTTCCTAGTTGATCAAGTTGATCTTCAGACACAAAGACTTTCTTTGTTTACTGGCATTTATTCGTACACATATTCCCTCAACCATGCAGTGGAAACTGTATAAATCATATGACATGGTCAATTAAATGTGGTGTGAAGCATCCTCATACAGTATAAACAATATAAACAAGTATTTCAGCAGCATCAAATGTGTTTTTCATGACCCGGTTCAAAGGCTATAAAGTGCTGTATGTATTTGAGTTTGTGAAATGTGTCTTCATTATCATAAACCAGAAGGCACAGTAGGACCTGAAGCAGTGACTCAAACTGTGGGGTGTGCCCCCTGGCACCGCTTTGGGCACACTTGACTTGGGGGGAGGGGTCTTTTTTTTACTTTTCCATCTGTAAATGTGAGTATTTTCTACCTAAAAGATCTTTTTTGCTGTTCGCTCTCTGAAAACAACAACAAAAAAGATCAAAACCGAACATTGAACTTGAATTTGTAGTGATGGTAACAAGTCTGCAGCCCCAGTTTGAACTCAACGGCCATTTAAACTTTAGGAAGCAATGTGTCATGTGAAGCCCAACATTTTATTCATACTCCACACGCCAATCAAAATGGGGGCGGTATAGCTGCCGAACATAAGAAATGAGAAAACACAGTCCCTCATGGCCAATTGTACACCGTCATTTCGATGCCAAATGTACTGCAAATCAAAACCCGTAATCTGAGAATCAAATCAAAGAATCTGTAACCAAGAAATCCAAACCTCTAACCGAAAGAGCAAACGTTTTTTTCAGTTACACTTTTCTTTCCTCGGCATCATTTCTAAAACCATTTCTGAGCTGTTTCGTTTCGGCGTTGCAATTCTGAAACAAGTTAAATCAGAGCCAATGTCAATCTTCTGCGGAAGGCGGGACATAGCAGAGATCAATACAGTTGGTGTTGAATTGACGCCACAGTAACTTCAAAAATAAAAAAAACATCAACAATGTTTAGCAAAACAAAAATCGCCAGCAGTTTACTTACCAATCTAAGAGAAACAAAAGTAGCTGTTTAGCTGTTTTTATCTGCTCTTTGTCGCTTCCGAACTAATCTTTTTTTCTCGTACCAGGTGGTTGTGGTGGTGAAAAAGTTCTCTTCCCGAGAGCGTTATCCATCCTTGTGGTTTCTGTTCTCTTGTCCTAAAATGTTAAGTTGGGGCGGTACCTACGTGACTGACAACAAGTTCAGGTACGCCCACAAACCGTGCGACTTCTTCGTGTCATCGTGTTGTACTGAGGCTGCTATGTTGCTCGCTACCGCCACACATGGCATAAACTGGTATTACAGGACTGCAAGAACCACAGCTAGTCATTTAGCATGCTAACTCGTTAGATACATCAGCAGCCAAATACAGTCATCATTTTTGTGACGGGACTGCACTTATTTCTCCTCATTCTCTTGCCATTTCAAGAGTATTTAGGTATATTTTAACCTAACAGAAACAAGTACATGTGTATATGTATGTTTTAATGTGTGTAGAAATATCTGAGTAAGAATTCTTGTAAAGAATAAGATTATACAGGGGTGAATATAAATTCACATCATAAATAATGTCTGCTTTTACGTATAGATGAATACAGGGACTCAGGGTAAAGGTGATTAATACTCGGGTAACCCACAATTTATATTTATAAAATTCTTACTATTAATTTGTGCAACCTTTAAATATATCAAGTTTTTTCTTTTCTTTCATATTTAATAACGAGGATTCAACTGGAAGAAAATTGTAATAAGTTAATACGTTTTTTACTTCTTTCTCCTAATTTTTCGAGCAAAACACATTTGCTGTTATATTTATTAATCCTCCCGACTTTTTTATACAATGGTACATTTATTATTTAGTGATTATTATTGCTCTTTTTTCATTTTATTTATTTATTGTTCTGCTGTTTTATTTATTTATTTATTTTTTTGTGCTTATGCTTGAAATAAAAGATATCAAATCAAATCAACGGGACCCAAGGTGATAGAATTACAAAATAAAAGTAGTGCCTAACTTGACTTTTTCTCATGAATGCAGTTTCAGCTATGTATTGATTTGTTTATGCTTTGAGTGAAAAAAAAGTAAACCTTACAACATCAATAAAAGTACAAACTATAACTATATTCTGTGGAGAGTTAGAGATGTGTGCAAATATGATAAAAGAGTATTGTGATAAAAGTCTGCATTATCCAACCCTTCAAAGAAGATGTATGCAACAAAGTTTTATTAGGAACAGGATAAATCAAGTAGAGCTGTTGCGACAGTAAAAACACGACGTTTGAATCTGAATTTATTGTTGTTTCTTTGTTTTTTCTGTTTTTCATCAGTGTCATCTTTCCAATAACTAATTATCTCAGCATCAGCCCCCAATACCAACACTGGACTGGATCGGTTTTATCATTATTGTAGCTTTCAGCAGTGGCAGCTACTACAAAACAAATAAAAATACTTAATTTCTTTCCAAAACCAGCTATTTTTGATTTAATAAACTTCATTTTGTCTATGGATTTCCAATTTAATTTTTCTAATTGTTTTTGTCCGACAAATAATTTTAAGTTTTTGTTTTTTTTCAACATCATCTTATAAATGACGGGTGACAAACACCATCTTGTGACTCTGATCAAGGCGAAAGGATCGCCGAAACATGTCAGTAATTAAAAAAACTAAAATGTATTTGTCTGACAAAAAGAATTAGCAAATTAAACCAGTTATGTTTTCCCTTCTTTTGCACAGGTTGCGCTTCATTTTTAATTGAAAAAAAAAAAAATGCAGTGTGAAAACTTGGCTGCCTCGGTATTAATTGAATTGAAAATACTTTATCTACCCCTAATACTTTAACTTTGCACAGATCTAAACACTGCAAGAGACATAATTCAGCATCTTCAGTACTGAGATGATGTTTTGTTTTGTGTTTTTGGTCTCGTCATTTCTGGTTTTGTTTTGAAAGGTAACTCCCCTCTCGTTTCAGGTCACTTGCTCTTCCTCGTGTCTCCCCTGATTCCTGATTGAATCCACCTGTTCCCTTTTCCCCCATGTCTTCATATAGTCTGCGTCTCCCTTTGTCTTGTGCCAGTGTGTCTTCCTACTTTGTCAGACCAGCCATAGTTTGTCTTGTCTCGTGATCATAGTTTCTTCTTTGTAACTTGTGTCTCAGTTAGGTTTATAGATATGTAGCTTTGTTTTCCTCCCTTTGGAGCGCCTTTTGTTGGGTTGTTGATTTTGGGCATCGCACCTTATGGTAACATTTTCCTCCCTTTGGACCTATAACTACTCTGTGTGAATAAACTGTCACCTAATACATCTGCTCCAAGTCCTGCCGCTAGGGTTGCCACCTTTCAGAAATAGACATAAGGGACGCCCTGATTTCAGCAGCGCAGGAGCCAAAAAAAAGCCCCTAAACTTCTAAACTGAATAAAAATGTGTTTATTTTATATGAAAAAACTAAATGCTTTGATTTAAAGTTTAAAGTGCTTTAATAGCATTGAACTTGCATGACTGTACAGACAGACAACCATACTAGCAACTGAAATATCCTCCTATTCTATGTATGTCCACATCGACCCAGATGTATAATATAGCCTACAGGTGAAGAATATGGTGTAAAAGTTAATTTATTTCAATAATTCAACTAGAATATGGTGTAAAAGTAAATTTATTTCAATAATTCAACTAGAATATGGTGTAAAAGTAAATTTATTTCAATAATTCAACTAGAATATGGTGTAAAAGTTACTTATTTCAATAATTCAACTAGAATTTGGTGTAAAGGTTAATTTATTTCAATAATTCAACTAGAATATGGTGTAAAAGTTAATGAAAATACGGTACAAATCGCGTCCCGTATTAGTTCAATACGGGACGCAACATTTTTTTTCTCAAATAAAGGACAATTCCGTATTTTACGGGACGGGTGGCAACCCTACTGCCGCTCCTCTTTATTTGTCCTGTGCTTTTATGAAGGATAAATAACGATAAAGAAGAAAAAAGGCCTTCTGGGGGGAAAGCAGGGTGTTCCCAGGCCAGCACTGAGATCTACTCTCCCCAGCAGGTCCTGGGTCAGCAGCGGGGGTCCTCCTGGTTGGACATGCCTGAAACACTTCCACATGGGGGCGACCAGGAGGGTCAGGGTCCCCCGCCATCGGCCGACCCCATGCAGAGGGGCCATATGACTGGGATTCAGTGTGAAGTGGACGGCGGCCAAAGGCCAAGCCTCAGCGTTCTGACCTCTGGTTGCTGAAACCGGCTCTTTAATACAACGAATGTAAATCGATATAAGTATGGGAGTCCTGACAGCTTGTTGTATTTACAAGCTGTTAAATGAGGACAGATGTAGGTCTTTTTCAACCCAGAAACCACTAAACAAATTGTAATCTTACACCCGGTTGTAGCGTCCGATAGAGAAGCTACATGGGAGAAGACATGTCGACCCTCCACATGTAGGTTCCCTACCTGGAGGCTGAATCGGAGGCTCCATGTGTCTGATGTAAAAAGAGACACCAGGATACAAACCATCTGGATTCCCAGTTAAAAATGCTCCAGACTCTCTCATCCTGGCGAGACTTTAAATGAGTCAGCAAAGATCAAGAAGTGTGAGAGGAGGCATTTGTCCTCCTTTTTCATTACAGCGGCGATGGGGTCAATGTTTTCTCTGTTTTCTCTGTTGCACGTCTTTGTATCTGGTTGCAGTTTTCCGTCTGTGGATTCACTTCTTTTTTTCTACAACTTGAAAATAAGCAGAATCTGTTGCTTTAATTTTCTGCATTCACTTTTCTCCTTCTTTTTTTTTTGTAAAATCTGTCTCACATTAGCCTTTATGAATACTGGAACATTAAATCACTTACATGCCCCTTTAAGAACATTTGATGCCAAAGGACCTGATTCAATTTGCATGACTTCATCAGCGCAACATAACGGCTCAAAGACACAAACGCCAGACTTGCCAGCGAGTCTGATGCACACTAACCTGTGAAAAGCACCGCGGAGAATATCTCATCAACTCTAACAGCCCATCGGTCCTAATGATATCATCGCTCCGTCGTCACGGTGTCCTCGCTCTTGTGCAAACATTAGATTATGCAGAAGTTGTTTTCTGGGTCACTGAGTTAAATATTTCAGATGGTTTACTTTTAGCTCGTCTGTTTCCACTTTGTGTATGCTCTTCATGTTTCTGTGTGTGTCTGTGTGTGTGTTTTTGAGGGTGTGCGTGTCCACATTGATGCATCTCACAAACTGTCTGGAGGCTGCATTTGACCCACTAAGTCATCTTCATGTGCCCCCCGGGGTCTATCAATTGAATATTTTCTGCAGAATAGGGGCATCACAGTTGACTGTTCAATCATCCAACAATACACAGGGAATTTATCACCATTTCTCACTTTAAAAATAGCTGTTTTTTGTCCTAGATGTAAAGTCGTTATTCACCCACAAGTATACTAAAGCGTTTTAACGTTGAGTTGGTTTCCAAAAGTTTGATTTTAGCCCATTTTGTTTGCAATTCTGTGAGGTCTAAGCGTGTTTGTTTGTGCGTCAAATGCACAGTTTAACATCTCTACTGGGCTGACAACATTGGAAAAATCTAAATTGCATTAGATCACTTGTACGTGTTATCGAACTGTCGATGTGCACAGAGGACATGGTAATCGCTGCAGCGACGAGCGGTCGTTGAACCGGAAAAAGCAGACGAGTTTTCCACAGATTATGAAAAACAGAATGATCGGAAAGTGCCCAAGGCCGAAGCTCCCATGACAGTTTCTGACCTTACTGCACACATGGACTCTGATTTTGACCTTATCTTGTCTCCCGCATTTCTCCTCTCCGACTTCCTTTTGGATATTCAGCTGCTTTGATGTTTTCTCTCGCTGAAAACGTTGAATAATCAGCCTAATTCTGCAATAGGTTTTTCTTTTGTTAATTCCTCATCTGCATTCATGCATATGTATTGATTTGTTTGTTTGAGATGAAGAGAAAATGAATTGTAGTTGTTCTTGTTTTTAGTTCATTCCCCATACAATTTGTAAGTGATTTCAATATAAAAAAACTTAAAGGAGCTTGAGGCTCCTTTTAAGAAATGAGACTCATTAGCGCCACCCTTCACCACGACGGCTGTCGGGGGTACTGCAGCCAACAGTGAAGCCGGCACGGGAGAACGGGGAGAACGTGCATGCAGCGTCATGTGACGTCACATCCGCAGCCCAGCGCGGGAAATTCGGACTCCGAATGGCAGCACATTTTGCAGCACACAGCCTGTTCAAGGCAACGGAGAGATACACTAGAGGGCTCATTCTTTTGGGTTTGGAACGCTTCATCTGACATTATTACTAGAAAACTTAAAACGTATACGAATTTTTTTCATAAATTCTGCCTCAATCCGGCCTCAAGCTCCTTTAATCAGATGTTAACATAGCAGTGAAAACATGGATGCAATAACATTGTTGGCCACTAGGGGCCAACAATGTTCCCATTGTGAAAGATTTCATTAACTACTTGGCTGAATATTTTTTTTTAACTGTTGCAACTCTGACGGCCCGCTATTCCCACAAAAATGGTCTGGTTACATTCAGAAAAGTCCATTCGATCCAGTAAAGTATTTAGTCCAAAATACATTATTATACCAGTAAATATCTACAAACAGCCGCTGCATCATTTGAAATTAGCCGCTCAATGTCCCAAATGTTCAACGTATTATTCGCTGTAACTCCGCTTTGCACGTATGCATCCCAGATATCTTGGTCTCAAAATGGAGTCTGTACGCTGTCCTTTTGATTGACACCTCATTCGACCATATAGGAGCTACCCTGTCCTCTCCACAGCCTACAATAGCCAATGAGCGCCTGTATGCAAATTAAGTATGTAACTGAATCCATCCTGTTCAAAAACAGCTTTCAATTTACTTTTGGTATGCCTTGGATAGGCGTTTTATGCAAAATTATGCACATTTTACAGGAATGGTAACAGTAAGCAAACAGCACTACCGCCATCAGGTGGTATGGAGTGGAAGTTCGCAAAGTCAGTGGATCCTACCGGGCCAGTCACAACGATGAAGACTCAACGGCTCCCCGTCGCCCCTGTCACAATTCCAGGCTCCTGGATTTCACCCCAGACCCCTCACTAATGGAAACATCCCTCACTTTCAGCTCTAAAAACACTGAAAAGGAGACAAATTTCAAACTCGATGGTTCAAAACCGCAGGTAATACTTCAATAAGAGATGCCACAACCACAACGGGTAATTATAGAGTCAATGGCAAACCTGCAGAGATGGGGGCTCTGAAAATGCTCATGAGCAGAGGCGCCGCAATGGGGCGGACAACCCAGGCAATTGCCGAGGGCCACGAGCTGAAGGGGGCCACGAGGGACGGCTGACGTCAACAACAAAATAATGAAACTAATTTAGACGCTGCAATGACAACGCATCAGAAACCCCCCTCATGGGGCCCTTTTCAAGTTGTCACTGGCTAGTTGATAGTAGGGGGCCACGACAGACGGCTGATATCGCTCCATAGCAGCGACACAACTTGAAACCCCCATAGACACTGCAATGACCCCTGTACTAGCCATTGATGTGCGGCAATAGTGGTTCATAATTTGAAAAAAAGAAGCAAACATGTCGGTCTGGACACACGAAAAGAAAAAAAAACAAGAAAGCAAAAAAGTGAAAGTGGTAAGAATGAGTAAGCTATGTGTGTTACATTATAAATAACTAGTGCTGCCAGCCAGCCTGCCCCTTTATCCCAAACTCCCGTCATCCACCAAGTTTACTGCACATTAAAGTCTGTTTAAAGTGAATATTGAGATAGTTATATTATTTATTATTTATTTTATATGTTAATTGTTTAATTAGAGATTGTGTTGCTGATCTGTGGTCCTGGACTTCATTCATCATGATTCTGGGGGGCCCCGTGGTCTCTCCTGCCCACGGCCCCCAGGGGGGCTAGAAACACCCCTGCTCATGAGTTGTGAAAAATGTATTTGTCTTTGAATGAGGTTAAACACTTTATGGGTTTCTTGTTGTTATTAATCAAGATTAACAAAAGATGTTACATAAATATCTTTTTCATCAGCTGCCGTTTGCACATTTGTTAATCAAGCAAATACTGACTGATCTACTCCAACGCTTGGATTTGTTGATTTATTGGTAACCGTGTAAATTTGTCCTCTTTTACAACTGTTGTAGCTTAAATGAAGCTTTCTGTCCTTCAGTCTTTATTTTAGAAACACTGTGAGATGAGCTCATGGAAACAAGACACGTGAAGTGGAGGCATCCCTCCCTGACGACTTTTGTTGTGTTTTTCTAGCTGACTGGCCCGTCGGTGAATGGTCTTACTGCCGTTCCAGGCAACGCCGGAGGACTCCTTTGTGTCCGGGCCGAGCTGTGACAGAGCCCCGTCCAACTTCTCACCTGCAGCATTGTCCGCCGGGCCAGTAATTGGGAGCTTAGATTCTGGGACAAGTTTCTTTTTGTCTGTTCTGTTGGAATCACTGACCCAGACGCATGAGGTCACAGCTGTGGCAATTTGTGTTGGCTGACACAGCTCCGCTTATCCGTCTCTGTCGGTTTACAGTGTAACGTGTCCACATTGTTTCCCATTAAACTGATTGCGTATTCATGTGTTAGCGATGTGTATTCCCCTCATCGGAAGCTGCTTTTTCCTTGATGTTTGTGTGTTTCGGATGAAGTGTTTTGAGTGTTAATGATTAAATAAGTCCCAGAGTTGCCTCCTCTGTTACTGAACTACACATAAGCTCGACAAACTGAGCCTCTTTGTGTTGCATAATGGAGTTAAAATAAAGGGAGAAGGAGCAATGAATTAACTTGCTGCGGAGGAGGAATGTACTTTAGTCCACACAATTGCTGTTTAATCTTCTCAGAACTTGAAACAATGAGTAAGTTGACGACAGTGTGATGAATTAAATTCTCAAACCTGATTTCACCTCCGAACCGCGGATCCTTGCAGCAAAACTCCCCAAATTAAGGTTAAATGTAGAAAGTAAACGTGAACGGAATGACGCTTCACTATTAATGGGAGGTGGTACAGTAGCTGTTATTGATATTAAGATATTAGAAATCAGATATTAATTATTGATAGTTCATGTTGTCATTAGGAAAGGTGGAGAGATGGAATTGGCCCCTAAGATCTGGCCCCCGAACAGTTCGTCCATTGTTTTTCTCTGTCTTTTGCTTTGAAAATTTAAATGATTGATGCCAGAGGGCTCGTCACGATGTATAGATCCAGGTTTTGTCAGCTGGTACAAAGATCATCATTAGGGCCCGAGCACTTACAGTGCGAAGGCCCTATTGTATCTGTAGGAATTATTCTTTCTTTCTTCTGACGAAAGGAAGGCCTTTTTTCCCCCTAAACATGCCCAAAAAGTCACCAAATTTTGCACGCAAGTCAGGCCTGGCCAAAAATTTTATATTTAATGGTTTGCATTGATGGCCATGGCAAAATGGCTCAACAGCGCCCCCTAGAAAACTTTGTGCCTCAAGCCCCACAATACGGTTTGATGTACATGCACAAAAATCGGTACACACCTGTATCATGTCGCAACTTAAAGAAAAGTCTCTTGGCGCCATGGCCGAAACCGAACAGGAAGTCGAGCATTTTGAATGAATCGTGTCATTTTGGCGCAATTTATGCCATTCCCTCGGCAGTTAATACGGCCCGAACCGTAACGTGCACCCAGGTGTGTTATACGTCAAAATGTGCGTCTCCATCCTGTGACAACATGCATTACTTTTCTCTTTCAAAAGCGTTACCGTGGCGACACTAGATGCCAAAAAGCGCGTCCCCCCTTCATCTGATTGGTCCATATTTGATAGTTCCCCAAAGGTCACCAAATTTTGCATGCAAGCCAGGCCTGGCGAAAAATTTGATATTTCATGGTTTGCATTATTGGGCGTGGCCTAACGGCTCAACAGCGCCCCCTAGAATACTTTTCTCTGCCATAACTTTTGAATGGTTTGACATAAAGACTCGTGGATGGTGTCATCGGACTCGGTATTGAGTCCTTGACCATAATTGGTTAAAATTAGCCCCGCCCCTTCTTCTGATTGGTCGATATTTAATAGTTCCTATTTTCTGCCATAACTTTTGAATGGTTTGACATAGAAAGTCGTGGGTGGTTTCATTTCTGATATGCTTATGGGGGGCGGTGGCCATGAGTGTGAGGGCCCGTTCATCGCTGCTTGCAGCTTTAATTATTTATTGTATCTTTTTATGAAAGCGATTATGTTTTGGCTTAGATGAAAACCAGCCAGGTGTCCATGGTAACTGGCTCCCAATGAAGTGAGCCGATGCATTGTGGGACTGTGTAGCTCATCACTGGATATTTTTTAGAAGTAGTTGAACATGTATGTATTTTTTTTGCATCCTTCATTACATTTTGTGCAAAATGTTGCCCACTGGTGTCTTGTTTGTAGGTAGTGAGGCAGACCGGGGGTAGAATTTAAAGTCTGCATTGGTACGCCTCTGATCCAGCCAGGAGGTGAAGGGTTGTGTTGCAGAATTTGATTGAAAGGTGTGAAAGGGCCGGACACAACAACCTGTCGGCAGAAAAGCAGTCGGGCTGTAAGTCGGCTCACCGAGTCGGTCAAAAAAAATACACCTGAACACACAAACCCAACTAGAGCGTACGTTCTGCGCGAGGCGTAATACGTCCTCATAACTGCAGGCGGGGATAACCTGTGATGTCGACCAGAAAGAAATCGGAAATGACGGATCGCTCAAGTCTCGAGTTCTTAACTGAGCTGTTTTCGCTTCTGAAAGAAGTCAAGTCCATCCATTTTTCTATACTCGTTTTATCCTTCGCAGGGTGACTCCAGTGCTTTTAAGGATTGACACGACTACTAACTAGTCCCAAAGTATCTAACAGAATAACCAGCTCCAACACCCCCCTCCACCTCAGAAAAGGAATGACTAGTAAATGTTACTGATTTAAATTGGACTTAATTTGGAGATGAAAGCTGCATTTTAAATATTAAAGATACAATTATCAACTTGAACTTGCATTATTTACCATTATAGTAATCAGATTACACCGTATATCAGCATCACTGAAATGGACCTGATGCTTAATCAATCACAACGATATGCAAAAATGATTCATATATTTATTCAAACAAGGCCGTTATAAACACAAAACTGTAATTAAATACAGACACACATGCAGATGCTCCAAAACATTAAATCAAATGCAAAATACAAATAGTTTACAAAAGTGTACATTAAAGGAGCTTGAGGCTACTCTTTAAGAAATGAGACTCTCTAGCGCCACCCTTCGCCACGACGGCCGTTGGGGGTACTGCAGCCAACAGTGAAGCCGGCACAGGAGAACGGGGAGAACCCGCATGCAGCGTCATGTGACGTCACATCCGCAGGACAGCGCGGGAAATTCCGGCCCGGAATTGCAGCACATTTTGCAGCACACAGCCTGTTCAAGGCAACGGACAGATACACTAGAGGGCTCATTTTTTTTGGTTTGGAACGCTTCATCTGACATTATTACTAGAAAACTTAAAACGTATACAAATTTTTTTTCATAAATCCTGCCTCAATCCTGCCTCATGCTCCTTTAACAAGAGGAAGAACTGGTGATCACCAGATTCTGTCACCTTGGTGCAACGGCATCTCAGTTATCCGAGTCAGAGACCGAGACAAGACCAAGTCCACAAAAAAGTGGTCTCGAGACCAAGACCGGTCACGAGAACTACAAGTCTACCAGGAGGATGTCTGGCCTTGCAGCCAAAGCTCCAGTTGACCGCCTTGACAATGGAGGAACATAAAAGTGCCAAGCTACAGTCGCGTTCGTGGACAAGGTTCTCAGTCATTACCATAAGAAACTGAAGATGGGCAGAGGAACAAATCAATCCAACCCAATAAAGCAAAAGAATGAGTGTATTGTCATTGCCTCAGTTTATGACAATTAACAAGACATAGAAAGGTCAAGTTGAGGTTGGGAAGATCAAGATAACTGTCAGAGGAACAAACACAGGATTTCTAGAAAGGGAGATTAAAATCATGGACTGTAAAAGACCTTCAGGAAGATTTACAGGCTGGTGTTACTAACACCCCCCCCCCCATGTGACCTCGGCGGTGTCCGCTGCCTCCACTGTCGGTGCTCCAGTGCGCCACCACCTGTCATGACCTCATAAAACATTCATCTTTTTTTTTATTTTCAACTTTAGTCTTTTCCCTTGAATGATATGTCGCCACTCGAGATGATCCAGGGGATGATTTCAATTTTTAAATCCAGTAATATTTTAGTTTCAGCGTGAACAGAAGAAAATCCCTCATTGAGACATGGACACATGATTTCCTACACATAGTAATCCTCTTTATATTATTGTACCAGGATTTAACGAGGGATTTTGAGTGAGGTTTGACCCTCGTAGGGGCCAATTTTCTCTAAGCCTCAGCTCAGATCCACGAAACTGTCGCCGACAGAGACGTTTACATTTCTGCAAAACAACATTCCCATGAAGCCTGTGTTTTTATCGGACTGAGGACTTTTGTTGGTCATGATTGATTAATGGGGAAAAAGAAAGAATTAAAGGTTAAGCCAAGATGCTCTCTTGAGGGGAACAATCAATAATACTTCACATCACATTTCCAAGTAAAAAAGTGTATATCATAACCACAGATGAATATTAAGAGGACATCACGACTCTCATCACCTGCTTGTGGTTTACCTTTTTGAAGCTTCAATATCAGCATTCGCCTTTTGGAGATTTATTCTTTGTCATGGTCAGAAATTACCTTATTTGACAAGAGGTTTATGGTTAGTAGGAGCAGGATTAGGGGTTAGAGTGCATCTCTTAAAACCCAACTGGACAATTGTCTTCTGCTTCAATTATCACAGAGATTTCAACTCAGTGATCAGAAGCAATGATTTCCACTATATCCATTGATGCCTCATTACTGCTGAACAAATGGCTTATTTTGTAGTTTATGATTTGACTGCAATTGACTGGTTTACTTAAAAAGCTTAAAGATAAAGTTCATTATGATTTTTTTACTTTACAGATAAACTAAACTGAAATTGACACGTTTCTATCTATTTGTTGTTTTTAATTGGTTCATTGCATTTTCTGTGTTTATGTTCTATGCCAAATGACTCTTTAACGTAGCTATCATCCATTATACATGCATGGGGGTGTGTATGTAAACTGATTTAAGTATGTTAAAGCCCCAAGTCCACAACAAACAGATCTATCCTCCTAACATGTAGAGTTCCTCAAGGTTCATTTCTGGGGCCTCTGTTGTTTAACATCTATCTGCTCCCACTGGCTCAAATTATGGAAAATATGTGTTACCATAACTACGCAGATGACACACACATCTACATATATAACCATAGAGACTATAATCCAATAAAAAAACGTGATCAAATTAAAGAGTTGACCTGCCAGAATTTTCTTCACTTAAATGAAAACAAAGCAGAATAATAGTGTTTGGAGCCAAAGAAGAAATATTAAACATCAGTACTCAGCTTCAAGCAGTAAACCTAAAAACCAACAGCCAAGCCAGAAACCTGGTAGTGGTTCTGAACACGGATCTGAACTTTAACAGCCACATTTGGATAGTAGTAAAGTCAGCCTAGTGTCCCCTGAAGAACATGTGGAGGATTAAAGGACTGATGTCTCAGCAGGTCTAGAGAAACTAGACTGGACTTCTGTAACGCTGGTCTCACGGGTCTCCCTAGAACAGGGGTCGGCAACCCAAAATGTTGAAAGAGCCATATTGGACCAAAAACAAATATGTCTGGAGCCGCAAAAAATGAAAAGTCTTGTATAAGCCTTAGAATGAAGGCAACACATGCTGCATGTATCTATATTAGTTATAACTGGGGGGAGATTTATTTTTCATTATGCACTTCAAGAAAAAAGTTGAAATGTCGAGAAAAAAGTCAAAATGTCGAGAAAAAAGTCGAAATGTTACGATTAATGTTGAAGTACAATCTTGAGAAAAAAGTCGAAATGTCAAGGAAATAGTAAAAATTTCGTGAAAAAAGTCAAAATGTTGAGAAAAGTCAAATTGCGAGAAAAAAGTCAAAATTTCGAGAAAAAAGTCGAAATGTCAAGATTAATGTTGAAGTACAATCTTGAGAAAAAAGTCGAAATGTCAAGGAAATAGTAAAAATTTTGTGAAAAAAGTCGAAATGTTGTGAAAAAAGTCGAAATGTCGAGAAAAAAGTCAAAATTTCGAGAAAAAAGTCGAAATGTCGAGATTAATGTTGAAGTACAATCTCCAGAAAAAAGTCGAAAAAAAGTCGAAATGTTGAGAAAAAAGTCAAAATTTTGAGAAAAAAGTCGAAATGTCGAGATTAAAAAGGAAAGGAAAAAGGAAGAAAAAAGGAAAAAAAGAAGAAAAAAAGAAGAAAAAAAAGAGAAAAGAAAAAAAGGAAAAAAAGGTCAAACAATCTCAATCTTGAGAAAAAAGTCCAAATGTCGAGAAAAAAGTCGAAATGTTGAGAAAAAAGTCCAAATGTCGAGGAAATAGTCAAAATTTCATGAAAAAAGTCGGAATGTAAAGAAAAAGTCGAAATGTCGAGAAAAAAGTCAAAATTTCGAGATTAAAAAGGAAAGGAAAAAGGAAGAAAAAAAGAGGAAAAAAGGAAAAAAAGAAAAAAAAGGAAAAAAAGAAAAAAAAGAAGGAAGAAAGGAAAAAAAAGGTCAAACATTTTTGAAAAAGCTCCAGGGAGCCACTAGGGCGGCGCTAAAGAGCCGCATACGGCTTTAGAGCCGCGGGTTATCGACCCCTGCCCTAGAACCTCCATCAACCAGCTGCAGTTAGTCCAGAACGCTGCTGCCCGAGTCCTCACTGAGACCAAGAGAGTGGACCACATAAGTCCAGGTCTTAGATCTCTACACTGGCTTCCTGTCTGTCCCAGAATAAGTTTATAAATCCCTGATTCGTCTCAGACCGAAATACATCTCTGATCTCCTGGTCCATGATGAACCAACCAGAACCCTCAGGTCGTCAGGGCCACGCCTACTTTCTGTACCCAAAGTTAAAACCAAACACGGCGAGGCAGCGTTCAGTTTTATGCTCCTCACCTGTGGAACAAACTCCCAGAATGCATCAGGGCTGATGAAATTTGCTTTAAATTGAGGTTTGTAAACCTTTTTATTTACTGCTCCAATTCAGTAATCTCCCACAATGCACTACAGTCTTTATTTCTTGCATTTAAGTTGTTTAATTCTTTTAAACTAATGTCTGTCTGTGTTGAATTTCTGTTTTTAAACTCTTTTACTTTTTAATGCATTTTTAAAAAATGCTTTTATGTGAAGTACTTTGAATTATCTTGAACATGAAATGCGCTATAAAAATAAACTTGCCTTGCCTGATCTGCTATAAATTAATCATTTGCTTTTTGTCTTTACGTAATGACATCACCATGATGGATTTTATCAGTTTTTTCCCATGGGAGTTGGGATGGATGAGCTCCTAGGAGACAGTGGGAGTATCATGTTTTTTTAAACGTGGCTGCAGGAACATGTTCTGGACTCCAGATTGGATTTATGGACAATCGGGTCGACAAAAGACGTCTGGCAGACAAACATAAGAAATATACGACAAAAAGAATGAAGCAGAGGGAGTATTAAAGCAACATAAAACAAGCGGACGTAACAACATACAAAACTTACAACCAAAGCCGGCAGCTACTGAAAAACCTTCCTAAATAAAAGGGTCTATAGGCAAGATTTAACAAAGTCAAAGGGCAACATAAAGATGTAATTAAAACATGCTCCACATTCTGCGGTTTGCTCTAATCTTAGAATGAGTGCGTGGCACCGATACCAGCGTTTGACCAGTTGACCTCGGTCTGCCAGAGGAGGCGTGGAGCTCTGAAAGGTCAGGAACGTAGACGGGATCTTCATGACTCCCTGCAGACGGTCAAGCTCCTTTTTGTGTTAAACGGGTAAAAAGGCTGCCACAACAGTTTAAACAAGATTAGATAAAAGCTCGAACAATCATCTCCCACTGAGGTTTTGACAGTAGTCTATGGAGTTTGGAGATATTTCTGAGCTGTAAGAAGCAGTTAACTTATCAATTCTCCATAATGGCATTCAAAAGACGAGGCTTGGCAGATGAGCTTAATCCACCGAGGTGCTGCTAAATCACAGGGATGAGGCTTTCAGGGACGATAATTAGCGTTTCTGTCTCCTCTGAATTTAGTCACATGACCACCGTTTGATGCTGGTTTAAGCACTAAAGTTAAGAAAAACAGCTGTTGTCGTTCCTACACTTCAAGGAGCATGAGGCAGGATTTAGGCAGGATTTATGAAAAGAATTCGTATACGTTTTAAGTTTTCTAGTAATAATGTCAGATGAAGCGTTCCAAACCAAAACGAATGAGCCCTCTAGCGCAGTGATTCAACCAACCAAGTGGGCCGCTAAATCATTTCCAAAAAAGTATGATTTTTGTGTGTGTGGGGGGGGGGGGGGTTATAATTATATAACAATATACATAATAATGTTTTAAATGTTAAAACTCAGTTATGTTTAAAATGATATTAAAAATGTTTAAATATTATTTTCATTATTTTGTTTTGTTTTCCTTCAAGTATTAGACATGTGACAAGCAAATGAGCGATAGGAACTTTTGTTGTTATCGGTCGGACCACTTTGCAGCGGGACTGCATTGCACTTGACTTATTTACGTTTGATGCTGATACCTGAAACTGGAGTATAAAGATGGATGGCTGGCTAGCAACAGGAAGAATTTAAAAGTTCGGAGGTGGGCCGCGAACATTTTTGAGACATAGAAGTGGTCCCTGAGTTGGAAAAGGTTGGGAACCACCGCTCTAGCGTATCTCTCCGTTGCCTTGAACAGGCTGTGTGCTGCAAAATGTGCTGCAATTCTGGGCCCGAATTTCCCGCGCTGTCCTGCGGATGTGACGTCACATGACGCTGCATGCACGTTCTCCCCGTTCTCCCGTGCCGGCTTCGCTGTTGGCTGCAGTACCCCCGACGGCCGTCGTGGTGAAGGGTGGCGCTAGAGAGTCTCATTTCTTAAAAGGAGCCTCATGCTCCTTTTAAGAAGACCAGTGCAGATCTCAATGATCTTCATAATCTTCAACTTATTTCTAATTTTCTAGTCTTTTCCAGAAGCTCCACTCTTAGCTTCTCTGCAATAATCTACATGAGCAATTCCAGTCTGGTTTCTGTTCTCTTCATTCAACTGAAATGGCGAAGAATCTTGTTTTGGCAGCTGATTCTGGTCTCATATCCACCATCATCCAGCTTGATCTGGCCACACTTAGTTGGTCCAATTGAAATCCTTCACCTCACACTCACTCCCAGTTACCAATGGTGTGCCCCAGGGTTCTGTCCTCGGACCCATGTCCCATCGTTTACTTACTTCTACTTAGTTGAATTTTTCGTAAGCAACTCATTCATTTTCATTGCTTTGTGGATGACACCCAGCTCTTCTGCTCCCCCCAAGGCTCCACTCTTCCTCCCTCTTCCATTACTTTACTGAACCGTGGTTCACATCCAAATACCCTTAATTAAATAGGGAGGAAACTGAAGTGTTACTTATTGTCCACCTTAAACAAATCTCAGGCTTTAATTAAACCAGTTGACGATTCTAGTATATCTCCCTCTTGCTCTGGATGTGATCCTGAACATCACAGTCTCCTTGGCATCAACAGCTTACGTTGTTCCTTCACGCTGCTGCCATACTGGCTCTCAGTCCTGTTTTCATTCATAGTCATTTATAGGCTTGACTTGACTACTGCAACTCGCTTCTGGTTGGTTTCCTTCAGAAATCTATCCGCAAACTTTAACTTGATCAGAATGCGGCAGCCCGAGTCTTTGCCAAAACGTCAGTGGCTCCCAGTAGCATTCTGTTTCCAATACAAATTATTATTCTTCACCAACAAGGCTATCCATAACCTTGCCCCTCCATACCTTGTAGACCTCCTTCAAATGTCTATACCGGGTCGGCAACCCGCGGCTCTAGAGCCCCTAGTGGCTCATGGAGCTTTTTCAAAAATGTTTGACCTTTTTTTTCCTTTCTTCCTTCTTTTTTTTTTCTTTTTTCCTTTTTTTCTTTTTTATCTTTTTCCTTTTTTCACTTTTTTTCCTTTTTCTTTTTTTTCCTTTTCTTCTTTTTTCTTTTTTCCTTTTTTCCTTTTTTTTTCTTCTTTTTTCCTTTCCTTTTTAATATTGACATTTCAACTTTTTCTCAACATTTCGACTTTTTTCTCAACATTTCGACTTTTTTCTCAACATTTAGACTTTTTTCTCGACATTTCGACTTTTTTCATGAAATTTTTACTATTTCCTCGACATTTCGACTTTTTTCTCAACATTTCGACTTTTTTCTCGACATTTCGACTTTTTTCTCAACATTTCGACTTTTTTCTCGACATTTCGACTTTTTTCTCAAGATTATACTTCAACATTAATCTTGACATTTCTACTTTTTTCTCTAAATTTTGACTTTTTTCTCAACATTTCGACTTTTTTCTCAAGATTGTACTTCAACTTTAATTTTGACATTTCTACTTTTTTCTCCCCAGTTATAACTAATATAGAAACATGCAGCATGTGTTGCCTTCATTCTAAGGCTTATACAAGACTTTTCATTTTTTGCAGCTCCAGACATATTTGTTTTTTGTGTTTTTGGTCCAATATGGCTCTTTCAACATTTTAGGTTGCCGACCCCTCGTCTATACCTACCGTATCCTCTGATCCTCATCTATCTTCCTCACTGTCCCCTCTGCTTGCCTCACAACCATGGGGGCCAGGGCATCCCAACTATGGACCTCACCCCCCCCTGATCCTTGTAACATTGATTCAGTTCTGATGAAAACTCCCCAGCTTTAGCTTCTCTTCATTGGCTACTCAGACATCAGCTTGTAGTTCCTAGAGTTTCTAAAAGCAGAACGGGAGGTAGAACCTTCTAACTTCAGGTACCTCTCCTCAGGAACCAGCTGCCACTTTGTGTTTGGAAAGCAGACACCATCTCTACCTTTAAGATTAAGTTTAAAACCTTCCTATTTGATAACGTTTATAGTTATAGTCGGCTCAGGTGCTCAGATACATCACTTAGTTATACTTCTATTGGCCTAGACCAGGGGTCTAGACCAGGGGCCGGCAACCCGCTGCTCTAGAGCCGCATGCGGCTCTTTTGCACCGCCCTAGTGGCTCCCTGGAGCTTTTTCAAAAATGTTTGACCTTTTTTTTTTCTTTTTTTCTTCTTTTTTCCTTTTTTCCTTCTTTTTTTCTTTTTTCTTCTTTTCCTTTTTTTCCTCTCTTTTTTTCTCTTTTTTTTCCCTTTTTCTCTTCTTTTTTTTCTTCTTTTTTTTCTTTTTTTCTTCCTTTTTCCTTTCCTTTTTAATCTCGATATTTATGACTTTTTTCTCGAAATTTTGAATTTTCTCGACATTTCGTCTTTTTTCTTGAGATTGTACTTCAAATTAATCTCGACATTTTTACTTTTTTTCCTCAAAATTTTTATTTTTTTCACCTAATTTTGACTATTTACTCAACATTTCAACTTTTTTCTGTAAAAAATACAGAATACAAAATACAAAAATATGTATAAAAATAAGATCATAAATAATTATAAATCATTGGCATAGCCACATTATGTAAATTTATTGCAAAATTATGGACAGAATTATGTGTGTATTATGTCTATGGAAGGATGCATGTATGTGGATGTATGTATATGAATGCTTATGTATGCATGTATGTGTAGATGAGTGCACATGTATGTATGTGTATACAGGTATAAATAAGTGCATATATATGTATGTATGTATGTATGTATGCACAGCTATGTATATATAAGTGGGTTTGGTACATGTGGATGAATGTAAGCACATCTTGATGCTGTTAAGCCGAGATAGGCCAGTTTGAGCAACATTATTTCTTTTTCCTATTTATTTACTTTTTTCTTTCTTTATCTCATATGTATGTGGGTATGCATGTGTATGTGTATGTGTATGTATATATGTATGAATATATATTTATTTTCTTTCTCACGTAGTTATTTAGTTTCGTTTTTTTCAAATCTTGCACTGTAGTGGTTATATTATGTTAAAAGGGTAGACAAAATAAGCTTTGGCTTCTGTCTACACCTTTTGGTCCTTGATCTACCGGTACATGAAAAAACTTTGTATCGACAAATAATTTTAACAACGTGACCAAA
The DNA here is from genome assembly GCF_033807715.1 of Cololabis saira. NCBI lineage: Eukaryota > Metazoa > Chordata > Actinopteri > Beloniformes > Belonidae > Cololabis > Cololabis saira. The sequence continues at coordinate 37,425,384 of NC_084589.1, read as the reverse complement.
TAAAATCAATCAATCAATCAATCAATCAATCAATCAATCAATCAATCAATCAATTTTCTCGAAGTGCATAATGAAAAAAGAAATCTTCCCCCAGTTATAGCTAGCTTTTTGGTCCAATATAGCTCTTTCAACATTTTGGGTTGCCGACCCCTGGCCTAGACTGCTGGGGGGCCTCCCATGATACACCTCTCCTCTCAGTTCTCCCGTCCAACTCTAATAATGACACTATTGTTGTTGATATTAATCAGTTTTCTCTTCTTATCCTTTTTATCCTTCTTCCCAGCAGGTTTTTCTGGTCTGTGGTTGCTGTTCTCTCCTCTTTTTTGTCTTCTCAACCCCCGACTGGTCGAGGCAGACGGCCGTCCTTCCTCAGTCTGGTTCTGCCAGAGGTTTCTTCCTGTTAAAGGGGTCTTTACTTTCCACAATCGCAATGCTCAGGCTGGGAGATTGTATCCTTGAAAGGTTTTCATGCGATCTTAGCAAAGCAATTATTATTATTATTATTTAATTGGATCTATAGTAATCTGTACTAATTTGGAATGAGCTGAACTGTATTGTTGAAGTGCCTTGAGATGAGATTTGGCATGTTTTGGTGTGATTTGGCACTTTATAAATAAAGCTGAAATTAACTGAATTTAATGACTCCCTTTTAATAACTCAAACACATCTGCTCAGGCATCCCTACTCCCTCTGAACAGATGTCTACACAGATCACGTGACCAGTTGATGCTGCAATAACTGTCCATACTTCTCCATCTATCATCATTGTATTATCGGTTTATTGTCTTTTATCACTTTATCTTTATGGTCTCTATATTTTGTTCTCATTCTTGTGCATTCTGCTTTTATCTGTACAGTGACCTTCAATGTCATGAAAGGAACTTTTAAATAAAATGTATTATTATCATTATTACTATTATTACAAAGCTGTATATCATCAGCATAGAAATGACGCTATTGCAGGATATTGTTTAACTGTCAGTCCTCGAGGGAAAATGTAGAAAAGGAAGAGGAAAGATCCCAAAACTCAGAAGATGTAGAGTCAACTATGGAAAGCAATGGAAGAGGGTTTATTTTAAAAGAAGAGCGCCGGCAGGGCTGACAAGACACTCGGAGTAATCTGTGATGGGAGATGCAGCAGCAAGTGTTAAGGGAAAGGTTTCCGGACCAGCACTTCTTCTTGGCTTGGAGACAGCAGCTCTGAGCTGAAGGTGGCAGAGATGAAGAAGTTAACGGTTTCCTAGTAGTAATGGGGGTGAATGTAATTAGGACCAAACTTCTCCGAGGAATAGCCCGGGTTAGACCACTTGGAGGTAAAGAAAAGAGGCAGACTGAGATGGTTTGGACAAGAGGAGGGCTAGTGGAAACGCTGGTAAGAGGATGATGAAGACATGAGAGGAGAAAAAGAGATTTCTGGATGGACTTACAGTGGGTTTGTGTGCAGAAGAATAAGAACTAGAACTAACTATCTGTTTATTTGTGTACAGAATATGCCTCAGAAATATTAAGAGCAAATAAATAAGCATGATTTGACCTCTTAGGAACAACTGCAAAGATTAAATGAAATCATGCAAAGTAAGTAAGTTTAAACAAATCTTTAAAATCAATACTCTTTATGGATACAAAACGGAAATGGACACATGAACTGACAGCCAGTGACCAAAGTGCCTTGCTCAGCTGAAACACTTTTTCTTTTCTTTTATGCTTTTCTTTTAGAAGTTCTGTTAAATGAATACATTGTAAAAACAGAAAATTAGAAGGGGTAGTACTAGAAAAGTTTTTTGAAACTTCATCCTACACCCTTTCAAACAGGAAATATTTATCTACATATAGATTTGTCTCTTTAATTTGCTTTGTTTTGCTTTTTTTTTTTTTTTTTTCTCGGTATATACATTTTTTGTATTCTGATTATTTTTTTGTTTTTGTTTTAACCTGTTTGAATAAATAATTAAATGAAATGAAAATCTTTACCTGATATGCAAATATTTAAAACAACTGTTTTAAAAGAAGGAATTCTTAAAATGTCTCAAATAAAACAAGATGTGGGTCAACGTTTCTGCAAAGGGAGAGGAAAGAGTCACAGCACCTAAATAAATCTGCAAAAGTGCTAACTTTTAAAAATGAAGTAAATGTAGTCTATGGACCAGGCACCTACTGTCAGAGCTCGAACAACCCCGGCTCTTCCAGCCACTCCTCCGGGGATGTGACCTTTTCACTTACAATGTGCGTAGTACTGTAGCACAAGTAACACGACTTGTTCTGGCAGAACTCTGTAATGCCCCACGGGCTGGACACCAGCATGCGGTCCATGTGTGACACACAGAGACACTGTCATCCGAGCATCCCTGGCTGTCACACACTGTGACCTCAGACGAGAGCAGCGTAAAAGGAGAGTTACGAAACAACAAGGGATCAATGGGAAATCCTCTTTTCACCTCACACATCTGTCTCCGTAATCACCAGCCTGTCTGAAAGACAAATATCCGTATGTTTGCTATTGTGAGAATTATAGATTAAACAGAGTCTAGATAAGTACCGTGCAGAACATGCGCCAATAACATTTATTGTGACCTCATAGTCCTGATAGAAAATACGTCTTAAAGGCACAATAATCTTTTTATATCTTAATATATGTATTTTTTATCTGTCAGTGGGGAGTTTGATACTGCCAAGCATGGTGATATCTGACTTTTATGCCAATTCCAAATGACTTGTGAGAAAAAGTAAGAAGGTCATTGTCATTCCAGGTTTTATATATATATATATATATATATATATATATATATATATATTTTGATACCACTGATTTTTTTATTATCCTTGAATGAAAGGGAACAGAAAGAAGACAAAGCTTATTTTATCCGTCCCTTTTTCCTAAGAAATCAAATTTCAATTAATATAATAATAAAAAAATAAGAAAAAATTACAAATTACGCAATTAAACACTTTCCAATCAACGTAATTTAAAAAGAAGAAAAAAACAAAACCAAAACTACAACAAAATTATAACATAACACAAAAATAGCTGTCGTCAAACACAGATAGTCGTATTCTTTTTTGATGCAAAGAGAAAAAAAATATGACAATGGTGCTAAAAGGAGAGAGACAAAAAAAAAAGAAAACCCACCTAACTTAACAATTATCATGATATTTCTTCATCAAACTGGATTTTATTATTCTTTTAAATGTAATGTTTGATTTGCATTATTTGGCTTCTGTATCCAGATTGTTCCATAAACTTTTATATAACTGAGATAACTGAAACTACAGTGGATTGTATATTTTTGGAGGAGTTGCTTCATTTGTTAGGAAGAGTTGCCATGTCTGCGATAGACTGGCGACCTGTCCAGGGTGAACCCTTGCCTCTCGCCTGAGCTGGGATAGGCTCCAGCAGACCCCCGTGACCCTGCAAAGGATAAAGCAGGTATGGGAAATGGATGGATAGAGTTGCCATGTTTTTTGGTTGTATTTACATGTAGGAGAAGAACACAACGCAAGACAAGAAAGGGGTCTTAACCATTCTTTCACCTTCACTGTTCTGGGGAACTTTGATTCGCAGGTCAGGAAGCAGCTCCTGAAGCTCTGGCCTGCAAACATGTATAGTAGAAACACTAACTAGAGGCTTTAACTAGAAGCTTTACTAAACACTAACTAGAGGCTTTACTAAACACTAACTAGAGGCTTTAACTAGAGGCTTTACTAAACACTAACTAGAGGCTTAACTAAACACTAACTAGAGACTTTACTAAACACTAACTAGAGGCTTTACTAAACACTAACTAGAGGCTTTACTAAACACTAACTAGAGGCTTAACTAAACACTAACTAGCAGCTTTACTAAACACTAACTAGAGGCTTAACTAAACACTAACTAGAGGCTTTACTGAACACTAACTAGAGGGTTTACTAAACACTAACTAGAGGCATTACTGAACACTAACTGCTTTACTAAAGACTAACTAGAGGCTTTACTAAACACTAACTAGAGGCTTAACTAAACACTAACTAGATGCTTTACTACACACTAACTAGAAGCTTTACTGAACACTAGAGGGTTTACTGAACACTAACTAGAGGGTTTACTGAACACTAACTAGAGGCTTTACTAAACACTAACTAGAGGCTTTACTAAACACTAACTAGAGGCTTTACTAAACACTAACTAGAAGCTTTACTGAACACTAACTAGAAGCTTTACTGAACACTAACTAGAGGCTTTACTGAACACTAACTAGAAGCTTTACTGAACACTAACTAGAAGCTTTACTGAACACTAGAGGGTTTACTAAACACTAACGTTTGAAGTTTGGTTTTAAAGGTGGAGGTGGTGTCAGCCTCCTGAACCCAGATTGGAAGTTGGTTCCATAGTCATGGTTCCTGATAGCAGAAGACTCGTCATTCACATCTACATTTGGATACTCTAGGAACTACGTACGAGTAAACCTGCACTCTGAGAGCGGAGAGCTCTGACAGGAACATGAGGTACCATCAGGTCTTGGAAAAACCAGGAGTTTGGACGTTTAGGACTCTTTACACCAGTACCAGAACTTTGAATTGGATTCTGAGTTTTACGGGGAACCAGTGGAGAGAGGCTAACACTGGAGAGACTCGATCTCTCTTGCTGATTCCTGTCAGCATTCGCACTGATGCATTTTGCATCAGCTGGAGGATATTCAGAGAATTACTTGCACATCCTGCTAATAAAACATTACAGTAATAATTTCCATACAGATGGTCACATAACTGGCTTGCAACTACCTTTTCCAGGTGGTCCTGGTTCATTTCATATCTAATTTTTTTTTTTTACTTTATGTGAAACTAATCAGTGGTTCTCAACCTTTTCAAGCCACAACCTCCTACAACCAATCAAAGGATTGCATTGTAGTTTAACAGAACTGAAATTATAATAGGTTTTTCTATCTTTTTCCATCCATCCATCCATCCATCCATCCATCCATCCATCCATCCATCCATCCATCCATCCATCCATCCATCCATCCAGTTGATGGGTTTCTGACCAGAGCCACCTCCTCTAGCGCTACCAGGCAGAAACCAAGGCCATCCCAAGCCAACAAAGAGATATAATCTCTCCAGTGAGTCCTGGGTCTGCTCAAAGGCCTCCTTCTGATGGGACACTTCCCCTGAGAGGCATCTGGCAAACATCCGGACCAGATGTCCCCGTCAGCTGACTCTTTTCTGAGACACTTTCAGAAGACTGAGCTCCTTGCCCTATCTCTGACATAAAAAGAGACCCCATATCATTAAATATCGAGTGGCCTTGCTTCCTTCAGTCTCCAAACCAAACTCTTGGGCAGCTATCGAGCGCCAGAGGGAGATATAGCTGTGGATGCTGCCCCAATTCATCTGCCAATTTTCTGTCAACTCGCGAACAAGAAGCCAAGACACTTAAGATCTTCTACTTGAAGCACCAAATTAGAGCAACCATGAATGTCAATCCATCCAAACGAGGTCCACTGCTGTTTCACACTCAGCTCCAAACCATCTCAGTGTGATCCTGATGGGGTCCAACACCCACCAGGTCTGACTGAGGTTCTCACTCTGATGTGTACAACGACCAAATGGCCCAAAGCAAAGGGTCCTATGCCCCTGAAGAACCTGCCCTAGGGTACAATGAGGGACAAGGTCGTAACCCTTCTCCAAGTTCACAAAACACCCAAAAACTGGGGGTAAAAGCTGGTCCACTGGTCTATGACCAGGATGTAAACCTCCTGAATCTGATGTTCAAGGGTCAGCAGGAGTCTTCTCTCCAAAAGCTTGGCCTACAATTTCCCAGGGAGGTGGAGAAACGTGATCCTCCCATCCAGAGGCGGATCTAGGAGGTGGCTACTTGGGCTCAAGCCCCGATTGTTTTTCCAAAAGCCCCGGATCCATAGGCGCCGGAACCGTGGGTGCTTCGGGGCCCGAGCGCCCAAGGAGATGGCCGAGCGCCCACGGAGATGGCCGAGCAGGCGAGCCCCCATGTCAACAATCACTGATTGGCTAAAGCGGTTTTCACACAGAGGGCGCACAGCGGTAGCTGCTGCCGGCTTTCCCATTCATTGTGAACGTGCAAGAGCGCAGGGTCTGCCGCCGAGGTCGGCGGCGCGCATCAGGGCGCACGCCACCGGGTTGGGCGCAGACTCGGCGCAGAGACGGCGCAAGTGCCCGGATCTGAAAAAACAAAAAAAATCGTCTGGTCTAAATGTTCAATTGGGGCGCAAACACCGCGGCAGGTCCGTCTCGCGCCACCGAGCTCGGTGGGGAAGCGTCCGCTCTGGGCGCAAAGCGCAGACCGAGCCGCTGTTCTGTCGATTTCTGCTGCTTCGTCGAAAAATGCTACCACGGCATAAACCGATAGCGTCTATCTGTCGAGTTTTGCTACCCTATCAGAAAAAGTTCCTTAATGGTTTTCTACCTTTTGCAGAACTATAATTTTACTGTTTTACTCCCCAAACCACTTCCTTTCCCCCCAAGTGGTCCTTGTCTCTTGCCAGGCTGTTATTGTAAATAAGAATGTGTTATTAATGACCTGCCTGGTTAAATAAACGAGAATGACTGAATTAATATCAAATAAAGCGATAGAATTGTTTTATTTTTCCTCTTTTTCGTATAATGTTCACAAAAAGTAATTCAATTCATGTCATAGGTAGTTTATTTTGAAGGATCAAATACTCAACATCCCATATTATCAATTTTAAATCAATATTTCGGGGTAGCATAATTTGATAGTCCAGTATAGTCCTATCAAATAATGCTCCCGTCACTTAATGCATTCAGTTAAGATACTATTCACCTCACTGCCACTGCAGGATGAATCTCAGCATTCTTATACCTCAATTCAGCCATTTTAAATCATTTCAGGGGTAGCATAATTTGATAGTCCAGTAACATCCTATAAAAAATAATGCTCTCGTCACTTAATGCATTCAGGGCACGGGAAGCATCTAAAATGATCTCTGCTGTCCTGACACTGCGCCGCAAAATATCATCCATCCTTAAAGGAGCATGAGGCTCCTTTTAAGAAATGAGACTCTCTAGCGCCACCCTTCACCACGACGGCCGTTGGGGTACTGCAGCCAACAGCGAAGCCGGCACAGGAGAACGGGGAGAACGCGCATGCAGCGTCATGTGACGTCACATCCGAAGCCCAGCGCGGGAAATTCCCGCCTGGAATTGCAGCACATTTTGCAGCACACAGCCTGTTCAAGGCAAAGGAGAGATACACTAGACTGTCTAGAGGGCTCATTCTTTTTGGTTTGGAACGCTTAATCTGACATTATTACTAGAAAACTTAAAACGTATACAAATTTTTTTCATAAATCCTGCCTCAATCCTGCCTCATGCTCCTTTAAAATACCCTCCGGTCCTTCCTTTTCTAGCAAATATGACATGTATGGTATATATTGTGACCTTTCAGACAGTTCTCTCCTCTTTTGATCGCCTTCAAGCCTTTGTCTTCTCTAAAGCACTTTGAATTTCCCCGTTGCTGAGAGCTTCCGTATTAATTCGGTCTTCTTGTGTTTCTTCTCTGAGGCTTAACAAAACCAAACACTTTACTTCCGCTTCCAGAGCAGCTCTACCTTTAAGAAAGTGTTTGAGTGCCAGTTTGTACCTCGAAAGATCCTGCTGAGACGTCCCTCGGCCCCTCAGCCGCTTGGCTGGAGCTGCTCAACAGCCTGCACTTACAGAACATGGCTGCGCCGAACATCTCCCTGGAGTGATTATGTGTAACTGTACAACCGTGAGGTATGCTGCTGCTAAAAAAAGAAAAGAGAAAAAGAGAGAGAGAGAGCTTTCATATCTGAGAAAGCTGTTTGGTGGATAAGGGTTGAGAAAATATTTTGCTGTACTCCAAAGTTGACTTACGCTTTCCTTTTAACAGCCATTTGTTTCACAACCCTGCTGTCGTTCTTCACATTGAACCTGTGAGATATAAATAAACCCAGCAGATAAATGTAAAAAGAAGCGGGTCAAATCTGATTTCAGAGATAAAAGCGAGAAGTACTTTTGTGCCGCTTTGAATCGTGTGATGCTAAATGGCCCTTTTGGTGGGTTTTATGACCCATTCACAAACCACCACCGAACATTTATTATTACACTTGTTTCTTACAGCCGAAGACTGTATAAAAATACTTTTTTCATCTCTCTCCACAGCACCGTATTTGCAGTAATTAATGGCGCTCCATGCCGGTTAACCCAAATATGGGTAAACGTGTGGAACCGGCAACTTAATTTACCGGGAACTTAATTTAACTAAATCTGTCCAGACAACCTTCTTTTACACAAGGCACCTCTGAACACTCGTTTCAGCCTTAGCCGTTCGCTACTCAGCTGAACGGGAAATCTAGCTATGTAGACCAATACCAGGCTGTAAATATGTTTATTTCTGCTGTAAACATTTTAACATCTGTTAGTGGAGATTGACTTGCCTTTGGAGACATCTTCTATTGGTTAGTCATGGAACTGTCGTTTTTTGTTGTTGTTTTTAATCACTGATACCCCTTTTCCACCAAACCGGTTCCAGTGCTGGTGCTGGTTCACAACTCGTTAAACTTGGGAAACAGCTGAGAACCGGTTTGCTTTTCCATAACTCGGGTGCTAAGAGGAGCCACGTCATTACGTTGCTGCAAACGTCAGTTACGTCGCTGTGTTTGCATGAAAGTTGAAGCAACAACCACGTATTTGCTCTAATACAGACGTAGCACCTCCATGGACCGCATCACTAACTACCCCTTTTACACCAATCTGGTTCCAGGGCTGGTGCTAGAGCCGGTTCGCAGTTGGTTCTAAGTAAGAACCGGTTGAGAACCGTTTGCTTTTACACAAGCTGGTGCTGGCCAGCAGCTGGCCAGAGAGCCACGTCATCACGTTACTGTATACGTCTCTGTACGTCACCATTTCCCGGTACAACTAGCGCCAAATTCAGTCACCACAACAAAGATGGAGGACTACGCTGTGCTGCAAGTGTTGCTGCTGGCTTCTCAAGCCTTTCTTGGACAGCAAAAGTTTGTGATCCAGCAAGTTGATCTTGCTCGAGTAATAATAAAAGAGTCTGCTAACTTAACCGCCGTCTTCAATGCTCCGTTGTTTAAAAATGGCGCTCTTCCATGTTTACTCTGCTTTGGTTGTTCAGTAACACCGCCCCAAGCCCCGCCCCCAGCCCTTAACGTAAGCACGTAGCCCCCAACGTAACGTGGTTCTTTCCTCTAGACCAGCAAAGAGTTGGTTCTTGTCTAGCACCAGTTTTGAGAGCCAGGAGCCGGTGCTTAGGCTGTGTAAAACCAAAGAACTGGTGCTAAGTCTGGCTCTAGCCCAGAACCAGCCCTGGAACCAGCTTGGTGTAAAAGGGGTATAAGAGACAGGTTGTCTCCTCCTCAGACCACTGCTGCGTTGCTGCATCCAGATTAATTCGTTGCTTAATTGAAAATGTTTCCGTCTCCCAGTGTTGCTATTACCGTTGGTCTTAATAGCTCTGCCCCCTCTGCTTACATTAGCGGTTCTTTCCTCTAGCTCAGCAAAGAGTTGGTGCTACCTTGGAACCGGTTCTTCTGGTCCGGAGCCAGTTCTTTGTCAGTGGAAACAGAAAGCCCGGTTCCAAACCCAGCACTGGCCCAGAACCAGAACCAGAACCAGAACCAGCCCTGGAACCAGCTTTGTGGAAAAGGGGTATGTGTGTCAGACCAGCGAGCTGGATGTGGCCACTTGTTTATGGCGTGTAGAACTTTTATCTGCAAGTCATGCACCAATGAGCATATCAGATGCAACGTTCCCCCCCGCCTCACCATTATGGTGCAAAAACATATTCTTAGCCTGTTTGTCAAATAATGAAGAAGAAAGCACAGAACTGAAAGTGTTTCTTTTTAAATATAAAATATTGATGTTGATGTTTTTCTCTGCAAAACCCCGAAGGTCCAAAAGCAGATTTAAGAAAATGCAGACGTGCATCAGTGGAATTTAATTTGATGATGAAACATCCAGTTTCTTATTTCTCCGGTTCATCCGGTGAGATTCGGGATGAATTTGCTTCAACGGTTAAAAAATGCAAATGTAAGTCAGGGCTTTGAAGGACACAGAGGATTCTGCCGTGTAATTGTTGTTGTGCCATTCCAGCAGATTATCCCGTCCTAAATCAGACCTCACATCGAGAGATTGGCCGGGAAGGACGTTAAACCGGCTTTGAAACAAGCAAGATCCATTTAAATGCTACCAACAGGTTTCAGAGCTCCAACCCTCGGCCATCAGCACCCCCTACCGCCGCCTGTCCGTCCGTCCGCCGGCGCGCCAGACAGACGCAGGACGTTTATACGTCGCGTTGACCTGTCCACGACCCCGGAGTGCATTCTGCGGTGCCCTGGCGGGTGTGTGCCTCCAGGGGTGGGGGGGGCGGGGGTGTTTAAAGAGCTATCGCAACCTCCGACATGCCTGCTGGAGTGTTATGCTACATTCACAGAAGCGCTGGTGAGTGTATTATTTTTACACGTGTGCATGACGCACCTTTAGATTGGGGCGTGCTGCTCTCGTACATGAGGGCAAAGCCCTGCGGATTAGCATGTGTAAGCTAAAAAAAATAGGGTGAAGGGGAATGCATGTTCAGAGGATCGATGTGTGTGTGTGTGAGTGTGTGTGTGTTTTGCTGCTATTGTGTGTGTGCATCACACCAGTGGAATTGTTTTAAGTGGATTTGTTTACGCTACAGTGATGATGATGGAATTATCTTTGTGTAACGCTGGGCAAAGTGTGTGTGCGTGCAGACTGTTGCCGTTTAGTGTGTGTGTGTGTGTGTGTGTGTGTGTGTGTGTGTGTGTGTGTGTGTGTGTGTGTGTGTGTGTGTGTGTGTGTGTGTGTGAGCATCACTCTGTGGCTAGCTGCCACGGTTTGTAGCTCCCAGGGAGATCCGTGACCGTGATCCTCAAGTTTAGGGTTCATCCTCAGTTCAGCGAGAGGTTCAACCGCCGGTCAGCAGGCCACTGTTAGAGCAGCTTCATTCTCTCCCACTCTCATCTGATTCTGTAATACCACCCCCCCCCCCCCATCACCACCACCACACACACTCACCCCCCCGTCTCTCTCTCTCTCTCTCTCCCTCCTCTTACATACAGCTCTCTATTTTATTCAACTTCTCCCTGCTTCCCTCAGCTGATCTTTTGCCCTCGGTTTGACCCGGGTTGTGGCGCAATCAGCTGGCGAGCCCAGACTACAAAAACAAGATGCTCTCTCTTCTTCTGCCTCCCTATCTCGGAACAAACAGATAACACCTCATTGTTTGTGCCAGAATAACGGATGTAAATGCCGATGCGGATAAGGCAAAATGAATTAATGTGAGCAATGATTTGTCTTTGTCTTTTTAGCCTGAAATGACTTGTTTTTGTTTTGTTTTTCCCTCTTTTATGTCGGGTCGTTTTCTTGTAAATCATAAACATGAACCTGAAAGCTCTTGTTTTGTTTTTTTATCGGTGGAATTTTGATGAGCATATACAGCCCCTTCTTTTTCTCAGCTTGATGAAGGTTGTTGTCCGCAGAGAAAACGCCATCACAAACCTCTTTGTCTCCAGCGAAAGCGTCGCGGAGAACCGTTTGAGAGCCTCGCTTGGTTTTAAAATCAAATCCGCAAACACATATTCCTTTCGAGCACAATTCCTCCCTTTTAGTTCAGCAGGTTCCCGGCGGCAGGATTAAGTCTCGGTGCGAATCAAAGGCGAGCTTCTCCGGCAGCCGTCAGATTGGGCTTGTTGCTTCTCGTAACGTGGGCAAAACTTGAATTATGGGGTAAACGTTAACACAGCCCCTCGCCGTGCGCGGCAGAGACCCCGAACTAATGGCTTTACGTAAAAATAACAAACCTTGCCTCCCGTTTGACCCGAAATCTTCTTCTGTTTTTAAAGCTGATTTAAGAACCTCAAGTGACCGTGTAGATCGGACGTGAAACGGCAGGTTATTCCAGAGTCACCTTTGGTCTTATTTGTCGGGAATTAAACGTCGAAAAAGCCCATTTTGCAGCTGTTTCAAACATATGTAAACCTTTTACTGCAATATGGTGCAATATGTCTGCGCCAAGAGATAAAAAAATAAATAAATAAACACAAAAAATCATATCAACAGTGAAAATGTTTATTAGAATTTCTTTTTAAAGGACACAGGGAGTATTATAATGGTCTGTTACACAAATTAAGTCAAGAATAAAATACTCGTTTAAGTTGGTAATCATAAGATTTTAGAAAAGCTCAAAATAATCAGATTTTCTTGTACGTGGTACAAGAAATCGGTCAAAATGGTGTTAACTGTATCGTGTTCACCGTACGAATAGTTACAGATTACTTTTGTAATACTGTATTTGACCCGGTCTTTGTACGTTCTGACCGTATAGAAACGTAATTCTTGCCATTTTAAGAATGAGATGTACCTGCTGTACTCTACTGCCCTTAATTTTTAACAACTTGTGCTTTTTATTATTTTACCTCTTTTCTTATCATTTTATTTCATTTTATTTGTTATTTACTGTTTAATTGTCCTGCCGCTTTTAATGTTGATGTAAAACACTTTGAATTACCTTGTGTTGAATTGTGCTATACAAATAAACTTGCCTTGCCTTAACTCGGACCAAAACAAACTAAAAACAGATAAGGTTTTATTGAGGTTTCATCCTCCTAAATAAAGGGGGGGAATCAAAGAATTTCCTGACTTTTTAACGCCCCAAATGGCCTGGTCTCTGAGACGAACCCGGCCCTCTGCTGAGCCGGACCGCCGGTGCTGCAGATGCGGGCCGATGCCGGGCGATGCCCACCTGTTACCAGACAGGAAACGGGCTTTTCCGGCTCCGGCGAGCGTCCCAGCGTGCTCGGTGCCGTGACCCGGGGGTGAGTGTGTTGCTTGCTGCGCTCACCCTTCACCTCGCCTCACCTCAGCCCCCCCCCGCCTGTCGGCTCCGATGTGGTCCAGCTTGTTAAGCTAGGCCGCTGGCTCCCGTCCAAGAGGGATAATGCCAGATCTGAGGGGTGAGAGACAGGGTAAGAGTTTACCGCATGATACAGTTGGGACGTGACAACGGACAAAACAAACCAGTGGCACGTTATTGGCTTAGTTAAGATGAGATGCCCTCCCTCTCCACAGCTGCTGAGGACCCGAGGGAACAACGCAGAGGGGATTATATTAAAAAATGTGAGAAAAAAATCACACAAGCCCACTAGTTCATGCAAAACAATAATCCTCTATAGCTAATATTGTACAAATGACCTTTAAAACCTTTAAAATGGAGGACAAATTGGTGTCTGGTGTAGATTTCGGTTGACTAATTAAAAAAAATCAACACTTTATGTACTAAGAAATCAAGATAGGATGTAGTCTAACTCCAGCTAACTCCCGTTCAGACCTGGCATTAAAATGTGTCCCACGATCAGTCAAGAGGCTTCTTTAGAGTCCAGGACGGACTCGGATCGGATCTCTCGGACACGTGGTTTCAGAAACTTGTGTCCACGTCTTCCTCTCCGTCTGGACCCGAGCGATAAACTCGCTGATAAACTGATAAACCAACGTCATCGGCTTCATCATGACTCCTTTCATTATGTTTACGAATGACTGCAGTGAAGCTCTTTGTCATCCAGCTTCTTCGTGTTTTTGCCGCCTCGTTCCTTGTATTGGATATAAAAAGATTAGTGCTCTAGATACACTCTACTAAATTAATTTGTGGGGTGGGAGGGGGCTTTGTCTTTCAGTCCATCGTCTTATTTCCAGCTTTTTCTTCTTTGTTGTTCGCGTCGTGTTCTGTTTCTGCTCTCTGTTTTTGTTCTACTTTTATTTCGAAAGCGTTCCTTTCTCTTTACTAACTGGACTTCCTGCTGGGCTGCTGCTGGTTCCACTCACCTGTGTTGGACTCTTGGTGTCAGAGCATTTAAGCTCCAGTCTTCTACCTCCCCATTGCTGGATTGTTTTGTATCCTACATGGTTCAACTCTGACTGCAAAGTTATAGTTTCTGATGAAGTCATGTTATCTGGGCCTTTAGTCTGGAGGAATCCTAAGTTTGGCGTTTGTCTGCCTCTCTTCAGAAAGCCCTGCAGGTGACACCAACAGTCAAAAATATTCACTGAGCCCACCGAGAGGTCCGGTACCGCCACGTTTCTGTTCCCCACCCCTCTCACTCTTGGATGGACTCTTGGAGGTTTCTGGGCTCATGTCAATAACTTTAGTTCAAGAGCACCTTTAATCGTAAAGAAACCCCGTACCTGTACCTGCTCCTTTGGGGTTCCGGTCTGAATTGAACCCGAACCTTAACTGTGGCATCTAAAAATATCTTTTGTGTTCACTGTATAAAACAGAGAACGTGGCCTTCATCCGCCCCCAAAACGGTCTGAACGAACATATTTGATCGAAACATGAATTTCTGGGACTAAAGTGACAAAGTGAAACATGAAAGAGACAGGACGGATAAAGACAGTGATGGGTGCAGTGTGGTGGTGAATGAGGTGTTGCGGTGTGTGTAAATAAAGGAGGAGAACGTCTCATCCCTCCACCTTCAAGCTGGTATTGGTGATACCGATTCAATACCGATACATTGTGCAAAAAACACCTAATGTGCCGGTAAATCTAAAAAATGTTTTGTATTTTAGATAGCTTAAGACATCAGAGTCACTTTTTTAGCTAATAATTTTAAAATCAGAAGTATATCTGAGGTATCTGAGGAAATAAAAGTAAAATGATTGAACCATTAAAATAAATAAGAGAATAATAAACAGAAATAAGAACTACTATAAAATTGAAAATGAAAAACAGTAGTTCCTACCAGCAGCATTTAAACAAAATCTGAAGAGTTGAGTTACTTTCCACCATATTCCATTACCACAAACCCTGAAGTATCAAAAGTATCGATATTTTCATTTGAGAATCGATTTGAGAGCATACAGATCTGGTATTGGAAGATATTTCAGTATTGATCCCCACATCACTACCTGCTGCAGTGTAATCCACGCTACACAGGACGATGCAAAAAGAAAACAGCTTCCCTCTGTGAGGCTTGTGCATCGGTACTGGCATCAACCTTGGAACTTCACAGATCAATATCACTCATGGAAACATCAGTTTTGTAAAAACTCACCAAAATGTTTACATTCTCAAGTGGTATTTCTGAGTATTTTACGAAACTGTAATGGAAACACCTTTATTCACATCCACAGGTAACACAAAGAGTCTCATTGGGGCTTTTGGTGGGATCTGGCTCCTTGAGCATCGCGTAGAAAACACAACGTGAGGAGTTACTGTGCTGCATAGTTCATCAAAAGTTAAAGCTAAAGTTTTGGCTCCTCCTTAACTCAGGGACGAAGGACTCCTAGGTATCCAACAGAAATGGATGTCTTTGCTACGCCCACTGGACCCCGGTGAGGGTAAAGTGGTCATTACAGACGTCCTTTTTGTCCTTTTTCAAGCTGGAAACAACTAGAAAGGTTGAAGAGAGAGGGATTAACTGAAGAACAAAGATGTTCTGGGGATCCAGCACCATCGTTGGTGGGACGGATCGCGTCAGGAGAAAACACGCAAACGTTTGTCAACTCCACTCCACAACCAAGGTTGACCAACAGCTGAATAAAATGCATATATTACAAAGATAAAGTAAATAAATTAAGATGAGTACAAAATACAAGAATACAATGAAATAAAATGAAGTAAAATAATTAAAATTTAGAATATGTTTGAAATAAAATTTTGCCAAAATCCACTAAAACTAATCAAAAGCAGGAAGAAATAGTCTGTTTTTAAAGCTGATTTAAGTGATCGTGCAGATCGGACATGAAACAGCAGCTTATTCCAGAGTCACCTTTGGTCTTTTTTGTCCAATTTTGCAGGTGTTTCAAACTTATGTAACAGTTTTACTCCAATATGGTGCAATAGGTCTGAGCCAAGAGATTAAAAAATAAATAAATACACAAAAAATCTGATCAACAATGAAAATGTTTATTCGAATTTCTTTTTAAAGAACACAGGGAGTATTATAATGGTCTCTTACACAAATTAAGACAAGAATAAAATAATAGATTAAGTTAGTAGTTAAGTAGTAGATTTTAGAAAAGCTAAAAATAATCAGATTTTCTTGTACGTGGTGATTTTGTACATTTTTTTTTTAACAATATCTTTATTTTTTTTTCATTTACAAACAGAATATTATAATAAAGGACATTTCACATCTATTTCTGACTTAACAGTTTTAACCCCGCCCATCCCATCCCACATCCCTTCTCTCTTTACATATTTCTTGTTATACAATCCAAAGTTGGTACATAATAACAGTACCAAATAACAATACAGTCCAGTGGTACCTCTAGGAAATTAAAGATATACATAAACTAAACAAATAACCAAAAATTACCCTTTTCATGTCGTCCTCCAGATTCCTTCCCCTTCCGAGGTTCACCACTACTCTGAATTTTGGGTATCCTGCCCTGCATTTTCCTCCTGTAGAAGCACCCCTATGTCTCCTTTTTTAATATATTGATCAAATGGTTTCCAGATTTCTTCATACATCCCGAGTTTATTTTTTAGTGTATAAGTTATTTTCTCCATTGACCTACATTGTGCCATAGCCTTGATCCAAGCACCGATTGTAGGTGCTTTTTGTACATTTAGATCTCAACAAAGGTCCATGTTCACTACTTCAAGGGACTTCATTTAGGTCTGGAAACATGAGCACGTCTGTGTTTGTACGAAGAGCCGCTAAACTCCGTGCTCAGCAACGGCCCCCGACGACGGCGCTGAGGCCGTCTTATCGGACCGCCGCTCCTTGGCTGCCGCCGCGATATCGTATTGCTGAGTCTCACTTTGCATGAGAAATCGAAGCGCCGCCTCGTTCTTTATGGCCGCCGCTCGCGACCTCTGTCAACCCGGTGAATTAACCTGCCGGCGTATCAGCTGCGCTGGCCCTTTTCCTCCGAGGGCCCGTCCTATTAACTGGCAGGGCAGCGCGGCCAGGGTCACACTTAAGTAACCTTATCTTGTAATTGGGTTCAAGGTTAAGTGACCCCGGAGCGCGGAGGTTCGGGGGTTAAGGTCACCGTGTCAGGCAGGCGGGGGAGCTTTTAATCACTGATGAGGCTCCGAATCAAGGCCCGGGCTCCCGCTATCAGGACGGGCCGGACCCCCCCGTCGCCCCACACAAAGGAGTCCGTGCAGGATGGGGTTCAGGGGGGGTCGCACCGGCCGGTTGCCAGGCAACCCGTACTCAAGCCAAGGTCTCAAAAGCTTTTAACCTCAGCGGCAAAATCGATACAGACGGCAATCGGGCTAATATTCATCGAGCAGATGGGAAAATTAGGCGAAAGTCTGCCTGCAGGAGATACGAGGAAACGCTCCGCTCTCGCCGTCGTAGATGGGATGTTTGCAAGAGGAGGAGAAAGATAGAGATCGTGGGAGAGGAAGAAAGGGAAGGAGGAATATCTGGCAGATCTTCATCATCATCTCTCGCTCCTCTTGTCTGGCGTTCTTCGTCTTTTATCCCTGCGCCGCCACTTTCTGGGTCTTTTTTCATAGTACATTTATTCAGTTTACATTACACTGGTTCTCTTTTTACTGTATTTTTTTACTGTATTTTTTTCATGTTCGACTTTGAGCTGCTGTAACACTTATCTTTGTCTTATCTTATCTTATTTTGGGGGTTTATTTACCCGAATGCTGGCTTGTTCTTGTTTCATTGCATTTCAATTTTAAGTATTTTATTGTATTTTATTGTATTGTTGCTGTTGTTTTCTCTTTTTTTTTCTTTTTCTTTGCAAACGAGAGCTACAATGTCAATTTCACTGGACTTGTTCAGCGACAATAAAGACAACTAATCTAATCTTAATCCAGGTTTCTCATACAGGCAAGGCAAGGCAAGTTTATTTGTATAGCACAATTACACATCAACATTAAAAGCGGCAAGACACAATTAAACAGTAAATAATGAATAAAATGAAATAAAATGATGAAAAAATAGGTAAAATAATAAAAAGCACAAGTTGTTAAAAAGTAAAGGCAGTAGAGTACAGCAGGTACACATCTCGTTCTTAAATTGGCAAGAATTACGTTTCTATACTGTCAAAACGTACAAAGACTGGGTCAAATAGTATTACAAAAGTAATCTGTGACAATTCGTACGGTGAATTAAACCAATTTGACAATTCTATGCCCCAATGCCTGTTTCCAGGTCTTATTTCACGCAACTGACGACAATTACGTTTCTATACGGTCAAAACGTACAAAGACTTGTGTATATATATATATATATATATATATATATATATGTGTATATATATATATATATATATATATATATATATATATATATATATATATATATATAAATGACTGGTTATCAGCTTTGACTTTAGAGGTGTCAAAATGCTTGGCCCTGATTAGTGATTACCGTCCGTAGTCGTACATCGTTCAGGCTGTTCTTTAGAAGAAGAAAAGAGAAAAGAAACAGGCCTCTTTTTCTCATCTGCAAGCGCCCCTCCCTCTCCAGCTCCCTGTCTTTCAGAGAAAGAGATGGATGACCGCTGGTGGAGGGGTTCAGGCGGCGTGACCCACAGACCTATCCATTGCCAAGGGCGAGGAAATAGTCCAGATTAAAGAGCTTGTAAATAATGGCCCATAAACATCTGCCTGTTTGTCCGGCTCATCCATCTCCGTCTCCCATCTGGTCCTCTCTTTCTCCCGCACTCTCTCGCTTTTTCTTTTTTTTTTTTTTTTGATTTCCTCGCTGCGTGGTCCACAGGGCAAATGCATCATCAGACCAAAGTCAGTCATATTCCAGTACAAACAAACACTGAGACTGACCCCGGGTCAGATACAGTTCAAATCCCCACCAGTCACTGCACCCATGACTCAACCCAAAGATAACAATGGAGAGCATTAGCTGTATTTTCTTTGCCTCGCTTTCCTTCCATTTATTAGCGTGTCTATGTGTTCGTACTGTTTTGTTAGATTATTACATATGTTAAATGGGAGCGCATGTGAGTATTTATGATTAAAGTTGTTTTCCAGCCCGGCCTCCAAAGTCAAATCCTTCTCGGCCTTGTTAGTGGAGCCTCATTAGAACCGGGCCCTGATTAGTGATTAGACGTTGTTAATGTTGGACACACAACATCTGCTGCCGAGCTCGGGCCATTTGCACTTTTTTCTCACATCTCCCGGCGCAGAAACGCCGTCTGGCTCGAGCTGTGAGAATCAAGCGCTGGCACCGGTTGCAGCCGCGTCGGATGTGGCCCGATCTGCAGGTGGCAAATTGGAGCAAACAAAGGGCTGGCTGCAGGCGGACCGGGCCGAACCCGCTGCCAAGAGCCCGATGCACAGAACTCGCTCCGGCCTTTATGTCGCGTCCAGACTTTCAGCAGCTCGTTTGCTCCTGAAAGTATTTTTATATTAAATCATTTTGGAGACGCCGCCAGCTCGTTTGATCGGTTTTGCAGCCGTATCTTTACGTGTTTACATGTTTTTCTGCAAACTTTTGAACTCTACTGACTTCAGTTTTACGAGAATATTTCTACAACTACAAATTTTTGTAATCAATTTCATTTTAGTTATTATTTTTAGCCTCTTTTCACGTCATTTTGCGTCATCCAGACTTCAGTCTCGGGCTTCAGGCGTTCACGGGATCATTAACCGTGATGATGTTGTTCTTCCAACTGCACAGGAATTCCATGTGTGTGTGTGTGTGTGTGTGTCTGTTTGTCCATGTGTGTGTGTGTGCATATGTGTGTGTGTGTGTTTGTGTGTTCTGGTCATAGAAGTAGACATGACTCACACCTGACCTACAAACTGACAACAAAGACTCGCTAGGAGAGGAAAGTGTCCTACGAATACAGATCTACTGCGCTACACGACCTCAGATCTGCTATTAGTCGTCTAGATCAGGGGTCGGCAACCCAAAATGTTGAAAGACCCGTATTGGACCAAAAACACAAAAAACAAATATTTCTGGAGCCGCAAAAAATGAAAAGTCTTGTATAAGCCTTAGAATGAAGACAGCACATGCTGCATGTAGCTTTATTAGTTATAACTGGGGGAAGATTTATTTTTTCATTATGCACTTCGAGAAAAAAGTCGAAATGTCGAGAAAAAAAGTCCAAATTTAGGTAAAAAAGTCAAAATTTAGAGAAAAAAGTCGAAAATGTCAAGATTAATGTTGAAGGACAATCTTGAGGAAAAAGTCGAAATGTTGAGAAAAAAGTTGAAATGTCGAGAAAAAAGTCGAAATGTCGAGAAAAAAGTCGAAATGTTGAGAAAAAAGTCGAAATGTCAAGATTAATGTTGAAGTACAATCTTGAGAAAAAAGTCGAAATGTCGAGAAAAAAGTCGAAATGTCGAGAAAAAAGTCGAAATATCGAGATTAATGTTGAAGTACAATCTCGAGAAAAAGGTCGAAATGTCGAGAAAAAAGTCTAAATTTCGAGAAAAAAGTTGAAGATTAAAAAGGAAAGGAAATAGGAAGAAAAAAAGAGAGAAAAAGGAAAAAAAGAAAAAAGAAGAATAAAAAAGATTAAAAAAAGGAAAAAATAGAGAAAAAAAGAAAAAAAAGGTCAAACATTTTTGAAAAAGCTCCAGGAGCCACTAGGGCGGCGCTAAAGAGGCTAATGTGGCTCTAGAGCCGCGGGTTGCCGACCCCTGGTCTACATCTAAAAATGTGAAGCTATGTTGCTACTCGCTCCCTCACGCCAGATTTAAAGTTATAACTCTTAGTTATTTGATTATTCGAGGTAAACTAGCAGCAGCGACGTAACGTGTGTGTGAGCTTGCTAACTTGCTGTGTTGCTGCATAACGACTGATTTAAATAACTTTATATTCATCACATTTAGAATAGCTGCTGAACAGTTTTTTCATCAATAAAGATCTGTTCTAATTATAAATGATTGATTTTGTTGTTTTCAGTGCTACGTTAAAGGTAAGTTTAGGCTATAACGTTTGCTGCCCATAGCTTGTACTGGGTTTCTAACATTTAGTGTTAAGTTGCGCAAGTTTTAGGTTTTATTGTAGAAAATAAAACCACTTCCAAAGACCGTAATGTAACACTAACTAACACACCAGTTTCCACATTTCATTCAGAGCAGTTCTGTATGACGTCCATCTAGCTGTCACCTCTGTTTTTTACGTTCTTAAGTGTTTTTCAATCCAAAATGTTTCCCTTTAACTCGAGTAAAGAGGTCAATACTTTAACTTTTACAACTTGAGTGAAGAATTGGGTGAGAAAATCAAGACGGTATCCACGATGAAAATGAATAAACAGAAAATGATTATTTTATATATAAAACCTTCATGTATCCCACTCTCAGATAATTTCCCTGTTACAGCAACAGCAGCACAGCTACGTTGCTACGTTGTATCTGTGTGTGTACATATATATATATATATATATATGTATATGTATATATACCTACATATACATACATATGTGTGTGTGTGTGTATATATATATATATATATATATATATATATATATACATACATATGTGTGTGTGTGTGTATATGTATGTGTGTATGTGTGCATATACTATATATATATACTATAAAATGTGTGTAGTTCATTTAAAAAGCTTCAAATGTGACTGATTGTAGGTCATGAGGTCAAAATAGTCAAATCAATTAATATAAGTGGAATTACATAATCAAAGTGGTGCAGAGTGATTGGGGTAATTACATCTTATTAAACAAAGCTAAACCTGAATTCTTCTGGGGCCATCTCTAAATGAGGCGACCTCTCGGGAGTCAGCTCAGTCAGACGTCTCGAGCGGCGCGTAAACGACTGACTCACTACAGCGGAGGATGGAGAGCTGGATTCACTGCTGTCACTAACGGTTACGTGCTGCAGATTCTCCAAAAGCTCTGTCCGTGAAAGTGTCGGAGACGGAGGAGGAAAGTGCTGGATTTAATCATCCGTCCACAGACGTCTGTCAAGTCCAAGTGGAGCCGGGCCGTTTTGGGCTCTCTCTTGTTTGTGTCGCGTTGTGAAGATGATTTAAAATCCTGTTTTGATTGAGATTTCAATCAAATCTGGAAAATGGCTTTTCATAAAGTCCTCGGAGATATAATCCAATCTAAAAATCTGAATTCTGCTGTTTCTTTGAGCTTCCAGGCCTCGTCTGGCCCCAACAACCCAGCTCCATCCGGGTTCTGACATTTGGTCCACATCTGGCCCATAAAACACCCGTAACCAATGCTAGGCCCGGTTTATGACCTTCTGGGCCACAGCCGGCCCACATAACGTCTTCTGGCACAACTTTAACTATTTAAGACACATGGAGAGGATTACCCTGATGAAGGTCACAAGATAAGAGCTTTATTCTTATTTATTTTAGCCTGTAGAGCACTTTGGTCAATGGAGGTTTTATTAAATGTGCTATAAATGTGCTATAAATATAAAAGACGGTCCAAATGGGTTGTTTTGCAGGTCATAAACCAAACGTAGGTATTACATATTTCTCTAATACTGCTGACGATCTAATACTAATCACCTAAGACTGATTATCCTGCGTCTTAATGCAGCACAAACATCAGCTGGACCCGGACAAGACAAATGTTTTCAAGCACCTTAACTGTTCAAAATTAGTTTCTTTTGGAAACTAATTTTGTCTGTTTGGGTCTGATTCAGTCTGGTTCTTCTGGTTGGGTGTGGTTGGGTGTGGTTGGATCTAGGGCTGGGCGATATATCGAGATTTTAATATATATCGATATATTTTCAAATGCGATATGGTACCAGACAATATCGTATATCGAATTAAAAAAAAAAAAAAATTATGATTTTGATATAGCTTATTTTGTGACAAATTGACTTGAATGTTTTATTTGAGATTTGCAAAAATGTTTTGTTATTTGCACAACTGTCAACCTCAGTGGAAAAGTCTGCCTGTTACTGTCTACATTGCATTAATTGCACAGTGTATTTTAATTTAATTGTTATGCAGGAAAGGGATCTTTGTTTTATTTTATTCAAGAAGCATTTTTATTCTATATATGCAGGCAGTTTATTTTTATTTCATTTGTTTTATACATTTTGATATTGTGCAGACCTCTGTTAATAAAGGTACCTGTGTGACATTTGGCACGAGGCTTTGTATTAAAACTGACTGTTTATTTAAGGGTTTGCCTCAGAAAAAAATGAAGCTAACAGAGATGCTATGCTATAATGCTTTGGGGGAAACCCCAATTATGGCACAGAAAAAATATTGAAATATATCGAGTATCGCCATTCAGCTAGAAAATATCGAGATATGACTTTTGGTCCATATCGCCCAGCCCTAGTTGGATCTGGTTGGGTCTGGTCTGGTTGGGTCTGGTTGAGTCGAGTGTGTGTGTATTTCGAAATTAAAATAAACTCTTCTCATTTGCACGTGCACGCTCTTGCATCATTGTGCTGAGGTTAGCAGAGCAGGAGGAGGCCGGGACAGTAATTGAAAATACGCAACGCACGCAAAACTTAAAAACGAGTGAAATGCATGCTGGGAGAACGGCCCAACGGCGTATTGATCCTACAGAACTCCTAATTGCGCTCTTTGTTTATTGGATATCTCAGCAATATGCCCCCTGGTGTCATCAAGCAGGAAGAGAATCAGCTTTTTATCGGTAAAACGTGCTTTTTTGGCAAAGTCCATCTGGTTTCGTGTGTTCAGTTTTAGTACCTTCTTCCAGATTTGAAAGTTTCACCTTTCTGAGTTGTTTCAAAGAGACGGCAGTCACTCATTCCTCTCACTGACAGCCAATGTCACAACAGACAGCCCACAGTTGCCCCCGCAAGACTTATGCGCCCCATCCGCAGGCGGGTTTGCAGGTTTTCCAGGCAGGTGAGCTGCAACTAAAGCTCCGTGAGGGACACTGGCCTTCACTTCCTAAATGAGCCCTCTAACCTCACGCTGTCGGGATGACTGATGCACCATCTCGGCTCCGGGTCTCACTCAAGGTAAGGTGTCCGATGACGGCGTCTTCTGCCACTTTATTCCACTCAAGACTGCATTATACTGCGCTGCAGATTGTTTTTAAAAAAAAAAAAGTCATCCAATTTTTCATCCTGAAACCCTTTTACGCCGTTAAACCTCCATCACAACAGTTTCGCTTTGAAAGTCTCGCCTGGATTTACGAGCCGCCGTTTTTGACCTCGCCAGTGACCCCACACCTTAGAAGCGTTCTGATGGAGCCAACAAATTTATTTGGCGGATAAATCATTGCTTTCTCAAATGTGGTTGAGTGCAAGGTCAACATTAGGGAAGGAGATAAAAAAAATGAAATTATTGAGACGATGGCTCGAGCTAAACGCTAACATTAATGTCCTGTGAGCACATAGTTCACAAAGGCCTTTTTTTTTCTTCTTCGAGGGAGAACAGAATGTATTTGCAGTAGAAATGGCAGTTAATGTCAACGCAGGGGACATAAAAGTAAAACTGCTGCTTTTAGCCCCCGACAAGGACCAGAAAAGGTCATCTGAGGTCATTTTAACTTGGTAACTGTACAGAAAGTTTGTTTGCACAGAAATGCTGCTATCTTGTTGAAGGATGCAGAAAGAGGAGAGTTCATGGACCACTCAGTGTTGCTCATCCAGACTTGATAGTAACATGTTTATTTACGGAAGAGTATTAGGGGCAGGCAGGAGAAAAATAAAAATAATATTTTAGAGGAGGAAGATTTTTTTTTTCATTATGCACTTCGAGAAAAAAGTCGAAATGTCGAGAAAAAAATCGAAATGTCGAGAAAAAAGTTGAAATGTCGAGATTAATATCGAGATTAATGTTGAAATACAATTTCGAGAAAAAAGTCGAAATGTCGAGAAAAAAGTCGAAATGTCGAGAAAAAAGTTGAAATGTCGAGATTAATATCGAGATTAATGTTGAAATACAATTTCGAGAAAAAAGTCGAAATGTCAAGAAAAAAGTCGAAATGTCGAGATTAATATCGAGTACAATTTCAAACAATTTTTTCTCAAAATTGTACTTCAACATTAATCTCAACCTCTTTTTTCTCGAAGTGCACAATAAAAAAAAATCTTCCCCTCTCAAATATTTTTTCTCCTGCATGACCCTAATACTCTTCCGCATTTATTTGCCTCCAGATTTACAGAAAGAGCTTATTTACACTTATTAATTTCTCTTATCTTCTTCTTACGTAGTGTATCTGCTAGTCATAATTCATCAGTGGACGACGGCCACCTGTGCGACGGTTGTTACCGTCTTTTTCAGCTTTGCAGACTCTTAATTCTCCAAGAATGAATCTCGCTCGTCAAACTCTTCATGGGTGGTGGTTTTACAGGGGATCACCTGCAGATGCTAATTTGATTTGTCCGTCCAATCTCCCACCAGCGTGGCTTACCCATGACCTCTGAACCTGTGGGTTTTCCACTTGGCCGGTCAGGGCGAGAACCTTTACTTGAACCCCACCACCCCCCCCAAAGCCTGGATGGTAATGCCATGCACCGGGGGAGGGGCTCTCATCAGACTGGAACGGTGCAGGAGAAGCTCAAGGCTGCCGGACCTTCTGCAACTTGTCCACATTCACTTTTGTCTCAGAACGAAACACAAACCGGAGCATCTCAAAACATCATGTGCATCAACTCGAAGATTTGTTTTGGATCCATGTCTGAAATACATCACGAAGGACCATTTACCAGGAGACAAGATGTGTGGTTTTCCTCCAACGCTGTAGTTTTATTGTGTTGTATGTATGTACGTATATATATATATATATATATATATATATATATATATATATATATATATATATATATATATACATACACATACAGGACTGTCTCAGAAAATTTGAATATTGTGATTTTCTGTAATGCAATTACAAAAACAAAAATGTCATACATTCTGGATTCATTACAAATCAACTGAAATATTGCAAGCCTTTTATTATTTTAATATTGCTGATCATGGCTTACAGCTTAAGAAAACTCAAATATCCTATCTCAAAAAATTAGAATATTCTGGGAATCTTAATCTTAAACTGTAAACCATAATCAGCTATATTAAAATAATAAAAGGTTTGCAATATTTCAGTTGATTTGTAATGAATCCAGAATGTATGACATTTCTGTTTTTTTAATTGCATTACAGAAAATAAAGAACTTTATCACAATATTCTAATTTTCTGAGACAGTCCTGTGTGTGTGTGTGTGTATATATATATATATATATATATATATATATATATATATATATATATATATATGTATATACACACACACATAAATATAAATGCGTCCAAGAACGAAACCGGAGCATCTCAGCACATCATGTGCATCAACTGAAAGATTTGTTTTAAATCCATGTCTGAAAATATAGTTTTATTGTGTTTTGAAAGTCCATCCATCAGTCCATCATGGTTCAGGAGGCCCAGACCGCCCCATCTCTCCTTGGACACCAGCTCTTCTAGGAGGATGCTGGGACGTTCCTTGAGCAGGCTGGAAATATAATCTTTCCAGCGTGTCCAGATTGGACCTCAGCGTCTTCTCTGGGTTGGATAAATTAACTGATAGATTCTAGTTTGCACATCTACTTGATGTTTTCGCCTCAGATACCAGAGTGAGTCATAAAGTTCCACAGGGTTCCAGATTGGGGCCACTTTCATTCTTTTTATACATTTATTTACATTTCATATTTATGATGCTTAAACCACTTTTAAACCACTTTTAGAGACTGCAAATTGCTCGGCTATCCATTGTTTTTTTAACCAAGAGCATTGAAGTAATTTTAAAGTTCACTGACTTAAGGTCACACACTACCCAACGGCAACTCTGTCATCTGAGTCGTTTCTAAAACTGGTCCTGACGAGCCTCAAGAACCACATTTTGGCAGCAAGACGCATGAGGAAGATGAGTCACAACGACACAATATCCACCGCTCTCCGTAAGCATCTTTGAGTCTTTGAGATGTCCATCAGTGCCGACTCCTGACTGCTGATTGGTCCCCAGCAGGCCTATAATGTAAGCTCGTAATTACAAAACATTACAGGTTCGACAGGGAGACGCCGAGGCTTCAGTGACTATCGATTTCCTCTGCACGGCTTTACTTTGACCTCTAATTACAACTGTGCAGTACTTTTGAGTCGTTCTGACCTTTTTGAGTTATTCCCGTCGTTCTTTCATCCCTGCAATATTGTCAAGATCAGATCCGGTTCATGCATGTATCTAATCCAGTCTGGACCGCTGCACTTCCATGGAGGCTGGGTATAAAAACCCTTTAAAATCCTTTGGTTGATCCTAAATGCCGCAGCCAGTAGGGCAGCTGGTCCCACCTTGAGACATCACATGTCTCCTGCGTCGGCCACTTTAGAAATGAGAGTCATTCCCCTGACATGCAAAGCCCTTATCTTCAGGATCTCATTTACCCCTTTTCCACCAAACCGGTTCCAGTCCTGGTTCGGGTTCACAACTCGTTTAACTTCCGAACCAGCTGAGAACCAGTTTGGTTTTCCACAACTCGGGTGCTAAGGGGAGCCACGACATTACGTCGCTGCAAACGTCAATTACTTTGCTGCGTTGGCGTGAAAGTTGACCACATCACTAATGGCGCTTTTCCACTAGTACCTACTCGACTCGACTCGCCTCGGTTTTGCGCTTTTCCACTAGGGGTCTAATGTGCCGAGTAGATACTTTTCTGTATCTATTCTGCCGAGGTTCTAAGCGGCTGAGTCGGGCTGTGATGTCATCACACTACAGGCCACCGATTGGTCGGGGGGTTGGAGTCAGAAGAAGTCAGCGAAAGAGCGACTCGCGGCTTCTTGTTAATTTTATTCGACAGGCAATGGCAGTGCAAAAGTCTGTTTCATTATCCAACTCTGAGGTGCAGATGTTCATAAATCTGGTGACTGAGGAGAGAATTAAAAAGGGATCTAGACGGGCGATAAGGAATGACCAGATCTACCAGGAGCTCTGTCACTTCATAGCTGCTTGCGACTACCAACGGACTTTTCAGCAGGGCAGAGACAAACAAATGAAAAAGAAAAAAAAAGCGTCCCCGCTTGAAGCTTCTTTCTCTCTCTTTTTTTAACTCGAACACAAGCCACAGACCCAGCAGCACATCTATCATCTCCTCCAGGTTCTACATCTTTAGTGTTGTTGTCTTCTTCATTTAGATCACACAATCAAATACGTCACAGCAGCTTCACTCCAACCTCCTACTTCTGCTCCAGGTGCTGAATTGTTATAGAAAAGAAAGCAGGCCGAGTTGAGTCGAGCCGAGCTGAGATGAGTAGAGCTGAGTAGGTACTAGTGGAAAAGCGCCATAAAAGACAGGTTGTCTCCTCCTCAGACCACTGCTGCTTTGCTGCATCCAGATTAATTCTTATTTGAAAATAGTCTTGCTATTGCCGTTGGTCTTAATAACTCCACCCCCTCCGTTTACGTAAGCGGTTCTTTCCTCAAGTCCAGCAAAGAGTTGGTGCTACCTTGGAACCGGTTCTTTTGATCTGCAGCCAGTTCCTTGTCAGTGGAAACAGAAAGTCCGGTTCCAAACTCAACACTGGCCCAGAACCAGAACCAGAACCAGCCCTGGAACCGGTTTGGGGGAAAAGGGGTAATTAACTCCTCAGAACCACAAGTGAATCCTGATAGCGGAGAGCTCTTGTGGGTTCAGAGGACTAGCGGCCATCGGGCCTCAAAGAACCACTTTTAGTTCTTTATGTCTGCTAACTTTAACGTTCTGACACGGCGTTGTCATCCTGGCTGCAAGCGAATGGTAAAGGTAAAGGTAAAGGTACGCCTCTACACATGTGAGGATGTGAATAATTTCCTTGTCGCACTCTGAAGCCCCGGGGAAAAGCATGCCGGGTTTTGCGCGCCGGCGCTGCGATCAGAGCGCCGCGGTTCAATTAGCTACTGTTGTGGGTGGGGGGCTGAGAGTGAGCAGAGGTCCAAATCCTTTCTTGCAGGCCCAGCTGGAGGATTAAGAATGGTTCCTGTCCCGTGGCTGACCCCTTCAAAGCCTGTACAGATGTCCTGATCCGCCCCCACCGGCGCGAGCGAGCGAGCACCCGTCGCCTGCACCCCCTCTCCTTGAACTCTCCGTCGACCTCTCGGCCAAGACAAAACACTCAGGTGGCGTTTCTTATCACGAGAGCACTCAGCCACGCTTTGAATCGGTATCTCTGGTATCTAACCCCCCCTGCAGAACATCCCTCTGGTCCTGAAAGGGGTCCTTTTTCGCTGGCCGTCCTTTGACACCAAAGCTTGGTCGGATTTCTCCGTGACCTTCCCTTGAAAACGTGGGTTTGTGCACCCTGCTGGGCGGAGAGTGTGCTCAGATATAAAACCAAGGTCAAGAGGTGCCGGTGGCGGCAACCAGCCATCCTCTCGGATAAATCTTTGTTAGAGGGTTTTATATGCAGATTGGTGATTGGCCTTATGAGATTGATGGCCGTCCGTGAAGGTGATGACCCTTTTTTAATGGTCATAAGTCGTACCGGCCACCCAGTTGGGGCCTCCTTTAAGGACTATGACAGACACGAACAATAAATGGATTAAATCTCGCCGGGGATCACGGACCAAGAGCATTTTCAAGAGTTCAGGTGTTCAGATAATAGTTTTCATGTGAATGTTTCATATAACTCTATTGTTTGGAGATGATATGATATCTTTAAATAGAAATAAATGTCAGTATTATTGTTTATTGTTAATAGGATCCCCAATAGCTGTCACCAAAAGTGGGACAAACTAGTCTTCCTGGGGTCCAGAAATCAAAACCAAAAAAAATCACTTAACGATGATAAAAGCAATAAAACATTGTAGACATTATTATAAACATCATCAGAAATTATTCAAAGTCATTACATTCATTATTATATTATTAATTTGATTTTAAACATCCGTTTGCACGAACTACTTTAAAACAAATGTGTATTTCAGTATGTGGTGTAAAATTATGGAACTCCTTAACAACTGATTTAAAGGATTGTAAAAATATTCACCAGTTCAAGAAATTGTATAAAGACAACATAATCAGACAATATGAATTTAACGGGTAAAATATCTTTTTTTGTTTTTGGTGTTGTTGGTGAGTTATTGTGTATGTTTTCTTATTTTTTTGTTTTGTTTTGTTTTTTTCATTATTTTTTGGTATTATATAAGTAGTGACTGTTGAACAGACGGACAGACCATCTTCATACTGTATGTTTTATTTTTTTTGAGAAAGGGGCTTGTAATATAAGGCTTTTTTCTTCTTGACCCTTTTCGATCATGGAATGGAACATGTATGTGAACTACCATTTCCATGATACGGAATAAATAAAATTGAAATGAGATGAAATGAAATGAAATATTCATACAGTCCATTCACTACTCACAAATTGAAATAGGGGATCCTCAAATGACAATGAAATATATTTTGCTTTTCAGTTTCTCTATATTCAGTGGGTCAATGATTGAATATAATATTCAGTACTGCTAGATGTCATTACAAAAGTGAACCAAAAGTGGTTTGGGATGGACATTTAGTGCGAGGGAAAAACAGTAGAAATATTTTCTGCATATTTTGAAGTTGTTTATTAGAACAAGTTGATGAAAATGTTATGTATATAGAGTGTGTAAGAAGAACTGGACAAGCACCCGTGATGTCATCTTGGACAAGTGCTTTTGAAGCTTCTTTTATTAAGTTTACTATCATTCATGATACTTTTGAGAACTTGAGCTCCTAAATATTGAACGGCAGTTACTTTAGCTGAAATGACAGCATTTCGGTTTTATTTATATATATATATATATATATATATATATATATATATATATATATATATATATACACACACACAGTACTCGAGTTCTAAAAAAAAATCAGGGGGGATGGTAGATTTTATCATATGGGGACAGATAATTTGTGCTGATTACAAATAATATAATATATTACAAATAATAGCACTGACCAAAACACCTGCAGAAATACTGCAGGAATGACATAGCAGCAGTTAAATGCAGCCTTCTGTAAGCTTTAAATATCCACTGGGCTTACATCAAATACATCAAAACACAACAATAAAAAACAGTTTTCTGAACTTATCAATATGACTCTGTCCTTCACAGGATAAGTAAAATGGATCACTGCAAAAACCCAAAATCTTAACAATATTTGTCTTATTTCCAGTTCTCATTTTAGTAAAAAAAAATCTCATTACACTTAAAACAAGACTCATCACTGGAAAAAACTATTTTCAACTGTTTCAAGTAGATTTTCACTTAAAATAAGTAGAAAAATCTGCCAGTGGAACAAGATTTTTTTGCTAGTAATGAGAAGATAAATCTTGTCCCACTGGCAGTAAGTAAGTTATTTTTCTGGTGATGGCTCTAAATGTTGAAATAGCAGTAAAACCACATTAATTGATGAAATGACGTAAGGGATGGAAAGGGGGGGTAGCAGTTTTACTGGGGGGATGATTTGGACCGTTTTTATTTCAGGGGGGATGCCATCCCCCCTCAACTCGAGTACTGTATACACATACACATATATATATATATATATATATATATATATACTTACGTCTGTTCCACTTGGATCATCAATCAATCTATCCTGTTAGAGAATGTCGGCGAGGTCGAAGACGGAAATACACGGCTGCCAAGTGGAGCAGCGACAGCTGCCGTCTCCAGTGACCCAACATGTGGGTGAATATCTGGGGAGGTGCAGGTCCGACTACGGTGCCGAGTCCTGGGCTGCGACATGTTGTCACAACTAAAGTTGCTTTCGTCAACGAAAACTATGACTAAATATCGTCGTCAACAAACCTTTATCACCTGAGGAAAACGAGATGAGATGCAACTAAAATGCTGGTCATGTGACGATTGTCATGGATGGTTGTATGAGGACCCAGATGCAGGAGAGCGAGAGGCAGGAGTTCCAAAAACAGGGTTTATTTAACAAAAAAAAACAAGAACCAAAAGCGCTGCTTGGCAGGATCAAAAAGGACCAGGATCATGAACGGGAAAACTGAAGACGAGAACATGGAGGGAGCAAACAATGCGGACCGACAGGGAGCAAGGGAAAGACAAGACCAGATATACACAGGAGATAACGAGACACAGGTGCGAACAATCAGGGCAGATGGAAAACAGGCGGGGCAGAACAGAAAACACAAACTGGGGGAAATGTAAAACTCTGACAACGATAACGATAATTAAATATATAATGCAATATCGTAGTGGAATAAAAACAAGACTAAAATGTAGATTACAAAATAAAAACTGTTAAAATGTGTCTTCATTTTCGCGGAGAATCAGATCCAGAAGATGCAGCTGCAGAGTTAGAGGCTGATGCCGTTAACGCAGAGCTCTAAGTTCACGTCAATTAAAAACAAAGTTACATAGAGAAACGCGGGGATCTTCTCTGGGGCTGGAGAAGAAGAAGAATCATCTTTGGATACACTTTCCTACATAGACGTGGAAAAGAAAACTGAATGTGTCGTCGGAAAGAAAAAGATGGGGAGAAATGCGGAAAAATAAATACGTTGTAAACTCAAATTAGAGTTTTCTGTATCTGGAATGAATGTATTCTTGAGTCTATGAGGTAACAATAATATAATAATAAGATAACCTTGTTAGAATTGTAAAACGGGTTTGGCTAAATACAATCTTTGACTAAAACTAGACTAAAATGGACAATTCTGACTAAAATAAGACTAAAATGCTCAGACTTTTAGTCGACTGAAACATGACACGATTAAAAGGAGAACAAACATGACTAAAACTAATAAAAACTAAAAAGATAGCTTGACCCAAAGACTAGACTAGAACTAAAACTGAACCACGTGTTGTGACTAGTGTTGTTTTTGGCTGCCTGACATGAGGCCGTGGTTGTGGGTCAGAAATGGTGGAGAGCTTCCTCCAGGATGGGAGAGAGAAAGAAGTTTACCATCTTCATCTTCATCTCCACAGTTAGTTTGAGGAGGATGGATCAGGAGACGGAGAGGAGAACTGATCACAACCAGTCTGGCAAAGGTGAAGACTCACCTCTGGTTCAGAGTAGCTGGGAGGAGAACCGAGGAGGAACCAGGACACGTTGGAGAGATTATAGAAACTAAAAAAAAAGGGGAACTGAAACCAGATTTAAAATGATAATTTGTTTAATTGGCCATTGGTGGGCGTGATTGTAAAGTATCGCTGCTGAACTGTAGAGAAGAGAAACGTAAGAATCTGAGTCTCTCGTCTCCGTCATCCCAGACCCTGGACTGGACATCCCGCCCTGAACCTGGTTCTGGTTCCTGCTCGTCTGTTTGATTCCTTAAATGTGTTGTTTTTAATGAACTTTGCAACTGCAAAATCCAGCCTTCCAGAAGTTAGACTTGGACCCGGGCTGAGATGGCAGCAAACAAGAAAAAGAAAAATATATAAATAAAGCAAACAATGTCCAACTTAAGGTTTCTCACTGAAGATCGGTCACGTGATGAAGGAAGTCATCGAATACATCTAAGGGCACTTTTTGTACAACATTTCATCACAAAGTGAACAAAGTTCACTTTCACACCAGGATCTGGATGAAAAATATTCAAAAGGTACAAATAAAGTCCGACTCATTTTAATAAAAGTGACAAAGATTCACTGAATCTGGTTCTGTTTCCTGCTTGTCTGTTTGATTATTTAAATATGTTGTTTTTAATGAACTTTGCATCTGCAAAAATAATAAAAGAAGTTATCTTTTAACTGCTTTAGTCATCAGAACCTCGTGATGAAAGTGAAGAGCAGGTTGTTCTTTTGAGTCACCGGCTTTTTCCTGCTCCTCTTCGCTTCTGCTCGCCTTTCTTCCACCGCCCCGGCCATCCATCCATCCATCCATCCATCCATCCATCCATCCATCCATCCCTCTCTGCACTCTTCCTCCTCCCTCCCTCCCTCCCTCCCGTCGCCCGTGACCCCCCACCTCAGTACAAGCCTGTCAGAGTTTTAGGGATCCGGCGAGCTGTGAAATCGCACAAATTGCCGTTGCTTTGCGTCTGGCCCGGGCAACAGAAGGGGGAGATAAGACAGACAGAGAGAGACAGATTTTATGCTTCAACACTTCTGAACCTGAATTACACACCCACACACACACACACACACACACACACACACACACACACACACACACACACACACACACACACACCCTCTGCTCACCCAGACGTGGAGAAACACAGCTGCAAGACTGCGGATCTGCCCGCTGCAACCCAAACACCTTCCCCCGACACGTCGCCCTCTTCCCCACCGACACCAGCACCTCCGAGCGGGTCGCACCGCCCTCCGCCACCCTGGCCGTGAAGACACCTCCGCCACGTTGCTTCAGCGTGCGGGTCACTGGACAGAACAGCTCGCCGGGAGCCTGAAGCCCCCTGAGTGGGCTGAAGCCCTGCCTCGGCCCGAGTGGCCGGGTCGGCCACCTCCGCTGGAGGGATGCTCGTATTTCTGATCTTTATGCACCAAACACTCACCTAACTCCGCCCCGCGCAGGTAGGACAGAACCGGGCAAAGGTCAAGTCAAGTCAGACTATGGCAAGCCGTTTTAATCTTTAACAGCTTGACTGGATATGTGTTGCAGATATCCGCAATTCAATTATTCCTAGTAAAAAAGAGCATTTCAGATATCTACAGTTACATTCTTCCTATAGGACAAATGACGTCACTTTAGCCCTTCATGTGTATGGGGTTTCTAATTACAGATATCTACAATTCAGTTTGCAGATATCCGCAATGTGAATCACGGATATCTGCAACTGAAATACGACTAGCAGTAATTCCAGTTTCAGATATCTACAATTTCTGAACAGTTTTTATCTGTCAGCAAACAGATTACTGAACAAGACTTAGTTCTTGTGAAAGACTAAACTGAAGATTTTTTAATATCACATATAGAAGCCCAAGACTATTTATTTATCTGTTTTTCTATCCTCTTATTCCACATACTGTTTTTATGCTTTTATTCATGCACTATGCACTTTGTTTGTATGTCTATCTTTTAACTGCAAATAATGATGATGCGCCTGCACAAACAAGTTTTTTACCCATGTTACTATCAGTAATATGATGTGACAATAAAGTTGATTGATTGATTGATTGATTGATTTAATTCTGACTATAATCATAATTTCAGTTCAAGATATCTTTAATTCCCCTCAATTGAAGATATCTACATCGTCCTTTTTAGATATCTTAAATTAAGTTTTGACTAGTCAGAACGAAGTTGTAGATATCTTGAACTGGAATTATAGATAGTCATAATTTAATTGTAGATATCTGTAATCAAGTTATTGATATCTTGAAATGAATTTTAATTAAAGATATCTCAAATTGGAGATATCTTTAACTTCCATTCTGCCTAGTCAAAATGTAATTACAGATATCTTGAATGACAATTCTGACTAGTCAAAATGCAGTTGTAGATATCTGCAATGTTAATTTCGGATAGTGAAACTTAGCCATTAAATGGTAAAACGGCTTGCCATACATGTCGGACTCATGACGGGTGGTATTGGTTCTGTTCTACAAGCAGCAGGTGCCGACACCCGTTTGAAATTTCCAAAAAGCTTTGAAATCTTCTCATCCAGGCTTCCAAAAGTTCGACTTGAACCCGGGCTAAAATGCTGACAAACGAGAAGGAAGAAAATATATAAATAAAGCAAACATTGTCCAACTTAAGGTTTCTCACTGAAGATCAATCATGTGTTAGATGAAGGAAGTCATCTCACTTTTCATCACAAAGTTCATTTTCACATCAGAATCTGGATGAAAGTTATTCAAAAGGTATAAATAAAGTCATTTAAACTAATTTTAATAAAAGTGACAAAGACTTATGCAGAGAATCTCTGCAGGAAAGAAATCCCGTATTTAATCATAATAAAAAAAGACTCACTCCTGGTTCAGAGTAGCTGGGAGGAGGCTCCGAGGAGGAACCAGGACATGTTGGAGAGATTATAGAAACTCGGAAAAAAAGGGAACCTTGAACCAGATTTAAAATGATAATTTGTTTAATTGGCAATTTGTGGCCCTGATTGTAAAGTATCGCTGCTGAACTGTAGAGAAGAGAAACGTAAGAATCTGAGACTCAGGTCAACAGTTTGGCGACTCTGGTGTCTCGTCTCCCGCCCTGAACCTGGTTCTGGTTCCTGCTCGTCTCTTTGATTCCTTAAATATGTTGTTTTTTATGAACTTTGCAACTGCAAAATCCAGGCTTCCAGAAGTTAGATTTGGACCCGGGCCGAAATGGTGACAAACAAGAAAAAGAAAAATATATAAATAAAGCAAGCAATGTCCAACTTAAGGTTTCTCACTGATTAGTCATGTGTTAGATGATGGAAGTCATCGAATACATAAGGGCACTTTTTGTACAACATTTCATCACAAAGTTCACTTTCACACCAGGATCTGGATGCAAAATATTCAAAAGGTATGAATATAGGCTAGTCTGATTCATTTTAATAAAAGTAACACGCAGAGACGCTCTGCAGGAAAGACATCCCGTATTTAATAATAAAAAAAGAAAAAAGGAATGGCTGAACTATTGTGGAGGGGATTTCCCTGTGAGGGGGGGATTAAACCATTAAACACTTACAGTAAAAGATGAACGTGTGTGCTGCCCCCTGCTGGCGGAGCGGCGCAGGCGCAGAGGTGAAGCGTTTATTACCATTTCAGTTCATTTCACTTATTAGTGCCGCTGCACAATAAAGTCATCTGAAGGCACTTTTACGCAGGAATCCGACCTTTTACATCCAGTAATATTACATTACAGCCCAACTAGTTCCGGATGAGACTCGAGAAGCCATGAAAAGTTAAGAGGAGTTAGTGGAGGAGGTTATACGAGACTTCACACATGGATGGCATCTGTGAAGGTTTTATTTTTAAGCATATGAAGAAAAAACTACAAAAAGTTTAAAGATGTCTTTTAAAGAAGTTTAAGTTTATAGAAGAAAGAAATGCACCTCATTGTCCAGAAAAAGAATAATTTTCACAAGATCAGAAGCAGCTTTAAAATGAGCGGTGACATCAGCAAATAAAAAGAAAAGTATATACATATATACTGTATATATATATATATATATATATATATATATATATATATATATATATACTGTATATATATATATATATATATATATACTGTATATATATATATATATATATATATATATATATATATATATATATGTATGATTGTATTATTGAAATGTATTATTAAATTCATGTGAAATGTAATTATTGAATTATTATAGTCTTGTGGAAGTTAAAAAAAACAAACTGGAGAAAAAAATAAAAACTGTTTGGAAAAAAGGTACGGAATTCTGCAATGTTTACATAATTAACACACACACACACACATTATATATATATATATATATATATATATATATATATATATATATATATATATATATATATATATGTATATATATATATATATATATATATATATATATATATATATATATATATATATATATATATATATATGTATATATATATATATATATATATATATATATATATATATATATATATATATATATATATATATATGTATATATATATATATATATAATGTTCTGATACCAAATGACATCACCTAAAAACATCAGTAACTGAAATCAGGAACTTTCTGTCTTTGCTTTCTCAACGTAAGCGTTTTTCACATGAGCAACATGCGCTGGAAATGCAAATACAGACACCCAGATGCTGTTTATATGTCAGCAGAAATCATTTAATGGAACAGTTTGAATGACACATGCTTCATAACGACCCATTAACTTCAGCACCTTTCATCTGTTTTACTTTTTTTTAACCTTAGGTTCATAACACCCTCATCTCTTTTCACTACTAAATGCAAGAAAAGGCTTTTAACAACTCACATGTTCACCTATTTCATCACTTTTTCACACATTTTGTGTGAAATGTTAACACAACACACAGAAACTTTTATCTATTTTTTTGTAATAATCCAATTAAAACTGTTGTTTTAAAAGAACTTTTAAAGGTGACCTATTATGGCATTTAATGTATATTTTAAACAGGCCTTGAATGTCTTAAAAACAATCTAAAGCTTGTTTTTTCTACATAAATCATAAATCCAGCCTGTGGGCCCTGTCACTAGTTTTACCGCTTGTAACCTCTTTTTCTGTGCTCCATTCTAAGGGAAGGGGGGGGTATGATAATGAGGCTCTGTGCTGATTGGCTCCCTGAATGACGTGTAGCAGGGGAGGAGCATAAACCTTCTCCGCCAGAGCAGCCCGAGCCTGTAAATTTTCACAACACTGAATTTTCACAAATGGAAACTTTATTGTTAAAAAAATAAAATATGAGTTGTATATAAATAACATTTATGCACTATTTAAGCCGGATCTACCCGGCGGATGCTGAACGCTGGCCCCGGAGCCACGGCGGGCGCCCGGAAGCAGCGCTGCTGGAGCAGCGCGCATCACTGTGGCTTTAACGGGGGAATCTGACCGGTTCCGACCGGCCGGGACCACAGGAACCGGCCTGGACTGGTAGCAGGGACTCCCGGGGACCGACCAGCGCAATTTCAGCCGGATCTGCCCGGCGGATGCTGCGCAACGGGCGCCGCAACTCCACGGCGGGCGCACAGATCGGCTCCGGAGCGCATCCGCGGCGCATCGCCCGTTACCGGGGATCAAACCGACAGATTTGCCTGAAAATCTCGGAGGGTGAAGCTGGTCCGACCTGGGACAGGTCCCAAACCACCCGGGAACCTGGATGATTTAACCCGGATCCGCTCCGCCGCGGCGCAGCGTCCGACTGGCTGAAGGAAGCGCCGCTCCAGCCTGTGGAGAGAGCTGGTTGTGGGCGTGGTTTCAGCAGCGGAGGCTGAACCTATGGAAATCTGCTCCCGTCGTTACGTAACGACGGGAGCAGATTCTAATCGGCTCAAAAAAAACCACGTGACACTGGGGGACTCTGTCCGGCGGGGGTCAGAGACCTTGCAGAAATTCATGGTATTTTGTCTCCCCTGTGCTGGCAGGGTGAGGGGAGACCACTTTATATATGTTAAAACAAGAAAAAACTTCTTTTTCATAATAGGTCCCCTTTAAAGCCAATCTGTGCAGCAATACCACTTGTGACCACAAAGAGGCAGCAAACCACAAGAAAGTTATATACCATATATATATATATATATATATATATATATATATATATATATATATATATATATATATACCTATGTACATATCTCCATAGAAGCCAAAGCCATTATGGCCTGCGCTCACATGATGCTTTGCACTTCATTATTCCGCGTGTTCGCACTGAGCTGGGAAAAAGAGCTTTTAAATTCGCTGCCCCCTTTGCTAGGAACGCCTTTCAGAAAGACTTTAAACTGACAGACCTGATATCCTTCAATGACTTTGGTTCGATCTTGAAGGACCTAAAGTGTGAAAGCATTGGACAGCGTCTCTGTACCCGATGGTAGTTATGTCTTCCTCAACATCTGCACTTTATATGGTTGATGTGATTACCTACTGTTAACTGGCTGTGACCTCCTATGCATCTGCACTTTATAAGATGTGGTTTTATCATTTTATTGCTACTTTGTTCCTCTGTTATTGTTTTGTATTCTGTCTTTTAACCTTGTGATTTTATTTGTTTTGACGTGCGCTGCTGCCTTCTTGGCCAGGTCACCCTCGTGAAAGAGATCCTAGATCTCAATGGGCTAATACCTGGTTAAATAAAGGTTAAATAAAAAAATATTTAAAAAAAATATATATACATACACACATATATATATATATATATATATATATATATATATATATATATATATATATATATATATATATATATATATATATATATAATGTCTCCAAGTCTTGCTATTGCCGTTGGTCTTAATAACTCCCCCCCCTCCGCTTACGTAAGTGGTTCTTTCCTCTAGTCCAGCAAAGAGTTGGTGCTATCTTGGAACCGGGTTTTCTGGCCCGGAGCCAGTTCTTTGTGAGTGGAAAGAGAAAGTCTGGTTCCGAACTCAGCACTGGCCCAGAACCAGAACCTGGAACCGGTTTGGTGGAAAAGGGGTACAGTGCAAGTCATGCACCAATGAGCATATCAGATGCAACGTTCCCCGCCCCCACCCCCGCCGCACCATAAAGGTGCAAAAACATATTCTTAGCGTGTTTTGTCAAATAATGAAGAAGAAAGCACAGAACTGGAAGGGGTTTCTTTTTAGATATAAAATATTGACGTTGATGTTTTTCTCTGCAAAACCAGGTAGGTGCAAAGGCAGATTTAATAAAATGCAGATGTGCATCAGTGGAATTTAATTTGATGATAAAACATCCAGTTTCTTTATTCTCCGGTTCATCCGGCGAGATTCAGGATTAATTTGCTTTAACAGTTAACAAAAAAAATGCAAATATAAGTTAGGGCTTTGAAGGACAGCAAGGATTCTGCCGGGTAATTGTTGTTGTGCCAAAGTCCCAGTTCCAAAATCCGTTTACTGCGTGCTGCCATCTTGAAACTTTGTTTTGAAAACAAGCCCTGCACTGTGTACATACATATTTATATATATATATATATATATATATATATATATATATATATAGGGTCCGTTGCCCTGTACTTTAACATGTGCAATGACAATACAGTTGAATCTAATCTAATCTAATATAAGCGTCATGGCGACAGACGGGCGAGGGAATGAGCAGTGCAGAAAGGCCGGAATTAATTTAAAGTGGAATGACTGTATACATGATCGCGGAATTATGCTAATCGGATTTAAAATCGGAATAAACCAGCCACTTACTTCGGAATTAAGTCTAATTCGGAATGGCCATTTTCATTCAGAATTAGGTGTTTACATGGTAATTTTTACTAATTTTAAATCTGATTTAATTTTAATTCTGAATTAAAGAGGAATTAAACTTCCCATGTAAACACAGCCATTATCAGAAGTGCTTTCCAACCAACAGAGCAGCTCTGTGCCCCCTTGTGGTCAGAAGTGGTATTGTTACATAGAGCAGCATTAACGATAAACGATAAAGAGTGCAGAATTGCACACGTGAAGCTCCGTGGGAACATCTGACAGCGTTATCGAGGCGTCCAACTACGTATCGGTGAAACATGCGGCCACGTCTGAACGCACCACCTCCACGCGCTGCGAGTCTGAGCTGGACTGCAGGGATTCACATACACATCCTGTACGATGACTTCAGCAACCTGCAGGTCTTCCTGACTTCCTGGACGGTCCGCCTGCGCACGTGGAGCAGCGACATGATTAAATGAAATATGATTGAGAGGAAATATCAGGACGTTCCTGTGAGACACATGAAGCCTTTGGCCCCTGGTGTTTCCTGCAGATTAACTGCAGCGGACCTGCAGGACGTTAAAGTGGATGTATTGTTGTTGGACTGTGTTATTTTTAATCAATAATAACGTGTGTCTTTGATTTATGTCCCTGTACTTTAATCCTGTGATGCCCCCCGTGTCAAACCTGATGCACGGATTTCTGTGTCCTCTGCAAAAACCCATAATTAAAACAATAAAAAAGATGTTTGTTTTATACAAAAAAAAAGAAATCTTTAAGTAACGAATCAAATTATTCGATGCATCGAGAAGAGACATCAGAACATGTTGTTCAAAAAACCACTGAAGACAAAGTTGAGGGTGTTTTCTATGGAACAGTATTAGAAAAAAAAAATTAAAATGATAAATGTCGAGAAAAAAGTTGATATGTCGAGATTAATGTTGAAGTACAATTTTGAGAAAAAAGGAAATTTCGACTTTATTCTTGAAATTGTATTTCAACATTAATCTCGACATTTCGACTTTTTGTTTTTTACAGTATGTTTTTTGATTTTTGTATTTTTGAGAGAACATATAGTCACAAGCACAGTAACATCCCAAACATCCCTCCTCCCTCCACCCTCAACAGCACAAACACTCATGGTTGAATTAAAACAAATACAAACATATAACATAATGACATAAGAT
Source organism: Cololabis saira (assembly GCF_033807715.1). Taxonomy (NCBI): domain Eukaryota; kingdom Metazoa; phylum Chordata; class Actinopteri; order Beloniformes; family Belonidae; genus Cololabis; species Cololabis saira. The sequence continues at coordinate 37,383,498 of NC_084589.1, read as the reverse complement.
CAAATCATATAACAACCCCCCCCCCCCAAAAAAAAACAAGGTTAATAGCAGTCCTGCTTGCTTATAACTGGCATGCCAGCTTCCAGCGCCGGCCTTAAGTTTTAATATTTTACGTTTTTTAATCATTACAAACAGTCCGATCACTTTCCAGGAACTGCATCAAAGTGTCCCATATCTCTGTGAACTTGTTTAGTTTCCCTTTGGCAACATATGTTCGTTTCTCCAGTGCCAAGCATGAGGCCATCGCCCGTAACCACATTCCCTGTGTGGGGCCGTCCATACTTTTCCACCTTAATGCAATCGCTCTCCTAGCCTCAAGTAAGGACAGATCAATCAAGGGAGCTATTTTGCAGCCTGGTACATAGTGTGTAATTTTCGAGCCTTGTGGCCCATAGAGCCGGTGTTTATCTCCGGTTTCTGTAGCGCAAACGAACAGGTGGTAACCACCTCCAGGATAGGACGCTAGTCTATCGCTGGATACTTCCCCTAGCAAAGCTAGGTACCCATTCATACACCTGGGTGAAGTGAGGAAAGCCGAGAATAAAGCATCTTTCTCAAGGATACGCAAAGTGACGCCAGTGCCAGGGTTCGAACCCACGACCTTTGGATCTTGAGCCCGAAGCCCCAACCACCAACCTCCTGGTACATAGTGATCAGGATAAATACCTAATATACAGAGCCTTGCCTCAAGTGGAACCACCATATTAGTCATACGTGAAATCATGTCAGTTACATCCATCCAAAATGACTGAATTTTGTGGCATTCCCACATGCAGTGCAGCAGAGTTCCAACACAACCATTACATTTTATACAGCTATCAGGAATGTTGGGATTGTAGTGATGTAGTTTTACAGGTGTCACATACGTTCTGGATAGCCACTTGTATTGTATTAGTTTTAGTGCCCAATTTATAGTATTTGTTTATGCCTTTAGACAAGCTTTTTCCCACTCATTTTCTGTTATATTTATTCCTAAGTTGTCTCTCCATGCATTGAGGACATTTCGACTTTTTTCTAGAAATTGTATTTCAACATTAATCTCGACATTTCAACTTTTTTTTCGAAGTGCACAATAAAAAAAAATCTTCCCCTCTCAAATATCTTTTCTCCTGCATGGCCCTAATACTCTTCCGTAGTTTTCAGTGTAGAAACATTTAAAAATGAATAATTTTGCTGTTTATTTTTTATGCTTTTAATTAAAAACACCTGTTTAATTATTTAATTTCATTTTTAGACATTTCTAACAAACAGGTTTTTATTGATTTTTTTACTAATGTGCCCTAAAGCCCCGAGATGACGTTGCACCAACAAATGATTCCACATGAGGGCGCTGTGGACATGAAGAATGATGGACACGCCATGTGTCAAGCAGGGTAGAGGTAGTGTCAGGGTGTGGGCCCACTGCTGTTTACTGATAGAAGACGGATCCTGAGGTTGACAGGTCCACTCTCTCGGGGGTTCCCGGTTACTAAGAACCAGATTCTCGTGTAGAGAAACCAAAACTGTCATATCAGGTGCAGTTCGGTGCCGTTGAACTCTGCAAGTCTGGTGATTTCTGTCCAGGAGAGGGACTCCCAGGACTCGAGCTTGAACATGGTTCCCTCCCTGGAGATGTTTTTCCAGACTCTTCAACTGGACCTTCTGTTTAACATGATCAGTTCCTTCCTTTGTCATCTGAACGCTGATCTCTCCTTTGATTGGTTTGATTGATTAGTAATCAAGGCAAGGAAAGGCACGTTTATTTGTATAGCACAATTCCACACAAGGTAATTCAAAGTGCTTTACATCAACATTAAAAGTGGCAAGACACAATTAAACAGTAAATAACAAATAAAATGATGAGGTAGAGGTAAAGAGGTAAAATAATAAAAAGCACCAGTTGTTAAAAAGTAAGGGCAGTAGATCCAGCAGGTACATCTCATTCTTACAATGGCAAGAATTACGTTTCTATACGGTCAAAACGTACAAAGACCGGGTCAAATACAGTATTACAAAAGTAATCTGTAACAATTCGTACGGTGAATTAAACCAATTTGACAATTCTATGCCACAATGCCTGTTTCCAGGTCAATCAGTGACGTTGTTACATAAAGTTTCTTCTGCTAACATTGTGATGCCACAGAGTTACGTCAAAGACTTGGAGATCATGTTTTTGATCATTCCTGCACAGAATATTAATTTATTCCACCTTTTGAAAATTCAAATAAACACAGATTTTAATTCACTACCAATTATTCAAAACAACAAAATGGCCCATTTCTTTTACTCTGGGATTTACTAGATGTTGGAGTGTTAAACATTAGTTAGTTTTTCTCTTCTTTTCTAAGAAATACATGAACTAATTCCATCAAAACTGTAACCCAACTGTCAATCCAAAGGTAGTTGTCATGCTGAGTGTCAGGCTGTGTCTAATTGTTTATGTTATTGTGTTAAACATTTTAGTTGCATGCATGTTTTTGTTTTGTTAGTTACCGTTTGAAATGTAACCTTTTCTGTGTTTTGAGTTGACATGCAATTACCTTTTTGTTTGAGTTGATTAGACACAGCTGAACACAATCAACTGAATCCTGACAGACAGCTGCAGTGGCCAATAAACCACTGCAGGCTGGCCCCCCAGACCAATGGTGGACCAGGGGAGGGTTCCCTTCCCTCCTTGATATTCAAGGGAGCTGCAGAGTTGGAAAACAAGAGTGGATGGACTGTGGTGGCTGGACGGAGAATGGGCAGAGCTGAGGAGATTGAACGGACGGACAGAGGCCCATGAGAGACGAGAGTTGATGAACAAGAGTGGATGGACTGACGTACAGAGGCCCATGGGGGCCCAGGTGGTTGGGGAGCCCCCGGCGAACTCGGACCGGGGATCCCTGTTGGCGTGGGCCAACAGGGAGGGGGCACTGAGAGGGCACTGGAGGACAGTGAGTCCAGAAAGACTGAGACTGTCCATCTTTAACCTTTTTTAACCTTTTATGGATTGGCCATTTTTAGAAACAGTTCTATTTTTAGTGACTCCCCCACCCCTGATTTTATAACCGTCTTTTGCACAATAAATGTTTGTTGCTGCACCCCTGCTTTTTGTTGTGGGTTACTTAGCGCTGCTCACCCTCGAAAGGATTTCCTTGGGGACTTGAACCACCCCTGTGACATTTGGCGTTGTTGGCAGGATTCGAGTTTGTGAGCAGTGCTGGGTACCCACAAAGTTTTAAAATGATAATTTATCCTGGTGCCCGTTTTTTGTTGGGCCTTAAAGAAGGCCCTCTGCCCCAAGCCCTGAGGATGTTTTGCCCGTCGTAACAGTGATGCGACCTTTGCCCATATGCAGGAAGAGAGACCACCGGAGGCTACTGGTGGGGCTGATGGATGCTGCTGAGAGCTGGCTGCAGCACGAGACCATCGGAGGCTACTGGTGGGGCTGATGGATGCTGCTGAGAGCTGGCTGCAGCACGAGACCACCGGAGGCTACTGGTGGGGCTGATGGATGCTGCTGAGAGCTAGCTGCAGCACGAGACCACCGGAGGCTACTGGTGGGGCTTTTGGATGCTGCTGAGAGCTGGCTGTGGCACGAGACCACCAGAGGCTACTGGTGGGGCTGATGGATGCTACTGAGAGCTGGCTGCGGCACGAGACCACCGGAGGCTACTGGTGGGGCTGCTGGACGCTGCGGAGAGCTGGCTGCAGCACGAGACCACCGGAGGCTACTGGTGGGGCTGCTGGACGCTGCGGAGAGCTGGCTGCAGCACGAGACCACCGGAGGCTACTGGTGGGGCTGCTGGATGCTGTGGAGAGCTGGCTGCAGCTGCTGGGATAAGGAACCGCTGGAGGCTGCTGTTGGTGGACATGGGGATTGTTGACAGGGACTGCCAACGGTAAACTGTGGGGGGATGTCATGCTGAGTGTCAGGCTGTGTCTAATTGTTTATGTTATTGTGTTAAACATTTTAGTTGCATGCATGTTTTTGTTTTGTTAGTTACCGTTTGAAATGTAACCTTTTCTGTGTTTTGAGTTGACATGCAATTACCTTTTTGTTTGAGTTGATTAGACACAGCTGAACACAATCAACTGAATCCTGACAGACAGCTGCAGTGGCCAATAAACCACTGCAGGCTGGCCCCCCAGACCAATGGTGGACCAGGGGAGGGTTCCCTTCCCTCCTTGATATTCAAGGGAGCTGCAGAGTTGGAAAACAAGAGTGGATGGACTGTGGTGGCTGGACGGAGAATGGGCAGAGCTGAGGAGATTGAACGGACGGACAGAGGCCCATGAGAGACGAGAGTTGATGAACAAGAGTGGATGGACTGACGTACAGAGGCCCATGGGGGCCCAGGTGGTTGGGGAGCCCCCGGCGAACTCGGACCGGGGATCCCTGTTGGCGTGGGCCAACAGGGAGGGGGCACTGAGAGGGCACTGGAGGACAGTGAGTCCAGAAAGACTGAGACTGTCCATCTTTAACCTTTTTTAACCTTTTATGGATTGGCCATTTTTAGAAACAGTTCTATTTTTAGTGACTCCCCCACCCCTGATTTTATAACCGTCTTTTGCACAATAAATGTTTGTTGCTGCACCCCTGCTTTTTGTTGTGGGTTACTAAGCGCTGCTCACCCTCGAAAGTATTTCATTGGGGACTTGAACCACCCCTGTGACATAGTCATGCTCATTAAACTGCACAAACAATAAGCAGCATAAATTCTGCTCATGAAATGTGTCTTAAACCAATAAGACCTGAAAACCAAGCAGGTCCAAATTTCGGCTCGAACCTCTAGTGACCTCTAGTGGCCGTGAGGCGTCTGTGCAGGACTGAATAAACCCGCCACAGAGCATTCCTCTGGTTTTTTTTCCAGTAAATCTTCTTGTTTTTTAGTTTTAATGGATCAGTAGAAAATACGAATTTTAACTGAGGTTAACTCGAAATCTGGCGCAATATAAAAGAGTCCATTTAACTGCACTGAAAAAACGTTCTGGAAACCCAAACGGTTCTTTCAATCAAGATGGTGGCGATAAAATCGGCCTTTGATCAAGGGATTCTCTTTGTTTCTGCTGAAAGACTACACTTTGATCACATCTTGATTGTTTCATTTCAAATCCCATCCAAGTGGAGGTGTACAAAAGGCAAATGAATTAACTTACAGGAGTTAATCAGCACCGCTGAGCAGGAAACATCACCTGCCAAAGCTCACACCGTTCATGCAAACGGACACCTCTACTACGTTTTTGCTACCGTCAGCAGGACTTGAGAAGTGTGTCTGTACCACTTGGAGACGGGATGAGGCTTGCTCTCCTGGAAACCAAGAAAATAGACTAACATATGGTGAGAGTCGTGTTCCACATGTACAACATCTATCATAATGACATCATGTCTAAATCTGCATGAGGGGTTTTGGGGCCTGATTCAATTTGAACAGCTAGAGGAGAAAAGGTCAATTGAAACATCTAGAAAGATGTATGGTCAGAAAATAACCCACAGGGCCTCCTAATCCAAGGAGTGGTACCAAGAGGTGCTGATCAAACCGCCTTTGCACACAGTTGGTTAGTGCTACAACCAATCAGGGCAACAGACAAGGCGATATATTTGGAGTGACGAATACGAGTCAACGGGTGAGTGTGTCCTGTAAATAGCAAATTTTCTTTTCTTTTCTTGCTGCCTGTCACCAAAACAAAAATGACATCTGCCTTGCAGAGGAATGTTTTGAGTGCCATCTTTAGTTCAGTTCTTCAAGAAAAAGTCTAAGTCTTTAACTGTGGGTTACAAAGGACTGCTAATCTTCGACTGTAGCCGTATGCAGCGTTTGCATCCAGATTATGTCAATACTCATCGTGAAAAACCAAAACAGAGTCTCTCTCTCCAAGAGATTGATTTGATTGACTCTCCATGATTTGTGAGCGTGGTTAATGAGCTCCAACAGATGGTGGTTAGATGGACCTGCAGAGCATGTTTATATTTGCTAGCTGAACATCTAGATTTCTAGGCAAACAGAATAAGACTCTGAAGTTTAAAATTGAAAATAGGCGTAAAATGATCATAGTCCTGAAAACGGTTTGACGAGTCCTACTAAGATCTGTCTCTGATTGGCCGGCTATGCAGGATATGTTGTACTGCCATTGGTATGAAGGATTTTGCCCAAAGATAATTCATTTTATTTATTTTTTATCTTTAATGTGCGATCTGACCAAAGTAACGTTGTAATGAAAGGGCAGCTAACATATTGTGTTAAACAAGAACTGTGTATTACAAAGTCTGTCCGTCGGCTTTTAAATATTTTGTAAGCATTTAAAAATAAAGTCAGAGCCTGGGGCACATGCGTGTACACACACACTAACGACTACATATACACTGTTGACCAACAAAAGTCAGTATGAAATGCAACAATTTTAACATTTCAACTTTTGTCTCGACATTTTGACTTTTTTCTCGAAGTGCACAATAAAAAAAAAATCTTCCCCTCTCAAATATTTTTCTCCTGCATGGCCCTAATACTCTTCCATACTGTTTAGCCATTGTTTTGGCGATGCAACGCTGGCTAGCTTGCTGGCTAAAGGCAGCTCAATCTGTCTCTGGCTCGATCCCTACAACTTGTTTCAAAAGTTCCGTTTTAATCAGAAGAAAAAAAAATAAAGTCTGAACACAAGTCAACAACAGATCACATTTATATTTATACATTTTCTCATATAATTTTTGAGAATATGTTTATGTGAAACATATATTTTGATCAAAGTTGTCTGGGAGGGCCAGTGCCACCCAGGACCATTACTGGCTACGCACCTGGTGAGGATGCTCTCCACGGTGGGGTTTTTTTTTAAATAGCCACTGTTGTGCCTTAACATTAATAAACAGCACACAAATACTGGCAATTGTTCCTCAAATACCCACATTTAAAACTGGTAAAGGTTCTTTCTGGCATATTTTGCAAGGTTGTGAGATCATTCTTTCCCTCATCTGGCCACAAACAGATAAAGAGATATATTATCACCTGCTCGCGTGCTGAGAAGGCTGCTGGTTCCTGTGACGGTGGGCGTTAATCAGAGGAAGATCTGGTAGGATGACGCTCGCACACCATCACAAAGTGAGGCAAATTTCAGTTCAGGTTCTGAGAGTGCTGTTTGAGACTGAACAGTGTTGTTTTTTTAATAAAAGGCTGTTTTTTTTATTATCTTACAATTAAACGATTTTTGTAACATTTATTTATAGACACATTTCACAGACGTCAGTCTTAAATTGAAGTAAAGATGAAAACTGGAAGACCCCGGGGGCCGACTGCAATGATGTATTGGGGTCCGGTGGGAATCTACTTTAGCTTTTGCGTGACGTGCGGAGAACTAAAACGTTAGATAAAAAAAGTTGCTCACATGCCTACGCTTGCAAATTCTTTATCATTCGAAAGTTTCACGCATGCTTACACATGTAATACTTAGTTGCTTTATCTTGGTGGAGGAGACACCCAAGAGTGGTTACGTGAGTAGAAGTCCACGATGTCTGGGGAGCCGAGTTACTGGGACCAATCGAGGGAGGGCTAACTCTTAGACACGGTTCCTCTCCATCAGTTTAGCCGATAATTTTGTAATCATATATCTACATACTTGCGTTGTCGTCAGAAGAAAACTTGATCAGGAAGTTCCTCCTACAAGCTTTAACCGAGGGACGTTGTCTGTCTTAATTTCTGTTCAATGAGCATGCAGGTTTCAGAAATCTTTAAAAGTTACAACGAGGACTTTTAAAGTTTTTAAAGTCTAAATATGGGCTCTCTCCCAGGAGCTGGACAAAATGATAGTTTTAGTTTTTCTCGTGTTTAACTGCAGTGAGTTTGCAGCTAACCGGGACTCGTTAGCAGTTATCTAACTCGATGAAACAGGACGCATCATGCAAATAGCAAAGAAGAGAGAAGCTGGCTTTCAGCGTGATGATGGTAAGAAATGGTGCTAAAGTTTTTGATTAGTTGTCTAAAAGGCAACAAGTACAAAGTAAACAACATGGGTCTAGGAACAGATCCCTGAGGAACGCCGAGCCTTTTCTAAAGCAAAGTGTTTAATGGCCACAGAAAAGCTCCAGTTAGTGAGGTAGAAGGAGACGGCTTGTCCAACAAGCTACTGAGATCTAAAGCAGTGATTCTCAACCAGGGGTCCACAGACCCCTAGTGGTCCATAGTGTAATTGGAAGGGGTCCGTGATAATAAAATATATATTTTTTAAAAAGATCCTCTGACATTTATCGAAATAGATTATTATTTAACTCAAATGTGACCAAGACCTTTATCCACATAAACTACAGAGGGTCACATGACCTTCTATTACTCTTTACAAGTGTAATTCGATGTATTTTAACAAAAAATCTTGCACCCGTTTGCATTGTTGAAGTTACTGCAGGACACTGTTCATACATACGTAACACAATCTGCATCTTTTTCAAATTATGAGCCTGTCATTCATGTCATTCATTTCTTTAAAATGCTTTTATTGTGAAATATTTGCAGGAAGCTGTTGGGGGAACGCTCACTACTAAAGTTCAAGTTATTGCTTGAAATTGCAATAATGTAAAAACAAAAAAAAAACAAAGAAAAACACAATAAGCACAGTCACACAAAGAAGAAGAAGAAGAAAAAAAGAAGTAGACGATGATGGCTCCTATTTAAAAAAGACCGCTTGTTCCGAACGTAGCAGACTCTGAGATTTTGGTCCTCAGGGTCGACCAAAAATTTGCAGGGGGTCCAGGACCCCAAAAAGGTTGAGAACCACTGATCTAAAGCTTTCAATACTGAACTTAAAGCTGCACAATGTAACTTTCAGCTTTGGTTGAGTTTGGCGGCTCCTTTGGACAAAGGCGGTAGTGCTTTACCAGTAGTGTGGCAGGGTTCCTACCATCCACCTCCAAGTTACATAGTGCCAGTGAAGGCGATACAGACCCCTCAGACCATGACAGAGGTGTCATTAAACCTGTTGTAAGTTGATGTACCATCACAATGACTCTGGAAATATAATATTAAGGTGGAAAAGTTACATTGTGCTGCTTTAAGTCCAAAAGATCAAGAAACAAAATCCTCAAAACATCATCGTCAAGCCCGAGAAGTTTCAGCTGAATGAAGTTTGCAAAAGCCTGACTAAAATGTGCTAACTGTGCTTATCTGAGAGGATACAACCTTTACTAAACTCTTTGATGGAAAGGGCAGCTCAGATATCGGCCTGTAGCTTCCAGGAAGAGATGGGTCAACAATGTTTAAAAGTGAGTCATGGTTCTGGACAGGACCGGCTGCCCACACTCGTCCTTATTGCAGCATATGTGAGGAAAGTTTCTGATTATTCACCAATACTGCATAAAAAGTGCTACGAAAGCAGGATGTCACCCACTGGTGTTCTGGAAAGTGCTCATGAAACTTCTTTCTTTTTGGTCAACTTTGAAGGGTTGTGAAATGATCAAAGGTGAAGGTCAATTCACCTTATCCCTGGCTAGGAGCCTTTCCTCCCAAACCCGTCCAGGTTAACCCCAAACTGGTTCCATCTCAGCAACGTTAACAGCAGCACGGGACGTATTCACTTTTTTTTTTTTAAGAATGATTTTTGTTTGTGTAGGTGCCATATACATAATTAATGTAACATCTGGTATTTCCATTTAGTGGCATTTTCATGATTAATCTTTACATGGTTATAGTATTTTGGTAATGCCATGTTTTATTTGCTAATGAGAAAAATAAGAGTCTGCACCTTTAAGAAAGCGAGGTACAGCAGGCATTGATGGCAATCAGAACGGAGAGAAGTTCACGGTTTGTTTGTTTAAAATTATTTATGACAAACTATTGTATTCGTGTTCAATAAAGCAAAGTGACGAACTTCTGTGAAGAACACACTTTTATTGGGAAAGCGCATCAACCATCAGCTCCGTTGGAATCAAGTTTTATTAGTTATAGTTTGTAAGACAAAAAAATCACTTCTCCCTCTTCTTAAGCTTCTATGTATTCAACCCAAATCGGGAGGGTTGGTTTCCTTTTTATATCTAAAATTACAAGATGCTACGGGGTATACAACGGGGGTGACTAAAGTATGGAATATCGATTTGACGGAATGGAAGCAAGTTATTAATTGGAAGAGAGTATGGGGAAACATCAAAGTTACATCATGAAATTTTAATCATCAAATGATTAATTCTAAATGTATACATAGTTCTACTATACTCCTAGGAAACGCTGCCAACTACAATTCTGCTCTACTCCCATCTGCCCCTTGTGTAATATTAGAGAAATAGGAACTTACTTGCATACAATGTGGCAATGCCCAGATGTGGAGTTTTTTTGGTCTCAAGTAGCATCCCGGATGGGTGAAATAATCGGAACCAGTATACCTTGTGATCCAATTATTTTGTTGTTAAACAATGACTCCTATCTATCACTTAATTTCTCTCAGAGAAGACTTTTGTTTTTAGGCTTGACAGCCGCAAAGAAAATGTTGATAATGAGGAGGAAACCCCCCCACACTTACTCCATATCTCCCAGTGGATTGCCATGCTGTACGACGTCTTGACTTTAGAACTTTCTATTGCCCGTTCTAATGGGGCCAAAGCAGAAATTGTTGAGGGTCTGTCTAAGGCAATTGAAAAAGATAGAACTATGTACATAAAATGAATTAATTTAAATGCACATTTGGAATGAAAGGAGGTAGTGACCTCCTAAATTCTTTCTCATTCTGCTGCCCTGTATGTCATTGAATGAGAAAGAAAAGAAGGTTTTTGCAGTTGTTTTTTTTTAATATGTTATATTATAGATATTATTTATGTTTTCTTTCTTTTTCTTTCTTTTTCTTTTCTCTTTTCTCCTATGTTTAGATACCACAGATTATCTAAACCAGCAAGGGGAGGGGCAGAGAGCAAACCAGAGGGGTGGGGGAGGTAGGGGTGGGGAAACAGCCCAGTTGTCTAAGCTACAATGCCTGCAACAAAGAAATTCATGTTTGTGTATGAATTAAATAAATCACTTCTGGAGACGCCCCCTGGTGGTCATTTGAGGAACAACACATCTGCAGTGCTGTCAGCTTTTGAACTAAATGTTGAGAGCTGTAACTATGCACTCGAATGTATCAGCTGTTGATTATGTTACTATTCTACACAGTTTGTGCACATAATTGTAAAAAGCTTTGCAAACATATCTTTTCATTTTAAATTCAGAAGTAGTCAGAAGTAGCAACGTAACAGACTGTGAATTCCTTGATAATGTGGTCGGCTGACATTTGGCTGTGACTAACACTGAGACTGTGACGCGAAGCGAGCAGACTTCACACACCTACACATGAATGCCATTAAAGGCCGTCCGCCGCACAAAACACAGCATCTGCAGCGCTGCTTGAACATGGATTACGACCTTTACGGCTCAACTCCAAATGAAGAATGTAAAACTAAAATAGGAAAACCTACTGAGGGGCTTCATGAGGAGATTCTTATGACTCACGATGCGTGAAAAACAACCCCTGATAAGTGACGCGTGTGGGAGTCAGATTAGGGTCTTTCAAGATGCGTCAAACACACGTCTGGCGTCAGAATTTAGATGTTTCAGAACTGAAACTGTTAAGATGTTCACGATTATTTGAATAAAGACCTCCTTAAAAAACTCTATCCTTTGACTCACTGGCTTCCAGTTAGTCAAAGGATAGAGTTTAAAATCTTACTGCTGGTCTACAAAGCACTGAATGGTCTTGGACCAAAATACATGGTTGATCTGTTAGTTCCTATGAAGCTCCCAGACCCCTGAGGTTCATCTGGATCTGGTTTGTTGTGGTTCCCAAGAACAAGAACCAAGCAAGGTGAGGCAGCGTTCAGTTATTCTGCTCCTCACCGGTGGAACAAACTTCCTGTAGACCTGAGGTCTGCTCACACTGTCACTGTCAACTGTTAATTATCAAACTGTAGCACTTTGTAATGTAATTTTCAGTAATGTAAAGTGCATTATAAATAAAATGTGTTATTATTATTATTATTATTATTAGTCTTACTATAAAAAGAACTGGACAACCCCTCGGTGACATCACCAAGTTTTCTGAAGACTAAAGTCCTGACCCCCCCACACTGCCAGGACCCGACTCCAGAGTTTAGTCACATGACCTTTTACAGACATGTTAAACAGGATTTTTGTGTAATGTGTGTTGTTACTTGTGTGTATGTGTGTGTATAGATAGATAGGTGTTGTTTTGTTTACATTCATTCAAAACAGATTCCTTTATGAGATTATATGTCTTCAAAATATGTGTGTATATGTGTATATTGTGGCAGGATGAGGCTCGACTCCAGAGGTTGGTAAAACAGGACTTTATTCCGAGACAACGGAATCAAAACTGACAAAATAAGTGACAGTTGACAACTAACAGCTGACAACCGAAACTGAACACGCGTTGCTAAGCAACCAATAAACACTTGTGACCACGCCCCCCTTCCCTACAATCCTGATGGGTGCAAGGTCCATAATTGTGTCCGCCACAATATATTTATATACAGATACATAGATTCATATTGGGGTTAACGTTGTTATTATCTAAACAATGGTTTGGACTTGTCTGAAATGAATAAATAAAGAAATAAATGAATGAATGGATGGATGTGAACATGGAAACATTAAAAAGGTCAAACTGATGACATCATCACAAACCACAGTTTGTTTCTGTCAAGTGACCTTTGCTCATCTCAGTCACATTACTTCACCATCATCCATCTCTCCGTCCATCCGTCCATCCATCCACCCACCCACCTATCCATCCGTCCGTCCGTCCATCCATCCATCCATCCATCCATCCATCCATCCAGCACCCAGAATAAATGCTGAATCACACGTCTGTAAACCACATGCTCATCAGCCCTTTAAAAAAGAGGAAACAGAGGTTGTTGTTTTAAACATAAAACCACATGACAGTGATCAATGACCTTAGTCAGCTCCATTATTTAACACATGAGAACGTAGATAAAGAAAGAAAACCCCATGATGCTGATTTAGCAGGTAATGAAATAAGGAAAATACACAATCTCAGCTACCGTCTGAAGTTTGAGAGGTGTGTTCATGTTTAACTCCCTGCGCCGTTATCTAATACATGACAGGAGGCCAGCGGTGTTTCTAATACCCCTTTTCCACCAAACCGGTTCCAGGGCTGGTTCTAGGCCAGTGCTGGTTTTGGTTCACAACTCGTTCAACTTGAGAACCAGCTGAGAACCGGTTTGTTTTTCCACAGCTTGGGTGCTAAGGGGAGCCACATCATTACGTCGCTGCAAACGTCAGTTACGTCGTTGCATTTGCGTGAAAGTTGCAGCAACAACAAGGTATTTGCTCTAATAGGACTTGGTCCTCGTAGCTCCTCCGTGGACACATCTCTAAAAGACAGGTCGTCTCCTCCTCAGACCCATGATGCTTTGCTGTATCCAGATTAATTCTTATTTGAAAATGTCTCCATCTCCCAATCTTGCTATTGCCGTTGGTCTTAATAACTCCACCCCCTCCACTTACGTATGCGGTTCTTTCCTCTAGACTAGCAAAGAGTTGGTGCTACCTTGGAACCGGTTCTTCTGGCCCGGAGCCAGTTCTTTGTCAGTGGAAACAGGAAGCCCGGTTCCAAACTCCGCACTGGCCCAGAACCAGAACCAGACCTGGAACCGGTTTGGTGGAAAAGGGGTATAAGAAACAAGCACCACTGTTGTCAGGCACATACGCCCCCCCCCCAGCTTTTGTTGAGTTTGGCGGCTCCTTTGGACAAAAGCGGTAGTGCTTTACCAGTAGTGTGGAAGGATTCCTACCATGCTCCTCAAAGTTACATAGTGCCAGTGAAGGCGATACAGACCCCTCAGACCATGACAGAGGTGTCATTAAATCTGTTGTAAGTTGATGTACCATCACAATGACTCTGGAAATATTATATTAAGGTGGAAAGGTAACATAGTGCTGCTTTAATCTTTTTGGGGCAGACTACCAGTCTGCACACTTAGGGCCCGATTTACTAAAGGTTTGCGTGTGTAAAAACGTGTGCAAACTTGACAGCACCCGCAAATCAAAGTGCCAGCTGATCTACTAACAGCGTGCAAAGACGACTGCATCTCTCAAATGCGCAAAATAGCACACGCAATTCATTTAGTACTTTTGCCCTGATGAATAATCAATATGGGGCGTACCCGCCAGAAATCGCTAAATACTGGGAGGGGAAAATGCAAATAGGTTCATTTACCACGCGCAATGAGATTTTCCAAGCCTGAAAGTTTTTGCGTGGATTGTGATTGCGTCTGTATTTAATACGTTCGAAAGGAAGGTGCTAATCTCCACATGCAAAAGGAGAAATATTTTATTTGAATGTTAAATCGAGTATTATTCAGCAAAAGGTTGCCACAGGAGGCACATTCATTTTTTTATTTGTGATAATAAATAAATCACGTGTTTTCATGGAGAAAAAAGTGTTTCTCATTGTGCGCCTGTTCTGCAGTTGTCATACCCCGGTGTTGTGCCGTATTCAGCTCCCCTGCCGTGAAAAGCACCCCCTCGTCTGACAAAAATGATATTCTCATTCCGTGTCACGTTCTGTTTAGCGTCCAGTTTTGTGTTAATGATTCATGTTTAAATGCGCTCATGGATTCCACAATAGTCATACTTTCCCACAATCACATAACAAAAATCGGGTAAATGGTTATTGATGTAATTAATTAATAACCTGCTTACTGTGTTGTCTTCCATAATATTTGTAAATATATATAATATAAACTCCTAAGTATGTGTTTGTGTGAGTGTGTATATATAAATATATTGAAGTGTCAGTGTGTTGTTTTTTTTTCTTGGTCTACTTATCATTGAATATACGAGGGGGTGCTTTTCACGGCAGGGGTGCTGAATACGGCACAACAATTTGCCTCTTCCACTAATATCTCTAACTCCAACTCGTCAAATTTCATTTTGCGCTTGCGACTATATCCTGCTTTCCATCCAGACTCCATGGCGCAAAGTTTGCGCGGCAAACCGTAAGACGCGCAACACCTCATTTAAATACTGCGGTTTGCACCTGTTATCAATTGCGCACGCAATCTTAGTTGATCACCCGCAAAACACACAACAACAGCACGCGCAAACTTTTTCAGTGCACACGCAATTTAGTACTCTTTATTTAGGATCTTAGTAAATCGGGCCCTTAGTTGGGCCAAGGCTATATTTTCCACAGCTTCAATCAAACGTTTCCAGCTCCTCACTTCTCAAAGCAGCTACGTAGCAAATGATTGCTTAAGAAATCATTAATTGAGGGTGGAACTATTTTAAAGTGTGCGCCTTACTTATGTAGTGGGCAGAAAGAAGTTGAGCTTGGTTGTTTACGGCACAAGAAAGCTAAGTCAGGAACGCCCACAGCGCTGCTGCGTGGAGGGCTTAAATTTCCATGCTACTTAACTCGGTGAATACTTACGGGGTGTAATTATTCTCCAAGTAAAGTAGCATGAAAATGTGGGGGATTTCGAGACAGGCTTTCATTTGCCTTTATTAAATGGCGATAGCTTAGATAGGTATGATAGTAGCTTACAGAAGTATGTAGTGAAAAGTAATTAGGTCCAAGAACAGAACCCTGTGGAACACCTTAACCATTCAGATTTCGTTTTGACTCCCCCAACTAAGCCTGAGAGTCCATGTATATTGTTCTCCCTGTGATGCTTGATTAATTCTGTTTGTGCCTGATGGAAAAAACAACAACAACAAAACAGGAAATATAAACACGTCTCTATACACTACAGCTGGTGGGGAGTGTCAGTCATCAGGTCAAGGAAAGAAGGTCCGTAGACCTGTTACCCCTTTTCCACCAAACCGTTCCAGGACTGGCTCTGGACCAGTGCTAAGTTTGGAACTGGGCACCCACTGGCCCAGAACCCACTGGCCCAGAACCAGCTCTGGAACCAGTTTGGTGGAAAAAGGATATGTGAGACCGGCTCTCATGTGATGAAACAAAGACTGAACTTCCACCAAAATCAAGAACCAGAGGTGACCCCAAAACCCATCTGCGCAGTGATGACGGTACCAATGTGGTGTGGGAGTGTTCTTCTGCAACGAGACCCCTGAGGATGCAGCAAAAGATGAACCTGCAGGTTGAAAAGTGTTCAGAAAGTGTTCAGGGTATCGGGCTAGGGCATACATTTGCATTTCAAATATATGCTAACATTTACTTTTGTTTCTTCTGTGAATAAACTAAAGAGATAGAAAAAAACACTTTCCACATGCTCTTTTTGAGGTCTTCTTTCTGTTTGGTGAATTAAGGGTGAAAGAAATGTATTTCCTGCTGTCTTTTTTTAGTCTGCTGAGCTGCTGAATATTCATAGCTTGTAAATAGATGTGGGATGGCCGACATCATACCGCCTCGACCACATCCTCAGTCACAGCCATGACGCCGTCATTGCAGCGTTCTTCCCCTCGGCGCTCCGTCAGCCTCCTCTCTGACTGAGCTGTGGGACTTTTCTGTGAAAAAGGTAAAGTTGTCTTCTATTACTGTTCAACTATGACAGATCATGTTAAGAAAATAGTCGTTTTAAGGTTTTTGTACATGATTTTTTGACTATTTAGTAGATGTACTGTTCTCTACTGTAGTCTCTCTTCATGATGATTATGATGATGATGATGATTAACACTTCTACAATCTTGAGAATCTTGCTTTATTATATCTAACATTTAGCAAATAGCAGTAAAGCAGTTTAACTTCTCATTCTTTCCTTGATTTTAACCACAAAGTTAACTCATAATGTCTCTATGGCCCGGTCTTTGTACGTTTTGACTGTATAGAAACGTAATTCCCGTCAGTTGTGTGAAATAAGACCTGGAAACAGGCATTGTGGCATAGAATTGTCAAATTGCTTTAATTAACCGTATGAATTGTTACAGATTACTTTTGTAATACTGTATTTGACCCGGTCTTTGTACGTTTTAGAAACGTACGTAGAATAGAAACGTAGTTCTTGCCATTGTAAGAATGAGATGTACCTGCTGTACTCTACTGCCCTTACTTTTTAACAACTTGTGCTTTTTATTAGTTTACCTCTTTTCTTATCATTTTATTTCATTTTATTTGTTATTTACTGTTTAATTCCGCTTTTATTGTTGATGTAAAGCACTTTGAATTACCTTGTGTTGAATTGTGCTATATAAATAAACTTGCCTTGCCTTGCCTTACAATCTTGAGCAGTTGCTTTATTATATCTAACATTTAGCCGCAAATAGTAGTGTAGTAGGCAGTTTAACTTCTCATTCTTTCCTTGATTTTAACAATAAAGTTAACTCATAATGTCTCTATGTTCAGCTTTACCTCCTTCCTCCTGTCCGCCCAGCGACTCGTAACGGAGTCCATGGCTCTGAAACCTGTTCTCCTCTTGTTCCTGTGGGTCCTTGGTCTCTCTGCTGATGGTGGTAAGCCGGCTCCTCTGATTCATCCTCCTCCTTCCCTGAATTCACTAACGTGCTTTTTTTAAAACGAGTTCATTAATGCCTCCATGTCCACATTTCTGAATTTCTTAGATTAACATTTTCTTAGATACTTGGACTTCATTTGATATTTTTCGGGTATAACTTTAACTTTTTTTGCATAATCGGCCAAATTGAGACCACATAATATTTGTTTTACCTTTTAAGGTGGATTATCTTCTATATTTTCCTTCCTGGGGCCTTTGGAGAGCTGTCTGAGCTCTGGTTCCATGTGGCACTTGCAGTGTTGAGGCCCGACTGTTTAAACTGGATGTGACTTGCTTTTTCCTTTTCTGCAGCAGCTGCATCTTTGTGCATCAATGTCACCTGCTCCACCGACTACGTTCAAACCCTCAACTGCTCCTGCTCAGACTCTGCACCATCACATCCTGTCGCTCTGAGCGTCGTCTGCAGGTAAAAGTTGCTCCGTCACCATTCCGGCCCGCCAGAGTGTTATCATGCACATCTATTGTAAATGGTGGCTCAGCAGTTTGCGGCTCCTTTTTATTTTTCCAATCTCACAGCTTATTCGTGATATTTGCGTCCATGAAGACGACCTTATGCATTAATTGGAATCAATGCAAGATTATTTTAGTTTCAAGAGTAAAAACAAAGCCTTTGCATAGAGGAAACTGTTTTACTTCATGTGTGATTTCCTGCCCAGGGCCCTGGTGGATGGAGATATTACAATACTAGTCATTCTAAGGGCTTTTACTTAGACTCAAACCTGAATTGGGTGTGCTGCTCAACCCGGTGCTCTATTTATTAATATATCTATTTTTTTTTTGATTGAATATAAATTGCTGAAACTAATAAATTATTTATAGAGTCAGGCACATTAAAATTCATAGATATTGTTTATTTAAAAAAATTAGAAATATTATTTCGAGTTAAGAATAAAAGCCTTCCTACTTGTATTCAACATTTCTTCAGATTAAAAGAAACAAATTATAATTTAAGAAGGCTATGGATCTTTGAAACATGTTATGTGAGGACTGATGTTAAATACAGATGTGTTTCATTTTTGGGAGTCAAATTATGGAATGGAATTTGTGATGAACTGAAATTATGTAGATCTCTGTTGAGTTTAAAAAAAAATATTGAAAGACAAAATAATTAAGGATTACAATGCAAAATGATTTTAATATAATTTAATTGTGCAGAGCGATTTAGAGTAAATTTTCTTTTCTTTCTTTTCTTTTGTATTCCTGATAAACTGGGTTATCGTTTGGTGTTATTGTTTATTGTGTGAAACTGATTAGTGTAAATATGTATGATAATGTTTCGTCAGTTACATGCACACAAGTTAAGTTGCATATAATGCAATGTAACCGGAATAAACTATTCATTCATTCATTCATTCTAAAACAACTCCGACTGTCTACAGTAGTGCACCAAGCACTTTGAACTCTGCGTATCCTTATGCACTTTTGAGTACGCAGCATTTTAGTTTTTAGCCTAGAGTCCTTATCTTTTAGTGTTTAGAGTTTTTAATGTTTTAATTGTTTTTATTGCTTGCTTTGAACCAGTGGCAATTAAATTTCATTCCACTTGTACTTGGACTTTTGGAATCACAATAAAGTGAACCTTGAACCTTGAACCTTGTTTGCTCCAGAGACGATGACGATGATCTTGACGTCAAGGGCAGCTGTGTCATCACACCTCCTCGGTCCTGGTGCTCCATCCACGAGGAGGATCTCACCGAAGTCGCATCGGTCGGCACAATGTGCACGACGACGGTGGAGGCCGGCGGGCCGGCGACGGCTAACGCCACCAAGTCCTTCACCTGGGAGCTGTGCAACGTGGGTAAGTTCACCTGCTGGCAACCAGTCAAGTTGGAGTTTGTCATTTCACACAAACTGAAGCCAGAGATACGGAAAAAGGTCGCGGCTTTCATTGTCAGCTGTGACTTTATTCAGATTCAGATTCAGATTCAAATGTTTTATTGTCATTATTAGGGATGGGAATTGATACGATTTTTACGATTCCAATTCCATTTTCGATTCTGCTTAACGATTCGGTTCTTTATCGATTCCCTCATCAATTCTCATTTGGGGAAAAAAGGAAAACATTGAGGCAAATGGCACTAATATGATAGGCATGTTCGGTAAAAAGTTACCTGCAGTAACGCATGCAGTCAGCCAAGGACATGCTGCTGCTGCTGCTGCTGCTGGGTTGAGAAGTACTGACGTTGGTCCGGAGTGGATTGAAATGCAACATTGATTGATTGTTATGGCATGTTGGTAATATTTCCTCCCTTTGATGAAATATTGACTTGGCAAGTATTGCAAGTTGTCTTGTTGTCGTCTTTTTTACTGAAATGTTACCGGACTGTCGAGCGTTTGATCACTTGGGCGCCGTGTTTATTATTAACTGCTGACTTATGCAACGTGCGTGATGACGTCATTCGTTCCCACTGGAATCGAAAAGCGAATTGTTTTGCAAAATTTCCAAACGATTCCAAGGAATTGAAACACTGGGAACCGGTTCTGAGCAAGAACCGATTCTCGATTTCCCATCCCTAGTCATTATACAAAATTAAAAGCAGCACAGAGTGGTGCTTTTTTAAGTAAAAAGTAGAAAAAGTATAAAATAAAATAGTACAAAATAAAATAGATAAAATAGAATAGACTCTGTAAACGGTATATATACAAAAAAATGTCCAACAGTGCAGCATTTATAGCTTCAAGTAGCAGCAGTCCGACTGTGGGGGGAGGGTTGTGTGTGTGTGATCATAAACAGTAGTCCTTTTAACCAAACTATGATTTATTTTAGAAAAATAAAACCAAAAAATAAAATGTGTAAATACTAAGTATCCGCTCACTGCAGGATTTAGGAGGGTAAGGTGCTGCCAATCAGATTCAGATTCAGACTTTATCAGCCACCTCCAGAAAGTTCTGAACTTTTCTTTAATTTCTCACGTTTCAATTTTGTTTTGAAAGTTCAAAAAGTCCAGAAAAACACACCGACAACTTCCCCTAACTGCTGTTTCGAGTCAGCGCTCCCCCCTTTGTCTTTATCCCCTATTGACACTAAACCTAAAAATACATTCAACTGTCACTTGTGTTGGCACCAGCACGGTTTCATTTTCACTTGTGTTGTGTTCACAGTGAAACCTCAGCCCCCTCTCAACGTGACGGTGGCCGACGCCGGCGGCTCCTACAACGTCTCCTGGCTCAGCGGCGACAGCGTCTGCCTCACGCACCGGGTTCGGATCAGAGCCACCGCAGACCTGCACAAGGTGAGGCCAGAGCCGAGAGCAGGGCCGGCCCAAGCCTCCATGGGGCCCAAGGCCAAATGTGATTCTGGGGCCCTCTATTACTGCCAATAATACTGATTATTGATCATTCACACACCCACTATAAACTTATTTCATGTTCTTCCCTATCATTACAAATACACCTGTAAAACTAGATGTAAGAACTTTTTGTTGTAGTTAGATTGTAATCCACAGTGATTAAGACCATGGAAGCAGAACAACAGATTAACAAATTTGCAGAAAAATCTTTCAATTCATATTTTGCAAAGTCAGCAACTGCCCCTACTGGCCACACAGAGAAGCAACAGATAAAAGGTCAGAGAGCTGCACAGTTGCAGCAGTGTTGTTTCCATCATCCTACTGTCAGCCTGGCATGTTTTTACCATCTATGGTTTTTAATCTGAAATGGGAGCAAATTCAGCTACAAGAGCGGCCTGGGGTTGATTTACACTTAATATTTAAAGTGATATAGTACTAAGTGTGATACTGAGTGTCATCTACAGTGTAGGCCTACTAAAAGAAAGAAAATAATCAAATAGATCATTTATAAACCATTTACTGTAGACACGTTATCTACTTTATTTTTGGTTTTAAATAAACTGCAACAGCAATGTGCAACAACAATTTGAAGTGGAACAACAACAATTAATTGCAATAACAAAGTACTACAAAAACTAGAACTATAATTAAAACTCAATTAACACTCAATTTAGATAAATAGTACCTTGTCAATATGTTCTTCATATAAGAATAAATTCAAATGCACAAAGACAGACATTATTAAATAGAATAAACAAATAAAATCAAACAAATAGCACTGAGAGGCAGTAGTCAACATGCCAGCAGTAGTCTACTCTAGTTTGTTAACATAATATTGTTTACGTCATAATATTAATTATTGTGTTTTTGTACAATAACATACCTTTGATAATGTATGAATCATCACTCACACATACATTTTTTTTATATATTTATCTCATTTATTTATTTATTTATTTAACTCTTGTAACCCTAGTTGTCACAGGGCCCTAAGCAGCCGCTTATTCGCTTATTCCTTTTTTTTTTCTACTTGCTGTTTTTAAATCGTTTTATTCTCTTTTTACCTATGTCTTGACTTTTTATCCTTTTATCTCTTATCTTGATTTTATTTTATTTCTGCTTCCTTTTTAATTATAAATCTGTAGCACTTTGAGATTTGCAGTAATGTAAAGTGCATTATAAATAAAATGTATTATTATTATTAGGGCCTTCGCACTGTAAGTGCAAAGGCCCTAATAATTGTATCTGTAGGAGATGTTTTTATTATTTTATTAAAAACTTCGCCCCCTAGAAAACTTCGGGCCTCAAGCCCCACAATACAGTTTGACATACATGCACGAAAATCGGTACACACCTGTATCATGTCGCAACTTAAAGAAAAGTCTCCTGGCACCATGGCCGAAACCATTTTGAATTAATCCTGTAATTTTGGCGCAATTTATGCCATTTCTTCGGCCGTTAATGCAGCCCGAACCGTAACGTGCACCCAGGTGTGTTACACATCAAAATGTGCGTCTAGATCCTGCGACGATGGGCATGACTTTTCTCAGTCAAAAGCGTTACCGTGGCGACGATAGACGCCAAAAAGCGCGCCCCCCCCCCTTCATCTGATTGGTCGATATTTGATAGTTCCTATTTTCTGCCATAACTTTTGAATAGTTTGACATAGAGAGACGTGTCATCTGACTTAGTTTTGAGTCCTTGACTTTTATTGGTCAAAATTGCACGTGCGAGGGCCTGTTCCTCGCTGCTTGCAGCTTTAATTATTATTATTATTGCCTTGGGCCGGCTCTGGCCGAGTGCTCAGCTGCATGTTGGATCTTCACAAATCCTTCCTGTGTTTCCTGACGCTCGCAGGAGCCGCTTCACCTGCTCGAGTTGGACGGAGGACACGTTCGGCTGGACCGGGAACGTCTGGAGCCGCGGGTCGGCTACACGGTGGACGTCCGGGCCAAACTGTGTCCCGGGTATCACATCCAGGGCCCGTGGAGCGAATGGAGCTCGGCCGCAGCGTTTCTGACAGACGACGACAGAGGTAGAAGAGGACAGTGTCCATATCATATTTTTTGGGTTTTGCGCAATGCACTACTTTTTATTTTTGCTATGATGGGAAATTTAAGTTATTTTTGGGTTTTGAGCTCTGTGCCTTTCTTTATTTCGCTATGTTAGGATATTTGAGTTTACTGATAATTCATTTCAAAGTCTTGAACTTTGCTCTTTTGTATTTGCTGTAACCAATGTAAGGTACCAGTAAAAGGGGTAGGTATATATAAGCTTTGCTTCTACCTACACCCTTTCGGTTACAAATGTACTGAAATAAACATTCAAACATAATACCAGTATCAACATTATGCACTTCTGTCTACGATGGTTAAAAGTTGAGGACAGAATGAATGCTGCACATCTGTTCTCAATATAGAAGGTTTTACAATCCAAAACATTATTTATATCAGTACAATCAGTTAAGACACACTCTAGAGTCGTATACATAGGCTACGCCACTAGACGGGCAACAAAGGGCTGGTTTTCACTTCCTAAGCCAGACACTAATTTTCTAAAGCATACAGCAGAATATAGATCAATGAAATCATGGAATTCTTTACCACTGCCTATGACTAAGGCCACGTTTACACATAGCCGGGTATTTACAAGAACGGATATTTCCCCCTTTACGTTTTGAAAAATACCATCATTTACACAAACCCGCACAAATACGCTGTTACGGTGCTATGAGCAGCCAAACCTACAGGGGGCAGTGTAACGAGAAGCATAAAGTCATGCTAGCCAATCGGAATCCTGGAAAAAAACATCAACAAATGACACGAGTAACTACAGTGGCCAAACAAATTGTATGACGCTGGTGACGTTGCTGTCGCATAATGTGACGTTCTGAAGCCTAAATGTCCGTTTCTCTCTGTTTACAAGCAAACGTGAAGACGGAGTTTTTGCAAATCTCCACTTTAGCCGGAGTTTTCAGAAATTATCGTTTTTGGTGACTTTTCGTGTTTAAACGAACGGCCAAAACGCATGAAAACACCACCGATTTTGCTATGTGTAAATGGGGACTAAATGAACACAGAAATCAATATTCAAAAAGCAAATTAAGAAACACCTTGGAATATCATATGTATAGGATACCAGACACGCACACACGTATACAGATACATATACATACTGGACCGGGTAAGGTGTAGATGATGTTTTACTGTATATTGGAATGTTTCATGTACAGTATGTTTTTTTTTGCTTTAAGATAACTATTTACATGTACGGTAAAGTTTAATGTAGGTTTGTCGTGTTATTTCGTTTTTTTCTTAATGTCTTGTTTTTAACTTTATGTTCTAAATGTATTGTTTTTTAATGTGCGCCCCAGTAAGACTAGCTGTGTTTAAGGGCATAGCTAATGGGGATCATTACAAATAAAGGCGTTATCAGCTTAATGTTTTTACATCCCTTTCCAGGAATGGAGACGTCGTGGCTATACGTCTCGGTGCCCGTCGTTTTCGTCCTCGTCTTCCTGGTAATGGGATACCTACATAAACCGTGAGTACTTTTCAACACAAGAGTTTCCACTGTTTTCGATTTGAGTTTTCAGATTTGTCACATCTGAGTTCACTTATGACTGAACAAACTATTTTAAGCATTCAGTTCAGTTCAGTTCATATTTATGAGCAACATTTTTACAACATAAGTGACCTGCGTGCAGCAGAAAATTACCTTTAACAGTAGACGTGGAGGTTCAATATTCAAATTAATTCATTAACACTCGAAAGGGAGTGGGAAGAAGAAAACGTATTTAATCCCACCCCTGTTTCTCATCAATAACTTGACAGATTTTTAAGGCTTCCTCCTGTCTAAGCATTTCAACCAGAACAATGAACAAAAGACCTATATCAAATTATAATAAAATTATTCTACAGTATTTGCATTTCATAACCACAATGTGTGTAAAATTAGGAACAATGTATATTGTCACCACGGGTGACAGTTAACTGTTTCCTTACATTTATAATACATACCAGTGATGGTAAGAACAACAGTACCAGCAGGTAATGGATAATATATACCAACTTAATGAGGAACAACAAGTACAGCATTAAAATAAAACTAAGTAAAAAGGGGGGAAAAGACACGTTTGGCGCTTATTTTACTTCCTAAACTCCTGCACAACCATAGTCCTGGTTAACTGCAGACTAATAACTTGGAGTGGAGTCTGAATAAACCATAAGGTTGTGCCGTCTTCCAGTAAATGCTCAGCAAGGCGTCTGTCTGCATTAATCTATGCTTTTCCTGGCATCACCTCCCACATGCAGAAAACCGCTGCAGCGGCGTACGTGCAGCGACACTCTGCACTGAGCCGGCGAGCAGAGGAAGTCCTGCAGCCTCACAGAGCTGAGAACATGCCGCTTACTTAAAGCCTCGTCTCTGCAAGATACAAACACGAGCTCAGACCTGTAAAAGAACTCTGTACGTGTACGTGTGTTGCTGTTTTCTTTTCACTCGGAGGTCGTGTCGCAGTTTCCTTTAGTTCAGTGCGAGGAGAACATGCATTTTTAGTTAGTGGCATCTTTTGCATTCTGGTCGATGTACAGTAGCCTTAACTTCATGTAAAACAAGAGCAATACCATTTCTCCACAAGAGGGTTCATGCGTGAGACCATACAGAGTTGGACGGGTTTGAATTTGAAACTCATACCGCTTTTCCACCAAACCGGTTCCAGTGCTGGTTCTAGTTCACAACTCGTTCAACTTGAGAACCAGCTGAGAACCAGTTTGTTTTTCCACAGCTCGGGTGCTAAGAGGAGCCACGTCATTACGTTGCTGCAAACCTCAGTTATGTCGCTGCGTTTGCGTTTGTATCAAAGAAAACGTTGAAGCAACAACAAGGTATTTGCTCTAATACGGACTTGGTCCACGTAGCTCCTCCGTGGACACATCCTGAAGCTCTGGCCTGCAGACATGCACAGAAGAGGAA
The DNA here is from genome assembly GCF_033807715.1 of Cololabis saira. Lineage (NCBI taxonomy): Eukaryota > Metazoa > Chordata > Actinopteri > Beloniformes > Belonidae > Cololabis > Cololabis saira. Next base: position 37,357,812 of record NC_084589.1, on the reverse strand, counting down.
AGGAGGGGGCAGACCAGGGCAGGGCTGAAGCTTGTCTGCTAATAGGAAAAGTTGCAGATCATCAACTGACCACTGGGGCTGCATCTGACAACTTCAACGTCTTGGTCTCTTGATACCCCTTTTCCACCAAACCTGTTCCAGGGCTGGTTCTGGTTCTGGTTCTGGACCAGTGCTGAGTTTGGAACCAGGTTTTATGTTTCCACTGACAAACCGGTTCCAAGGTAGCACCAACTCTTTGCTGGGCTAGAGGAAAGAACCGCTTACGTAAGCGGAGGGGGGGGGGGGGGGGTTAAGACCTACAGCAATAGGCAGACTGGGAGACGGAGAGAATTAATCTGGATGCAGCAAAGCAGCAGTGGTCTGAGGAGGAGACAACCTGTCTTTTATACCCCTTTTCCACCAAACCGGTTCCCGGGCTGGTTCTGGGCCAGCGACGTAACTGACGTTTGCAGCAATATAATGACGTTGCTCCCCTTAGCACCCGAGCTGTGGAAAAGCAAACTGGTTCTCAGCTGGTTCCCAAGTTGAACAAGATGTGAACCACAACCAGCACTGGAATTGTTTCCCCAGAGGAAACGCGTGCGCTGGGGGGCCCTCCGGACTCTTAAAGTCTGGATAATATAATAACAATAATAATAATAATAATAATAATAATAATAATACCCCGGGACGGTATCAGGTTCACAGCTAAATCTGCCAGCGCATCGGGGGATTTTGTTGTGTGCATGTGGCCAAAATCAACTACTGCAACTACTCATCAAGATGAAATATTTTCCAGGGAAATCCACGTAATTTTCAGGTAAACCCTCTGAGCACATGACAAAGACACTGCTGAACAAGAACAGTGCTGCAGGTTCTGGACTGGCCTGGACTCAGAAGACGTCAGCTCTTAGTCTTTTTCTGGTCTCGAGTCCTCCATGAGCTGCTCGCTGACCTTCGAGACTCTGTGTGACTCTGCAAAAGTTTAAAAATGTACTGTTCCATGCACGAAAGACCTGAAATGCAGGAATTAATGTACATTAACGAATAAGATGAAGCCGATGAGTCAAATATCTTGTGATGGTACCATCCTCAAAGAGACACGAGCAGGACAGTGAGGACGTGTCTAAGGGAGCCAACAGGGGCCAGATATTCGGTTTAAAAGCAGTTTAAAGCATCAAATTTAGATGCTTGTCGGTTTTCTTTAGATAAACATCTGATATCCAAAGTAAGGTTGCCAACCATCCCTTGATAAACGGAATCGTCCCGTATTTATAGACTAAAGTAGTTTCTGAAAAGGGACGCACTTTGTCCCGTATTACTGTGAGAGTCAAAAGTTTGGCATTGAGCTGTTGAGTTCACAAGTTATTTTTTTCTGTTTTACTACAACTCTAGCCTACTGTCATGGCCTTTAAGGCACAAATATGTTTACAAGTTTTCTACAGACTTTCTGTTTGCACTTTTGTTGCACTAAAAATGTGTACTATTACAGCATGGATGTTCTGCTTTCTATCTATTGTTTTATATAAATTTATACATTTTAAGTTAAGCGGGACAGGTTTCTGTTTAAGAAAGATACTTAATTTATCGAGTTCATTTTGTTATTTTGTATTAAAGTGAATGCTGGATAATAATTTGTTTTCCATGTGTTCATGGCATTCAAAAATATGCATCTAATTCAATTCTGGTTCGAGTCAAATAGTTAAAAAAAACGTTTCACTCTCAAAAGAAGGGGCTAAAAAATTTCACCACGCCAACAAGGGTGAAGGCAATCTGGTTGGCCGGCCCTGCCGATGAGGTGTCCCTTATTTATTTTTCAGGGAGTTTGCAACCCTAAACCAAATACAGCGTAAATTAGACGCGTTAACGTCCTCTAGCTGTCTGAGTCTGAGCTCCTCTGCAATGACAAGCTCAGATCTGCGTCTGACTCACAACTTCAGCTCCATTACATGTGATGCTTCACATGAAAGCCGCCTCGCACCACCAGAGTTGCTGGTTCTGATAAAGCCGCTGCCTTGCTCTGGCCGCGGCGTCCTGCGCGGAAAGCGGATTCATTTCCACCCAAAGCTCAACCCTGCACCCAGTAATAAACAGCATTCATCACCGTCTGGAGGCTTTTTTTTTCGTTTCTCTTTCTCAGCAACTCATTTCACTTTTTTTTTTCATTGAAAATTCTTGAATTTACAAACAAACAAGGCACATCAAAGCTGGCATGTAGCAAGAACATTAGAAAAGGCCTGTACTGAGTGGACAAATTAATGAAATAGGAAATAGAAAATAAGGAACAAAAAAATAAGACTTAAATTGAATAAATACATGTTCTAAACATCATAAATATTATGAAAAAATAACAACAAAGCTGACTCAATACAGCGATTCAAGTACTAGTAGCTGTAACGTTTTACAGTGGAACCTGTCCGGACATGTTTATCATTTAAATGATATTTCAGGCTGGAGCAGCTCCGGTGAGAGGAAAATTCTTCTTTATAAAATGTACAAATCACCACTTTCTTGTTGATAGTCCCGTCTTCTTTCTTTTTATACATAAACTGGCCGTTCAAAGGCCCTAACAAAGATTTGCTGGCCTGCTCCCCTGAGTCGCGTCCACGTCTGTCACCCTGCTTTGTTAGTTTGACTAGTAGCAGCAGGTGGGAAGTGAGCTGGCCTACGGTTCCTCAATGGGCCAAATTTAAAATGCATTTTGCCACTCATAATTAATTTTCATAACGCGTTAATTAGAAGTGTAACTAATTAATCCAGTGTTTTTCAATCCTGATCCCCTGGTCCTCAATTCCTTGTCCTGCATGTTTTAGGTCAGTGATTCCCAACCTGTGGGCCCACCAGGGGGGAGGGAGGGAGGTATTGCAAGTGGGCCGCCAAATCATTTCCAAAAAAGTATATTTTTTGGTGGGGGGGGGGGGGGGGTATAATTATATAAAAATATACACAATAATGTTTTAAATGTTAAAACTCAGTTATGTTTAAAATGATATTAAAAATGTTTAAATATTATTTTCATTATTTTGTTTTGTTTTCATTCAAGTATTAGACATGTGACAAGCAAATGAGCTAAAGGAGCTTTTGTTATCAGTCGGACCACTTTTCAGCGGGACTGCATTGCACTTGACTTATTTACGTTTGATGCTGATACCTGAAACTGGAGTATAAAAATGAATAGCTGGCTAGCAACAGGGGGAATTAAAAAGTTCGGAGGTGGGCCACGAACATTTTTGAGACATAAAAGTGGGCCCTGAGTTGGAAAAGGTTGGGAACCACCGTTTTAGGTGTTTCCCTGCACCAACACACCTGATTATAATGAATGGTCCTAATTAGCTTGTCACCAAGGTCTGCACAACTATGTTGATGACACAGGTACTTTTATCACGGTGTGTTGAAGCAGGGAAACATCTAAAACATGCTGGACAGGGGCCCACGAGGACAAGGATTGAGAAACACTGAATTAATCTAATTAACACGCTAAACTGACAGCCCTAATACATACATTACTTTTCTCCATTTTCAGGTGCTGGCTGAACAAGTTTAGGATGATGACGTACGTCCCGGACCCGAGCGAGTTCTTCCGGCCCCTGGAGGACCGCTACGGCGGGAACTTCAAGGTACGACAAAGCCTTTTCCTTCTTCCTTTTTATTCTTTCTCTTTTCAAATCAGTGTGTTTTTAGTTTCTAAATCAATGCAGCAGGTGTGGCCCCAAAGGGAGGTGGGGGGGGGGTGACTTTCAGCACACCTGGGCCCTGAGCGCCGGGACTTTCCCTGCGCGCCGTTTCAGGGACTCCGTGACGCGGATGAGTCAGTGTGCAGGGGCTTCTGGAGACTTTAATCTGCCCGCGGCAGATTAAAGTGGGTAGATATTTGTGTATGACACCCGGACCTGTTCCACCGCTGCTGGAAAATACCCAACCCCCCCCGGCGCACGCGCGTTTCGGGTCTTATCTGCCCGCAGTGAAACTGTGGGGAAACTGTGGTTTAAAGTTGTTGTTTTTTTTTAATCTACCTTCATTCTTCATCTCCCTCCACCTTTTTGTATTTTCCCCTCATTTAAATTGTTCTCTGTTTCTTTTTCATGTGAATAGAATAAAAAAACAGCAGTTGCAGATGACGTTTATAGATATCTGAAGACAGACAGCTGTCACTCTTACGACTTTAAAATAACTCTGGATTTATTAATAGAAGGCGATTAGATCTGCTTTTTTTATTGACAGATATATACAATAAAGGTACAAAATTTCAGAATAAAATGCAGTTACAAATTAAGGACAGTAAATTATGTATCAAAATAAAATAGAAGGCTTTAGGTTTAAGGAGGAAATACAAAAAGCAAAACAAAAGATCAGGAAATATCATATTTTTCACATAGGCTTCTCGTTTTAACTGCTTTGTTTATGCTCTGTTAAAGACTGTCTGAATACGATATTAATATAGCTTTGAGAAAAATGATATTTGGACATTGGCTAGCAAATTTAGTACAGTGAATATGATATTTAGCAATAATTAAGAGAAGGTTGATTAAATATACTTTGTCTGGGCTTGTCATATCATTTTTTGATACACCAAATAGTACATGTTGAATGCTCAACTTAAAGGAAGAATCAACTTTAGCATTTATAAAATGATTAAGGTCAATCCAGAGAAGATGAGTATATGTGCAGATTAGATCTGCTTTTTTTCCTCTCTTTTTATGTGCTGTGACGTCATGTGGCCCTCTTGTGTTGCGCGTAAAGATCCAATCAGGGGCGTCAAAGTTTCCACTGGAGTCTGAAAAAGGTCACGACCGTCAGGAACAATTAAAAAGTAAAAAAATGCGTGGAATAAAACAGCTTCCAGACACCTCCAGCCTCTCGACCACCGAATGTCAGACAAACAACTCTCAACAGACGGAGGAGGAGGAGAGTTCTTGCTCTCCGTCCCTCACTGTTTCCTATAAAAGCATAGGCCATGAACTCTCTTCCTCTGGTGTTTATTAGGAGTTAATCGAGTGACTCAGTGTCTGAGTAAGAACACTTTAGCCTTTCTGACTCGTGTTTTGGTAAATCACATGTGTCACCAGGGATTTCAGCATTTCTGGAGGATTTTAGTCAGGTAGAAAGAGACGCGTTGACAATATTTTGCTTTATTTTAGTTCTTATTCCACAAGTATTTTGTGTAAAAGTTAAAAATAAACCTGTATCAGTGTTTTGGGAAGTCTGAATAGAGAACTGCCACTAGTTTCTTTAGTTTGAGTGCAGTTACTCAGATTTCCACCAGGGGGCGCTGCTGCAGCAAAGAAGGGAAGCCGCCTGATCCGCTCCGTGCAGGCTGTCAACAGGGCAGCCCTTAAAGATGTCAGGAAATACAGATAAAAAAAGGCCTTTGGTTTTTTTTCCTCTTTCTTCTTTCTTTTATCTTAGATTTAAGATTTACTTATGTGCTTTTCCAAATCAACGTTAGGCCATCAAGCCCTTTCCACACAGCTTCACTTTTGATCTACAATCCCTTACCATGAAAAGTAAAATCCTAGGAAAGAAATAATAGTTTCATTATTTAGTTTCTTCTACTTAACTTATCAATGCAAAAGATTATACATGTAAATATGAAACTGTAAAGTCTTTTTTTTTTTTACATTTGACTGCAAATTGTGTTTTCCAGCTGACTGAGTTTCTCTTTCAGAAGCTGAAGAGATTTCTCACACTCGTGGTTCAGAGTGTTTGAGCTTTTCACAACTTAGCAACAAGGCGATGCCTGAAACTTTTTTTTTTTTTTGTTTTCATGTCAGGATGTGGTGTCTTTGGCGTCAAGACTTTTAATCCATGCTTATCTAGGCATCACCTTCCTGCGTTAGGGCTAAAGTTGACCACAGAGGTATTGCATCTCAGCTGCATGTTACAGTTGCTTCAAAGGCTTGTGCATTTTTGAGGGATTTGTGCATGACTGATTGAGTTTACATGAGTTTAAGTAAAGGCCGTTTCCAGTCAATATTGCAGTCAATAACCGTTTTCTAACCGGAATATTAGCAATAACCCGGTTGCGCACGGCCATGTAAACACCAATAACCTCTTTGAATAACCGGAATTTGCTCATATTCCGGTTTTTTAAAACCCAAAAATGACCCCTGGGTTACTCCTTTTCTAACCCGAGTACTTGGTCATGTATACGCCTAACGGGATAGGCGTATACATGACCAAATCAAGCCGGGGACGCTGTGGGCGCTGAAGTGCGTGTTAGTTCCCCCATGACTTCAGTGCCCACACCCTGGGTGGGGTTGGTGAAAGGATCTTTCTGTGTGGAGTTTGTATGTTCTCCCCGTGTTCCCTTGGTTAGCAATATGAGCTACCCTCACAAAAACATGCACACAGTCCTGGGCTATACATGCCCCCTCTGGCCAGCCGGGGCGCCAGATGGGGTGGGGAGGATCCGGCCGGAATAACGTGATCCTTCCACGCGCTACGTCCGGCCAGAGAATCCTCACCCTGTCTGGTGAAAAGATGCGGCCTGCTCACTCCTCAGGTTAAGGAGGAGACCTGAGCTCAGTGCAGGGCCCTCCCAGGGTTGGTAGAGGATGGCAATGCCCAGGACTGTTAGGTAGGAGCACTGGGTGATAAAAATGGGGAAAAAACCGGGATAAAAAAAAAAAAAAACGAAAAAGAAATTAAAGTGATGAGGACACTGAACTATATGATTTGACGGTTTAACGTTAGCTACCCAAAAATCCAACATTACCTGATACAAAATGGGAACCACAAATCCATGTTTTGGTGCCGAGTTGGTTCTGCGAATTGCAGCGATCCATTTGTCTCTCTTAATTTATTTTTCGGTAGTCTGTAAAACGATAATTCCGATTTCTTGCTAAATCTATGAGTACAGTTGGTAGCACAACAGCTCTTTCCCATTTTAAATGTTTTCCAGTTACTCAAACTGAAAGTTTACGCTGCCAATCAGTCTTTCTGCCACTCAGTCTTTCTGCCACTCAGTGGGCGTAACCCGCTGTGAAGTCGCATCGGTGACGTCATGCACATTCCCTCTATTGCTACTCAAAGTTTTTTTTTATGGTCTCAGCAACATGATTTAACGGATGTTTACGTATTCCTCGCAGCTCAAGATGACATTAACCCTTCCACTTGTTCTCCCGCAGGATTGGGTGAAGCCTGCGTTCAACGAGTGCGACTACGTGAAGATGAGCACAAGCGCTCAGATGATGAGCAGGAAGAAGTACGACATCCTGAGGTGGAGCAATGAAAACTACGCCGGCGCCGACGGGGAGGTGAAAGAAGGGGGTCAGTTCCTCGGCGGGCTGCAACCCCCCGGCGGGCTGCTGCTGGACCCCCGGGAGGCGGGCAGCTCCGAGGGCGCCGGCCAATCCACGGGACACATCTCCATCCACACCGTCACCATTTCCGGGGAGAGCTTCGGGGAGGGAGACACGTCGCAGAGCTCCCTCCGGAGCTACAGGGACGGAGAGAGCTTCGGCTCAGACCGGGTCGGCTACGACCTACAGGAGCCGCCGGCGTCCCGGATGGACGAACAGAGCAGGATGTTGCCTCAGCGCCAAAACCAACTGGCCGATGACTTGCTGATAGAGGAGAACATGAACTTTCATCCGGAGGCCCAGTTCATGGAGGCGGAGCGGGTCTCGCTGGACTCGTTTGTGTCCAACGAGCAGTCCGAGGACGGCTACCCCCACGTGGACCTGGACACCGTGGACAGCGGCTTCGGCGAGTGCGGCAGCCCCGGGGTCTCGGACTCGAACCGAGCCGAGCTCATAGACTCCTTCCTGGAGAACAAAAACACAAACTCCAACTACGTCAAGCAGTGGATGATATGCAGCACGATCCACGAGGACGCGAGCGGCGGGAAGGACGAAGTCGAGGACGCGCAGAAACTCTAGCGTCGGACAAAAAAACTTCTCAGTTTGTACAGTTGTGGTTTAAGGATGTTGTAAAGTTATGTTTATAGTCCCATTCCTTTGTTTTAAAAGGTTTTCAGCGTCAGTTTTGCTTTTAACTCCACGATGCATCATATCTGCTGCACGACTCTCTGAGACCTGTCCTGCACCTACAGACACCTGTGGACAGTTAAAACCATACAAATGAGCATTGTTGTGGTCAGTAAATTGCGTACTGTAAATGTGCACGATAATAAATATGATACAATAAAATTGTTAATAGAAAAAGGATGAATATTTAATTCTGTTGAGGCCTCTTTTTCTGTGTTCTGCGTTGCTAAGGGAACACGCCCACCTCATGTCAGTCACACTTATGCTAAAATATGATGCTAATTCATCTTACTTTACAACCATTCTCATCAAGTCTGTCCAAACCTCCTTATTTCAATATTCGCTACCAAGCTGACATGACTAACAGAGCTCCGTTGAGATGCTCAGCCACGTAGCCCGCCGCGAGCAGAGGTTAAACTTGTCCGGCATAAGAACTGCTGGTTTCTACAATGATCCGCCTGGGGGCTGATCCTCTTCCAAATCCATAATCCAAATGATCCAAAGTATATTTGTTTGTTTTGTAACCAGGCTATGAATATTTTTGATTGATAGAGAGAGAGAATGGGGATGACTGACATGCAGCAAAGGTGCGCAGGCCGGGATTCCAACCTGCGACCGCTGCAAGAGGACTGTAGCCTCAGTATATGAGCCGCTGCTTAACCCACTGTGCCACTGAGCGGCACTTTTAACCCTTTTCCACCAAACTGGTTCCAGTGCTGGTTCTGGTTCACAACTCGTTCAACTTGAGAACCAGCTGAGAACCGGGTTGGTTCTCCATAGCTCAGGTTCTAAGGGGAGCCACGTCAGTCACATCGCTGCGTTTGCGTGAAAGTTGCAGAAACAACAAGGTATTTCCTCTAATAGGACTTGGTCCACGTAGCTCCTCCGTGGACACATCTCTAAAAGACAGGTTGTCTCCTCCTCAGACCACTGCTGCTTTGCTGCAGCAAAGAGTTGATGCTACCTTGGAACCGGTTTTTCCTGCCCGGAGCCAGTTCTTTGTCAGTAGAAACAGAAAGCCCAGTTCCAAACTCAACACTGGCCCAGAACCAGAACCAGCCCTGGAACTGGTTTGGTGGAAAAGGGGTATCAAGGGACCAAGGCTCGTTGTCAGATGTGCCCCAGTGGTCAGTTGATGAACTGCAACTTTCCCTACTGTGCATGTCTGCAGGCCAGACATTCAGTGTCTGCTGTCTACATCTGTTCATATAGTCTTCCTTGTATTACGCCAACTAACCATTGTGTCTGTGTCTCTCCTTTCTCTGTTCTTCATTCTCTATGTCTGTTCTCTCTTTTCCTCCTCTACCCAGCTGGTCTTCAGCAGGAAGGTCGCCCATTATGATCCAGGTCCTGGTCCAGGTTTCTTCCCTCCTAAAAGGGAGTTTTTCTTGCCACTGTTTGGCTTAGGTTTTTTATCACACAGATTCTGATTCTCTCACACAAACAATTCTGTTTTATGTATTTGTGTAACGTTGACAGGCTTAGTAATCTTATTCCTCTCAAAACACCTGAATAAAGGGGGCTTGTTTAAGGAATGAACCGCTGAAATCGCAGTGCCACGTCCTCTTATTCTGGTGGGGCGGTGCACCACGGTCATTTACATGTAGGGAGATTTGGGTCGGAGGCAGCGCCACAGAAAAGTGAGATGTTACGTGCAACTGAGACTGTTGTGACCCACTGGACTTTACTTGAAAATGATATCGGGAGTTTGTGGCCACATGAATAGAAAATATGAATAGATGAATAGAAAAATAAGTCTGTCAACTACATTTAATAAGATGTCTGTGACCTAATAGGACATAAATATGAGATCATTATTTACAAAAACTAAAACAAATGTTAATACTTTGTTTCCAAACACTTTATAATACTGAAAACTTGTAAAAAAAAAAAAAAAAAAACATGTCAAGATGTAAATTAATGTATTTTAATATGAATCATGGTTGCACCACATGACTTTTTTTAAGGCTAGTGCCAATTCATCTTGACAAAAACTCTGAAATCACTTAATTTAAAATTTTAATATGAATTTATGTGTACACAACATTCTTAATGTTTGAACTACTGCAATAGATATTGTTTTTTTTTATTATTTTAAAATTGACCTGTTGAAAATCCTTATTCGTCATTGACCCGTATATCTGGTCTTGTCTTTCCCTTGCACCCTACTGGTCTGTGCTGTTTCCTTCCTCCATGTGTCACGTCAGCTTTCTTTGGATTTTTGTCATGTTCTGGTTTTTGAATCCTGCTCAGCAGTGTTTTTGTTTAAATTATTAAATTACTGTTTTGGAACTCCTACCTCCTGGTTTCCTGCTATCTACCACATCCTTGACACCTCTTACGAAGGAAACTCACTTCAGCTGCTCGCATCTTGTGCAGCAATGGAGGCGAGGGCCTTAAGGTGCTGACCCTCGGTTGCCAAAAATGGCTCTTGGGACAATGGCAAGGCAAGTTTATTTGTATAGCACAATTCATCCATCCATCCCTCCATTATCTAATTCAACACAGGGTAATTCAAAGTGCTTTACATCAACATCAAAAGTGGCAAGACATAATTAAACAGTAAATAACAAATAAAAGGAAATAAAATATAAGAAAAAGAGGTAAAATAATAAAAAGCACAAGCTGTTAAAAAGTAAGGGCACTAGAGTACAGCAGGTACATCTCATTCTTACAGTGGCAAGAATTACGTTTCTATACGGTCAAAACGTACAAAGGCCGGGTCAAATACAGTATTGCAAAAGTAATCTGTGACAATTCATACGGTGAATTAAACCAATTTGACAATTCTATGCCACAACGCCTGTTTCCAGGTCTTATTTCACACAACTGAGGAGAATTTTGTTCCTATACGGTCAAAACGTACAAAGACCGGGTCAAAAACAGTATTACAAAAGTAATCTGTGCCGATTTGTGCGGTGAATCAGACCAATTTGACAATTCTACGGCACAATGCCTGCATTCAGGGCTTATCCATAACTTTGCGCGGTTTTCAAAAATCATAAGTATTTAATATTGAAATAAATATATAGTGTTTTTTTGTCTGTGAACATCCATGAGGTAATTTTTTTCCCGAAAAGAAATACAAAATAACCCAAAGATTCTGCAAAAGTTCACATGAAAAAGGAAGCTCTGTCTATTTCAGGCTTGAGGTTTTACACGTCTGAGCGTACAAAAAAAAAAAAAAACATCTGGTCCCGGCCAGGGACCTTAAAATGAGGCTGATATGGTATATAGTATAGTATAAAAGTATAAAAGGTATAAAAACCCTGGTTCTTTTATTGGATAAATTTAAGAAAAGTCTGTTTCACACAAATGTGCAGCTTTGATTTTCATTCTCATTATTTTCCTGTTCATATTCTCAAGGCTGTGCATGCTGCGCTAGCTCCAGCAGCATCGTGCATGCTGCCTTATCAAGATATCTGATAACCAGTTCCCTGAACTCGCTGCCTTCCGCCAGTAACCACTGCAAGCCTCCGTCCTGTTTGTGCAGCGTCAGTCAATGAAGCACATTTGGAGCAAAACTCATATATTCTGTAATTAATATATTTATTTTTCACTACATTCAACGCTTATGAATATTTTTGCCTGTCAAAGTCTTCTTTGATAACAGCTTAATGTTGGGTTTTTTGCAGTAAACTGTTTGGACGCTGGAGCACATAATGATGACACGTCTCTATTTCTTCTTTTATCCAGGGTTTCATCAGCAGACATGTTGTTCTTTTTTCTCTGGTTTTTCTTTTTTATCTTGAAAGTAACCAAAACCAAAGAGAGCGTTCTTCAGTTTTGTGTCTGTCAGCGTCCTCTTCATGTTAAAGATCGAGCTGATTAAAAAAGAAAGAAAAATCAACAATGCCAACACAGTTTACATTTTTGAACATAAGCACAAAGTCAAAGTTGTCATTATTTTAATTGAAGTGAACTGAACAATAGACCCTTTTAGTATTGCAACATAAAATATTGATGAAATATGAATAAATACAGGGTGTTTTAGTGTCCAGCACTGCTGCCTCATCAGTTAGTTTGTCATTTAAGGAAGATCTCCATAGTGTCACTGTTTATATTGAGGAAATGTGAAGAAAACCAGTTGATTTTTGTTAAATATCAGGGAATCTGTTGAGGGAAGATGAGCTGATGTCATCTGTGTACCAGTGGAAGTCGATGTTATATTTGCAGAAGATAATGCCTATAAGGGGAAAGAGGTAAATGCTGTAGGGAAGGGGCCCCAGGACAGAGCCCTGGGGTGCACCCGAAGTGACGGAGGGATGACGAGTATGAGGAGGGTGAAATTAACCTGGCATGAGGAAGTTGCTGGTTATTCTTATAGTTGTAGCTTCGGTGCCGTTTCGTTGCTTCATAAGATCTTTTTGTTTCACCAGAGTTAATCACTGCAATCAAGCCATTTGTCTGACTTTCAGTGAAACAAGCGCACGTCTCCACCTGTAGACAGGTATTCTGGTCCTCATGGACAAACGTCTTCATCTGTAGTCACTTCACCAGACCACAACCGGGACATTTTTGGATGTTCCTTGGGAACTTTGCAAATGTCTCTGCGGCTGGAGTCGTGGTGGCTAAAAGACTTGTGCTGCCAGGATGGAAATCGAGGACGGGGCGTCTTCGTCGGGACAAACCTAAACGGTCAGGGGAGAGAGGTAAACGGTGTCAGGAAGGGGCCCCAGGACAGAGCCCTGGGGTGCACCTGTCACAGGGGGGAGATCATGTTCTGTTTTGTGTTTTTTGTCTTGTTATTTCTGGTTTTATTTTGATAGGTAACTCCACGGTCCGTGTACTTCACGGCCATCCGTTTTTTGTTTTGAAATTACAAAATAAAAATAGAGAAATAATCCAAAATAATCCGTTCCCCATCTTTTGTTTTGATAATAAAAAATGGAAAACGGAGAACGGATTATTATCCATTATCCGTTATCTGTTATCCGATTTCATTGATGTGTTTGAAAATCAAAATTGGGAATTAAAACAGCGAGTGGAAAACTCTTTTCTCTATTTCCTATTCGTTTCCAATGGGAGGGGGGAGCAGTATGTTAGAGTTCAGTACATGTTATTGATGGACTAGGTTTGTTTTTGGTCTCGGTCTGGAGCTGAACTAGTCTTGGTCTTGATCCTCTCTGGTCTTGGTCTCGGTTTGGGTGGTCTTGACTACAAGTCTCCCTAATACATCTGCTCTGCGTCTGAGTCCTGCCTCCCAACGGGTCTTAACGAAATAGGCATGAGGCCGTGTAATTGCTGTCTTTTTTTTTTTATATATATATATATATATATATATTTTTATCCCGGTTGTTTCCCCCATTTTATCACCCAGTGCTCCTACCTAGACAGTCTTGGGTATTGCCATCCTCTACCAACCCCGGGAGGGCCCTGCATGAGCTCAGGTCTCCTCCTTAACCTGAGGAGTGATCAGGCCGCATCTTTTCACCAGACAGGGTGGGGCTTCTCCGGCCGGACGTAGCGCGTGGAAGGATCACGTCATTCCGGCCGGATCCTCCCCACCCCATCTGTTCCCCGGTTGGCCAGAGGGGGCATGTGTAGCCCAGAACTGTGTGCATGTTTTTGTGAGGGTAGCTCCCATTAGCTACCCAAGGGAACACGGGGAGAACATGCAAACTCCACACAGAAAGGCCCTTTCGCCAACCCCACCCAGGGTGTGGGTGCTGAAGTCATGGGGGAACTAACACGCTTGCTGTCTTTTTTTTGTTTTGTTTATTTGTTTTCTCTCTTTTTGTTTGTTTGATTGTTCTTTCCATGTTCAATAATGTATAGAAAAAATGAATAACCATCTCTCTCTACTTTTCTATTTGTATATGTTACCACTTGGATCCATCATTCGACATCATAATATTCAATATCATTCTTATGCTGATGACACACAATTATATGTATCTGTTACTGCCAATCATTTAATTGTGTAGTCAATGACCTCATTCAATGCATTGCAGTATTGGATGGCAACAAACTTTTTACAGCTGAATGAGGATAAAAAAGAGATTCTTTTAGTTGGCCCAAGTGCTCTGAGGCAAAATATTCTCCCTCTATTAACTCCTCTGTCACTAAAACCTTGTGAGCTTGTCAAAAACTTGGGTGTTATGTTAGATGTTGATCTTAACTTCCAAAAACACATAGCTAATGTCTCCAGGGCTGCCTTCTATCATCTCAGAAATATATCTAAAGTAAGATGCTTTCTGTCACAAACACTCTGAAAAGCTGGTTCATGCTTTTATCTCCAGTAGATTAGATTATTGCAATGCACTTTTTTGCAGCACCAACAAAGCAAGTGTTACATAAACTCCAGCTTAATCAAAATGCTGCAACCAGAATTCTAACCAAAACCAAGAGGTATGAACACATCACTCCTGTTTTATCCTCTCTTCACTGGCTCCCTGTTAAACAAAGAGTAGATTTTAAAGTACTTCTTATTGTTTTTAAATCTATGAATGGCTTAGCTCTCTCCTACATAGTTGACATGCTGACTGAATACATACCGGACAGATCCCTTATGGCACTTTTCCACTAGTCTCGGCTCAGCCCGGCTCGGCTCGGCGCGGCTTTACACGGCTCCACACGTGTGTTTTTCCACAGCCAGGGGAGAAGTGGGCAGGTTGGGGTGAAGCTGCTGTGACGTACTCGATTGCGCAACACCTTTGTTTGTGTCGGCGCAGATGAGAAATCAGCTGGAGCCGCGAGCGGCTGAGAAAAAAACAGCCCGTGTACATCGCTTTTTTAATTTTTTCTCGACAGCCACCAGGTTTATGAACATCTGCACCTCAGAGTTGGATCACCAAACTGACGTTTTGCGCTTTATAATAAAATCCCCGCGAGCCGCGAGTCACCTCGTGCTGACTCCCGCTTCCTGATTCAAACGTTTGACGGCCCCGCCCCCCGACCAATCAGAGGCGTGGAGGGTGGTGACCTCAGAAATAGTCCCTGCTCAGCCCTCGCTGAAATGGTTACAGAAAAAGGTATCGGCTTGGAGCGGCTCTACCCGTCTCAGCCCTAATGCAAAAGCGCAAAGCGGGTAGAACCGAGCTGAAGTGATACTAGTGCAAAAGGGACATTAGATTAGATCATCAAATAAGAGTTTTCTCATCATAGAATTCACACTAGATCTGCTCATGGTGCTTCAGTCACTACTACACTCTCTGGAATTCCTTGCCACAGGAACTAAGGTCTGCTCCAACAGGGCCCTCTTTCAAAAGCAGACTAAAAACGTACCTTTTTGCACAGGCGTTTGACTAAACTCTATTGGCTGAGTGATAGCATTTTTGTTATAATGGAATTATTGTTGTTATGTTGTTTTTCCTCTTGACATCCTTTTGTCTGTTTCTGTAATTACCCTGTAATTGTGTTTGTTTGTTTATGTATTTGAACACATTAAGTCCTTGTTGTCGTGTGAAATATGCTATATAAATAAAGTTGCCTTGCCTTGCCATCATATAACCAGTACTGGAGTTGAGGGGGATGAGGGGGGATGAGGGGGGGATAGCATCCCTCCTGAAATAAAAACTGTCCAAATCATCCCCCCTTTAAAACTGCCATCCTCCCTTTCCATCCCTTATGTCATTTCATCAATGAATGTGGTTTTACTGCTATTTCAACATTTAGAGTCATCACCAGAAAAATAACTTATTTGACCATTTTCACTTGTTTCAAGTAAATTTTCACTTGAAATAAGTAGAAAAATCTGCCAGTGGGACAAGATTTATCTTCTTATGACAAGCAAAAAAATCTTGTTCCACTGGCAGATATTTCTACTTATTTCAAGTGAAAATCTACTTGAAACAGGTGAAAATTGTTGTTTTTTCCAGTGATGAGTCTTGTTTTAAGTGTAATGAGATTTTTTTTAACTAGAAATAAGACATATTCTTGTTAAAATTTTGAGTTTTTGCAGTGATCCATTTTACTTATCCTGTGAAGGACAGAGTCATATTGATAAGTTCAGAAAACTGTTTTTTATTTTTGTGTTTTGATGTATTTGATGTAAGTGGATAAAGCTTACAGAAGGCTGTATTTAACTGCTGCTATGTCATTCTTGCAGTATTTCTGAAGGTGTTTTGGTCAGTGCTATTATTTGTAATATATTATATTATTTGTAATCAGCACAAATTATCTGATATGATAAAATCCACCATCCCCCCTGATTTTTTTTTTTTTTTACAACTCTAGTACTGCATATAACTATAAATACCACGGAGGCCGTGAAGGCGAGAAACCCCCACATGCAGCTAAAGAGGAAAAAGAGTGAAAAAGATCAGAAAGGGGGAAGAAAAAAAACCCTGACGTCTCGTATAGAATAACTTCCTATGACAACTTCCTCCGATGGAGGACTGATAACATTAAACCCCATTCACCGTCTGACAGTCGCAATCACCGCACTTTCCTCCTCACTACATCACAGAGCCCTCGCTCTGCCCCGCTCGCTCTTTCTCCCTGTAAGTAATTCAAACTTCTACAAACTGACCACTAGAAAAACAACAATAATGATAATAATGGTGTGATGTTGTCCATGTATGTGGAGTTTGATGCCACAGATTCCGCGTGATGGGACCGTGAGAGGGCTTTTCTGAATGGATGAGACATGGACGGGCTTCTGCTGGCGCACTTGTGCGTCTCGGTGCTCGGCGTGGCCGCCGGCGTGCCAGGTACAGACCGACACTGAAACTGCTCTGATCGCTCTGGTGTAAAGAGAGCCGGTGTTCTGTCAATACTGGGGCGTAAATCCCCCATTATTAAACCTGCCCCCCCACTCCCCCGTGAGGTGGACAGACAGACAGGTGTCTTCAGTATTCACATTCATTACTCAGGTAGAAGTATAGATACTAGAGTTTAAAAATACTCCTGTGGAAGTTGAAGTATCAACTCAAGTTTTTTACTCAAGTAAAAGTATAAAAGTACTGGTTTCAAAACTACTTAAAGTATAAAAGTAAAAGTAATGTAAGGGGGAAAAAAGCCATTAAGGACAAAAGCCATTGAAAATGAATGAATCTTAGTATAATGCAAATATATTAAAGAACCATATATGTGTACTATTGAGCATTACAGTTTTTCACAATTGTTTAAACACATTTCCTGATAGACTACCTCACTTTCTCAAAACTCTAAACACAAATTACAAAATTCACACACAAAATGCTAAATCCTACACTTCTCTTGCAAAAGCACACTCTACCCTCAAAACAGTGTTAACTCTTCACTAAATGGTATTTCCTTCTCAAATGCCAAACACATACATCATTTGAGTAGACATTTCTAAGCAGCCACTGAACACTGATGTGTAGAATGGAAGACACTATAGTATGAATGGAAAACACTATGTGAATGCCTCAGTAGAATCATGCATTTGTATGTTCAGTGTCCTTAGCTGTTGGATGGAATATCACCATATAGTATTCTTATGTATAGGCTACTCAAATAGAAAACAACACACAATTTTTTACTGTAACAACAAATATGTAATATTTTACAGTATGAGTAGGAATGCTAGAAGAAGTGCAGTGTTGTAGGGGCCAAGGTGATGGAGGACGCCGTGATGATTGAGTCCAGTTTGCCAGTTTGAGCAACATTTATTTATTTTTCTTATTTATTTACTTTGTTTCTTTCTTTCTCACATATATATGTATGTTCTTCTCATCTAGTTATTTTGTTATGTTTTTTCAAATCTTGCACTATAGTGGTTACATTGTGTTACTGTAAAACGGTAGACAAAATAATTTTTGGCTTCAGTCTACACCTTTTGGTCCTTTTGGTTTGATGTACATGCAAAAAAAACAACTTTGTATTGACTACTGACTTCTATAACGTGACGTTGGCCAGGGACCTCTGTGATGGCACGCTGGCCGATGATATTCCTCCCTCGGCTCCTTCTTTTTACAAGGTTGAACCCTGCTTCATAAATGAATATGAATTCAATGGCACATTGCTGATTGCATGTTGCACAACAGCCTTTGGAGTTTAGAAATGTGATTGACTGTGTGTTCTGTGTGAACAGCAAGAGAGGGAATTGAGGAAGAGTGTGCAGGGTATTGGGAATTGTGTCTAGTGTTGTGAGAAATGTGTGGTATGGAATGGGAATTTGAGTCTAGAGCAATAAATGTGCTTGGAGTTCAGCAGGATTGGTTCAGCCACCTGAAAAATGAGTTTCAGGTTGTGCACATGTTCCAATAAATGTGTTTAAACAGTTGTGAAAAACTGTAACATGTGTTTCAGAGAGCAGAAGATATGATGACTAGTTGCCTATAAGTATTGTAATGGTGCAAAAAGTCAAACTTCAGAGGCATGTTATCATTTATCCTAACCTTTATTGGAATGTACATCCAAGTTTAGTTGCAGGAATCTGAGGGAACGGATGTAAGAACAAAACTGGACAAGAACATCTGAAACAACCACAACCAAATTCACTCTATCCGGATGGAGCAATTTAACTGGATAGTTTTTTTTAAAGGCCGAAATGAAATAGAGTAATGAGGCTGTTTTTAAAATGTAAGGAGTAAAAAGTACAGATAATTGCGTGAAAATGTAAGGAGTAAAAGTAAAAAGTTGTCAAAAAAATAATTACTCCAGTGAAGTATAGATAATCAAAATTTCTACTTAAGTAAGGTAACAAAGTATTTGTAGTTTGTTACTTGACACCTCTGACATTAGTTTTTCAGAGACAGAGATAGAGTTAGAATAACTACAGTTAAGTTACAACAACTACTGTTTTGTGACATAGTTGTCAGGTGTTTGACAACACAATAAATATATATTCTAGAAATTGCTTTGTGTTGGATTATTATTTAAGGTATTTCTTTAAGTTTTTGGTATTGTTTGGAGCTTTTACAAGAGGTAAAAGTTCCAAAATTTAATGGACTCCGGTGGTGGAAGTTAGAACAGTGAACATTGTATTACGTCAGATGTGCTGTATTATTGCATATATCCTAATATCATTGTGCTGGGTGAATAAACAAGAACTTATATACATGTAGGGTAAGGACTCATACAAGTATAAGTATGGGAGAGAGAGAGAGAGAGAGAGAGAGAGAGAGAGAGAGAGAGAGAGAGAGAGAGAGAGAGAGAGAGAGAGAGAGAGAGAGAGAGAGAGAGAGAGAGAGAGAGAGAGAGAGAGATTGCCTGATAATTAGTTTATTCATTGCATGCAGGTGGACTCAGCCAGCGCTAAGAAAGGTCTTCTGCCTGCCTGTTAGCGAGATAGAGAGATGAAAATGTCAAATTGCGGTAAAAGATGCTGTATAAAGGCAGGCTACAACTTTTATTCTTTGTCCCCCCCTGGAATTATTCTCTAAAATTTTACTGTTTATTGTCCCCCCCATCTATGAAATGGGATTTTCGCCCCTGTGTCCATCCATGCTACCTGTCGAGAACTGCTACTTTGTGGTTCTGCGCACAGTCGATTTTCAAAGTTTGATTGCCACGCCCATAATTTCTTGCATCCCTTCAGTCCACGCTGAAAAATATTGTGATGTTAGATTTTGCCCTCCGTTCATCTAGAATAGAAGAGAATGCTTTATTGTCACTATACATAAGTACAGTGAGATTGAAAGCAGCATCACTTTTCCAATGCAAGACGGTGCAAACCGTGTCGAATTATATATACAAGAAATATAAAATAATATGAAAAGGTTAAGGTGCATTTTTAAATAGTCAAATCAAGACCTGAGATCCTATCTACAGATAATTACACATAATTACACGTGTGGTGGAATATTGCACAGATAGGCCGGGAAAAAGTATTGCACGGTAAAAACAGTAATTGCACATGAAGACATTCACATTCTGTTTAGGGCGGTTATGGCTTTAGGGAAAAAGCTGTTTTTCAGTGTGTTGGTTTTGGACCTGATGACTCTGCAGCGTCTTCCTGAAGGCAGCAGGTCAAACAGGTCAAACAGGTCTACTGTTTTAAATGTTTTTTGAAACGAGAAATTGAGACAATTTGTTTGTTTGTGTGCCTTTACTTTTATTTCTTATTATTTTATACTTATTATCAATCCAAAAATAGTGATTACAAAACGGATAAATTGAGGTATAAGTATGCTGACAGGCATCCTGCAGTGGCAGTGAGTTGATTAGTATCTTACCTGAATGCATTAAGTGACGGGAACATTATTTGATAGGATGTTTCTGGACTATCAAATTATGCTACCCCTGAAATATTGATTTAAAATTGATAATATGGGATGTTGAGTATTTGATCCTTCAAAATACACTACCCATGACATGAATTGCATTACACTTTGTAAAAATTATACGATAAAGAGGAAAAAAAAATTTGCCTTTATTTAACCAGGCAGGTCATTAAGAACATTCTTATTTACAATGATGGCCTGGAAAAGCGACAAGGACCATTTGGGGGGAAAGGAAGTGGGCTAGGGAGTAAAACACAGTAAAATTGTAGCTCTACAAAGGTAGAAAACCATTAAGTAACATTTTTTGATAGGGTAGCAAAAATCGATAGACAGACGCTGTCGGTTTATGCGGCGGTAGCATTTTTCGACAAAGCAGCAGAAATCGACAGAACACCGTGTTGGTTGTTCTGTTACATCTTCTACCTTCAGTCACCAACCACGTCGTGGGCTTCCAGGAAAATCAAATGTCACGCAGACAAGATCTTGTTAATATGCACTCTGCCAGTTATCTCGAATTTCCTCTGACATTTGGGCTGATTTCACTGAGTCACGTTCACCGCGTGACTGTACCTTTCTTGAGAAGTGTCAGTTTGACCCAAACTGTTGTGTTATATCTCCAGATTTCTCAGGTGATCCGTGCGTGAGCGACTACTGGTACAACATCAGCTGCGTCTTCGGCCTCGGGAACGACTCCGTGGACAAACCCAAACCCTACAGCCTGATATTTACACCCAGCTCCAGCCAGCCCCGACCGTAAGCCCCTTTAACATTTAATGTTTGACTATCCGGAATTAACATTGCAGATATCTACAACTGCATTTTGACTAGTCAGAATTGTCATTCAAGATATCTGTAATTAAATTTTGACTAGGCAGAATGGGAATTAAATATATCTCCAATTTGAGATATCTCTAATTAAAATTCATTTAAATATATCTATAACTTGATTATAGATATCTACAATTAAATTATGACTATCTGTAATTCTAGTTTGAGATATCTAAAACATCATTTTCACTATAGTCATAATTCCAGTTCAAGATATCTACAACTTTGTTCTGACTAGTCAAAACTTAATTTAAGATATCCTAAAATGGACAATGTAGATATCTTCAATTGAGGGGAATTAAAGATATCTTGAACTGGAATTATGACTATAATCAGAATTAAATTGTAGATATCTTAAACTGGAATTACAGCTTGTCGTAATTCAGTTGCAGATATATGTAATTCACATTGCGGATATCTGCAACTGAGTTGTAGATATATGTAATTAGAAACCTCATACACATGAATGGTAACAGTGTCGTAATTTGTTCTATAGGAAGAATGTAATTGTAGATATCTGAAATGCTCTTTTTGACTAGGAAGAATTGAATTGTGGATATCTGCAACACATATCCAGTCTAGCTGTTAAATATTAAAACGGCTGGCCATATCCAACAATGGGCCGTGCTTTCTGCGCGTCACGTGAATATTTACACAGTGTTTTGTGGGTTTTTCAGGGCCCCTTGTCCGCTGGTGCTCGTGGGTGACAGTTACCACTGCAACTGCCAAGTCAAGCAGAGTAGATATTTATACTCTCATGATAAATACCAAATCCAGCTCCGGGATGGATCGGCCTATCATGACGTTGTGAAGGATTTCAAGCCAGCCTGGCACAGTGAGTATCATCCAGCCGGACCCCAGGCTTTCATGCGCTACAGCGCATCTGTACGGTGGCCGAGACCCGCCATTGCTGAAAATAAAAGTAACACTGCAAACAGAAAAAAACGCTGCTGCAAATAAAATAAACACTTAACCTATAAAATAAAAGCTGCAAACAAAAAGAAACGCCGGTGCAAATAAAAGAAACGCTCCAAATGAAATAAAAAAACGACGCAGTAAAAAAGCCACAACGGAAATTAATTACCGGGGACTATTTTTGCCGATGCACCGGTGTTGCACATTAAAAATTACACATAGTAACGTTGAACACTAACCTTTTTACTTATTTTCTCGTTCGTTTGTTCTTCTTATTCCTCGCTCTTCTTATTTATTCCTTTTCACTTACGTCCTCTTCGTCTTCTTCTTTTCCTCTCACGTAAAAAACACCGGTGCATCAGCAAAAGTAGTCCCCGGTAATTCACTTCCGTTGTGGCTTTTTTATTTGCAGCGGCGTTTCTTTATATTTGCAGCGTTTCTTTTATTTGCAGCGGCGTTTGTTTCTATTTGCAGCGTTTATTTTATTTGCAAAGCGTTTATTTTATTTGCAGCCTCGTTTCTTTTTATTTGCAGCGTTTCTTTAATTTTCAGCAATGGCGGGTCTCGGCCACCGTACATCTGCATCAGATAACCTGCACTTAAAGCAAGCCGTTTTAATATTTAACAGCTAGACTGGATATGTGTTGCAGATATCTGCAATTCAATTCTTCCTATCCACAATTGTCATTTCAGCTATATACGTCATTCTGCCCAGGACAAATGACGTCACTTTTGCCATTCATGTGTATGGGGTTTCTAATTACAGATATCTAATTTTAATTCTAGTCTATAGTCATAATTCCAGTTCAAGATATCTTTAATTCCCCTCAATTCAAGATATCTACATCGCCCTTTTTAGATATCTTAAATTAAGTTTTGACTACTCAGAACTAAGTTGTAGATATCTTGAACTGGAATTATGACTAGTAAAAATGGCGTTGTAGATATCTCAAATTGGAATTACAAGATAGTCGTAATTTAATTGTAGATATCTGTAATCAAGTTATTGATATCTTGAAATGAATTTTAATTAGAGATATCTCAAATTGGAGATATCTTTGACTTCCATTCTGCCTAGTCAAAATGTAATTACAGATATATTGAATTAGAGTTTTGACTAGTCAAAATGACATTATAGATATCTTGAATGACAATTCTGACTAGTCAAACTTAAAAGCTTGCCATCCATCCCTTGCCAGTTAAGCTGACGCCGCCGCCGGAAGTTGAGGTCCGAGAATCGGCGGAGAGCATCAACGTCACGGTTCAGAGTGAAGCCTACAAAGAACACTTGTTCCTGAGTAATTTCCTCCAGTACGAGCTGTCGCTCCAGCAGCCCCAAGGCCTGGACACGAAGGTAAGAGAGCCACGATCAGCCGTTTACCTGCAGAGACGTGACCCTGGCATTAACGCAGAGCTCTGACTGTCTCCCAGACCTTTTCCCTCACACCAGGCGGAGAGTTCATGTCCCTCGACAGAAAAGAGCTTCTCAAATCCGAAGGCGAATATTGCGTCAAAGCCAGATACAAGCCTCGCGAAGGAATACCGCAGTACAGAGCCACCTGGAGTGACTGGAGCGGCTCCATTTGTTGGAGTGTGCACGAAGAAAAAGGTAAAACTGCCTTTTCTTTCCTTCAGAAAAACACCTCAAGTTGTTTTTTTTTATTTATTATTGAAATATACAAAACAGGTATGCAGTAACAAACAGCACATTTTTGACAGTACATAAAAGTATATCAATTACATGAGGGGTAGTTATATATATTAAATAAATGTAAGTCATTACAAGAGATGGTTTAAGAAAAAATAAATAACTAAATAATACATACATCGAGAATACAATAAATAAATCAAACAGGGGTTTCAGGAAAAAAAACTTTTCATAATGGCTCAATAAGGTATTACTTTTTTTGTTATTTAACAAATCAGAGATTTAAGCAAAGAGTTAAGTTCCAGGGGAAAAGGAGCAATCTTAGGTAGTGATTTTGCGAATTTTTGTTTGTGAATAAAACATTTTGCATATAGGATAACAAAGTTTATCAGGTATTCAAGAGCATAATCTTCTCAGTTAACATAATAGCAAATAACATCTTTAAGGCTAAGAGAGTATGTAGATTTAGCAGCATCAAAAAAATAAGATTCAACATCATTCCAAAACTTTTTAGAGATATGACAATAAAAAAACAGATGTGAAATTGTTTCAGTATTATGGTTACAAAAAGTACAGGAAACATTAACATCAGTAAATTTAGAAATAATACTACTAACCGGGTATATATTATGCACTATTTTAAAATGTACTTCTTTAGCCTTATTAGATAAGCAATATTTATGGGGTAGAAGCCAAGCTCTTCTCCAACACCTGGAGTTGTACTTGGTCGTCACAGCATGACGCAAAAACAGAGCTGGAGTTGGATTTTGAAATGTTTCTCGAAGGCGCCGTTCATGAAAAGCTTTTTAAACGTTTCACACTGTAACCGAGGACTTCTTGAAATGCGTGTTGTCTCACGCTTCAGTGCTGATGCTCGGCGAGAGAGATGTGAGTCATAGTTTCAGGCACCAATAATAACTCGCTATGTAAATTTCAAAGAATCGTGCAGGTGGATCCCGATATCTGATGTTGTAACTTGTATCTGTGAAGTCCTCAGCTCTGCTTCCATTATCTGGTTCTCAGAACAAGACAGCAAACTGGTCATAGTGGCCAAATCTGTGGCCCCCGTGTGTCTCCTGGTGGCGGCCCTGCTGTTCGTCTACTACAGTCCCGCTGCCAGGTAATTCACTCCCCAAGTCCGTGCGGGTCATTACCCGACCGCTTTGGTCTGATATCTCCTCATTTTGTTGCAGAATGAAGATTAAAACTCTGTCCCACACGCCGTCGCCGGCTCCTTTTTTCCGGCCTCTCTTTCAACAACATGAAGGGAATCTCCAGGTGAGGCGTTTTTTCCACCATAACAAGGAACAAGACTTCTCCCCCCTGAATAACTGAATCCTTCAAAAGAAACGTATGCAGACTCTTGCTCTGAGAGTCTGTGTGGGCAAGAGGGTTGTTGCAGTTGCATGGATGACAGTAAAGTTAATTAAATCGTTAAATGATTCAGAGAATTTGCAGAAATCTGTGCTGCAGGGAGGCAACGCATGATGAATCTGCAGCGCAGATTTCTGCAAATTCAAAGACAGCAACATCCACAAACTAAGTTAATATTCTTCTAAAGAACAAACAAGCTCTTTGGAGAGCTTAAAATCTGGAATTTAATGATGTGAACCCTTTTTTCTGTTAGAAAACAAGTTAAATTTTGCATTATTGAAGGTAGGGTAAGTGATTCTATGCAGTTTATATTCAGCACATTTTATTTTTGTGAAATTAAAATGTAAGTTCGATTGGATAAAAGCATCTACCTAATATAATATAATATGATATAACATAATGTAATATAATATAATACAATACAACATAATATAATATAATGTAATACAACATAATATAATGTAATATAATATAATATAATATAATATAATATAATATAATATAATATAATATACCGGTAATATAATATCATGTAAAGT
The DNA here is from genome assembly GCF_033807715.1 of Cololabis saira. Classification (NCBI taxonomy): domain Eukaryota; kingdom Metazoa; phylum Chordata; class Actinopteri; order Beloniformes; family Belonidae; genus Cololabis; species Cololabis saira. Next base: position 37,332,407 of record NC_084589.1, on the reverse strand, counting down.
CAGTATCTCCTCATCACCCACTACCTGCATGAGTACATGATCTTTTGTTTTTTGTATAGAAATTAAATTAATTTTGATTAAAATGAAATAGAGTTTAAGGGGTAGGATTTAATACGTTTTTACTATTTCCTACTTCTTTTCGAGCATGTTAATTATGGATGCATGTTTTTATTTATATTTTTCTCTTTTTTTTCTTATTTACATTTATTTATTATTATTGATTATTATTGTTTTGTTTTGTTTTCCCTACTGTTTCATGATAACATTTCAATTCAAATTCAATCCTATCCTCTGCTGAACTCGTAGGAGTGGCTGTCTCCTGAGGGTAAATTCCTGGTGATGTATCCGACCGAGGAGGCCGTGGTGACGGAGACGGTGACCTTGGTGGTGAAGGCCATCAGCAAGGATCCGGAGGAGCTCCAGGGCTTCAGCAACCCTCCGGTAACGCCCCTGACCGTCCAGCAGGGGCAGACCGCCTACGTTGGCCTACCCGGGTTCCACGAGGCCCCGCGGCCCCCCACCGTCGTCTGTCCGGGGGACACGCCCTACACCCAGCTGCCCGGCTCCGTCTGGGAGTCGCTCCCCGACCCCTGCGAGGGCTTCACGGAGCTGAGCCACGACGACTCCGGCTGCAGCCTGGAGGACGGGAGCCAGAGCCCCGAGGGCAGTTTACCCAGCAGCCCGGGGGGCTGCACCGACTACTGCATCCTCAACAAGACGGCCGAGGGCGTCGTCCCCGTCCTGGTGTCCAAGGAAGGCGGCAGAAAAGCTCCTTCGGATTCCCTGCAGACGGGAGAATGAGGAGCGGGAAGCAGACGTGATCCCGCCTGTGTTTATTAAAGAAAGATAGATTCACAAGACTGAATCGAGAATGGCAGAATGGAGGTGCTCACAGAGGCTCCTTATGTCCCGTAGCTCTCGCAGGAAGCTGCAGGGTCGTGGTAGACTTCGGTTTGATACAGTCGCCTAGGCAGAAATATTTCTTTTGGTGGTCCAGGACAAAAATGGGTGGGCCATATTGGCCACGGTTACATGATGTTTTTAATTCGGAATGAATTATTCCAAATTAAATTCAGAATTAAACTATTTTCCTTCGAGTTTACATGGAAATAGTAATTTTGAATTGAGGTTTACATGGAAAACACGTTTGATCGGCTTTATCCAATTCCACTTAAGGTCTGGGGGTTGGGAAGGTTCTGATTTGATAGGGGGGCGGACCGGAAGTTACATCTACCGGAAGAAAAACAAACTTAGCCGCTACAACTTTGAAAACCTCACAATTTTTATGTTTCTTGCCATCTGTTCTTTTAATTATTTCCAAGTCCTCCAAGCTATTTATTAAATAAATCGTCTCTGCTTTTGACCACCGTTTACTGCATGTTGCCATCTTGAACCTTTGATTTGAAAACGGGATATAAGCGTCATGGAGACAGACGGGCAAGGGAACGAGCAGCGCAGAAAGACCGGAATTCATTTAAAGCGGAATGAGTGTTTACATGATCATGGTCATGCAATTATTCTATTCGGATTTAAAATCGGAATGAACCAGCCACTTACTTCGGAATTAAGTTTAATTCAGAATGGCCATTTTCATTTGGAATTAGGTGTTTACATGGTAATTTTTACTCATTTTAAATCAGATTTAATTTTAATTCTGAATTAAAGAGGAATTAAACTTCCCATGTAAACACACCGATTGTCCAAGAAAAAGCGGACTTGTAAAAACTTTTAAGCAGAAATCATGACAAACAGACAGATTAAAGGCAGTGTCAATTTTACTTTGTAATGTTCATTACAAATGCATTATGACAGTTAAACACAACAGGCTCAACCAACAGAGCATGAACACCTGTCTCTATAGGCCAGTAGTCTATTTGCCACTACAGTATTGTAGTTTATTTGCTGAACTGGCAGTGCATTGGCTTTGCAGCGCACCACACAATAATTAACAATTTAACTGTACAAAGTGGCAACTAAACATGAACCAAAACAGCAGAGGTGTTAACATACTGCATGACATAGCTTACATCAAAGAGAAATCACGCATGTAACGGTGGACTCAGACCGAGGCCCTGGCAGTGGCGTGCCATTCTTCAAGTTTTGTTTTTTTTTAATAACTAATCAATGAACTTTGTTTAGCCGTTGTTGTGGCGATAAAGTCGGCTGCAGCGCCGGCTAGCTTGCTGGCTAAAGGCAGCTCAATCTGTCGGAACCAGAGCAATCAATCATGTCCCGAGGCTTATATTTATATCTTTTCTCATGTCATTTTTCAGAATATGTTTATGTGAAACATGTATTTTGATCAGAGTTGGCTGGGAGGGCCAGTGCCACCAGGACCATTACTGGCTACGCGCCTGGTTTGATATTTGAATACGTTTCAAACTCACATCAAACTCTGACATCCCTGAACTTTGCATTTGCTGCAGAGACTGAAGGACGAGCTGCTGAAAGACTGAACGATTTCTCATATCGTCACATCGTGCTTTAATCTCAAGACGACTGGACCTGACTTCATATCTGAATTCATGTATTGCTTTTGTTAGTTTGAAAGAAATCTATTTAGATGTTAAATAGGTGAGATGATGCATAAATAGCTTTTAAAATGATCAATTTTAGACAAGTTAGGCTGCTGCAGTCCTGCTGCATATCCATCCTTCATTAATAAAGTTAATGAGACTTCAGAGTACTTGCAGAGCTTTTTATCAGTCGACGTGATCTTTTTCTCCCTTGACGTAATTTCAGACATCTGAAGTTTCCAGATAATTCAGGGGATTTTAATTGTTCTATTTCCAAGTTATAACTAACCGCCAAAATCCTAAATCAACGGAAATTTGATCAGCTATGTTTCCACGACCCCCTGAGCAGCCTCTGTAGATTATACACATTTACAAACCCCTGGAGAGTAAATGAGTCATTCAGGGCTAATCCTGTTTTATCATGTGTGAGAAACACTGATAAGGTCTTTAAAAAGATATGCAGTTTGTGAAGCTGCTATGCAAATGTCAAAGGTTCCTCACCCACTTCTAGAGGTTTGAATATTCCTCACACGACGACATACACGTCAGTGTCGTCATTAATATCCGAGTTTTAATCGTATTCTTGTGTGTTGTGAACAAGGAACTTGAATAAACTGGTTATTGATACGTCTTGGCCGACTTTATTCTTCTTTATTATTATCACTTAATCTGAATTTGCCTTTCTTTACAATGAATGTGTGTATTCTCTGTTATGTGCCACCACAAGGGAACTGAAATAAAACATGGATGTGGGTTCAAAAGTATTTAGACCAACACTTTTTTGACAGACAAGTAAATGTGACCATGATTTTTAATTTAAATCTTTTACAGTCAATGACGTCCTGATACCTGTGCCGGCTATCAATCAAGTTCCACATAAAGCTGCTGCCTTATATAATTTTATCTGATATGAAGCGAAAAAAAAAAACTAGGTGGTAAATATGTTTATTTATGCTTCAAAGTTAGACTTTTTAAAATGGGAATTGGAGGTTTTGATAAAAATACTCTGGTTTGGTCCCAGCCCCCAGTGGTCAGTCGGGGAACTTCAGCTTCTCCAACTTCCTGTTTGGCTTCTATATGGATGTTAAGATTCTTGGCATTTGGTGGCAACAATCAAATTATTCGTATTATTATTTTGTACCACACTAGTCAATACTTTTTTTAGACCATTGAAACAATTTTGAAAGGGGATATTTGGCTGGAAACGTTTGCCGACAGCCAACATCTGTCCTGGATCCGCTGAAAAAGCTTGTAGGAGCCAATTCATAGTTTAATTGTTGTGTGTGTGTTTAGTTTAGTTTGTATTCATTTGTTTGCCACTAGAAGAGGGAGGGCTCACTCTGATGCTGTCAGTCACACAGGTAATCAGCAGCTGCACACTCCCAGGTGTTAAAGGTTGGGGATTATCAGCAGTCAGGGCAGAGTGGTGGTGAAGCACATGGTTCTGACCATAACCCAGGATTTGTGTTCAAGCAACTTCATTTGATATAAATTTCATCAGTTCATCTGAACTAAGTCTGTGCAATAAATGGGAACATCACCCAAAGAGAAACGGCGTCTGGACAGTGTAATTAATATGACTGGAATATGCATAAAGGACATTTCTAACCACCGCAGGTGACTAATTAAAGGGGACCTATTATGAAAAACACATTTTTCTTGCTTTAACATATATAAAGTGGTCTCCCCTCAGCCTGCCAACTCAGAGAAGGAGGAAAGCAACCAAATTCTGCAGTGTCTGTACAGCCGCCCGGATGAGCCGTCCAGTGTGATGTGACTTCTACGAGCCGTTCAGATTCTGCTCCCGTCGTTACGTAACAACGGGAGCGATGCGTGAAACCACGCCCACAACTAACTCTGCCGGCCGGAGCTTCCGCCATTTTTTCGTAGCGGTGTATCGCGTCATTCAGGCAGCCAATCAGCACAGAGCCTCATTATCATAGCCCCGCCCACTCAGAATCCCTCATACCCCTTTTACACCAAGCTGGTTCCAGGGCTGGTTCTGGGCTAGAGCCAGACTTAGCACCAGTTCTTTGGTTTTACACAGCCTAAGCACCGGCTCCTGGCTCTCAAAACTGGTACTACAGGAGCACCAGGTCTTTGCTGGGCCAGGGTAAGAACCAGTTACGTCGGGGGCTACGTGCTTACGTCAAGGGCTGGGGGCGGGGCTGGGGACGGTGTTACTGAACAACCAAAGCAGAATAAACACGGAAGAGCGCCGTTTTTAAACAACGGAGCGTTGAAGACGGCGGTTAAGTTAGCAGACTCTTTTATTATTACATCCATTTATTTAATAATGGATGTAAAACAGAAGCAGCAGTGGTCTACGGTACAATCCATCAACAGTAACGTCGGCGGGCTCCGTGCCGGAGTCCAACATGCACCGGGAACAAGTCTGATCTACTGCTGGCAATGCGAACCAGACTCCTGCTCCAATCATATAGAGACCGGACAGCCCTTAATAGAGGGCCCCGGACTCCATACTCACTCAGCACCCCCCACAGAATGGCAAGAGGGACACGGTCAAATGCCTTCTCCAGATCCACAAAACACATGTAGACCGGTTGGGCAAATTCCCATGAACCCTCGAGCACCCTGCAGAGGGTATAGAGCTGGTCCAGTGTTCCACGACCGGAATATTATTGTTTGTGCCTCAATAATATCACTCACAACTTTGATTGCTGCAGTCTTGGTAATGTGCCTATTCCTAAAACCAGATTGATAATCAGATAAAACACAGTTGTTCTCTAAAAAGTCTTTCAACTGCTCACTTGCATTTGTTTTTTCAAAACTCTTTGCCAAGAAACATGACTTTGAATTTGGCCTGTAGTTGTTGACCAGTGAGGGGTCCCCCGCCTTTCAGCAGGAAGAACTAATGCACTTTTCCAGATCCCAGAGATTTTATGACAGTAAAAAGCAAGATTAAAACAAGCAGCGATGAACGGGCCCTCGCGCGTGCAATTTTCACCAATAAAGGTCAAGGACTCAAAACCGAGTCCGATGACACCACGTACGACTCTTTATGTCAAACCATTGAAAAGTTATGGCAGAAAGTAGGAACTATCAAATACTGACCAATCAGAAGAAAAGGCGGGGCTAATTCAGGCCAATGAAGGTCAAGTACTCAAAAGTGAATCATGTGACACCACCCACGACTCTCTATGTCAAACCATTCAAAAGTTATAGCAGAAAATAGGGACTATCAAATATTGACCAATCAGAAGAAGGGGCGGGGCTAATTCAGGCCAATTAATTTCAAGTACTCAATGCCGAGTCAGATGACACCACCCACATGTCTTTATCACAACCCGTTCAAAAGTTATGGCAGAGAATAGGGACTATAAAAATATCGACCAATCAGAAGAAGGGGCGGGGCTAATTTGCACCAATTATGGTCAAGGACTCAAAACCGAGTCGGATGACACCACCCATGACTCATGTCATACCATTCAAACGTTATGGCAGAAAATAGGATCTATCAAATATGGACCAATCAGATGAAGGGGGGGCGCGCTTTTTGGCGTCTATCGTCGCCACAGTAAAGGAGCTTTCAAATAGAATGCGGTTTGGGCGGCGCACACCGCCGTGGTGGGCGCAGACTCGGCGCGGAGCAGCGCGCGCATCGCGTACATATTTGCTGCAAGTTGCTTGGCGACCGGAAAAAAGTTTTTCCGATCTGGCGCCGTTTTCCCACTTGATTGGACGTACAGTTCATGAAGACTTTTTGGCGTCTATCGTCGCCACGGTAACGCTTTTGACTGATAAAAGTAATGCGCGTTGTCGCAGGATCGAGACGCACATTTAGATGTATAACACACCTTCAAAATGGCCGACTTCCTGTTCGGTTTCGGCCATGGCGCCAAGAGACTTTCTTTAAGTTGCGACATGATACAGGTGTGTACCGATTTTCGTGCATGTACGTCAAACCGTATTGTGGGGCTTGAGGCACAAAGTTTTCTAGGGGGCGCTGTTGAGCCATTAGGCCACGCCCATTAATGCAAACCATGAAATATCACATTTTTTGCCAGGCCTGGCTTTCGTGCAAAATTTGGTGACTTTCGGGGAACTATCAAATATGGACCAATCAGATCAATCAGATCGTCTATCGTCACAACGGTAACGCTTTTGACTTAGAAAAATAATTCTCATCGTCCCAGGATCGAGACGCACATTTTGAGGTATAACACACCTGGGTGCACGTTACGTAGGGCGGGTTTTTGCTATGGAAAATATGGGCGACTGCCCAGGGCGCAATCTGGGTGGGGACGCACGAGCACTTTCAAAAAAAAAAATTACTGCTGCTGAGAGTCGTGTGTGTGTGTGTGTGTGTGTGTGTGTGTGTGCGCGTCATAAGAGCAGCTTTCTCTCCCCCCCCCCCCCGGAAAAGCAAAGGGAGGGGGGCGAGGGATGATTCCAGGGCCACACACAACTGCTTCCAAATACATTGTATTTAATTCATAAAAATGATAATATCTACCCACATGTAATGAACAGGGTTGTGAAAAATGTTAATCGAATAGAAAAAAATAAATAAATAAAACGGACAGTGCAGAAGAACCTGACCCTGACCTCCCATCAAAGTCCATGATGATGGCTTGAGCTGCTTACTTTCATCCATGAGAAAGAGCTCTCAGAAATCTACCCCAATCTGTGGACTGCACTCAGAATTGGTCTGACCCTTCCAGTGACAGTAGTGGAAGCAGAAAGGAGTTTTTCCAAGCTGAAGTTTATTAAAACATACTTGAGGTCCACTATGTCACAGGAGCGTCTCTCTGGACTTGCCATCATCAGCATCAATCATACAGTTGCACAACAGATTTCGTATGATGATGTAATTGATGATTTTTCTGCAAAGAAGGCTAGAAAAGTCAAGTTCTAGATTGCACTTTACCACTTTACACCTGTTGTGAAAGGGTGGAAGAGCCAGGTTAAAAAATCTGCTACAGTCTGTGTACAGCCAGCGGTGAATAAGCCTTATTGTATTTTTTTCATTTATTCATTTTATTTCATTCATTATACATTTGAATGTGTGAAGGATTAGTGTAATTTACACACAGGTTTTTTATACACAGTGTATTTCATTTATTTGTCTTATTCATTTATTTATTAAAGATACATGGCTGTGCATTGAAGGGATGTTTTTTTTCTTTCTTCGGAGCGCACGGGTGCGGCGGTGGGATGGACAGTTCGCCCAGGGCGCAAAAGTAGCCCGGACCGCCTCTGAGTAATTAAAACACTGATTGTTTTTTTTTGTTTTACAACACAACTGTTTGAATGATTTCTGTCCTGGTAAATAAGTAAGAAAAAACTCAAGTCCAGTCAAACATTATTTATTCAGCACATTCAAAATGAAGAGTTGAACAAAGTTCTGCATAATTGCACAGATACAACAAAACATGTCAAAAATAAATCTTACACTAAAACAATAAACCTGATGAGGTAAACAAAGAAAATAACTACAGCATAAAAGTAAAACAGTGTATGTAAGATAAAAAATAGAAACTATGCTCATAAGCACAAGCATCAACTGATCAGATTGCAGTTACAAAGTTAATACAAGGCAATGATATTGTACATGAGTGTAGGACTGTTACAAAGCTCCCAGCTTTATTGTACATATTCGGGAAAAAATGTATTAAAAAATGTATTTATTGATATGATAAAGGTGTCAGCACAGAACAAGTCAAAGCATTATTTTCATACGGTTGTTTTTGATTTGTGCTAATAACTTTTCCAATCTTTTGTTGCTCCTGTTCATCAAATTCAAGATGAGCCTATATTTTCCCTAAAATGGCAAACTGTTGCAGTTTCAACATCTGAAATACTGTTTATATTACTTTGTAATTAAAATATGGGAGGTATTTTTATATTAATGAAAATAATACATTTTATCTATAAGTGTTTTATCTATAATTATTCATGATTATATTTTAATGAAGATTTTAACATTACCGATCATCATGCTGCAAACGAGTGTTTTGTTCAAACTCAAAACTGGAGAAGTTTAAAATGATCAAGCGTGACAGCAGTGTTAATATTAAAAGAAAACATCTCCAGTCTTGGGGCTGCCACTAAAAATCTCCTCAGCTTTTTCTTCTTCATCTAAATTAGTGAAACCTCAGTTTGGTGGAATCTGTGTGAAATAAGGGCTCAGCTTCAAGATCAAATCAATATGTTAAACTATAGATTTTGTCTCCACATGAATGGAGTCATTTTTAATAATGTTTAATGCAACATTTTTCACATTTCTGTTCCAAATTAACATATGGATCAGTACAGTTTTGAGTTAGCAAAATCACCTTGAAATATTTTTCCAGAAACAATCATTTTAAAGGCTGATCTGAACCAGCGGTAAAAGAAAGCGTAAATGAACGGATTCAGCATTGAATTTGACAGTGTGAGCCAATTCAGGGTTTCGATCACAGGAACTGGTACTGAATCATTAGTAAAAGGCATGATGCAAAGAAAGAAAGGAGTCCAACAAAAAAGAAAAACTCCTAGAACAGTAGCCAGAGTTTTAGTGGCTTTCCTCTCCATCTTACTCACAGTTTCTCCGGTCTTTACTGTGCTTTGGATGCTCCGTGCCTGTCTCTGTGCAACAAGGAAAATCTTCAGGTAGATACACAGCATTATGACCACCGGGAGGTAAAATGATAATGTAGTTCCAATAGTGTTGGTCAGAATATCAGTTAAACACATGTCCTCACATTCAACGTTGTTTAATCCAGCAACTATCACGCTGATTCCAATAAGAGCAGAAACCACCCAGCTTAACAGGATCATGCCAACAACAACATGATGATTGATCTTAGTTTTGTATGTCAGCGGCTGGCACACTGCATAGTACCTGTCAACAGAAATACAGCATAGATTCATAATAGAGCATGTGCTGAGTGATATGTCGAAGCTGTATCGCACTTTACAAAATAAGCTTTCCTGATAAAAACATGAGCTGACTGAGTGGGCCATGCTGTAAGGAAAGACTACAATCCCGACAAGCAGGTCGGCCACAGCCAGAGAGAAGATGAGGAAGTTAGTCGGAGTGTGCAGCTGTTTGAAGTAGATGATGGAGATTATTACCAGGAGGTTTCCACCCACCGTGACAAAAGACATACCTAAAAGAAAAGCGTACAATAGCCCACATATAATAGAAGGGGTTGTGGTTAGTTTGAAGCTGATATTATTGATTTCATAGCAGGGATGTACAGGAGTCATAACAGGAGTGCTGTTCAGAGTCATGTTAGGTGGTTCCATCATCTGGAGCTCCTACAATTCAATGCAACATATGTAATCAGCAAGACAGAGAGAGAGATGCATCAAATATAACATTTCAGTGAGAAATTACATTGAAGAGAAGTTTCTGTCAGACCCTTACGATCAGTCAGCACATTGGTGCTGATGGGAGTTCCCGAATATCTCAACCTCCGTGCAGACTCTTTATAGCGTCCTCACCAGCTGAAGTTACATCATCAAAATCGCTGCCCAATCCAATTTCAGACATTGTATCTCATACAATCTCCATTACAATCATACTAAAAAGGGAATTTTTTTTCTCAAATTAACCAACTTGAATAGTTCAACTGCTTAAATACAAAAAAATTAACTTCATCCAACAGAATAAATCAAGTTTTTACCTGATTACTTGGATAACTTAAGGTGTATGCATGTGTTCTTATGTTTGCGTGTAACAGCATTCAAAACACTTTTTTACTGCAATAACTTATTTTTGAAACTGTTGATGAATCTCACATATTAATTGATTCAGTTTCCTTTAACATGCTTTTCATGCAAGTTGTGTTTTTGTTGTGTTTTCTTTCCTGCATTTATAACCAATATATGGTTCAAGAGACAAGATTTAACCACATTAAATGCAGACTGTAGATGCTCCATGGTCTGAGCCAAGGAAGATGAGGAGCAATATAAAATCATATCATCAGGTTAAAAGTGAAAGTTAGTGTTTAAAACATTATCACAAATATTGTTAATATACAGGGTGAATAACAATGGTCCTGGTATCGAACCTTGGGGAACCCCTTTCTGAACTGGCAGAACTGCAGAGGAAGATCCAGCAACCTGGACGGATTGTGTTCTTCCTGACATATAGTTGGAAAACCAAACTACAAATTGTTCAGAAACCACCGTTAAGAGACTTTTTGCAAGGATACAATGATCTGCTGTATCAAAAGCTTTTAATAAGTCAATAAAAAGCGCTGCACGGTACTTTTTATTGTTCAGTGCCTCAATAAGGTCACTCACAACTTTGATTGCTGCTGTCTTGGTAATGTGCCTATTCCTAAAACCAGATTGATAACAGATAAAACACAGTTGTCCTCTAAAAAGTCTTTCAACTGCTCTCAATTTTTTTTTTCAAAAATCTTTGCCAAGAAACACGACTTTGAAATCGGCCTGTAGTTGTTGACCAGTGAGGGGTCCCCTGCCTTTCAGCAGGAAGAACTAATGCACTTTTCCAGATCCCAGAGATTTTATGACAGTCAAAAGCAAGATTAAAACAAGCAGCGATGAACGGGCCCTCGCGCATGCAATTTTCACCAATAAAGGTCAAGGACTCAAAACCAAGTCAGATGACACCACCCACGACTCTTTATGTCAAACCATTGAAAAGTTATGGCAGAAAGTAGGAACTATCAAATACTGACCAATCAGAAGAAGGGACGGGGCTAATTCAGGCCAATGAATTTCAAGTCCTCAATACCGAGTCAGATGAAACCACCCACATGTCTTTATCACAACCCATTCAAAAGTTATGGCAGAGAATAGGGAAATATCGACCAATCAGAAGAAGGGGCAGGGCTAATTTGCACCAATTATGGTCAAGGACTCAATACCGAGTCCGATGACACCACCCACGACTCTGTATGTCATACCATTCAAAGGTTATGGCAGAAAATAGGATCTATCAAATATGGACCAATCAGATGAAGGGGGGGCGCGCTTTTTGGCATCTGGGCGCAGACTCGGCGCGGAGCAGCGCGCGCATCGCGTACATATTTGTTGCAAGTTGCTTGGCAACCGAAAAAAGGTTTTTCCGGTCTGGCGGCGTTTTCCCACTTGTTTGGACTTGGCTAACTCAAGTTGTATGCATGTGTGTTCCTGTGTTTGTGTGTGTAACAACATCCACAACATATTTTTACTGCAAAACCCAAGCAATATTTGAAAATTTGTTGATAAATGTCAAATATTAAGTGATTCTGTTTCCATTAACAGGCTTTTCATGCAAGTAATAGAGTAGCCAAGCGTCCAAGATGGCCTTTTGTGTTTGGATTTATTAGGGCCCGAGCACTGACAGTGCAAAGGCCCTATTGTATCTGTAGGAATTCTTGTTTTTTTTCTCGTTTTTGTGTTTATCCTCGTTTTTCTTCCGATGAAATGAGGGCCTTTTTGCCCCCCTAAACGTGCCCCAAAAGTCACCAAATTTTGCACGCAAGCCAGGCCTGGCGAAAAATGTAATATTTAATGGTTTGCATTAATGGGCGTGGCAAAATGGCTCAACAGCGCCCCCTAGAAAACTTTGTGCCTCAAGCCCCACAATACGGTTTGACGTACATGCATGAAAATCGGTACACACCTGTATCATGTCGCAACTTAAAGAAACACTGTTCACAGTACGGGTGGGGCATTACTGACCATGACTTGGGACATTGTTGGACGGTGGAAGGAATATTTCGGGGATCTCCTCAATCCGACTGACATGCCTTCCATTGAGAAAGTAGAGACTGTGGATTCTGGGATGTACTCGTCCATACAGTTCAATGGCTCCACTGAAAAAACAGGTGTCTGACCCCGGCAAGGCTCATGCAGTGATTCAGGGTCACCAACTGCTATGCCCGCATGATCAGCGTTTATGCTCACACCTAAAAGGGCTGATGGTATAAAGGTAGGGGTACCTGCAGCAGCAGGTGGAGATACTCTGTGAAGACGGCTGGCATGCCACTGTGACCCATCAGACATGCAAAAGGTGGCGGGCCCCAGCTGGGCAGTCATCGGAGTGGACCAGAAAGACTGCAGCTTGTGCCAGATTAGGCCGACAGACACGAATTCCGTCCCCAGGCTTGAGATCTGGCTATTTAACTTTCCGAAATGTGTCGAAACGTTGCTTCATCCGTTGCTGGCAGCCATTCTCCATGACCTGCTGGTTCCACTCCCTCAGCACCCAGAACAGGAACAGACTGCAGAGCACTGCATCACTGTGCTCGAAAATCATCGGCCTGCCGGTCAGAACTTTGTCTGTGGTTTTCAACCAGCAGGCCCTCAGCCAGGCAGCTAAAATCATGAAGGACCCCTCCCACATACTTCATCCCGCATTCCAGTGGCTCCCCTCCAGGAGGCGCCTGCATTGTGTCGCCTGCAGGACTGAGAGGAGGAGAGCTACCTTTGTCCCCAAAGCTACCCTGCTTTTTAATTCCAGCTGCTAAACACCATCCCCCACATCCACAGACCAACATGAGGAAAGCTGGGGAGAAGCCCATTGTAGAATGTTGCGTGGCTCTTTAGTGCAGAATAGTGCGAAGCAGAGCCTCCGAGAATGAAAATCCTTCAACCAGTTGAACCCGTACGCCATTTTTCAGAGTCTGGTTTAGCCATAGCCATTAACGCCAGTGTCAACCAGGAAAGTAGCAAACTCAGCAGACACAAACTGTGGGCCATTGTCCGTGGTAAGAACTTTGCGAGCAAAGAGGGGTCTAGGAACTCAGTCACCACACGTGTGGTAACAGCGTCTGTAGGGTGTCATAGACAACCACTAGGAACTGCTGGTGGTGGGCAACGCCCTGGAGCTCCCCACAAATATTGAGCTGAAGATATTCCCAGGGGCGAGCTGGCCACTGTAGTGGTTGCATGGGGTCTGGACCAGGAGGCCCAGTCTTGCCACTCAGAAGGCAAGCTGTACAATATTTTACCAGGACTTCAATGTCTCTGTCGATGCCCAGCCACTCCACCCCGTCGCAACAGCACTGCATCACTCTGACGATACCTAGGTGGCCCTTGTGAGCCATAGCCACAACTCATAATCGCAGGCTACAGAGGATGATAGAGCAGAATCCACGAGTGCATGACAGCTCATCAGCTTGATTAAAGGGAAGAAACTCCACAGAAAGCCAGAGCAAATAAAGGTATGAAGCTGAGCGAGCACCGGATCCTGTTCTGAGGCCTTCTGAAGATCCTGGAGCAAAACCGTGGACCGGAGAAGAAAATGAAGCATCTGGATGACAACTGGGTCCAACGCAGCTGAGCCTGAATCTGATGATGGGCAAGGGGTAGCTCATGACAACAAATGAGCCATCACATTTTCCCTACCAGGAGTGAATTGTGGAATTAAGTTATACTGCTGGATCAGTGGTGAACCCTCAGTGGTCTGTGTCCCATGCCAGACGAGCCTAGTAGGGCTGTAAGGGCTTGGTGATCTGTTCACAGTGTGTAAGGCCTGACATTCAAATACATATGCCACCGCTCTGAGGCCCAGAAGCATGCCAAGGTTTCACGCTCCTCAACTGAGTACTTCTGTTCCGCTAAGGAAAGGGCTTTGTGAGGCAAAAGCAACTGACCACTCCACACCACTCTGAAGCAGGGACAGAAGAGCTCCCAAGGCTAAGCTGGAGAATTCACAGGTTGGGAAGGTGGGACAAGTTGGATCAAAGTGTGTCGGTACGGGGGAAGTGGTGAGTTGGGCCTTCAGATGTTGGAACGCATCCGAGCAGTGGAAAGGTAAAAACAAAATTTGTCCACACAGATATCCATGCGCCACCAGGAATTAACTCTAGACCCACAAGATCCTCCTGTCATGTAAATCCTGAGCATGTGACGATTCACTGATAATCTGGGATTGGAGATAATTAAAGAACAGTAAAAATATCTTGTTCTTCATGACTTTAAATGAAAATTGTGGTTAAGTTTTAGTTGTAGTTTGGGTACTTTCCAAACCTTTTTTAAATTCCTAGCAATGCTAAGCTTTTTATCGCATCTGTTAGAGTTTATATAAAATACTTTTTTGTGAATATTCTTCACTGTTAATGTTAAAAACATCACCACGTTTTGAAATTGACCGCTTCCATCATCAAGACATCTTGGGTAAAAAATAGGGACAATTGGGAAAAATAATACTTTTCAGGGAATACGGATTCTTGATGTTAGTATCACTACCAGTGTACGTTAAATGGAAAACTTTAATCAGTTAAAATAATAAAATATTCAGTATGTACTGCAATACATCAATAATAATGTTGAAGGAAACAGAGTGATGCAACAGACTTCAATTAAAGGTGTGAACGTGAGGTGTTGTTGTTGGCCCCTGAGCTACAGCTGCACACACACACACACACACACACACACACACACACACACACACACACACACACACACACACACACACACACACACACACACACACACACACACACACACACACACACACACACACACAGTGTGCCCAGGTTGTCTGATCTATTATAGTTGTTGTTTTTTGCAATGACATAGATAATAAAGCAAAACAAATTAATGATGTCAATAATGAGTCTATGATCCCAAAGAGTAAATGTTAATGATGAAAAAGAAACAAACAAGAAGCCTGAAAACAACCCTCTGTGTAATCAGGGGACTGCATTTACTGAGCAGTGAGCAAAAACTTCTTAGGTGTGAAAACGATTAGTCTATGTGGATTGCTTCCACTTCTGTGACCACATAAACTAGTTTTAAGCAAACAACTAACTTTTCTTGGCTCAAGGTAATAACTGTTGTATATTCTAGCTTCACATTCTCCCCATTCTACTGTAACCACACTGTTTAAAATAAATACTTAAAAGAGCACAAGATGAAACACGTTTCCATCCCATGTCTGGTCAAAGTTGTCTGCCTAAATAAAACACATCTATGACTGTTATGTCAATAATTTCTTTAAAATAGCAATAAAAGCCTCCTCCTAGAAGTGGTCAGATATATAAAGCTTCTCACTGTAATGGTTTTCAGGTTTGAGCGAGTTGACTAACAGCAGTTCTGTTTAAATTCTTTCACACATTAATGACAACCAACAGACTATTTTACCAACAAGGGGGATTTGTATAACGTGCTCTTCAGCTTGCCACTGGCGGGAGGTGGACAGTTGTTGTGGCCTGTGAGTGGAGCAAAACTTGAAACCCATGATCAGAGGTGTCAAGTAACGAAGTACAAATACTTCGTTACCTTACTTAAGTCGAAATTTTGGTTATCTATACTTCACTAGAGTAATTATTTTTCAGACGACGTTTTACTTTTACTCCTTACATTTTCACGCAATTATCTGTACTTTTTACTCCTTACATTTTAAAAACAGCCTCGTTACTCTATTTCATTTCAGCCTTTAAAAAAAAACTATCCAGTTAAATTGCTCCATCCGGATAGAGTGAATTTGGTTGTGGTTGTTTCAGATGTTCTTGTCCAGTTTTGTTCTTACATCCGTTCCCTCAGATTCCTGCAACTAAACTTGGATGTACATTCCAATAAAGGTTAGGATAAATGATAACATGCCTCTGAAGTTTGACTTTTTGCACCATTACAATACTTATAGGTAACTAGTCATCATTCTGGTTCTTTAATATATTTGCATTATACTAAGATGCATTCATTTTCAATGGCTTTTGTCCTTAATGGCTTTTTTCCTCCTTACATTACTTTTACTTTTATACTTTAAGTAGTTTTGAAACCAGTACTTTTATACTTTTACTTGAGTAAAAAACTTGAGTTGATACTTCAACTTCTACAGGAGTATTTTTAAACTCTAGTATCTATACTTCTACCTGAGTACTGAATGTGAATACTTTTGACACCTCTGCCCATGATCCAGTCAATGAACTTGGAAGAGTCCTCTCATGGTCCGAGGTGAACCTTCCTCGACAGGAGGACATGTTTGCTTCAAGCGCTATGTTATAAAGAAATAACTAATGCAAATGAGACACAACAATCTTATTAGCAGATATATACAGTATAAGGAACTATGCTTGTTTTGGCAAAGTGCCGCTATGTTGGTGCAGTGATTATGAGAAGAAACCCAAAACTCCACCACAACTATTCCTCAACAATTCCCGGAGGAATTTATTAGTGTGGATTGATGGACAGCTAAGCAGAAACTTCCCACAATCCAAAGCAGCAGTGTTTGGTTGGTGTAAGTGCTGCGCAGATACGTATATGTCATAAGTATAATAATATTATTATATAATATTAATATTAGAATATTCGTATATAATAATACTATATAATGTCATCTTGTTTGGGCCAGGATAAACGGAAAAGAGCGGAGCGCTGCTACCGCTGCTGTAACGGCAGGAAGTGCTGTGTGGCTCTGAGTAGTACTGGAATTAATGCATACTACTGATATTTACTCAAAAGTGTGCCGAACTTAAAGACCATATTGCAGGTGGGAGACCCCTGTGAATCAATGTGTAGGAAAATAATGTAGGAACTGAATTTTCATTGAAATACGCATAAATATATACTACAGTGACCTCCGGAGTTGTTTTTGTGAGAGTATTTTACTTCTGCATCTGAAAAAGTTGAACCGGAAGTGACGTAGCACCAGGGAGTGCGGTGAATTTCAACAATAGGAAAAATAATGGATCTTAATGTTAGTTGTGACACTGAAGAGGTTGTGAATGTGTATTCACACCAATATGACGGGCCACAGCCTTATAATTACGAAACCCGTTAGGCCCCCCACGTTCTTTTGATTGACAGCTGAAACTCGCTTTTTAAAAGGCTGATTTATGGGTCTGCGTTACACCAACGCAGACTCTACGGCGTAGGTTACGCAGCGACGCACAGAACGCTGCTGCGCCGCGTACCCTACACCGTAGGCTACGCCGCCGATTTTACGCTGAACCATAAATCCGCCTTTATTCACTGCAGCACCCGTGCTCCTGAAAGAAACTCCGAAACTCCTTAAAAATGGGTGAGTACTTGTAATCTGTCTACGTTTGTACTTTCTAAACAGAAAACAGGCTTATTATCTTCTCTTTTTTCTGATTAAATGCATTTTTAAACCCGAATTTAATATTTTGTATCCACATTACATCGTTGTTAAAGAAAAAAAACCTTCCACACATAACCGAAGATCTGCGTTTTCGACCACATTCATAAGCATTCCAAACCTGTAGATCATCTGGTCTTCCGGCCTCCGGGCCGCCTCTGCGGCGCAGCTTTCCCGGGAGCCGCGTCCCCTTCTCGGGTAACGAGCTCGAGTCCCCCCGTGTCCCACCACGGAGCTGCCGCGTTAATCGACGCAGCCCTACGCCGTAGGGTACAGCGTAGGGCTGCGCGTCGCCGCGTACCCTACGCCGTAGGCTCTGTGTCGGTGTAACGGTGGTCAAGAGCAGAGACCATTTATTTAATAAATAGCCTGGAGGACAGATGGTGGATCATCTGTAGTTCTGGGTCGCACGTTAGACGTCAGACTCGGAGCAGATTTGTTGTTGTTTTGGAGCATAATGTGACGTTCGAAAACGCAAAACTGCTCTCTGTCTCTGTCTACACGCATCTACATAAACAGAGTTTTCAAAAATCTTCACTTTGCCCGGAGTTTTTTTTAAACATTCGTTTATTTGCGTTTTCATGTGGATGACAGGTCCAAACGTAGGAAAATATCTTCGGTTTAGCAGATACCCGGCTACGTGTGTACGGGGTCTGGGCAGTCAGATGGGGCAGCTGTGGAAAATCAAAATTTAGCCTTTTTTCCTCAACATTTCAACTTTATTCACGAAATCTTTAATTTTTTCTCAACATTTGGACTGTTTTCTCGAAATTGTACTTCAACATTATTCTCGACATTTCAAATTTTTTCTCCTCAACATTTGGACTGTTTTCTCGAAATTGTACTTCAACATTATTCTCGACATTTCAAATTTTTTCTCCTCAACATTTAGACTTTTTTCTCAAAACTGTGCTTCAACATTAATTTCGACATTTTTACTTTTTTCTCATCATTTCGACTTTTTTCTCAACATTTCGACTTTTTTTCTCGAAATTGTATTTCAACATTAATCTCGACA
The DNA here is from genome assembly GCF_033807715.1 of Cololabis saira. Taxonomy (NCBI): domain Eukaryota; kingdom Metazoa; phylum Chordata; class Actinopteri; order Beloniformes; family Belonidae; genus Cololabis; species Cololabis saira. The sequence goes on along the minus strand of NC_084589.1, from coordinate 37,313,863 downwards.
TTTCGACTTTTTTCTCGAAGTGCACATAAAAAAAAATCTTCCCCTCTCAAATATTTTTTCTCCTGCATGGCCCTAATACTATTCCGTACTGTAGGCTACAGTTGTAGTAAAACAGAAAAAAATAACTTATACACTTAACAGCTCAATGCAATTTTCCATGAGCATTTTATGACTATTTTTTTTGACTCTCACAGTAATACGGGACAAAGTGCGTGTCTTTTCAGCTCAATACGGGATAGTTTAGTTTATAAATACGGGACGATTCCATTTTTCAAGGGACGGTTGGCAACCTTACTTGTAGTCCTCTAGACCGGTCTGGACTACAAGTCTCACTGACCGCCATTGTCCGACCTCAAATAGCGGGGACGAAGAAGAAGATGCAGGAAAAGGCGCCGCAGAAGAAGAAGCACCAGGAAAGCTTTTCGTTAGCTCCAATCCGAGCCCTGATTTCATCTCCAAACCCTCACTTAACCTGACTCCCTCCTGCTGCCACGCAGGATTTGTGACGCCAGAGCCGCGGGAAACCGAACCCACGTGTTTAGGTTTTGGTGTTTCTTATTTACGTCTCCTTTGGAGCACGTGGTGGGAGTATGAGCACCGATCTGCCCGCCGACCTGCTCTCCCATGACGACGCGCTGGCCGTGGAGAGCGCCGTCCGGGCGGCCGTGAGCACCGCGGTCCGCCTGGCCAGCGACGCCTACGGCCGCCGGCTGCAGGAGTACCAGCGGATGGTGGCGGACCGGGACCGGGAGATCCGCAGGCTGGAGACCGAGCTGGAGGAGCTGCGGGCGGAACGGAGGGAGAGGGACCCCCGGGGGGACGGGCTGGTGCCCCGGGCAGGCGGTGAGTAGGTGGTACCAAATAAAGAGGAAAAAACAGTACAAAAAGCACGCTCACTCATTTTCTGTTGAACCTACAGGACTGTCTCAGAAAACTAGAATATTGTGATAAAGTTCTTTTATTTTCTGTAATGCAATTAAAAAAACAAAAATGACATACATTCTGGATTAATTAGAAATCAACTGAAATATTGCAAGCCTTTTATTATTTGAATATTGCTGATCATGGTTTTACAGTTTATGATTAAGATTCCCAGAATATTCTAATTTTTTGAGATAGGATATTTGAGTTTTCTTAAACTGTAAGACATGATCAGCAATATTAAAGGAGCTGTATGTAAGAGCAATAATAAAACGAATCATAAAATGACCCCGATATGTCAACAGACATTTAAAAATCATGTTAATTTCAAATACTTAATGTCACTGACAACAGCACTCAAGCCAGGATATTCCAGTTTAAAAAGAGGAGTTGCAGCCCTCAACTGATGTTTATATTGTCATTTTTTGTTTTGGCCTGAAGCTCCACCCTCCACCTATCTCCCAATCACCAAGTCAGTATTGTTTCTGAAGCTCCACCCTCCACCTATCTCCCAATCACCAAGTCAGTATTGTTTCTGAAGCTCCACCCTCCACCTATCTCCCAATCACCAAGTCAGTATTGTTTCGGCATCCGGGTTGCCAGCTCGGCTCTAATTATCGCAGCCATGGCAGCCTACGTTCCTGCTGCATTCTGCAGCCTACCTGGCAACCTCTGGTCGGGGGGAGGAGGGGGAGGGTTCACGCCGCTCAACAATATTTTGAAAGTGACTGCAGTACCAGTTTTGGCCATTTCTTACAGACGGCTCCTTTAAAATAATAAAAGGCTTGCAATATTTCAGTTAATTTGTAATGAATCCAGAATGTATGAAATTTTTGTAATTGCATTACAGAAAATCACAATATTCTAATTTTCTTAGACAGTCCTGTATTGGCGCTTTTCCACTGGTACCGGTTGTGCCAAAAAGTGATTGCCTGCCAGAATCTGATCTCTTCTGATTTCCACGGTGGCCGAGACCCACCATTGCTGAAAATAAAAGAAACGCTGCAAACAGAATAAAACGCTGCTGCAAATAAAATAAACGCTTACCAAATAAAAGAAACGCTGCAAACAAAAAGAAACGCCGCTGCAAATAAAAGAAACGCTGCAAATAAAATAAATAAACAACGCAAATAAAAAAGCCACAACGGAAATGAATTACCGGGGACTATTTTTGCTGATGCACTGGTGTTGCACATTAAAAATTACACGTAGCGACGTTGAACACTAACCTTTTCACTTATTTTCTCGTTCGTTGTTCTTGTTATTCCTCGCTCTTCTTATTTCTTCCTTTTCACTTACGTTCTCTTCTCACGTAAAAAACACCGGTGCATCAGCAAAAATAGTCCCTGGTAATTCACTACCGTTGTGGCTTTTTTATTTTCGTCGTTTTTTTTTTTTTATTTGCAGCAGCGTTTCTTTTATTTGCAGCTGTGTTTGTTTTTATTTTCAGCGTTTATTTTATGTGCAAAGCGTTTATTTTATTTGCAGCGGCGTTTCTTTTTATTTGCAGCGTTTTTTTAATTTTCCGCAATGGCGGGTCTCGGCCACAGTAGATTTCTGGCCGTGGGAGCGCGCACAGCAGCCCGTTGAACGATAGCGCTAAAACGTCAGATTTTCAGATTATGAAGCTCAAGAATGAGATCAAGTCATATTTAGGCAGAAACAACTTTTCATTAACTCTATTTGGCCTTCAATCAATTTTTTTCAGGTGAAAATGCCCATTTTGTGTTGTAATGGTCCCTTTTAAAAGAGTTAAAAGCAATCCTGTGAGCTCTAGTGTTTATATTATGAAGCTCAAGAATGAGATCAAATCATATTTAGGTAGAAAAAACCTTTCATTAACTGTATTTGGCCTTCAATCAATTTTTGGTAGGTAAAAAGATCCATTTTCAGGGGAGAAATCAGATTCTGGCAGGCAATCACTTTTTGGACAATCACTCAACTTGGCCCAGTTTCCTTTTCACTACAATTCAGCACCTGGAGCAGATACTTTCCTCAGATCTGTTTTTTTTTTTTTTTTTTTTTTATCGGCTGTTCACATCACCTTTTAAAATGAGGCCTATATCAGATTTTAGTGTGAACTGTTTGCGGTTTAGAACTGGCAGAGGAACAATAACAAAGTGTTTTTAAAAAAAAAACACTTTTTCAACTGTGACTATGTTTACATGCAGTCAATAACCCTTTTCTAACCCGAATATTTGGTCATATATACGCCTAACGGGATATCCCCATCAAAAGGAACATGAATTTGTTTTCTGCGCATGTTCTTTTCGCAAGGAATCTTTGTCTTTTGAGTCCAGGATGTGGCATACGAAAATTCTCACGCGTGTTGGTGAACTCCATTATTACTTCCCGTTCCCACCAGTACTGACTGCGCACCTTCATCCAAAGTGTCTGGGCTGCTCTGGTGGAAACGGGTAGCATGGATATGGATGGCACAGCTCCGGCTCCATTTGCCATTTCTTCACGTTCTCGCCTTCCATTAACGAAGAAGGCGACGAGGAATAGTGTTAACTCCCGGTGGTGGGTCAGTACCAGCACCAAAGTGCAAAAGAAGGCGACTTCTACTGGGCTGTTCATTATCCGCCGTGCTGCAGTTATTGTTGTTTTGGATACGGGAAGAAGAAGCAGAAATTACGAAATTGCGTCATGACGCTGGTTTGATCCAGATATCCCAAATGATTAAAATTACCATTTATACAGGGATAACCCTGTTTGCTCACGCATGTAAACAGATTATTCCGAATGTTTCAGTAACTGGAATATTGACCTTAACCCGAATATTGACTGCATGTAAACGTAGTCGGTGACAAATGTTGATGTAAAAGTTGCATTCAAACCCGCCTCGGCTGTTCACACACATTGAAGAAAATCGGACCTGGGTGGATTCAGGACCACATATGGAAGTTGTCCAGATTTGAGAGTTCACACTACTCTTGAAGAGGTTCGGACTGGTTTCTTTTCCATAACAATTCAGCACCTGGAGCAGAAGTAGGAGGGTAGGGGCGAAGCTGCTGTGATATATTTGATTGTGTGATATAAACGAAGAAGACAACAACACTAAAGATGTAGAACCTGGAGGAGATGATATATGTGCTGCTGGGTCTGTGGCTTCTGTTCGATATCAAGTTAAAAAATGAGAGTGAGAGAATTATTATTGAAGTCTTCTACCACGAGCAGTGCTGCCATTGTGATTTGCACAGGTTACGTTGTCCTGCACCGACCTTTTATATGTCCAGACTATGTGGTTAATTATGAAATTGGTGCAGTTCCAGCCGTGTGTCACGCATTTGGTGATTTGGGACTGTCGTATCCTTCACATGGTCGTGGACCTTGAACCTTGATTGTTGACGTCACGTTTCCTCATATTCTGCACTTCACTGCATCCCCAGTGAGTGTCGCCAACGGACAAAAACTCAGAAAAGTGCGTACGCCAACCTTGGTGTGTGCGTGAAAGACCGCTACTTTCTACTTTCAAATCAACTTTCAATCATACGACCGTGAGCGTAGAAAGTGGCGTACGCACGTTTTTTGTGCGCCGCACGTTTTGATCATGAGGCCCCTGGTCGTTTCTTATCGCCCGTCTAGATCCTTTTTTAATTCTCTCCTCAGCCACCAGGTTTATGAACATCTGCACCTCAGAGTTGGATCATGAAACCGACTTCTGCGCTGCCATTGCTGGTCGAATAAAATGAACAATAAGCCGTCAGTCGCTCTTTCGCTGATGTCACATCCTGACTCAGACGTCTGACTCCAACCCCCCGACCAATCCGTGGCCTGTAGTGTGATGATGTCAGATACAGCCGACTCAGCCGCTTATGGCGCTTTTCCACTAGTACCTACTCGGGCCACGTTTACATTTACAAAAACAGATATTTCCCCCAATATGTTTTGAAAAATACCATCATTTACATCAGATCGTTTTCAAAATCTCTTCATTCACGCAAACCCGCATAAATACTAGGGATGTCCCGATCAGGTTTTTTTGCCCCCGAGTCCGAGTCCTTTGATTTTGAGGACTTGCCGATACCGAGTCCCGATCCGATACTTTTATAAAACAATAAAAAATGAAGAAAAGAAAATTATGCAGGATGACCCTTTTATTATATTTTAACATGTGTACTGTAAACTGAGCACATAGGAGGTAGGCAGCTTGAACATTCTTAAGTCAGTATAAAAAAAATTTCTTTTCTTTTTCTTTTTTTTTTTTTTTTTAGCATAGGGGTGCTTCAGCTTCAAAACAAACAGGCGTGCTCTGCGCGCATGCGGTGTATGGCTGCCGCTCCGAGCCCACTACTCCACGTGTGCGTTGATTTATGGTCCCGCGTCACACCAACGCAGAGCCTTCCGCCACGCGGAACCATAATGTCGGCGCCGCAGCTCCGCTTCAGTCCTGGGGCCTCATCTATAAAGCTTGCTTGCGCAGAAAAAGCGCCTGAAAGTTGCGGAAGCCACCATCTACGCAAAGCCTCGGATCTAAAAAGAAAAAACTAACCAATGGCTGCCGCTCCAAGGGTCCAGGGTCTGGCGTAGGGTGCGCGTCGCCGCGAACCCTACGCTGTAGACTCTGCGTCGGTGCGACGCGGAACCATAAATCAACGCACACGTGGATGTCGGCACCAGTGAGTATTTTCACCGGACATTTTGACCGGAGAGATTATAAAATACCGGACAACGGAAACCCTGATATATATATATCCGATTCCTGATCGGCTCATAACGTCCGAGTCCGGATCGAGTCTGCAATCACGTGATCGGCCCCGATTTCCGATCACGTGATCGGATCGGGAAAACTCTAATAAATATGCTATCAAGGGGTGCTCTGAGCAGCCAAACTTACAGGCGGCAGTGTAACGAGAAGCATAAAGTCATGCTAGCCAAATCGGAATCCTTGAAAAAAAACATCAACAAATGACACGAGTAACTGCACTGGCCAAACAAATTGTAAACACAGGTCGTACACATGACGCTGGTGACGTTTCTGTCGCATAATGTGGCGTTCTGAAGCCTAAATGTCCGTTTCCTTCTGTTTACAATCAAACGTGAAGATGGAATCTTTTCAAATCTCTACTTTGGCCGGAGTTTTCAGAAATTATCGTTTTTGGTGACTTTGAGCTTCGCTTTCATGTAAACGAATGGCCAAAACGCATGAAAACACTACCGTTTTTACTACGTGTAAATGGGGCCTCAACCCGCCTCGCCTCAGTTTGGTTCTTTCCCACTAGGGGTCTAATGTGCCGAGTAGATACTTTTTCTATAGGCTGTTCTGCTGACTTTCTAAGCGGTTGAGTCGGGTTGAGTCGGGCTGCATCTGACGTCATCCTAGCACATCCCACCGATTGGTCAGGCGGTTGGCCAATCAGCCTGGTAGGACTGTATGACTTTGAGCACTCTCCTCTGTTTCTCAATGGTGTTTCGTCTCGCCGCTTGAAGTCTTCTCTCCCTCCGTTGTTTTAATTTTATATTGAATATAGGCCACAGAGCAAGCCGCAGATATATCAACTCATCCATGTTCAAATACGTCACAGCAGCTTCGCTCCAAAGAAACAAGGACAAGTTGAATCGAGTCGATACAAGGCAAGGCGTGTCGAGTCGGGCTGAGTAGGTACTTGTGGAATAGTGCCAATAGAACCTCTGCAGAGTAGTTACAGAAAAAGTATCTACTCGGCACGGTTATGGTGCTTTTCCACTAGTACCTACTCAGCCCGACTCGCCTCGCCCCTGTTTTGCGCTTTTCGACTAGGGGTCTAATGTGCCGAGTAGATACTTTTTGTGTAACTACTCTGCTGAGGTTCTAAGCGGCTGATTTGGGCTGTGATGTCATCACACTACAGGCCACCGATTGGTCGGGTAGTTGGGAGTCAGACGTCTGAGTCAGGATGTGACATCAGCGAAAGAGCGACTCGCGGTTTCTTGTTCATTTTATTCGACCAGCAATGGCAGCACAGAAGTCTGCTCCGAGGTCCAACTGAGGTGCAGATGTTCATAAACCTGGTGGCTGAGGAGAGAATTAAAAAGGGATCTAGCCGGGCCATAAAGAACAACCAGATCTACCAGGACCTCTGTCACTTCATAGCTGCTCACGGCTCCCAGCTGACTTTTCAGCAGCGCCGAGACAAACGAACAAAATTAAAAAGCGTTGCCGCTTGCAGCTTCTCTCACTCTCACTTTTTTAACTTGATATCAAACACAAGCCACAGACCCAGCAGCACATCTATCATCTCCTCCAGGTTCTACATCTTTAGTGTTGTCTTCTTTGTTTAGATCCCACAATCAAATACGTCACAGCAGCTTCGCTCCAACCTCCTACTTCTGATCCAGGTGCTGAATTGTTATGGAAAAGAAACCAGGCCGAGTCGAGCCAAGTAGGTACTAGTGTAAAAGCGCCATTAGACCCCTAGTGGGGAAAGAGCTGAGCCAGGCTGGGTAAGTGCTAGTTATCTGACATATCTGTCTTATCAGGTTTAGGTGCAGCGACACCCGCAAAGGTTTCCTCCGAATGCTGTGTCATCGATGAGATTTTCCCCCACCAACATCCCCAGACCGACAGGGATTTGTGGGGGGGCCAGGAACCAGTCTCCGGATACATCCCCTCCATGGTCAAAGAGGAGCCCTGTGACGCCGACACGGTCATCAAGTGGGAGGTTTGTGAGGGGAGTCTGTTGGATCAGATGGAGGGACAACATCAGCGCGGAGATCAACCTCTCAAGAAAGGTAGATAACGAGATGATGTGATGAGACTTCATCCTCCAGATTAAATCTGAACATGCTCAAAACTGTTGCCAAATAATGTCTAGAATAGGAAGTGGTAGAAGTTAACTCCTACACAGGTTCTGCTCTGAGTCTTGCCCGTGAATACCTCTTGACTTAAAGGTCTTCTGCTTTAGGACAATAGAATATTATGGAAATATATTGTATTTTAAGTTTGAACTCCTTTTTTAAGAAAAAAAAGTCAGATTGTCATTTTTAATTTCGTTGACGAAGGCTGATGAAAAATATTCGTCAAACCTTTTTCAGGGACGAAAACTAAATAAAAACTAGATATGATGACGAAGACTATGACGAAATATATCTGACACTTTAGTCGACGAATAAAAACGAGACGAAAATGTTGGGAGGGACAAATGGACAAAAGATCCTATTATAACTACTCTTCTATGGGTCAAGTTGGGAAGAAATCCCATCAGAACAAATCTTATTGTGAGTTGATTTATGTGGAAGTAGCAGACCCATCTTATTAAAAACCGCAGTCCAAGTGTCCAAGTCTCATGAACAACCGAAATGTCGGCGCTAGGTCTAGGACGAAAACGAAGAGTTGACGTCTGGTCGCACTTCACCTACTACAACGAGGACAACAAGACCGTCTGTATACCGTGTGGAGCAAAACTCACCGGGAAGAACACCACCAACCTGAAGAGACATTTACAGACGACTCATCCAGACATACATGTGAAGGTAAGCATACACGCTCATCTGGTAAACCACCGTGTTTCAGCTAAACTTTGAATAAAATAGAAGCTAAAGGAAACCACCTCTGAACTGTATGGATTAGAATAAAATAGAGGGTTTGCATTGACGTCACTTCCCCACTGGACCAGCCCCCTTACTCGCACTGAGTGGCAAAACATCAGCAAAAATGGCAACTAGTGGAGAAGACGGGATAACAGCCGATTATCAGCTTAAATTAAAGGCAGTTGGACTTGACAGTGACCCGTACAGTTACCCCAAGAACCAGTGGTCCAAGGACATTAATATTTGGCCACAAATCCAGTTTCCTGATATTTATATGTACTTAATTTCTATGCCGGGGAAATACACGAAGCAAAGCTTTTAGGCATACAAAAGTCGTGACGCTTGGTCCTACTTCAAGTCAGGATTTGTTGGCGAAAGTAACGAGGACATCGAACTCTATGATTTGACCGTTTAACGTTAGCTACCCAAAAATCCAACATTACCTGATACAAAATGGGAACCGCAAATCCACGTTTTGGTGCTTAGAATCCAGTTGTTTCTGCGAATTGCAGTGATCCATTTGTCTCTCTTAAGCTTATTTTTCGGCAGTCTGTAAAACGATAACTCTGATTTCATCCTAAATCTATGAGTACAGTCGATCGCACAACAGCTCTTTCCCATTTTAGATGTTTTCCAGTTGCTCAAACTGAAAGTCTACACTGCCACTCAGTCTTTCTGCCACTCGTTGGGAGTAACCCGCTGTGAAGTCGCATCTGTGACGTCATGTGCATCCCCTCCATTGAATCAAATGTGTACTACTATAGTGGATGACGTATATGACTGGACAACGAGGTGTGTTTGTGTGCGTGAGTGATTGGGCAAGAAAGAGAAAAATCACTACTTGATTACCCCTTTTATTCACCCCCACAGATACAAAAGACGTCCGATGACAAAGAGGACCATGGACCGAGTGGAAATAAAGCTAGCTCAACCCAGCAGCAGGCCAACTCTTCAGCTTTCCTCACTTCTTTAAAGTACAAAAGTGAATCGAAGGAACAGCAGATCAAGGAGCAGGCCATAGCTAGATGGATTGGGCGGACAGGTTTACCGCTCGCAACAATTGAAGACGAGGACTTTGTGCAGATGATGGAGATAGTAGATGGGAGACTAACTGTTCCAGAGAAAACTAAAATGAGCATTTTGATTGAAGCACAGTACGAACTTGAAAGAGAAAAATTCAAAGAGAGACTGGCTGCTGCCCGAAGAGTCTCCATCGGCCTTGACTTGTGGACGAAAAGAGGACTGCCATCCTCGTTCCTTGCTATAAGTGCAAGCTACTTTTGTGTTGAACAAAGTAAACCGGAACACATATTGTTGGCCCTTGAACAAGTTGCTCACCCACACACTGCACTGTCCATCAAGGCATGTGTGGACCAATGTACGCAGGAGTGGGCCGTACCGAAGGAGAAGATCCTGACGGTGATAACAGACAGTGGGAGTAACATGGTGGCAGCCTTTAAAAACAGCACGGCAGAAGAAAGCAGCTCTGAGGACGACTCCCCTGGGTCCACCATGGAAACCGACTATGAAGTTGATGACCAGCGGTGAGCAGTGTTTAATTTATTCTTTTACATGACAGTCAGTTATCACATGGATGACTTTCCCCCTGCCACTGTGTGTGTTAAATATATGTGTATTAGAGATGCACCGATCAGGATTTTGAGGGCCGATCTCCAAAACCAGTATCTGCCGATCCCGATATCACCGATCACAGCGTGAAATCCATAAATTCGTCAATATTGTCATGTACATGTACACGACACTGACATTGTATTATTAGGTATAAAAATGAGGAGTTGAGAAAGTATAATGAATTGACCGTTTTATTTCAGGCTGAGGCAAAGTGCAATATTTCCCTCTAAGAGACTTTTAGAGACGACTTGGGCCCAATCCCAATACACCCCCTACTTTCTTCCACTAGCCCTCCCTCACTACCACTGCCCCTAAAAAAGAAGGGACAGATTTTAGGGCACTTGAAATCTTCCCAGGGGCCTGTCCCAATACTCCCCCTACCCCTACTTTCAGCACCGCCCCTAAAATCAGGAAGCTGAGAGCCAAAAGCTGTTTTAATTTCAGCTGTAGCGCTGTTAATATGCCACTTTATTCAGTTTTAATATTTTTTCAGGCGTAAAAGTAACCGTTAAGATCCCCAACCTGGGCTCAGTTTATCCAAATAACGCCTGTTAAAAGGAACCCTGGCTATTAAGACATGTAGGTCTTAAAAGATAAATGTTGGTATCAATTATAACAATGTGATATAAAAAACCTTGTTGATGTCTTCGTTTTTATAAAATTTGAAAATAAAAATATAATTTAACATGTAGGTCGCCATTGTTGTTTACATTCTGGGTAGTGACGTCAGACGGTGGCCCCTGCTAGCCCCCGTCCACTGTTTTGACACCCAGAAACAGATGAAAACACACCTAAACAGGTGACGGCGCACCAGAAACACGGATCAAAACACAGCAAAACATTAAGGTGACGGCGCACCGACAAAAAAGTAAAAAAAAAAAAAAAAAAAAAAAAAGTACAGCACCATAAAGCATGAACTATAAAAACACCATAAAACTCAGATAGACTAACAGACCACACGTTTCAACTAGCAGATAGCCGATGCTACAATAAAAACCCCAGCCAGATCTGGCGTCATTAAATTAAATAAAGATGTTCTTGCCTATTTGACGCGAAGTCTGCGCCTCCCGTTTCGTCAAACTCCCGGGCCAGTCCCCTCAGCCTCTGGTCTGTCATCAAACGGTGGACCCAGCCCCGAGGCCGGTTTTAGGGGGGCGAACATGCAAACGTGCATCCTCCCACCGGCGTCTCCATCCCGGCGGCGGCGAGAGCAGATGGCGGAGCGCTGCGGGCTCTAGAGCCACGGCTACGCCGGCTACGCAGGAGCCCACGGCGTAGCCTACGGCGCCGTAGGCTACGGCGTAGCTGTGTCCATCGTTTGATGACAGACCAGAGGCTGAGGGGACTGGCCCGGGACTTTGACGAAACGGGAGACGCAGACTTCGCGTCAAATACGCGTTTCATTTGTACTTCTCACCTAAAAATATTGAAATGAACTGAATTTGAACTAGTTCAAAATGAAAATGGTGAACTATGAACGTGAACTGTTCATTTTTAAACTATGTGAACTGAACTTTGAACTAGTTCATGAGAACTATGAGAACTATGAACTTGCACAACACTGGTTGTAGCTATGCCTGTGAGCAAAAGAAATTTGCTCAGAAAATTTCGAGATTTCTGCCTGCTGGCTCCGGAGCTGATTATGGCTCCGCGTTAAAGCATCCTGGGAATTTTTTCTAGCCCTAAATCTACTAGTGAGCATCCGAAATCCCTCGATCCGTAGAGACAGATTCATAGCCACTACACTCGTTTTCTCCACTACCACTAGGTGAAAAGAGGAATTGGGACACCACTAACCTCGCGGGAACGCGCAAAATTTAGGGGTAGGGCTGAAAACTAGGGGTAGTGGTAGTATTGGGACAGGGCCTTAGACTCTCTTACAAAGAGTGAATGTTGCCTATTAGCTTAAAGGTGCTTTCAGACCTGTGGCCCGTTTGTTTTGTTCTGATTCAGAAGCTGAATCGATACAGTTGTTTCGTTTTTTGTTTGTGGCATTTGTGTTCACAAGGCAACCATCTGTAGCGGTTAAAAGCTGTTAACAAATGCCATGCGCGAACGAACTGATCTCTCATTGGCCAGAAATGAACTCTGAAGGAGTTTCCTCTTCTGTACCCCGGGAAAAACAAAGACAACATAACAGTTCTGAGTGAGTTGTGTCGGTTGCTGTGTCGATTATGTTCTCACTGCAAACGAACCGCTCCAGGTCTCAAATGGAAGCGAGCCGAGACCACCTGTCCTAGGATCTCGGCTCGCTTGTTTTGTGCCGCATCCGAGCACTATTTCTGTGTTCAGATATTCCAAACGAACCGATCTTTAGGGGGAAACGCTCCCTGTTTCGGAACAACTGCTCCAAACGGGACAGGTGTGAAAGCACCCTAAGTTAAGACTTATTTGGTTGTCTTTTCCTCTCTTAGGTACCATCACGTGGACATGGAGATGGACCGGACGCCGTGTGTGGTGCATACCATCCAACTTGTGGTCCACATGTTGCAGAAAGAGACAATTGTCAGAAGAGTCCTGGATAAAGCCAGGTCTGTGGTGAAGCTCCTTCGCAAGTCCTCGGTTGCAACGCAGAGGTTACTGGACCAGTGTGGCGTTGTGAACGACTGTCCCTCACGCTGGTCGAGCACGTTCAACATGGTCACGCGACTCCTCGCAGTCAAAGATGCCGTCTCTCAGATCACACAGGACCTGGGATGGGACGGTTTGCTCACCAGTGAGTGGCAGAAGCTTTCATCGTTGCAGGACCTACTGCTGCCTTTTGCAGAACACACTAAAACCCTCCAGAGTGACACCGCTTCCATGTCCCTGGTGGTTCCCGCCGTCTTCGACCTGCTCAGCCACCTAACGGACTTTGCAGAGAACACTCGGTTCAGAGACCTCGCCGCTCTGGCAGAGAAGATGAGATCAAACCTGAACCAGCGCTTCGCCTGCCTCTTGGATCCAACTGATGAGAAGTTCTCACCACTCGCAGCCGCCGCCTGCTTCGTCAACCCGACCGTCTGTGAAATCCTCGTCAATGTTGACGTGGCGGACGGAAATATACAGGAACTGCTGAAACAGGCCGAGGACTATGTGGTCAGATGCACGTTCCCACACAGACAACAGAAGGACCAGTCTGAAGACGATGCAGAAGAAGAGCCACAAGCGGCACCGTCCTCCAAGCAGCCAGTGTTTAGGTTCCTCTCGAAATGCCGCACCACAAGGCCCAAACAGAAACTGTCCACAACCAGCATCAGGCACCAGATCGTCAAGTACAAGGAGGAACTTTCACATCCCATCACAGAGGAAACGGCAACAGACTTCTGGCTGGAAAAGAGCGACGGTTTTTATCACAGTTTGAAACCTTTTGCGTTAGACTTATTGGCCATGCCAGCTTCTCAAGCGTTTGCAGAGAGGGTGTTCAGCGTCACAGGTGACCTCGCAAGAGGACGGCGCAGCAGAGGAAGGCTCACATTGGAGCGAAGTGCTTTCCTGAAAATGAACAGAAACAAATAGAACTGTTGTATTCACTGCTATTTACAACAGTTCCTGTTAGGGCTGGGCGATTTTGGACAAAAATAAAATCCCGATTTTTTTTTTTTTTATTTTTTTTTTCTGAAAACCAGATTTTCGATTTTTTTTGGTAAAACTACAAAAGACAATGGAATAAATAGTTTCAAATATTTTATCTTTATTTTTAAAGAAAAATAGCAAACAAATTGCCCTATTGGGAATGAAGTGCAATTGAAAGATACTGTAAATCCTCCTTGAGTTTAGTAAAGTGACATTTACAATTTTCTTGACCAAACAAAGATGACTAGACGAGCTCTGTCTGTAATGCAGACAGCTCTCTTCTTCTTTTCCAGCTATATGAAAAAGAGAGAGGAAAATCGATTTTCCGATTTTCCTTTTTTTAACATCGTCTTGATTAATAAATCCGATTTAGATTTAAAATCGATTAATCGCACAGCCCTAGTTCGTGTAGTATATATGCACATGAAAGATCCTCGTTTTCGTTTGTTTGGTGCACCATAAGTAAACCAGTGAACAGAATCAAAGTTAATACAAGCTTTTTTTATATCATGCACAATGCTCTCCGGCCGGAGGTACACCTCTCTCAAACCACAAAGGTAAGAGAGAAATGCACATGGTGGTCATGGATCCAGTAGTATTTATACTAAAAAGGGAGGTGTTCTTTGTACGTAAAACCCATCTACCAAGCATATCAGACCTTCAGCCGTATGTCCATGTTTATTGCTTCCTACTTAAAGGACCTTTTCTAGTAGTTTTCTTGTAATAATGTCAGATGAAGCGTTCCAAACCAAAAAGAATGAGCCCTCTAGCGTATCTCTCCGTTGCCTTGAAAAGGCTGTGTGCTGCAATTCGGTCCCGAATTTCCCGCGCTGTCCTGCGGATGTGACGTCACATGACGCTGCATGTGCGTTCTCCCCGTTCTCCCGTGCCGGCTTCACTGTTGGCTGCAGTACCCCCAACGGCCGTCGTGGCGAAGGGTGGCGCTAGAGAGTCTCATTTCTTAAAAGGAGCCTCATGCTCCTTTAAGACGTCAACCCAGATAACGGATGAGACCCATCAGTGTTAAAACATCTGTTTCTCTTCATTGTCTTCACCTAACGAAGAGTAAATATCCAAACTATTTTAACAGCCTAGTCATAAAACGGGAGTTGATCCTGCAAATACAGAAAAACCACCAGTGTAGAATCTTATAGAAAAACTCTTAAACAATTTCATAAAATCCTAACACACAGCTTGAAAGTTACTGATCTAGCTAATGCTGTTGCTAATGCTAATGGGGATCCTGAATAAAACAAACTGATCTGGTACCGTATTTGTTTAGTTTTTTGTTTAATATGATGAGACCAGAGAGATTAATTTTTTTGTTACATGCATTAATGGCATTACAGCTTGGCATCACTTGTCTTGAGCCCATTGATACTTCTTTTAATTATTAACAGAGGAATATTTCATTTTGTGTGCAATGATATTACAACCAATGCATATGTTTTTTTTTTGTTTTGTTTTTTTTACATATTTGAGTTTTGTTTTTCTTTTCAAATGTCAAATTCAGAGTAACAGATAAAGAAGATGATGCTTACCGAGTTTTGTGGGGGGGGGCTTTGTGATATTTACCGGTATTTTTAATGCTGAGAGCCATTTTCTTTATTTTTATTTTTTTTTATTTTTATTTTATTATTTACTTGAACATTAAGGAGTATTTCTTACATACATCTTTTATTTTACATTTGAATTACACTAATCGGTTCTGTCCAGATCTTGTTGATTTTGCACAGGGTAGCAAGGCATTCTAAGGCAGTTATTTAACTTCTCTTGAGGTACTTGAACATTAATAGTATGGAAACGATTGTATGTCTTTTGAGGAAAAGCCATGGTGATGTTTGACATTCAGAATAAAATAAAATACACGTTTCATATTACAACTGTTAAATCTGTGTCTGTATTGCATATTCAAATCTTAATACCATTCCATAACGGATTGATGGATATTTCCAATGACCGGAAATTCTGGAGAAACATTTAGTCGACTAAAATCTGCTAATATTTGGTCTACTAAGACTAGACTAAAACTAGATTAAGACTAAAACTCGTATATTTAGTCGACTAAAACTAGAGTAAGACTAAAAGATTTCATATGACTAAAACTAAATGGTGTGTTATTCAAAAGACTAAATCAGAATTTGCTGTCAAAATTAACACTGGTTATAATTACCTTTTTAAGGAAACATCACAGGTACATGTTGACATTTTCCACTCGGTGACCATTCAGAAGATGTGAACACGTTTTTGTTTTCCTTTTTAAAGCAGTGCGAACGATTTTAAAAAGCAACTGTCAGGAGAATTTGTCCTCCCAGGTTTAGTTTTCGGTCAAACAAATACACTGCAAGCTTCTGCAGTTTATTTCCACCTGGAGTTGCACTGATGTTTCTCCAACATCTCATATAGATGATGGGGGAGTCGGCACCGCTGCCGTCTTCTCCAGCACATCCCAAGGTTTCTCTGTGGGGTTCAGGTCTGGACTCTTACCCCTTTTCCACCAAACTGGTTCTGGGCCAGTGCTGAGTTGGGTACATCTGAAACAAATGATTATAACAATATATTTGAGAGAAAAAGCATGTTATTTCGCCTCTTTCAATTCATCATGTTGAAGTTTGCATCATAACTTCTCCTCAGCTGCCGGTTAACCTGCCGATCTTCCACCAACTTTTCTCCAGATTGTCGCTACGTTTCTCTATTTTCTGTTATCTCTTCTCTTATTTTCTTCTTTTCTTTCTTACCGCTATTTTTAATTTTTCTTCTTCGTGACTGGGGTTCGCTTTGGCCTGGGGAGTTAAATTCAGCATTTGCTTTAAACATATCTGGCGCCATCTAGTGTTGTAACTGGGTATAATGTCTAGACCCCGAACGTAAGACGACCCCCACTTTTTCAGTCTTATTTCAATGCAAAAAACACTGTCTTATATTCGGCCAATACGGTCTGTCCGTGCCGTCAGGGAAAAACAGATCTGTTGATGGAGTAACTGGGTCATTCAGCGGTGGTCGAACCTGGACCTGTCAAACGGCAGCAAGCCCAGGTCATAGCCCCCCCCCCCCCCCCCACAGGCTCGTACACTGGACATGATGGGAGCATCACTCTGGAACTCTGGGTAAATCTGGACCACGTGACCTTCTTTCTTTCTGCTCTCAAACTGAAGCCTTTTTTTCTGATTATCCTCACTGATGAATGGTTTTCTTAAAGCTACATGGCGGTTTAGTCCCTCGAGTTCCTTCATCATCCATGTGGAAATGTTCTTAATTTCACTATTAAACATAGCTGCGAGTTCTGCAGTTTTTTTTTTTTTTTTTTTTTTTTGTGATCATGTTTTTATTTATATTTTTTTTTTTATTATAAACGGTGGCATCCAAAATGATGTCAAACAAACATTATTCACATATTTTCACCCCCTTCCAAACCCACCACACGGACATAAGCTTTTGAGGAAAATAATTAATAAGGAAAACAGAAAAAAAAAGATAATACAACAATAAAAAACAAACAAAAATGTTTTGCCTCTGTTTTATTTTGTCCTTTTTTTGTTGTCCGTTTTTGTTTTTTTTATAATTTGATTTCGCCAAACGTTTAAGTGATCGCCAATCCCGATCATTCAAGGTTGAAGGTGACGGCTCTTCACTACCCTTCCAGTTTTTATTGGTGTGTCGGACAGCTCTTAACCCAGTTTGGGGAGTTTTAGCATCTCCGAGGATGTTTTCTTTGATTGATGCCAACAACTTGACCTTCTGAAACAGATTAACATACTTTCCACGACCGCAGGATGTGTCCACCGACGTGGTTGTTTTAAGAAATGAGAAGCCACTCTGATATAATCGTCCAATGGGAGTAAATGGGATGCATAATAATCTCAGTTATCAAGAGATTTACTCGGTTATATCCAGGTGGTGGATTAACGCTGGTTTGTGCCGTGGCAGAGCGGTTAACTGGTCGATCTGTCGGGGTCGGCCGGCGTGTTTGGATCACCGTCCTGCTGCATGACCCAGTTTCCTCCAGCTGTCGGACAGATGGTCTCATATCTGAGTCCAGGATATTCTGGTAAACAGAGCAGGTCTGCATGATTTTAGGGAAACACGTCATGAAACTTGCGCTTATATAAAAAAATATGCAAGAATATGGCGGTCATGTCTTTCTGCTTTGAGACCCCAGATGGTGAAAAGCCTGTTTAGAAGCTGAAAATGTTTTTATTTTTTTATTTACAGCAACATGGCTTTATTAAAAAAGTGTGAAATGGCCTTTTCTTTCCACGCCTTCTTCCTCTTCACTGGATTTCTGGTGCTTGAGACATTCACTTGGACGTTTGGGGCCCATCTTCTGGATCCTTGCTTTGACGCTCACTCGTCCTCTCACGGTGGACTCTGGGTCAAATCCTCTTTGCATCGCGAGGAGTTTCCTTATTTTGACATCTGCTTTAGTCTCTTCCTGTGGCCAGACTGGCAGACCAGCAGCGCACCAGATTACTGTGTTGATGGCCTGGACTTTGTTCTTCCCATAGAACAACTTTGGGGCATTCTCTTGTTTTTACGGTAAAGATGTTGTCGTCATAGTTGGGATGAATTTTCCACATGTCATATGCCAAGTATCAGTGGTCTGCAGAGTCCTGGCGCACTTGGCACATGCAGTCACAGTCTCAACATCTCTGGGCCTCAGAATCGCTCAAGCGGTCCACTGGTCCTGATGCTCCAAACAGCCGGTCTGTTGGGTGGAAGACCCGTCACCACCAGAGGAGAACTAGTTACAGGGACAGTTGTTAACCTGTTGAGAGAGTCAGCAAATCCTGCTCGGTTGAGGCGAGCAGATGCTTCCCAACTCTTGAGACACGATGTACCTTAATGGTGCTTAATCACTTAAAAGAAAAAAGCAATTGTGGATTTCAGAGTGCTTTAATGACTAATGCATCCTTGCATGTCAACTGGTTCAGAAATGGTTCAAATGTTCAGAAATGGGCAGGTGTGTGTGTGGGTGTGGGGGGATATATACATAGATATAGAGCAGATGCAGTTAATAGAGACAGTATAGTGTAAATAAGTATATTTATATGGGCATGTGTGTACAAATATATAGAAATAGTCAACTATATGTATGTATGTGTGTTAGTATAATTACAGTACTGTATATAATAATACTGTTATTTAGCAGTGTATGAGTATTTATAAATACGGGTTAAATGATTAGTGAATGGGGGTAGGATTAAATAAGTTTACACTTCTTCCTACTCCTTTTTGCACATGTAAATTAAGATATCAAGTGTTAAAGTATGAAATTCTTTGTTTTGTTGTTTTGTTTTCTTCTCTTGAATTGTTGTTTTTTACATGTACAAAATAAATCAAATCAAAAAATCAACTAAAGGTTATGATGGGTCTTCAGTGATGATAATAAAATATAATTCAGACAACCAAACATTAGTTAATTACTACCTTACTAAATAGTTTTTACTGTTGTTAAAGTTGTGTTTCCTCGTGTTGAATATTCATCCAATATAACCAGCTTATAAAAACCTAACTTTAATTTTACTTTAAAATGCATGTAAAAAACCATGATTTCAAACGGCAGCATTTTACTGCCGATACGCTGCTGCACGCTTTGGATCATTTAGACAATCGTTGGCCCTAAAAAAACAGATAAGTCCAAAATAGAAAATTGATTAATCTTAACTTTGATATATGTTCAGGTCCTTTAGGTTTATTCATTTATTCTTCAGTCAAAAATATGTTAAAAAGACTTCTATTTTTGTCAGTTTTTACAGGTGTGTGTGTGTGTGTGTGTGTGTGTGTGTGTGTGTGTGTGTGTGTGTGTGTGTGTGTGTGTGTGTGTGTGTGTGTGTGTGTGTGTGTGTGTGTGTGTGTGTGTGTGTGTGTGTGTGTGTGTGTGTGTGTGTGTGTGTGTGTGTGTGTGTGTGTGTGTGTGTGTGTGTGTGTGTGTGTGTGTGTGTGTGTGTGTGTGTGGGAATGTATGTTAAGTTTAAGTATTACTATGTATGGTTTAATGCGTGTAGAAATATCTGAGTAAGAATTCTTCTGATGATTAATATTGTACATGGGTGAATATAAATTCACATAATAAATAATGTATGTTTTTATGTACAGATGAATAGAGGGACTCTATATACTCTATCTTAACATATAACTGTACCTGACAATAATCACTCAGGTATCTGCTAATTCATACTCAGGGATACAATATATATTTATACTGTGTAAAACTCCTACTATTAATTGGCGTAACTTCTAAATGCGTCTAATATCTAATAAAGAGGATCCATCTGAAAATGGGGAAGAATTAATGAGTTTTTACTTCCTTTTCAAACATGTCCAGACTATTGCTGCTACAAAATAAGTCTCTCTTGCATTCATTGTTTAAGTTTGTTCAAGCATGTATGTTTCTTACACTACTATCATGGTTGAAGTAAAGACTTTTGAATTGAATTGAACATCAAAAATGGGTACTAGAGTTTCTACAGTGCAGCTAAGGACATGAGTGTATCACATTGTCTGTTTTTATTACGAGACAGAACCCCCCCCTTCACCACCATTTCTGTTTTCAATTCTTCAATATCTTGACTCTTATCTTGCAGACGCTGAATGTGCAGTGAAGAATGCAAATCCTCATCTGAGCAAGTTACTGGCTCCGTTGCACGAAGATGAAACTGCAGCTCATCTGAGAAGGAAAGGGGGGTAAAGACTTTAAATACCAAAACTGAAACTGTTAAAATATGTAAAACTAAATGACAAAACTGAAACTCCCAAACCCAGATTGATTCATACAGTTTTACCAAACCATCTGTCTGATTATCTTCTGGGGTTTTTGTTTCCTCCAGAGGAAGAAACGGATCCTACCCGCCTGAGAGTGAGGAGGAGGAGGGGGATGAAGGTGTTGTGAAGGAACCTTTTATCGACCATCTACCACTAAAAATAACTCGCACGAAAGACACTCTTGGCTCTGTGAGCTCTCCAGAACCTCTGAAGCTGAGCTCGCACGGCTCCGTACCAAACATCAACGTACCAGACCCCCTGACGTGTCAGCAGCAGGCGCTCATCAGCATGGCAGCGTCACAACCCACATGTGACCGTAAGACATCTTCACCATGCACCTTTATACATTTATGTTTACTTGCATCCATCACAGGATTTATATTTGGTGGTAAAAGTGTGGAATGTTGAAAACAAATGTCACATTTATTTATATAGCCCTTTTAAAACCTCCAATGTGCAATGTTTAAAGGTTGAAAAGAATAGGAAGTAGATAAATGCACAACAAGACAAACAAAGCAAGATGTGTAAATGAGAAGTAAGTACATCAAAAGCTTGACTCAAAGTGGAAGCCGGTGATTTAAAAGTTGCAGCAGTTTGTCACAGGTCTTATTTGCATATTTAAGCCTCTGCGGAGCCGACCCATTTAAAACCAGAACGACCAAGAGATAAAATCTTTAACTGTGTTCTAAAGTGGACAGGATGTGGACGGTGGAGAGATGCTGGGCTGGTACACTCACGTTTTCTTGACCCAGTGATTTGCCAGTTTGCACTTTCTGGATCTGATGAATGTACTAAATCTTTACACAAATAGTTATAATAAAGATCCAACTGTGTCCTGCTTCTGCCTCGAGACCTTTTCCCAGTTGCACCATGTCCAAAGCACCTCCCTAAAGGAGTCACCGCCACCTCAGGTGCTGCTCTGGATGTGGAGGAGCAGCAGCGACTAAATGACCCCAACAGCACCACATCATCTGCAAAAAACATGAGTGAAATCCTCAGCTCCTCCTCGTAATGCAGACCAAACTCTTTCTGCTTTAATAGAAATGACCAGAGATCTCCTAGGGTCAGGACCCTAGCGAGGACAAAGAACTGGTCCGACAACTCTTTCGAATTCATTAAAAGATAAATGTAGCTCGGCTTGACTCTCTTCACTTGAAGAAGGTGTTTCAGAACTGATCTGTTTATCAATTTTAAATGTTTTGTCGGTGATCACTTCCAATTTTTCAACAAACTAATGAGTAAACAACCCCAAAAGGCTCAAGACTGGCAGCACAGCTGCAGTGAATTGGAGCCTCTAGATCGGGAGTCAGCAACCCGCGGCTCCAGAGCCACATGCGGCTCTTTAGCGCCGCCCTAGTGGCTCCTGGAGCTTTTTCAAAAATGTTTGACCCTTTTTTCCTTTTTTTCTTGTTTTTTTTTCTTTTTTTTCTTCTTTTTTTTTCCCATTTTTCTTCTTTTTTTCTCTTTTTCTTCTTTTTTCCCTTTTTTCCTTTTTTCTGTTTTCTTCTTTTTTTCCTTTTTTCTTTTTTCTTTTTTCCTTTCCTTTTTAATCTCGACCTTTCGACTTTTTTCTCGAAATTATGACTTTTTTCTCGACTTTTTTCACAAAATTTCTACTTTTTTCTCGACATTGACTTTTTTTCTCAACATTTTGACTTTTTTCTCGACATTTCGACTTTTTTCTCGAAGTCCATAATGAAAAAAAAAAAATCTTCCCCCAGTTATAACTAATATAGATACATGCAGCATGTGTTGTCTTCATTCTAAGGCTTAGACAAGACTTTTCATTTTTTGTGGCTCCAGACATATTTGTTTTTTGTGTTTTTGGTCCAATACGGCTCTTTCAACATTTTGGGTTGCCGACCCCTGCTCTAGATTTTACAAGGAAATACTTTTGGATATCATGTGCAAAAGAGTAAAATATCACGTTTTGTTTTCTTTTCTTAAGAATTAACCCCAAATGAAGCATGAACAAGGAAAGCAGAGATGGGCCCAACATGGAACCTTGAGGTCTCCATGATATAAAAGGTCCACAGAGGAAAATAAAAACTCCTGTCAGTTAAATATGACCTTGAAGCCCAGCCAAGGCCGCACAATGAATACCCAGACACTGTTGAAGACCATAGACCGTATAACTACTGGACAAACTCTCCACGACATCAGCTTGTGGGTTTGTCGGCGTTTTGGTATCAAAGGAACAATGTAGATGTAAAATAAGGGACCAAAATGACATGAATCCAATTAGTTTTGCTCACATTTCACCAACGCTCTTAACCATCTAATAACACACCTCCTGGATGCTTCTGTTTGAGGCCGAACACGTTTCATTTGTTTTTCTTCAGTCTCTTGTGTTGATAATTGGAAAGTTTGTCTCTGTGAAAAATCTTCTTCAGCTCAGTCAGGGTAGGATGTGGCCAGTGCTTTTGTGAAAATGACTTTTATATTCTCCCTAAACACAATGACTCCTGGTGTCGTCCTCCTAAAATATGTCCGGGGCGTCAGAGAAGGAAAAAAGAAAAGTGAAGATGGAAAAAAACAACTTTCAGTGAACACAGACAGTCAGCTGGCTTTTTTTTCTCGTTTTTTTTTTGTGTTTTTGTGACACACAACAACAAAATAAATGTCATAGGAAGCTGCTTGTTGCACCGTTTACAGTTAAATCACTTTTGAGCTCTCAGTTAAACCATATTAAAATCCTTTAGTTGATATAACTGCATGACTGCGCCCCCTGCTGACATAATCTGTTTCCTGCACCGTCTCCTTACTAAAAACATCAAATATCGGCTCATGTGATCTCTTTATGCTCTTCCAGCTGGTGCGTCCTGCCTTCAAGACCAAATTATATTATTCCTGAGTAGATGTGGTGTTTTTATTTAAATCAATGTGTCTTTAATATTGATGTGTATCAGTGGCGTCAATTCAGTCAAAGCTAAGGTATGGCAAGGTTACGAGTCACATTAACTAGAGTATCAATCAACACGTCCAGCAAATACTCATCACAAAAGTTTGCTATGGAGCTGATCTGTGTGGTTAAGAAAATTGGAACTTTTTCAAATGCAGTCTCACTCACTGCAAAAACTCAAAATCTTACCAGGAATATTTGTCTTATTTCTAGTTAAAATGTCTCATTTTTAGTCATTTTTAGTCTCATTACACTTAAAAAAAGAGTAATCGCCAGAAAAATAACTTATTTGACCATTTTCACCTGTTTCAAGTAAATTTTGAATTGAAATAAGTAGAAAAATCTGCCAGTGGGACAAGATTTATCTTTTCATTACAAGCAAAAAAAATGTTCTACTTATTTTAAGTGAAAATCTACTTGAAACAGGTGAAATGTTGTTGTTTTTTGAGTTTTTGAGTCTTGTCTTAAATGTAATGAGATTTTTTTGACTAAACATTAGACATTTTAACTAGAAATAAGACAAATATTTTTGTTAAGACTTTGAGTTTTTGCAGTGTAATAACTAGTGAAATCGATCATGTTGTTCTGATTTGCATTTGTAGTTATTTTATATGTATTAAATAATAGAATAATAAATACAAATAGACAGAGTAATTCCATAAATGTATTTAAAAAACAAACATTTACATTTTCCCTTCAAGCGAAGATGTGGCGGCTGCCATACCTTGTCATACCCAATTGACGCCCCTGATGTGTATGTGTATATATCAGAGTAATGACGGAGATGGGGGAGATCTGCTGCCACCTAGTGGTCACTGCTGGTGTTGCCTCTTCCTCATCAGCCTGCAGATCAAGCAGAAACTAAACCAGCAGCTGGGAGGATGAAAACCTCAACCTCGTTCACATCACTCAGAAATCATTCTGGTTTCTAAAATACTTAACTTTAACACTTTTTTTTTTGCTTGTTTGTTTTGTTTTTTTGTTTCAGCGATACTACTGGAAGTCCTGGTCTCACTTGAGACCATCAAACAACAAAACACCACGGTTCTTAAAATACTCCAGTCAGGAAACTCGTCGGCGGTGCTGCACAGCGAGCCGCCGGACGTGGGGGCTCTTCCTCTCCCCCTGCAGTCGGTGCAGGACCTGAGGACCCTGGAGAACAGGCTCTCCTCCGAACCCGAGCTCAAGAAGAAGATGGTAAAACAAGCTGTGATGCACAAACTAGTTAATTACCGGGACATATACAGGGGATATTTTTTGAAAGAGAGGGCGGCTACAACCTCAGGGGTCAGTTTAATTTTAAAGTTCTGAACAGACGCACAACACTGAAGAGCTTCTGTATTATATATATATATATATATATATATATATATATATATATTAATATTATACTGTATATGTCGACCTGCGGAGTGAAACTGTGGAACAACCTGAGCATGGAGCTAAAACAAAGTCAAAACATCACAATTTAAAAAAAGATACAAAGAAACTTTTTTTTTCAAAATACAGATGTGAATAAACATGTAGATATGTACATTTATTAATATATGTAGATATATAGATTTATATTATGGATATAGATATGTTATATGTAGGTATGTATATAGATATATTGAGTTATGTTATACGTACAGTATTTATATATCTATATCTTAATATATATTGATTTATAGTTATAGGTAGATATCTCTATATAGATGTATAGTTATTTTTATGTATATAATGGGGTAAATATATGAACCAGTGTATATATAGCATATATACTCTTGTATATTTATTCAAGTATATTGTTATACCATTGCTGTCTATTGTTCTCTATTATATTGTAGTATTATAGTAAGGTAATGATAATGTAATACAGTACATTATAATTACTTCTAATATTACATACATATATAGTAGCACAACTAAATGCTAGGCGTTTGTTTTGTTTTCTTATGTTTGCTTAAATTTGTTTTGTTTTTGACTATATATATATATATATATATATATATGTATATGTGTATATATGAGTATTATAACACATATTATATTGAATAGTTAGTAAAGTAGGGATGTTTGCTTATGTGTGTTTTATAATTAAGCTTATTGAAACTCTGGTTATATTAATGTATGTAAGATTCAGGGATAGGACTCGATACTTCAATCCTACTCCGTTTCAAACATGTTGGTGGATCCAAACAAACACACACACATATATATATATATATATATATATATATATTTTTTAACATGCATGTTCGAAATGAAAATTCATCAAATAAAATCCCAGGTGCAGAGACGCTCCTTCACCGTACCATGTGCAGGATTACACCGTCTGTTAGTTACTCTGCAGGGATCTTTTTCGTTTATTTCCAATTGCCTGAAATCCAGACCACGAGGCGTTTTTAACCTTGAAAATGTTCCTGCTGCCACATCTCAGTAA
The DNA here is from genome assembly GCF_033807715.1 of Cololabis saira. Lineage (NCBI taxonomy): Eukaryota > Metazoa > Chordata > Actinopteri > Beloniformes > Belonidae > Cololabis > Cololabis saira. The sequence continues at coordinate 37,288,154 of NC_084589.1, read as the reverse complement.
AACCAACAGGAATAACCCCCACGAGTCCGTATAGGCGCTCCATCAGAAGTCATTCACTCCACTCGCCAGTAATCTCACGTTTAACTGTTTAAAGAGCTGACTGGTTCAGCTTTCTTGCTTCCTCAGCTCCAACATGTAAAGCGAAATGACGGTTGTCATGTTTACTCATCATAACCGGTGTGTTTTTAGAAAAATAACAGCCAAAAGTGGTAAGGCAGCATAGTATTCGGATATTTGAACCAGCAAAGAAAAGTCTTTCAAAAGATTCAATGTTTTGTTATTTTGTAAAGACAGTTGACCAAATCAAACGTCTCCACTGGCTCCTCTGTGCAGATCTCGTACCTCGGCCTGTCGGGGGGGATGACCACCAAAGAGAGCGTCTGGAGGATCATGGCCAAGCTTTTCACCAACACTTTGGCCAAAAACGTGAACTGGAGGGGGAGGAACAACAAGCAGAAGATCGAGAGCCTCACCATCAAGAAGGTGGTCCTCAGTGAGTACAGTCAGAGACGTTCAATAAACGAGACAGCCCACTACGGTTCGGTTTCCTGTATCTGTGTCACGTGACTGCCACGCCCCTTTAGGAGACCGGAAGTAGGTCCTGAGTCTATTGAGTCCTATGGGAAAAGTGAACGTGAGCACAGATTATTACCAATTCCTTCGCCCCATAGTAACCTAAGTAAATATGGGACCCATCTGTCAAAAGCCACAAACCTTCTGAACATTCTGACACCAAAATGGCAATTTTCAGACCGACAGATTAGGAGAAAATGAACTTTGTTTGAGACCTGTCTCTGTCTGAGCAACACACTCTCGCGAGATTTGGCTCTCATCGTTTTCCCATCGGATAAAATTAAGTTTAAAACTAAAATAAAACTTGCTTCTTTGCTTAATAATACTGTTATTGTTATTATTTAAGTCTTTTTGGAAGAAAGTTGTACTGTATCTAGTGTTTTATGTTCCAAAACGATGTGGGGAGAGGGGCGGCCACGCCCACTTAGGAGACAGGAAGTGTATACCATTTCATACCATTGGCAGTAACGGTAATGCGCTATCTTCTGTATAGAGGATCTTTGGTACAGTACGCCACGCCGCCGGCTGTCGCCATCTGATCACGCAAACCTTTCCTGAACTCGCTTCCTTCCTCCGCTGCCACAGACGCCGTGAGACAGAACTCCTTCTGCAAGAACGCCGTGGACGAGGAGATCGAGCGCTACATGAAGCGCTGGCTGCAGCTGGCCGGAGACAGAGACGGAGGCCGGAAGAGGAGGCAGGAGAAGGGCAAGGAGGCCATGGGAGACATGATGAGGAACTACTGCGTGGGCGAGATGTTTGCCGCCGTCATGGAGTAGGTTCAAACCAGAGGAGAGTATTTCCACCGTAGCGACGGCATTGTGGGTCAGAATCGGTACGATGAGCATCCACGGGGCTGAACTCGACTTCGTATCTGATGGACCTGTTTTCCGAGGTTTTGGACGGCGGCCCGGTGGCGTCTCCGGCTCTTCTTTGAATTTAAACAGTATTTCAACAGTAGCTATTACCGTAGTCATATCTATTTTTACTTTAGAAACAGTTCTCATTGTCTGTAACCAGCTTCGTTAAAACATTTACGCTGTACGCTGAGTATTGTTCACGTCTGTTTGAATACGTTTATACGGAAGCGTATTGCATTCACTTGTGAAAAAAATCTGCTCTGTTTTTCTGAATTAACGAGATAATTATCTCAGAATTCTGAGAAAAGTTTTAATGAAAAAAAATAATTCTGCTCTGTTTTTCTAAGATAAATATCTCAGAAACTCACTTGAGATAAAAGTTAATTATCTCAGAATTACGAGAAAAGTTTTAATGAAAAAAAAAAAATCGCTTTCTGTCTGAACATCTCAGAATTCTGAGATAATTATCTCAGAAAAAACAGAGCAGATTTTTTTTTCTCAAGTGAATGCAATACGGAAGTCTGTTTGAATACATTTATACAGAATTTGATTTTATTTCCGGCACTGTTAGTTGAGGAATAAAACTGCATCGTAGGAACGAGGTCACATGGTCCAGCAGCTCGGACCGGCCCAGTAGATAACATGTTCTTAATAATAATAATAACAGTAAAGGGTCCAGTAGAGCAGAACTATTGCATATACGTATATAAGGAACAGAACTTGTACTTTAATAGTTAGGATGGGTAATGATGAACAGTAACACTTAAAATACTGATGTTTGATCCTGTATACAAATACAAACAGAAGTATAAACATATTTATTCTATATCTTTGTTGCAATTTGAATAACTGATTAGTCTTAAAGTATTAATTAAACACTAAAGCTGAGATTAGAGGCCTTACTCTGTTTTAATATGCAACTGGTAAAGGTAGGGTAAGTGATTTTTAGCCTACAACACTTTTTTGCACATTTATTGAAATCATGCACGTGCTTTAACTGGGTTCATGCTCGTGAAGCAGGATCGGCAGAGTTCATGATGGGATGTTTGATGGGATCTAATGGTTTGTTTTAAATATCAACAGACTTTACTCTGCCGTTTACTTCTGTTTCAGATTTCCAATCAACTGTTTTTATAGCCAAAATTATTGATTGTTTAGTCGATAAGTCGAATCTTTAACTTAAAACGTATTTATTTGCATCTTAAACACAAAATTACAAAAGACAAAAAAAAACTTGGTATTTTTTATTGATAAATATGAATGTATTATCCTCATGTATTATCTATAAAAGAAAAATGTTTGTTACACTTTATTGACATTTATGAAAAAAGTCAACAAAGAAAGCCATTATTGATGCTTATAAGCTATTTTTAAATCGTCATTTTGTAGTTTCTATCATTGCTATTGTTTTGTTTACATTGTATGCTCCACATTTTCTACGCATCATTGTAGCTATGCATTATTTTCAATAAAAAATATAAATAACTAAAACACGTGTTGTCTCTGGCTTTTGGAGGGAGGTTCAAAGGATGTGCTGCTATGAAGTTATGTTTTAAATGTGATTTCTTCTGTTATAATGGGTGATGTTACAGAGACAAGCAATTATATTAGTAATTTAATTATTTGATTGGGGAAAAGATTTATTTTTAAAGCTGTCAATGCAGATTCTTTGAATATCAATCATTTTAGGATGCTTATTAAACCTCTTTGTTTTGGAAGGTTATAATGCTAAAATGAAGGGTGATGTTGGATTGTATTTGGAAAGGTGGGAAAGGTTTATTGTGGGAGGCTGGCAATTAACTTAAAAAAAGAAAATGAAAAGCAGAATTTGATGTATAGTTTGTTTTTGGTTTTCTTATCACTTTTTAGTTTAAGTTTACTGATATACTGTATGTTTTATGCTTGTTTATTTTGGTCCTTTCCAAAATAAGAATTCAAATACGAAAGAAATGAAAGATTAAAAAAAATAAAAATAAACATGCAGTTAATGCTAATATTGCATTAGACCAAAATATATAAACGAAACCAGACTGAAACGTAGTAGGCTGAAGCTTAGCTTATTACCCTTTTATAATCAATTATGTATTCCTATATATATACCGATAAAGAGCAGTAAATCAATTAAAAGAAAAACATTTCATATACTTTTTGTATATTGAAGACATTCAATATACTGCATAGACCTATTATCTATTTAAGTTTTGACACTTACATAAACACTCATACAATATGATCATACTGAGCATCTTGTTCTTCAATATTTTTTTTTATATTTGGTATGTACTGCACTCTTTAATTTCCATTTCCAAAACATTCCACAGATTAATGTAATGATGTTCGGTTTGTGTCAATTGTTTTGGTTAGTTTCAATGTTATTTAGCGTGTTTGTTTTTCGTTGTTTTGTTTTTAACTGTTTTGTTTATTGGAGCTTCGTGTTATGTTGGTTTTTGTTAAATTTTTTAAAAAGACGTGACCATCTTTAATTTAAAAAAAGACAAAAAAACTAACATGTGACCATCTTTAATTAAAAAAAGAAACAAAAAAACCACGTGACCATCTTTAATTTAAAAACCAAAAGACAGGTGACCATCTTTAATTAAAAAAAGAAGAGAAAATACAACAAAAAACACATGACCATCTTTTATTTAAAAAAAAACACGTGACCATCTTTAATTAATAAAACAACAAAACATGTGACCATCTTTAATTTAAAAAAACTACAAAACACGTGACCATCTTTAATTAAAAAAAACTACAAAAAAACATGTGACCATCTTTAAAAATAAGAAAAAAAACAGGTGACCATCTTTAATTTAAAAAAACTACAAAACACGTGACCATCTTTAATTAAAAAAAACTACAAAAAAACATGTGACCATCTTTAAAAATAAGAAAAAAAACAGGTGACCATCTTTAATTTAAAAAAAGAAAAAAAACAACAAAAAACACGTGACCATCTTTAAAGGAGACCTATTATGGCATTTAATGTATATTTTAAACAGGCCTTGAATGTCTTAAAAACAATCTAAAGCTTGTTTTTTCTACATAAATCAGAAATCCAGCCTGTGGGCCCTGTCACTAGTTTTACCTTTTCTAACCCCTTTTTCTGTGCTCCATTTTTAGGGAAGGGGGGGGTATGATAATGAGGCTCTGTGCTGATTGGCTCCCTGAATGACGTGTAGCAGGGGAGGAGAATAAACCTCGCTCCGCCAGAGCAGCCCGAGCCTGTAAATAAATCACAACACTGAATTTTCACAAATGGAAACTTTATTGTTAAAAAAATAAAATATGAGTTGTATATAAATAACATTTAGCACTGTTTCAGCCGGATCTGCCCGGCGGATGCTGAACGCTGGCCCTGGAGCCACGCCGGGCGCCCGGCGCATAGATCGGCTCCGCGGCGCATCGCCCGTTACCGGTGATCAAACCGACAGATTTCGATGAAAATCTCGGAGGGTGAAGCTGGTCCAGCCTGGGACGTACCCCAGAAATCCCTGCTCCCAAAGCGGCTGGGAACCTGGACAATTTAGTCGGACGGACCGCGCTTTGGGAACCAGAAAGTAAGCTGGAGCAGCGCGCATCACCCCGGCTTTAACCGGGAAATCTGACCGGTTCCGACTGGCCGGGACCACAGGAACCGGTCTGGACTGGTAGCAGGGACTCCCGGGGACCGACCAGCGCAATTTCAGCCGGATCTGCCCGGCGGATGCTGTGCAACGGGCGCCGCAACCCCACGACGGGCGCACAGATTGTTCCGGGGCGCATCCGCGGCGCATCGCCCGTTACCGGGGATCAAACCGACAGATTTGGCTGAAAATCTTTGAGGGTGAAGCTGGTCCGACCTGGGACGGACCTCCAAGGACCCAGCTCCCAAACCATCCGGGAACCTGGATGATTTAACCCGGATCCGCTCCGCCGCGGCGCCGCGTCCGACTGGCTGAAGGAAGGACCGCTCCAGCAGCGGAGAGAGCTGGTTGTGGGCGTGGTTTCAGCAGCGGAGGCTGAACCTATGGAAATGAGCGCCTATGGTGACGTCACCATAGGCGCAGATTCAGAATGGCTCAAAAAAAGGTCACGTGACACTGGGGGACTCAATGGGATTTTGTCTCCCCTGTGCTGGCAGGGTGAGGGGAGACCACGTTATATATGTTAAAACAAGAAAAAACGTGTTTTTCATAATAGGTCCCCTTTAATTAAAAAAAAAAAAAAGAACTTGACCATCTTTAATTTAAAAAAGAAAACAAAAACACGTGACCATCTTTAATTAAAAACGAAAAAAGACGTGACCATCTTTAATTTAAAAAAGACAAAAAACATGTGACCTTTAATTAAAAAAAGAAAAAAAAACCTGACCATCTTTAATTAAGAAAAAAAACAAACCACGTGACTATCTTTAATTAAAAAAGAAGAAAAAAAACACGTGACCATCTTTAATTAAAAAAAGAAAAAAGCTACAAAACACGTGACCATCTTTAATTAAAAAACAAAAAAAACACGTGACCATCTTTAATTTAAAAAAGAAAAAAGCTACAAAACACGTGACCATCTTTAATTAAAAAACAAAAAAAACACGTGACCATCTTTAATTTAAAAAAAGACAAAAAACTAAAAACACGTGACCATCTTTAATTTAAAAAAAGACAAAAAACTAAAAACACGTGACCATCTTTAATTTAAAAAAGAAAAAAGCTACAAAACACGGGATCATCTTTAAAAAAACACGTGACCATCTTTAATTAAGAAAACAAAAAAAACACGTGACCATCTTTAATTAAGAAAACAAAAAAGCACGTGACCATCTTTAATTAAAAAACAAAAAAAAACACGTGACCATCTTTAATTTACAAAAAAGGAAAAACAAAAAACACGTGACCATCTTTAATTAAAAAAACAAAACAAAAAACACGTGACCATCTTTAATTAAAGAAACAAAACACGTGACCATCTTTAAGAAAAGAAAAAAGATACAAAACACGTGACCATCTTTAATTAAAAAAGAAGAAAAAAAACATGTGACCATCTTTAATTTACAATAAAGAAAGAAAAAACACGTGACCATCTTTAATTAAAAGAACAAAACAAAAAACACGTGACCATCTTTAATTAAAGAAACAAAACAAAATCACGTGACTATCTTTATTTCCCTTCGTCAGCGGAGCCGCCACTGCGCCTGCGCGGAAGCGAGCAACACTGGCAGCGGAACCATTGATGGATCTCGCTCAGAAGAGCACGCTGGGTCCCTGAAACAGCATTTAATTTAACTTTCTGCTGTTCCGCGTGGATTCCTATCACTAAAAGGCTTGAAGTCGGGTGTTTCCGGCGGGTTTTGGGTCCCGGGCAGACATGGATCTGGTCCGGAACAAGCACCTGCGGCCTCAGCTGCGCGACGACGAGGCGCTGCTGCTGGAGAACGCCGTCCGCCTGGCCGTGGACTCCGTCCTGAACGCGCTGTGCGGGCTGCACGGCGCCCGGGCCCGCGAGTACGAGCGGACGGTGGCCGAGAGGGACCGGGAGATCCAGCGGCTGCAGCGGGAGCTGCAGGGGCTGCGAGCCCGGGGCTGCGCATGCGCGGGGCCGCCGCCCGGACCCGGGGGTCACATGGAGCCCCAGCTGGGCCGGTGCCGGACCCCCGGACCCCGGCAGGAGCCGCCGCAGGGCGGCCACGACCCCGGGATGGGGCCGGACGGAGCCGCGGAGTGCGAGATGAGGCTGTCCTGTAAGTATGAGAGGCTCATCACACCTGTCAGGTGGGGGGTTTAAAAATAAGGCAAGTTTATTTATACAGCACAATTCAACACAAGGTAATTCAAAGTGCTTTACATTGACATTAAAAGCGGCAAGACATAAGTAGAGTACAGCAGGTAAGTATTTGTGTCACAAGAACCAAGCAAGGTGAGGCAGCGTTCAGTTATTCTGCTGCTCACCGGTGGAACAAACTTCCTGTAGACCTGAGGTCTGCTCCAACTGTCAGCTCCTTTAAATCAGGATAAAAAACATTACTGTTTACTGAAGCGTACTCTTAAATTAAATACTTACCTGCTGTACTCTACTGCCCTTATTTTTAACAGCTTGTGCTTTTTATTATTTTACTTCTTTTCTTATCATCTTATTCTTAATTTTTTCAATGTTATTTGTTATTTACTGTCTAATTATGTCTTGGCGCTTTTAATGACAATGTAAAGCACTGTGGGGGGGGGGGGGGGGGGTCTCTGAGAGGCTTCAGACAAATTAATCTGAATTTAACTGTTGCAGCTTTCATGATGTACGCAAATCTTACAGGGAGAGGCCCCAAACAAGAAGTAGATTTAGACTCTTTTTGAGGTAAAAAGTCCATATTTGCATTAATTTGTCACCAGGATCTTGTTTCTGGGAGTCTGGCAGCTTTTTAAAGTCCTTCTTCAGCATATTTCAAAGGTCCCGGATGGCATCAGGTCCAGACTCAGTCGACACGTGGTGATACTTTCCTGCACCGTGACGTCACAGTTTTTATCCTGATGAGTCTGTATTTTATTATCTTGGACTTCTGGTCTAACTCCGGGTGTGTTCAGTAGCGGATCAATACTGAAATATCGATACTTCCAATTCAGATCTGTATGCTGTAAAATCGATTCTCAAATGAAAATATTGATACTTTTGATACGTCAGTCATTTGCAGTAATGTATATTATTAACAGGAATACGGTGGAAAGTAATTAAACTACTCAGGTTTAGTCCAAATTGGTATTGAATGTGTATAACCGATACCAGCCTGAATTTTACTCAATATTGGATCGGAAAGGAAATCTGTGGTATCGAACATCACTTATGTTCAGGTAGTCAGATGGCCAACTGAAGCGACCCCCCCTCTGCAGGTTTGCAGGGTCGATCAATAGGCGGTGGTCCGATTGATCCGTGACTCTGGAACGAGCTAAATGTGTCTATAATTGTATCTTTAATTTAAATTTAATTTAAAATTCAGGTTTCATCCTCAAATTAAGTCCAATTTAAATCAGTAACATTTACTATTCACTACTTTTCTGAGGTGGAGGGGGGTGTTGGAGCTGGTTATTCTGCTAGAGGACTTTGGGACTAGTTAGTAGTCGTGTCAATCCTTAAAAGCACTGGAGTCAATCCTCCAATAGTGTAGAAATAGCGGTAGTGCAGTCGCCACACAGATCTGATCTCAGCTGATGGATGAAAACATTTATAGTGAGTTCAACATCATCATCCACTTCTCTGTGTTATTGAGCTGCAGTTGAATACAAGCTCATATGGAAACTAGCTGAACCAGGATGATGTTCTACAATCACGCAGGATCAGGACATAACTAGGTTTGATTTTGGTCTGGAGCTGAACTAGTCTCTGTCTTGATCCTCTCTGGTCTTGGTTTAGGCGGTCTGGACTACAAATCTACTCCACAGTCCCGGTTATAAATGTCTTTTGATGTAACGTTTCTTTGTTTTTCTCTTGTGGTAGTGGGGGTTTTCGCCCGGCCGCCCTCCCGCGTCTCCTCCTTCAGCCACGAGTCGGCCCCCCCGTCGTCCCCCAGCCGGCCGGGCTCCGACCAGACCAGCACCTCCCGCTCCTCGGAGGCCGACGCCGGACACCCCCCGGCCGATCCTGGGGCGTCTCCTGGGGCGTCTCCCGGCAGCCCCGTCGTCAAGGAGGAGCCCTGCGACATCAACGCCATCCTGATCGAGTGGGAGATGAGCGAGGAGAGGCTGTCGGAGCAGCGGGACCGACCCGGCAGCCCGCTGCAGGACCGCTGGAGCCCCGGCGAGGACGGTAACGCCCCGGATTCTGGCGTAGTCTTACTCAGACAAACGTCGTGAGGTTTAAAAACATTCACCCTCTCTGATCTCTGCAGTGAAACTGGAGGACATGGAGGGGAAACAGTCCGGGGAGAAGCCTGGAGTCGACCCGGGAGGAAGTGGAGCCGCTGAGGGAGAACCTCTGAGGTGGGTCCAGACGCTCTGGTGGGCTTTGTTCTTTTGTTTTTAACATCTTACAATTTCAAGCCCTAACTTGAACTTTAGTAGTGATCGTCCCCCAACAGCTTACTGCAAATATTTCACAATAAAAGCATTTTAAAGAAATGAGTGTATATGCCCACTGAAACTAGGGGGTTTTTATTTTGAAAAGGATGCAGATCGTGATACGTTTGTATCAACAGTGTCCTGCAGTAACTTCAACAATGCAAACAGGTGCAAGATTTCTTATTAAAATACAACAAGTTCCACTTGTAAAGAGTAAAAGAAGGTCATGTGACCCTCTGTGGTTTAGGTAGAAAAAGGTCTCGGTCACATTTGAGTAAAATAATAATCTATTTCTATAAATGTCTTTTCTTTTATTATTACGGATCCCTTGCAATTACACTGAGGAGGACGGCTCCTCCCTGCAGGACGTCTTCAGCTCGAAGGATTTTACGTTAATTTTATCGTCTTTGCTCAAAAAGATGGATTTTCTTTTTTATTCTGGATCTGCGTCCGTGCGCCGGTCTGACGTCGTCCTGCTGCATCACCGATAGGGCCCTTTTGAAATCCGTTTTATTTTTTCCATTTTCTGTGTTTTTTGGTTTTTAATTTTTTTTTTAGGAAAAAAAAGCGGGGAGTGTGCTGCCCTTCCATAGAGTCTGTAGACGTTGACTGCGCTGTGCTTTTTGTCCATGTAGACTTACCGTAGTTTCCTATCTACTGAAGAAAGCCTTTAAGCAAAGCGGTTGTTTTCCATATTGCCTACTCATTTGTTCTCTGCTGAACCTTAAAGAGCATATGTCTGTGAGTAATACTTACCTCTTCCTAGGGCTGGGCGATATGGACCAAAAGTCATATCTCGATATTTTCTAGCTGAATGGCGATACTCGATATATATTGATATTTTTTCTGTGCCATAATTGGGGTTTCCCCCAAAGCATTATAGCATAGCATCTCTGTTAGCATCTCTGTTAGCATCTCTGTTAGCTTCATTTGTTTCTGAGGCAAACCCTTAAAAAAACAGTCAGTTTAATACAAAGCCTCGTGCCAAATGTCACACAGGTTCCTTTATTAACAGAGGTCTGCACAATATCAAAATGTATAAAACAAATGAAATAAAAATAAACTGCCTGCATATATAGAATAAAAATGCTTCTTGAATAAAATAAAACAAATATCCCTTTCCTGCATAACAATTAAATTAAAATACACTGTGCAATTAATACAATGTAGACAGTAACAGGCAGACTTTTCCACTGAGGTTGACAGTTGTGCAAATAACAAAACATTTGTGCAAATCTTAAATAAAACATTCAAGTCAATTTGTCACAAAATAAGCTATATCAAAATAAAAAAAAAAAAAAAAAAATTTAAATCGATATAAACGATATTGTCTCGTACCATATTGCGTTTGAAAATATATTGATATATATTAAAATCTCGATATATCGCCCAGCCCTACCTCTTCCTCTCCTCCATCATCTCCTCCATCTCCTCCTCCATCTCCTCTACCTTCCCCACCATCACTAACCTGTCGTCCATCTCTCCGCAGGAGCAGGAAGAGGAGCGTCCGGATGTCTGATCTGCCAGAGGAGGCCCAGCGGCTGAAGAGGGCGGCCTGGAGGGCGGCGTCGCGCCGCTACTACGCCCGGAAGATGGCGCGCCAGAAGGGGGCGCCGTCGCGCCCCGCGCCCTTCGCCCACATCCTGGGCCCCCCGGATTCTCACGCCGGCTGGTTCACGGACTCGAGGCGGCGGGCGATGATGGCGGGGCCGCCGGACGCCGCTGCGCTGGCGCCGCCCAGGGACGCCTGGAGGCCGTCGCCACGGCGACACCACGCCCGTAGGGCGGCCCCCCACCAGACTGAGCAGGACCTGACCCGGGGCGGGGGGCAGGGAGACGGGCCCCACGCCGGCGGGGGGGGCATCCTGTGCAGCTGACGCGCAGAAACCCCCTGAAACTGTGATTTTTATGAATATTCAGACACTGCCTCCCTCTGCAGGGGGGCACAAACTTCCAGGGGGGGGAGTTTGTGATGTCAGCGACAACCTTCAACTCCGTCATCTCCGTCTGCCCGAAACAGGGTCAAAACTAAACCCCTCCCACACTACTGAACCGCCCGCCTGGGTCGCTATGGCAACCGGCCGCCGTGGGCGTTGCTACGATTTAAGACAATTCCTTCAACAGTTTTTTTTGTGTGTGTTTTGAGGATTTTAAACAAAAATGTGCAAGAAAAGCTTAATATCTGAAGAAAGGAAGATAAACAGGAAGTAAAACTACGTCTCTGGGAGGCGCAGCGAAGTCTGGAGGGTGTTTTTACTTTTAGACAAAAGTGAAAACACTTTAACAACCGACTGAGGAGAAGTTATGATGTTTGATTTAAAACAAAAAAAAAACAACGGAGACTCATCCTCCCTTTTTTTAAACCTACCAGCAACCAATTTATCATGTAAGTCCAACTTTATATATCTGTTTTTATCTTATTGTCTCAAGTCGCGTCGTCTTGGTTACGGGCTGGAGTTCATCATCTCGGGTCGATGAGCTGCCGGTCCGGAGGCGACAGAAGTTGATCTCTGGAAAGTGAAGCTCAGGGTCGACCGTGTTGTTTCATAGAGGAGCGAGAGACGCAACAGAAGATAAGAGGACGGTCTGGAACCCGGCGCGTGTTTACGGTCGCCACGGCAACGTCGTCAAGGATGTCTGGGTCGCATCAACAAGGGACCGCCTGACTCTGTCCACGGAGACGGATTAATCGTCTGGTTCAGATCAGGTTTATTTCCACATGTGAATCTGGGAATATTTTAATCCATGATTGGTTGTTTTTGTTTTTTTAATTGCTTTTAAATTTGTATTTTAATCGATTTTACACACAAATTTGTGTATAAATCAAAAAGAAATAAAAGTTTTCCTCTGTGGTGAAAATAAATTGTGACATCCTTTCAAAATGCTCATGACACCAAAGTCTGTCATCCCAGCTGTTTCCGTTGTGCAGCTCGTCTCCATGGAAACCCGCCCTGGCTGCAGCACCGCCGGTGGCCGGAGGACGCAACTGCAACGCTTCTGCAGTCAAACCTCTGGTTGGTTGTGGGTCAGGAAATAACGGCTGGATTTATACCAACTCAAACCTAAAACTGTGTTTTGGTCTCCTACTTTTTTTTTTTTTTTTTTATTGAGAACAAGTTATATACAAAGAACATCAGACAAGTGCTCCAATATATATGTAACAAAAAATATATATAAAATTCCAGTGAAATTAACAGAAGTAGGGAGAATGACACATAAATGAGTGAATAAATAAAATATGAAAAAGAAAAATAGTAAATTAAAAATAAGCAAAATGTAAATACAGTATTCATCTTTTAAAAAAAATCATGTATTGGTGGATGTTATACTTTGTTTGGTGTCAATTAGTTTAAGGGATTTAATGTACTCTTTAAACTCAAGTAAAAAACCTTTAGAGTGAGGTGGAGTTTTGGAGTATTTATATTTGTGTACGTGAAATCAGTTTTATAATAAAACTGATGTCATTTTCTTCATGGACAAAATAAAATATCACCCTCCTATGGGTCAATTGAGATGTTTATCTTGCTTTTAGACACAATATATTGTTCAAATTGAGAGATCGAGCACAGTGGTAGAATAATTGAGTTATGGTTTCTGGTTCCACGTTGCAAAAAGTGCAGTTATTCTCAATATTTAAGAATCTATAGTTTCAGTCTTTTCCTACATGTTGAATAATAAAACATGAGTGACGTGGATGTGGGCGTGGCCTCCTGATTCATTCATGAAGCGTCTCTGGTTTAGTTTTTATTAGACATGAGAAACGTTTCAATCATACTCACAAGAAAAACGTACGTGGACGAGCATCTAACATGCAAATGAAGAGGCAGACGACAGGTTCCGTTTTTTTATTCGCTTTATTTGAAAATACAAGCACAGTTTTAGACAGTGGGATGCAGCGTTGTCATGGAGACGCATGAAATACAGACAGTGCGTCCGAAATGCCATACTTAACAGTATATACTCAAAAAGTATACTTAAGTTCGGCAAACTTTTGAGTAAATATCAGTATTATGCATTCATTCGGACATACTACTCAGAGCCACACGGCACTTCCATTGGGAGGGGGAGTTGTTACCATGGTAACAACTCCTGTCACAGCAGCAGTAGCAGCTCCCCTCAGCTCTTTCCCTTTTATCCTGGCCCAAACAAGATGACATTATTTAATATTATTATATACGAATATTATAATATTAATATGTAGTGGCAATCTTTCTTCTTCTGGCTACTCCACTTTACCACTACTATTAAGCAGTCTTCTTGGCAATAAGCTTGGCACGAGCAAAAGAATCTTCCAAAGCAGTAACTCTGTTCAAAAATAATTTTACTTAAAAGCAAAAAAAAAAAGGTTACAAGATTCACTCTGAGGTATTGTCGAAAAACTGTCTTGCTCCTTAGGCTGCTTAATCTGGTCTGAGCCAAGCTACTGTGATGTCATCAGCAGCATAATTAAAGGAGCAATTCCACATTTTAAAGGAAGAATATCAACTATTGTAAGCAATACTAATATGGCTCTTACATTATATAATAATAGTATTATACTTGACATATACGCAGTACTCGAGTTGTAAAAAAGAATCAGTGGAGATGGTGGATTTTATTATATGGGGTCAGATAATTTGTGCTGATTACAAATAATATAATATATTACAAATAATAGCACTGACCAAAACACCTGCAGAAATACTGCAGGAATGACATAGCAGCAGTTAAATGCAGCCTTCTGTAAGCTTTAAATATCCACTGGGCTTACATCAAATACATCAAAACACAACAATAAAAAACAGTTTTCTGAACTTATCAATATGACTCTGTCCTTCACATAAGTAAAATGGATCACTGCAAAAACTCAAAATCTTGACAAGAATATTTGTCTTATTTCTAGTTAAAATGTCTCATTTTAGTAAAAAGAAATGTCATTACTTAAAACAAGACTCATCACTGGAAAAAACAACAATTTTCACCTGTTTCAAGTAGATTTTCAATTGAAATGAGTAGAAAAATCTGCCAGTGGAACAAGATTTTTTTGCTTGCAGTAAGAAGATAAATCTTTTCCCACTGGCAGATTTTACTAATTATTTCAAGTGAAAATTTACTTGAAACAGGCGAAAATTGTCAAATATGTTATTTTTCTTGTGATGACTCTAAATGTTGAAATAGCAGTAAAACCACATTCATTGATGAAAAGACATAAGAGATAGAAAGGGGGGATGGCAGTTTTACAGGGGGGATGATTTGGACCGTTTTTATTTCAGGGGGGGATGCCATCCCCCTCATCCCCTCATCCCCCTCAACTCCAGTACTGCATATAGCCTACGTATCTGCGCAGCACTTAGCAACACCGGTGCATTGCATTGTGGGAAGTTTCTACTTAGCTAATGTCCATCAATCTTATAATAGATCCATGCCATCAATCCATACTAATAAATTTCTCCGGAATGAGTATGGATAGCGCATATATTGAGTGCGTATGTTTCGGACGCACTAAAAAATCTCACATAGCCTACTGTTTTTGCTACTCATTAGGGTGGATGGATGGAATTTCGGACGCAGTTAGAATAAAATAAAGAAGCTGCTCACATGAACAGACTATGCCTAAAAAGCCACCTACAGGAGTACTCGTAACTGGGAATAATCAGAGCCTCTATTGCACATCCCGCTGTTCCTTCTGATTACCTATTGCTTCTTGTTTTTGTTTTTTGTTTTGTTTTCTGCTTTTGTTTTGTATTACCTAGCTTATTCTATTTGTCTCATCACCTTTTTAGTCTCTCCCGGAGCAAATAACAGTAATTCCCCCCTTTTCTTTTTTTTACAATCTTCCCTACAAAGTACTGCTTCTTATGTCATTCAATGTTATATGAGTTAAAAAAAAGTCTCCAATGTAAACAAGTGTAATGCTTTCTTGGAATAATGCCTTTTAGTTGACTTTGTATCAGCGAATCTGTACTGTCATGAAACTGTACCTGATCCTATGCAATTCTTCTAATACATTCTTCAATCAATCAATCATAACGATTGGTGCGGGGGGCGTAGAAAATCGATTAGACGAGTCACCAGACCCTTTGTGGATTTCTGTTCATCAACACCCTCCGCATATTAAAATGAAAACGGCGCATTTTCCAGCATGAGGCCGCCCTGCTGTGGATGCTGCATGCGCCTTCTGTCCGCGACAGACGCGCAGCTGCTGCACAAGTGTTTCCCTAAATACAGCATCATATCTGTCCTTTGTGTGAAATGTGAGCCGCTACAGCTGATAGGACAGGCGCGCTGCTGCTGCGCTCTGGTCCTGAATAAAGGCTTTATGCATCAGCCGGTGGGGTTGATGATGCTGATGCCCCCGGAGGATTCTGGGCAGATGAAGGGGGGTTATTGTTGTCACACCAAACAGACAGAGGGCTCCTTCATGCCTGTCCTGTGTTCATCAGGACACCAGGACTCGAGGCGGAGCGGGATCCCGCACTGGCGCTGAAGCTGCGCCTTCATTTGCATGAAGGTTTGTTTTGGGGGGAAACAACTCCAACCGCCGTGGCAGGACCAGGCTTCACGGAAACCGTCTGCTGGGGATGTTTGTCGCGTTGTAGGACTGAATCTTTGCTCATTCAAACGCATCTGAAGGGGCGGACTGAGTCTTTTTTGCGCGCTGGCTGCGCGCGTCCACAGCGCGGATATTCGTCTGCTTTTCTTCTTACTGCTGGTGAGGATTATGGTGTTTTCAGGTTAAAATCTGTCCTACGGCTCTGCTGTCATTTATAAACGGATATTTAGGAAAATAATACTCTTTAATTCGTGAAATTCCTCAACGACATCATCCAGGGTGCAACTGCGCCATCTGGAACATCTTTCTCATCTTACTCGCTTCTTTCTTGGACTTCATTTGATATTTTTTCGAGTATATTTTAAACTTTTTTTGCATAATCAGTCGAATTGAGAGCAAATAATATTTTTTTTACCTTTTAAGATGGATTATCTTCTATTTCTTTCCTCCCTGGAGCCTTTGGAGAGCTGTCTGAGCTCTGGTTCCACCTGCGCCCTGGTGGAGCGGTCCACTTGGACACGCCGCGCTCTTTAGGCATAGTGCTATTTTCCTCGCGTGGAATATTTCCCCCTGCGATATTTTTGACTTATTCCAAAAGAAAAGGTTCTATTTAACCAATAAATGCCACCAATGGATTGTTTGTAGCCTCCTAGAGATGCTCCAGGGCTTGGAAACGCACGGCGGACAGCTGCCGGTTCAGCTGCGCTCTCACCGGCGGCTGCGCGTCAGAAACAAGCCTGTGACTATTGGATGGAGCACAAGAAGTTGAAATTTAAGGGGGTGGGAAATATGATTTATGGGTGGGGGGTTTTGCTATTTAAAGCCACTTTTGTGCCATTTTTTAAACCCATATTGGAGCTTAGGTGTATTTGGGGCCCAAATGGCCTTTTTTTGATTTGGGGGGCTAATTGGGGTCTTCAGAAATGGTTTTACCCAATTTGATCACCCCTGCATAGCCAACCTACATGGACGTGTCCTTTCTGCAGGGATTGCTGGGAAGAAGAAGGAGGCTGGCGACGTTAGGAGCCTGAACAGGGAGGAACTGGTAGAGGCCTCAGACTAAAGGTAAGAAATCCTCCCTGGTTTTGGCACCAATGGGGCCCAATGGTGCATGGGAGGCAAAGGGGGACTTTATACCCGGGGTTTCCGCCGAAAAGTGTAGGTTTGCAGGTATATTTTGGTGTCTTTGGTGTGTTAGAGAGCAGGGAGGGCCAGGGCTGCTGGTGCGCACTAGAGGAAGCTTGGAGAGGCGGCTAGGGGGAGCCAGAGCTGCGGGGACGCCCTGGCCGGGCCTGGGTGGCCAGGAGGGGGGTTCTGGGGATTAAAGTACTCACAAACACCGGATGACACCTTCTGCCTGTGTCTTAGTCTTTATTGGTGGTTATTGTTTGAGCTGCATTGTTTCCTTTGGGGAGTTTTCCCAGCTGCCACACAGCCTCAGCTCCCTGAAAACAACACAATCTGTCAGGAAATGTGTTGCAAACCTCCCAAAAGGACGTGACAGTCCAACTCACGAGCCTCAAAGAGAGTTTTAATACTTAAAACAGTTTAATAACCTTGATTAGACTGGCAGAGATGAGATCATAGGAGCCGTCCAAGATGGCCTCTGCTGCCTGCACTTCCTGGTCTTCCTCATCTTCATCATCACAGCTGCTTTCAGCACAAACAGCTGGATCTTTTTCATGTTTTTCCTCAGAGCTATAACTTTCATGTAACATTTAACCAGCTCAGGTGGTCCAGGGACGGGTGGAGGAGCCGGGTGTGGGGGCTTCAGGTGTCCTGCAGAGGTCTGATTGGTCAGCCAGCTATTAACAGCCTTTAATTAGCAGTTTAGTAAACGTTTAAAAACTAACTCGGACTGATTTAACTGTGCAAATGTTTTTAATCGCTTCCAAATCATCAATTTCCCCTTTTAAAAGAGACATTAAAGTACATTTAATGACATTCTAACATGAATAAAGGGGTTAATTTACTGCTGCAGGTGTGAACACATCCCTCCACATCTGTTTGTTTGAGCTTAAATCGCATCATAACTGTAAAAGATTATTAATATTACTGAAGAAGATGACAAAACTGCAAAAAAACAACCTTTTAATTACCTCATTGTCTAATGAAATGTCCTTTGGGAGGTGGAAATCCTCCTCCTCCTCCGTCTGCTGCTGCTGGTCCTCACTGCAGATAATAAACACAAACAAAAGGGATGAAAGATGTTTAGTCTGTGTTTATCGGAGGGAAATCTAACATCTCTGTTCAGAAAGAATGGCTTTCAGAGACTATTAATAATTAAAAAACAACTGAAATGTTGAAACTGACATCTTAGAAACGCCACATGAAGTTTTCCTGGACGTCAGTTTCACAGATGTTGATAAAAGTCAGAAATCTGCACGTTTCCGCTGGTTTCTTGCGTGTTTAAAACCCCCCGGGGAGGAAAGGGTTAAGTTTCAGTCCACCGTGGTGGTGCTGAAATCTGCAGGTCCTGAGTGGTTGTGGGTAAATTAGCGCCCCCTCTGGCCGTCCCGGGGATCAGAGAGGGAAACAAGTGTTTCAGTGTTTTTGGCCTGGAGGTCGTCTGATCCGGGTCTTCAGTGGCAACATGACACCGGTGTCGTGAACACATCTGTGACCTGATCTGATCGGTGTTTGTGACGGCGCTGGAGCTGATTAGACGTTTTTCCCAGGAAACCATCTGCATCCATCTGCAGTAACGTGGACTGTGTGACGTGATAAACTGGTCTTTCAGCCCGGGTCTGTCCCCGCCCACCGGTTTCCCAGGAAAGCTGCAGCGTTCCCCTCGCAGCAACTGATCCGTGTCTGGTTTCGTGTTTCAGGGTTCGACCTGATCACAGCCAGAGAGCAGTTTTCTCTTGAGTCTGTCCTGATAATACGGGATGGACGCCAGGAAACCGCAGTGCAGCGCTCGTTCCTCCGTGGACGCCTTTTGCGGTAAAGCTCAGGGTCTGACATTCAGAGAAGCTGAACATTAGAAGTATTTATTTATTTTGGGCTGCTCCAGAGGCCTCCGTCTGAGTGGATGTTCAGCTCCTGATGCTGGTCCTGATGCTGGTCTCCATGACGACGGACATCAGGTTCTAGTGTCAGGATCCTCGAGACCCTCCTTGTACCTGATCTCAGACCGGCTGTTATATTCTCTATTTCTGACTTCTTATTTTTGTTTTTATCAGTTGAGGAGACAAAAGACAAGCGAACGTCTCATTCAGTCTTTCATTTCTTACATTAAATTTCCTCTTTTTTTTTAAAGATATTTGAACGCTTCATAGACTTTATTGATCTGGATTTTTTATTCCGTCAAAACTGCAACTTTTAATCCCAGGAAGCACATTAGTGTTGTTTTTGTCATCTTGTTTCAATTTTAGTTGTAGTCTAATGGTCAGAAATGCAGCGAAATGAAGAAAACGGTCGGGCCTCGCAGGGCTCTAATCTGAACCGGCCCGGACCTGCATCACCTGGAAACGTTACTTCCAACTGACCTGATTGTTTCTCCGGTTTAAAGGAGACCTATTATGGCATCTAATACCTATTTTAAACAGGCCTTGAATGTCTTAAAAATAAGCTTTTGATTTTTTTTTTTGCTAAATAAATTAGAAATTCAGCCTCTGAGCCATGTCTTTATCCTCCCATTTTCTAACCTCATTATCTATGAGGGATTCTGAGTGGGCGGGGAGGCTATGGTAATGAGGCACTGTGCTGATTGGCTGCCTGAATGACGCGATACACCGCTACGAAAAAATGGGAGAAGCTCCGGGCGGCGGAGTTACTGTAGTTGTGGGCGTGGTTTCACGGATCGGAGGCCAACATATGTAAATTGCTCCCGTCGTTACATAACGACGGGAGCAGAATCTGAACGTCTCGTAGATCCACATCACACTGGACGGCTCATCTGGGCGGCTGTACAGACACTGCAGAATTTGGTTGCTTTCCTCCTTCTCTGAGTTGGCAGGCTGAGGGGAGACCACTTAATATACAGGACTGTCTCAGAAAATTTGAATATTGTGATAAAGTTCTTTATTTTCTGTAATGCAATTTAAAAAAAAAAAAATGTCATACATTCTGGATTCATTACAAATCAACTGAAATATTTTTTTGAGATATTTGAGTTTTCTTAAGCTGTAAGCCATGATCAGCAATATTAAAATAATAAAAGGCTTACAATATTTCAGTTGATTTGTAATGAATCCAGAATGTATGACATTTTTGTTTTTGTAATTGCATTACAGAAAATCACAATATTCTAATTTTCTGAGACAGTCCTGTGTGTTAAAGCAAGAGAAAACATGTTTTTCATAATAGGTCTCCTTTAAAATTCAGCTGAACTGACGTCATCAAGAGGTCGTGACCTCCGTTAGGTCTAACCTCTCTTTCTCTCTCTCTGTCGTAGCTCATCTTCCCGCAGCAGCAGCATCATGAACGACGAGGACGTGAGCGAGGACCGGGCCAAGCTGAAGCAGGGCCTGGTGAAGGTGCTGCAGTGCGTGGCCACCATCTCCTCGGCCGCCGCCGTGGTCAACCCCATCTTCGGCGTGGCGGGCTCCCTGATCCGCGTGGTGCTGCAGCACGTGGACGACGAGGACATCCGCACGCTGCGCCGCGAGTTCGGCTCGGTGCACCGCTCCCTGGACCAGCTGTCGCAGCAGAACCGCCAGACGCTGCTGCAGATCACCAAGGAGACGACGGACGGCCAGTTCGGCCGCGTGGAGGAGAACCTGAAGAGCCAGTTCCGCGGCTTCATGGCCATGGTGGAGGGCGCCACGCCGGAGCAGCGCCGCCGCCGCCGCGACGACTTCGAGGAGAGCTACGCCAACGACGAGGGCGACCAGAACCTGCACACGCTGTACGAAAGCGTGGTGGGGAAGCCCAAGCTGTTCAGCAAGCCCGTGCTGGAGGTTTACCTGCGGCACTCGCAGGGCGACCGCCGCACCATGGAGCGGCTCTGCACGCGCCTCACCTACCTGTTCTGCATCGGCCTCATCGCCCTCATGGGCTACGCCGCCGTCATCGGGGACGACGAGGAGGGCCTGAGCGAGGAGTGGGCCGAGAAGATGGAGCACGTGCAGGAGAAGATGCAGGAGGCGCTGAGCCGCTGCCAGTGAGGCGGCGCCGCGTCGGCCCCGGCCCCGTCCAACCGCAGCACTTGTCTCATCCATCATTTAAAAACACTATCATGTCGCCTCGGCACCGTCGTCATGCCGACGGCTCCCCCCCTCATGAGCACTACAGCTTTTCTTTGGTGATGGAGATAAAAAAGTCTCCAAAAACCTAAAATCACTACTCTATCAAAGTGTGATTAATGTAAAATCCACTTTTCAGACCTAAATGTGCCTCTATCTTTATATTATTTACTCTTCTGGGGGGTTGAGGGTGATTTCTGGGGTGGGGGGGTTTCTGCACTACAGCTGTTTAGCTTTAATTATCACGTCCCTGTTGACACTCATCACTACACATGATTCTTTTATATCTTTTCAGTTTTTGTTGGATTTTTCATTTTTTATACATATAAACACTAATTATTTGTCTTTTTTGTTACAGCATTTTCAAAATGTTCTTTTTTATGAAAGAAAACCTGGACTGCTGACGGCTTTTATGTGAATAAGTTGCCTTTGTTGTTACAGATGTCTGATGCCTGGATATAAATAAATATATATAAATATATATCTGCTCGATATAAATAAAGAAGCTCGAATCAAACCGACTTTGACTCGTTTCAGTGATTTAAAGGTGAAGATTCAGCTTTAATGATCAAATATAAATGAATTATGTGTCATGCCGACAGGTTCCTGTTCCTTCCGGGATGGAGGGTTTATGCACTACAGCTTTTTAGCTTTAATTATCTAATCGGTTTTAACTTTTGTTGGGTTATTTTTTTCTTTTTTTTATACATATAAACACTAATTATTTTTCTTTATTGTAACAGCATTTTCAAATCGTTATTGTTTATGAAAGAAAACCTGGACTGCTGACGGCTTGTTGAGGATACATGTGAATAAGTTGCTTTTGTTGTTACAGATGTTTCATGCCTGGATATAAATAAATATATATAAATATATAAATAAAAGAGATTGAATCAAACTGACTTTGACTTGTTTCAGTGATTAAAGGTGAAAATTAGGCTTTAATGATCAAATAAATGAATTATGTGTGAATGCTTTCAGCTGGTAGGGACTGTGTTTAAGAAAAATGACTAATTTGTCCATGAGTATGTTTTTAAGGATGTATAATCATCAAATAGTGCACTTAGTTCCAGGTATTTATGTATCAAGACATAAATCATAGTTATATTATTTACTGAGTAAAAGTTAAGACAATATTTAGAAGTGTGTGAGTGGACAAACTTCTCTAAAAGCAGAAGTTTTGACAGTTTTTCTTGTCCGAACCATTCAGACAAGTCTTAACACAATGCCAGGTGATGCTGATTTTTGCAGTGATGTAATGACGTGGCTCCCCTTAGCACCCGAGCTGTGGAAAAACAAACCGGTTCTCAGCTGGTTCCTAGTTGAACAAGTTGTGAACCAGAATCTCTGGAACCGGTTTGGTGGAAAAGGGGTAACAGTGGACGGAAAAGAAAAAGACCAAGGCCGGCGTCCAATGTCTGGAACTGACCAAAGTATCGCTGCAAGACCTGGAGAGAGCTGGACCCGATTGAGGGTCCAAACCCTGAACGAACGGATTTCCAAGTAAGGAAATAAGACTAGATAGAACAAGGTTCTCTGGCTGATGCCTGAATTGAAGCAAGCAGATCGGGTTTGATTGTTTGCTGCAAACAAGTTTTACTTTCCTCCTTAATTCTTGTAATTTTTGGGTAAAATAATCGTCCACTGTAACCGGGTCATTTTATGACTGGGTGCTGAATTTTCCCAGTGGTGTCCGTGAACACACCAGTTCCTGTGGTGCATCTATAATTGCCAGATGCATAAAAGCTGGGAGTCTCTTCACTCCCTCATCTGGTGCTGGTGGAGGCGTCTGGAGGAGCAGTTGGTCTCTGCTGGTGCGGTTTGGGTTCTCATATTAGATTCTGGCAGGTTACAGATTAGTGTATTTTGATAAATATTTGGAAAAGCCCTTCTCCAAAGGGATTGTTTTGATCTAGATCCCATATTGCATATAATCACCAAGACCTGAGTTGATAGTTTATGTGGATTGTTTTTCTTTGTTAACCGGTTTTGTTTGGTTTACTGTTAATTAGGTCTAGTATATCAAGCTGTCTGAATCTGGGTGTATTTTTAATGAATTTATATGAAATTAAAGTACTTTTTTGTTATTATTGAATGTCAAAATAAACTTTGTTAGTATCTTCACCACTATTGTTGTTCCTTGCGTTGCCAGCCTTACCTGCTTTCTATTCTTTAGGGAACTCCTTTATTTTTTTTTTTGTTGGTTAGTTTCTGGTAGCGGTGAGCTATGGCCATCGTGACAGTAATTATTTAACAGGGCTAGCTCGGTCACACACTATAAAGTATTAATACAAAATTGTAAATCGGATAACATCCGTGATTTTACTGGAATCGTGTTTTTTCGTGTTTAACCTAGTGTGTGACCTGTATACTAACCTGTATAACCATGTCTACCTCATATTGCTGCACCTTTCACTTTTTTTTATTGTATATATGTTAATAAGAGTTGTCATTTGCCTATTTACTGTAGAGTGAGCGAAAATAACCGAGTCAAATTCCCTGTCTCGTTTGACCTGACTTGGCCAAATAAAACATTATTCTGATTCAGGATTTAAGAGATTTACAAACCATCTTATTTTAAATGAATCCGACAAATCAAGACATTTTTCTGTCTCTTACACAGAATATCATACCATAATTTCATAGATTTTAAGACATAACTGTAACAATAAACCGGTGTTAAATTTGTGAAATAAACCCGAGCGGGTGTGGGGGTGCAGTACACCTGTCTGTCCACCAGAGGGCGTGATGACTTCACCGCGTCACCGTTACACCTGCTCTCTGTGATCGGGGGGGCGGGGGGCGGTGTCTGTCCCCTCCCAGGTGGATAATAGACAGATGACCGGGTTAAGTCCCTCTTGTATCCTGATGAACAGGTTTGACTCTCTAAAAAGCAGGAATTTGCAGATTCCGGAGACGCGGAGAGTTGCGGCTCTTACCTGCAGATTCTCGCGTCACCTGTCATGTGATGGAGCCCGGCGTCTCCTCGGCTCGTCTCCACGGATGTCTCATGATGATCACCTTAGGAAAATACAGTTAGAGAAGACTGGCACTATGTTTCTGTGGAGATCCAACATACATGATCACGGGAGATGGGACATAGGCTAATTGATGACGATTTGCGTCATGATGATTTCTGGTGGATGGATGGATGGATGGATGGATGGATGGATGGGGGGTGGGGGGCAGATGTTATGCCTGGCTGCTGTTGGGGCGCGTCATGCGCACAGAAAAGCTATAAGGGCAAAACATTTGTATAGCACATTTCACACGACGAGCATGGACTCAATGTGCTCAGATACATAAAACAGACAAACAAAATGACAGGGTTATAATAAACGGACAAAAGGATGTCAAGATAAAAATAAAAAACAATAAAAATAATTCCATTCCAAGGGGTTAATTTGATCATCTTTGTCTCTCCTGATCAAAAACGTACAATTTTTGCTTAGCTGTCGGGTTGATGAGGGAGGAAGATGAAAGAGGATGAGGAGGATGAGGAGGGTGACGCACGGGGTTCAGCAGTTTTAAATAAACACTCCTGGTTCCAGACCCCCCTCCCTGCACATTTAACATCTTATTTATTGTGAATTAGAATCAGGTAAACGTGTGAATCCCAATATATTTACAATATGTTCATAAAACAGCCTTGATTTTAGGATTTGAGATTCAGGTTCTAAACACTAAACCAAGACTAAATCCCATCAGCAGTTTCTACGATCATCTTACCTCAACTTTTGATCCTGACAGTTCTTTTTTGCGTCAAGTGAGATGGGAGTAAAGATGTAAGAATCCAAATAAAAGGCACATTTTGCGTCAAGTGAAATGTGAGTAAAGCTGTAAGAATCCAAATAAAAGGAGCCGAACTGTTCTGCTGCTGAAAAGGCTCGGCGGTCTTCATGGTGACTGAAGAGAAAATGGACCCTCGGCAGGTCTGCGCTCTTTCCGTCCTCCTCTTCCTCCCCCTTCTCTCTCCCTCCCTCTCTCTCTCTCTTTTTCTCTCCCCCCTTTGCGGATCCTGGGAGCGCATTTCTCCTGAATCCCTCTCTGGACCCGCTTCTTCAGCCCCAGGGCGGATGAGAGGAGCGTGGGAATCCTCCCAAACTTGAGGAGAGGAGGGGAAACTTCCCTGCAGCTGTCGGAGCCCGTCAGGCGCGGAGAGCAGCGCTCGCCCCCACTGAGGTACAAAAAGGCGCCTTTATGGCAGGAATGTGGCAGGAATGTGTGTTTATCTGCATCTGAAGGGGTGAAACACCGCGAGGTGTGTCCGCGGCTCTGCGGGGATTCGTGCGTAAAAAGCTTTCCGTTGCGCATCTGTCCTGGATGAACGCGCCGCAGGGAAACTGTTGTTCTTTTCACTTATCACGTCCACTCCACCCAAGTCTGCGTATTTGGATCTTATATCCATAAATATGTGACGTGAATAAACTCAAATAAATTCAGGTTAATTTGTCACATTCTTTTTAAATCTTTTTTTGGGGTGATGCTGCATCTGGATGGCAACAAGGATGCGGTGATTTATTCAGTCTGTCAGGCGGAAATCAGGGATGCAGGGGGGGTTTCAGACGCGGTCCGGCCTTGTCTGCTCCTCTAGAGATGAGTCACGGCGACTCAAGGGCAAGAACGCATTTTCACGTTTTCACAAGTATGTCAGGCTCCCATTTTGTCTGCGTGACATCACCGTGCATCTTTATTTTCTTTGGACATATGTAGGATATTTTAATATGCTGCCCCCTAAAATCTGCCTTCTTTTGTTGAAGCTTCCTTTAAAAGTCACACTTTAGAAATATATTTACGAGTTGTTTTGTTAATGACATTTTGCTTGAAGATTTGCTTGTTTGAAACTGATCTAAAGGAGCCATTTGCTTTAAGAAAAACCACACATGGACCCGACCCTCATATTGTATTGTTAACTAGCAGAAAACCAGAGGAGGAGGATAGAAATTATGATAACGATCAATATTCTGTGACTTCATTGGTAAAGCAGTCACATCACTGAAAACAGCAGCTGGTAAACGTTGCCATGCTGTTAAAACATTTCTGATCATTAAATCAGTTAAAAATCCTCTCAGGGTGTCTCATCCATCTACAGAACCTTTTAGACCTTCCGTTCTCCAGGGCGGTGCCTCCATCCGCCAGGGAGTGCCTGGTTGGATCTGATTAGTTTAGGTTTAGGGGATTGTTGTTGTTCTATATCTTACTTTGAAATACTGAAATACTGATTGGATGAATCTGACCCTGGTTAAACAAAAATAAACTATAGCCTGGAAGCTGGTCGGCGCTGGTCCTCAACTCGGTTAGGACAAGATTCCGCTTGGTTCCTGTTAACATATGAAACTGATCATACCAAGGGAATCAAGGGACCTGGACTGAAAAAACCTTGACTCCAGCCTTCGAGGTGGTACCATGGTCTAAAAAAGCGGAGTCTACATGCACTCTGTCCAAACCAATATCTGAACCACGGACAGCCGGAGGTGGAACTGAGCTCTGGCGGGTCCCTATCTGACCCCCGGCGAGCTAAGGACCAACCTGGGAGGGCCTTAGCTGGTGTTCTCTAACCCTGGTCCTCAGAGACCTGGGTCCTGCATGACTCAGATGGTAATCTGCTCAAATCAGACGACCAGTTACAACATCAAGCTGGTGGGGACCAATCATTTGAAATGGGGGCGTCTCTATGCAGAATAGGGGGGGCCCCGAGGACCAGGGTTGGGGGTCCAAACCAATGATCTAAAGATGGAGAAGCCGATTGGTGGCCAACGTGTCCTGGCCCAGGCCCGGGCATGGCTGCCGGTCCTAATGCAGTTAATATTATCCTTAAAGTAAGAACGTGTCTTTTCACAGCTCAGAAATCAAGTAGAACAAGCGGTCACACATAATTAGCCAGAACATTGTGTTTCGTGTCGCATTTGAGTGGGAGTCAGACATCAAATTTGCAGAAACCGACTTCAAAGGCGATTTTAATGAAGCACAACAACATGACGGACGATAAACATGACGAGAAACATGAGGGAAGAAAATATCTGCTTGCTGAATGTTGTGAACGAAAGAACCACGAAGTTGGAAGAGTGAAAGTCAAACAACTTGACTGCTGCTGTGACATCCGTTCCCTGAGTCCATCGCCGCTCTGAGCCGACGAACCCTGACCCCTGAGGTCAGTTTTCCCCCAGTTCTGAGTTCAATCAACAAACAGCATTAATATGATTGTAACTGACTGCAACATAACCAGCTGTCACGGATGTGAACTCTGGCTATGTGTCAGGGTTTTGCTGTTTATTCCTGTTTTATTTTGAAACCTGTGTCGTTCTTTCAGTTGTGTCTTGACTTCCCTTGTTCCCATCTGCCCTGATTGTTTGCACCTGTGTCTCGTAAAGCCTTCTGTCTATATCTGGTCTTGTCTTTCCTTTGCTCCCTGCTGGTCCGTACTGTTTCCTCTCGCCACGTTTCATGTCAGGTTTTTGTAGTTTTGGTCACGTTTAAGCTCTTGGGATTTTATTTGCAGCGTTTTTGGTTTTGTTTAACTTAAATAAACATGTTTTTTGTGTTTTCTGGGTTCTATTCTCCACATCCGTGACACTATGGAGACTAATCTTTTTTCTTTTTTTTTTACTCGGCTCCAAGTTTGTTTACTTATGCATAAATAAAGTGGCACATTTTACCATTGACTCACTTCTGCCGCCACCCCCTAGTGGTCGTTTCAGTAGACAACCCGACGCAAACGCAAACGCAAACTTTTGATTGACGGCTGGTTTAATCAGTGGCTAGCTGTCATCACTTTAACCTTTTAGCACTTTTGAGTTCTGAGCTGCGAATAAAGACGTAACAGAACATAACATAACATTTGAAGAAAATACATGTTTTGTGATGTTAACTTTACTAACGTACCGACATGTCTGGAACAGTCTGAGGTCAAAGTTTAGCTGAGAACAGGTAGTTTGAGCTAACCGCCGCGGCCATTTCTGATTTCACCACCAAAGAAACATTTGTAAAAGCCGACAGCGTAGCAGCTCCCGCCGTTTGGATCATCTGTAGGAGCTCGGCAGATCCGTCCAGGATCTACCGCCAATCATCCTGGGAGCTGCAGGCCAAGTGACAGTTTTTCAGCTCTGACTCATTTTGGATTATGTTTCCATAGCGACACTTGCAATAAGGGTGTTTGAACAGATTTGATATGAACAAATGCAAAGTAATATTAGGTTAGCATAGTCTAAGTCCAAGCTGAAATGGCTAACAGTCCAAAAAGACAATATTTTCTATTTCGTAACTATTTTCAAGTTTTTTCGTTGATTCAAGGTGCTAAAAGCTTCCAATAAATTACAATAGTCTGCTGCTCATCCAGACGTAATTTTTATAAAACTATATGATTAAATGACAAAGAAACCAATTGTTTTTTTGAGTTTTTGTTTCCATTTCCTCAGAACATGACAAGTTCGCTGGAGAAAGCCGTTGCCCAGAGGAAGGAGTCCATCGAGGCGGTGATGGACATGTTCGAGCGGGGGGCCGAGGTGCTGGCGAGCGCCGTGGGCGAGCTCTTCCCCCTCTGCGAAGCCGCCGCCCCGGTCCTGCGCCTGGCCTTGGACAACGTCCAGAGCAAAGAGGTGTTTTATGTAAAAGAGCAGTTCCTGGCGGTGAGGAACAAGCTGGACGTGCTCTCCGGCCAGCTGGAGGACATCGACTGCGAGATCAAGAAGGGCAGGCTGGACTCGCAGTACTTCTCCGTGGAGGAGAACATCAGGAACCAGTTTCGCAAGTACATGGACATCCTGGAGGCCAAGCAGCAGTTCAGGGAGGTGAAGACCCGGCTGTTTCTGGAGCACTTCTCCAAAAGTGGAGGAGAGAAAAACCTGTTTGTGCTTCATGATGCTCTGATGGGGACCAACAGCTTTGGGGAGTCGATTCTGGACGTCGTAGAAAGGTAAATCACTGTCACTTGTTTCGGTGGGAGGGTTTTATGGATGTAGTGCCAGCAGAGCCGGCCCAAGGCATAAGCGAACTAAGGGGCTGCTTAGGGCCCTGTGACCACTAGGGGGCCCCCAAGAGTTAAAAATTATATATATATATGTTTATATATATATATAAGGGCTGGGACTTTATTGCGTTAATTACGATTAATTAACTACAGAAAAATAATGCGACAAAAAAAAATAACGCATTTAATCGCAATTTACTTTTGCACTCCAAACAGTGCGGAACGTTTCTCGTTGCACGAGTTCCTGGTATAAGTTCCCCGTAATACTGATGCACAGAACTCAACACAAGAAACAACAATGGAAACTAAACCGCTGGGAAGTCGTTGCTGGGTTTGGTGGGCGGAAACTTTAGTTTAAAAAAAAACTACTGAGTGTGTGAGTGATGATTCATACATGATCAAAGGTATGTTATTGTACAAAAACACAATAATTAAAATTATTACATAAACAATATTATGTTAACAGACTAGAGTAGAGTTCATATTGTTGTTGCACAAAATATTAATTGAAAGGTTTTTCTGCAAGTTTGTTAATCTGTTGTAGCTTCCATGGTCTTAATCCCTGTGGATTACAATCTAACTACAACAAAAAGTTCTTCCATCTAGTTTTACAAGTGTATTTGTAATGACAGGGAAGAACCAGAAATAAGTGTATAGTGGGTGTGTGAATGATCAATAATGAGTATTATTGGCAGTAATAGAGGGCCCCAAAATCAAATTTTGCTTAGGGCCCCATGGAAGCTTGGGCCGGCCCTGACCAACGGTGTCTGTTTTTGAAGGTACCTGGCGAGGAACCGGCGTCTCCTGGAGGACTTCTGCGTTCGGATGAAGGAGCTCTTCTGCTTGGGCTTGATTGCTCTGCTGGGCCACTGCGCCTTGACCCTGCAGAGCCAAGAGGAAGAGCAAGACAAGATCCAGGAGTGGAGCAGCAAAATTGAGGAGGTGGAGTCCAGGATGAAGGCGACCATAGAGTCGTGCACCGCTGCATTCGCCGAGCAAGCAAAGGTGGACGCCCAACGCCTCCTGCAGGAAAAGGAAACCTGCGAAAACTTGCAGGACACATCTCAGCAGATTCTGGAGTTCCTGGAGAAAAAGTATGACTGGGTTTGCTGGTCGGTGCGGCTCATCAACCACTCGGGCAGCACCTACCGGAACTGGCGCGCGGGGGAGCATTTCCACCACGTGGCCGGACAGAACTGGTTCGAGGTGCTTCAGGTGAACAACATCAACCTGGTGGTGTCGTACAGCACCACACCTTCGCCGGTGCCTCACGACTGCATCCGGCAGGCGATGGAGGGACCGGGGAAGAAGGGCAACGCCCCGGCCGTGGTGGACGTCCTGCAGAAGCAGCTGAGCGGCTTCGTCGTCCACGCCGTCAGTCGTCACAAGGGGTCCGCAGCCGCCTGGAGCTTTCCAGAGGACTGCCACTACTGGGAGCGGCACAAGAACGTGGCCGTTTGTGTGCACTCAGAGTAAATATGAGTTTACTAGTAGATACGCTTCTGCTGCCAAACCGAATATGAAGTAAAAAATACAGAAAAAACATTTGCTGATGTGATGTGCAGGATTGATCAGGTTATGTTATTATTCAGTTCGGTTATTCCTCAAACTACTAATCTAATATGAATGGAAATGCTTCAAAATTCTTTGTTATTATATCAAAAGTATAAACATAAATAAAAGTATTATTAATGGTTCAAGAAAAGCATTCAAAGTGCTCATTTAGGAGGAAAATATCTTCTATTACATCATTACTGCTGCAGTTAAATCTGCAGTATTTTACAGGTATATTTGAGGAATAACAGATGAAAAGATGAAAAAAGAGAAAGAAACTTCTTTTTTAAATCCATCCTCTGATGTTTTGATATTGATTTTGCTTTTCTGTTGCATCTTAAAGCTGAAACAGATCAGCAACCATCACCACAACCTTGGCTAAAACTTGGCGAGCCAGCCAGGAGTCCGTGGGTGGGGGAGGGGCTTCCTCAGCCTGAAGGTTGGCAGTTCGATCCCCCGCCTCCTGCTCTGTGTTTTGTTGTGGAAGCGAGCCATACTGATTGTAGGGCAGGATCGGGAAAAGCTTTGTAAAACCCAGACACGGTTAAAAAGGCGCTGCAGAGGCGTGGATCATTTAGCACTTGTGAGCTTCTCATATGACCCGCAAACGTTTCTGATCAATGTTTCCGTGAAGTTTGTGAATCTTTGGTAAAACACATTCATTCATCATTTAAGTGCACAAGGAAACCTAAATGACTTAGTTTATGACGACAATAGCGTCGTATTTAGTGAAACGGTCATCAAAGGAGTAATTACCAGTTTTAAAAGGGAAGGAAGCATTTTCTGCATCGATGTTGCAACGTAGTTTTTGCTGGATATTAAAAACAAATCTTCCTTTTTGATCTTTTCTTATATAAAGCTGCTGAAATCTTTCCCATCCTGCAGAGATAAACGGGTAAATGGTTGCATCTGTTCTGAACTGCTTCTTGTCTTAATCAGCTCTCTTCAAAATAAGACTTGATCAGAGAACAGTAAGAAGTAGCTCATGAGGAAACATGACAGCATCTTCTCGATAGTGCTGAGATTCGGCTGCAGGTACGTTAACAGCTCTGGAGACCGGTGAGAGTGAAGGAGGAGGGTCATTAGTGCTCGTAGACGCCAAACTAGACGTTGTGATCTCTGAAACGTTGCTGTGGAGGAGCGTCTCTGAGCGTCAGATGTTGGTCTGGTGACTTTGTTGCACCTGGTTTACCTGCTGATGACATCTGCACAGCTGCTGCCAGGCAACAAACACAGGATCCAAATGCAATGATGTATTCACCTCAGTGTTCTGATTCTGATTATTTCTTACAGAATTTAACCACAAATGCACTTTTACTGTCAGACTAGAGTCTGACTCACGCCTTAATTTAAAGGACTTGATTGATTGGTTGATTAATTGCATTCAGATTCATGAATTAAAGTTCATTTTATTTTATTGTAAATGCCATAATGATGTGGTATAAAATGAACCTGCTGTGGTTGTAACATCTCGATGCTTAAATGGAGGTTTTATTGTTTCACTGTTTGTATAAGAACATATACTGTATAACATCAGAAGAACATGTATGCATAGAGATGCTTGAGTTTTTTTGTTTGTTTTGTTTTTTTGTTTTTTAAGAGACTTAAGATGTTTATTGATAAATTGTCAGTAGTGTTTGGTACTAATTCAGTACTAACAACAAGCATATTGCTCATCACCGTGCACCTAATACCTTTAGAGAGGATTTTCCTGGCTCTGGCGCTGCTGCAGCCTGTAAACCCACAGCAGCTCCGAGGAGCGGGTTCTGCTGAGGCTGCATCTCTCGGTTTTCGTCTCTGCTCATCAGCAGGATGGCCCACATAACTCTGGGAGAGAAGGCGCCTCTTCAGGCGTGAAAAACAGGAGGAGGAGAGTTTGGCGCAGGAGATGCGGCCTTGTTCTGTAGAGTTCAACCGCCTGTAACCAAGGGAGGTGTGTGCTCAGCAGTTATTAGTCCTCCCTCCATCCTCTCTTTTAACCCTGCTGAGGGAAAAGGAAGGACAAAATTAAAAAAAACTTATTTTATATTTCTGTGTTTTTCAAAAAGCTGCTCTGATTGTTGTCTGAACCGTTTCCTGTGTATTCCTCATGTCATTCCCAAATATTTACTTACAAATTACCTTTCAATATCACGGCAATCTTAATAAACTCAGTGCATGATCAATGCTCGGAGCCTGTCATCCTTCACAACCATTACTGAGTAAACACAAGTCGCAAATGGATGCAAACACGTGTAATCTAATACCTGCATCTGTCGTACAAATGTGATTTACGCAGCGCTGGTGCACACTCAGCAGTGGGGACTCCGGCTAATTTAATGCATCTTAACACGGAAGTCAGCGTTTCTCGACCGCGGCCCGGGTTTGATGGGCCATGAATCACCTTCTGCTGAGCTGATGTCCCGCAGACGAGCTGCAGAGTGCTCGGCCTGGACATGTTCTGTCCAGGGGTGGACTGGCCATCGGGCATACCGGGCATTTGCCCGGTGGGCCGATGGTGATTTTGGGCCGGGCCGGCCCAAAAAAAAAAAAAAAAAATTTTTTTTTTTTTTTTTTTTTTTGGCCCGGGCCGGCCCAAAATCACCATCGGCCGGCCCGATTTTGGGCCGGCCGATTTTCTTTTTTTTTAGCCCGGGCAGGCCCATCGGCCCATTTGATCTTGTTTTTTACCAACTGGTACCACTGGCCGATTGGTTATGATGAGTTAGATTGGTTATGGGCTGGAGTCAGGGCCGCCGCAAGGGGTGTGCGAACTGTACGGGGCCTCGCGCCCCACGGGGCCTCGCGCCCCACGGGGCCTCGCGCCCCAAGGGGCCTCGCGCCCCAAGGGGCCTCGCGCTATGGGCCGTTTTTTTTTTTTTTTTCAAATTTTTTTTCGTTTTTTCCCTTATAAATATCAACAGCCACGTTCCATTACAGACCTAAATGTGTACTAGTCTGTGCATATCAATAAATATATGTGCAATGATGCGCGTGTCTGTTGTTCAGTACAACTGCGTCAGACCAAGCGCAGACACAAGGTGCGCTGATCCAGACGGGTGGAGTGTGGAACAAACTGTCACACAATGTCGAGAGAACGAGACAGAATCAGGAAATTTCCATCAGGGGATGAAAAAAGAAAAAAAACTAAAGAAAATGGAAGAGTTTAATTCCTCTCTGAAAGGCTCGTTTGATAAATTTGTTACAAAAATCACCGATCCAACCGGGTCTCAAGCAGCCGTGGGGCCCCGCGTCGAGGCAAGAGATGATGATGAGGCAGGGGAAGGTATCCAGTATTTCGCTAATTGGAGAGTTAAAATTGCGCATATAGACACCCGATCCGACCCAAAAAACCCAAAAAATTTCGCGCGCGTGAGCGTAGCGAGCGCGCGAGGGCCCCCCCCAGCCATTCCGCACAGGGCCTCGCAAGTCTCCCACGCAGCTCTGGCTGGAGTAGTCACAACATTAGAGCGCATGGCTTATTATTGATATTATTATTTATACTATTTGAAGAATGATGAGTTCATATTCAATATCTTATATATTCTATAAAACTAAATTAGCAACTCCAAATTTAAGTTGCTTTTTTGACAGGGACAGTGGTGTTTGGATTCCTGATTTTCACTAAATTTTAATAATGCTCTGATTAATAGTGGGTGGGTGAAATAATACATCAATCTTTTTGGAGAAATGTTTACCTACAGTGATGCCATCGCAGCAAAGACTTTCTGTATATATACATATATTGGAAGAACCCACTGTTTAGGCAATTCATGGTCATTAGTTAGTAAAAACAGAGGCAGCGCTGCATTCCCCCTGTTTAAAATGGTCAAATATGATATCATCAGCCTGAAAATCACAGGACTTATCTGTGGTGGTGAAAGAAGTCAGCAGTATGAATTTGAAAGATGTGTGAGCATCCCTTCATGATAAACAGAGGGGGAATGCATTCTGACAGCAGTATTTCACGCTGTCAGAATGCGTTCTCCCTGTTTAAAATGGGTTAATATATCATTGTAGATACCTGAAATGTTCTTTTTGACTAGGAAGAATTGAATTACAGATATCTGCAACACATATCCAGTCTAGCTATTAAATGTTAAAACGGCTTGCCATACAAGTTTGCTGGTCTACTCAGAAACAGTACTAAGTACATCTATAACGGGACTGGGGGGGATGGTGTAGGTTTAGGTTTATTAGACAAGAACATACACACCAACAACACAGTGTACAAGCGGTGTCACTATGGAGCCAAATCAGGGCCAAAAGTTTTGCTAATTTGAAAATAAAATTTGAACCTGAAAATGTTTTTTTACAGTTTCAGTTTTATTTTTTTCAGTATCAGATCTTTTTTTCAGTTTCAAATCTTTTTATTTCACTTTCAAATCTTTTTTTCAGTTTCAAATCTTTTTTTTTCAGTTTCACGTCTTTTTTTTCAGTTTCACTTCTTTTTTTTTCAGTTACAAATTTTTTTTTCAGGTTCAGACTTTTGGCCCGGATCTGGCGTGGGGGGCGTGGCATCAACTGAGAGGGGCGTGGCATCATGAGTGACAGCAGAACAGAGAAGGCGGGGGACCTTCCTCAGTCATGTTGCCTTCAGGAAACGTAGGTTGCAGAAGCTATCAGTAGAAGTATGATTCAACAATGTATATTCATCATATTCACGTGATTGGCAGTGGAAAAAACTGATATTAGTGACACATTTCTGTTTAAAAAGCTGTTTTAGACCGTACTTGGTAGTATGTGGAAGTGGGAAATGTCAAACTTTAAAGTGTGGCTGTTGAACTATACAGTCTGGCATAGTTTATTGCTTTTATACTGCGATTGGTGCCAAGTACGGTCTAAAACAGCCTTTCAAACAGAAATGTGTCACTAATATCAGTTTTTTCCACTGCCAATCACGTGAATATAGTGTATAGTGTTGAATCATACTTCTACTGATAACTTCTGCAACCTACGTTTCCTGAAGGCAACATGACTGAGGAAGGTCCCCCGCCTTCTCTGTTCTGCTGTCACTCATGATGCCACGCCCCTCTCAGTTGATGCCACGCCCCCCACGCCAGATCGGGGCCAAAAGTCTGAACCTGAAAAAAAAAATTGTAACTGAAAAAAAAAGAAGTGAAACTGAAAAAAAAGACGTGAAACTGAAAAAAAAAGATTTGAAACTGAAAAAAAGATTTGAAAGTGAAATAAAAAGATTTGAAACTGAAAAAAAGATCTGATACTGAAAAAAATAAAACTGAAACTGTAAAAAAAAATTTTCAGGTTCAAATTTTATTTTCAAATTAGCAAAACTTTTGGCCCTGATTTGGCTCCATATGTCACAAGAACGTTTGTTTTCATTCATAGGCTTCATTTTCTTTCCATCAATACCTGGTGGGCCGGTCTAGGCTCAAAATGCCCGGGCCGATTTTTTGTCCCAGTCCAGCCCTGGTTCTGTCGATTTCTGCTGCTTCGTCGAAAATTGCTACTGCCGCATAAACCGATAGGGTCTGTCTATCGATTTTTGCTACCCTATCAAAAAATGCTACCTAATGGTTTTCTACCTTTGTAGAGCTACAATTTTACTGTGTTTTACTCCCTAGCCCACTTCCTTTTCCCCCCAAGTGGTCCTTGTCGCTTGCCAGCCCGTCATTGTAAATAAGAATATGTTCTTAATGACCTGCCTGGTTAAATAAAGGCGAATGACTGAATGAATATCAAATAAAGTGATAGAATTGTTTTTTTTCTCTTTATCGTATAATGTTCAGAAATTATGGGCAATCAAACTTTGAAAATCGACTGTGCGCAGAACCAAAAAGTAGTAGTTCTTGACGGGTAGCAAGGATTGACAGAACACAGAGTCTCCGTGGGTCTCCATGGTTCTGCAGGGTCTCCAGCGGCTCCTCGCTCGTAAATCAGGCCTGTCAGGATCGATAAAGTCTTCCCTGTAATAAACGATGCAGAGCAGGAGGAAGCAGACTCTGTGGAATCAGCTGTTTTCTCCTCTTCATACAACTAATGGTAAAAAGAAATGAAGATTAGATTCATGTGCACAGAACTAGAGGACTAAATGACTGTATAACTGTTAATAAGATTTATTATTGTTATCATGCTGGCTTGTTTTAGGGTTTATGGGATTAAATCTCCTCAGAGAGAAATATGGCACAACAGTGGCGGTAATATTTCACTGGTGTTATCTTCATCACCAGTTTCTTCATCAGTTTAAGGTTGATTTAGTTTTTTTAACTCTTCAGCATCAATTTCGTCTGTTCACCTGGTTCATATCAGCAACCTTAACTTTATTTCTTCATAAAGCTCCTCATCAAGCAGATGGCAGCTTTACAGAGTTAACACTCAAAGTGACTATATTTAAGAAACAATTTAGATTAAAATTAATACCAATTACCATGAAAACAATGTCAGAAGTTTAAAACAACGCATGCCGAAACGATACAAAACACAAATAACAATGAAACATACATTTTGTAAATACATGCTGAAACGATACACGTAAAATCACTGATGGAATAAAATTTAATTTCAACAGATTGATATGAAACTAGAATAAAATAGTAAAACAACAAAACCTCTGGATGCCAAACAGCTGCAGAGAGCAGTGACGGTTCAGGTTACCTGACCCAGTTACCCAGCTGTTGTTGAATTATTAAAAAGCTGGGTTTTAGTCTTAAAGCGAGGTAGAGAGGGAGAGAGAGAGAGAGAGAATCAGGAACAATAACCCTTAACCTCTTTACCTGTTAACCCCTTTTACTCTAACCCCTTTACCCCCTAACACCTTTACCCTTTAAACCTTTTACCCCTTAACCCCTTAATCCCTTTATCCCTTAACCCTTTTAGCCCTTTTTACCCCCTTACCTCTTAACCCCTTAATCCCTTAATGTCACGTTTTTGAGTTGGTCACAGTTTTGGGGGTTTTATTTTAGTAATTTTGAAACCCGTGTCTTTGTTTCAGTTACGTCTTCACTCCCCTTGTTCCCATCTGCCCTGATTGTCTACTCCTGTGTCTCGTCAGCCCTTCTGTGTATAACTTCTCTTCCTCTTGTTCACGCTGGTCCGACCGTACTCTTCCTTCCATGGTCCAGGTCAGGTTTTTGTACTTTTGCCACGTTTATGCCAATGTGTTTTTGTTGGTGTTTTTTGTTTTAATCCTGTTCAATAGAGCTCTTGGTTTTTGTTAAATAAATCACAGCTTTTTCCTCCTCCTGGTCTCCTGTATCTGGGTCCTATCCCCCACATGTGTGACAGTTATGAATATTAGTCTTCGTTACAGATATGTATCTTTAGGAAAAACCGACGGCAAAGAATTAAATCAATAATGTCAAAGGAGTCAACCCGTGAAGGTGACGTCAGCCAATCACGGTGAAGGACACAAGCAAAGCCACTGGACCGCTGGCTTGTCTGCCGAACCCGCTTCCTTCCTGCTTGTGTGAGTTGGAAGTTTTGGAGAAGTTTGTACATTTTTTTTGTTTGTCTCTTACTGTTTTTTTTTGTTTGTTTTCCCCAACCCCTTAACCTTTCCAAGTGTGTCCATGTGTGGTCTGAAGTCACGTTCTTCATTTGGAAAAACACAATTTTTTTTTAAATTATTTATTTAACCAGGAAGTCACTTGAGATATCAAATCTCTTTTTCAAGGGAGACCTGGCTGATAGCGCACCATTACAGAGTTACAAAGATTATTTAAAAACAAAAAAAAAACAGACACATACGACAAAATCCAGTTTAGAAATAGCAATTGCACTTTTTTTTTTTTTATCAGAGCTTTGAACTCTCCCAGGGAGACCAAATCATTAGGCTCTAATGTTTTCTGAAGATTGTTCCATGACCAGGTTGAAAATAGGAGAAAGCTGCTCTACCAAGTTCTGTGCAAATCCTTGGTACCCGGTAGATGTTTTTTTTTGTTTGTTTTGTTTTCGTTATCCCTGAACAAAGAATAGTTGGTAAAATCAAGTCTGCCGTTGTCCTGAGGACAGGTGGGACCAACTTCCGCTGACCCATGTGACTCTGAAGAAGCAGGTGTAGATAAAAGATGGATGAATGACACGATACACGTTAGGCCTGGGTTGAAAAAATAGATTTTCCGATTCTAAATCGATTCTCATATTAATTCCTAAAAATCGTTTTTTTTTTTTTTAATCATTACATTACAACTTTTGGTATTTTTCTGTTTATGCCCAAAAAAGGAATGTTTTGTTAGACACAAGCATAACTAGTGCCATGATTTTGCTTTTAAATATGTTTATAGGCATGAAAACATTAAAGTTTTCAGTTATAATTGCATAAATTGTCTATATTTCATTACTTTATATGCTGTCTTGGGGTTATATTTGCATAAAATGCTAGAAACCAAATTCTCAAAAATTAAAACCCGAAATAGCCCGAAAATTGAAAAAATTCAAATGGAATGTGGGAAAAAATAAAACCAATTTCATACGTCATCTTTTTGCTGCCCTGGGTCTGTTTGATAATTCTGCCCCACACGTTTCTGAAAGCAGTTCTATCAGCATTCTGGGAGCTGATTGGTCCTTACATATTAAAAATATAAAGAAATTACAAGTGGCACAAAATAAAGCTGCACGTTGTGCTTTATCATGTCCTTATAGGTCTAATGTGTCCAGCATGCACAAAAAACTAGGCTGGTTATCTGTAAGACAAAGGTCTACGTATGTTATGTTAAGTTTTCTAAGAAATATACTGGTGACACGCTCTCCAAAACAACTTTATGACAGATTCCATTATCAATTTGCTCACCATGGGTACAATACTAGAATTACATCAGAAAGCAGGTTTATATTACCAAGGGTGAGAACAGGTATGATTCAGAGAACTTTTTTTTACAGAGCCATGGTTGGGTGGAACTCTATACCAGTTTATATTTCATATGCAGGTAGCAAACATTGGTTTAAGTTTCAGTTAAAACAATATCTTTTACAATTTTATGAATGATGATTTTTTTCATTTAGAGCAGGGGTCTCAAACTCCCGGCCCGCGGGCCGTTTGCGGCCCGCGCTGCCCCTCCCCCCGGCCCGCACCCAATGTCAACAATGTAATGTAATCTGGCCCGTAAAACTATTTTTTCCATTTACCTTTTTTTTTATAGTTGTTTCATACCAAATTAAATTATCCTCTTCGTATAAAATTGAAATAAAAACACGTCTTTTTTTAAATGTAGGCCTACAGAATAAATTATTTAAGGATGCTACTGATGACCTAGAGTCCGACAACTCCACTCCCAGTGCATCACTGCACTGCCGTGGTCCGCGAGACTCGCTGAACACTGCAAAGCAGCATCCCGAGCTCTTGCTCTCTAAAGTCGCCAATGTCTGTGCCTCGCGTCGGGAAGAACTGATGGCACCTGTGACACATTTGCATTACCCCTCCACATGATGTACAGATTGCAACACTCCTGACTCCTAAAATGCAACTGCTACGGATGAAGCCCCCAGATGCACGAGACAACGTGTTTAAATGTATGTGTAAACGCAGATTACAAGGTGCTGATTGGCTTCAGTGTCATGGCGAAACCTATTTAGTCCGTGAACCTTTGTTGGCTCACCAGGTGTGTTTCCGACTGGTAGGAGGAAACAGTTTTTGACCACATGCACGCACGCTCGTACGCACGGAATGACATGCCGTACCGGGCTGATGTATAACTGGCAAACTGGACTATGTGAGTGTAAAATAAATGTATATTGTGCATCGCAAAGAAAGTTTAAGTGGACATTCATTCATCATGCACCTGGCATATTAAAAGTAAGCGCGTCAAAAAGGTTCTTCCGTTGAAATACACCTCAGTGGCTTAAAGCGTTGGCTTAGCTACAGTATGTTTTATAAAAACAGAAAATGCATGAGCCATTTTATGAATCCATATTTATTTATATATATATATCAATTATATAATACTAAGAAGCAAAGCACAGACCGATTCGCAGACTGGGAAGACTACGCGTCCTTTGCTTCAGCGCAAAGGATTGATGATGAAATGTCTGAATATCTCAGCTCCCGGCTCTCTGATAACCCAGACCCAGACATTGTGCTTTAATGGTGGAAGTTCAACAAAGAGCGCTTCCCTGCGCTCTCAAAGCTGGCGCGTTTCATTTTTAGTGTCCCCGTATCCAGTGCCCCTTCAGAGAGGGCGTTTAGTGTCTGTGGGCGCAACTTGGAGGAGAGACGCACGGGATTGGGACCGCAGTCCGTCAGCAACATTCTCTTCCTCCACAGTAATATGGCCAAGTGATTAATCTGTTAAATTATTCGTTTCATTCGTTAACATTGTTTATTTTATTTTTATTTATTTTATTGTCATTTATTTATTAGTCTTACATTTCGAACCACTCACAGCTGTTGTTGCCATTTGTTAATAGGTTATAGGTTCTAAAGAGGCGTTGCTGAATATTTTCATTCTTATTTTTAGTTTTTCAAACAGAATACATGCGACATTAATATCAGCAGTTTTTCATGTTGTTTATTTGACATTTGTATGTGCCGTGTGATGGTGCAAAGTTTTGGATAAAAACGAAGTCATGTTTAAATGTATTGTGTTGTGTGTTTATCTCACTATCATGTTTCTTATTCAGGTCTCTCTTAGAAAAGAGACCGTACCGGCCTCAATTGATGCGTGCGCGAAATGTTATCCATCAAGCTCCACAATGATGATCATGTTAACATTAAATCAGATAGCCTATATTTGTCCGGGACATTTCTCTGTGGGACTCTATTATTGTGGGGGCACGAATTCTCCGAGTTTTGCGTGACGGTCGGTGTAACACGCTGCAGGTGCGGGCTGTAATGGTCAGAGAAGCGCGCCGCGGGATGAAAAAAAAAAGGGTCTTGTTTAGCAATATTTCTCTGTCGGCAAACCCCGTTGCAGAGCGGATTAGCGAGTTGTCAAGTGACATTTACGAGCAGTTACGCACAAAAGCTAGCGTTTTCACTGCATACTCCGTGGCGCTTGATGAAAGCACAGATAAAACCGACACTGCTCAACTAGCCATTTTCATCAGGGGGATAAATGAACAATTTGAAGTGACATAAGAGTTACTGAGTGTGTCTCCAATGCATGGACGGACTACAGCCAAAGACATATTTCAGCATCTGTGTGACGCGATGGAACGCGCTGGGTTGCCATGGAAGCGACTGGTGGGCGTTACCACTGACGGGGCCCCTTCCATGACAGGTCAAAAAAACGGACTGGTAGCGCTGGTGCAGAGAAAGTTAGCGGAGGAAAATGCAGATCCAGCAATTGTTTTGCACTGCATCATTCACCAACATACGCTGTGCAGCAAATGCCTCAAATATGAACATGTCATGTCCGTTGTCCTGAAATGTATTAATTACATTAGGTCCAGGAGCTTACAGCACCGCCAGTTTCAGGCCTTTTTAGAGGAAATTGAGGCAGCATATGGTGATGTGCTTTATTCTTACTGAGGTGCGCTGGCTTAGCAGGGGAAATGTGCTCAAAAGATTTTTTGAGTTAAGATCAGAGGTGAAGAGGTTCCTGGATGATGGCAGAATGGATGTCCCTGAATTAGATGATCCAAAATGGGTCATGGACCTTGCATTCCTAGTGGACATCACACGTGAGCTAAACATCCTTAACCTGAAGCTGCAGGGTCCTGGTCAGCTTGTCACAGCAGCTTATGAAAGTGTAAAAGCCTTCACCACAAAGCTGAAACT
The DNA here is from genome assembly GCF_033807715.1 of Cololabis saira. NCBI lineage: Eukaryota > Metazoa > Chordata > Actinopteri > Beloniformes > Belonidae > Cololabis > Cololabis saira. The sequence goes on along the minus strand of NC_084589.1, from coordinate 37,245,815 downwards.
ATGGAAAACTCAGCTTCCTGCGAAAAACCTCAGTCATTTCAACACATGCAGATGTCTTGTGGAGGAGGGTGCAGCATTCAGTGGTGATGAATATGCTATTATATAATTGTATTTTGCTGTTCAGTATGTCATGTAAAAAGTTGTTGAAGTTGTTCATGTCGAAAAAGAAGTACAAATTTCAGACGCATTGCACTTTCTTGTCATCTTGTTTCTTGTGAACGCTGAAGTGGCCCTCTTATGAGATGACAATACTTGCAGTGGCCCCAAGGCAATTTGAGGTTGAGACCCCTGATTTAGAGGGAACAAAGTGAAGGCTGAAATATAATTATAGGTAGTGTAAACCCTATCGTAATAAGGTGAAAAGTGGTAAAATAATTTTAGATAAGGTCATTCCAGGCAGGCATTGGTTATAAAGGTGTTTTATTTGATTTCATTTCTATGTATGTATGTCTGAGAATGATGGTGATTTAGTTCTATCCTCTGTATAGATTGTGATTAAGGGAGTTGTGTCTATTACTGTTTTGTTTTGTCATGTGTAATGTATGTCTGTATGTATTAAGTGTTTATTTGTGTGTTGTTTGTATGTCGGACCCCAGGAAGAATAGCTAATGCTGTGGCTAATGCTAATGGGGATCCTAAATAAAACAAACAAACAGCATCATTAGCTGCCAATACTTGCTGTTTAATCTCAATATAATACTAGAATTAATATGTTGCATAACTACACCGTCATATAATTCATGCAACAGCTCAAACAACTGTTTTAATTACACTAACCCAAATCAATATCCAAAGCCCTAATACACGTCTCTATTAATATGAATGTAAACATCCTAAAATAGCCTCAAACCATAAGAAAATCCCTTTGTGATCCGTCGGCCAGGAATAAGAGCACAAAAACAGCAGAGGATGTTGCATCACTGTCAAACACTGCGACACAAAGGTCCCAAACAGGTGACTAACCTGCAGGTGTCGAGACTTTAATCCTGCCACACAAGCACCTGTGGTCGGTTTTTAACACTAGTTTTTGGATAAAACTCTTCTCTAGTGAGTGTTTGTGGGTTTTTCTCTTCCAGACGTGAGAGCAGATGCACTCTGATCCAGTGGATTCATTAGTGGTTGTGTGGGCTTCGATTTGGTAACAGCTATTGATCCGAGAGGCCCTTCCTCCGGCGTAAAAGGCTCTGGCTGCGGTTACCCGTCGATCCCGACTGTCATTAAGGGCAGAGTGAAGCGCCGGTTTACTGATGAGCAGGAAGTGCTCTGGTCTGCGGTGAAATGATGGTTAAAGTGAGGTTTTCTGCATGAGAGAGGAAGATCTAGGGTGGAAATGGTGTTAGACGCGCTCCGCAGACAGAGGGCGCTATTTACATACACAACTGATGGGGACTTTATTCTCAAAACAACCCCAGATGTGAGCAGTCTGCCTTTGTTTACGTCTGTTATCTGGGTCTCTTTTCCACTGATACAACTGTAGGTGTCACTCGTTGAGGGGGGCTTTAAATCAACTAAACTAGAAAGACCAGAAAGACACCAAAGTGCAGAAAAACTGATTATACTTAAAGAACCAAAAGGGAGAATCACCTGGAAAAAAACATCCCGAATGCTCTTCTTTCCATCAAGCTGCATCTCCTCATCCCGGAGAGGAGAGGGCAGCCAATATCAATATTTCATAAACAAATGAAAGACTGGATGGAGGCTAGCAGAGAGAGGCCCTGGAGGAGGGAGTCAATCAATGAGCGTCCAGCTCTGTCCGCCAGCGTCTGCCAACCCCGGCCCCTGGAAGATAACGCTGTTACCCGTCAGTCCGAGTGGGCTGATCGACCGGCCTGCTGCTCTGTGAGTGGACTAATCCAATAAAACGCATTAAAACATTTGTTCAGTGACACGCTGGCTCGCAGGTCTCAACCCTCAGCTCAGAAGGTTGAACCTGGCCGAAGGCTGCGAATGTTGGAGTTTTAATAATGGAAAGGTCATTGAGAGAGGAGATCTTAGCGGTACCTACTTGAGTTTTAGAAAAACTGTTTTCCTGCTTATTCTAAGCGGAAAAGCATGTTTTAATTTCTGCCTTAGTCAACATATCCTGCTGCAACAATGAATTATTACTTTACATGTCATAAAAAGCTCAGAAAGAATAGGAAAAAGACGCTCTATCCAGGTCTCACAGACTTTAAAGTGTAAGACTTTATTTTGGGTCTTCAGCTAACCATCGACTAAGTGAGAATGACTGCTGCTCCCTAGACGCCGTGATGTCACTGGTCCAGCTGATGGAACGGAGTTATTCACAGTATTGTGTCAAGATACGCAGGACCAACACGTCCATATATAGGGCCATCGCAATAATATGAAGGGCCAACACATCTATACGAAGGGCCAACACATCTATGCAAAGGGCTATCGCAATAATATGACGGGCCAACACATCTATGCGAAGGGCCAACACATCTATGCGAAGGGCTATCGCAATAATACGAAGGGCCAACACATCTATATATAGGGCCATTGCATAAACTTAGGACCAACACATCCATACGTAGGGCCAAGGCATCCATATGAAGGGCCAATACATTTATATGAAGGGTCAATACATCCATACGTAGGGCCAGTGTATCAATACGTGGGGCCAACACCTAGGGCCAACACATCCATAAACAGGGCCAACACATCTATACGAAGAGCCATGGCAATAATACAAAGGACCAACACTTCTTTACGAAGGGCCAACGTATCTATATGAAGTGCCAATGCGTCCACGCGTAGAGCCAACATATCAATACATAGGACCAAAACATCTATACGAAGGGCCAACACGTCAATACATAGGACCAACACGTCCATACGTAGGGCCAACACATCCATGATTAATATAAAGTGGGTGTGTACCAGCCAGTTTCCTAGGCCTGCTCCTTGCTTATTTACAATGATGTACAATGAAAAATAAGCTACAAAAGCACTCTAATCCTCTGTCCAGTTCTTCTCATTCTTTCTATAGGTGGGTTTCTATTAAAGGGGAATTCTGGGTAAACCGGCCGTACTCGAACCTCTAACAGAACCGCCCTCCTCCTCAGCCCCTTCAGCTTGCATATCTCCATTACTTTCACTGAACAATTAACAGTTGACCACGAGGGGGCAGTAATGCGCCTTTTATGCTGTTTGCATCCAGCCAGCTGCATAGAAATGAAGAAAGAGAAGAAGAAGCAGGTAAACATAGAAGGGATGTTTCATCAATTTTTATTTACTATTTTAACATACACTGTGGTGCTGGTGATTGAGATTAAAAGAAAAAAGCCCAGTTGGACTAATGCACGACAAGACCTGGACCTTCTCGTTGGTCCATCTATTGATGTCTCTGGTCCAAATTGTTTGAATGAATTGTGTTTGTGTGATTTTCATGTGATAGGGCTGAACGTTATACCCAATCAGCATGAACCTAATGTGAAGCTAATGTTTGTCTTGCCCTTGGTTGGTCAAAAAAGCTGGAAATGGCCATCTGATGTTCATTTTAAAGGGCACTAATTGGCCTGTTTGGCTAATTCGTGTGTTTTTAGATAATTTCCATTAATTATGTGAAAGTGTTGTTGCAATTTAGGTCTATTTCACCCAGGCAACTTCAATCCCAAAATACCCAAAAACAACTTCAAGACAACATTTTTTAAGACTTTTTCAGACACAGCAAAATATAAGCAATCAGTCACGTGATGTTTCCGTAGATGTTAAATCAGCTCAAGAAGAAGAAGAGATCAAAACAACATTGACTTTGCTGAAACTGAAAGGTTTTACTTGTATCAGTTGAGGACAGTGTCAGTAAATCTTATTAGCAGACATGTCTGGACATCCCCCAGAGTTCCTCCTCTGAGCTTTCTTTGCTGCTCTAAGTCCTTTTCCTGCCTCCTGTCCCTCTGCCAGGCCTCTCAGCCGAACCTGGAGCTTCGTTGTGGTCGGGACTCCCGCAGAGATCCTCAGATTCCTCTCCTTTGTTTGCAGGAGGTCACAGGACTGTGAGCATGGGCAAGTTTATTTCAAAACACAATCCAACAAAACGGTGATTCAAAGTGCTTTACAAAGACATTAAAACAAATAAAAAGCATGATTATTAAAATTTTAACACAAAAGAACAGATAAAAATGAGATAAAATCAGTAGTTAAAAATATGATCAAGTTTAAAAGTACCACTGAGAACAGGTGAGTCTTCAACCTGGACTTGAATAAACTTGAGTGTTTCAGCAGATCTGAGGCTTTCTGGGAGTTTGTTCCAGACATGTGGAGCATAGAAGCTGAACGCAGCTTCTCCATGTCCGGTTCTGACTCTGGGAACTAATAAAAACCCGGATCCCTGATGTATTCTGGTCCTGGACCATCCAGATCTTTATAGACCAGCATCAGCACTTTAAAGCCTGTCCTCTGACGGACACTCAGCCAATGTAAAGACCTCACAGCTGGACTGATGTGGCCCACTTTTAGGTCTTAGTGAGGACTGGAGCAATGAATTCTGAATGAGTCTACCTGATCTTTTAAGGTGGACTGTAAAGATGCTGTTACAATAATCGAGCTACTAAAGATGAATACATGGACCTGTGTCTCCAGGTCCTGCTGAGACATCAGATCTTTTATCTTCGATATATTTTTAAGGTAGTAGGTTGACTTTGTTATTGCCTTAATGTGTTTTTCCAGATTCAGGTCAGAGTCCATCCCTACACCCAGATCTCTGGCCTGGTTAGTGGATTTTAGGTGTCTAGATTAAAGTTCTGTGGTGACTTGTAATCGTTTCTCTTTGGCACCGAAGACAATGACCTCAGTTACGGAGGAATCTCAGAAAATCCATCAGCGTTCCTGCTCTCCCTGACCTACGTTTGCCTCGTTCTGGCTGTTCACCCTGAACCGTTGAGCAACATGAAATGTGGGAGGAAGAGTTGTACACGACGATCCCAGGGGAGTGGGAGGTTAATGAGTAAAAGCTTGGGAAAAGAGGAAACCAAGGAGGCTGCAATCAGGAAATGCCGCGTCACAGAGAGCTATTCCCTACGGTTGTGTTACCCCCCCCCCCCCCCCCCCCGTCAACCCCCTAATATAATCTTTAAGAGAGTTTTATTTTGAAGGAGAAACTCCTGCAGGAGATAAGTCACCCGTGATCTGCAGTCAGCGCTATAACTAGGATGTGGGTTGTTGCAGGAAAGGTATCATTTGTGTGGGAGGAAAGGGATGACGATGCGTAACCTCGGCAACCAGGGAGGTGCTGGGAGTTTCCCTCTTCGGCTGGATTATAAATAACCCCCCCTCCAGGTTCTAGCATTTTACAAAGCAGACTTGTCACTACTATATCTGATGCCTTTTTAAGGCATTTCTATTCTTTTATTTTAAGACAAAACCAGTTTCTGAATGCAGGGGAGAAACCGGTCTCTCAAACCCGGCCAAGAGGGCCAGCTCACTTGTTAGATGCATGCATGCGTTTTCTTGGACGTGCATTGGACCATTTCCAAAGAAAAAAAGGATTATCAGCATAAATATCCATAAAAATGCAGACGTAAACTGAGCGTAGCTGTTTAAGTCTGCAGAGCTGAGGCATGTGAGCATTAAATAGATGCATTCAGTGTTTTATGTGCTGTAGATGCCAGTTGTTGTTTTTTTTAACTAAAAGGAGAAACATCTGTTCTCTCTCATGATGTAAACAGGCATTTTCTTTTTTTTAAAGATAAAAAAATGTTGCTCAGCAATTTAATAGATAATCAATGCAAAAAAAGAGCAGGTTTTATAAGGAAATCCACAACTTATTCTGCATTTGACAGTTTTTTCCCTTAAACACAAACGTGGTCTTCATGACAGGAAAGAACTTTGATCTGGATTCATGGTTTCATTTAAAATAGCTTCAGTCTGAGTCAGAACGTTGCACTTTGGCTCACAATGGAGACCATTAACAGAGCTCCTTAACTCCATCCATCCATCCATGTCCAACTTCTCCAGGCAGGAATACAGCCGCCCCAGTGTGTCAAAGGTCTGACTCCAGGTCTTCCCCTTCTCAAATCACCATCTTATCAGGGTGGAGGGGTTTGGGTACCTGAATGATCCCAGGGCCTATGTTGTTTCCGGGCCAGTTGCCACAGGTAGGTTCTCCCAAGGGCAAATTGGTCCTGGAGGGTTGGGCCGGACTAAGAATACCGTGGATTTATGTGGACACCAAATAAATCAAACAGTCCATATGCCTAGGGTCAGCGAGGCCCGACCCAGGGTTCATCCGGAGGCAGAACCAGCCCAGTCCGGGACATACAGGTGAGCTTTGGGCAGCAGCCGAAGACACGGGCCTGGAAAAAGCCTCTGTCTTAATCAACAGACAAACGACGGCCAGTGACGGCAATCCACTTTATGGGAATTACTTTATTTAAGTTTAATTTGATTAATACTAGGGGTGTGAAATTAGCGCATTAATTGCGATTAATTAATAACAAGCATATTTAGTGCATTATGTTTTTTTAGTCGCTTAATCTATTTTTTAATCTCTAACTCTAACTCTTTTAATCTCTAACTCTAATTTTTTCTGTTTGTTAGTGGCCTTTATTTTTAAAAGGGCGGAAAACAACGATGAGTCATACCTTGAAATGGACCTGGGCCTTTTTAAATCAAGGCTTAAAATCTATTTATTTAGAATGGCTTTTAATACCCAGTAGTGTGGTGACACTTTTTTTTTTTCTCAAATATGTTTATTGTGGGTTTTTTTTTTTTTTTACATTAACATAAGCACAACAATAAAACAAAAAAAAAACAAAAAACAGCAATGCTCAGTATAACGTTGGTCTAGACAGTACATATTTGCATTATACCTTCACTTAACCAGTACAGTAAAAGGAAACCCCTTCTTTATAGAAAAACAAATAATAAAAATAATAAGAAAGTCAGGCCGTAGATACATCAATCTACATTAGCTAGTCAAGAATAACATTTGCGAGCATTGAAGCCACTGTAGAGTTAGAGAAGTGGAGATACGGAGTCCAAATGTCCTTAAACCGTCCTTCTGACGAATGAAGCAAACAGGTTAAGTACTCCAGAGGAAAACATTCCATTATTATCTTGTGCCAGTTCGATTTAGTGGGGGGTTTGTCGCTTATCCAGGATAGGAAGATGTTTTTCCTTGCTGCATACGTAAGAATATTATACAGTCTGGTAGAGTTGACATCCACAATAGAGCGTTGATTGGGGTAACCCAGGATTAAAGAAAGAGGGTCCATATGTAACGCAACACCAAATATATTTTCCAGATCTTGCAGAACATCCATCCAGTATGCTTGGATTTTAGTACAAGACCAAACACAATGAGTATAGGTGCCCACTGCAATTTTACACTTTAAACATAAAGGTGAGAGTTGTGGATTCATTTGATGTCTTCTATTAGAAGAGATCTGCAAATGGTGCAAAATTTTGAATTGCAACAACCTGGCACGGTTACATACAGATATTTTCTTTGTTTGAGTCCATATCTTAGTCCATTTATCCTCATCAATATCCACACCAAGTTCTCCCTGCCACGTCCGCATAGTATCCTGTACATTTATAGCTTCAGTCTGGCTTAAAACATTGTAAAAGCGAGTAATGGATTTTTTAGCTGGGCCAAGGAGGAGTAATTGCTCAACTGCAGATGTAGCAGCATCAGTATTAAGAGTAGTTTCCCTGTTTATGTAATCTCGAATCTGTAGGTATTTGAAAAAATCATGTCTGGGGAGATTATACTTTTCTTGCAGTTCTGCAAACGAAAACATGGTTGCGCCTTGAAATAAATCACACAATCGCTTTATTCCTTGAGATGTCCAAGCGTTATATCCACCATTCTTCATGCCTGGTAAGAAATTAGGGTTGCCCTGAACCGGGACCAAAGGAGATGTTAGTCCAGACCTCCCTTCAAGCTTTTGTGTAATAAACCATGCTTTCAGTGTATTACAGATTATAGGATTATTATTACAGTGATTCCTGGCAGATTTTAAATCTTTGAAGGCCAGGAGGCCCGGTAGGGAGCCTGAGGTCTGTGACTTTTCTAAATTTAGCAAATCAGAAGTCATGTCTTCCTTGACCCACTCTGCAACAAATCTTAAATGGGATGCCAGTTGATACCATCTGACGTTAGGGAGATCCAGACCCCCTTTAGAGCTAGGAAGTTGTAGTTTTGTAATTTTTAACCTGGGTTTCCTCTTGTTCCATATGAAGTCACTCAGCCAGCCATTAAGCAGCTTCAGTACCTTGCCTGACAAAAGTATAGGGATCATCTGTAGGGGGTATAATATTCTAGGCAAAATATTCATTTTAATGATAGAAACTCTGCCAAGTAATGATAAGGGGAGAGGAGTCCATCTGTTCAGGTCTTTTCTTATGGAGTCAAAGAGGGGGTCGAAATTAGCCTTAAACATTTCATGAAACAATGGTGTGATATGAATACCGAGGTAGACAAAACCTGTAATAGACCATTTAAATGGGAATGAGGGTAATGTATCAGTTCTAAGATTTCCCATTGGCATAGCCAAAGATTTCGAGAAATTTATTTTGTAACCTGAAAATTGCCCAAACAGAGTGATTACATCAACAAGACGTGAAACAGATTTTTCAGGCTCTAGCACATAAAGCAAGACGTCGTCGGCATAGAGAGAAATTTTATGTTGGGTCCCACCCACATTTATACCAACTATTTCGGCATCCCTCCTTATGGCCTCAGCGAGAGGCTCTATCGAAAGGGCAAAAAGGGCGGGGCTGAGAGGACAGCCCTGGCGTGTTGAGCGTTGAAGTGGGAAGTAGTCAGATCTGTAACCATTGGTAATGACTGCAGCCATTGGATTATTATATAATAATTTGATCCATCTAATGAAATTATCTCCCAAATTAAATTTTTGTAAGACATTAAACAGGTATTTACATTCAACATGGTCAAAAGCTTTTTGAGCATCCAATGAAATTACCATGCTATCAATTTTCTGTGTTTGACAAATGTTGATAATATGCAGCAGCCTCCTAACATTGTGACTAGAACTTCTACCCTTGATGAATCCTGTCTGATCCTCTTTGATAAGAAAAGGTAGGACTTTCTCGAGACGTAGTGCCAATATTTTAGATAATATTTTAATGTCCTGATTCAAAAGAGCAATAGGCCTATATCCTGAGCAGTCTTCAGAGGATTTTCCTTTTTTTAAAATTAAGGTAATGTCGGCTTCCCTTAGCGAGTTGGGGAGGCTACCAGTATTGAAAGAATGTTCCAGCATGTCTAGGAGTGGGTCTATAAGCACATCCTGAAATTCCCGATAAAATTCGCTGCTCAGCCCATCAGGCCCTGGTGCCTTGCCTGACTGCAGGCTTTTTAGTGCTGATAGAGCCTCTTCCCTGGAGATGGGAGCATCTAATTCACATTTTTGGGAATCAGAGATGGTTGGAAGGGTTAATCTGTCCAAAAAGGATGCCATCCTATCTGAGACACCTGGTGGTTGATCTGATTCATACAGCCTAGTGTAAAACCGCTTAAAGGTGTTGTTAATGTTTTTGTTATCAAAGTGGCGGGTGCCATTTTCATCCTGAATGGAAGGAATCACTTGAGGGTCCCTTTTAATTTTGGTCAGGTGAGATAGATACTTACTGGGTTTATCCCCATACTCATATAACCTTTGCTTTGAGAAGAGAAGAGCACTCTTAGCCTGTTGTGTTAGTAAAGTATCCAGAGCAGCCTGTGCAGCACATTTCTTTTGCAAGAGTAACGGGTCTGATGTAGCCCAAAGTGCATTTTTAATATCGTCCAGTTCTTTTTCAAGTTTTCGCTGTTGTTCCAACTGTTTTTTCTTTTTTGAAGCTGAGAAGGCTTTAACTAAACCCCTAATATATGCTTTTGATGTCTCCCACAGCAAGGATGGGTTATTGGTAGATTGTGAGTTAATAGACAAAAATATCCTAAATTCTCTTTTTAGATAAGAAATGAATTTGTCATCCTTCAGGAGACGCGTGTCCAAGCTCCAACGTTTACTTTTTGGGGATTCTATGTCAAGAGACAATTCAAGGAACATATACGCATGGTCGTTAACCACAATATTGCCTATTGAGCAGGAGGACACAAATTGTAACACAGACTGGGGTACTAAAAAATAATCAATACGTGTGTGGCACTTATGAGGAGGGGAGTAAAAGGTGAATTCCCTACCAGATGGATGTAGCATACGCCATGTATCAACCAAGTTGATTTCCCCACAAGTCGACAAAAGGGCTCTGGCCTGGGCTGTCAGAGGAGAATTTCGTGGGGGGTGTCTATCAAGTTGAGGATTAAATAGACAATTAAAATCACCTCCCACCAAGGCCAGTGGTGAAGATATTTCAGCAAATTCTGAAAATGCTTTAGTTAATAAGTCCGGGGAATAATTAGGTGGGCAATAGAGATTCATAATAGTAATTTCTTTGCTATTTAACACACCATTTATAATTACAAACCTTCCGTACTTGTCTTTTATACACTTTTTTAATTGAAATGGCAAATTCTTGTGTATCAATATAACAACCCCCCTGCTGCTGGTGGTAAAAGAGGAAAAGTACGCCTGGCCAACCCAACTGTATTCAAGTTTGAGATGCTCGTTGTCTTCTAAGTGGGATTCCTGTAGTAGAGCCACATCAACCCTCTCCCTCCTCAACAAAGAGTAAACCTTCCTACGTTTCACATTACCTCTCAGACCCCTTACATTCCACGAGCAAAATTTTAGTTTATAAGGTGGCATCTTTTTTTAGGCAGTTTATCCAAATGTGTTGACATTGTATACTGAATATGAAAGACCAATACTGAGCATGAACTTACACAAAACCAGAACAAATGGAACAAATACAGTAAAACACTGTGCATGTTGAAAAAAAAAAAGAAAAAAGAAAGAGAAAGGAAAAAAAAAAGAAAAATGTGTTGGGATCTCTCCCCAGATGGAGAGGGGATTGCTGTTCTACAAGACCTCCACTAGGGGGGGAAGACGTGCTTCTCACACTATGTAAACAGGGAAAAAAAAGCAAAAAACAAAGCAAGTGACATTACCTAGTCGGCGGGGGCTCACAGCAACACCCAATTAAACAAAAGTTTTAAACTTATTAGTCTTAGTATTTAAATAGTTACTTGTACAAAAACCAGCTGTACTTCGACTGAATAAATATCAGCGATCAGTAACTATGGCGACATCTTAGTGAATATTATAATAAGGAATAATCATACACATGAATGCAACTTAAGATGCGCCATAATAGAACATTATGATCAGTGTATGACCAAGATTTCAGACTTAGCTCTCAGTGGGCGGAGTACCTGTCATTTCTGACGACCTGCGCTGTTTTGCAAAGGTAAGAGCCTCTGCAGGGGAGAGGAAGGTTTTCTTCTTGCCGTTCAGTGACACATGCAGCTTTGCAGGGAAAAGCATTGAGTAATCAGCACCGATCTGCCGGAGATGTTGTTTGGCTTCTTTAAACTCCTTTCGTTTACGAAGCACTTCGGCGGACAGGTCGTTGTAAAAGGATATTTTCTTCCCCTCCAGTGTAATATCCCCGCCCGCTGCCTTACGTCGGGCTGCTGCCATCACTCTCTGCTTCTCCGGAAAGGCGTGGAACCGAATGATGACCGGGCGCGGGCGTTGCTCGGGCGCGGGCTTGGGCATTAGAGAGCGGTGAGCCCGTTCCAGCTTCACTCGTCCCCCCTTAGCATCCATGTCGAGAAAATCTGGTAGCCAATGTTCAAAAAAGTCCAAAGCATTTTTTCCCTCCACATCCTCTGGCAGGTTGAAGATGCGGATATTTTTCCGTCGCCCCCTGTTTTCCAGGTCGTCTACATGGTCGATGAGGACCTCCACTTTTTTCTCCAGGGCTGTTATAGCATTACCTTGCGACTCGTTAGCTGTCTCGAGCTGTAGGACCCTGGCCTCTGCTTCATCCAAGCGGTCTTTAGTCTTCTTCAGCTCGGTAGTGTGAGAGAGGACTGTTTGAGCCAGAGGTTCAAGCTTTTCGTTGATAGCCACCATTAGCTTGTTGGTCATCAAGTCCAAAGCTTTAGCGAGACCGGGGTCCAGCTCTGCCTCGTCATTTTCTTCTTCATCATGCTCACCGCCATGATGAGTCAGCAGCGTAGCTGCGTTATCCGTTGGCTGTCGCGATTTATCTCTCTTTCGGCCCGGCATTGTTTGGTGTTTCTTGGACCAGAATAGTTCTAGAGTCATACTACTGCACTGGCATTATAAAATGACAACGTGGTTTAAGAGAGAATGCAAAATATAAAGGGTGTTGGCGGAGCTCCCGAAAAGCCGACCGTCTCCTAGGCCGTCATCACGTGACCCCCGTGGTGACACTTTTTATTCTTTTTTTACTCAAATTTTTTTTTTTGCTCTGTCTTATGATTGTATTTTGTATTTCTGTATGTTTTATTCTGTAAAGCCCTTTGGCTCAGCTAGAGGTGGCTATAAAGGGCTATATAAATAAAGTACATTTACATTCACTGGCCGTCATATTTATATGACGTTATAAAGCCATTTTTTTTTCTTGTTATATATCAATCTTTGGATCTGCCACAATAATGTAATGAATTTAAAGCAACACACTTCAAGTTGAGGTCTTTTCTCAGCAATTTTTAAAGTGAGATTACAAAAGAGATTAATTATATGAATTAACTAATCTCTATATTCTCTTAATCGCTTGACAGCACTAATTAATAAATTTTGATTTGTTTTAAAAGATGCAAACTAGACAATTCTGTGTGTGATCACAGCCGCCTTATATGTGTGTAAGTCTGAAAAATAGGGCAGGCGTGCCCGTGATTGAGGCTCTCGGTAAATGGAAACTACAGCAGAGTATGATTAAACTAAATGCCTGCCGACATGAGTAATTAGTTTTCCAATAAAAAGCGAGCTCGGAGGTGGTTTGAGCTGCTTAGGTAAGGACAAAGACGGAGCGAGGGGTGAATCCGTCTGTAATCAATACACCACTTTATCTGTTTCCTCAGATCTTACCCAAGTTTCTATTGATCTACGAGAGCGGACTGTTGGCCTCTCGCCGTCAGAGTCTCTCAGATCGTACGGGTGTTAGTCAGACCGGGCAAAGGTCACCGCTGTTATACTGGGACCAGGACGAAGTTGTACACAGAAACTCCACCGAGAGAAGATTAGAAAGAGACACGTGTTGGATGATGGAGTGAAACTCTGTGTCAATTAAACAAGAACATGAAACCTATTGCTCTGGTTTCAGCAGAAAGTAACGAACCAGCCAAGTGAAACTGAACAAGTGTTTTCCATGAAACATAACTTCCAGGGAACTGAGGAAATCTCATCCCTTTTGTTGTAATTGTCTTCTTTAAACCAATGGAGGCTGGATTCTGCCATTGGACGCCAAGTCCTCCATGACCTGGAAACATCTGGACAGCCGGGTGGAGGGTGGGGGGGGCGTTGGAGTTAGTCAGAACGTAAACACCATTTTTAAAAACCCAAACTGCAGACATTCCTGCATGAAGAGCGTTCACAATGACTTCATCATGAAAACATCCCTGGAGGACGTTTGAGCACAAACAAGAGGCGGCGTTTCTGAAACTTCACGCTCATCATGACGAACCCGGGTGTGTGCGTGGTTTTTTCTTTCTTTTTTAGCCCAAAGTTGGTCCAGTTTGCATTTTCAGAGCATTCCCAAAATGTGTCTGGTGGCCCCCCCCTTTGGTTTATAAGAAAATAGTGAATTAACCAGGAACCTTCATGATCCTGGTCTGGGAATGACTTGGCCGGGTTTCCCAGATCCAACCTCTCTTAAGGATTTAAGAGAGGTTCAAAGAAGGTTTGAACTAAGAGAGAATCCTAAGATACGGGTGTTTCCCAGATGACTTCTTAACACCGTCCTTTAGTTTCGCTCTTTCAGACGCTCTTTGGAGCAGCTGTACGGTTCTGAAACCAAATGAATCGATGCCAGGCAAATCGATCACCGATCACTATCAGCGCATTTTCACAGCAGCACTGCTACCTAACGCACTAATTCACTGCTGCCTGTGCGTTATAATAAAAAATTAAGATGATAAATATAATTCAATGACCCTTTTTCATCCAAACGGTGCGTTACTCCGTTATTTCTGGCTACAGTGAGGCTTTTTTTCCCCACACACGGAGACCGGGAGTAAACGGGGTGGGCGTGTGTGTGCGTTCAAAAACATGAGCCAAGAGAAGGCGAGTTTCGCAAATCGCAACGTGGAATTACAGCAAACCCTGGTTTTTCGCAGGGGTTATGTTCCAAAAAGAACCCGTGATAAGTGAAATTCTTTTTACAATTATAGAGGGCTTCAGATTGCAGAGATCATCCCCGCCTCGCACGTATTCCTCCTTTTCTGAATGATGCATCCCGACTCGCGCTGTATACAGCGCGAGTCGGCAGGTGGGTTTTTTCAAGAGAAGAAAATAGTTATGGGTCGTTGTCTTCGCTCTTTTCTCTTCTGGGCAAAAAGATTCTTTAATATAAACCGACACCATTGATTATATTTGAGACTGTAATGAACGATTCATCAAAGGATCCCGTTCTTTCAGCTGCTGCTTCCCTGTCATCACATAGATGCGCTCGGGCGCGGCGCATGAGGATCGGTGTCACGGCTGCCTGACAGCCCGGTCCGACACACGTCCAGGGGACTGAAGTGCTGACGCACGAATGCGTTCATAAAAACAGTTCTGCTTCGCGCACGGCGACGCGGTTGATTTGCAGCGAGAACATGCTGTATAGCAGCCAAATTATCAAATAAATGATATTCATGATGATCGTTTTATTTGTGCGTAAAGCATAAAGCATATACAGGAACACACTTGTTATTCCTTATTTTTCTTTTTTTTTTCCTTTGCTGTCACCAATAAATGCTAAACAATATAAATCTAAAGTATAAAATAGATCAAAATTTGTGCGGGGTGCATTGTTTTAATATCTCATTGCTTGGTGTGATATTGATTTGCCTGACGCGGCTGGATCTGTGAGTCTTTGTTCACTAAGATGGTTGTAAAGACTGGGTCAGCAGCATCTTTCATTTCCTTCTTAATGAAAGAGATACTTACGCTAAGAGCAACTCTGGGAAACGCGATTTTCTTTCACAGGCTCCTTAAGAAGGTTTGAAAGAAGTCTTTCGCTGTTAAGAACTACTTAACTGATCTGGGAAACCCGGCCAAGGTGTTGCAAACTTCTGGCAACAGGTTGCAACTGCATTATCCTTGATAACAGTACAGAATATTCCAGTAAACCCTCAAACACTTATTTTAAATAATTTATCCACAATTAATGCTTCACTATGTCAAAAAATGAATTTTGCTTGCTGGCGTAACAGCAGCAAAAAGGATAATTGCAGTAAGATGGAAACCACCACACACACTTACAGTAACATCTCGCATTGGTATTTGACTATTCTTGATATTATCTATCTGGAAATATCTACAGCCTGAATCCATAATGCAAAACAACAAAATATTTTATTTTGGTTTATGGCAGCAGATCAAATTAAAGCCTTTGTTTTATTTTGTCCTTTTTTGTTTGTTTGTTTTTTTATTGTTTTATTATCTGTTTTTTTCTGTTTTCCTTATTATTATTATTATTAATAATTAATTGTTTTCGTCGAATGCTTAGGTGGGGGTGGGTTTGGAAGGAGGTGAAAATATGTGTATAATGTTTGTTGGACATCATTATTGTTGGACATCATTGTGGATGCCACCGTTTATATATATATATATATATATCTCTTTTATATATATATATATATATATATATATATATATATATATATATATATAAAAGAGATACAAATAAAAACATTCGATCACAAAAAAAAGAAAATAGTGAATAAAAGGTAAAATATAAACACCAATAATAATAATAATAATAATACAACACATTTATTTAAGACGCCTTTCAGGGCACTCAAGGTCACCTTTACGACAACGATTAAAAGAGCAAAAAAAGGACAACAATATAAATGCCATGAATCAGAAATAAAATCAGGAATCAGCAGTAACCTAGAGGGGGGTTAAAGTGAGTAGGCCAGTTTGAACAGGTGGGTTTTTAGATGGGATTTGAAGATTGACAGTAAGTTAACGCTCCTGATGTCGGCACCTTAGTAGCACATATTCTATATTTCTTGCCAATGAAGCCTTTAACTTAGTGTTCTTACCTTGACAGTTAAGTTCAACTGGACACAGCTTTGATTAGATGGCTGAAGAAAGAGTTTTGTCCAAGATATCTATTTTATTTTTAACCCCCTTAGCTGAGTAAACAGGTTGATTGTCTTTATTGTAGCACCCAACATTAGCAGGACAGGCTGAACTATCTGAGCTAAACTGGCTGGTATTATTATCATTATTATTATTTATTATCTGAACTACTCACTGCTTTCTTGATGCTTTTATTTGCTCCTGTTTCTCACTGCCAGATGGATAGCTTCTCTTCATTTTGATAAACCCGCCCTCATCAGGTCTGTTTAAGTAAGAAGCAGAGAGGGCAGGATGTAGAGGCGGGGCCTCTTTAGGGAGTTTCCCACCGGCCGACCACTGTCGTTGCAAATACACTATTGCGATTCAAAGTTGGTCGGCCCTCGAGATCCCCCTCCTGATTCGAGGCCCTAAGTATCCATGTTGGCAAGCCACGCCTCTGATTATGCTAGCAGTGTCCATTCATACCCCCCCAGCAAGGAAAATCAAAGCATCATTTGCACCAGATATTACCTGGCAGACGGGTAAAAGCCACCGGATTTGCCTTTAGCCAACGAAATTGGGCCGATTGCACCAAGTGCACCTGTTTCGGTTCTGCTGCCTCCTCGCAGCAGTATTTTATAACAGTCAACATCACAAATATTTATGCTATCGTAGCTGCTGTTCCTCATAAATAATTACGCATAAATTTATGGCTTTGTCTAATTTTACCTGATGAGGTAAATAACAATTCCCTCCCCCCAGAACTGTCAAGGATGTGAAATCCAGCCATGGAGACCCAAGCAGTTTTTCTTTCTGCTGTAAAGTTGGACATTTTAACAGCGCGGTCAACCTAGATTGGTTCACTTTTGAAGTTCAGCTATATAGTGCCACAATGTAAGGTGGAAATGGCGTAGTTCATAACAGGACTGACTGCAGCGACTGGTTGACATAATCAGTTTTGTCAATTGACTCTTTGTCAGCCTTCTGATTGGTCCCTGACTGACCAATCAGAAAAATGATTCTCCATTGCTACATCCGGTTTATCCGGGTGGACCAAACAGCCGTCCATCTCGTTCACATCAATGGAAAAAGCTTAGTTTTGACTTGCCTTGCATCAACATTTAAATCATTGGATTCGTTTTTGTTTTTATTTTGTATTAGTAAAAGGAACACTTTTGGCTCGGTGGCAGCTACAACCCGTAGCTATAACCGCGAAAAGCCTTTTATTTATTTATTTATTTATTTATTTATCTTAAAGTGGTTTAAAAGGGACACCAGCTACCCAGAGAGAATCACAGGAAAACATTTCATCCCAAAACCAACGGTTAATTATGAAAAATATCTGATTTGGATAAAGCTACGTGAACAACCGCACCTTCCAATGTGCTATCAGCTAAACTCATCAAAATATCTTGTTTTTCACTGAAAACCCAAAGTGTTCCCTTTTATTTATATCTAGTTGCTGTTGATTTTCTTTGGTCCAGTAACTAGAAATAAAGTGATGTAAAACCCCATTTTTACAATGGAAGTCGACAGCAGAGATGATGACCTAGCAACGGGGGCGGGGCTTGACAGAGGCTCAATTATGAAAATAAATGTCATGGATGAAAAGATCTCTGCTGCTCTGACGTTAATACTCATTTGTCACACTTCAAGAAGTGCAGGGGGACTAGAGGTAGCGTTTTTTTTCTACAATACTCGCATGGATAGGTTACAAATGTCTTCAGTTCTTCAAATGACCACTAGGAGCCGGCTCAATCTCTGTTCATAATAGACTTGTAGTTCCCGAGACCACTTTTTGGTGGTCTTGGTCTTGTCTCGGCCTCTACAGTCTTTGGTCTTGGTCTTGTCTCGGATTCGGATAATTGAGATGCCATTGCAAAACAAGGCGACAGAATAACTAGTTTTTTTTTGTCTCGGTCTTGAGCTGTACTAGTCTGGATACTCTCTGGTCTTGGTAGTGTCTTGGTCTCGGTTTAGGCGGTCTTGACTACAAGTCTTGTTCATAAAACACTCAAAAGCAGATTAGCAAAAAGAAAATATTGAAATGCTTAGCTGCAAAATCCACTAAATTTCAAACTTTAAAGAAAGACAAGAAAGAAACAAAGTGGAAAATAATTAAAAAACAAAACAAAGCAGCAAATGAAACAAGACTTAGCTGTTCTGAGGTCTGATTAAGTTGTTTAGAAATAAAACACAAGCTAAATAATTTGTCATGTCACGACTTGAGGCAGTTTTGTGTGAAAAACACTTTTGAAAAAGCTGTTGTGGTCACCTTTAATGAACTTTGCAGTTTCAGCAGAAATGCAGTCATACACAGTTAATTAATGTTAGATATCTTTACACATTCAGTTGTGGATTTTCTTCATTTATCATTAAGCTATATAATCATAAACATGTTTTACAGCCTGCAGTTACGTTTGCACAGCTACTCTTTAACCTGAAACCCCCGTCACAAGGAGTGTTACACTTTAACGGCATCAAAAACAACTTTATATCATATTATAACTGATAAGTATGTATTAAACTTTCGGTTTAAGGCATTGGCCGCGTGCAGAGTGTCAGCCGCGCCCACACTGGCTTTCCCATGGGAGCCTCTTTAACTGTTGCTAAATCCTACCTTTCCCACTAACCGTGTTCTGTTATGAAGCAATCCCTGTAACGGCTGGGAAACTGCCGCACAGCGCTTTGATCGCCGGCTGGCTTGAGTTTCTGAGCTCTCACAAAAAGAAAAGGTCTGGATCTCAGGCTCCGGCCTCTGAAAATGCACCATTCAGCTGGTTTTCCTTATTTCCCGGGAAGCAATAATCTGGTTTGAGTCTGTGACGTTGTCAGTTTCAACACACATACCCCCCCCCAGGCCTTTCCCTCCCTCCGCCGGGGCGTGAGGATCCAGCGAGGGCCTTTCCTGCGAACTGAGGAGACATCTTGTGGCGATGAGGAAACAACGGCTCGCCGCCAAGGTCAAACTGATAAAACATGGTCCTCGAGCGGGGAGGACGTTTATCTTTTCAGATTCCAGACGCAAATAACTCCGTGACTGGATTTTGTCATCAGATTTACTGCCGTGACCTTCATCTGAAATTGTATTAACTTTATGTTTTCACTCAGTTCCTCTCTCCTGTGTTCCTGAAACTATGAATCAACTGGACCCGAATGAATGGATCAACTAGTAATAATACTAATTAACTAAGGTAATTCTCGTCAGTTGTGTGAAATAATTGAATTGAATTGTTACAGATTACTTTTGTAATACTGTATTTTAACCGGTCTTTGTACGTTTTGACCGTATAGAAACGTAATTCTTGCCATTGTAAGAATGAGATGTACCTGCTGTACTCTACTGCCCTTACTTTATAACAACTTGTGCTTTTTATTGTTGTACCTCTTTTCTTATCATTTCATTTCATTTTATTTGTTATTTACTGTTTAATTGTGTCTTGCCGCTGATGTAAAGCACTTTGTGTTGAATTGTGCTATACAAATAAACTTGCCTTGCCTAATCTGTTTATATAGTTTATATAAGATGTAAACTGCACAGACACAACACCCTGATGCCAGCGGGGCCCTTTAACTCAGCTGGAAATCATTATATCAAATATTTCAGCCACGTTTCCACCTGCAGAGCCCAAAACCGCAAACAACACAGGCCCAGCGTTTTCCAGCCGATTCAACTTTCCATTGATGTTGGCGCCAGCTCGTGTCTGAGACGGCGGGCCGTTTGATCACTCACAGGCCCTGGATGTGTCTGCAGTAGGTCTGTGTTGAAAAATTCGATTTTCCGATTCTAAATCGATTCATATGTCTGAAGATCGATTTTTTTTTTCATCATTACATTACAACTTTTGGTATTTTTTTGTTTATGCCCAAAAAAACATGTTTTGTTGGACACGAGAATAACTGCTGCCATGTTTTTGCCTTTAAATATGTTTAAAGGTATGAAAACATTTTCAATTTCAATTTTCAATTTGAAAACAAGTTTTCAGTTATAATTGCGTAAATTGTCTATATTTCATTACTTTATATACTATTTTGGGGTTACATTTGCTAAATGCTAAAAACCAAATTCTCAAAAATTAAAAACCGAAATAGACCGAAAATTGAAAGAATTCAAACTGAATGTGGGATAAAATGAAATTGATTTCATACGGTCTCTGTTTGCTGCCCTGGATCTGTTTGATAATTCTGACCCACACGATGTTTCTGAAAGCAGTTATATCAGCATTCTGGGAGGTAATTGGTCCTTACAGCATCATTAGCTGCCAAAACTTGCTGTTGAATCTCAATATAATATTAGTATTCATATGTTGCATAACTACACAGTCATATAATTCATGCAACAGCTCAAAAAAACTGTTTTAATAACACTAACCCAAATCCATATTTGAATCAAATCGAATCAAATCTTGATAATCGATTCTGAATCTTAAGAATTGGAATCAAATCGATTCTTGACATTTGAATCAATCCCCAGCCCTAGTCTGCAGATCTTTATTTCCCCGCTGTCCCATCTCTGATGGCTGCTAGCGGGCCGACCGCGGCGTCTGACAGCGAAACGACGCAGGAAGGAGGCGATCGCGACCCAGCTGACCCGCTTCAATTTTCTGCGGACTACATTTCCTCCACTTCCTGTTCTCGTCCATATTAACCGCTCTGAAGGGCCCTGGGCCAGGGCGTCACGGTGACTCGGGGGACAACGGCCGCCTTTCTCCGGCCTCTGCTGTGACGGACCGATTCCCCCGAAGTGGAGCACTTGAATCCATCACTAATGATCGGATTCAGTTAAAAGTTAAAGTTCCTATCAGAAACCCGACTAAGTGAGCCGTAACTGGCTGCGAGTTAGAGGAGCCGGGTCACGCTGCCATGGCAACCTGCTGGAGCCACAACAAGAGGGGTTTTGTCTGGACGGGCACTTCTCCGAGCTCTGACTGGCCTCCTCTTTATCCTCTGTGTCACTCGTTCGGTCTGTCTGTTACACACACAGACACACAGTCATTTTTGTTGTCTTTCTTTCTTTCTTTTTTCCCAGGGGGCCATGCTGGTGTCCCTGCGTGGGGGGGCGGAGGGAGGGGGTGTTTACAGGATGTTATCTGTGTCAGCGCCGGCTCCTCATCCCTCCTGAGTGGGTTTCGGTGGAATGCTGTTGCAGGATGGAGGAGTTCCAAAGGGGGAGTGACGAAA
The DNA here is from genome assembly GCF_033807715.1 of Cololabis saira. Lineage (NCBI taxonomy): Eukaryota > Metazoa > Chordata > Actinopteri > Beloniformes > Belonidae > Cololabis > Cololabis saira. Next base: position 37,224,480 of record NC_084589.1, on the reverse strand, counting down.
GACAGACAGGGAGACAGAAAGGGAGAGAGGGAGAGAGAGAGAGTACACACACACACACACACACATATATATATCCCAAAGAGGCTGGTGCTTCCAGACACAGCTGGACTCTGGGCTGCTTCACTGGACTGAAGCACCACTGGATATTTGACAGAAAAAGGTGAGTTCTTGTCTTTCTTTTTCATTTAATTACCTTCTCCATCAATCGCTCTGTGACTGATTCAGCAAGATTTCTGAAAGAAAGAGAGAAAAAAAGAAAGAAAGAAAGAAAACAAGAAAGAAAGACAGGCAGAAAGAAAGAACTGCTGATTAGACTCTTTTTTTTTATATCTGCTGTTTACTCCAAAATAAAGTTAGAGGTCAGAACGAGTGTCTTTTCTTCCTTCGTGAAAGTCTCACGCTTGTTAAAGCTCTGCAGCAAACTGGCCATCGTTTCATCAGGGCTCGCCTTTTTAATCCCTTCTTCTAACAAACATAAAATAATGGAAGTTTTGCAATAAACGAAGAGGCTTTTTCGCATTTTCTAGATTTTATTTTGTGAAGTGAAGATTTTACTGATTATCCACCAACTCTTCTTTGGAAATAAACTTATGTCATCACAAACTGTAAACAGTTATTCTCATCACATGGTTCATATGTGAAGGGTTTTTTTAAATGTTTGTTTTAAGGCTCATAAGTGCATAAAGTAAATCTAATTAGCAGATTGACAGGAAAGGCAGTAAAATGACACCAGTGACCTCATCTCTGCAGCAGTAATTGTCGAGCCTATGCTTTCTGGTTAACATTTATTTGTTTATTTTGACACAATTAACCTCCAGGGATCGGTTGTGATACATAAATTAGCCTGGTGTTAATGATATCGAGGCTGCGCCGGGGAGTGAGGAGTAATTGTTTTAATGAAACAAGTGCAGCGGAGGGGATTTTCTCTCCCAGACTTGGGTGTGCCTCGTCTCAACTGGATACGGTTCCCAGAGAACAAGAAATAAGTTAGCTCATCTCTCTTGAGTCCTTTACGTCGAAAAAGCACACTTTTGCTGCTGAAATCACTCCCCCCTTTTGCCCATGTTGGGAACATCTGTGTTTGCTTTGGGCTCTTGGCGATTGTAAGAGCAGTTATACGACATCCCAGAAGGCCGGTACTGCAATGTTTTGCAATTCACGTCAGAATTCACGAGTACACACACCATGTTTGATATTTGTCCTCCACTGCTGCCCCCCGGGCATCGTTTGTGTACCTACTCCGGCTTTTTTGAAATATATATTTGTTCTCACATATGTGTCACCGAGGCTTAAAAAAACAAGTCCCTGTCATTAAGAGAGGCTTTGAGGGTGCGGCATGAAACTGGATCTCTACATGTGCTGACATGACCTATGTTTGCTTTTGTTGCACAGTTGGTTTGTTAGGAGAAGGTCCTCTAAGAAAGAGATTGACTTAAGAGTCAGATGACTGCTTTTGTTTCGCCGAACTGAAAACACAAAATGCAGAGAACTTCTGAAACTTGAATAAAACCACACAATGATGAACTTTACGAGGGTTTTTCTTCTGCTTTCAGATACCGTCAAAGGCTTGGTTGCCTGGGAAACTAGTTAGATTAGTTAGAGCAACGCGTTTAATGCAAAGATGAACGGCGTGGCAGACTGGCTCGTGCAGAACCGGGACAAGATCGAGAAAGGCGTTGAGATCATCGGCCAAGCCTCCGAGGTGCTGGCGTCCACCGTGGGCCAGCTCCACCCCATCCTGGAGGCCGTGTTCGTGGCCTCGGCCGAGCTGCTGAGCAACCCGGACGGCAAGGATGCCCGCTACCTGTCCCAGCAGTTCGAGCTGGTCAACAAGAAACTGGAGGGAATCCAGAACGAGATCGACAACATCACCCTGGAAATGCAGCGGTCGTCCATGAACAAGCAGAACTTCGACCGCGAGGCTCAGATGATCAGCCAGTACGAGAAGTTCCAGGACTTCGTCAATGCCAAGCCCAAGTTCAAGGAGAAGAAGAAGGAGAAGTTCCTCAGCCACTACGAGAACACGGAGGGCGACCTGAACTTGGACGGCCTCTACAACGCCGTCACCGGGGAGAACATGTCTGGGGACCCGATACTGGAGACGGTGCTCAAATACAGCCACAGGAGCCGGAGGGCGGTGGAGGATTTCTGCGCTCGCCTGAAGAAGCTGTTCGTGGTGGGCATCATCGCCGTCATGGGCCACGCCGCCCTCAAGGAGGGAGCCGTTGGCAAAGACATGGTGAAGAAGTGGCAGGACCGGATGGAGGACGTAGAGAAGCGAATGAAAGAGGCGGTGGACGACTGCACGGAGAACTTTGACAAACAAGCCAAGGAGGACATGGAGAAACTGGTCCAGGAGAATCCCGGTACGGTGAACCCCGAATTCACCAAAACCCTCCTGGATTCACTCATCAAGAAGTACGATTGGGTCAGCTGGTCCATCAGGGCCTTCAGTGAAAAGGAACGCATTTTCTTTTTCAACTGGCTGGCTGGAAAGAAGTGCCAAGGGAGCGGAGGGGCCAAGTGGTTCGACATCTTGACCAAGAACAAGATCAAGGTGGTGGTCTCGTTCTGCGTCGACCCCAAGCCCATCGACAAGGGTCAGATCGAGGAGCACATCGAGCGGCAGAAGATGAAGTGGGACATGGTGGAGGTGGCCGTGTCTTTGAACAAGACCATTCCCAGCTGCCTGGTCCACGCCGTCAGCCAGTACAAGGTGGTCGTGGAGTCCAACAATTTCGATAAAAGCTGTTATTTCTTTGAGAAACGCAAAGGACCATACCTGTGTATCCACCCCGAGTAGGCTTGTCCAAGCAAAGTGAATGTTGCACCTTCTATCGGATGAATGTCTTTACCAGAGACTCTATTAAATACACATCTTTACTTCAATATACCCTCTCGATTGATGTCAAATCTGCTTGGTCTGATTTCTGCTTGGTGACCTCCTGTCCTACCTTTCTTTCCTCTGTTGACCTGTTGATGGAATCTCAATGACGAAAGACTTTCACATATATCAATGTTACTTCAGATGATGAAATGATTTATGCTGTTATTGGATGTTTATGCCACGTTTGCATCACTGTAACAATGCCATTGGTTTGGTGGAAACACGGGCCGATATATCATCTAGCTTTGCCCAAAAGTATTGAAAAATATAATCCCATCAGCGAACTGTAAAGCTCAGGAATGAACATGCTGTTGCAAGATCCATTTAAAAAACTGAAGCGCAGAAAGGATCATTTCAACTTGTATTGTGTGTCTGGGAGCAGTAACTTCAAAGAGCCCTGACACAAAACCTTCTGAGAAAACCACAACGCGTCATTTTCTAGATTTGGGCCTTTGCATGGCTTAAACTAACAATGGTGGGCTTTAGAAGCACCTGGTTTCCAGTATTTATGTACAGCTAACCTAGATATCAAAGAAGATTTATCATGAAATTGGTCAAAAATGGACCTTAAAAACTCAACCACATGCTTAGTTCTTAATTTTTTTTGTGCCTTTGGGCAACCCCTCGTCAGCACAGTGTTTGCTATATCCCATGTCAGAAGTAGTTTCTGAAACTTTAGCCAAATCTGGCTGAAAACTCATGTTTTGTCAGCTTTGGGACACTTATACCCCTTTTTCCACCAAACTGGTTCGAGGGCTGATTCTGGGCTGGTTTTGATGCTGGTTCACTCATTCAACTTGTGAACCAGCTGAGAACCGGTTTTCTTTTCCATAGCTTGGGTGCTAAGGGGAGCCACGCCATTACGTCACTGCGTTTGCATTGACGTGAAATTTGAAGCAAAAACAACCGATTTGCTCTAATACGGACTTGGTATTAGTTCGTCACTTCTTTGAAAATGGCGCTGTCTCGCTAAGCTTACGTAAGCGGTTCTTTCCTCGCCCAGCAATGAGTTGCTTCTACCTTGGAACTGTTTTTTGTGGCCTGGAGCCAGTTCCTTGTCAGTGGAAACAGAAAGCTCGGTTCCAAACTCAGCACTGGAACCAGTTTGGTGGAAAAGGGGTATTATAGCCCACATAGCACTTTCCAGTCGCCCAAAATCAGCCCCTATTATGTCCAAATGTGTTTAGTCCCTGAGAATTCCTGGTGTATATTAAATAAAGAGTTGAAATTGTTGAAAATAAATCATAGACAATACCATATGTGGGGTTATAAATGGACGGAAAAAAGGGCCCCATATGGGGTTCTCTGTGGGTTCCATGTTGCTCAGCTATATGGTTGATGAATGGGACCAAACTGGGTTCCTTACCTGGGTCCCATTTGGGCAAACTGTAACTGAATCCATGGTGACAGTACTGAAACACCAGAAAATCCCACCCGGGGTCCTGTTTTACAGTGTATTTGCATCTCAGCCAGGCCTGTGTGATTATGTTGGCTCTTGGGTGGTAATTATGGTTTAGAGTTCTGCAAATCTTGTATCGTTGCTGATTTTGGGGCGAAGCATTTCTGTAGGTGGACATTTTAAAGTCAATCACAATCATCAATGAAATGTTTCTGTATCTTTTATCTTTGATTTGTAATAAACAACCAAATACGGATGCTTTTGTCGTAATTCTCTCACATTTAAAAGGTTCTGTTTGAGTTCAAACCTACTCAATGAAAATCCTGGTGGGAAACTTGATGTTTCACTGACTCAGCACCTGTTTACCTTTCCCGAGGTGCCTCTGTTTATTAAAAGGGTGGAGGCTGCCCTGTTGAGAAACATTAAACCACCTAATGGCACTTTTCCACTAGTACCTATTCAGCCCAGGTTGGTTTGGTGCTTTTCCACTAGGGGTCTAACGTGCCGAGTAGATACTTTTCTGTATCTATTCTGCCGAGGTTCTAAGCGGCTGAGTCGGCTGTATCTGACGTCATCACACTACAGGCCACCGATTGGTCGGGGGGTTGGAGTCGGACGTCTGAGTCAGGATGTGACATAAGAGAAAGAGAGACTCTGACGGCGACTTCTTGTTCATTTTATTCGACCGGCAACGGCAGCAAAAGTCTGTTTGGTGATCCAACTCTGAGGTGCAGATGTTCATAAACCTGGTGGCTGAGGAGAGAATTAAAAAGGGATCTAGATGGGCGATAAGGAACGACCAGATCTACCAGGAGCTCTGTCTCTTCATAGCTGCTCGCGGCTACCAACGGACTTTTCTACGGAAGAGCATTAGGGCCAGGCAGGAGAAAAATTTAAATATTTTAGAGGAGGAAGATTTTTTTTCATTATGCACTTCGCGAAAAAGTCGAAATGTCGAGAAAAAAAAGTAAAAATGTCGAGATTAATGTTGAAGTACAATTTCGAGAAAAAAGTCGAAATGTATTTCAACTTTATTCTCGAGATTTTGACTTTATTCACGAAATTTCGACTTTATTCAAGAAATTTCGACTTTATTCTTGAAATTGTATTTCAACATTAATCTCGACATTTCGACTTTTTTCTCGAAGTGAACAATAAAAAAATGATCCCCTCTCAAATATGTTTTCTCCTGCATGGCCCTAATACTCTTCCTGACTTTTCAGCAGTGCCGAGACAAACTAAAAACAATTAAAAAGCGTGGCCACTTGAAGCTTCTCTCACTCTCATTTTTTAACTTGATATCAAACACAAGCCACAGACCCAGCAGCACATATATCATCTCCTCCAGGTTTTACATCTTTAGTGTTGTCTTCTTCGTTTAGATCACACAAATGTAATACGTCACAGCAGCTTCACTCCAACCTCCTATCTGACACTTGTCACTCAAACATGCCTGACTCTATGGGCCGACCAATGGGGAAGCATCCGCCCACTGCGGGATATTTGTGTCAAAATGATTCAATCAAAAAAAAATAACTTTTTTCACTTCAATCAAAAAAAAAATCCCTTCAAATCGGGTCTCAAATATTTTTTTGCATTCAAACAGTTTTTTTCTTTGATTAAAAATTTTTTTTTTTATTGAAGTGATTTTTTTTCATTGAAAATATTTTTTTCTTTTTGAAGCAACTTCTTTTTTGATTAAATGATAAAGACACAAATGTCCTACCCATATTATGGCCCAAACGCAAAAAACACTACTTCAGTCAAAAAAGTTCCTCCAAACAAAAAAAGAAAAACAATGTTCAAATGCATTTTTTTTGAGTCTCAAATATTTTTTTGCATTCAAACACTTTTTTTCTTTGATTGAAATCATTTTTTTTGATTGAGGTGATTTTTTTTCAATTGAAAATAAATTTTTTTGATTGAAGCAATCTTTTTTTTGATTGAATAATTAAGACACAAATAATAGCACTGACCAAAACACCTGCAGAAATACTGCAGGAATGACATAGCAGCAGTTAAATGCAGCCTTCTGTAAGCTTTAAATATCCACTGGGCTTACATCAAATACATCAAAACACAACAATAAAAAACATTTTTCTGAACTTATCAATATGCCTCTGTCCTTCACAGGATAAGTAAAATGGATTACTGCAAAAACTCAAAATCTTAACAAGAATATTTGTCTTATTTCTAGTTAAAATGTCTCATTTTAGTAAAAAAAATCTCATTACACTTAAAACAAGACTCATCACTGGAAAAAAAACATAAATTTTCTCCTGTTTCAAGTAGATTTTCACTTAAAATAAGTAGAAAAAGTGCCAGTGGAACAAGATTTTTTTGCTTGTAATGAGAAGATAAATCTTGTCCCACTGGCAGATTTCCCTACTTGTTTCAAGTAAAAATTTACTTGAAACAGTAAAAATTTACTTGAAACAGGTGAAAATTGTCACATTTTTCTGGTTTTATTTTTCTGGTGATGACTCTAAATGCTGAAATAGCAGTAATACCACATTCATTGATGAAATGACATAAGGGATGGAAAGGGGGGATGGCAGTTTTACAGGGGCGATGCCATCCACCCTCATCCCCCCTCAACTCCAGTACTGCATATATCTCACATACTCCAGGTGCTGAATTGTAGTGGAGAAGAAACCAGGCCAAGTAGAGCAGAGTAGGTTCTAGTGTAATAAGTTTCCCTGTCGGAGTGGGCGTGGCCTCCTCTGCTACACGGCAGTCACGTGACCAACCACGTGACACACAGACTTGACGCTTGCATTTCTTCCGCAAACTTAACGAGGTGAGTGCAGTTTTTGATCCCAGTTATTCACGGTGGTCGTTGAAACTAAACTGAGAAGGTTTGAAATGACCCTCTCGGCTTCCGTATTCTCCTTTCCTCCCAGTTACATAATTCATCTCTTTTCCCATATTTTAAACCTTCTCATCGTGGTTTAAAGTATGAAATAAGCCAGTGTTGTGTCTTTTATGGGCGTTGGTTGCCAGGTCTGGCCAGATCATGTACTTCCCAGGAAGTAACGCCTTAACTTCCCAGATCATCTTGTTTTAATGTTCAAACTCCGCCCCGAGATGTTTGTTTGCTTCTCTTTAATGCTTCGGATGTAAAATGATACGATTAGAGCCCTTGTGGTGCAGCGGATCGATGCGTTTTTACATGAAGAGGACGCGTTAACGCAGCGGTTAGTGTTTTTCTCCCGGTCTGGTTGTAAAGTGGGACTGAGACGTGAAACATGACCCGTGTGCAGCTCATTATGTGTTTTATGTTTGACAGGGATGGAAACATGCTGCTGTTTTAAGAGTAAAGGGTTGTTTTTCTCCTTCGTCATCTCACAAGTTTCCACAAGTTTCCTCATTCCTTTATACACGTGACGTCAGCGCTGACGTCACCTTTATAAAGGAATGAGGAAACTTATGAAATCAGTTTTATTTTTCCCCAAATTCAGTTTTTTCCGTTGTATTTTTTGGGAATTCCATTTCATCCATTTTTTTAGCTTTTACTCTTATTTTGCAACTAATTAAAATGTGTTTTTAATGTTAATGAATTAAAATAAAGGCAAGGCAAGTTTATTTGTATAGCACAATTCAACACAAGGTAATTCAAAGTGCTTTACATCAACATCTAAAGCAGCAAGACACAATTAAACAGTAAATAACAAATAAAATGATAAGAAAATAGGTAAAATAATAAGAAGCACCAGTTGTTAAAAAGTAAGGGTAGTAGAGTACAGCAGGTTCAGATAAGATAAGATAAAATAAGAAATCCTTTAATAGTCCCACAGAGGGGAAATTTCCAGATTACAGCAGCAAAGAGGATAGTGCAAAACACAAGAGGCATCAAATATCACACAATAATAATAAAAAATAAAATAAAATAAACACTATAGACAGTATATACAATAATAATAATAAGAAGAAGGAGAATAAAAATAGTAATAAAAAAAAATACTAGTATATAAAAAGAATAAAAAGAATAACAGATGGATATTTATATATTTATTATATATATATTTTCACGTCTCGTTCTTACAATGGCAAGAATTACGTTTCGTAAGACCAGGTCAAATACAGCTTTACAAAAGTAATCTGTAACAATTTGTACGGTGAATTAAACAAATTTGACAATTCTATGCCTCAATGCCATTTTCCATGTCTTATTTCACACGCAATTTCATGACCGGTGTAATGTGGTCCAGTTTCCTGGTGTTTGTAAGGACTCTAAAGACTACTTCGATGGAAATTAACATATTTATTGAGGCAACATAATATTGCACAATTTCCCTCAATAGTTGAACTGGAAAGCTTCTGAGCATTTTCAGTAAATACAAATAACATTACATGCAAGAAAAAAAAATGCTCAATTAGCTTTTTCGTCAAGTAAAAAATAAATGACTTTAAACAAAAGTAACAATCAACTTCAGAGTTACTGTATATTATTGTTACAAATTACATGTTTTCTGTAAAACAGTGCTTTAAAGTGCATCAAAAACAAAATTAAGTTGTCTTTACAAAAACAAACGACTTTTAATATTTGAAAAAATCAAACATTTTTTCAATTTTAGGAAAGCTGCTCTAAGTTTCCCACCTAGCAGAGACACCACCATTAACGTACACGATTGCGAGCCTCAGCTCAGTAAGGCAACAGCGTTGTGTTCCTTGATTTCTTCACCGATGAAGGCTGATTATTTTGAAGTCGCTTCGCCATGCCGGCATGTTTGGAACGAAAGGAGGAAATTTCATAGCTGTGTCACGCAGATTAGCGTCCCTCCACTAAAATTCCCCTTGGGTTTACGTTCCTCTTCCCCATGATAACAGCATTTCAGTCAAATTAATAGTTGCTTTCACCCCAACGTTGGATTCCAACATTTGATTATATAATCAGATTATGATACAGATTTGAAAACTGGGTTTAATCTTAAAACTAACGTTGACGTCTAATTACAGTAAGGTAACGTTGACTAGATGCTGGATGATGGTTGCTTGCAGCTACATAATTAGTTATCTAACGTTGTCTGGCGTTACAACCCGTATATAACCAAGGACCGACTTTAATGTGTGTCAACGGTCCGACCATCGATCAATCAAGCGGCATCGTCGCTACCAAAGTCATTAAAACATGTTGACAGATTTCTGAGCTCAGTGTTCCACATAAAATTGGTTTAAGGTCAGTAACAACTACATTCATACATAAGGCGCACTGCTGATTTTTGAGAAAAATTAAGAATTTTAAGTGCCTCATAGTGCAGAAAATAGGGTATTTCTAAAATATGAGAAGGTGATAGTGAGGGAAGTCCAACTCTGATCTGTTTCAGCTATCGATAGACTGATGCATCTCCTTTCTGTGAGCAAGTGCAGCTCTTGGTCTCTGAAAATGTAATTTCTCTCAGTGCTTTTGTGTTTGAATCGTCTGTGCAGAGGTGCTCCGTGCACTTAGTGCAACCCGCTAGAGCCCGGGGAGGAGAGATTTACGGATCATCAGTGGAAACAGGAATCACATTTTTAGCTCGCCGACTCAGATGCTCAACATCCTGATGAAATTTCCTGCACTTTGCTGCTTTCTGTCCTCAGTTCTGAGCAGGAAACGATGTACATTGTAGAAAGGTGCAACGTTTTGGGTGTGAGTTTCACCACCCAGACTGTCTCCTGGTGTAATTCTGGACATGTCCTACACCTTTGCTCAGGTGTGTCCTCCCTGGTCTGGCGGCTGCTGAGGTGTGTGATGCTTCGGACCGGGAGGTGGGTGCTAACAGGCCTCCGCGGGGAGACGAACGAGCTCACGGATCAGTTTTCTGTTGCCTCGTTGCCGTGGCAACCTGCTGAGTTTCACTGGAAAACGCACCCTCGCCCCAAGCATGTATTTACCTCTCACACTCCATCAGTTCCCACGGCTGCTGCTCGGATGTCGAATGGGAAGAATGAGAAATAGTTCTCCTCCTTTCCTGAAACAACATTTGTAAAAAACAAAAACAGAAAAACTAAAACACGTTGCAGCAGCGCCGTTACTACGGAGGAGTATTAGGGCCAGGCAGGAGAAAAAATTAGTGATGCACCGAAATGAAAATTTGTGGCCGAAACCGAAACCGAAACTAATAATAAACACTTGGCCGAATACCGAACAATACCGAACATGGTTTCATCGCAGTTTTTCATTTATTTTGCCAATTTTTTCACCATTGCATAAATCAAATAAATTTGATTTAGGCATGCTTTTCAAAAAAAAAAATCTTGTACAAAATTACAAGGTAGAAAATATTTATTGAACATAAAAAACTGAACATTTTTTAATTTCCCAGCATTATGTTGTTTTGGTTCCACCTCCTGGTGAATGTTAGGTCAAATTCTTATGGGGTTAGTTTTTGGTTGGCCAACGATTTATGTTTGTGGTGCGCAACCGGTACAGGAGGAAATCAATATCGTAAAGCCAATTCTTGTATTATTACTTTTTTCTCAACATTTCGACTTTTTTCTCGAAATTGTACTTCAAAATTATTCTCGACATTTCGACTTTTTTCTTGAAGTGCATAATGAAAAGAAATCTTCCTCCTCTAAAATATTATTTTTATTTTTCTCCTGCCTTGCACTAATAGTCTTCCGTACCGTTACAGACTTCTGCAACAACGTTTCAGGCTGAGGTTATGAAGTCAGAACCCGTTTATACTGGACTTTTTTTTTTTTTAATTCAATAATTTGATTTCCTCCCCAGATGTCCTGTTTGCAGGTTTTTCCGAGGGGCATGCCTGAACATGTCCAGGACTCAGCCAGGACCGCTGAACCAGTGGGTCCTGGCGTCTGGAGGTGCTGCTTGTATTAGATTAAGGTTTTCTGTCTCCACGAGGCAGAAAACGTGCTCCAGACTTCTTTTTAGACTGATTTCTCCAGGTTTCAGATTCATCACACAGATCTGCAGCTCCAGTCATCCCAACATGCTCCACATGGGGTTTATTGGAGATGATGCTGAGGGATGAACAGGCTGGAGGGGGCTATAGGTGCAGTTCCTCAGGTCACCACTAGGAGCTGTCACCAAAGACCACTCCGTGTCCTTTGACCCCCATGTTTGAATATCTAACTAAGTTGCACAAGTCACTTTTCGGAGCACGATGTATTTTACAATGTTTTTATCTTATTGCTCTTATCCATTCCTAACTTGGAGGAAATTTTGCTCTTGGTGTTTTAATTCTTTTTTAGCCTCATGTCTTTTATCTCTTATATTTATTTCATGAACTGCAGCACTTTCTACCGAGCCGAAGCTTTCTCTTGTTTTATGTGTATGTGTTCTTCTTAAATGTCTTGTTCCTGAACTGATTGTCTGTTTTCTGCTGCTTGTTTAACTCTCGACTGCAAAACCAGTTTACCCTTGGGTATCAATAAAGTAACCTGACCTGACCTAACTAATTAATATCTAATTAACGTACTTAGTCTGGTTCAAAGAAACCCAATTCTACTTTAAGTAAAAGAAAGCAACTTCAAAATGATTTCAGGTTCAAGTTCATTTTGTTTTTTGATTTACAATTTAATTTGCTAATTCTTTTTGTCGGACACATTTTTTGGGGGGTTTTTAATCACCTGACATCTTTCGGCGATTCCTTATGTCTTCGCCTTCAAAAAACCTAAAAAAAGAATTGTCGGACAAAAAGAATTAGCAAATTAAAAAGATTTAAATTCGATTCTGATCCATGTGTCTAAAAAACATTTGTTCTTGTCAACATGTTAATGTGTTTTGGTCATAGTTGAAAATCACTTAAAATCTCTAATATTCCTTCTTTAACATCTAAAATTGTTCTTTATTTCATCGACAGTTTGGACTCTGATATTTCTGAAGTCATTAATCGTGTGGTAATTTTGAGTAAATTCTTTATTCATACTTGCAAATGGAAAAATACTGTTTTTCTAAACAACTTTGTCGTATATTTCAAATCACTTGAATATATCTCTAATACAAATAACAAAAAGTCCTTGCTGTCAAACAACTGAGATCAGCACTTTTTTTTTTTAATCAGGCAGTAAATGTATTTATTTCTGCTAAATTTGGACATTTTAAATTGGAGTCAAAGCAGATTGACTCGTTTTAACAACTAGCCTCCACTAGCGAACAGAATTTACCTCAGAGTTTGATCCTGGTGAGGGTTATTTCTGTTTTTGATGAGTTAAAATTCCTCTTCCAATGATGAAGACTGTAGTTTGAGCTGACTGCATCATGATCAGCTGATCGTGGCCCAGAGGCGGCAGATGCCGCCCCTCATTCAGTCACGTTTACTTTCCCGTTGCCTGTCTCTTGTCTCTACATGTTTCCTGAGGCGCTCGTGAGGCTCCTGGACAGGCTGGAACGAGACTCCGCTGACACTTTAACGAGCGTTTACGCTGTGAATCTGAATCTCTTGTGTAAAACATCTGTACGTGGATGTTTCAATGACAGGTTTGACTTTTTTCTCCCCTCCGATTCTGTGTATTTAGATAACAGAGAGGAAGAGGTTCAGCCCGTGGCCGTGTTGCGTTGCTGCTGAATTCTCTCGGCGTCGTTGACTCATCGCTCAGCGGGCGTGACCAGCAGCTCGGCCGTTTCTGTCCTTCCTTATCAGGTTCTTCTGTGTTGGAGGAGTTGAGGGGCAGCCCAAAGTCCAGCAACACCAGAGCCGTAAGTACATCTGCACAAACCTGTCGTTTAGAGATGCACCGATCAGGATTTTGAGAACAGTCTCCCCGCTTCTGCACTTCCTGTGTGTCAATAACGTTACAGTTTTATATGTACTGTACATGTACATGTACGTAAAACAGCTTGCCAAATTTAAGTGAGCAAATTTTCTCCAAAACCCATAATGTCGACAAAACGTTCTGCACCAATTCTCCCGTTCAAATCCAGTTACTCGGGTCGCGGTGGGGCGACGCTGATCTCCGCAATTTGAAGCTTTGTATAATAATTGTAAACAAAATAAAGGTTTCTACTTCACGGATTTCACCTATCACGGGTTCTTTTTGGAACGTAACCCCCGCGAGAAACCAGGGATTACTGTATTTCCTTTGCAAACTCTTTTGAAACTGAAGATTTGTTGTCAGACATCGTAAAACTCCCATACCGGCGAAGCCATTTTCAGTGTTGAAGCTCTGAAGAAACGGCCACGCCCCCTTAGGAGACCTAAGGAACGTTTGTTGTTGTAAACGTCATCGGATCGGCCTGATTTGAACTATTATTTTGAGAACTCCGATCAAAACCGATAGGGGCATTATCGGCCGATGCCGATGGGTTGCCGATCGACAGTGTTGTGCAAGTTCCTACTTCTCATGAACTAGTTCAAAGTTCAGTTCACATAGTTTAAAAATGAATAGTTTACGTTCATAGTTCACCATTTTCATTTTGAACTAGTTCAAATTCAGTTCATTTCAATATTTTTAGGTGAGAAGTACAAATGAAACGCCACCCCTATCCTAAAACTGTTCACTGTACAATCATGTATTGTCCTAATGGCTTTTCAACTTCACTCAGAGGCTGTAAATCTCCAACAATGTAGTCCATTATCAGTTTGTCTAGCTGTTGCTGGGAAATCAACCCCCTGAAGGTGCAGCAGTGGGAATGGGGCCGTTTGGGGCTGTTGGGTCTTCTTGGTCTTTCCTGATCACTTTGTTTGATTGTCAAGGACTTGCAGATATTTTCTCACACTGGACAGATGCTTTAACTCCACATGACGTTTCAAATTTGAAGTTGACGAGGCAGACGTTCAGACTTGTTTTCTCAGCGCAGGTGGACATAATTTGCACAGAAAGGTGATATTTTTACTGTCTGACTCTTTGGGAGACGATGTGTAAAATTCCTGCAGATAATGATAAGCAGATCATCATCTGACGTCTCTCTCTTCACTGGTCATGTAAAGACTGCACCGGGCTCGGACCACCGTTGCCATGGAGATGGTGCCCGTTGCTATGCTAGTGTGCACTGCATTGTGGGTAATGTAGTGTGAAGTCGTCGTCTCGTCGAGTATTTTAAATGTGGTGAAATGTATTCCGTAATAATTGGTCCTAAACAGTGAAGCTGAAACTCACATAAACTGAACAGTTCATATTCCAGTTCATGATCTGAAGAATGAACAAGTTCACGTTCTAGTTCTTTATTTGCAAATATGTTGCGTTCAGTTCAACGTTCCCACGGAAATTAACGTGTTCAATGAACGCGTTCATTTGAACTCGTTCTTGCACAACACTGCTGATCGATCGGTGCATCTCTAGTGTGGTTTCCCTCTTCTCTTCTCTGCTCTTAGAAAAGCTCTGTTTTCTCTCGTCAGCGCCGGCGAGGATGGAGAACCAGCTGCAGCGGATGGTGGCGGAGAGGAAGGACATGGTGGAGACGGTGATGGAGGTGTTCGAGCAGGGCGCCGAGGTGGTGGCCAGCATCGCCGGAGACCTCTTCCCCGTCTTCTCCATCGCCGCCCCCATCGTCAAGCTGGCGCTGGACAACGTGGAGAGCAAGGAGGCGGCGTTCATGAAGGAGCAGTTCCAGAAGGTCCGGGACCGGCTGGAGGCGGCCTCCGAGGAGCAGCGCCGCATCAGCGAGCAGATCAAGAGGAGCGCCGTGGACGCCGCCTACTTCTCCGTGGAGGAGAACATCACCAACCAGTTCAGGAAGTACATGGACATCCTCAACGCCAGGCCCAAGTTCCGGGAGGTCAAGAAGAAGCTGTTCCTGGAGCACTTCGCCAAAACCGGCGGCGACAAGAACCTGCACACGCTGTACGGCGCCGTGACGGGGGACGGCTTCTCCGGCGAGCCCGTGCTGGAGGTCGTCCTCAACTACGAGGAGAAGAGCCGGCGGCCGCTGGAGGACTTCTGCGCCCGGATGAAGAGGCTGTTCTGCATCGGGCTGATCGCGCTGCTGGGCCAGGCCGCGCTGAAGGGCCACGGCGAGGAGGAGGAGGCGGCGCTGCTGAAGGACTGGGGCGAGAAGATGCAGGAGGTCCAGGCCCGGATGAACGCCGTCATCGAGGAGTGCATCGTGGGGTTCCCCAAGCAGGCGGAGCTGGACGCCCGGCGGCTGCTCCGGGACCGGGAGGCCGGCGCCACCTGCCAGCAGCTGGCCGACGCCGTGCTGGCGGCGCTGCGGGGGAAGTTCGACTGGGTGGGCTGGTCGGTGCGGGTGTTCCGGGCCCCCGGCGGCCTCTTCGCCGGCAGGAAGGAGCCGCACTGCTTCACGGGGAAGAGCCGCTTCACGCTGGGCGGCGGCGCCGGCGACGACCGGCTCCACGTCTGCGTGTCCTACAGCGCCTCGCCCGAGCCGCTGGACCGGGACCGGATCCGGCAGCTGATCGGGGAGCAGAAGAAGCCGGCGGTGGCGGGCGTGGCCGAGGCGCTGTTCCAGCTGCTGCCGGGCGACTGCGTGGTCCACGCCGTGAAGACCGGCAAGGACCTGGCCTGCTGCTGGAGCTTCGGGGACGAGCTGCACTACTGGGAGGAGCACAAGAACCTCTACGTCTGCGTCCACTCCGCCTGAAGGGCGACCTGAAGGTCCTGAAAGTCCTGAAGGTCCTGAAGGTCCTGAAGGTCGTCCTAAGGACGAAAGTCGTCCTAAAAGTCGTCTTGAATGGTCGTCCTGAAGGTCGTCCTAAAAATCCTGAAGGTCAGGACGACCTTCAGGACAAAAGTCGACCTAAAAGTCGTCCGGAAGGTCGTGCTGAAGGTCGTCCAGGATGAAGTTTCTGAAGGTCATCCTGAACGTCAGGACGACTTTTAGGACGACTTTCGTCCTAAAAGTCGTCTTGAAAGTTGTCCTGAACGTCGCCCTGAAGGTTTCTGAAGGTCGTCCTGAAGCATCCTAAAGGTCGTCCTAAAAGTCCTGAAGGTCAGGACCACCTTCAGGACGAAAGTTGTCCTAAAAGTCGACCTGAAGGTCATCCAGAAGTCGTTAAGGACGACCTTCAGGACGGAAGTCGTCCTGAAGGTGTCTGAAGGTCGTTTAGGATGACCTTCAGGACAAAGTTTCTGAAGGTCATCCTGAAGGTGTCTGAAGATCGTTCTAAAAGTCATCCTGAAGGTCAGGACGACTTTTAGGACGAAAGTCGTCCTGAAGGTCTACCTGAAGGTTTTTGAAGGTCGTCCTGAAGGTCATCTGAAGGTCATCTGAAGGTCGTCCTGAAGCATCCTAAAGGTTGTCCTAAATGTCCTGAAGGTCAGGACGACCTTCAGGACAAAAGTTGTCCTTAAAGTCGACCTGGACTCTTCAGGTCGACTTTTAGGACAGTTGTCCTAAAAGTCCTGAAGGTCCTTCAGGACGAATTTCGACCTGAGGGTTTCTGAAGGTCGTCCTGAAAGTCCACCTTCAGGACGAAAGTCATCCTAAAAGTCGACCTGAAGATCGTCCTGAAGGTTTCTGAAGGTCTTTCAGGACGACCTTCAGGATGGTCGTTCTGAAGGTCGTCCTAAAAGTCGTCCTAAGGTCGTCCTAAGGTCGTCCTGAAGGTCGTCTGAAGGTCGTCTGAAGGTCGTCCTCTCTCTTCTCCGTGTTTTGCACATATTTACTATCCAGCAGGTCTTTTCATCTGTAATTCTTCTCTTCTCTTTCTGAGCGTTTTTACTATCAGCTTCTTCTTCTTCTAAGTGGACACGAGGCGTTTCCACGGCAACCGCAACATAAACTGCGTTAAACTGACCAAAAGCACATATCGTCTTGTTTTAAATTTAACGTCTTTCGTAGAAATACAACCGTGTTTTTTTTTTTACAGTACACTGAGAGTTTTTTTCAGCAGTTATTCTCCAACATCCGTTGGTTTCTTTGCAAACTAAATGCTTTATCCTAATTTTAAATAAACTGCTGCAAACGTGTTGGATACACAAAATAATAAATAAAAAGTTTAAAAAATCACCACTTTTGTGCCTCAAGCTTCACCCAAGGGGTTGTGATCCGAATATTGTCCACGTTATACTTTAAGTTTACATTTATATATTTGAATAAGCAGTTGATTGTGGGAAGTTGGGTGTTTTTTAGAGACAATGATCAAACTTTATCTTCCCGTTCACATCGTCTCTGATGATTTTATGAGTTTTTGTTCTGATTTTTTAATGTTTTATTATAGAACTAATCTGAATGTTTCCCCTGTGGAGATTAAATGCTGACGCTGCACATCAGTTTCTTGGTAGTTCCTGTGTGTGATGGGGGTAATTAATATTGTTACGCAAATGCAACAAATAACATTAATCTTTTTCAAATAAACGTATTTTATTCAACCAACTTTCTCGATGATGATTTCTTTGTGATGCAACTTTGATTCTCGTTCATGTCGATTAAACTTACCGAACTTGAGTTTGTTAGAACCTGCAACCCTAATGGTGACTCAGCAAAACATTCAGCTCCTTCAGGTTGCTTTAAATCCTTAGACGCTTTAAGATATTCCAGGATTTCCAGGATTTTCCAGGCCCGTTGGGATATAACTTCCTCCTCCAGTAACACGACTCTAAACTTAGCTGATTCAGCTTTTTAAAATGTTTTATAGTTTTTGAAATATTACACTTTAGGTTTCATGGAAAATTCAGAAATTATAATGGATTTCAATTCTATTTCTGTTGGTTTTCTGAAAATATTAATTTTGTGGCACTGTGACTTTTACGTCTTTGTCAAACCGGCCCAGAGCTAATACGGTCAGTTTGGTCAATCTAACTCTCTAAATCCCAAACGATAACTCCTATGGTCATTGAAGTCAGATATCTGTGTTCAGGAGAGACATCTGCCGCTCTGTTGATACGGTTTATCATTTCAAAAATATGATGCTTCGTTCAGAGCATCAAAATCGCTTAGTCGTGCAGCTGATGCCTAAATACGGCGCTCATTCAGCTCCTCTTCAGCATCAAACAGCCGGAGAACTGGGTGTACGACAGTTTAAGACTATTTTGACCCTTTTAAATTCAGGAAAAGCCTAATTTGTGACCATTTAAACAGACCGATGAACGAGGGGGTTAATGGGACTGAAGACTGAAGACGTCGGCCTGAACCAGCTCCCACGACTCTACTTTATAGTGGTATTTATTTTATCGTGTTTGTCTGCTATATAAAACAAGTTTAGTTCTGGGAAAATTTGAAATTATATTTTTAATTTTGGGATAATTGTATTAACTGATTTAAATAATAATAATGATAAATCGAACCCTGCTTAACGTGCATTTGTTTTATATGTATTTACTTTCCAAACAGTTGTGTTACTACATAAACATTCTCTGTACATTATTACACGCTTAATCTTTTCTTTAATACTTTATTTATTCTTAAAAAGGATATCAGGACACTTCATTTCAGAAGATGAAGCCACTGACACGTATCTGTACTACTAAGGTTCAATCACACCAGTCAAATGTAAGATATGACAAAATAAATTATTTGAGACATGTTAAATTACTCTAAATTTTAATTGTTTATTGTATTAACAATTGCATTGTTGTGCAATTTTTAATTGTCGTTGATATCGTGTGTCGTCTAATGTTGCTTGTATCTTTTTACTGAGTCTTGCAGGGGGACTGCCAATGCAAATTAGCGTTTTTGGCTACAATTGGGTATATTTATATTTTAAAATGTTTATCAATGTACAATGTCCCTCCACACAAAATAAAGTGAAATGAAATAATACAAACGTACTTGAACTCCCCTGAGGGGGGCTGAAGTGTTTCACACCCTGCTGTTCGAGGGAGGAATCTTAAAGCGTAGAAAAATGAGGGAGAGGAAGTTTTTTATAGTTTGGAAACACCCATGGAGCCCTATAATCATGTGGTTGTGGTGTTTCTATCTTCAGCAGTCCAACACTTGTGTTCCTGCAAAACATTGCAGCAGCAGGAAAAGAGCAAGTGCATCTTCGGTGGATCGAGACGTCCCGACACTTTTACAGAGAACTTCTTCTTAGGCCGGATGTATTATAGCCATGTACTATAGAGGGAATACACATGACGTCACGGATGCGACTTCACGGCGGGTTTCGTCCCCTGAGTGGCAGAAAGACTGAGTGGCAGCGTAAACTTTCAGTTTGAGCAACTGGAAAACATCTAAAATGGAAAAGAGCTGTTGAGCGATCGACTGTACTCATAGATTTAGGAAGAAATCAGAGTTATCGTTTTACAGACTGACGAAAAATAAGCTTAAAGGGGACCTATTAGGAAAAACAGGTTTTTTTCTTGCTTTAACATATATAAAGTGGTCTCCCCTCAGCCTGCCAACTCAGAGAAGGAGGAAAGCAACCAAATTCTGCAGTGTCTGTACAGCCGCCCGGATGATCCATCCAGTGTCATGTGGCTTCTACGAACCGTTCAGATTCTGCTCCCGTCATTACGTAACGATGGGCGCGATTTACAGAGGTTGGCCTCCAATGTGTGAAACCACGCTGTGGCAGGGTGAGTGCCACGGGGGCCCGACCGAAGGACGGAGAGACACGGAGCTTTGTGCAGAACCCTTCTTTATTTAAGTTAAACCGCCACACACGTGCAGAAGCACCTTCACCCAGCTTCTCAGACCTCTCTGCTGCTGTCCTGCTCTGCCTTATAAAGGCAGGCCGGGTGGAGGCGTGGAAGCCACTCAGGTGGATGGGACACAGGTGCGTGTCCCGTCAACCTCTCCACCCGGCCACACACCCCCAACGCCAATCTCGAGCCGGGGTCCGTCCGGAACGAGCCTACCGCCCCCCCCCGCCCCCTCGGAGCAGGAGAGGAAGGCCCGGGGGTCGTCCCCGGCGTCGGCCTGACCAGCGCAACAGTCGGGGGGGGTCGCCCCCGGCGTCGGCCCGCCCGCCGTGGAAGACGCTCTCGGGGCCGGGCCCATGGTGGCCTCGGGCCACACGGTGCGTCCACGGCCGCGTCCCTCACGGCGCAGCCCCGTCCTGGAGCTGGTGCGTCCCGGACCACGCCCTCCTTTGTGACGCAGCCCGGCGCCGGCTGCTGGTCCGCCTCCAGGACCGCCTCTTCCCCCACACTCTGCTCTTGCCACAGGTCCGGCCCCGTCTCCGCGGGACCCGCCGTCGCGGGCGGCTGCGCCTCCGCAGCCGCCTCCCCCGCCAACTCCGCCTCCCCCTCCGTCTCCGCCGCTGACTCCATCCCAGGAGCCGTCGTCTGGCGGCCCGCAGCTTCTGCCTCGCGGCCCCTAAGCTGCGGCGCTGCCAGCGCTGCCGCGGCGAACCTCAGACGGGGTGCAGGGATGGGTCGCTCCGTCGGTCCCGCCGTCTCGGGAGCCTTCGCCTGGCGGCCCGCAGCTCCTGCCTCCCGGCCGCTGAGCTGCGGCGCTGGCATCTCCTCCCGCGCTGCTGGCGCAGGGGTGGGTCTCCCCGCGGCCACGAGCGCCTCCATTGCGGCCAGCTGCCGCTCGCCCTGGTCGCAGAACACGGCCGTCATGCCCGCCATGGCCTGGGCGAGCGCGTCCAGGGCCCGCTCCATGCCTCTCTCCGTCCGTCCCTCGAAGCCCCACGTTGGGCGCCAGATGTGGCAGGGCGAGTGCCACGGGGGCCCGACCGAAGGACGGAGAGACACGGAGCTTTGTGCAGAACCCTTCTTTATTTAAGTTAAACCGCCACACACGTGCAGAAGCACCTTCACCCAGCTTCTCAGACCTCTCTGCTGCTGTCCTGCTCTGCCTTATAAAGGCAGGCCGGGTGGAGGCGTGGCAGCCACTCAGGTGGATGGGACACAGGTGCGTGTCCCGTCAACCTCTCCACCCGGCCACACACGCCCACAACTAACTCCGCCGGCTGGAGCTTCCGCCATTTTCCTGTAGCGGTGTATCGTGTCATTCAGGCAGCCAATCAGCACAGTGCCTCATTATCATATTCTCCCCGCCCACTCAGAATCCTGCATAGATAATGAGGTTAGAGAATGGGAAGATAAAGACATGGCTCAGAGGCTGAATTTCTAATTTATTTAGCAAAAACCATCAAAAGCTTGTTTTTAAGACATTCAAGGCCTGTTTAAAATATGTATTAGATGCCATAATAGGTCCCCTTTAAGAGAGACAAATGGATCGCTGCAATTCGCAGAACCAACTGGATTCCAGGCACGGAAACATGGATTTGTGGTTCCCATTTTGTATCAGGTAATGTTGGATTTTTGGGTAGCTAATGATAAACGGTCAAATCATAAAGTTCGGTGTCCTCATCACTTTAATTTCGCCAACAAATCCTGCCTTGAAGTAGGACCAAGTGTCTTCAAGCTTTGCTTTGTGTATTTCCCCGGCGTAGAAATTAAGTACATATAAATATCAGGAAACTCAAATATTAATGTCCATGGACCACTGGTTCTTGGGGTAACTGTAGGGGTCACTGTCAAGTCCAACTGCCTTTAATTTAAGTCGATAATCGGCTTGTTATCCCGTCTTTTCCACTGTTTCCCTACTAGTTGCAGCCATTTTTTCCAGTTGGATGTTTTGCCACTCAGTGCGAGTAAGGGGGCGTGGTCCAGTGGGAATGTGACGTTGATGCAAACCCTCTATAGCCTGGTCAGTCAGACCCGTTCACTTGGCTCAGCGGCTCTGGTACCCTCCCGTTCACGGTCGTTTCCAGCGGTGGAGACGTACCCAACAATCACAGGGGGCTGGACTTTATGTGATGACTCATCCATCAAAACAACCAAGATGACCAACCATTTTCTTTTTCACTGCAAAACCATCCATCCATACCCGTTTTTTAAATCTGTACAGGGTCACGGGGGTCTGCCGGAGCCTATCCCATCTCATTACAGAGGCACGAGAGGCGAGGGTCCACCCTGGACAGGTCACCGCCAAACCAACAACCGTTACCTCTTTCTTCTTGTTACTAATCTGGTCGTTGCTCTGCCTATGTCACGTGCTTAACTTCTGTGGTGGAAATCTGAAAATAAAGACTGACAAAATAACCAAATGGTCTTTATGTCATTTAATGAAAACCTTGCAAGGGATTAGCATACAATTGAGATTGTGTAAGTAAATGTATAATAATCTATAGGATGTGTTGTAATGCCAAATGTCATCAATTCTGTAAACAGTCAAGAAAGAAATTACAATGGTCAGGTGATCAGGGGTTCCTTCCTGAGGGGTATTCCAGAAAGTGGGTTTTGTGAAAACTCTGAGTTTGTTAAGCCTGAGATGAGTTTTCAGTTCCAGAAAGCGATGTAACTCAAACTCTGAGTCAGTTACTACGGCAACTGACCCTGTGAGCCTAGCCTGCTCGCTAGCAGGTTTACTTCAATAAAGCCTGAGTTTCTCTCCGTCTCCTCCCTCAGTGGTGCCAATTCAGCCAATGGGCCTTTACGCATCCGTTTTCTGCACCACGGACAGCAAGCGGCAGAGTTAGAGAACATCTGACAAATGCAATTTAACTCATTGGGTTCACTTTATTCACTATGTCAGTGCGACAATATCACAGGGACATCCGAGTTTAACTTCAAACAGTTGAAGTCCAAATGCAAAAAGGAGAGGGAGGGAGCAGAAGACAGAAAGAGAGGAGTAAAAAAAAGTCAAATATTTCCCTTAAACAGATTTATAAGAGGGTAGGGTGATTTGATATCTTACCTTAAGATGAACTTGCATAATTAATCCATCAGTGGCTAACAGCCTCGTTAATATCTTCTGCTGCTGGGGCAACATTGGACCCATCACTTGCCTTCTTTCTTTCTTTTTTTTTTAAATTGCGTGGTTGTCTGCTTCCTTTTCATTTTTGTAAGTTAGTAACACTGCAGAGCGCGCTAAAAACGAGATTGATAGCGACCACTGTCGTCAGGGATGCTGGGACATCACATTTCAATATATGAGGGGGGGAATACAAGTGTTGGGAAAGATAATACCTAGTGAAATCAATCATGATGTTCTGACTTGCATTTGTAGTTATTTTATATATATATTAAGTAATAGAATACATCAATACAAATAGACACAGAGTAATTCCATAAATGTATAAAAAAAATAAAAAAAACATTTACATTTTCCCCTGAAGCCGAGGTGTGGCGGCTGCCCCTGATCTAAATGACAATACAATTTCATTCAATACCATTCCACCACTGCTTTCATCTGTAATATTATAAGACAGTGTGCTTAAATGTTAAATGAATACTGCATTCAAACTTACACATTGACTGCAGCAACTTTCTCCCACGCCAATTGTCTCTCCTTTGCTGCTGCAGCTGTGTTTTTTTTTTCCGAAATCCGCTCTCATACTCGCCATACGCACGTATTAACACTTCTAACTCCAGTGGCGTGAAGTATGTGGATCTTTAGATGCAGACTAATGTTTCCTCAAAGGGATTTTGTAAATTGAAATGTTAAATAAAGTTTGTTTTTTTTTAAAAGAAAAAGTATGTGGATCTTTTGTTGTCGCCGGTTGCCATGGTGAATCGTTGTATCAGGGCTCTATTGATGATGGCTTTTTATTTTCTTCACGCACGCGCTTAACTCGAGGTTAACAAACTCAGAGTTGATTGAACTAACTCATATCCGCTGTTCTGGAACCGAAAACTCTTAAGGCCCTGACACACCAACCCGACGTCGCCCGCTCTCTGCCGACTGCTGTGTCGGCTCGCGTCGCCTGTGGCTCACTAGACACACCGCAAATACGACACCCGACGGTGTCTGTATTCAGGGCATGGATGTATTATATAACTGGATACCGGATCGAAAATGGCCGCCCATTCATTTCAATGGAGTTTGCTCACCCAGCGCATCCGCCGAAAAGATTTCTGACTTCCTGGTTTACTTCCTGGTACACGGGCCCATAGAGCATGCGCAGTTGAGTCACCTCCCATGATGCTCTGGGGCCTCCCATCATGCCCCGGGGCAATGTGAACGAGCGCTGCGCGCTCTGGACAAGCGCTGCGCGCTCATGAGTCCTTCAGACCGGTAATGATAGATGTACACAATGAAATTAGGGGATTTATAGGGCAAATCAACCGATACTGTTCTCAAACTCATGGTTATAGACTATACATGGTTCATTTGTGTGTTTTTTTTAATTAAAGATAAAACGAGTCATTTTTATTTAAGATGAGACACCCCAGGTTAATAGGCTAAAATAGGGTAAAAATGTAAATAGCAGGTATCACCATGAAACTTCCCAAGTTTATTACTTACATTAAGACAAATATTTTTTGTATTACAAGTTTTGTCAAGTATTATGTTTAAATATGTCAAATATTATGTTTAAATGTGGTTAATTTGTGGAGTTTAATTTTTTTGAGTAAGGATAAAACGAGTCATCTTTATAAAAACAAACAAACAAAAAAACACATGGGATTCCCCACAATAACACAAGCTGTCATATGCTATTTATCTATATACCTTTGGGTAAATCTTTTTGTCTATTAATGATCGTGCAGTCCGAATGTTAGGCGTAATTAACTTTGCATTTTCTCTGATTCTTTTACAGCTTCTGGGCTCACATTAAGTGTTATTCCTGCCTGATATCTTATTTTCACAAACCATACACCGTTGGCTACAACGGAAATGTTTAAGTACAAGAATGACAAACCATTATTATTCTTGCTATTAAACATTTCCGTCTGTGATCCCCCTGGTCAGGGCGTTTAGACCGAGTGTGACCTGAGCGTCCCACCTGAGCTCTGTGCCATAGCGCGCAGCTCCAGCTCAATGAATGACAGAGGGTCTCCTGCTCAGCTGCTGCTCAACACTGATCAGAGCAGCTCCCCCTCGTTTACTGAGGTTTTATTATAAACCCAATGTCTTTTGTCATGGAAAAAAAAATTAAGAGACCACAAAAACACACCTTTGAGCCGTGTTTTCCACTTTTCTGAGTGATTATTCCGCCGAACGGTTTAGATTCAGCCATGCTCGTTCCCGAGACACACACGACCGCGCTTTGCGAGTGCACGGACAAAGCCGTGACGTCACGCCCAGAAAGAGACTTTTCTTTGACTTTTCTGGCCGTTATAAAACATTTTTGACGGATATAAAGTCCATGACTTAAAAATATAGAATACAAAGATTAGTAATTGCCGGTGATTACAGCTGGAGGTGTCCTGTGAACAGTTTTAGAGGCTTCTCTTTTACTATTGCGGTCTATGGGAAAAAAGCTTTCTGGGCCCCATGGGATTTTTTGTTGCAGTACCGCGGCTGGCCACTGGAAAAAATCGGCGTGCCTTCTGAGCGCGAGACTGGGGGCCTGATTCAGGGGCTCAAGGAGGAGGACAGCGCTTTTTTTTCAAAGCTTTATTGAGAAAATACAAGTGCAATACAAAACAGACAAACAAAAATCTTTGGAGAATTACCGCTCCTGAAATAAATCATGTATGAACATAAATGTTGGTTTAATAGATCTATTAGTCTAACAGTTGTAGCTACGCCTGTTAAGAAATTTGCTCCGAAAATTTCGTGATTTTCTGCCTGCCTGCCGGCTCGGGAGCTGGTTTATGGTTCCGCGTTAAATCGACGCAGAGCCTACGGCGTAGGGTACGGCGCTGCGTAACCTACGCCGTAGGCTCTGCGTTGGTGTAACGCAGAACCATAAATCAGCCTTTATTCTGGCGCGGTTTGAAAAAGACAAGCGAGTGATTATATACATCCACTGAGTGAATATTATGAAAGTAAAATATATATTTATCGCTAGAAATGTAATCAAAACGCATTCTTATGCAGAAACTAACTCAAAATATTGATTTTATTCATAAGAAATGTCCGCCATGTTTTTTTTTTGATTCAGTCCGCAAATGACGACGAAAAGCATTCTGGGAAATTCTGGGAGTAGCCAATCACAGAGTGAGCTCTTTGACCAACGGCCGACGCCGATTCGACATGTCGAACTTTATAACTTTGTTGTAGTTTTGTTTTTGTTTTTTTGTTAGATTTTTGTTAGACTTTTTTAGATTACGTTTATTGGAAAGTGTTTTTTTTTAAATTGCATAATTTGTCATTTGTTTTTGTTTTTTATTACATTAATTGAAATTTGATTTCTTAGGAAAAAGGGACAGATAAAATAAGCTTAGTCTTCTTTCTGTAAGGAAAGAGATTTGTATTGAACTGTTTTGTTTTTCTTTTAATGAATGAAATAAAGAATAAATAAATAACAGCAGGAAATGTTTCATAAATCCTCGGAGGGAGATTTTTAGTCGTCTGGATTCCTCTTTTCCAGTGAGACAGAGGAGTTTCAGCGTTTTTCCTCTGCTTCTCAACAAACCGGCAGGTTACGTCACTTCTCCGTTAACCGAAGCCCGCTCACTGCTTCAGCAGTTTTCATTAGAGTGATTAATACACACATAACTGATGAGCCTCTGCAATTCTCCTCTTTATTTCATTTTCAGAGTTAGAGCTGAGGAAGCAATCTGCAAACACTGATATACGCTGATCAACTTTTACCAATTACAGAGATGGTTTTTGAGGATAAATTAATTATTATATTATTTCTAAGCTGCAGGCCATACAAACCATCCAACTGTTGGTAACCGCTTTACGCTCTGCATGGTATTTGCCCCCCGTGCCGGGGGCTCCGGGGTATAACGAGTTAGGATAAGACATTTAATTACTTTCAAAATGCCCCCCTAAAAATTCATAAATGTGATACAAGCATGTGTAATGATACCCACAAGTATTAAACTATTATTCCAAGGTCACGATTGATTGATTGAAACCTTTATTGTCCCCTCTGGGGAAAATCAGTTGTCAAACAGCTCATGACATTTAAAAAGAGGAAGACTAACAGAAAAACAGAGTTGACAATGCAATAATAAATATAAACACCGGAGTCAGTTATTCGACCCCACCCACCCCCATCTCCCAAGGAACGTCTCTCTTTTGAAACGGGCATTACGACTTTTCGCGACCCACATCAGAGTTTCAGCCAGGGCAGCATAATGTGAAGCCGGGTGGAGATAAAAACTACATCAGTGAGCAGTAGAACGAGGCAACGACGACTGTCCGGAAGATGGTCCCTCGTGATTAATAAAGTACTTATCTATCTATCTGGAGCTAAATGTCACCAATAATATAACTGTATAATATTACGTCCAGTCGGAGATATTTCTATCCCGCCCTCGTCTCAATGTCTTCCTCACTATGGCCTCACAAACATGACATTTTCATTCATGCCGAAGTGGGAAATCTGGAAAGATCTGGGTGGCAGATCTCAGCAGGTCTTTGATGCCACAGTAATCTACCGGTCTGAACAGCCCGTCTCACGAGATAGTTTCCGATCCGGAGCTTCAAACAGACTGACGGAGTTCTGTCTTATCAGATGTTTTAGGATGATGGCTACTTTTTTCCTAGTTGCTTTTCTTCGTGTGTTTAGTTCTGGTTTGACTTCCCTTCTGATTGTTCTCACCTTTGTCTCATGACATAGGCCTGTGTTGAAAAAAATTGATTTTCCGATTCTAAATCGATTCTAAATTCTAAAAAATTGATTCGTATGTCTAAAGATTGATTTTTTTTTTTTCATCATTACATTACAACTTTTGGTATTTTTGTGTTTATGCCCAAGAAAGGATGTTTTGTTGGACACAATGTTTTTGCCTTTTAAATATGTTTAAAGGTATGAAAACATTAAAGTTTTCAGTTCTAATTGCATACATTTTCTATATTTCATTACTTTATATACTGTTTTGGGGTTACATTGGCATAAAATGCTAAAAACCAAATTCTCAAAAATTAAAAACCCGAAAAAGACAGTAAATGGAAAAAATATAAAAGGAATCTGGTAAAAAATAAAAACGATTTCTTTCGTCCTCTGATTGCTGCCCTGGATCTGTTTGGTAATTCTGACCCACACGATGTTTCTGAGAGCAATTATATCAGCATACTGGGAGGTGATTGGTCCTTACAGCATCATTAGCTGCCAATACTTGCTGTTGAATCTCAATATAATACCAGTATTAATATGTTGCAGAACTACACAGTCTACACAGTCATATCGTTCATCGTGCATGAATGCAACAGCTCAAAAAACAGTTTTAATAACATTAACCCAAATCAATATCGGAATCGAATCGAATTAAATCAAACCAAATCTTGATAATCGATTCTGAATCTTAAGAATCGGAATCGAATCGATTCTTGACATTTGAATCGATCCCCAGCCCTGGTTAGACAGTATATTGTCTTGTTTTCTGCCTTTATTGGGCTTTTTTACGCTGTTCAGTTCTTATTGTGACTTAAAATGACAACAGGTTTCTTTTCTATCAAGTACTTTTTAATCTTAAACCCTCATATCATTAAAGTAATCCCATATTGAGACTTGAACGGAGAACGTGTTGAACCCGTATCCACAGAGTTGTCAGGTGTGAATTCATCACCACAGATGGCATCCTTGTTAGTGGCCAGCTGAGCTGGTTGCTATGGTGATCCATGTTCCAGGTTTCACCACATACCTTGGAGTGTGTATGAGGAGGCCTTATTGCCACACACCTGTGATTGCCACTTTTACCTGGGCTGCTGCCACACAGAGAGCAAGCAGGGAGAGCAGAGAAGCCTATAGTTTTGGTTAATTTTGCCATGCTGTTTTTGTTATATACACCAAGCATGATATTCATGTGAAGTGGGTTTGTTTTTTCTTTCTTTCAAGTGCTGTTTAGTTGGTGTATCTGTTTCTACTCCCTATGTTAAAAGGAAAGTTTGCACCCTTGGTAGGCGAAGCGAGGTATGTAGCATTTAAATACTAGGGGCATGTGTTTTTGTTTGATTTAAGGGTGGGTTTTAAAGTAAAATGTGTAAATGTCAGATATGTTAAGTGTGCAACTATTGATATTTTGTTTTTAGTTTCAATAGCGCTTGATGATGGAATAAAAAACTTTTGTACCAGTTGAACTCTACGCTGTATCATTGATGCCAAGGGCTGTTACACGTACCATTGGGTTATCGATATTTGAAAGTAAAAAGGGGTCATTCGTGGTCATAAACCCAGAGACGAGTTTGAGAGTTTCATCTGGTGTTTTCTACCATCAGTTCCAACATCCACGGCTCGGTCAATGTTCCAATCTGAGCATCAAATTACAGAGTTATATTCATTATTGGCCAACTGTTGATGGAAATGACTACATGACTAAGCCAGAAGCTAACGGGGAGTGAATATTAGATTATAAACTCAACTCAGTTGCCATATTAATGGTACAGCATTAATGAACAAACATTTAGCAGTTGGATCCAACCCCAAAGGTGATGCTATCTCAATGGTGCATGTTTAATTTCTGAGCATAAAAGTTGCAGGTCCAAAATGGTGAACACTAGGGCTGGGGATCGATTCAAATTCCAAGAATCCATTCGATTCTGATTCGAAAGATCCAGAATCGATTATTCGATCCGAGTCGATCCAATATCGATTGGATTGGTGTTATTAAAAATGTTTTTTAAGCTGTTACCTGAACTGATGCAACAGATTAATACTAGTATTATATTGAGATTCAAAAGCAAGTATTGGCAGCTAATGATGCTGTAAGGACCAATTACCTCCCAGAATGCTGATATAATTGCTTTCAGAAACATTGTGTGGGGCAGAATTATCAAACAGATCCAGGACAGCAAACAGAGGATGCCAGAGGTGTCTTAACTATACATTACTGCTATAAGAACACTAACCTGGTGCCTTGTAAAAAATGACATTAAAATTCACCCTAAAGCTGTTATTGTTGAATACAAGTTTAACATGAAAATTACATTCATAGCCAGTAACAATGTAAACATTGTTTTTATTTTTATTAAAAGTAGAATAAATTAAATAAAAATATATTATTTTTCAAATTTCCTTGGACCGACTGGAACATATCTGGGATTACCTCTTCAGACAGACAATTGCGAGACATCATAACGTAGTTTGGTTCCCTTACTTTAATTAGCCGCCTGAAGCCCTCAGAAGACAGAATACGGGCGCATATCTTTGCAAATGAACCCCATGGAGAAAAGAAAGATACCATAATTAAGGCCACGTTTACACATAGCCGGGTATTTACAAAAACGGATATTTCCCCCTCTACGTTTTGAAAAATATCCTCGTTTACACGAACCCGCATGAATACGATGTTAAGGGTGCTATGAGCATCCAAACCTGCAGGGGGCAGTGTAACGAGAAGCGTAAAGTCATGCTAGCCAATCAGAATCCTGGAAAAAAACGTCAACAAATGACACGTGTGAAGCCTGAATAATATGGTTCCGCGTTAAATCGACGGCGTAGCCTACATACGGTGCACGTCGCCGCGTACCCTACGCCGTAGGCTCTGCGTTGGTGTAATGCGGAACCATAAATCAGCCTTGACTGCCAGTTACTCCAAGATGAACGAGAGTCTTTCGTTTGGAGTGACAAAGAAGTGGAGTTACTTTTAAGTGTGACTTTAGAATATAAAACAGGTAAAATACAAGAAAATATTGACGGTGGCCAAACAAATTGTAAACACAGGTCGCACAAATGATGCTGGTGAAGTTTCTGTGGCATAATGTGACGTTCTGAAGCCTAAATGTCCATTTCTCTTCGTTTACAAGCAAACGTGAAAACAGAGTTTTTGAAAATCTCCACTTTGGCCGGAGTTTTCAGAAATGATTGTTTTTGGTGACTTTGAGCTTCGTTTTCGTGTAAACAAACGGCCAAAACGCATGAAAACGCCACCGTTTTTGCTCCGTGTAAACAGGGCCTAAGATTACCACTAGAACTGACTGTGTTCATGGTCAAAACCTTCTTGAAACTTTAGTTTAGGCCTTCCCGTTCAGGCCTTCTCCTTCAGGCAACTTTCTGTCCACCCGTTGGTGGTTTAAAGGAACCTGCTGACACAAGACATCTGAATGGGCAAAGCGACGGTTTTAATCAGTACAGAATTACTTTTCCATGAACATTATTTGACCAGACAGTCCTGCATTGAGCCCGGTTCATCAGGTGACCTCAGGAACGCAGAAAAACATCACGTGGCAACGGGAGGATTCGCCCGCCTTGCAGGAGTACATTGTACTGCCACCCGTCACCTCGGCACAACCCTCGACTCTTGGAGTCATTCTGGTTTTGAGACAACTGGCCACATATTTTGGTCAGGTGGTCCACATCAGATGGTCCGTGGGAGGAGCTAAATCTCTGGCACGCGCCATCCAACCAGTTTAAGACTCTGAAAATGTCTGTTGGCAAAGACAACCAAGTAAAGTTGGTTATTAGGTTCTCAAAGAGAGGATGAGCCCTTTCAAGGACTTCTTTGTGGCTCAACTAACGCTGCCTCCATCCAGTCAGTTTTAATAGACTTCAGTTGAGTCGCCAAGCAGTGGTGGAGTCAGAAATGGTTGGTTTTACTGACGACCAGTACATGTGGCTCCAATGTTGTGGAGTATTGTGGGTTTTAGGTTCATTTACAACACTAATTCAAATTTGACACAATGGATCCTATAATATGGTCTCTACCGAACTGTGGAGCTAGCACCTCGTTCTTCCAACACTTATTCCAACACCACAAACTCAAACACATTGTGTTCGCTCTTCTCACGTCTTATCTCCGTTGTCCTCCCACCCTGCATACCAAGGACAAAGCAAGACTCAACAAGCATTCGTGGCATTGCTACTTGTCAGGAAGGAATTCCTCGTGTGCCTTGGAGTGATGGTCACATTCAGAGCTGATACCGTCTTCAGGCCGGAACCAAAGATTTCTTTCAGGACTTTTTTTGGCACAAAAGAATAAGAAGATGAAAAAAAGGGGAAAGGGCTCCCAAACAATATCAACTAATTATGTTGATAACTATCAACATGTTTTTCCGCCACTGAACATGAACATAAACGTTGAATTCCCAACTAAAAAACATTTCTGACATTCAATGAAGCAGATGGGCGACAATTATTGTTGTTTAGGGTAATTAAACAGTCTTTTTGCCACCTGTGGTCGCTTGTCTGTATATCTGATAGCAATATAATGCTGAAAAAGTCAACCTGAGTCTCATGAACGTGTTGGACAAGAGGACCCACTAAATTATAATTGGCTTACAATTAAATTCTGAACCCTCAAAGATGATTTTATGTTGACGAATGTTCATATGTTTGGGTTGTGTTCTGTGTTGTTTTGGTTCTGTTTGAGGTAGTCAGGCCCGGTTCTACGAGGGTGCATAAGCATGCATTGCACCCTCAGTTTATGTGTTTGCTCAGTTGAAAAGACGAAAAGAAAACTGACAATTTCATTTGAATTTCTATGTTTTATTTTCAGGGTAAGAAACATCTGTTGCTAGATTGTCTGATGGGTGAGGTAGCCCAGACTAAATGTAGCATTTTCTTTGTTCTGCAGCGATATTGCTGCAATAAAGCATTTGAAATACACAAAAATATTCTTGTTTTGCTAGTATCATTCCGCTTGAAATTATGGGAAAATGCATAATTTAGTGTTGAATAAGGTGCCCTGGAGGTAGTTCTGGTTGATAATGGTCAATGGTTAAGGATCGTTCTGTCTGACTTGGTTCTTGTCGTGTTTGGGGTGGTTGACAATGGCCAATGGGTAGGTAGGTGGGTGGGTGGTTAGGTAAGTATGGATGGGTAGGACTGTTGATTCACATTGTAAGCTTTAATTGATTTACATTTCAAGCTTTTGTTGAACCCCAAAAAGCTTTTACACATTTTCTACTTATCAAGTTCAAATGCTTTTTCTGCTTTGTGTTGTATGATGACGAAACACTGCTATCACACAAACATATTCCTGGATTTGTTGCAAATACATGTAAATAATACATATTTTGACATGTGATATCATAATGAAAGACTTTCATGTTTATTGTTGGAAAGAGTTGCATTAAAAGCACACGTCATCATTGTAAATACCTGTGAAGTGGACCAGGGGAGGAAAGGCCACTGCACTGTTTGCGTAATGAGGTTGGGTTAAGCGCTGATCCAGCTCCTAAAATCAACATCAAGTTCTTGCAAGCTGCTTTCCAGTGAAACACAACTACCGGTATATTGAAAATAAAATACTGGCTTTACCTTTGCAACATACCTGTGCTTCACATACCTGTTACGTACCCTCATATGTCTCAACAGGCACTGAAGATACCTGAAGACACAGACATACCTGTGGCGGAGCTTTAAACCAGCCTGTTTGTTAATGAATTGAGTGACAGGTATGACTCAACAAGTACATGCAAAACACCTGCTGTTACTTCGCTAAGAACTGAATATAATAACTCCACAAAGATCAGACAGGTGCTTCTGTCATGTTCACAAATTTATAGTCTGTAATAATCCTGAGATTCTTCTGTAACACGGTGATGTAATCTGAAAACTGTGTTTTTCAAGGGTTGAGTCTGTCACGGGGCGTGTGAGTGACATGCGCCGTCTAGCTTCAGGTTAGGTTAAATTTAAGGAGATTAGTTCTCCATTGTTGGATTGCAGTTAAAATGTGACACAGCAGATCAGTTTTGGCTTTGGATAAGATTAGAATATATTGTTTTCTAAACATATTTAATGCAAAGATTATTGTGACTCTTTTATTTCATTAGATTAAAGTCAAATCCGTCTAAAACCTTATTTTCACTTGCTTTTTCTGTATTCGTGGTACGTCTGTCATTCCTTTGGGAAGCTCTAATCTCAGTTAGCTGCAAATTCCGTCTGTCTGGCTTTTGGAAAATCTGATTTCATAGTGTTTGGTTATGTAGTGACATTATATACCCCTTATATAAGTTTATATAAGTTTAGGCTGTTACTTAGAAACTAGTAAGTTCATTAACTTTGATAACCAGAATAAATCCCAGACTGTAATAAAACACTGGATGAAACCTTCGGTCATGTGACGTTTTTTTGCTTGCTAAAAACAGTAGCATGATGATTACGGATGAGGGGGTGATAAAGCCCAGCCATTGGCTGAGCTAGCTCTCAATCAATCTTATTAGAAATTAATTTAATTCATTCTCCTGGTGTTTTCAAAAAAAATTCACCCCCTCAGAGTTGTCATGGACGTGAAATCAATTGATTGAGACCAAAACATTATTTTGAACCAGGCTGTAAATATGTTTATTTCTGCTCTAAAGTTGTTTTAACAAGTTTTATCACACGAGGCCGCCCTCTGGCGGCCAGTTAAGGAACTGCGGCGAATCTCAACCCGGAAGTTGGATGATTGGCGCTTCATTGAGTTAATCCATTAATTAATTTACTTTGATCACGTTTCACAGACTGATGGAGAGCAAGTGGGGGAAACACTTTAAAGCGAAAGAAAACCATAGTAAAGTCAGATTCCAATTCTAACCTTTATTAATATTATTCATTTGAATAATCATGGTTCATTTTAAAAAGCTTTTTATTTGTTTAGTTTCCACTATTAATATTTATCTTTCATTGAATCTCATATGCTTTT
Organism: Cololabis saira; assembly: GCF_033807715.1. NCBI lineage: Eukaryota > Metazoa > Chordata > Actinopteri > Beloniformes > Belonidae > Cololabis > Cololabis saira. Next base: position 37,189,984 of record NC_084589.1, on the reverse strand, counting down.
TTAATCACGCATTCCTTATAATTCCTGTTTTCCTCATCACCAAACTTCAAAGACCAAGCATATTAAAAAATACCTGACAACCGTTTCCAATCCTGAGCGGTGAATGCTGAACATGTATTTCCCAAACAGCGTTTTCACCTCAAAATAATGAAACTTTGTGGGTGACTATATGAAAAAACCCAACACTGAGTCAGGAGTCAGGAGCTAAGAGGGCCGCGATCACCATCTAGTGGCCAACGGCGGTACAACATCCTCGAGAGACGCTTGACAACGGAATATGACCAAACCTCTGCATGATTTTATAAATGATTGAATTCTTCCCAGTTTTGTTGTTCATTGTCAGTTTATATGTTTTTTCTTAAACTTTTATTTAAAAGAAGTAAATGATTGAGCTAAATCTTCAGGATGTCTTTCTTAAAGGGATTGTGACATGAAAAACACATTTTTCTTGATTTTTTGTGTTTAGTTGTGTGTCTTGACATCAATTACACCCAAATGGGGGGGGGCCGTGGGGCCCTGTCCCTAGCCGGTGGGGGCCTTGGGGGCCTATGGGGGGGGTGGCTGGGGGGGGCTCGGGCGGGGGGCTGTGGCTTGGGCGTCTCCGGGTCTCCCGGGGGGGGCTGGGCCGTGGACGTGGGGGTCCCACTCGGAGGGCCCGGCCCTGCCTGGGTGGGGGGTGGCTGTCTGCGCTGGGGGGGCATTGCTGCCTTGGTCCTCCGTCGCTGGGCGGGGGCCGAGTGCCCCTGCGGATGTGGGGACTCCGTGACCCTTGGGGTGTCCGCCGGGGTGGCCTCGGGGGGGGGGGTGGGGCCGGGTCCGGGGATCGGGCCTCCCCTGACCGGGGGGTGCACGGGCGGGCGCGGCGGCGGGGTGGCACCATTCCCAGGTGTCTATGTCTTATGTTGTCAGTATGAATGGGAGGATGTTGGACCGTTTCCCCCTCCGTCTGGGGGCTCCGGCGGCGCCGGGGGCGCCCGTGGAGGTACGGTGGGGCCCTGGCCCGGCTCGGAGGGCCGGCCCCCGTCTACTGGATGGCCGGTGGGGGGACGCGGGTGTCTTATCAGGGCCGGCTTTGCTGGTCCTGCTTCCTGGCTTCGGCCTCCGCTCCCCCTCCTTCCCCCCCTACACGATTCATACGCACATAGGCGAAGGGCGGGGGGTCCGGGTCGTGGGGGGCACTGTCCCGCGTGGCCCGGCACTCCCCGCCTCACGGTTTTAACAGCAAAATAGACACTGCACATTCAACACTTAATAAATACATTTGACAAGGACACGTAGTTCGGGAGGGGGGGGTCGGTGTCAATCGATACTTGGCCCTCCCCCTCCCCGTTTTTATGGCATTAATCACATGCACTCAACACCAGGGGCGGGAGGGGGTCCCACATCCCCCGCGTTCCCTCACAGGCCTGGGATAGGTGGGTCGGGATACCCGGGCCTGGCTGGGCTCGCCGTGCGGCCTGGGGTGCCTTCTGGCGGTGCTGGACCCCCCCGGGGAGGGGGAAACGGTGCGTGATTGTGTGTCTGTGTCGGTGAGAATGCGGTATGGAAGGGTCCTGCCATGGAGGATTTGGGCCTCCATTGGCAGGACAACAAAACTTAATAATTTATCAATATTATATTATGCAAAGATGGTTATTATTATTATTATTATTATTATTATTAGTAGTATTATTATTATGTATAGTATATCTTATTATTAGTATAGGTATCGGATAGGTGAATGGATGAATGAATGGGATGCCTGGGTCTGGGGCCCTCCGTTGTCGGGCCTGCACGGGTGTCGCCCTGTTGGGGGGGTTCCCTCTCTCCGGGCCCGTCTCCGGTCCCCCCCGGGTCGTTGGCCTGAAGGGTGAGGGCCTCCTGGCCGCGTGTCCGGCCCGGCCCGGGTGGCCGGGGATTGCCTGGGTCGCGGTCCGCCGCCGCGGGATCCCTGGCTGCTTCTTCCCGCACCCCCTCGGCCGCCGCCGGGGGGGGGGGGGGGGGGGGGGGTGGGGGGCCTCGCAGGCGGTGGGTTGCCTCCCTCCTACTTCTCCCCTCAGTGGGGTTGCCGGTGGCCTGGGTTCCGGGCTCTTCCGTGTCGGCCTCTGGTCTCGCGGGTGGCGGGGTTGCTCCCCCACTATAGATACACTTCAGGTAGAGCTTTGTTTGGTTTATTACACACACACACACACACACACACACACACACACGCGCATGATCATATACATACACACACACACACACATAGACATACACACTGGCTTGTTCACCTGCATGCTGGCTCTCTAGTTTTTGGGTTTAGGTAGCGGTAGCGATAGCTTAGCTCAGACTGCGATCAGATCTCAAGATTTAGGTCGATTGCTGTTATTGTTTTGGTTGGCTCCGTGCCGGTTTCGTACTTTGTTTGTGGTTTTTTGATGCAGATTTCCAGTGCTTGACGTGTGTTTCCGTGTGTTCCTGCTTCCTGGATTGGCAGTGGATGTCGTCGTCTTTTATTTTTTTATTAATGTCTGTTTGTGTTTTAAAGTTGTCTTTTAAATCCTCCCTTCAAACATACACTGGTTAGTTTTTGGGGGACCAGGGGCCTCATGTACAAAGACTTGCGTGGATTTCCTACTGAAACATGGCGTACGCTTAAATCCAGAAAACGTCCTACGCACAAAAAAATCCAGATGTATGAAACTGTGCGTAGGCATGAATCCAAGCACATTTCCTTTGTACATCCCAATCAACGTGGAATTGAGCGCACATGTAGGAGTACCAGACTCCTCCCTGTCCACGCCTCCATTTAAATATGCAAATGTATTTAAATAGGCCCTCGAGGGCCGGTTTCCCTGTTTAATTGCACCATGATACAAGGAGCTGTGTCATCAACAGAACTATCCAGACTTTGATGACAAGCTGGTGACGATCATTAATTAGAATCAGGTGTGTTAAAGCAGTGAAACATCTAAAACATGCAGGACACCGGTCCTTCTGGGATTCAGTTTGACACCTGTGACATATTTTTGTATTTTTTTTTAATATTCTTTATTTCATTCAAAAAAATAAAATAATTCAATACAAATACAAATGTTCTTAACTCGTGAATGAAAAGCAAGCAGAAAGAAGAAGAATCTTATCTGATCTGCCCCTTTTTCCAAGAAATAACTTCACAAATAACATAAATTAATCATATAATCTGTACATTAATGGAATGAAAATGCTTCCTGTTAACGTACACATATTCATCCAGTGATGCTGCTTTTATAGCAATGTGTATGCAGTCGATAGCTCTGATTACATTAGGAAAACCGGCTAAATATTCTTTCTCTTCTTACTGCGCCATTTGCGATATCTTCTAACACTGCCAAAGCTGCCATTGTTGTTAACAGTATTTCTGCACCACTTTGCTTTTATATCCACTCGTGTAATTGCAGACAGGTAAATGTGTTAATTGTTCATCAGTGTGTCTCTGATGTGCACATCACTCTGAGGGCTAATTGTTTTCACATTATTAACAGTTTCCCAGCATCACCACTAAGTGTCGCCAACGGACCAATAGCTGTGGAAACGTGCGTACGCCAGCCATGAAGTTGGCGTCGGGCACCGCACATTTCCACGGTCATTTCACTCTTGATACATCTGAATGTTTGCGTGGAAAAGGGCGTACGCCATGTTTTTGTGCGTACGCACGCTTTGTACATGAGGCCCCAGGACCGGTGAGGTACAAACATACAGGGTCAGCCCCTCAGTGGGTGGAGCCTATCCCAGCTGTCACTCACAGAGAGGTGGGGTACACCCGGATCAAGCTGTCGGTGCTGCAATAACCATACATTTGTAACGACAACATAACTGGTGCTGAATATGCAGTGACCACTTATTTGAAGTATTTGGCACCTGCAATCCGGTGCAGGTGTCGCGGAACCGTGATAAACTAGGGTCACAAACAGGTTACAGGTTCTTTTGCGTCTTAAACTTAAACAAAAATGAAATTATATCAGAAAAATCAAAGACGCAAAACATACATAAAACAATTTAGAAGAGAAATACACACATTTAGATGATACAATAAGTAAATAAAGCTTTTTAAAGTATCTTGTTCCTCTCCGATGTGGTTGTAAAAACTTTTTTTTCTTTTTTAAATATCTGCATTTCCACTTCACTTCAGAGCTTATTTTCACCAGACAGGACTTACCTGTAGAGTTGCCTCAGACTCCCTTTATTTCTGATCGTTTGCTTTACCGATCACAATCACATCCTTTCGACTATTCCTTCAAAGTAAAAGCCCGGTGGGCGTCCCTCAGGGCTGCAGCTGCCGTTGATCCTGCAGCAGTTTGGACTCTTGGGGTCACAGAGTGAAAAACCTGCTGCAGGCAAAGTTCACGGTACCGTCTTCTCACCTTTAACACACTTTCAAGTCCCAGGTGTTGTTGTGCACAACAGTGAGTCAGAAACACCCTGAAGTTTCAGCAGCAGCCAGAGTAAACAGAGATATTGATTAAATCCAAACATGCAGCTGAGGTTAATTCATATTCATATAAATTCATGTAATTGACCTGGCGGCCGGTTTGCTGTCAACACTTCTCAGCGTTTAGCATCAAGTTTACGCCTGAGCTGTAAATAAAGACCATACGGAACAAAGTCATTCAAATTTCAGAGAATATGTTTTATTTTGCTGTTTATTTCACTAACAGACCTCCAGGACCCGCTGTGGGGTTGATCCAGGTTTGCTTTGGCACTTAGTCCGGTTTTGTTTGGTGGATTCCCCCTCCATCACCGTGCTCTTCATCCGCTGTCTCAGCTCTGAGGTAGATTTATTATTATTATTATTAGTAGTAGTAGTAGTAGTAGTAGTAGTAGTAGTAGTAGTAGTAGTAGTATTATTATTTTTTATTTTTATTTTTTTTATGAATCATTATTTTTGGCATATTTAAAAAATGTGTATTTAAAACTTGAACCACATCTCCTGGCACGGCCGCCGATAGGGGGGGGGGGGGGAAAGGGCAGAACTGAAGAGAATTTTTTTTTTTTTTTTTTTTAATTCTCATTAAATTATGGAATCATTTTTCAAAATGTTTCAAAATATCCCTATTTGTAGAAAAAATATGTAGTATTTGAGTTACATAAAAGCTTGTTATTTGTTTTCTTCCTAATTGTCCTTGTGGTCAAGAACCCCCAACACAAAAATGGTTTGGCCGCTGATCAAAATTTTATGTTATCATTTAATTCAACCATTAGAATGGTCAAAATGTCTGGTCAGCACAAGTCCGGTGCTCAGAAAAGAGAAGAAGAGAAGAATAAAATAGAGGCCTCATAGATTCTCTACACAAATATTTTAAAAAGGGGGTGACGGTGAAGCTGGAATTAATAAAGTCAGCGTAGAGCAAGGTGAGAAACAGAGCAGCCAACGTTTACCAACCTTGTAACTTAACCTAACTGGCAATCTCTAATGTTAACGTTCATTAGCTTGTATAAAAACTTTAAGAGCAGAGGGAGAGGAGAGGAAGAGGGAGAAGGAGAGGTCCGTGCGCAGGGGGGCCCATCTTAGATTATTTTGTCCCGGGCCCCGGCAGGACTGTCAGCTGCCCTGTCTCCTGGCATGAGTAAATGAGCTTGTGTTTGTCCTTACTGACGTGGGACTACTTCCCAGGGTGGAAATCTTTTTTTTTCTTTCCACACCCCCACGGGTCCCCACAAGTAATAAATAATACTTAAACTCCAACGTAGGCTATAGTACAAGGAAACATAGTAGTGTTGTTGTTATAGAGTTGGACCACCAGAGGGCGCCGTTTTGCCTTTTATGAGCAGGTTAGGAAGGAATAATTACCTGACTTTGGCATCGTCAGGTTGTTTCTTTTTAATTATTATTATAACAAATATAGATTTAGATTTTATTGATCTATTATAGATTGACTGTTTTGTTTCTTAGATAAGATTTTACAGGACTGAGCTCATCTATACACATGCACACAGATATATATTATATTATATATATATATATATATATATATATATATATATATATATATATATATATATATATATATATAATATGTATATGTGTGTGTGTATGTGTATATATATATATGTATATGTGTATATATATATATATATACACACATGTATGTATATGTGTATATTTGTATATCTTTATTTAAACTCGAAAATCATTGAGGGCGAGCCCTCATTTACAATGACGTCGAGCAATACAAAAGTAAAAAAAACAAAAGACAGGGACAAAAACACAACAAAAGAGCAGTCAATTTAAACAAATATGAAGTTACAATTAATAAATAATGTAACAATAAAATCAATTAAAACAGATACAAGCAGTGCTTAAAAGATTTAAGATCAGGGATTTAAAATGACCAAAAGACACTAGTGAATTAATTTTTAGAGTGTTTTGTAATGAGTTCCAGGTGGAAGGTGCAGAAAATGTATGTATGTATGTATGTATGTATGTATGTATGTATGTATGTATGTATGTATGTATGTATGTATGTATGTATAATTTATATTTATAAGATAATTGATTTGAGTAAGTGAGGGGGCTGTTTGTGTGCTGGTGAAGGGAGACTGGGCTGCATTCGTTTAGATGGTTTTTAAAGTAGAAAATACTCCCTGGAGCTGCAGATCCACCCGAGTTGTAGGCCAGCTCTCTATTTGATCTCCTTATCTTCCGTTAAATGTTTAACTGTTCTGTCCTCCAGCCGCGTGCAGCTCAGGAAAGGGTTAAGTTGTTTTACAGTTTCCTGCTGAGAGGAGGTCCTTCTGGTAAGAGCTTGGCAGCAGACTCATCACTCGTTGCTCTGGGAACAAGAACTGCGCAGACTTCCATCTACTGTCAGCTCCAGTTTTCGCTTCTTTTTCAAGCAGGTTGGTCCTTTTGTTCTGGTTCTGGTTTCTGAACAGGTCATCTTTCCCTATCTCTGTTTATCGTACTATGACAGATGTAGGAGGATGGAGGAGATCAGCTTGGGGACGTTTGTAACGTCAGATTTTAAAAGCAGACCTGCAGAGAGACCTACTTACGCGTGTGAGATAGGAAGTACTAAATACCACAGATAACAGATACATACACACATATATATATATATATATATATATATATATATATATATATATATATATGTATATATATATACCCGAACTACCTTTCGTTACAATAGTTTCTCTTCCACATCATATTAGAGGAACTTTGGACCCCTTTTTTTTGTCGTGTCATTTCAATCAAGTTTTTGCCTCTGTTTTTTAATCTTTCAGCCTTTGTTTATGGATGTTTGTGTGTGTGTGTTTGGGGGGGCGGGGTCTGATAATCACAGCATAGGTGGATTCAGTTGATCTGCAGTTGAAACGGCTGTAAACAGGAAGCGGGTATCCGTCTCTTTCCCACCACCGCCTGCGTGAGAAGAAGCTTCTGGTACCCTTTTTCCACCAAACCGGTTCCAGGGCTGGTGCTGGTTCACAACTGGTTTGGGTGGGAACATCAGATGCTTTTAATCAAAGACCGTCAGGTTATCACATTTCCATCAAGCGTCATCTCGTGGACAGACGGCCTAAAATTAGTCTCTAATACCCACCAAACCAGTTCCAGAGCTAGTTCTGGGCCCGTGCTGGTGCTGGTTCACCGGTTTGTTTTTCCACAGCTCCGGTGCTAAGGGGAGCCACGTCATTACGTCACTCCAAACGTCAGTTACGTTGCTGCGTTTGCGTTAAAGTTGCAGCAACAACAAGGCATCTGCTCTAATAGGACTTGGTCCACGTAGCTCCTCCGTGGACACATCTCTAAAAGACAGGTTGTCTCCTCCTCAGACCCATGATGCTTTGCTGCATCCAGATTAATTCTTATTTGAAAATGTCTCCGTCTCCCAGTCTTGCTGTTGCCGTTGGTCTTAATAACTCCCCCCCTCTCCGCTTAAGCCGGGCAGACACTGTGCGATTATCGGCTCGTTTTGAGCCGATTTTTCAGTCGTGCGACTATTTTTTGGATCGGGACAGATTTTGACCCAATTGTTGCTCGTGCCTCGTGCAGTGTACGTGGGGTAACGACGAGAGATTAACACCTCACGACGAGCTCCCGATCAGGAATCGTGAGCTCGCAAGAAAATCAAGCGTGTTTGAAATCCTGGTCGCTCCTCGTGAAGGAATCGCACAGTTGAAGCAGCTACGACCCGATTTGCCTCATCCTTTCGCAGAGAGCATGCGCAATCTCTGATGCCACGTCAAAAACTATTATTTGTAGTTTAAGTTTTGCAAATTCACATTACAAATCATGTTTTAATAGCAGAAAAAAAGACCGCATTTCCACATACGGTGCGGGTCGCCGCGTAGCCTACGCCGTAGGTCTGCGTTGGTGTAACGCGGAACCATACATCAGCCTTTAGTGCACGCTCTGCGCTGTTCGGAACACTTCTCTTCTCTGTTGTGCTCATTTTGCTGGGACGTCGGGTCCCTCCGCCGAGACACAACTTTTGCGGTATGCGTTCATTGTTGTGTCTAAAAATGATGCGCAGTGCCGACCCAATCAGAAACGGTACAGATATTTTGGGATTTTTTTTATATATATAAAAAAATTAAATTATAAAAAAATAAAGGATCCCATAACCTTTGATCAGGTGGGCAGGACGCACGTTTGGGTGAACACAGCTCACACCTGCCCCAAAACCGGCCTCGAGATCCAGTAACAGAGGTCCGACGGGAGGATTATGATCGTATAGTGTGAGCAGACGGGTCGCATCCGAGCATCGGGTCGTACAGTGTGAGAACATAAATCGTGGGCTGTGAACTTTTGAACGCAGCAATCTAGTCGTGCAGTGTGAGATGGGGCAGTCTCACACGATTTAAAATAACGCACAGTGTATGCCCAGCTTTACGTAAGCGGTTCTTTTCTCTGGCCCAGCAAAGAGTTGGTGCTACCTTGGAACCGGAACCAGTTCTTTGTCCGTGGAAACAGAAAGCCCGGTTCCAAACTCAGCACTGGAACCAGAACCAGAACCAGCCCTGGAACCGGTTTGGTGGAAAAGGGGGTAACGGTGATGTCGTTGATCCGTTTATATCCTGAGAACCTGTTACTAGAGTTGCCACCCGTCCCGTAAAATACGGAATTGTCCTTTATTTGAGAAAAAAAATGTTGCGTCCCGTATTGAACTAATACGGGACGATTTGTCCCGTATTTTCATTAACTTTTACACCATATTCTAGTTGAATTATTGAAATAAATTAACTTTTACACCATATTCTAGTTGAATTATTGAAATAAATTAACCTTTAAACCATATTCTTGTTGAATTATTGAAATAAATTAAACTTTTACACCATATTCTAGTTGAATGATTGAAATAAATTAACCTTTAAACCATATTCTTGTTGAATTATTGAAATAAATTAACCTTTAAACCATATTCTTGTTGAATTATTGAAATAAATGAACTTTTACACCATATTCTAGTTGAATTATTGAAATAAATTAACTTTTACACCATATTCTAGTTGAATTATTGAAATAAATTAACTTTTACACCATATTCTAGTTGAATTATTGAAATAAATTAACTTTTACACCATATTCTTCACCTGTAGCTATATTATACATCTGGGCTGATGTGGACATACGTAGCATAGGACGATATTTCAGTTGCTATATGGTTGTCTGTCTGTACAGTCATGAAAGTTCAATGCTATTAAAGCACTTTAAACTTTAAATCAAAGCATTTTGTTTTTTCATATAAAATAAACAAATGTTTATGCAGTTTAGAAGTTTTGGGGCTTTTTTTTGGCTCCTGCGCTGCTGAAATCAGGGCGTCCCTTATTTCTATTTCTGAAAGGTGGCAACCCTACCTGTGACGTGGCTCTCACCGAGCACGTTTACCGCTAACGAACCGTCTCGTTTGTCCCCAGCAGCAGGCGGGATGTCGGTCACCATGAGCCGCGCCGACGGCGTGGCCACGTTCACGCTGACCTCTGACCCCCAGAGCCGCTGGCCCCCGCTGTGCCAGATCTTGAAGAGCCTGTGCTACAGCCCCGTGTGCTGCTCGGTGTCGCGGCAGCTGGGGCGGGTCCAGAGGACGTCGTCGTCCGTCCTCGGGGTGAGTGGACAGGTTCGTGTCGGCGTGGTATCGAGACCGAACTGGGCCGAAACTTCTGCTCTTTCCGTCCGCAGACGCTGCACATCATGACGGGGCTGATCAGCATGGGCCTCAGCGCCATCATCTCGTGCACCCGCGCCGGCTCCTGGTACCGCTCACAGATGGACCGCACCAACTTCCCCTACTGGCTGGGGGCTCTGGTGAGAACAACACGCCACTTAACCTGACAACCTTCATCAATAGTAACAAAATGTACTGTAATTATAGAGACAGTAGTTTGACTGTATGAGTCAATTAAAAAAAATCAAAAAGTTCAACCTCAAATTAATAAATATTAAATAAACTTCAACCTGAAATAAATAAATATCAAATAAAAGAATTCAACCTGAAATAAAAAAAATATTAACCTGAAATAAATATCAAATAAAAAGATTCAACCTAAAATAAACTGAAATAAATAAATATCAAATAAAAGATTCAACTTTAAATTTAAAAGAAATTAACTTGAAATAAATATCAAATTAAAAGATTCAACCTAAAATAAATGAAAAAATATGAAATAAAAAAACTTGAACCTGAAATAAATAAGTATTAAATAAACTTCAACCTGAAATAAATAAATATCAAATAAAAGAATTCAACCTGAAATAAAAAAAATATTAACCTGAAATAAATATCAAATAAAAAGATTCAACCTAAAATAAATGTAAAGAATATGAAATAAAAAACTTCAACCTGAAATAAATAAATATTAAATAAACTTCAACCTGAAATAAATCAATATCAAATAAAAATATTCAACCTGAAATTAAAAAAAATATTAACCTGAAAAAAAATATTAACCTGAAATAAATATCAAATTAAAAGATTCAACCTAAAATAAATTTAAAGAATATGAAATAAAAAAACTTCAACCTGAAATAAGTAAATATTGAATAAACTTCAACCTGAAATAAATAAAAATCAAATAAAAAAATTCAACCTGAAATAAGATAATATTAACCTGAAATAAATAAACATCAATTTAAAAGATTCAACATGAAATAAAAAAAACTTCAACCTGAAATAGGTAAATATTAAATAAAAGAATTCAACCTGAAATAAAAAAAATATTAACCTGAAATAAATATCAAATAAAAAGATTCAACCTAAAATAAATTGAAAGAATATGAAATAAAAAACTTCAACCTGAAATAAATAAATATTAAATAAACTTCAACCTGAAATAAATCAATATCAAATAAAAATATTCAACCTGAAATAAAAAAAATATTAAAAGATTCAACCTAAAATAAATTTAAAGAATATGAAATAAAAAAACTTCAACCTGAAATAAGTAAATATTGAATAAACTTCAACCTGAAATAAATAAAAATCAAATAAAAAAATTCAACCTGAAATAAAATATTAACCTGAAATAAATAAACATCAATTTAAAAGATTCAACATGAAATAAAAAAACTTCAACCTGAAATAAGTAAATATTAAATAAACTTCAACCTGAAACAAAAAAAATATCAAATTTAAAAAATGTTGCCTGAAATTTAAAATATATATATACAATGAACTTAACTTCAACCTGAAATGATAAATAAATGTTGAATAAAAAACTTAAAACTGACATGAATAAATATTAAATAACCCCAGTCTGGACTCCAGTCTCAGGTTGCCTCAGGGGTGTTTCTATCCCCCTGGGGGCCCTGGGCAGGAGAGACCATGGGGCCCCCCACAATCATGATGAATGAAGTCCAGGACCACAGATCAGCGACGACATTGTTTATTAAACAATTAACATATAAAAAAAATAATAAATAACATAACTATCTAAATGCAAACTTTGCATATCCCCTAACTTATGATGTGGCTGTGAATGTGTTTAGAAGAAAATGGCTGAATTCACTTTATTTTCGTGTCTCCAGAGCGATATGTTTGCTTCTTTTTCTCAAATTGTGAATCACTATTGCCCCACGTTGATGCTGGCTAGTAATGGGGCCCCATTAGGGAGATTCCTGACTGTCATTGCAGTGTCTATGGGGGTTTCAGGTTGTGTCGCTGCTATGGAGCGATATCAGCCGTAGAGCTGGGTATCATCACTGACCTCCCGATACGATACGATTCCGATACACTAGGTCCCAAGACGATACGATTTCCGATACGATACGATTTCCGATACGATACGATATCGATATTCTGGTTACAATAAGGGAGTAACATGATCCTTCCACGCGCCACGTCCGGCCAGAGAATCCCCACCCTGCCTGGTGAAAAGAAGCAGCCTGCTCACTCCTCAAGTAAGGAGACTTGAGCTCAGTGCAGGGCCTCCCGGGGTTGGTAGATGGAGCAATGCCCAGGACTGACTTGGGTGGAGCACTGGGTGATAAAATGGGGGAAAAAATCGGGATTTAAAAAAAAAAAATATATATATTTTTTTTTTTAAATCGATACTTGGATTTATGTATCGATAATCGTTCCTACACATGCATATCGATACAATATCGATATATCAATATTTTTAACCCACCCCTAGCCGTCTGTCGGGGGGCCCCTACTCTCAATTAGCTAGTGACAAATTGGAAAGGGCCCCGTGAGGGGGGTTTCTGATGCGTTGTCGTTGCAGCGGCTAAAGTAGTTTAATTATTTAGTCCCCGGGGCCCCCTTCAGCTCGGGTTCTTCAGTTCTGTTCTTCTTCTTTTCTAGTTCATTCTGTTCGGCATCTCGTGCATCCTGTCGGAGAAGTACCCGAGTCCATGTCTGGTGAGTGAAAACACAGCTTTATTTATTGTTTATGAAGTAAAAGATGAGCCGGTCGGGCCCGTGATGTTTTTTGCGTGAACACGTCCGTCGCTGCAGGTGATCCTCAACACGACTCTGAACCTGGCGGGCGTCGCCTTCGCCATCGCCGCCATCGTGCTCTACAGCATCAACATGTCTCAGTTGGACGTCAGGATCTGGTGTGACCAGCGCTACTACTTTGGTCCCACGAGCCCGACCCTGTCCGAGGACGAGCAGCACCTCAGGGACCAGTGTCTGGAGGGCCGGCAGCTGATCCAAGTGAGCGTGGGAAACACACCCGACATCATCATCGTCACGTCTGGGGTCTGATTCGGTCAAAACTTTAAACTTGAACAGTAGGAAAGGTTTATTTCGGATGATATCTTTTTTTTTTTTTTACTTTATTTTTCTATGTGCCACACCATAGTGACGTTCAGTATAACAACAGAAGAAAAAAAAACAACAACTAATATACATATATAGACATAAGACAGACACCAACCTCAACATATACACGAAGAAAAAAAAAAAAATAAATACATGAATAATTAAAAGGACATATCTAAACAACAAACACAAACAAAGCAAAGAGAGGCCTAACATGCCTTTAAATACCTTCCAGCCCCCCTGTTACCTCCCTCCCCTATACATCCCTTACACTTCACTCTTTTATGTATTAGCCAAAATTCCTATTTTCACAAATCCTTATTTCCATTCTTATTTCATAAACACAATACAACTAGAGGGAGAGAGACGCACCATGAGAGCAAGTAAACAAACAAGTACATGACAGTACCTCCAAAGATAAAAAGATAATAAAAAAATAAATAAATGAATAAAATAATAATAAAAAAATAAATAAATAAAAAAAATAAAATAAATTAAAATTAAATTAAATAAATAAAAAAAGAAAAAAAAACTAAGTGCTCCCCGTTCAGTTGTTGACTCCTCCATATTATTATTAATTATTATTATTATTATTATTATTATTATTATTATTATTATTATTATACTCCTCCATATCCGTCAAATAATCCATTGACCGCCTCAGTATTAAGAGTAGTAAGCTTTTAGGTGCTTTTAGATCTCTTCATGTCTTATGCTATCTTAACATTTCACCCCCATTTTTTATATAGCTCTCCCATTTAGCCCACAGCATGTGTCTCATCCCAAGATTTCCTCTGATTTTACATGTTTATTGCTCCATTTCTTTTACTTGTTCCATTAAGTCTCGCCATTTCTCTAAAACTGGACTTGATTTCTGAAGCCAGTTTTTTGTTATGAGTTTAAGAGCTGTTATTCTTAAAATTCTTATAAGGTTATTTCAGATGATATCTAATCTAAAAAAGTGAGCAATGACCCAAAACCACAAGTCCAGCGTCCGACCCATCGGTAAGCCCCGCCCCCCCTTAGTTACTGTTGCTAACTGGGACAATCTGTTGTTTTGTTTGCAGTTTTTACAAATATCTGGACACAGAATGATCTCATTTTGTTGAGGATCTTTCAAATGGGACATCAATATGCCGTTGGGTTGTATGGAAAGAAATAGATCTAAAAATAAAAACATAAACAGTCGGTAATAAAGTTATATTGGAGGGTGAGGTCCAAGCTGTCGTCATGACAACATCCAGGATCAACTCTATAATTGAACTGTGGATGTTTCAACAACATTTCTGCCGGTCGACGTTTCAAACTGGAACCTCGGAGAGGTGACCGGGGTGTCTACAGGTTTGATCGAGGTAAATGTAGCACTTTTTAAATACCATTTTCAAACTAAATTTAAGACCAAAAAGTCAAGTCACTAAAAAATCCAGTGCTGAGGTCGAGGTTGCCAGATCTGACAGGATCCAGCCCAAACGTGATGTAAAAGCCTGCCGAAATAATGAAAAACCAGCCGAATCAAACATTCTCTATGTTAAAACCATTAGTTATTAAATGCGTTATAAATTTCAAGATTCACAACACCACTAAATAGCCAAAAAAAGTTCAGACTCCAAACAAAGACTACAATTAAATTGAGTCAATTAAAGCAAATCAAATATCAGTGAGTTTATTGTGTAAGTTTCTACTTTTCTCTGCAATAGTGGCAACTTATTTGTTAATAATTTTTCCTAAATATTTAGTAAAAACCAGGAAAAGCAGCCCAAATATATATTTTTCAGCCTAACTGGACTGAAACTTTCCCAACCTGGCAACACAGATTTAGAACCTCCGCAGGAGATTCTCCTCAAAACGATGAAATAAACTTTTGAATGATGACTGGATACATTACCTCCAAAATTAAGACCCTTGGATTGAGATTTAAGTACATATAAAAAATAATACATTTAAAGGCCTTAGTTTAGCAAAAAAAAATGGAATTTAAGACTTTTTAAGGACCCGTCACCCCTGGGTGACGCCCGTGTCCGTGTCCCACCAGATGCTGCTGCGCGGCATCAACGGCGTGCTGATCGTCCTGTCGGTGCTGGAGCTCTGCGTCGTCTTCAGCTCGGCCGTGGTGGGGATCAAGGCCCTGAGGAACTCCGGGACCAAGGACCAAGACCAGGTGGGAGCAGTTTCTGAATCGTTGACGACGTAAAGCTCGGGGTTAAAATCTTGTTTAAGATACCACCTTTAAAATGTCATGGAGTGGGGGGCGCCAAGAACGACAAGTACCGACAGTTTGGAGTCGGTACCCTCCACTTAAAGGAGCATGAGGCCGGATTGAGGCAGGATTTATGAAAAAAATGTGTATACGTTTTAAGTTTTCTAGTAATAATGTCAGATGAAGCGTTCCAAACCCAAAAGAATGAGCCCTCTAGTGTATCTCTCCGTTGCCTTGAACAGGCTGTGTGCTGCAAAATGTGCTGCAATTGTGGGGCCGAATTTCCCGCGCTGTCCTGCGGATGTGACGTCACATGACGCTGCATGCGCGTTCTCCCCGTTCTCCCGTGCCGGCTTCACTGTTGGCTGCAGTACCCCCAACGGCCGTCGTGGTGAAGGGTGGTGCTAGAGAGTCTCATTTCTTAAAAGGAGCCTCATGCTCCTTTAAGCCTGATTTAAGGTTTTGCGTTAAACCAACGCAGAGCACACGCCGTTGCCGTGACGCCGTCGTGAACCCTTCAGACTTCTCCGTCTCTCCATTTCGCCGCGGTGCAATACCCCCCCCAGAGCGCTAGTTGATACTTTGTTTAGCTTCCTGATTTTCCGGTCACAGTGAATCAAAGGTAAGGACAACTATTGTGCAAAAAAACAAAACAACCCAAAAAAAAAAAAATCACACACACACGAAGAAAAGAGCATTGAAAGTTCACGACTGCTTCACGAACCGGAACCGGAAATGCGTTGCTACCAAGCAAACCAATCACAGCCCCCTCGGTCTGCGTTGGGTCCGTGTCGCATCGACGCATAGTTAAATTTTTTGGGAGGTGCACGTCAGGCTACGGCGTAGACTACAGAGAGCCTCCCGCGTAGGCTCTGCGTTGATTTAACGCAGAACCATAATTCAGCCTTTATACATCAATGTTGGTTTAAATCGATCTCCTCGACAGTCGCCGTGTTTGTTTTAAATCAGTAGCCAGTTCGTCGCTGCCCCCTGGTGGACGTGTTGCTTAGCAACCACTGGAAAGCAAACGATGCAGAGATAAGTGGAGTAGTGACAGAATACGGAAGAGTATTAGGGCCAGGCAGGAGAAAAATAAAAATAATATTTTAGAGGAGGAAGATTTTTTTTTCATTATGCACTTCGAGAAAAAAGTCGAAATGTTGAGAAAAAAGTCAAAGTTTTGTAAATATAGTTGAACAATAAGGTTCAGAATACAAGAATTGGCTTTACGATATTGTTTTGAAACACATATCACACATATGCAGTTGCATAAGAGAAACGTACCCTTAACGTTACACTCCAAGGATGTAAGTTAGTTACAGCTGCTGCTGCATAGCTGTCAGTCGCTCTCCTAACTGGATTTGATGGGCCAGAGGAGACATTTCGACTTTATTCAAGAAAATTTATTTCAACTTTATTCTCGAAATTTCGACTTTATTCACGAAATTTCAACTTTTTTCTTGAAATTGTATTTCAACATTAATCTCAACATTTCGACTTTTTCTCGACAATTTGCCTTTTTTCTCGAAGTCCACAATAAAAAAAAATATTCCCCTCTCAAATATTTTTTCTCCTGCATGGCCCTAATAATCGAACAAGATGCTCGAACATATGAAAAACGAGGCTCAAAAGCCACAAAAAAAACTGTTAAAACCTCGTGCCTTAGACCCCGTCCACACGTAGCCGGGTATTTTTAAAAACGAATATTTCCCCCCTCCGTTTATAAAAAAATTTGCATCCACACATAACCGAAGATCTGCGTTTTCGACCGCATTCATAAGCATTCTAACTCAGGGGTAGGCAACCCTGGTCATCTGCGGGTCCCGGGAAGCTGCACCTCCGCGGGCACCGCGGCTCCGCAGCATGGATCTATTATATAACGCTCCGCGGGCACCGTAGGGTGCGCGTCGCCGCGTACCCTACGGTTGTAGGCTCTGTGTCGGTGTAACGCAGTAAGCGGTGGTCAAGACCAGAGACCATTTATTTAATAGCTTGGAGAACAGATGCTGGATCATCTGTAGTAAACAAAAGTCGCACGTCAGAGCAGATTTGTTGTTGTTTTGGAGCATAATGTGACGTTTGAAAACGCAAAACTGCTCTCTGTCTCTGTCTACACGCATCTACATAAACGGAGTTTTCAAAAATCTTCACTTTGCCCGGAGTTTTTTTAAACCTTCGTTTATTTGCGTTTTCGTGTGGATGACAGGTCAAAACGTAGGAAAATATCTCCGGTTTAGCAGATATCCGCAGATATCCGGCTACGTGTGGACGGGGTCTTAGTGTCGTTCACACGGAACAGGATAAAGGCGTTACCATGGAAACTGGATACCAACCAATCATTCAATAAGGTCAAAATCAGAGGTCAATAAGTTTTTATAAATAATCCGCATTGTGCAGCCGTTTCACATCAGCTAGCGTCGCAGCTGGAGGAGAGGGGGGTGGTGGGGGTGTCTGATTGACATTTTTGTGGATACGCCCCAGCCCCCCAGTCTCGCGCTCAGAAGGTTTGCCGATTTTTTCCAGTGGCCAGCCGCGGTACTGCAACAAAAAATCCCATGGGGCCCAAAAAGCTTTTTTCCCATAGACTGCAATAGTAAAAGAGAAGCCTCTAAAACTGTTCACAGGAACCTCCAGCTGTAATCACCGGCAATTACTAATCTTTGTATTCTATATTTTTAAGTCATGGACTTTATATCCGTCAAAAATGTTTTATAACGGCCAGAAAAGTCAAAGAAAAGTCTCTTTCTGGGCGTGACGTCACGGCCGCGTCGGTGCCATTGATGTTGCCCCAGAGCATCATGGGAGGTGACTCAACTGCGCATGAACCAGGAAGTCAGAAATTTTTTCGGCACATGCGCTGGCTGAGCAGAATGCATTGAAATGAATGGGCGGCCATTTTGGGTACTGTATCCAGTTAATATTATAGATCCATGATACGCCCCCTGGCTGTGATTGGAGGAGCTGCGACAGAACACTGTAGGCTGCACCGCGGGCTGCAGGCAGCCCCCGGGTCTGGCAGTCAGAAGGCGCGCCGATTTTTTCCAGTGGCCAGCCGCGGTACTGCAACAAAAAATCCCATGTGGCCCAAAAAGCTTTTTTCCCATAGACCGCAATAGTAAAAGAGAAGCCTCTAAAACTGTTCACAGGAACCTCCAGCTGTAATCACCGGCAATTACTAATCTTTGTATTCTATATTTTAAGTCATGGACTTTATATCCGTCAAAAATGTTTTATAACGGCCAGAAAAGTAAAAGAAAAGTCTCTTTCTGGGCACGACGTCACAGCCGTGTCCGTGCATTCCACGGATGTTTATATTAATATATATTATGTAATTATATTATATTAATACATTAATAATATATGTAATACTATACATGTAATAATATACATTAATTAATATATTATATTAATACATATTATATTAATATTCGCGGCATTGCCCCGGGGCATGATGGGAGGCCCCAGAGCATCATGGGAGGTGACTCAACTGCGCATGCTCTATGGGCCGCTGTATGCGGAAGTAAACCCGGAAGTCAGGAACTTTTTCAGCGTATGTGCTGAGTGAGTAAAATGCATTGAAATGAATGGGCGGCCATTTTCAAAGTCCCATCCAGTTTTTATTAATACATCCATGGCTGCAGGTGGTGCCACTTGCCACAGGAGCAGATTTGTCCCCCTGAATGGCCCTGTTTATGTGATATTATCAGAAAATACAGGAAATATCAGAAAATGTGACCAAAAGTAAACTTACCAACTGCAACTTTAAGTTTCGATCGCTAAAGTCGACAAAAATACGGTGAAGCAGCGACACGTCTGCAGCGTTAATAGTTACACGGATACGAAAGAGAAAAGCGTCTGAAAATGTCGAGGATTAATCGGATTCTGAGTTGCACGTTTCACCTGTGTCTGGTTTTTTCAGGACGCTAGAGACGTTGAACTGTACAAGCCGCTGCTGGAGGAGGTCACCGCCAAGCCTGACGCCTGAGCGTCTTCAGGAGTCTGTACTACTTCTGGAGTCTCTTTTTAAGAGAGATTTAAAATAAACGCACCTCTACTTTCAAATGCACTTATTTCCACCCCGAACCCGGGGCTTTAATGTCCTTTTGTTTTAATTCTATTTTACTACCAAAGTCAAAGTTGTGTATGTGTGATGTTTTGTGATGGCCAGAGCTATTTCACCGGTAAAATGTCCCTAAATAAAGGCATTGAAACCAAACCTCAGCATATTTCACATCATTCGGGAGATTTTTGCAGATACAAATTGGAGGAAAGTATTTAGCTTTGTTACAAAAAGAAATCCAGCGATTAAAGCTGTTTTGAGCAAAGTGTCTCCACTTGGACACTGAAGAGGTTAAATGAGCAGCTGTGATGAGTTTCCTCATTAGCTGAAGACAAATGAAGATAAAAGAAGTTGTGAGGTGCCGAGTTTGCATCTCAACAGGAAGTCAGGAAACCTCCAGAAAACCCTCCGATGTTCTGGATTCAGATGAAACAGGAACTTGCATCAGACTGATGGAAAAGTGTGGAGAAGAAAACAACTACGGAGGTAGATTTGTGTCTTTATTATTCAATCAAAACAAATCAAAAAAATATGTTAATAATAAACCTGCACTACAATTTAAAAAAAAAAAAAGAAAAGCTTTTTCAACCAAATAATGAAAGTGTTTGAATGCAAAAAAATATTTGAACACAAGACACAACCCTGCCCCCATAAAGATCCGGCTCATGAACCAAGACGGACCAGAGCAAGTGTCGGACATGGTGGAGGTGGTTTCATGGTATGAATAGTAAAGCATCTAGTTAATGAATAGTAAAGCCTCTAGTTAGTGTTTAGTAAAGCCTGTAGTTAGTGTTTAGTAAAGCCTCTAGTTAGTGTTTAGTAAAGCCTCTAGTTAGTGTTTAGTAAAGCATCTAGTTAGTGTTTAGTAAACCTCTAGTTAGTGTTTAGTAAAGCCTCTAGTTGGTTTTAGTTAAGCCTTTAGTTAGTGTTCAGTAAAACTAGTTAGTGTTTAGTAAAGCCTCTAGTTAGTGTTTAGTAAAGCCTCTAGTTAGTGTTTAGTAAAACTCTAGTTAGTGTTTAGTAAAGCATCTAGTTAGTGTTTAGTAAACCTCTAGTTAGTGTTTAGTAAAGCATCTAGTTAGTGTTTAGTAAACCTCTAGTTAGTGTTTAGTAAAACTCTAGTTAGTGTTTAGTAAAGCCTCTAGTTAGTGTTTAGTAAAGCATCTAGTTAGTGTTTAGTAAACCTCTAGTTAGTGTTTAGTAAAGCCTCTAGTTGGTTTTAGTTAAGCCTTTAGTTAGTGTTCAGTAAAACTAGTTAGTGTTTAGTAAAGCCTCTAGTTAGTGTTTAGTAAAGCCTCTAGTTAAACCTCTAGTTAGTGTTTAGTAAAACTCTAGTTAGTGTTTAGTAAAACTCTAGTTAGTGTTCAGTAAAGCCTCTAGTTAGTGTTTAGTAAAGCCTCTAGTTAAACCTCTAGTTAGTGTTTAGTAAACCTCTAGTTAGTGTTTAGTAAAACTCTAGTTAGTGTTTAGTAAAGCCTCTAGTTAGTGTTTAGTAAAACTCTAGTTAGTGTTTAGTAAAACTCTAGTTAGTGTTTAGTAAAGCCTCTAGTTAGTGTTTAGTAAAACTCTGGTTAGTGTTTAGTAAAGCCTCTAGTTAGTGTTTAGTAAAACTCTAGTTAGTGTTTAGTAAAGCATCTAGTTAGTATTCAGTAAAGCCTCTAGTTAGTGTTCAGTAAAGCCTCTAGTTAGTGTTTAGTAAACTTTGATAACATCTTGACAGATGTATCTCAAGCTCATTGTGGTGGTGTATAAAAGCAAAAACTAGAAAACCCCCAGATACTTCTGAACCTGACTGGAATGATGCAGTTCAGGATTCATGGTTGCTAAATGTTACAGAAAACCTTCCTCTCTGGCTTCCCTTTTGTTTTTGACGGATCGAAACAGGAAGAGCTTGTGCAGAGGAGTCGGTTTGAGGGAGCAGACGGAGGCCAACTCTTCCCACAATCACGTAAACCTCACAGAAAGACGGCTGTGAGACACGCTGAACTGCCTGGATGTCCTCAAACATCCGCTTTTCCCTCTTTTGTTGCAGCTGCAGCAAAACGTGAGTCCAGAAATCCATCCAATAATAATATAATAATCTCGTTAAAACTCATCCAAAGCATGGGGGAAGGGGAACTTCCGGTGTAGCGACTAATGGACTAGGACGTGTTTTTTTGAGCTCCTGCAACAACCTTTTAAAATATCTATTTTTGGTACAGCTTTTTCATCTTCCTTCGGTTTATTTTTCCCGACCTTCATTATTCTACTTTGGCCCCGTATTTTTGCCGACCAAAATGCCTCCAAAACTCAAACCATCCGCACCACCGCCGCGGCCCTCTCCGCACGCAGCATCCCCGCCTCGTGGTGACCCCCCGTCCAGCCTGGCCGAGGCCGCCGGGGCCGCTCCTTCACACGACTTTAAGGCCGAGCTGCTCGCATCACTCCGCGTTGAGATGGCGGCTGTTTTTAAAGCGGAGCTTCAGGCTGCTTTAAATGAAAACCTGTCGAGCATCAAGACTGAGCTGCAAGCGGTGAAGTCGGAATTATCAAAAAGCATTACAAACATCCAGTCTGATGTGCGCGCTCTGAAGAACACCGTGGTTGAAATGGAAACATCTCTTTCATCCTGCACCGATGACATCACAACCTTACAGGCTAAAGTGGAGCATCTATCAGCTGAACTGATGAGGCTGGATGGTAAATGCGAGGATCTGGAGGCGAGATCCCGGCGCAATAACATACGGATCGTGGGAATTCCTGAAGATTTTTCCACCTCTTCTGCTGTTACGGATATTCCCTCTCTGCTCAAGGAGGCTTTCAGCCTGGAGAAGGAGCCTCTCCTGGACCGGGCGCACCGCACCCTCCAGCCGAAGCCGAAGCCCGGAGAGCGCCCTCGTCCCATCATCGCCCGTCTGCACTATCATACAGACTGTGTGGATATATTGCGCCGAGCCAGGGCTCAGCAACGGATTACGTGTGGAGAGTTGACTTTTTCTGTCTTTCCCGACCACACCCAGAAGACGGCCCGTGCCCGAGCCGCCTTTAATGACGTCCGCCGCCGGCTCCGCGAGATCCCGGGGATCCGCTACGGCCTGCTGTACCCCGCCCGCCTCCGCATCACTCACAACGGCGCAGAAAGGGAGTTCAGGTCGGCAGAGGAGGCCAGCGCTTTCATCACGTCGCTCAAAGTCTAGTTGAACTTTTTTCAGTTCATCAGTGTCGTTTTTTTTTTTTTTTTTTCTCCCATATATACACGGTATGTGGTTTTCAGTTTAACTTGGTCGTGATTGGTTGTACCTCTCTGTTAATGTTGCTGGGCTTGCAGGAGCTCAACACGAAGCTTGTTAGTTATTATCTTGTTAGTTATGCTTAAAGCCGTAAGTGTTCTTTTCAGGGATCTGACTCCTTCTGGAGTTTGCACTGGGTTCTCCATCGTTTGGGGATGGGGTCGTTGTAAGTGCAATTGGGGGGTGGGGGGTGGGGGGTTCAGTAGGTTAAGTTTGTTGTTGTTTTCAATTTTCCCCCTTTTTTTTATTTATTTATTTATTTATTTATTTTTTCTCCCCCCCTTTTTTTTTTTTTTTTTTTTTTTTTTTTTTTTCTTCTTCTTCTTTTCTCTTTCTTTCTTTCTTTCCTCCCTCCATCCCTTAATTTCCTTTCCTTCCTTGGGGATCCGCATTCGGTACATCTCTATCTTTAGGAATTTAACATATGGCCACTAATACTGGTACTTCTGTGAGGTTGTTGAGCTGGAATATTAAAGGCATGGGGAGTCCAATTAAGAGATCGAGAATATTTGCTCACCTGAGACGTCTTAAAGCTAACTTAGTGTTCCTTCAGGAAACCCACATGCGCACCAAAGACCAGGTCAGACTTAAATGTCCCTGGGTTTCGAGGGGTTTCACTCTGATTTCAACTCTAAGGCCAGGGGGGTTGCTATATTAATTGGTAAGTCAATGCAGTTTTCAGCATCTAAGGTGATTTCAGACAAAAACGGCAGATACTTAATTGTGGCGGGTACGCTATTTCATATTCCCATATTATTAGTTAATATATATGCCCCCAATTTTGACAACCCACACTTTATGAACAAGCTTTTTGAATGTCTCCCCTCATTGAACGACAGTCTTCTTATAATTGGCGGGGATATGAACTGCGTAATTGACCCCAAACTAGACCGCTCCAGCCCACGAAATCTGACTCCTTCTTCAATGTCGAGGAACGGTTGCACCGATCCTTGGAGATTTTATAACCCTTGTACCAAAAAATATTCCTTCTTTTCTCAGATGCATCAATCTTTCTCTCGGATTGATTATTATTTTATTGATGCTAAACTAATTCCCAAAGTACTGTCTGTTGATTATCATCCTATTGTGATCTCCGACCACGCTCCTCTTTCTTTGGATATTCAGTTCTCTTCACAGCCACGCTACTCAACATCTTGGAGGTTCAATACATTACTTCTCTCAGATGATAAGTTCACCAATTTTATTACAACTAAAATTGATGATTACATCTCTATAAATCAAAATGATATGGAACCAATTTCATCTTCACTGCTGTGGGAATCATTAAAAGCATATTTGCGGGGACAAATTATCTCCTTCTCTGCTCACTTGAATAAGTCCCGGAAAGCCAAATTACAAGAACTCTCTATTAACATCACAAAATTGGACCAACAACTTGCTACTTGCCCCTCTCCCAGTTTTCTTAAGCAACGTGTCGATTTACAGACTGAATTTGATCTCCTTACCACTAATGATGCAGAGCGACTTCTCTTACGATCACGCTCCGTATATTATGAACATGGAGACAAGGCAAGTCGGCTCATGGCTCATCAGTTACGTCGCCAGGCAGCCTCACGTATGATCCTTCAGATAAAAGATTCATCAGGCTCATTGCATCAGGATCCCACCGCCATTAATTCTGTCTTTCACTCATTTTATTCCTCTTTATATACGTCTGAATCTCCATCTGGCTCCACTGAATTGAATTCATTCTTAGATAGCCTCAACTTTCCTGTTATAGGCTCCGATGCTGCTAAAAATCTTGACTCGCCATTAACGGTAGAAGAAATTAATCTCGCTGTGAGAAGTATGCAAAATAACAAAGCTCCTGGCCCTGATGGATTTCCAGTGGAATTTTTTAAGAAATTTCAGGATAAATTGTCCCCTTTATTGCATGCTGTTTATAAGGAATCACTGGAACATGGCACTCTCCCTCCCACTTTAAGGCAAGCCTCCATAAGTCTCCTCTTAAAAAAAGATAAGGATCCAACTCTCTGCGGCTCATAGAGACCTCTTTCGTTAATAAATGTAGATGCTAAGATCCTTGCTAAAGCCTTGGCTTATCGCTTGGAGAACATTGTGCCAACTATTGTCTCAAATGAACAGACAGGATTTGTTAAGGGGCGACAGTTATTCTTTAATGTGCGGACACTTTTAAATATTATTCACTCTAAAACTGTCACCACAACACCTGAAGTCGTAATCTCGGTCGATGCCGAAAAGGCATTTGATAGGATTGAATGGGACTATTTATTTACTGTACTGAAGAAGTTTGGGCTGGGGAATGGGTTCATTTCTTTGATTCGTCTCCTTTACACGTCTCCACAAGCAAGCGTTTCCACTAATGGCATTCAGTCCAATTTTTTTACTCTAGCCCGTGGCACCAGACAGGGGTGTCCCCTCTCTCCCCTATTATTCGCACTAGCTATAGAGCCCCTGTCAATCTTTCTGAGGTCCTCCCCCACTTTTACTGGGATCTCCCGATTGGGAACAGAATATAAGCTGTCACTTTACGCTGATGACTTACTGTTATATGTCTCGGATCCTGTCCTCTCCATTCCTTCAATTTTATCTGCTTTCCAGAGATTCGGGTCTTTCTCAGGCTATAAAGTGAACGTATCTAAAAGTGAATGCTATCCCATTAATGACTCAGCAACACAGCTCGTACAGTCAGATATCCCTTTTAAGATTAGTCCTTCCGGCTTTAGGTATCTTGGGATCAACGTAACCAGAACGTTAAGCTCTCTTTTTTCTGCTAATCTCTCACCTTTAATGTCTACAATTAAATCTGACCTCCATAGATGGAAAAGCTTACCTCTTTCATTAATTGGAAGAATTAACGCAGTTAAAATGAATATTTTGCCCAAATTTCTATTTCTGTTCCATTGTCTTCCACTTTTCTTACCAAAACACTTTTTTAAAATAATTGATCAAACTATTTCTGATTTCTTATGGTGTGGGAAGGCTCCTAGAATCCGCAAATCCACACTTCAGAGATGTAAATTCAATGGCGGACTGGCACTTCCCAATTTCCAACTGTATTATTGGGCAGCACATATTCAAAAAATTTCATTTTGGTTCAAATCGGTGAATATGCCATGGTGTAAATTGGAGGCACAGTCATGCATTTCATCCTCTTTACCTGCTCTACTTACCTCATCTATTCCATCCAACCTCTCTGTCTTTACAAATAATCAAGTGGTTCACTCCACACTTAAAATTTGGTATCAATTTAGGAAACACTTCAAATTTAAGTCAGCATCTACTTTAGCTCCATTACTGAACAATCATTTATTTCGACCTCCGCTTACAGATTCAACCTTTCTCATATGGCATAATAAGGGCCTGAAAAGTTTTGGAGATCTTTACAAGGATGGTATCTTTCGCAGCTTTGCAGATCTCTCAGGTGAATTTAATCTCCCGCCTTCTCATCTCTTTCGATACTTTCAGATTAGACACTGCGCTAAAGCTTTGTTTCCAGTTTTTCCATCCTCTCCGCCGACTCTACAGTGGGAGGTGCTTTTAAACCATGATCCACTTCAAAAATCACTGATCTCTAAGGTTTACGATGACCTTCTGTCTTTCGATCTCTCTCCAGTTATTAAAGTTAGGGCTGTCTGGGAAGATGAACTGGATCTAAATTTGGAGGATGACTGGTGGGACGCTGCTCTTAAAAAAATTTACACAAGTTCATCCTGCGCTCGTCTTACACTTATACAGTTTAAAGTACTGTTTAGAGTCCACTTTTCTAAAGCTCGACTCTCACAGATCTATCCCAGTGTCACTGACGAATGCGACAAATGTCATGCCTCGTCATGCAATTTAACCCATATGTTTTACTCTTGCCCACTACTTTCTCGCTTTTGGTCGAATTATTTTGACACCATGTCAAAAATACTCTCGGTGAATATAAAAGTCTCCCCCCATGTTGCCATATTCGGGCTCCCAGAGGACCATGGCCGGTTTACTTCAAACCAAATAGACATTTTGGCTTTTACTTCCTTACTGGCAAGACGCCACCTTCTTCTCCACTGGAAGTCGACTAAGGTTTCTTCTAGTACCCAGTGGCTCAACGACACCATGTTTTTTCTGAAGCTGGAAAAGATTAAATATTCACTGAAGGGTAGTTGCAACAAATTCTATAATAAGTGGCTTCCCTTTCTTACATTCTTCCACTCTCTCCAGTCCCTGCCTCCTGATTGACGGATCCCCCCCCTCCCTCTCTTCTCTCATTCCTCTCTTTCTTCCTCCTTTTTATTTATCTTTTTATTTACTTTTCCTTTGTTTTTGGGTTTTTTTTTTTTCCCCCCTTTTTACTCATCTATTTTTTTAATTCATACTGTTTAGCTTAAATACTTAAATATTACTTATATATAAGAATATAATAATTTTCGTGTATTTTGTCATTGTTTTGTGTGTATTTTTTGTTCTGTTCTTAATCCCCAAAAAAAAAAAAAAGGAGGTAGACTGTATATCTTTTTTTTTTTTGTTTATTCCTGTTCAACTGTGCCTTACCCCCTAATAAAAATATCAAAACAAAGCATGGGGGAAGGGGGGTCTCTGGCGTCCTGGATATTAGGAACATGTTTCCACACCTGTGCCAGACCCTCAAGTCTTGTGGTGAACCCGGGTTTCACTCTTCACTGGTCCTCGTTTGACTGTCATGTGACACAGAATAGCATATCATAGGAAGGATAGTGAAAGTCTCTAATCAAATATAATGGCACTTTTCCACTACTTGGCTTGACTCAACTCGGCCTGGTTTCTTTTCCATAACAATTCAGCACCTGGAGCAGAAGTAGGAGGTTGGAGCGAAGCTGCTGTGACGTATTTGATTGTCTGATCTAAACGAAGAAGACAACAACACTAAAGATGTAGAACCTGGAGGAGATGATAGATGTGCTGCTGGGTCTGTGGCTTGTGTTCGATATCAAGTTAAAAAATGAGAGAGAGAAGCTTCAAGCGGCGACACTTTTTAATTTTTTTTAGTTTCTCTCGGCGCTGCTGAAAAGTCCGTTGGTAGCCGCGAGCAGCTATGAAGTGACAGAGCTCCTGGTAGATCTTTTCGTTCCTTATCGTCCGTCTAGATCCCTTTTTAATTCTCTCCTCAGCCAGCAGGTTTATGAACATCTGCACCTCAGAGTTGGATCAGGAAACAGACTTTTGCGTTGCCATTGCCTGTCGGATAAAATGAGGAAGCCGCCAGTCGCTCTTTCGCTGATCCCCGCTTCCCGACTCAAACGTCTGACTCCAACCTCCCGACCAATCGGTGGCCTGTAGTGTGATGACATCAGATACAGGGCCGACTCAGCCGCTTATGGCCCTTTTCCACTAGTATCTACTCAGCTTGCTTCTACTCGCCACGGCCCGTCTTGCGCTTTTGCACTAGGGGCTGAGGCGAGCAGAGCCGCTCCAAGCCGATACTATTCCTGTAACCATTCTGCAGAGGTTCTATCAGGGCTGAGCCGGGACTATTTCTGACGTCACCACCCTCCTCGCCACCGATTGGTCGGGGGGCGGGGCCGTTAGACGTTTGAATCAGGAAGCGGGAGTCAGCGTGAGAGCGACTCGCGGCTCGCGGCGATTTTATTATAAAGTGCAAAACGTCTGTTTGGTGATCCAACTCTGAGGTGCAGATGTTCATAAACCTGGTGGCTGAGGAGAGAATTAAAAAAGGGATGTAGACGGGCTGTTTTACTCTCAGCCGCTCGCGGCTCCAGCTGATTTCTGATCGAACAAAGCGGTTGCGCAATCGAGTACGTCACAGCAGCTTCACCCCAACCCCCCCACTTCTCATCTGGCTGTGGAAAAACAAACGGGGACAAAACGGGTGGAGCCGCGCCGCGCCGAGCTGATGAGGTACTAGTGCAAAATCGCCATTAGAAC
The DNA here is from genome assembly GCF_033807715.1 of Cololabis saira. Lineage (NCBI taxonomy): Eukaryota > Metazoa > Chordata > Actinopteri > Beloniformes > Belonidae > Cololabis > Cololabis saira. Next base: position 37,161,367 of record NC_084589.1, on the reverse strand, counting down.
CTCGGCAGAGTAGTTACAGAAAAGGTATCTACTCAGCACGCCTCTACCCGCCTCGGCCCGTAGTGAAAAAGCGCAAAACGGGGGCGTGGAGATTGGAGTCGCGCTGAGTAGGTACTAGTGTAAAAGCGCCATTAGAGTCATAATTTACCAAACCTGCATGTGTTTGGACTGTGGGGGAGGAAGATCTGACCCTAACTGCAGAAAACACATGCAAATCCATGGAAAACATGTAAATCCCCTGCCGGCATTCAAACCAGGAACCGTCTAGCTGTGAGGCATCAACCCACCGTGCTGGGTCAGAGCCACCTTTGTTGTTATTATCTATCTGCAAGATCATTTTCTGTTCCTGCTGCTGAGTTTGTCCTCTTCAGCATCACTCACCTTTGGTGCGCCACAAGGGTCTGTTTTCGGGTCCTTTATTGTTCTTTATCTCCTCTCTTTGCAGTTTATTTTAGGCTCTTTGAAAGACATTTGTTGCCACTGCTATGCTGATGATATTCAGCTGTACAGTACATTTTAAGATGTTTTTGAGAGACAGATCTTGCTGAGGTGTTTGGATTCTGTCAGCAGTTTGATGGATGATCATTTTCTTTGTCTGTGCCCCTGACAGGTTTCTCCCTAAGATAGTGGAGACCTTTGGCCGACCTTCCTTGTTTATTAAGCCCTTAGTGAGGAACATCAGGGGAACTCTTCATTCTTATATTAATTTGCCAAGAAAAATTGCCAAGTTAAGTCCCCGTTGTGTCACAAACTGAGATGGAGATGATCATTCAGGCCTTCATCGCATCTCAATTATCTGTTTCCACATGTTTAAGTAAAAAAAATCATCGGAACATCTTCAGGTTGTCCAGTATCAGGTTGTCCACATGTGACCCCTAGTGGTCCGTGGTGTAATTGCTGTGGGTCCGTGATAATAAAATATATATTTTCTAAAAACATGAAATTTATAGAAATAGATTATTATTTTACTCAAATGTGACCAAGACTTTTATCCACCTAAACTACAGAGGCTCACATGACCTTCTTTTACTCTTTACAATTGTAATTCATTGTATTTTAATAAGAAATCTTGCAACTGTTTGCATCGTTGAAGTTACTGCCTGAGACTGTTGATACAAACGTAACACGATCTGCATCTTTTCAAAATAAGACCCCCCTAGTTTCAGTGTTATACACCCTTCAGTTCTTTAAAATGCTTTTATTGTGAAATATTTGCAGGAAGCTGTTGGGGGAATGATCATTACTAAAGTTCAATTAGTGCTTGAAATTTATGGAGCTAGAACAGTCTCATAATTCACAAATGCACAGGACAAGTTTTACAAATGCACGGACCGATTTGCAAATACACACACAGTTTCACACGTGCACAGAACAATTCACACGTGCGTAGGACAAGATACACAAATGTATTTTTGATGCACACACAAATATAACCTGATTTACACATGTTTTTTTGTCTGTGAGCTGCGCTGGATTTGTGTGTGAGTTTTGAGACTCCCCTGACGTGACGAGATCCACACATAGGTTTTTTTTAACACGGAAGGATCTGCAACCAATCAGATTAAAGGGGCGGATACACCTGCTGTTTGAACTGCGTTAGCGCTGTTCACATAGAAAAGTGATTAATATTTCAAGATAGTGGAGTTAAGATAAATAAACACCAACAGAAGATAAAATATAAATAAACAGGATGGAGAGGAGATCACTGTTGCTTTTCTTGTGATCCCGGTAAATAAAACAGCGCGATTGGAGATGGTTTGTCTGTGGGACTGTTCAACCAGAGCCGTCGGGAGAGCTCTTAGTCCTGCCGATGCAGAAACTGATGATGAAAAACAGCGGAGATTTTTGTATATTTGCTCTGTTTGGTTTCACGAAGTATTACTGTCCCGCTGATTCAGCTCAGAACCAGACAGACAGCAGAGAGCTGCTGCGCTGCCTGACGGGACGAGCAGCAGCGGCAGGTGGAGCAGCAGCGCACATGTCAGGAGATTAATTTACCGACATATCTGGAGTAAAGTCGGTATCAGTCGACTGATAACCGAAGAACCTCTGTATCCAGCTCAGATGTTTGATGATCGGTGGACTAAACCCCGACCAGCATCATCACGGCTGCATCTTCCCATGCATGACTCTGCACCGGGAATGTGTTGATCTGCCACCGCTGTTTTGACACATGTTTGTCTCTGTGTGGTGGGAATGTCACATCATGAATGTGAGGATAACAGCTGCTTGTTTCTGACCTCCACATCTGGTCACTGGTCAGCTGGTGTCTGACCGGGACCAGCGCCGCTCGCGGCCAGAGCCAGAACACAACCTGCAGCAATATTCACCCCCGTCAACAGGCTCGTTCTCCTGAAAGACACCTGTAGTTCAAATACATAAATATCTCCGCTGTTTCTCATAATCAGTTGCTGCATCGGCAGGACTTGGAGTGCAGTCTGCTGACGGCTCTGGTTGATCAGCCCGACAAACCATCTCAGATCGCGCTGTTTTATTTACCGAGATCACAAGAAAATCAGAGCAGTGATATCCTCTCCATCCTGTTTATTTATCTTGTATCTCCTGTTGGTGTTTATTTATCTTTATTCCACTAACTTGAAATATGAATCACTTTTCTAAGTGAACAGCGCTAACGCAGTTCAAACAGCAGGTGTATCCGCCCCTTTAATCTGATTGGTTTATGAGTAAATCGTCCCCCACGTAGGTCTGCTCTTATGATTGGCTGAAACAAATGAAGACATCTGATTGGTTGCAGATCCTTCCGTGTTAAAAAAAACCTATGTGTGGATCTCGTCACGTCAGGGGAGTCTCAAAAGTCACACACAAATCCAGCGCAACTCACAGACAAAAAAACATGTGTAAATCAGGTTATATTTGTGTGTGCATCAAAAATACATTTGTGTATCTTGTCCTACGCACGTGTGAATTGTTCTGTGCACGTGTGAAACTGTGTGTGTATTTGCAAATCGGTCTGTGCATTTGTAAAACTTGTCCTGTGCACGTGTGAAACTGTGTGTGTATTTGCAAATCGTTCTGTGCATTTGTAAAACTTGTCCTGTGCACGTGTGAAACTGTGTGTGTATTTGCAAATCGTTCTGTGCATTTGTAAAACTTGTCCTGTGCATTTGTGAATTATGAGACTGTTCTAGCTCCATAGAAATTGCAATAATGTAAAAAGCAAAGAAGAACACGATAAGCACAGGAACACAAAGAAAAAAGAAGTAGAGGATGACGACTCATATTAAAGAAAGACAGAAAAGAAAAACAGACGTCAAAAAGAGACTTCATAAAGAAGAATATATGTTTACGTACATCTGGGGCCCAGATGTCATACATTTCTGCAGAGGAAGTGTTTTAATCCCAGCTGCCTGTTTACATGCAGGTTGTTTTAGACAGCTGACGTTAGCGGATACTGGTTGCCATGCCAACCGTGTTCCCGGATGCTGGCCGGCGTTTCTGCTCGCTGCAGCAAACAGGATTTATACCTGCTGCTCTGAGTGAGATCTATAAACAACCGGTTCTGCTGCAACATCCAGAACCGCTGACTGACCGGGATGCAAACGTTTGGCGTTAAATTCTGTTTTAAAGAGCAGCTTTACATATGGAATAAGATAGCTTTCCCCTGTGACCTGCCTGTGACGTCATTTCAACAGTTTTTCTTGTATTCATAAGACTTTGCACTCACAGCTTTTAGATTCATGTTCACATAAAAACAATCCTAACCCTAATAATTTATCAGACTCGTGTGTGACAGCAGAATTTTGGGTACAACTTTTTTTATTTACATACAAATGTTTATCATTACGAATACGAATAGTTATAACATGGACACATCTTTTTGAAAGCTATCTTACTCCATAGCCACAGAGGTCACCACGGGTCACAGTTCATCACAAGTTATTATTTCTTACTCGTAGGTTAGTGATTTTTTTATCTCGGGTAAAATAACATAAAGCACATTTTATCCATCTTTAGGGGGCTGGCTCTGGTTGGTTTTACGGTTCTCTGTCACCTCGACTACGGAAGAGTATTAGGGCCAGGCAAGAGAAAAATAAAAATAATATTTTAGAGGAGGAACATTTTTTTTTTTCATAATGCACTTCGAGAAAAAAGTCGAAATGTCCAAAAAAAAGTTGAAATGTCGAGATTAATGTTGAAGTACAATTCCGAGAAAAAAAAAAGAAATGTTGAGGAAAAAAAGTCAGAATTTCGAGAATGAAGTTGAAATGTTGAGAAAAAAGGCGAAATTTCAACTTCATTCTTGAAATTGTACTTCAACATTAATCTCCACATTTCAACTTTTTTCTCGAAGTGCTTAATGAAAAAAATCTTCCTCCTCTAAAATATTATTTTTATTTTTCTCTTGCCTGGCCCTTAATACTCTTCCGTACCTCGACACAAAGGGAACGCCATCATGTACATTTTGAAGTGTTGAGGTTGCAGTTCACCGCCAACCAACTGGGGGGGTGAAGTTTCGGAGGGCTGTGTGGTGAAATCATGAGAAAGGATGTTGTTGCACGTGTTTTTGTACTTATTCAACCATTCGTTCTTCATTTCAATTCAATTCAATTCGGCTTGATTAATATAAATCAAAACTGTTGGAGAAATTTGTTTCTGCACTCCAACTAAGCAGCGGCAAGAATGAGACGCAAGACAGAGAGAAATTAGATTCAACAATCTTATTACTTGTACAAGGAGTAGTCAGGCAGCTTAACATAAGTGTCAGCTTCCTCCTGGCTACTGAAGTTAATACACACGAAAGCCATATATATATATACATATATATATATATATATATATATATATATATATATATATATATATATATACTCCATAGTTACAAATCAATCATATTGAAAGCCTTCAGTTGTCTCCAAGGTTTATCTGATTGAATCATGACTACTACTGTGAGAATCAATCGCAGTCTTGTAGTTACATAGGTCAAAAGTTGCTTCCAACACTCATCTTGTCACCGTATTTTTCCACTTGTAATGCTGCGAGTATAATGATAGTTACAAACATTATAAAACATAGATAATTTACATACATTTTCATAACAAAAACCAAAACAGGACAAACGTCATCTCAACAATACAGTTCGACTTAGAGCTTTGAATTAAGACCAAACTGTCCTTTTTCTCATTTTTGAGGCAAAGCCTTTTGTTGGAGTGTTATTGGTGAACACACCGCTGCTGCCGCCTCTGTGAGGTCCAAGCGACGGTCCAAGGAAGACGCTACCCGTCTTTTCAAATGGTGTCTTAGTAATGACTACACATGGATGGACGAATCTGGTCAGAATGTATATGTATATGTGGATGTGTGTATGTATATATATATATATATATATATATATATATATATATATGTCTGTGTGAATATAATATAGAATTGACTTGGAATATTAGATATGATAGAGTATTATATGATGGGTATATGTATGTGTGTATGTATGTGTATATATATATGTATATATATATATATATATATATATATATATGTATATATTAGGTATATGTGGGGATGATATAGTTGACTTGGTTTCTGTTCTTGTCTTGATTCTTAAAATATCTTGATTTTGTATATATATTTTTTTTTCTTCTTGCTCTTATTCTGTATTTTTTATTTTTTAAGTTCTTTTCTCTATTTTGTTTTCTTTTGTATTGCATTATTTTGTTAAGACCCCAGGAAGAATAGCTGCAGTTTCTGCTGCAGCTAATGGGGATCTCAATAAATAAACAAAATAAACAAGAATTATCGTAAGACAATGGCAGTCAGTCTGCAGAGAGATGTCCAGTTCTTCTTATACAGTCCACGACTCGTTCCTGACACCTTCGGGCCAGAACCTGCACTTCTGAAGTCCATTCATGACAGATGACACTTCTCTCTAATGTTATAGTCGAGATATCAGATTGAGGGTTGGTGTTTTCTTACTGTTTAAATATGTGCGACTGTTCCTCATGGATTCATACACACTTACATTTTGTATCCGTAACTGATTTTGAACTATACTTTAGTCATTCCTCAAAGAAAAACAAAGAGAAAACTTAACAAATCAATGTTTTTTACATGAACTTGAGTGAGAAAGTGAAAAAAACCTTGAAAGGCGCGCCTGTTAGAACCTCCTGAGAGAGAAAAACCCAATCGGGTCGATCTGTGGTTTTGTGTCCAGTTCTTGTTTTAGGGAAGAGGATGGAGATGATCTGACCACACGTACCTCCTATGTTTCAGGGAAGTAATAAAGAAACTCTTGAATAAACACAAAGCACGATAAAAGGTTGCAGCAGAGCGACCTTTGATCCGGAAAAGGAGACAGGAACATAAATAAAGCCAGACAGATCAGACTTTTAATTACAGTTGATGGTTGACGCCACATTTCAGAGGAAAATCCTCACTTTTGATTCAAACATATGCAAAGAAGCTTTACTTTTTATTCTATCTATTCTGGAAGTTACTGCTGAAAACTAAGGATTTATGCAATAACTGTACCGGAGGATGAAGTCTTAATCAGCAGTGTTTAGCATCTTACAGATGTGGAAGTGATAACGGCTCGCCATTGGCTGAGCCAAGTGTCAATCATATGCATAAACTCTCCTGACCTGGTACAAAATAATTCACCTTCCTCTGTGTTTTCATGGGTGTGAAATCGACAGTTTTTTGAATCAGGCTTTGGGGGAGTCAACAGAGATTGACCCACATTTGCAACCAGCCTCCAGTGGTCAGTCGAGGAACTGCAACAAACCGTGGTACCACATGAGACTCGACCGGAAGTATAGTTGGCACTTGGTTTGTATCAACCCAGCGTCACAGTAAATTCTGATTCCTAGAATCCATCCATCCATTTTCTTTACCCGTTTTTATCCTTTGCAGGGTCACGGGGCTCCATAGAGTCAAAAAGCTGGTGATGTCACAGTTTTCTCATGTTCTTTCACCAGAAGCATCCGTCTGTTGTTTGTACGCTTTTTAAATCTCTACATCGTTTCACAACATTTTGAAATTTCATCAAAATTAAATATGGTGACATCCGGATTTTTTTTTTTAACCTTTTAACCTTTGTATGGATTCAATCGCCCAATGAATACTATTTAATAAGTACACTTATTCAGTTTTTGTATTTTTATTTTTTATTTTTCATACTTATAATGTATCTTTACCGTCCATGTTGCCCTGAACATGTATCTGACTTTGAACTGCTGTAACCCTTGAATTTCCCCAGAAATTCCCCTTTAGTGTCGCTGCCCTACGTCTTTGGAATGCTCTCCCTGACAACCTATGGGCACCCAAAACTATGGACAATTTTAAAAGAGGACTAAAAACCTTTCTTTTTAGCAAAGCTTTTTATCACTAAACAATGCTGTTGTTTTTTTCTCTAGTTGCTGTTTTTAATTGTTTTATTCCCCTATCTGCTATGTCTTGACTTTTTATCCCTTTTATCTCTTATCTAGATTTCATTATTTATTTTTATTTTTTATTTTTTTCGTCTGCACACATATTAATGGTTAATACCATGTTGGTAAGAACCTAAGGCATATATATGTGCATTGTTAATATAAAATACATATGGTATTTTTTTATTGATATTATATATATATATATATATATATATATATATATATATATATATATATATATATATATATATATATATATATATACACACATAAAAACCCAGGTTTTTTTAATTATTTCTATTTCCTTTTGATTATCAAACTGTAGCACTTTGAGATTTTCAGTAATGTAAAGTATATTATAAATACAATGTATTATTATTAATAAAGGACTATATTTAGTCTTAAAAGTTTCAAATCACGTTATTTTATATACAACATAACTGTAGCAACGTGTTGATATGTTATTCACAAATTGACAAACCTATTTTGTTTTTTATTCTAGCGAAAACACGGCGTCTAGTGGCGTCAGCAATAATCTCCGGCTCAATAACTACAATTCCCAGAGTGCATTGCGAAGGAACCACCAACCGGAAATGGAGAGAAAAACACCACAGAATCAGCTGACTTGACTGCGTTGATGAAGGGTTTGCTGCGGTAGAAACATCTGTGTTTATTCATTTAGAAACATCGTTTAAAGGTGGTTTTTGTTGGGTCTCGGGGTCAGATATGCTGCGACCGAAGGCCCTGACGCAGGTCCTCAGCCAGGCCAACACCAGCGGAGTCCAGAGCACCCTGTAAGTCCTGTTCTGTAACACATCCATGGTCCTGTTAGCAGCACAGCTAACTGAGCCCCAACCTGGTTTATTCTGTTTATCTGGTTAATCCGTTTCACCTTTGAGCTTTTCTTTTTTGTGTTGAACAAACGAGAACATACAGGTTTGAAGGCGCTGTTTGTTGTTGTTAGTCATTCCTGGCCAAAGCTGAACTAATATTAGTGTTTCTAGCATCATGTGTTTCACAATGATGTGTTAAAAGTTTAAGTCTGTAATTTGAATTTATTTTATGCCCAAATCTTAATCAGAATCAGAAAGGGGGTTTATTGCCAAGTTTGTTAACACTCACAAGGAATTTGTTGTGGTGATTGGTGCAATACAGTAAAAGTAAAAATAAAAATATAAAAGCAAACAAGTGTATGGAGATAAAATAAGAGATAGAATAAAGTAAAATGTATAAACAGAAATGTACAATATGAGGATTAAAAAGTGCCGGATATGAATCTTTACAAAAAGTGACGAAGGATGGCAGATGACAGATAAAATGTATAAACAGAAATGAACAATATGGGGTTTTTAAAGTTTTAAAAAAAAGGCAGTTTATTGACAATTAAATAAAATGTGAAGGGCCTTGCAGCCAACACTTCTTCTTTATTCCTTTTCTATTGGTTTTATTATTTAAAAGTTGACTGTACAAGACTCTACCAGGCCTGCTCTCAGTAGTTTAATGACAATAACACCTGCAATAATAACAATAAGATGTGCAATATCTGTCTGTCTACCTCCCACACATTTTACCTGCTTTTTTGCACTGTTTTTCTCTCTCGCATTACCTCTACTTCCATTGCAATGTACTGTATATATAGTTTTTATCTCGTAATTATGTATATTTTCTACTTTTTTACTTTTTTTTTTACCCCTTCCCTGCATGTGTGTGTTAAGTGTACTGCTGCTAACAAGTGAGTTTCCCCATTGAGGGAGGAATAAAGGATTATCTTATCTTATTTTAAGTTACACAATAATTCACATGCTAATAATGTCAGTAGGGATGGACTAAAAAATTGATCACGATAATTTCTGGCATTTATCCCAATAACGATTAAAAATGACGATAAAAAAAATACCAATTCAACTCCACCTTTTTAACTATAAATCTATCACCACATTCAGTCTTTGGAGCCCCCAAAACACTGCTCTAAAAGAATACTAAATGCTACTAAACTACACCAATTAAATTGAATTAATAAAAACCAATTAAATTAGTACACCTGTACTGCAAAACTGTAATGACCCCTCGCTCTCAGATCCGCCATGTTTGTTACAAAAAAATGTCATCAACTTGATTCTTTCTTTCTTTCTTTCTTTCTTTCTTTCTTTCTTTCTTTCTTTCTCGCATACGGAGGAGCTACGAGGACCAAGTCCTATTAGAGCAAATACCTTGTTGTTGCTTCAACTTTCACGCAAACACAGTGACATAACTGACGTTTGCAGCGACGTAATGATGTGGCTCCCCTTAGCACCCGAGCTGTGGAAAAACAAACCGGTTCTCAGCTGGTTCCCAATTTGAACAAACTTGTGAACCAGAACCAGCCCTGAAAACCGGTTTGGTGGAAAAGGGGTACTAGGGACTAATGTGATGCCGTCCAATGAGATGATGCTCGATGGAAATGTGATAATCTTTGATTAAAAGCATCCGATGTTTCCACCAGACTACTGAACAACGAAGGTTCCCTCCTGGCGTACTCCGGTTACGGAGACACGGACGCCCGAGTGACGGCTGCTATCGCCAGCAACATCTGGGCGGCCTACGACAAGAACGGCCACCAGGCCTTCAACGAGGACAAGCTGAAGTTCATCCTCATGGATTGTATGGTACGTATTCACGACTCGCTCTGGTTACTAAATGAAACAGGAATCAGAAATGTTATCGTAGGGTCTCAGTTGTCTCATTGCATGACACAAGACCGGATTGGGGCCCCAAGGGAAATGTTTGGAGGCTCCCCACCCAAATGTATCATAGGTACAAAGGTACAAAACAACATGCTATTTAACTTGACAACCTTTATCAATAATAACAAATTGTACTGTAAGTATAGATACAGTAGTTGGACTCTGAGTCAAATAAAAAAAATTAAAAAAGTTCAACCTGACATGAATAAATATTAAATTAAAAAGTTCAACCTGAAATAATTAAACAATATTAAATTAAAAAATTAAACCTGAAATATAAAAAAAAATTACAGTAAAAACTTCAACCTGAAATTTAAAAAAATTAAATAAAAAACTTCAACCTGAAATAAAAGGAAAAATATTAAATTGAAAACTTCAACCTGAAATAAAAAAATATTAAATTGAAAACTTCAACCTGAAATTAAAAAAAATATTAAATTGAAAACTTCAACCTGAAATAAAAAAAATATTAAATTGAAAACTTCAACCTGAAATTAAAAAAAATATTAAATTGAAAACTTCAATCTGAAATAAATAGATATTAAATAAAAAAACTTGAAACTGAAATAAACAAATCCTAGTAACAAATTGCCATCAATTACTCATCAAAAGAAAGTTACTTCCACCACCTCAATCCCCCACAAAAACCTCAAAGCAAGTCTGAAATCAGGACTAAACACACACTTGCACTTTACAGATGCACACGTCTCTATATATTTATATTTGAAAACAACTAGTACTTTACAGACAGAAAACGAGTGACAGCGGTTCTATCTGACCTATCGGTAAGCCCCGCCCCTCAAACGCAGCTGAACCAATGGCTGCTGGGTTAAAGTGATTAAAGTCTGATCTTCTGCTCTCAGGAGGGACGAGTGGCCATAACTCGGGTGGCCAACCTGCTGCTGTGCATGTACGCCAAAGAGACCGTGGGCTTCGGGATGCTGAAAGCCAAGGTGAGAGCTTTTAACCCCTAACTCTTCACTGGTGACAGGGAACCGTACGACTGTGTAAAGTTTTCTCCCGGCGTTGAGTGTGGTGAGAAAAGGATTTTTTCACAATTGAAGCCTGATGCATGTTGGCATCGTTGCGATGAAAGATGTCTGTCTGGAGCCTTTTCTTCCCTGAAAAGCTGTTTGCTTGTTTCTAAATACTGAAACATTCCTTCTATAATCAGATCTCGTCAAACACTGAAGCGACTCCTGGTCAATCGGTCCTTCTAGACCAGGGGTGTCAAATGTGCGGCCCACGAGCCGCATGCGGCCCGAGAGAGGTTTTCATGCGGCCCGCAAGAAGTTTCCAACGCAAAAAAAAACGAAATGTTAATTTACTAAAAAGGAAGGCATAAATAATTGCCATGAATCGCAGCATATCCGATAATATATTTCTTCTACAAATCCATCGTTATTCCACAAAGAAAGCCGTTTTCGTCATTTTTTTTTGTTTTCTAGCATTTGCCGATTTTATTTCTTTGTAAACGGTCGTTTATTTTTATTAACTGACTACTATTATATATTTTCGCAGGAAAAATATCTCTGCTAAAAAAGATGATTGAAGATATTTATTCGGAGAATTTCAGTTTTGAATACGAGGATAGTGACAAAGTAAAAGAGTTAAAAAAGAAGTGCTGACTTTTTTGGCACACTGGCATAAATATCCGCGGCAATTTGTAAGATAAATACACTTAATTGTACTGGAAAAATCTCTAAATCACAAAGAAACACTCTGATGTAATAAGAAAGATTTTGCTTTTAATTAAATTTCCTATAAAAAAGCAAAATATAAAAAAAACATACTTGTTTCTGTTTATCTTTGTAAAATGATAGTAAAAGTATCTTACATAATTTGAAAAAAAAAACAAGAAATTTCAAGAAAAGATCCTGAAGAAATGTATTTTACATAATTAGAGTCTAAACAAAGTGCATATTTCCTTTAAAATTAATTAAACTGATATTGGATTAGATAATAGTAAAAAAAAAAAAGAATTAGAAAAAAAAAATTCGCACCGTTTTTGTTATTTTGAGCGTGTGGCCCGCAAGAAAAAAATTGGTCAAATCCGGCCCACCAAGCAAAATGAGTTTGACACCCCTGTTCTAGACTCAGACCTAGTTTCTTCCTGGAAGCTGTTGGTTCACCAGGTTCATTCTGGGCTTTAACCAGATGTTGGACGTAGTTTGAGTTAATCACCTGAGTCGTTTAAGTTTTGAGGCTGACTGATTCACTAATCCACTAATCAAAATAATTAATTGGTAGTTTTCCAATTAATTATTTTTTAGCCTCTATAAAATACTTTAAACTGGAGTTCGGTGGATTAATCAAGCTTTTTTTTTTTTTTGTGAACACAATTTGTAAACAAAAAACACACATTTATACAAACTGCTAGTGGAGGAAATACAATATAAGAAAATATAACATATTTTGGGAGGTATCATGAACAAGAGACATACACACAACCAATAAGGTAAACATAAATAAACCTAATAACAAAAACAGCAAGGCATTTTAAGGCAAATGGCATCAACACTTCAGAAAGAGATTAAAATAAAAGATACTTTGATACATCAGCTAATAATTTATTTGCAGTTATTTTGACTTCATTTTTTTAATAGAGACAAAAAAATGTTTGAAATCATTTAAAAAACATTGGAAAGAGGGGTTCATTTTTCTCCACTTACAACAGTGTATATGATTTTTAGCCAGTAGAAGAATGACATTAACCAAGAGAGACACTGATTTGTCAATTGTATCTATGTAAAAACAATATTGGCTATTTCCAATTTTGGGATGTCGTTCATTTTTAAAGATGGCCAATTTCTAATTTCACGCCAAAAAGTTTGTGAGACAGGACACAATAGAAAAATAATTAATAATAATAATTAATTGGTGTAGTTTAGTAGCATTTATATTCTTTTAGAGCAGTGTTTTGGGGGCTCCAAAGACTGAATGTGGTGATAGATTTATAGTTAAAAAGGTGGTGTGGAATTGGTATCTTTTTATTGTCATTTTTATCGTTATCGGTATAAATGCCAGAAATGATCGTGATACATTTTTTAGTCCATACCGCCCATCCCTAGTCTGGACGAACTGGCTGTGTCCCGCCTCCGGAGAACGCCCCGCACCCAACAGAACCCGGCGCCCGTTTGCCGTGTCCATGACCCGTGACTGCTGTGTGTTTGTAGGCGGAGGCGCTGGTCCAGTACCTGGAGGAACCGCTGACCCAGGTGGCGGCATCCTAGTGAAGATGGACCTCTGAGTTCGACTGTCTGCCTTCTGATCCGGGTCGTTCACGGACTTCTTCAACGTTCTGCTTGTTCACTGCGCGCTTCAAGTCTTTGCAGTCCTGAGTGAGGTTGTGAATCAGGGCCGGTCTGAGTGTTTCTGTCTTCAACCGTCCTCAGAGTCCACTCGGTCCCCCGCAGCGTTCCTGATCAAAGCTGCACGGAAACGGAACATTTTGGATCCTTGTCATGACCCTTAAAAATGCACAAGGTGACGGAGTTGTGTGAATGTTCTGAGAGTTTCTGTTTTAATAATGAAGTTCACTTTTTCTTTCAAAATTGTTCAATAAATTATCATTTTAAAAGCTTGTTTTACGTCTCTCTCAACTAATCTGTGGTAAGAACTGTATCAGGTCCGAACCCGTCCTGGGTCATCAGCTATTGGGTCTCGGTGATAGTGACGACCTGGTAGGATCCACTGAATTAGTAAAACTACGACTTTCCAACCACCATTTATTAAAAAAATAAATAAAAGCAATGAAACATCTAAATCTAGCTAAGGATTAACTGGGGTTGCCCAGAAATCCAAGTAAACATGCGCGACAAGACAATCGATTAGTGAGTGTGCGTTTGACTCCGCGACGCTAGGTGGCGCCACACGCACTTTTGCGTTGGCGTTTTTCTGGTTCCTTCTTTGTTGTTGTTCGTCTTCTTCTACTGTGTTGATATTCTGGGTTTCGCAGCGTCATCACTTCCGGAAGGGGCAGTCGCTAGCTCAGTTAAGCAACAGTATTTACAAACATGCCGGAATAACTCTGATTAGGACGCATTATCTGGCACCAACAGCTCAATCTCAAGAGCTTCAGTTCGGTTCTACTTCACTAAGGTGTTTACAACTCCGATATCGATCGGATTAAGACAGCAATTTGACTTTCTCTCAGTTCAATCGTACTCTTGACTCATTTTTCACCGAGTTCCCTAAAAAACGAGAAGTAAATCAAATTATTTGCGAAGGGATGTTTTTCACGTGGAAAAGCCTCAGCCCCCCAAACTTTAAAGCACTACCACATCTATTTTAATGATTAGAATAATCAATGACTTTTAATGATTGAATATAATAATAATCAATTTTAATGACTTATTACGAGTTTAAGACAGTTAAAGTCGAAAGTGCCTACAAATATGACTCATGCATGTGATATAAAGCAAAACCTCCCAGATTTGGATGTGAAGTTAAGTAGAAGTTGAATAAATGTAGAATTTTAAGGGGAAAATCATTGAATCCCTATTTTATTTCAGGCAAGAAGCCTATACGCCAGTTTTCTCATCATTGTATGATTGTATTTAATCCCATTTTTAGAGACGGAACGTCGACTGATTTGATTTTAGCCTTTATTTTACTCCTTCCATCCTCTCTGGTCCCGGTCCGATCCAAAGCTTCAGGTGGTACCGGGGTCTGAGAGCAGCACCCCGATTCACCTTTACTGGTTCCTGAGGTTTGTTTGTTTTATTTAGGATCCCCATTAGCATTAGCAACAGCATTAGCTATTCTTCCTGGGCTCCGACATACACACAACACACAAGTTAAAGGGGACCTATTATGAAAAACACGTTTTTTCTTGCTTTAACATATATAAAGTGGTCTCCCCTCAGCCTGCCAACTCAGAGAAGGAGGAAAGCAACCAAATTCTGCAGTGTCTGTTTTGCCGCCCGGATGAGCCGTCCAGTCTGATGTGGCTTCTACGAGCCAGATTCTGATTCAGATTCTGCGCCTTTTTGTTACGTAACCAAAATGCAAACCACGCCCACAACTATAAAACCGTGTAACTGCATGCGAGCGTCCGACTATCACATCGCACTGCATGACATCGCTTTCTGTCCATCTCCCTCCAGCAGCTGCCACTTTATTGAGGTTTTTGTAGTGAAATGAGGAGGAATCATAGAGATAACTTCTCATTTCAACTAACTGGATCAACCGTTCCTCATTCGTGACTGTTTCCTACAGCGCTTTCAACCGGCTTTCAACGCAAGCGACAGGAAGAAAATAGAAGCAGGGCGCCCGACAAATGTTCAGCTCAAAACGGCGCAGCGCTGCGGCCAGTTTTGTACAGTCCAATAGAAAATAAAGCAAATGGATGGATGGAATTGATTTTGTCGCTGATGCTCGCTCGCATTGCATGCAGTTATGACACGGCGCGGGCCGGAGCTTCCACCATTTTTTCGTAGCGGTGTATCGCGTCATTCAGGCAGCCAATCAGCACAGAGCCTCATTATCATAGCCCCGCCCACTCAGAATCCCTCATAGATAATGAGGTTAGAAATGGTAAAGATAAAGACATGGCCCAGAGGCTGAATTTCTTAATTTTATATAGAAAAAACAATCAACAGCTTGTTTTTAAGACATTCAAGGCCTGTTTAAAATAGGGATTAGATGCCATAATAGGTCCCCTTTAACACTTAATACATAACAGACATACATTATACATGACAAACAAAACAATAATAGAGTAATCGGCAGACTTGGCGTGCTCACTTAAAAAGAGCAAAAGTGTGTCACCGGGTGCCAGTCCAAAAAACATATCAAAAAATCAAAATCCGACAGCACTCACTTGAAGTACAAAACTTTAATATATGGTTAAATCACTGCACACAGCAGCAGGAAATCGGACGCGTTTCAGCTTACAGCCGTCCTCAGCGATGATTTAACTATATATTAAAGTTTTGTACTTCAAGTGAGTGCTGTCGGATTTAGATTTTTTTAAAACAATAATAGACACAACTCCCTTAGTCACAAACAACACAGAGGAGAACTAAACCACCATCACTCTCAGACATACAGTAAATGCATAGACATTAAATTAAATAAAACGGCTTCATAAACAATACCTGCCTGAAATGACCTTATCTTAAAATCTTTGACCACTTTTCACCTTTATTGTGATAGGGTTTACACTACCTGTAATTCTATTCAAACTTCATTCTATTCCTTCCAAATGTCACATGATAATTCATTACATTTTAAAAGATATTGTTTCAACTGAATCTTAAACCAATCTTTGCTACTGTACCTACATGAGAAATCTGAACTGGTATAGAGTTCCAGCCAACCATGGCTCTAAAAGAAAGTGTTTCCTGAGGTTCGGCCGTCACAGCTCCGGTGCAGCATCTGATCTGCGGTTACAGCCTCCACCAGGGGGCGCCTGGCAGACTTTACCTGCCGTCCTTCCCACCTGTCCAACCTGCAGGGCGATGACATCACTGCCGCGGCACGCCTTCCTCCCCGCTCCGCTGCTGCCGGGCTGAAGATCCTCACGTCCTGTTCAAACAGGCTCCGACGGGGAAACGGGGCAGAGCGCTGGTGGCCGAGCAGACCGAGCAGACCTGCACCGTCCGTCTTCCTGCTGCGAGGGTTCCAGTGCCATCAGGGGTCAGCGGGGTCAAGTCTGAGCCGGTGTCACGTTCCATCCCGGGGTCAGAGAGCAGGAGGACGCTGAATGGACGGAGGATGGGGTCGGATGAAGCGTACAACTTTGTCTTCAAGGGTGAGTAAATGTTGTCGGGACTTCTGGATTCATTCCATCAAAACCTTGACAAGTAACTGGAGAACTTGTGCGTCCTTGTTTATTATTAACTGCAGTTTCCTGGAGAAACTTGCAGGTGGCAACAGGATGCAGACGCACAATACGAGTCATTGTTCGGGTCAGGAACTGCTGTACCCAACACGGAGCGTTTCTCTTCTGCTTTCATGTGTTTTCTCACAAATGCAACCAAAAAAACACACACGGCAAACATAAAACCCTGCAGATGCTCCCGCCGTGAACGTTCAGTGATGTAGTAACACATTTATACACATTTGCAAACTATTTCATGAAGTCTTACAGAAACAAATGTGAAAACATCACCAGTGAGCAGCTGAAAAGCTCCCTGTTTGACCATGTTTCTACAGCTGTGTTGATGACAGCTGGGTTTGGGGGCGGGGTCAGCAGATAAGCTCCACCTACCTCTTTGAGTTCCCCCTAGATCTAAACCCCTTACATCTAGGGCTGTGCGATTAATCTATTTTAAATCTAAATCGGATTTATTAATCAAGGCGATGTTAAAAAAAGGAAAATCGGAAAATCGATTTTCCTCTCTCTTTTTCATATAGCTGGAAAAGAAGAAGAGAGCTGTCTGCATTACAGACAGAGCTCGTCTAGTCATCTTTGTTTGGTCAAGAAAATTGTAAATGTTGTCACTTTACTAAACTCAAGGAGAATTTACAGTATCTTTCAATTGCACTTCATTCCCAATAGGGAAATTTGTTTGCTATTTTTCTTTAAAAATAAAGATAAAATATTTGAAACAATGTATTCCATTGTCTTTTGTAGTTTTACCAAAAGAAATCAAAATC
Source organism: Cololabis saira (assembly GCF_033807715.1). NCBI lineage: Eukaryota > Metazoa > Chordata > Actinopteri > Beloniformes > Belonidae > Cololabis > Cololabis saira. The sequence goes on along the minus strand of NC_084589.1, from coordinate 37,143,651 downwards.
GAAATCGAAAATCAGGTTTTCAGAGAAAAAAATTGGGATTTTATTTTTGTCCAAAATCGCCCAGCCCTAGAACCCCTTAGATCTGAATCCTGTAAGACTGCGTCGATTAACAAACAGCGGATTGAACTGGCAGAAATTCAATCATCATAATTGGAGAATACGGTGAATTTTCAAAATAAAACACCACCAGCTCTTTCCAACATTGACATAATGTTATGCTGTGGAGGATGTAGATAAACAATTCTGAATCCCTTCTGTAAACTCATAACCTAATGATTTCAGCTACAGTCATCTGCCTTTTGCAGATGATGTGGTTCTGTTGGCTTCATCAGGACCTTCAACTTTCGCTGGAGCGGTTCGCAGCCAAACATGAGTTGGGTTGAAAATTAGCATCTCTAAATCCAAGACCACGGTCCTCAGTCAGAAAAGGGTGGAGCATCCTTTCCGGGTCGGGGATCAGGTCCTGCCCCAAGTGGAGGGGTGCCAGTATGGTGAGGTCTTCTGGGCATGAGACCTCGGGGAAGTTTTATCAGTATTTTTATTTTATTTTGAAAAGAAAATCTTTCTAAACTATAGTGGCTTTTCCATTACCAGTAGAGGGAGAACAACCTGCAGTGGAAACACCTGGAAAAACCTTTATACACTTTCTGGAGGTGGTTTTTCAAACGTGTCGTCCAGTTTGGTGCAAAAGGATAAGGGATAGACTTTTTTTTGCTTCTTTTGCTGGATATTTTCACAACAGGATAAATGACTGCGATCATTTATCCAAAAGTAAAGATGTTCGTCCATGTTCTGGAAGACGAGATCTTCTTCTTTGTTTTGAAGAGAAGTCTCTTAGGCCCCGTTTTCATGCGTTTTGGCCGTTCGTTTACACGAAAACGAAGCTCAAAGTCACCAAAAACGATCATTTCTGAAAACTCCGGCCAAATTGGAGATTTTCAAAAACCCCGTTTTCACGTTTGCTTGAAAACGGAGGGAAACGGAGATTTAGGCTTCAGAACGTCACATTATGAGACAAAAACGTCACCAGCATCATTTGCGACCTGTGTTTACAATTTGTTTGGCCACCGTCAATATTTTCTTGTATTTTACCTGTTTTATATTCTAAAGTCACACTTAAAAGTAACTCCACTTCTCTGTCACTCCAAACGAAAGACTCTCGTTCATCTTGGAGTAACTGGCAGTCCAGGCTGATTTATGGTTCCGCGTTACACCAACGCAGACCCAACGGCGTAGGGTACACGGCGACGTGCACCGTACGTAGGCTACGCCGTTGATTTAACGCGGAACCATATTATTCAGGCTTCACACGTGTCATTTGTTGACGGCTTTTTCCAGGATTCTGATTGGCTAGCATGACTTTACGCTTCTCGTTACACTGCCCCCTGCAGGTTTGGATGCTCATAGCACTCTTAACAGCGTATTTATGGGGGTTTGTGTAAACACGGATATTTTTCAAAACGTAGAGGGGGAAATATCCGTTTTTGTAAATACCCGGCTATGTGTAAACGTGGCCTTAAAGAGATTCTAGGAAAGTTATGTCCATTCCTAAAACACTGTTCAATGGAAACTACCCCCCCCCCCCCCCCCCCCTCCCAAAAAAAAATAGTGTAATGGAAATCCAACTGCAAAACATGTTTCCCTTTTGCTCAGAAATTTCCCCTGCCTGCTCAGGATTTGACATAACACAGCAACCCACTCGTTTCCTGCTGGGGTCCGTGTCCTCGGACCTGGACGTTTTCATTTTCATTGAAACTCCTGTCTGACTCGGTTGCGAACCGTCCCAGTACCAGCTGTCGAGGAGGCCCAGAGACGAGTTCTACTGCAAGGAGCAGTAATCTGAAGTCAAGCTGACGCAATTTCCAGAGGTATTAATAAAACATCCGAGATATGCATATCACAGATGTGCAATAAAACATCTTTGCAGCTCAGCTCTATCCACGGTGGTTCAGCCTCTTTTAGGAGGGCCGTCCTACATCTTTCAGCTTGTGAGGAACATAATATTGCACCTAACAACCCCTGAAGGAACCACCGAGTGGCTTCCTCTTCATACCCCGTGGGGACGTGCAGTTCCTGGAATGACCCCTAGAGGCCAGGCGTCTGGAAGTGGTTTTGATAGTGTAAATTACCTTTTATATGAGCAGAGTATTTCTATAAATGTGTTTTTATTAGCGCTGTCGGGCGATTAAAAATTAATCTAATTAATTACGGGATTTATAATGAATTAATCTAATGAATCGCATTTTAATCTCATTTATTTTTATTTAACCTTTGTTTAACCAGGAAGTCCCATTGAGATACAAGATCTCTTTTGCAAGGGAGACCTGGCCAAGACAACAGCAGCAATAAAATACACAATACAAAATACATGACTCAAAAACCACATCAAACAGTATATCCATTCTACAGACAACAACTACATTCTTCAAGTAAATTGTTTCTTAACAAAGATTTAAATTCGCCAAGCGAAACCAGGGTGTTTAAGTGGGTGAGGTCTTGCAAACCATTCCATGCCGATGTAGCAAAGTGAGAAAATGCAGTCTTACCTAATTCGGTGAGTGCTCTGGGAGTTTTTAAAAGTAGCCATCTAGTGGATCTGGTATTGTAGCCTACCTGCTAGAGGCTCGACAAATGAGACTACAAAGGTAAGGAGGAAGCTTACCCAAGATGGTTTTATATATGAAGATATACATGTGTGTTTTCCTCCGTAAATAGAACATATCAACATATTAACATATCTGCTAAAGGTCCCTAAATAAAGAATTTGAATTCTAGGACATTGCAAAATTGCAGTGCATGACTAATCAATTGAATACACTAAGAAGAGAAGATTTGAAATCCACATTTTTATTGGTTAAGTGTGTTTCATAATTGAAATTCAAAAATAAAAGCTCAAGCACATCAGCAAACCAATTAGGCCAGGTGCATTATTCAAAACTGCAATACAAATACAGTTAAATAAATAATATTCAGAAATAAAATAAGGCTGAGTCTCAAATAGACACTTAAGCAGACTCTCAATTCAAAATTAAAACTAAAGCTGACTCAAGACAGCAATTCAAGTACTAGCACCTGTAACGTTTACAGTGGAACTTGTCCGGACATGTTTAGCGTTTAAATGATAATTCAGTCTGGAGCAGCTCCGGTGAGAGGAAAATTCTTCTTTACAAAATGTACAAATCACTGCGTTCTTGTTGATAGTCCCGTCTTCTTTCTTTTTATACAAAAACTTGCCGTTCAAAGGCCCTAGCAAAGATTTTTTTTTTAAATTAAAACTTTTCTCGGAATTCTGAGATAATTATCTCGTTAATTCAGAAAAACAGGGCAGATTTTTTTTTTCTCAAGTGAATGCAATACGCTTCCGTATTGCAGTGTGTTTACATCCAAGGAATGACAAACATTGTGAACCATCAGTTTGAGAGTTCAACCATCATTCAGTCGGGGATGCTACACAGAGGGCCCGATTTACTAAGATTCTAAATAAAGAGTACTAAATTGCGTGTGCACTGAAAAAGTTTGCGCATGCTGTTGTTGTGTGTTTTGCGGGTGATCAACTAAGATTGTGTGCGCAATTGATAACAGGTGCAAACAGCAGTATTTAAATGAGGTGTTACGCGTCTTACGGTTTGCGGTGCAAACTTTGCGCCATGGAGTCTGGATGGAAAGCAGGATAGTCGCAAGCGCAAAATGAAATTTGACGAGTTGGAGTTATAGAGATATTAGTGGACGAGGCAAATTGTTGTATTCAGCACCCCTGCCGTGAAAAGCACCCCCTCGTATATTCAATGATAAGTAGACCAAGAAAAAAAACAACACACTGACACTTCAATATATTTATATATACACACTCACACAAACACATACTTAGGAGTTTATATTATATATATTTACAAATATTATGGAAGACAACACAGTAAGCAGGCTATTATAATGACATCAATAACCATTTACCCGATTTTTGTTATCTGTGACTGTGATTGTGGGAAAGTATGACTATTGTGGAATCCATGAGCGCATTTAAACATGAATCATTAACACAAAACTGGACGCTAAACAGAACGTGACACGGAATGAGAATATAATTTTTGTCAGACGAGGGGGTGCTTTTCACGGCAGGGGTGCTGAATACGGCACAACACCGGAGTATGAAGACTGCAGAACAGGCGCACAATAAGAAACACTTTTTTCTCCATGAAAACACGTGATTTATTTATTATCACAAATAAAAAAATGAATGTGCTTCCTGTGGCAACCTTTTGCTGAATAATACTCGATTTAACATTCAAATAAAATATTTCTCCTTTTGCATGTGGAGATTAGCACCTTCCTTTCGAACGTATTAAATACAGACGCGATCACAATCCCCGCAATTACTTTCAGGATTGGTAAATCTCATTGCGCGTGGTAAATGGAGCAATTTGCATCTTCCCCTCCCAGTATTTAGGATTTCTGGTGGGTACGTCCCATATTGATTATTCATCAGGGCAAAAGTACTAAATGAACAGCGTGTGCTATTTTGCGCATTTGAGAGACGCAGTCCTCTTTGCACGCTGTTAGTAGATCAGCTTGCACATTGGTTTGCGGGTGATGTCAAGTTTGCACACGTTTTTACACACGCAAACCTTTCGTAAATCAGGCCCAGAGAGTCTTAAGTTACAACCAAAACAAACTCATTCACGACTGCAGCCTGTTTGCCGGAGCATCGTACACAAGTGTGTACAAGGTTCATGTCACCCAGCGATTCACTGCAATATCAGTGAAACTAATCAGTCAAATCAGATTGTGTGAAGTTTGCTTGGAATGCAAGTCAATCCGCTCCCCCACCTTAGTTTTTAACACTTCTGCACTCCTCATTGTGCCTAAACCCTCTGCTGCGTAAAACTAGCAGCATTGTTGTTTACATACAGCAGTTACCTGCCCTGAAGGTCGTGAAAACACAAACGAGGAAAGTCTGAGCCTCGCCGCAACACGTCGGGCTCTTCCAGCCCTCAGACACATGCGGCGTCCTGAAGGCCTCTCGTCTCGTCCCGACTTTCCATAGAAACCAGAGGTATTGTTTGCTTAAGAAGTTACTCAGTAGTCGAGGAGGAAAAAGCAGAGAGCGGCTCAGCCGCTCGGAAAGACAGCAGTGATCCAGTAACCTGGAGCAGGCAAAAGGAGGTCAGCCTGTGAAAAGCTCAGGTTAAACATACTCCAAGTTTAACCCAGTCGAGTTCATAACAACTGGCAAGTGTTCGTGCGAGCAGTCGGACTACGACAACAGATGCTTCGTAAAGTCGATCCTTGGAAACATTTAAGAGCTTTTCAAGGGTTTTCAGTCGCACTGTAAATCTTCAGCGGTATAGTTTCCCAGATGTTAACAGCTGCTCCTCAAATTTCCTTTGTTTCCTTAACATGTCAGGAGCTTCATTTAAAACCCTCAACAGGAGGTTAATTTCGATACTTTGAGCCATATCAGCGTGAGATGCTCACGTCTCTGGGGACGACCTCAAACCGCTGGCACACATCATGTGATCTGATTCAAAGCTCATTGTGTGGGAGGAAGTTTTCTCACCAGCGGTGGACCAAGATTATCTCTTTCTTCATTCAAAACCTCAAAAACTGCAAATATCAAGGCAAAGTGCACCTGAAGTATCACGCACATATTGAAGCTAGCATTAAAGGAACTATACTTGCCTATTCTCCCATTTCACTGACCTAATCTTTAACCAGATTACTTATTTGTGGCCTAACCATGCAGTTCTGTGTCTGAACAGGCAAATGTTGAGGTTTATGTGCTGATAAGAACGAGTCATTTGGATTTTACAGTAACTCTTTTGTCTCATGACGTTTCAGCGACTCGAGACTCTAAACGAGCTCCTATCCGTTGAATCATGAAGGGCACCACTTTTAATTTGACATTTGGTTGAAAAGGACTTTGTTACGTGTGAGTCAGCTTGAAATCCGGTCTTTTTGGGCCACTGGCCAGAAACTCTGCCCAACCCAGGTTGTTTGGGAAAATTGGCGAATGGGTGAAGCAAACGAGCCCGGCAGCTGGCTGGAACGTGGCCACCTAGCTTGGCTAATCTCATACTAGACTACGACACTAACGAGCGTTCATTTTGATCAAATCTGCAGCTCCATCCTCAGGTCTGACGTCTCTGATGAGATGAAGTTTGAATCGAGTAGCAGAAACAAGACCCTCGGGAGCACCGGCCTAGTTGCCCCGGGACCTTCGACTAGCCCAGGGGTCGGCAACCCACGACTTTAGAGCCGCATGCGGCTCTTTAGCGCCGCCCTGGTGGCTCCCTGGAGCTTTTTCAAAAATGTTTGACCTTTTTTTTCCCCTTTTTTCTTCTTTTTTTCCCTTTTTTTCCTCTTTTTTTCTTTTTTTTTCTTTTTTTCTTTTTTTCTTTGTTTTTTCCTTTTTCTCTTTTTTTCTTCCCTTTTCCTTTTAATCTCGACATTTCGACTTTTTTCTCAACATTTTGACTTTTTTCATGAGATTGTACTTTGATTTGATTTGATTTGATCTTTATTCATCTTGAACAAAACAATTAAAAAAAAACACACCATACATCAACAACATTAATAAAGCACAACCAGTTTTGTTCAAGAAGGGACAGGAAGAAGCAAATGCTTATCTAGTCCAGCCCCTTCTTGCAATATAAGAATATCCGATATATAAAAGAATAATAATAACAATAATAACAACAATAATACATATATACAGTATATAACCTTCTTCTTGACATATAAAAGTATGTAAATATAAAAGTAATTAAAAGACAAGTGAGTCAATAATAAAAGTAGCTAAAACGAAAAGGCATCAAGCACAGTAGAGAAGAAAAAAAGTCAATGAAAAAAACAAAAACAATCACCATAATAAAAGTAGCTAAAAAAGAAAGAAAAGCATCATGCACAGAAGAAAAAAAGACAATGAAAAAAAAATAAAATAAAAAATCATTACTTCAACATTAATCTTGACATTTCGACTTTTTTCTCAACATTTCGACTTTTTTCTCGAAGTTCATAATGAAAAAAAATCTTCCTCCTCTAAAATATTATTTTATTTTTCTCCTGCCTGGCCCTAATACGCTTCCGTAGATTCGCGTAACAAAAAGAGTCACGTGGAAAGACATTAGCAGCTACATTTGCAGCCGAGGACCCAGTTCTAACCAATATAGATACATGCAGCATGTGTTGCCTTCATTCTAAGGCTTATACAATACGGCTCCAGACATATTTGTTTTTTGGGTTTTTGGTCCAATACGGCTCTTTAACATTTTGTGTTGCCGACCCCTGGACTAGCCGATGGCGTTGGGTTCCCAGAGGTTCTCGGTCGCGGCGGAGGGCCCTGCAAAGGTCAACATTGGCTAGTTAGTCAATCTAGAAAGGTCCAGGTCCAATGTAAGAGGTGTTACTCCATCTTCAGCATCCCTCCACCAGTTTCCTCTACTATCCACCCCAGATCTTTGTGTCCATCTCAGTCTAGACCCCCCTGCCCCCCCCCCATTACATTATCTCCAAGCTATCTCCTCTGATTCTTCATCTTATCCATCCTCGTCACCTGCGAGGAACATCTTCAACTCTGCCTCCTCCATCCTTTGTAACCATTTGAGAAATTTAGACACCTCCTGATTATTGATTTTTGTAGGTTTATATGTCTTTGCACCTGTCAAATTTGGACGAAAAGTGTAAGAAGTTTCATTGTTTGAATTTTTTATTATGATTTAGACTTGCAGTTCTCAAGATCGGTCTTGGTCTCAAGAACACTTTTTTGTGGTCTTGGTCTTGTCTCAGTCTCTCCAGGTCTCAGACTCGGATAACTGAGATGCCGTTGCCACCAAGGTGACAGAATCTTGTATCAGCAGTTCTTCAGTGTAATCTGGCTACTATAATGGTAAATAATGCAATTACAGGTCGATAATTGTGTCTTTAATATTTAAAATTCAGGTTTCATCTCCAAATTAAGTCCAATTTAAATCAGTAACATTTACTTCATTAGACTTTTCTGAGGTGGAGGGGGGTGTTGGAGCTGGTTATTCTGTTAGATACTTTGGGACTAGTTAATAGTCGTGTCAATCCTTAAAAGCGCTGGAGTCAATCCTCCAATAGTGTAGAAACAGCGGTAGTGCAGTCGCCACACATATCTGATCTCAGCTGATGGATGAAAACATTTATAGTGAGTTCAACATCATCATCCACTTCTCTGTGTTATTGTGCTGCAGTTGAATACAAGCTCATATGGAAACTAGCTGAACCAGGATGGACTGATGTTCTACAATCATGCAGGATCAGGAAATTACTAGGTTTGTTTCTGGTCTTGAGCTGAACTAGTCTTGGTCTTGATACTCTGGTCTTGGTCTTGGTTAAGGCAGTCTTGATTACAAGTCTAACTCATGCCCATACCACAATCCTGCCTCCACCATGTTTTACACTTAATACAAGCTTTTGATCAAGTGGTAGATCTTTATTTTCACCAGACTTTTCTGTTTCCATCATTCTGATACATGTTTATCTTGGTTTTATTGGTCTAAAGAAGTCTGGCAGAACAATACACCCGTGACTGCATTATTTCTCAGGGAGCTTTTAACTTGCAGCGACTTTAACTAAAACTACTACACAAGTGACTGAGGAGCAGTGGCGTCAATTCAGTCTAAGCTAAGGTATGGCAAGGTTACGAGTCACAGAACTTAACTAGAGTATCAATCAAGAAAATTGGAACTTTTTCAAATGCAGTCTCGCTCACTGCAAAAACTCAAAATCTTACCAGGAATATTTGTCTTATTTCTAGTTAAAATGTCTCATTTTTAGTCAAAAAATCTCATTACACTTAAAACAAGAGTCATCACCAGAAAAATAACTTGTTATTTGACCATTTTCACCTGTTTCAAGTAAATTTTCACTTGAAATAAGTAGAAAAATCTGCCAGTGGGACAAGATTTATCTTCTCATTACAAGCAAAAGAATCTTGTTCCATTGGCAGATTTTTCTGCTTATTTTAAGTGAAAATCTACTTGAAACAGGAGAAAATTGATGTTTTTGAGTCTTGTCTTAAATGTAATGAGATTTTTTTTTAAAAGAGACTAAAAGTGAGACATTTTAACTAGAAATAAGACAAATATTCTTGTTAAGATTTTGAGTTTTTGCAGTGTAAAATAACTAGTGAAATCGATCATGTTGTTCTTATTTGCATTTGTAGTTATTCCATAAATGTATTTAAAAAAAACAAACATTAACATTTAACCCTTGAAGCCAAGGTGTGGCGGCTGCCATACCTTGCCATACCCAATTGACGCCCCTGCTGAGGAGCAACAGACACAATATCAAAACACTAATAGAAATGGAACAACTGTCCAAATATTCATTTAAATATAAGATTCAAGTTTCGTTTTGAACAGAAACATCAGCAAATTGGTGGTGAACTAGTCTTGGTCTTGATATTCTCTGGTCTTGGTCTCAGTTTAGGCATCTTGACTACAAGTCTATTATGATTGAAAGGCGATGATTGTTGGTAAAGTGTTAGTTCCCCAGATATTGTTTTCAGTCGTCTCTGCTGTCGAATATTTACCAGCGGAGGAAGTCGTACGTTTCCCACCAGGAAACCAAACCACAGCTGCTTGAGCAGCAGATGTTTCGCTGCAACACCCGCGGCTGTTTTTCACTGTGCCAGTGTTGCGTTGTGCTAATTATGTTTGCTGTAATATCCAAACACCGTTTAGTCCAATCACACCCAAACGCCACAATTAAAGGCTTCGAGATGTGTCAAGAACCTGAGCTCCTTCGCAACACACGTCTGAGCCCAGAGCTGTAACCAACCTCCCTGTCTGAGCCCATTAAGCCCAGTCTCTCTCTGTGTCTCTGTCTTTACTAGTGAAACCCAAACATTAGTCACAGAAATGTGAGCAGGGGTTGTGTTTACCCAGGATGGCTCCAGCGTCCACGATAAAGGGAAGTTGTGGCTGAACTCGTTCCACCTGATCTGGAGTCGCCCTCCGCTCATGAGGGCTGTTTGATTATCAGAAACGGAGGATAACAGGTTTAAGGGGGGGAAGGGTCTCCGGTCTCTGTAACTGACCGATGCAAAGCAAATTACATGCAACAGAACATTTTAAAAGTATATATAAATGATCCTGTGGACATTACTTATGTTTCTTTTTCTTTTTTTCTTTGTCTGCATATACAGGACTGTCTCAGAAAATTAGAATATTGTGATAAAGTTCTTTATTTTCTGTAATGCAATTAAAAAAACAAAAATGTCATACATTCTGGATTCATTACAAATCAACTGAAATATTGCAAGCCTTTTATTATTTTAATATTGCTGATTATGGCTTACAGCCCATTAAGATTCCCAGAATATTCTAATCTTTTGAGATATGATATTTGAGTTTTCTTAAGCTTGCAATATTTCAGTTGATTTGTAATGAATCCAGAATGTATGACATTTTTGTTTTTGCAATTGCATTACAGAAAATCACAATATTGTAATTTTCTGAGACAGTCATGTATATTAAAAATCTGAGGTATATATATATATATATATATATATATATATATATATATATATATATGCATTTTTAATTTTTATTTATTTTAATTTTATTTATATATATATATATATATATATATATATATATATATATATATATATTTCTAAATGTGAAGGGGAGCGGGGGTCGGGGTGAGGGGTGACATCCGCTGCTAGTCTAAAACACGAAAAACACAGGGAAACGCACAACGCGCGCACAAGCCTTGGAGATCTGTAAGAGAAAAAACAAACAGACGCGAGAACAGGCAGATACACAAGCAGCAAATATTTCAGGTACCTGGGACTGAATCAAAGCTAGACTGCTGCGATTATCTGTCCCTCAAAACTGCAGCGTGAGTATGTACAGTAGGTGAGTGAGGATAACAGGTTTGAGGGGGGAAAGGGTCTCCGGTCTCTGTAACTGACCGATGCAAAGCAAATTACAAACAACAGAACATTTAAAAAGTATATATAAATCATCCTGTGGACATTACCTATGTTGAAAGCAGGGGCGGTTGGTGCATTTCACGCTTGGGCCTTCGATGTCCAACTTAGTCAATAAATACCTTTCATTATGCAGCATTTATAACACCAGGACTGGGGGGAAGTTAGAAACACACTTAAGCTTTAATAAAAAAGAAAAAAAGAAACACACTTAAGCACTACGAGGCAAAATGGCTGTTACATGGCACATTTTAAAAATCAACAAACCTGCATCAGCAATTAAAACCCTCGCAGGTTGGAATCCCGGCCTGTGCACCTTTGCTGCATGTCATCCCCATTCTCTCTCTCTACCCCCTTCCTGTCTGCAACTTGAATAAAGGACCACTAGAGCACACAAAAAATATCTTTCCAAAAAGTTTTATTAAATGAGCAGCTGCAACCTGCTGCTTTGAGTTTAACCACACAGTTTTAGATTATTTACTTTTTACATTTTTTCATTCCATTTTCAGTATACTTGTCATTTCAGTTCGTTTGATATGAATGAAATAAATTATAAAAACATATTAAACGTGAAAAAAATAAATAAAATGTTTGCGCTCACAAAAACTCTATTGATCTGCATCGCACTGCCGTGGCTCAAACTAGTAAGTATCGATATCCAATCACAGGACACGTAAATGTTCAACGTGAGACTAGCTAGAGGGCCTTACTGACACAACCCGTGATCTGATTGGCTATCGCAACTATCAATCAACTGTATTTGCCCATTACAGTCCACAGCATTGTTGTTTCTGAAGGCTGAATTCTGATTGGATAAAAACTCTAACCTAAAAACAACAGCACTGGAAGGAGAAGAATATGACATGAGGTGAATATGAATACTTTGATATTTAGGGAAAGTAAATCAAAAAGTGAATGAACCTTTATCATAATCATGATCATGAGAAGGCCTTGCTGGCCCTGACGGAGCACCACTGGTTGATAGTGAACTAAATTACCCCCCTACCAATGTGTGGATCTATTCCTACATGTTTATGAAGATGTCTGGTGACATTTCTTTGACTTTCGCTTGAATCTTGTTTGGATGTTTCTTCAATGACAATTATTTAATCAGAGTTAAAAGTCTACCTTGGAAGAAATGTAGCCTGGACAGAGGAAAACTGCTGCGTAGATGCAGAAAACCAGACATTAAATCAATAAAACATCCATAAAAATCCGGCCCAATAAAAAAAACAACGTGCATTGTTAACGTGCACCAAAGTCTTGCATTAAAACTGGTCGTAAAAGCGATCGTAACAAACCCACAGCGCCTCAGTCCTTTAGGACCTCGTGTGTTTCTCTTCATCCTCCATTTGTTCATTGATGAGCTTAACCGAGGGAGGAATTAATGTTTATAGGAGTCGTGTTTCCACAGAGGGACCCTGGTCGTTCAATAACAAGTACTCAGGGTGAACTATGGGCAGGGTGTTGATGTGATGACGGTGGCTTTAGGATCATTAAGGTCCCGAGGAGACATTATGGGGATCCCCGAAGTCTTGCCTTCGGTCTTAAACTCATCAACTACGATTATGTTCAACTAAAGGCCCTTTTCCACTAGAACCTACTCGGCTCAACTCGGCCTGGTTTCTTTTCCACTACAATTCAGCACCTGGAGCAGAAGTAGGAGGTTGGAGAGAAGCTGCTGTGACGTATTTGATTGTGTGATCTAAACAAAGAAGACAACAAAACTAAAGATGTAGAACCTGGAGGAGATGATAGATGTGCTGCTGGGTCTGTGGCTTGTGTTCGATATCAAGTTAAAAAATGAGAGTGGGAGAAGCTTCAAGCGGCAACGGTTTTTAATTTTTTTAGTTTGTCTCTGCCACTGAAAAATCCATTGGGAGCCGTGAGCAGCTATGAAGTGACAGAACTCCTGGTAGATCTGGTTGTTCCTTATCGCCCGTCTAGATCTCTTTTTAATTCTCTCCTCAGCCACCAGGTTTATGAACATCTGCACCTCAGAGTTGGATCATGAAACAGACTTCTGCTGCCGTTGCTGGTCGAATAAAATGAACAAGAAGCCGTCAGAGTCGCTCTTTCGCTGATGTCACATCCTGATTCAGACGTCTGACTCCAACCCCCCGACCAATCGGTGGCCTGTAGTGTGATGATGTCAGATACAGCCAGTACTGGAGTTGTAAAAAAATAATCAGGGGGGATGGTGGATTTTATCATATGGGGACAGATAATTTGTGCTGATTACAAATAATATAATATATTACAAATAATAGCACTGACCAAAACACCTGCAGAAATACTGCAGGAATGACATAGCAGCAGTTAAATGCAGCCTTCTGTAAGCTTTAAATATCCACTGGGCTTACATCAAATACATCAAAACACAACAATAAAAAACAGTTTTCTGAACTTATCAATATGACTCTGTCCTTCACAGGATAAGTAAAATGATCATTGCAAAAACTCACAATCTTAACAAGAATATTTGTCTTATTTCTAGTTAAAATGTCTCATTTTAGTAAAAAATCTCATTACACTTAAAACAAGACCCATCACTGGAAAAAACAATTTTCACCTGTTTCAAGTAGATTTTCACTTGAAATAAGTAGAAAAATCTGCCAGTGGAACAAGATTTTTTTGCTAGTAATGAGAAGATAAATCTTGTCCCATCTTGTGAAATCTTGTGAAAATTTACCTGAAACAAGTGAAAATTATCATATTTTTCTGGTGTTATTTTTCTGATGACTAAATGTTGAAATAGCAGTAAAACCACATTCATTGATGAAATGACATAAGGGATGGAAAGGGGGGATGGCGGTTTTACAGAGGGGATGATTTGGACCGTTTTTATTTCAGGAGGGGGATGCCATCCCCCCTCATCCCCCCTCAACTCCAGTACTGGATACAGCCGACTCAGCCGCTTAGAACCTCGGCAGAATAGAAAAAGTATCTACTCTGCACGTTAGACCCCTGGTGGGAAAGCGCCAAACCGGGCCGGGCTGAGTAGGTACTAGAGGAAAAGTGCCATAAATGATGTAATTCCCACCCAACATCTGTATATGTGGCCCAGCTGAGACTCATGTGAGCATAACCACTGAAAACACACGTCACATGGGGTCAACAATATGGGACCCATGTTGGTCCCATGTGGACTTGCTCACAAGGGACCCGGTTAATGAATGGACTAGGAATGGGTGATATTTTACCGTTCACGATATACCGTCAAAAAAATTTCCCACGGTAAGAATTTGTCATCTCGCGGTAAAAACGATAAATTCCCGTTGATGACGTTTTTGTGTAAAGCTGATTTATGGTTCTGCGTTCTGGGAGGGAGAAAAGAGGAAGGGAAGAAGGAAGGAGAGAGCAGGAGGAAAGAAGGAAGGGAAAAAGGAAGGAAGGAAGGAAGGAAGGAAGGAAGGAAGGAAGGAAGGAAGGAAGGAAGGAAGGAAGGAAGGAAGGAAGGAAGGAAGGAAGGAAGGAAGGAAGGAAGGAAGGAAGGAAGGAAGGAAGGAAGGAAGGAAGGAAGGAAGGAAGGAAGGAAGGAAGGAAGGAAGGAAGGAAGGAAGGAAGGAAGGAAGGAAGGAAGGAAGGAAGGAAGGAAGGAAGGAAGGAAGGAAGGAAGGAGGAAGGAAGGAAGGAAGGAAAGAAAGAAAGAAAGAAAGAAAGAAAGAAAGAAAGAAAGAAAGAAAGAAAGAAAGAAAGAAAGAAAGAAAGAAAGAAAGAAAGAAAGAAAGAAAGAAAGAAAGAAAGAAAGAAAGAAAGAAAGAAAGAAAGAAAGAAAGAAAGAAAGAAAGAAAGAAAGAAAGAAAGAAAGAAAGAGGGAGGGAGGGAGGGATAAATTCCCGTTGATGACGTTTTTGTGTAACAAACATGGCGGATCTGAGAGCAAGATAGATTTATAGTTGAAAAGGTGGAGTTCAATCGGGATAAATGCCAGAAATTATTGTGATACATTTTTTAGTCCATACCGCCCATCCCTAGAATGGAAATGGGCCTAAAGTGGGTGTCCCATCTGGGTCCCACTTGGATGAACCACCTCAGTGAACCCAAAGTGGGTTCACAATCCCATAACGGGCCCCCTTGTTCGGCCCGTTGATGATCCCCAGATGTTGGCCGGGACCCACTAGTGGGTTTTTCTCTGTGAGTGGTTTTGCAATGACGATGAGCCCATCTCCAACCCCCTTCTGTGTCCTTCGCAGTGGTTCTGATAGGAGAATCGGGTGTCGGAAAGAGCAACCTGCTGTCCCGCTTTACCAAAAACGAGTTCAACCACGACAGTCGCACGACCATCGGCGTGGAGTTCAGCACGCGGACCGTGCAGCTCAGCGGCTTCACCATCAAGGCCCAGATCTGGGACACGGCTGGCCTGGAGAGGTACCGGGCCATCACCTCCGCGTAAGTACCGACCACCATCGCAGCCTCGTCTGGAGAGACAACACTATTCCTTAAAAGGACCAGAGAGCAGATTTATGGCCTTTAATGAGCCCCTTTTAACACATCATCTGTTAATATAGCGCTCCCAAAGTTCCCCAAGGAATAAACCCTTTGGGGCCTTTTGGTTTTATGAGGTAGAGGTAAAGTTGCTGTCGTCAACGAAAATTATGACTAAATATAAACCTTTATCACCGGAGGAAAACGAGACGCAACGAAAATGCTGGTCATGTGACAATAACGATAATTAAATATTTAATGCAGTATCGTTGACGAATAAAAACGAGACTAAAATGTTGATTACAAAATAAAAACTCGGCTAAAATGTGTCTTCATTTTCGTTGATCAAAACGAGATGAAATATTCAAATAAAGATCCTTAATGTCCATGTTTTCAGTTTCCTCTGGTTTAGTTCTGCTGGGTGACGTCTCGTCCTCAATTCCAGTCTCAGCCCGCGGGGAATCAGATCCAGAAGATGCAGCTGCAGAGTTAGAGGCTGATGCCGTAAACGCAGAGCTCTAGTTAACGTCCATTAAAAACAAAGTTACATAGAGAAAGGCGGGGATCTGCTCTGGGGCTGAGAGAAGAAGAAGAAGAACCATCTTTGGATACACTTTCCTACATAGACGTGGAAAAGAAAACCCAATGTGTTGTCGAAAAAGAAAAAGATGAGGAGAAATGCGGAAAAATAAATATGTTGTAAACCAGAGGTGTATAGTCCAGGTGCCATAAAGTAAAAATCCTGTCCAGCAGTTGTTCCAACCCTCTGAAGAAGCATGTGAAGACAATGCTACAGCAGTTTCTGCTGTTTGCAACATGGTTGTTTTTTGCAGAGGTGTTTAATCCAGATGCCATAAAGTAAAAACCCTGCTGTGTTTCTGGATCAGCCTGTACATTTAGAACAGGTGTTTTCACTGAGGACCTACCATTTACCTGCAGAAGAGCTGGTTTAGCTTTGGTTGGAACAACTGATGAACAGGATTTTTACTGTATGGCACATGGATTATACACTTCTGCTGTAAACTCAAATTACAGTCTTCTGTATCTGGAATTAATGTATTCTTGAGTCTATGAGGTAACAATAATATAATGATAAGATTACCTTGTTTGAATTGTAAAATGGGTTTGGCTGAATACAATCTTTGACTAAAACTAGACTAAAATGAACAATTCTGACTAAAATAAGACTAAAATGCTCAGACTTTTAGTGGACTGAAACTTGGCACAACTAAAAGGAGAATGAACGTGACTAAAACTAATAAAAACTAATATAATAGCTCGACCCAAAGACTAGACTCAAACTAAAATTGAAACAGGCTGACAGAAACAACAGTAGGTGGGGGTCACGGTAGACCAGGCAGACACAGCCATTCCTCCACTCCTTTCACAAACGATGACTCAAACAGGAGAAATGCCCAAGAACAAGATGGCTGCAGAAGTGTAAACGACAGGTTTTTACTACTAAATCCCATTTTAGATGTTTTCTTTTGACACAGGCCTGTTTGCCAGAACCAGTCAGCAACCAGGTCCCATCACTGTCCCATCTCTGAGCTTTTAGTCCCAGCTTTTCTGGCCGGTTAAACGTGCTCTCTTTTCTCTAACATACTTTTTGAAATTGCTCAAAGATGATTCAGTCGGCGTGGAAACAGCCTGCCCTGTTAAACGAACCCGTTTAATGCAACTTTCCAAGATCGCGTTTCTTCACTTTCTAACCGACACGCAAGAGAGCTGCTTCTCTTGCTCCACGGCTGTTGAGCAACCTGCATGTCGGCATCTCCAGGCGTTGCTGTTGTGAGCCGCAACGCAGGCAGGGACAGGCGCCGATCCGCGGCTCCTCCCACTCAACCTGGGAAAGAAAACCCACCTGCACGTTCTTGTCTCCAGTCAGGCAAAGTTCATTTGTATAGCATGATTCAACACAAGGTAATTCAAGGTGCTTTACATCAACATTAAAAGCAGCAAGACACAATTAAACAGTAAATAACAAATACAATGATAAGAAAAGAGGTAAAATAATAAAAAGCACAAGTTGTTAAAAAGTAAGGGCAGTAGAGTACAGCAGGTACATCTCATTCTTACAATGGCAACAATTACGTTTCTGTACGGTCCAAACGTACAAACACCGTGTCAAATACAGTATTACAAAAGTAATCTGTGACAATTCGTACGGTGAATTAAACCAATTTGACAATTCTATGCCCCAATGCCTGTTTCCAGGTCTTATTTCACACAACTGACGAGAATAACGTTTCTATACGGTCGAATATGTACTTTGTTATGTCTCATGTTAAGACGATTGTCTTATTTCTTTCTTTTTTTATATGATTCATATTCGAAATAAACACTACTACTACTACTACTACTACAAAACGTACAAAGATCGGGTCAAATAGAGTATTACACCGTGTCCTAACTGCATGCGACGCGAGCGATCGTCAGCGACAAAAACAATTCCATTGCCCTATTTTCTGTTGGACTGTCCAAACTGGCTGCGAGTGACGCAGCGCGACGCGTCGTTTTGAGCTGAACATTTGTCGGACGCCCTGCTTCTTTTTTCTTCCTGTCGCTTGCGTTGAAAGCCGGTTGAAAGCGCTGTAGGAAACAGTTATGGATGAGGAACGGCTGATCCAGTTAGTTGAAATGAGAAGTTATCTCTATGATTTCTCCTCATTTCACTACAAAAACCTCAATAAAGTGGCAGCTGCTGGAGGGAGATCGCCAGGGAGCTGGAAGATTCTGATAAGATAATAAATAATATGAAGATAATAATAGGATAATATTTCTTTCTGCCACTTTATTGAGGTTTTTGTAGTGAAATGAGGACTAATTTCAACTAACTGGATCAACTAACTGGATCAGCCGTTCCTCATCCATGACCGTTTCCTACAGCGCTTTCAACCGGCTTTCAATGCGAGCGGCAGGAAGAAAATAGAAGAACATTTAAATATCACAATATCAAGCTTGTTTTCTGTTTAGAAACTACAAACGTAGGAAGATTACAAGTACTCACGCATCCTTTACTTGTCTCTTTACTCTTTTAGGAGTTATTTTAGGAGTTTCTTTCAGGAGCGCACGGGCGAGTAGTGCGGTGAATAAAGGCTGATTTATGGTTCCGCATAAAATCGACAGCGTAGTCTACGGCGTAGGGTCCACGGCGAGGCGCACCGTTCGGTGCGTGCGCCGCGTAGCCTACGCCGTAGGGTCTACGTTGGTGTAACGCGGAACCATAAATCAGCCTTTTAAAAAGCGAGTTTCAGCTGTCAATCAAAATAACGTGGGGGGCCCATAACGCGTTCAGTGTGGACAGAGAGCGTCCGATGCCACGCAGTGATAGTCGGACGCTCGCGTGCAGTTAGGACAGGCTGTTACAAAAGTAATCTGTGCCGATTCGTGCGGTGAATCAAACCAATTTGACAATTCTATGTCACGATGCCTGCATTCAGGGCTTATACATAATTTTGTTTAGTTTTCAAAAATCATAAGTATTTGATTTAAGAGTACGCTTAAATAACAAATAAAATGGTAAGAAAAGAGGTAGGATAATAAAAAGCACAAGTTGTTAAAAAATTAGGGCAGTAGAGTCCAGCAGGTCGAGGCCTCCGTTAAACGCTCGGAGGGCCGTTGCTTCATCTGACGTCGCCACCTGATTCCTTCCTTCCTTTCTTTTCCTTTTGAATTACACGAGAAGGATTAGCGCTAGAAACTGGTTTTAAAACAATAAAGCCGTGTCAGTTTTATTTTCAGGACAAGGAGGAATCGGAGGACACGCCGTAACCGCTGGATTAGCTCTTTTCTTGTCAGTCGTGGTTTTTGGGTAATTACTTACCGGCTTATTCTGGTATGCAAATTCTGTCCCATGGAAATTCCCATTTATCCTGTAACAAGCAGTTAAAACCTATTAAAGTGGAATTAATTATGCTGCTGGAAGACGGGGGATGAAATGTCTCAGTTTGTAACTCATTAATTCAATTAAAATTTGACCACAGGACCAACTAGCTATTCTCAATCATGTAGCCGTCACCTGCTCAGATAAACATCTCGCATATTAAGAGGGACACTTTTATGACAGAAGTACAGACAACTATCACTCTAGTCTCTGGACTGAGGCGCTTTGGTGCAATTTCAACACTCTTTGCATCATTTTGGGGGATTGCAGAACTATGAAGATACCAAATATGGACAGTTCTGTGATGGGAAGTTTCTGAAGAGAAACTCAGATGTTAGAACTGTAAGAGCATCTGAAAGAAGGACAGCTGGAACTGCAGCTTATAAGAATGACTGTGTTCTGTTGGGTTTTTATTGACAGCTAAGAAGCTATACTCATATTATACTAATATCTGAGTACCGTACTATGTATAAAGTCATTAAAGATCATTCAAATGAAGTGAAGTTTTCATGCTTCCTATGGCTGATTGGTTTTGGTCTCGACCCCAGTTGCTGAACCTGATCAATACGATCACCAGCTCGTCTCACGCTTGATAGTCCAATCCTCTCAAAACCAGTCGTAAATGAAGTTCTCTAAGGCCGGTGTCCTCTAAAGTTGCCTTCGTCAACGGAAATTATGACTAAATATCGTCGTCAACGAACCTTTATCACCTGAGGCAAATGATACGAGACGCATCGAAAATGCTGGTCATGTGACGATAACTATAATTAAATATATAATGCAATATCGTAGAGGAATAAAAACAAAACTAAAATGTAGATTACAAAATAAAAACTCTGCTAAAATGTGTCTTCATTTTCATTGACCAAAACGAGACGAAATGTTCTACCAAAGATCCTTAATCTCCAGGTTTTCAGTAGTTTCCTCTGGTTTAGTTCTGGGTGACGTTAGTCCTCAATCCCAGTCGCACCCGCGGGGAATCAGATCCAGAAGATGCAGCTGCAGAGTTAGAGGCTGATGCCGTTAACGCAGAGCTCTAGGTTCACGTCAATTAAAAACAAAGTTACATAGAGAAACGTGGGGATCTTCACTGGGCTGGGAGAAGAAGAAGAGACCATCTTTGGATACACTTTCCTACATAGACGTGGAAAAGAAAACCCAATGTGTAATAAGGGGAGAAATGCGGAAAAATAAATATGTTGTAAACTCAAATTAGAGTCTTCTGTATCTGGAATGAATGTATTCTTGAGTCTTTAAGGTAACAATAATATAATAATAAGATAACCTTCTTTGTAAAATGGGTTTGGGTAAATACAATCTTTGACCAAAACTAGACTAAAATGGACAATTCTGACTAAAATAAGACTACCGGTAAATTGCTCAGACTTTTAGTCGACTGAAACTTGACACGACTAAAAGGCGCTTGAACGTGACTAAAACTAATAAAGTTTTAAATGATAGCTTGACCCAAAGACTAGACTAAGACTAAAACTGAAACCGGCTGACAGAAGAAGACAGAGGAAGCTGAGAGAAGCTCTTTAATCTCTGCATATCATTATGCACTTTTGAGTATGCAGCGTTTTAGTTTTTTGCCTAGTGTCCTTATCTTTTAGTGTTTAGAGTTTTTAGTGTTTTAATTGTTTTTATTGCTTGCTTTGAGCCAGTGGCAATGAAATTTCGTTCCACTTGTATTTGGACTTTTGGAATAACAATAAGTGAAACTTGAAACAACGCTCGTGTCCCCCACCAGGTACTACAGGGGGGCCGTCGGAGCCCTGCTGGTCTACGACATCACCAAACACCTCACCTACGAGGGCGTGGAGCGCTGGCTGAAGGAGCTGTACGACCACGCCGACCCCCACATCGTCGTCATGCTGGTGGGGAACAAGACGGACCGGGAGTCGGACAGATCCGTTCCCATGCAGGAGGCCAAGGACTTTGCAGGTACAAAGATTAATTTGTGATTCTGTAGTGGCTATTTGTCCTCCAGGTGAATTATTAAAAAACTCCAAAGTATCAAATTATTATAAACTGAATCAAATCAAGTCCATTGTCCAGCAAAAAATAAAGTTTTTTGGAGTTTATTCCATTGTACGGAAGAGTATTAGGGCCAGGCAGGAGAAAAATAAAAATAATATTTTAGAGGAGGATTAGGATTAGAAGGAAGAGGGAAGATTTTTTTTTCATTATGCACTTCGAGAAAAAAGTCGAAATGTAAAGAAAAAAGTCGAAATGTTGAGAAAAAAGTCAAAATTTCGTGAATAAAGTTGAAATGTTGAGAAAAAAGGCGAAATTTCGACTTTATTCTTGAAGTTGTACTTTTTTCTCGAAGTGCACAATAAAAAAAAAATCTCCCCCTCTCAAATATTGTTTCTCCTGCCTGGCCCTAATACTTTTCCGTACCATTGGCAAACAAACAAACAAAGAACAATGGCCCTTTGCCGCCTCTCTTGCCCTGGTAAAAACCTGCCCTCCCAGGTGTCTGCCTCACCTGTCTCCCACTAAATATCATAAACAAACTAAAGGTGTGTTCCCAAAACTAAACCACAAAAACTAACTAAATAATAAATGATTAAATAATGCAAAAGTGACAAATAGCTCCAACAGATTCTGGTAGCGAAAGCATCTTTCTGATTTCTCATTTGCTGATTAAAGACGTGTTTCCGTAGAGAAGAAAGGCGTGCTGTTTCTAGAGACGTCAGCTTTGGCATCGACCAACGTGGAAGCTGCGTTCAACGGCGTCTTAGAAGGTATTTCCTTTCTTCTTCTTTCTTTTCCTGCTCTCATTTTCCTGCCTTTCGTCCCCAAATGTCCATTTTTACTAAGGCTCCTGCTACTGTGGAGAAATTGTGACTGATATAACATCCTGCCATCCTGAAACGGTCATATGATCGACATCTCATCCGGGGTGTTGGTTTCTGCAGCCCTGGACCTTCTGCTTTGGTCCAAAATTGTCAAATTGGTTTAATTCACCGTATGAATTGTTACAGATTACTTTTGTAATACTGTATTTGACCCGGTCTTTGTACGTTTTGCCGTACAGCAACGTAATTCTTGGCATTTTAAGAATGAGATGTGAACCTGCTGAACTCTACCGCCCTTACTTTCTAACAACTTGTGCTTTTTATTATTGTACCTCTTTTCTTATCATTTATTTCATTTTATTTGTTATTTACTGTTTAAGTAAACTGTTTAGGGCTTCTTCTTCTTGGTATTAAATATGTAATATGTGTCGATTTCAATGCCGCAGAGATTCACAAAAAGGTGAGCAGCAAGACGGTGGTTCGAGGCTCCATTAACGCCGTCTCCCTGAGCAACTCCAGAGAAGAAAAGGCAGAGGAGAAGAAAGCGTGCTGCCAGAACATCTGACCGGCGTCCCTCGGTAGCTCTGGCGTAAACCGGGCAACCGCATCCCCCCTGAGGTCGCCCGGGTGACGCGGAACCCTCGGAGGGCCAAAATAAATGGCTACGTGACGGTAGGGTTGCCAACTCCCTGAAAAATAAACCCGATGGCCTTCACCCTTCCTGGCGTGGTGATTTTTTTTAGCCCCCTTTTTTGTGATTGAAATGATTTTTTAACTATTTGACCTGAACCTGAATTGAATTAGATGCATATTTTTGAATGCCATGAACACATGGAAAACAAATTATTATCCAGCAATTCACTTTATTACAAAATAACAAAATGAACTGAATAAAATAAGTATCTTTCTTAAACAGAATTGTGTTCTGCTTAACTTAAAATTGTATAAATTAATATAAAACAATAGAAAGAAAGCAGAACATCCATTCTGTAATAGTGCACATTTTTAGTGCAATAACAAAAGTGCAAACAGAAAGTCTGTAGAAAACTTGTAAACATATTTGTTCCTCAAAGGCCATGACTGTAAGCTACAGTTGTAGTAAAACAGAGAAAAATAACTTATGAACTCAACAGCTCAATGCCATTTTCCATTGGCGTTTTATGACTATTTTTTGACTCTCACAGTAATACAGGACAAAGTCCGTCCCTTTTCAGCTCAATACGGGACGCATACTTTAGTTTATAAATACGGGACGATTCCGTTTTTCAAGGGAGGGTTGGCAACCCTACGTAATGGTGGTTCGAAATGACTGATTTGTGAGTTGCGTGATGGTAGGATCAAAAGATTGAGGATGTGTGTGGACGATGCAGGAAACCTGCTTCAAATACTTAAAAGCTCTTGATAAGAAAAGCTGCTACCTGTAAGGTTCATCACCTGTGGAGAAAATTAGAAATATGTAGAGGCCTCGTGGTTTGTGTGACGTTTAAACTGCTAGCACATGACGGTTTCAGGGATTTTTGGTATAGAAGTTGCGCGTGTTGAGCGTGTCTTTGCGTGTCTTTGCGTCGATGAGACGGACTGCATTTGTACCGAGAAATAAAGGATGTATGTAAAACCTGGTTCACCTGGTGTGTTTTATTCATGGCAAAATACTGGCAAAATGTATAAATATTGATTTCTCTTACGATGATAATCAACAAGAATTTTCATTTCATTTATTTATTTAAAAGGGACAACGCACATAAATTAACATGAGCACTTGAGTCCAACACTCCGAATAATGACAAACAACATAAATGAAGAACAAGAGCACACAAACACATTAGCTCACACAAAAGCACAAACAGGTAGTAAAAACAATAACCTGACCCCTATACCAGATTATAACAGCATGTTTGATTATCAAGTAACCACTGTTTTGTGTTTTTAGAGAAGGAATAAAGAGATGTGATGTTCCTTAGTTCTATGGGTTTAGTGTTCCAGGTATGAGCTGCTCGATAGGAAAAGGCTGACTGCTCAAAGGCACTTTTTCCTGTATGCTGTTTCGGTGAATAATATTATCATAACAAAGAAAACAAGAAAGTTTAGCTAAAAATCTTCCCTAACTGACTTGCACTATGAAATTACCTGAATGCCTTTTACAGATATCGTATGAACAAATAAATACAAAGTAGCTTAGACAAGATTTTATGTTGGGTTTATGTTTTGTTCATGTAATATTGTACAGTTTTGTTCAAGAAGACATGAACTTACATCCTTATTTTACTTTTCAGCAGGAGGAGTGTGGAGAAAGGGATATTCTAATTATTATTTTTTACCTTTATTTAACCAGGAAAATCCCACTGAGATCTTTTTCAAGGGTCTCCTGGCCAAGATGGGCAGCAGCAAGTACAAAACATAGTTACTAAATCACGCAGTTATAAGTCACAAGCAAAAGACAAATTAGATAAAAAGATGAAAAAGATTTACTTTTACAAGCACTTCTCTGGTCAATTAAGGTAGGCAGCAGTAATGAACTTCAGGTAGACGGTGTCAATCATTCAAAGACATTAAGCTGAAGCAATATAAAGTACAAAAGATCTCCATAATCCGGCCGCTTTTAAAGCTTTTTTTCTTTTCACATTTTATCGGTATTGGCCCGGTTTCCCAGATCAGTTAAGTAGTTCTTAACAGCGAAAGACTTCTTTCACAGGCTCCTTAAGATGGTTTGAAAGAAGTCTTTCGCTGTTAAGAACTACTTAACTGATCTGGGAAACCGGGCCATTGTCTTGTTTTTATCGTATTTCTACTTTTATTGTAGTGTTTTATTTGTGTTATTATTGATGTTTTATTTTTGTGAAGCACCTTGTGACATTCTGCTGTCTGCGAAAGGTGCTATATAAATAAAATGTACTTACCAACTTACTTACTTACAATTTGTTTCAAACTTAAAAATCCAACTTTACAAGTTAAGCTCCTTCCCAAGTTTCTCCACATGCGGCCTGAAGGTGAGGGAGTCATCGATCAAGACACCAAGCTATTTATCCTCTATTTAATTCCCTCAAGAGTGGACGTTGGGGGAGTTTTTTAATTCACATCAGTGTTTGTGATCTCAGTCGTTGTTCATGTCCTTTCGGCTCTGTCACACCCTGTGGATTCAGCCAGCGTATATCGACGCAGTTTCTCTAGGTTGCTGGTATATGCTGAGCTATTACTGTACATAGCATATTAATAATAAGTTTGAGATATTCATAATGTATTAGTAACCTATGTAGAACGATTTGATAACATATAAATGAGTTATACCAATGAATGCTTTGGGTGTCGCCGGCGTTCACAACTTACAAACCAACGACAGTCTAAATCATCCAATGTGCGTGGCGGCATATCGCCGACAACCCCCAGTCATTGTCCCAGTATCAACATCACAGTCATGCTGAAAACGCAGAAGAAACGCTGCTAAGAAGTCTCCTGGCCGTGGCCGTGGGCGTGGACATGGACCAAGCAGTATCATCACCTACCATCACCACCAAAGCCTCTCTGGCATCCAATAAATTGCGGATTTGCGGATCAAGCTGCAGATATGACATCACATGGAAGCTGTAAATTGGAAACACGTTCAGTAATGTAAGATCCTCGTGTTCGTTTGTCTGATAAGAAAACCAGGGAACAGAATCAAAGTTAATACAAGCTTTTATTATATCATGCACAATGTTTTCCAGCCAGAGGTACACTTTTTTCAAACCACATAGGTAGAAGAAAAATGCACACTGTGGGCATCAATCAAGTCATGTTTATACTGAAAAAGGGAGGTGTTTTGTACGTTATAGGAGCCGATGTTGAACCTTATCTGTTGAACCTTATCTGGGAGGCCAACTGCAGGGAAAGAAACTTAATCATGTCACACTTTCGGCCATATATTTTCTGTTGTCTATCTCTATTCCGACATGCCAACCCAGCAAAGATCTACGACGACCAAAAACCAGAGAAAAACAGGAGGGGAACCATCAATTTTAAACATCCGTTCCTATTCACTGTCGTCACCTAAAGAAGAACTCAGCTAATCAGTCTGGTCATAAAAACAGGAGGTTGTTCTGCGCTGAGAGCAACCATCAGAGATATGGTCCGCATAAACTACACATAATTTCAAAGCATCAACCGTCGCCATATATCAACAGTTTCCAGTTACCTCACTGTTTAACAACATACAGCAATGTGCTTCATCGCGCTCTTGACTTTTCCTTAACTAATTCAACGTAGGCGCCAAATTTTTCATAGTTTGGCATACACTGCCTAAATTTTCATGGTGTGATAGCGCCTTTAAAAGGTCCATCCCACCTGTAACTGCTGAATTCAATGCAGGGTCACAGGGCCGCCCCCGGAGCCTATCCCGGCGCACTGCAGGCGAAAGGCCGGGGTACACCCTGGACATGTCACGGGTCCATCGCAGGGCCACGTATACAGATAACCATACACGACCATATTCACCCCTACAGGCTTTTTGGCAAGTTAAAGGAGCTTGAGGCTCCTTTTAAGAAATGAGACTCTCTAGCGCCACCCTTCACCACGACGGCCGTCAGGGGTACTGCAGCCAACAGCGAAGCCGGCACGGGAGAACGGGGAGAACGCGCATGCAGCGTCATGTGACGTCACATCCGCAGGACAGCGCGGGAAATTTGGGCCCGAATTGCAGCACATTTTGCAGCACACAGCCTGTTCAAGGCAATGGAGAGATACACTAGAGGAATCATTCTTTTTGGTTTGGAACGCTTCATCTGACATTATTACTAGAAAACTTAAAACGTATACGAATTTTTTTCATAAATTCTGCCTCAATCCGGCCTCAAGCTCCTTTAAGATTCAAGATTCAAGAGGGGTTTATTGTCGTTCCACCCATATACACAGTAAAAATTGCAATGAGATAATGTATCCTGAGAAGTGCAGACAAACGTCAATAACATGGGACAACAACAACAATAAACTTAATCCAACATGTAACTGCTGGTGTAGTCACTAAGTCAACCTAACAAACATGCTTTTGGACTGCAGGAGGAAGCCGGAGTAACCGGAGTCACTACGAAAACCAAAGCAGAACATGCAAATTCTAGATAGAAAACCTCCCGCTCGTAGTCGAACCAGGAACCTTCTTGCTGTGAGGCAACAGTGCTAACCACTAAACCACCATGCTTCCCCATTTGGGTCTACTCAAACCTAATATACACTATCCAGACACTTTATTAGGTCAACATGTTTAGGTGCTTGCAAACACGGTTGATGGGGTCAGAAACAAGAGGAAAGTATGGGTCCAATCTGCTTCGTGTGAACACTTCAGACTACTGGTGGTAGTACAACGGTGTGGGGATATTTCCTTGCTACAGTTTGGGCCTCTTAGTACCAAGTGAACACCATTTAACGACCTGAGTATCATTGCTCACCATGTTTATCCCTTTATGACCACAGTCTACACATTCTGATGGCTCCTTCCGGTAGGATGATGCACCATGTGTCACTAATGTCAAAACATCTCAAACTGGTTTCTTGAACAAAACAATGAGTTCACTGTTCTCTCTAATGGCCACCACATTCAAAAGATCTCAATCCAGTACCGCACCTTTGGGATGTGGTGTTGCGGGAGATCCACATCAGGTATTTGCAGTTGATAAATCAGTACATCCATGGTACTATCATGTTAGTATAATACTATTGTATATGATGTGTGTATGTGTGTGTGTATATTAGATTAGTTATGATTACAGTAGAGTACAGGTACAGAGCCAATTAAATACAATTGACATCCAACCAGAAGTGCAAAGAAGCATTAAGTACCAGGTGCAGGTAGAGTATGGTTGTGTAGACAATGAGATTCATGTACAGTGTATACTTGGATAAAAACAGGTTTTCTACAGAGATAAATAGAGTATATATGTTGAATATAAATAGACATTCTATATAATTAATATATATATATAATTATATATATAATTAAAAACTTTATATATATATATATATATATTTATATGGAAAAATATATACATTTTTTATATATACATATATATATTTATATAAAATAAATATATATATATATATATATATATATATATATATATATATATATTATTTAAAAGAATATGTTTAGTTTGTATTTCATATATATATATATATACATACATAATTAAAAACTTTATATATATATATTTATATGGAAAAAATATATTAATTTTATATATATACATATATAATTTTTTAATATATACATATATATATTTATATAAAATAAATAAATAAATAAATATATAAATATATATATATATATATATATATATATATATATATATATAATTTTATTTAAAAAATATGTTTAGTTTTTTATTTCATATATATATATATTTAATGTATATATATATATACTTATATTTATATATAAAATTAAATAAATATATATATTATTTTATTTTATATATATATATTTAAATATATATATATTATTTGTATATATATGTATTTCTTTTTTTAATATATATGTATATTTAAAAAAACATATATATAAATATTCATATATATATATATATATATATATATATATATATATATATATATATATATATATATATATATATATATATATATATATATATATAAATATTCATATATATATATATATATATATATATATATATATATATATATATATATATATATATATATATATATATATATATATACCGGTATATATATATACACACACACACACACACATATGAAACTGAACCGTAATGAAAAAGAAAAAAACAATAATAATAATAACCTGAGGCACGACTTTACCTGTTGCAGCTCGTGAACGCATACGTCATCCATGTTAATAACCGGCGGCTCAACCGTTGAGCGACAGCGCAGCGGACCAATCAGGGCAGCGATCGTGACAGGTGTCGATCAGCCATTGACCAGTTGGAGCGGGCAGGGGGCGGGGCTAAGCGGTGACGTAGCGCCGCAGCCTCGGCAATGGCAAGTGACAGAGCGTGAGGGAGAGACGGAAGTTTTCCTGCCGCAAGTTGTCATTTTTCTGCTCTTTATACGGCATTAAAACCCGCCCCGCAGGAGTTTATACTCCCAACCCGCGAGGGAGATCTGAGATTCGTCCAGGAAGAAGTGAATCCGGGTCGGTGTCGAAGTGAATTGAAGAGACGACAGAAGTTTTTGTCGGCGTTAACTATGACGAACAGAGAGGATGAATACGACTATCTGTTCAAAGGTGAGAGATATTCCCTTACCTTTCAGGTCCCCCTTCACCTGCGAGCAGGTGTCATTTGATGCCGTTTGAAGCGTACCTGACGACAACAGGACAGGAGCAAAAAGTCGTAACTTTTAAGTGTGTTTCTTTGTTTTAAAACTCGTAAAAATGGCCTTGCAGATAAAATAACATGTACTTTAATCTGCATCTGCTGCGGAGTCATCATCTTGAGGGCGATGACGTAATCACCTGGGGGGACGACAGGTGGTCACGTGATCGACCACAGACCCCAACACTCACCTGGATTAGTTTTACCTGAATATTCAGGCTTTACTGGCACACATATTCCTGGAATCTGGGTGGAAAAACGTCCCATAATGACTTTTCTAGTAATTACACTCGTTTAAAAAGACCTTCTACCTGTCCAGGTGCTTTGAAAACCGTTTTAAAGGAAGTAAAAAGGTCACTTTTCCACTTTGCCATCAGATTATTTAACCTTAAACATAGTAATCACTGGCCTAACGAGTTTGACCCCTTTAGGAAAAAGGAAAATGTGACTAATACTTGGACATATTTCTCATTTCCTCACTTAGTTATAATGTAGGAGTGATTTAAAAAGGTCGTTTAAGTACATTTTCCTTTTTTGTCGTTTACTTTTTATTGGTTTAGATTTTTACATGTAAACAAACAGTCAAACAATCAACATGAAGACTTATAAATCTGTACAAAAGTATCAAGGGGAAAGTAAAGGCGTACATAAGGGGACTGGTAAACACCTCCAGGAAAAGACAAAAGTAAATGCATAAAAAATATTATGATAATCCAGTCAGAAATTACCTGAAGTCCGGTTTTATGGTAGAGTAACGCCTCTTTTTGTGTTCTTAAATTAAAAGTAATTCTTTCCATTACATAGATGCTGTACACAATATCAATCCATTCATCTACACTAGGTGCCTCCCTCTTCAGCCATTTCTTTATTGATTTCTTACAAGCCAGCAGTAATATTCTCATTAAGTACATTTTTCATCGACGTTAAAAGAGTTCAAGAGGATTTGAGAATACAGTATGGAAATTATCCCTCAAAATATTGCTACAACATAAAAAAAGACTGTTTATTTTATTATTTAATCAGCAAAACGGGCCAAATCAAGTCTTCTGAAGAGGTTGTTAAGTCATTTCTCCACTATAAACCGAGAGGCAATCCCACGGCGTGTCATGTGGTCCTCTCATAAGCGAAGGGGGTGGCCTTCTCAAATGTAGATCACTAACACAGTCATGTGTTGCCAAACTGGAAATACCTGCCGGCCGGGAGAGAGTGCAGGGACAGGTCGGCCTCGCCGGCGCTCGGATGCCGTGACCTGGTTCCTGCCGGCCGGACCATTTCTAATCATTTTCTTCTAATCAGGACGCTGATAAGCTGCCGGTGGCTGAAATCAAGAAATCTCGTTGTCACTGAAGCCTCCTCCTCCGACATCCAGGAAGTCGTCCCAGTCGACTCCTTTCCATTTCCATATACTACTTGTCGTGATTTCAGACGCTTTTACGTGGCGTTATTCACTCAAACGAGATATGATCCGATAATGTCAGTAAACATATAATAATAATACTAATAATAATCAATTTTATTCATAGAGCGCTTTTAAAAGATCTCAGATGCTTACTTTTTTTTTTACCGTTTCATTATTTATGTAACAAAAATAAAGACAAAAAGAGCAAAATCAGATCCACCTCCACCAGCAGGAACCTCAGAAAATATCTTAATTCCTTATGAATTACTGGAAACAGTTCTTTACAGATTGAGGTGCATTACCGTTGCTTCTCTAAGACCACTGCTGATGTCTTTCCTTGTTATTGTGTTAACACACACCTCAACAAACTGCCAAAACATCTGCTTTTCTGGAGTCTGAACCCCTGAAGATGATCAGTGATCAATGATGATGATCTGGAACTAATAAGGCGGTATTGCCACATGTTGTTTTTTCTTTTGGACTTTTGGATCTGCTGTTTTTTTAATAAATAATCTGAGGTTATATTTGTCGAATATTCAAACTCAGGATCGTAGTTGTTGCACAAAGAAACGAGATTAAGAAGAGGAGACAAACTCTTGCACAACTGTACTCTTTTATTGTTTATATATCTATATATATATGGA
The DNA here is from genome assembly GCF_033807715.1 of Cololabis saira. Taxonomy (NCBI): domain Eukaryota; kingdom Metazoa; phylum Chordata; class Actinopteri; order Beloniformes; family Belonidae; genus Cololabis; species Cololabis saira. The sequence continues at coordinate 37,112,217 of NC_084589.1, read as the reverse complement.
CTCTTTATCACTTATTTCTACTCTTGCATCAGTTAAGTCTCTGACGAGGGTGTAGAACTGGATGCAGGAGTGTCTGAATGACTGACATGTCATAGTTTTTTCTGACGCTAAAGAATTTAAACTCAACAATAGGTGATTGAATGGGTGTGTGACGAAGCCTCGACTTTACCAGTCCGGTGGCAAAGGACCCAGGAAACGTTGCATAATGACTTTTCTCCTCCACCCAAGATCCTTTTGTCCCGAATGAAATTGAAAACGTTGTGAGAGCGAAGGTCTAGGCTGCTGTTACGTATAGCCGCTTTGCTTCCTCTGGTTTCATTGTTGTTGTTTCTTTGTAGGGCTGCAACTAACGACTATTTTAATAGTCGACTAGTCACTGACTATTAAAACGTTTAGTCGACTAATCGGATAATTAGTATTTTTTTCTTAAATTTAGTATGAGGTTGCTTTAATTATGTGGCAAATGATAATAAACGCAAGAATGATGGGTACTTCAATGAAAAATAAATATTTTATTCAACTTCTTTGGACTGCATGCATTTAATTTAAAATACTTTTGTCAGGCAAAACGTTAAAGCTCTCTTTTAAAGCCAAAATACGATTAATATCTTACCAAGGCGAGTCCATTTCGTTCAACACTCCGACGTGCTTTCTCTTCAAATGCTCGTGCATTACCGACGTGCTCCCGTGATAAGCAAGGTCTGCTTTGCAGACTTTGAAAGTGATCTTTTTATTCGCCATATCCAGCCTTAAATGCTCCAAAACTTTTGAAGTTTTATTACGCACAGCTGCTGCACAGGACGCCGTTATTTTTGTTTACCTGCTACCGCTCGGCGGAGACGCTATTTTGCACGCGCGACTCTTGGCCGAGATTGTATTGAAGTGAGACATTTCACTCCGTTGGAAAAACACGTCTGGCGACAATTGTCGACAATGGAATTCATCGTCGACAATTTTGGTTATCGATTTTTGTCGACAACGTCGATGAATCGTTGCAGCCCTATTTCTTTGTAAACTTTGTTGATTGATTTTTAATACACAAATTGACAATGATAAAGTGCATGTAAATGACAGTAACATAAGAGCCAAAAAACAAACAAAGAAACAAAAAAAAAACAGACAGTTGGCTTGGCCATATTTCACGTATTACAGTGACAATAACTTCACTTTTCAAATCAAAATAGAAATAAATAAATGAATGACAAAAGGTAAATAAAAATAAAGTGGAATCTTATTCCGGTGTAACTGGGATTGTGACTTTCTCTGCATAGGCAAAGAAAGGTCCTCACATTTCACTAAATATCTGGAAGAGCCTCTCGGTGTGTATCAGATTTTTTCAAGCCTCAAATTGTTGAAAATCTCTTTTATCCACAGTGTATGTGATGGCGGTGTTTGTGATTTCCACCTCATTAGGATAAGACGTCTAGCCAATAATGTCACAAAAGCTATCAAATCTGCTTGAAGTTTAAGCAAAGGCAGTTGAGAGATGCCAAACAAAGCAGTAATGGGATTAGGCTCAATAAATGTCCCAGTTACCTCTGTCAAAGTATTAAAAATTGAAGTTCAATACTTATACAGGCAGAGGTGTCAAAAGTATTCACATTCATTACTCAGGTAGAAGTATAGATACTAGAGTTTAAAAATACTCCTCTAGAAGTTGAAGTATCAAATCAGTTTTTTACTCAAGTAAAAGTATAAAAGTACTGGTTTCAAAACTACTTAAAGTATAAAAGTAAAAGTAATGTAAGGGGGAAAAAAGCCATTAAGGACAAAAGCCATTGAAAATTAATGCATCTTAGTATAATGCAAATATATTAAAGAACCATATATGTGTACTATTGAGCATTAACATGTGTTTCAGAGAGCAGACGCGTACAAACCAATAGGGTGTCGGAATGGTATTATGTTTATACTTCTCATCCAACCACAACCAAATTCACTCTATCCGGATGGCGCAATTTAACTGGATAGTTTTTTTTTAAAGGCCGAAATGAAATAGAGTAACGAGGCTGTTTTTAAAATGTAAGGAGTAAAAAGTACAGATAATTGTGTGAAAATGTAAGGAGTAAAAGTAAAAAGTCGTAAAAATAATTACTCCAGTGAAGTATAGATAACCAAAATTTCTACTTAAGTAAGGTAAGGATCATAAACCTTACAAAGTCTCTCTGGTTTCATTGTTTGGGGGTGAAGTTTGTTTGTTTCTAAACGCACTGTTTCTCTACATCAATGGGATGGAAGTGCAAACACGGCGGCCGCTCGGTTGGTTAATGCCGTTTCAACATTCCTAAGACGACAAGTTCCTGTTTCCCAACGAGCAGGGCGATGAGTCGGTTCCCTCCGCCGGGCCTGACTCACCTGACTGATGTGGAAGTGCAGCTCAGACTGACTCCCACCCGCCATGAAAACAGGCTGAGTGTGTCGAAGGGGAAGATCAGGTCTTCGTTCCTGCTCTCGTGAGTCAGTAACGAGTATCACGAGAGAACAATGGCTTCCAAGCAAAACATGGATTTTAATTAGTCTCAGCTCGTGGTGCTGGTTCGACCGGGTTGTTTCCTCTTTTATTTCAACTGTCAGAAAATCTCTCGGGGCTTCAGTTAAAAAACATCAACAAAAGCAACACGAGTTTAAACCCAAATGAAATGTGAGTTTCAGTGTAACAATAGTTGTTATATTTCAACAGAAATCCCCACAGTCTTACTCAAAATAAGATCAACAGCAAAATCGGACAGGAAATTCAACAAAACAAACTGCCTCGTTCATCTGTCAAGCCTCAGACAGATGCGTGGATGTGTCTTTATTTCTTTTTCCTGGTGATGATGTACATCCCTTTAAAGTTAAATCATTAACTAATGAATTGCATTGATCCCTAGAAAGGAACATTAACAGATGTGATTGGTCCTCTAGTATTCACCGCTACTACTTCTCCTTCTTCTTCTTTTTCTTTGTTGTTGTCAAACTGGATTTGGAGGAAAGATTTCTGCAGCGTCAGTAAAAACTGCCGTTGCTCAACATTTATGAGCTCCAGTGCTCACGAGATCTGCTTCCGCCGCGCCGTTGCTTTCTAGGAGCTGCTTCAAGGACGTAAAAAAGGAATTAAACTGCAGGAAAAACAAACCTCTGCCACCTAGTGGTCAGTGGTGTCATTCCAAAGGAACGACTGCGTCAAAGGAAACTACGACGTTTGTCCTGCGCGTTCGTTTTGTTTGTTTTATTTAGGATCCCCGTTAGCATTAGCAACAGCATTAGCTATTCTTCCTGGGGTCCGACATACACACAACACACAAATGAACACTTAATACATAACAGACATACATTATACATGAGAAACAAAACAATATTAGACACAACTCCCTTAGTCACAAACAACACAGAGGAGAAATAAATCACCATCATTCTCAGACATAAATACATAGAAATGAAGTCAAATAAAATACCTTCATAAACAATACCTGCCTGAAATGACCTTATCTTAAAATTCTTGACCACTTTTCACCTTTATTGTGATAGGGTTTACATACCTGTAATTCTATTCCTTTCCAAATGTCAAATCATAATTCATTACATTTTAAAAGATATTGTTTCAACTGAATCTTAAACCAATCTTAAACCAATCTCTCCTACATGAGAAATATGAACTGGTATGGAGTAGGACTGGGGATCGATTCAAATGTCAAGAATCGATTTGATTTCGATTCTTAAAATTCAGAATCGATTTATCAATATTTAATTTGATCCGATTCGATTCCGATATTGATTTGGGTTAGTGTTTTTTTTAGCTGTTGCATGAATTATATGACTGTGTAGTTATGCAACATATTAATACCAGTATTATATTGAGATTCAACAGCAAGTATTGGCAACTAATGTAAGGACCAATCACCCCCCAGAATGCTGATAGAACTGCTTTCAGAAACCTCGTGGGGCAGAATTACCAAACAGATCCAGGGCAGCAAACAGAGTCGTATGAAATCGCTTTTATTTTTTCCTACATTCCGTTTAAATTTTTTCCTTTTTCGGTCTATTTCGGTTTTTATTTTTGAGAATTTGGTTTTTCAGCATTTTATGCAAATGTTACCCCATGACAGTATATAAAGTAATGAAATACAGACAATTTGTCATGGCAGACATGGCACTAGTTATTCTCCTGTCCAACAAAACATTCCTTTTTTGGACATAAACAAAAAAAATTCCAAAAGTTGTAATGTAATGATGAAAAGAAAAATCGATCTTTAGACATATGAATCGATTTTTAGGAATTAAGATGAGAATCGATTTTAGAATCTGAAAATCTTTTTTTTTTTTTTCAACACAGGCCTAGTGTAGAGTTCCAGCCAACCATGTCTCTGTAAGAAAAAAAAGTTCTCTGTATCAAACCTGTTCTCACCCTTGGTAGTATGAACCTCCTTTCTGAAGTCATTCTTGTTCTGTAACCATGGTGAGCAAAATGATAGTATAATCTGTCATACAGTTGTTTCAGAGATCGTGTCACCAGTATATTTACCAAAGTATAAGTAGATCTTTGTCTTATAGATAACCAGCCTAGATTCTTATGCGTGCTGGACACATTAGATCTATAAGGACACAATAGAGCACAACGTGCAGCTTTATTTTGTGCCACTTGTAATTTCTTCACATTATTAACTGAAGTATTTGACCAAACTACGAAACAATAATCCAGTTGCGACAAAACCAAAGCATTCAAAACCTGTGCCCTAACATCTAGAGATAAAAACTTTGAAATTCTTGACACGCCGTAAATGGCAAACTATTTTAATGTTTTCTTTGCTCATAAAAGCTGTCACTTTGTGTTTTACTGTATTATTTTTTGGCAGTGACCCATAAAAATGAACGTAGAGATTCTGATTAATCATTGATCACCTGTATGATCAGAAACTATTGTTTAACCGTCGTAGCAGTCCTTCTCCCACCGCGTTTTGGTGGAAACCGTCAGCAGATACAAATCTCTACATGCACAAATTCCTTTTCCCCAAATGGAGATTTGAGTTTCTCCGGCGGATTAATTTTTGCAGGGTGACAGCTTGATTTATGACCACAATGTCTGGAAAGCATTTGAACATTTATTTACAAGCTCAAACTCTGACGTGCGTTGGCTTCGATCCGTACAGTTGAGCAGATTTTAGTTATTGTATTTATACCGGACTTCTATCTAGACAGTTTTTGTTGCTTGTGGTGATGGTGGCCACCTTTCATTCAGTGTTTTAGGGGGAGAAAGATGAAAGATGCACATTAAACACTAATTAGGAAACAAAATTAACCAGAACAGGTGTAATTCTCTTCTGAATTTCCAGTTTCTTGGCAGTAATATTTCATCTTTGCTTCCTAAACATGTATTTTGCTGCGATTTTATTCAGACGGATGCATTAAATGGAGGGTCTGCTGCCCAAAACACTGTGGTCCCACCCATGTGGTCCCACCTGCGTCCAGCCAGACCCCATGGGGGTAACTGCTCGTCCACCAGAAAACCGTTGAGCTCTGGTTCCAGGTTGGAGTCTCAACGCCCCGAGTGTTGGGGAGGGATGTGAAGCCCCTGATCTTCCACGGTCCACATAAGTGGGTCGACTTGCCTTCAGTCTGCCCCCCCAGGACCAATCTGTCTTGGGAGACCCTACCTGGGGAAGTTAGTTAGTTAGTTAGTTAGTTTTCAAATTATTGTCCTTTCGGAAATTCTTTTTGCATCTGTGGCAGTCAGAATACATGGTCAAAAAGTGCAGTATAGTACAACACTATACAATAACATAACTTAACACAATGATCCTAAAGTGCTTCACACCAAACCTAGTGGATTATGAAATTAATAATGCATCTATAAGTTGCCCGAGTCAGTAAAGCTCATAGGACCATTTGTGTACAGAAAACCCTCTCCCCCAATGAACGGTTCCTTTCACTCCACTCTTCTTGCGCTTTTCCACCAAACCGGTTCCAGAGCTGGTTCTGGGCCAGTGCTGCTGCTGGTTCACAACTCGTTTAACTTGGGAACCAGCTGAGAACCGGTTTGTTTTTCAATAGTTTGAAATAGGGTGCTGAGGGGAGCCATGTCATTACGTCGCTGCAAACGTCAGTTACATCGCTGCGTTTGCATGAAAGTTGAAGCAACAACAAGGTATCTGCTCTACTAGGACTTGGTCCACGTAGCTCCTCCGTGGACACATCTCTAAGGTGCTTTCACACCTGTGGCCCGTTTTTTTTTGTTCCGATTCAGGGGCTAAATCGATACAGTCGTTTCGTTTCTCGTTTGTGGGGTTTGTGTTCACATGGCAAACGTCTGTAGCGGTTCAAAGCTGTTAACAAATGCCATGCGTGAACCAACTGTTCTCTGATTGGTCAGAAATTAACGCGGAAGGAGTTTCCTCTTCTGTACCCCGGGAAAAAAAACAAGGCCCTTTCACATTGAGGGTGCAAAGCGCAGACCGCAGCCGCCGGCTTTCCCATTCATTTATATGCAACTGCTCTGCACCAAGCTCGGTGCAGAGCGGAGCTCAGCGGCGGACGAGAGGCCGCCTGCCGCAGGGTTTGTGCTACTCAAACCCTGCCCGAATTGAACATTTTTTAATTTCACCGTGCCGCGCTGGGACGACATCTCTGCACGTCCAATAGGAGAGAAGGTGGTGGAGGCTGCGCCGACTCTTCTCCTTGTGCCGCGGTCGCACATACACATGAATGGAGTTGTGTCGGTTGCTGTCGATTATGTTCTCACTACAAATAAAAAAAATGAACCGTTTCAGGTCTCGAATGGAATCGGGCCGAGACCACCTCTCCTAGGCGATCTCGGCTCGCTTGTTTTGTCCAATTGCTGTGTTCACATATACCAAACGTTCCGATCTTTAGGGGGAAACGTTCCCTTTTCCGGAACAACTGCTCCAAACGGGACAGGTGTGACCAAACAGTTGGTTCACGCATGACATTTGTTAACAGCTTTGAACCGCTACAGACGTTTGCCTTGTGAACACAAACCTCACAAACGAGAAACGAAACGACTGTATCGATTTAGCCCCTGAATCGGAACAAAACAAACGAGCCACAGGTCTGAAAGCACCCTGAGATCAGGTCGTAGTTCTGCAGACTGAGTCCAGTTCCAGATGTTATTTTTCCTATATTTATATTCATGTGTTAGCAGTTCTTTCCTCTAGCCCAGCAAAGAGTTGGTGCTAACTTGGAACCGGGTTTTCTGGCCCGGAGCCAGTTCTTTATCCATGGAAACAGAAAGGCCGGTTCCAAACTCAGCCCTGGCCCAGAACCAGAACCAGCCCTGGAACCGGTTTGGTGGAAAAAGGGTTCAAGAGGAGCTGGTGGGGGAAAGGGAGGTCTGGGTCTCGGGTCGGGCTGGTTTTTCCTTCTCCTTAACTCCCCTCTTTCCGTCTGCAGTGGTGCTGATCGGAGACTCCGGCGTGGGGAAGAGCAACCTGCTGTCCCGCTTCACCCGCAACGAGTTCAACCTGGAGAGCAAGAGCACCATCGGGGTGGAGTTCGCCACGCGCAGCATCCAGGTGGAGGGCAAGACCATCAAGGCCCAGATCTGGGACACGGCCGGGCAGGAGCGGTACCGGGCCATCACGTCTGCGTGAGTCCACCACCACCGGCGCTCCTCCAATCAGCCCTCGTCTGGTGGCTCTTTTCATCCTAACAGGATATTTCTCAAAGTGCTTTACAAGAGCATAAAAAGCTCTCCACACACGACGCACTCAATCACCGTGTTCGGCGTTAAACACTCAATTACAGGCGACCGGAGAGGAGACATCAGCCTGAATTGATGGCAGTAATTTGTATGCGAGAAACACAAGAGGCTGAATAAAAGAATCGCTGAAATCGGTGGAAAAGAAAACGTTTAATGAAATGAATTCTGTCGCTCCAGAAATCCAAACCGGAGGAAATAAATGCTTGTTCCCGATTCTGAGTTCGGTGAATATTTAATTCACTACAGAACAAAGAATAAATCAAACATTGAACGTCAGACACCTTTTTCTGTGAGATATTTAGGCTTCTCTTGAGTTTTTATCAGTGTCATGTTTGTCAGGGTGAAACTGCAGATTATAGATAGATATTCAAACCATCCAAAGAATCTGCGTGAAACAAGGATGAAAATCAAGGTTGGACCCTCGTGATGTTCAGCGCCGCAGACGCCGTTAGAAGGCCGTGGAAGACTGGAACCATCTAGTACCAGTCTGTCCTGCAAAGGTGCTTTTATTTTGAAATGATGCAGAAACGCTGCCGGAGCTGGTTTTTAAACGACCCGAGGAAGAGAGGGAAACCGTCCGACTCGTTATCAGCGCTCAGGTCCGGATCCTGCACCGGAAACGAAGCAACACGTGTCCCATTCAGGCGGCGTCTCTTTCAGGGATGATTAGTGATTAAATGATTCAGGAATTCAGATTTTTATTTGTTTTTGTCGTCCATCGTCTTACTGAAAGATGAAGAGTCCACGCCCCAACCTGGTCTGAAACCGGAAACCATCAGACGAGAACAGGACAACATCCAAAAAAGTCTTAAATCCCATTTTCCTAAAATAAGGCCTTTTTAAATGTCTTAATTTGTCTTAAATCTCAATCCAAGGGTCCTCATTTTTAAATATTAATTTCAGAGGGAATTTATCCAGTCATCATTAAGAAGTTGTCTTACACTCTGAAAAGGAAAAGTTTATTTCATCGTTTTGAGGAGAAATAAATCTGTTTACCGGTTGTTAGACGCCTCAGTCAGTGTTGCCAGGTTGAGCCGGTTTCCTCCCAATTGGGCTGAAAAATACGGGACTGAGCAGGTTGATACAATTTGTACTACTTTTCCTGGTTTTTACTAAATATTTAGGAGAAATTATTAACAAAAAATGTTCCATTATTACAAAGAAAGGTAGAAACGTACACAATAAACTCACTGATATTTGATTTGCTTTAATCTACTCAATTTAATTGTAGTCTTTGTTTGGAGCCTGAACTTTTTGGAGGCTATTTAGTGGTGTTATGAAGCTTAAAATGTATTACGCATTTAATAATCAACGGTTTTAACATAGAGAATATGATTCGGGCTGGTTTTTCATCATTTCGGTGGGTTTTACATCATGTCTGGGCTGGAACCTGTCAGATCTGGCAACCTGACCTCAGCGCTGGATTTCTTAGTGAAAATGGTAGATGGTACATTTGCTCACTTGCAAACGGAGGCGGGTGTACAGGACTTTCTCCGAAAATTAGAATTAGAATATTGTGATAAAGTTCTTTATTTTCCGTAATGCAATTTATAAAAAAAAAAAAAAAAAAAGTCATACATTCTGGATCAACTGAAATATTGCAAGCCTTTGATTATTTTAATATTGCTGATTATGGTTTAAAGTTTAAGATTAAGATTCCCAGAATATTCTAATTTTTTGAGATAGGATATTTGAGTTTTCTTAAGCTGTAAGCCATGATCAGCAATATTAAAATAATAAAAGGCTTACAATATTTCAGTTGATTTGCAATGAATCCAGAATGTATGACATTTTTGCATTACAGAAAATACAGGACTTTATCACAATATTCTAATTTTCTGAGACAGTCCTAGATGATGGATGGGTGGATTTAACAGCGTCCCAGTCGCACGTTCTGTCCCAGTTAATATCAAACTAACTAGAAATAAAGAAACGCATATTTTAATTTAAATGACGGCTTAAAATGCTGTTGAAGAGGGCCAGAATGATTTAAAGCGATGCCTTACTCTGCTTCTTCTACGTCGCTGTGAACAGATGATGAACAGATGATCCTCAGTAGTTTTTAGCTGCAGGGTTTATTTGTTTCTGGTGTGTCGGAGCCGACTGAGAGCATGTGACCCGGTCATGACCAGAACTGTGTCTAACTCACGGTAACTCTGGTGTGGTGGCGTCCAGGTACTACCGCGGGGCCGTCGGAGCTCTGCTGGTCTACGACATCGCCAAGCACCTGACCTACGAAAACGCCGAGCGCTGGCTGAAGGAGCTGCAGGACCACGCCGACAGCAACATCGTCATCATGCTGGTGGGCAACAAGAGCGACCTGCGCCACCTGAGGGCGGTGCCCACGGACGAGGCCAAGGGCTTCGCAGGTACCGCCTCCGCCCGGCCCAGGAACCTTCCTGTGTAAAACCAGAGCTCCAACCTGCTGCTGACTGTTGTCCTGTTTCTCCGTCTGCTGTTTCACAGAGAAGCACGGCTTGTCTTTCCTGGAGACGTCAGCTCTGGACTCCTCTAACGTGGAGCTGGCTTTCCAGACCATCCTCACCGGTGAGTTCCTCCTTCCTTTACTTCTGTGTTTTATTTAAAAACCAAGTGGGAGTTCGGCCTCTTTAGAGGTCTGATAACTTATGGCACTTTTCCACTAGTACCTACTCAGCTCGGCTCGGTTTGGTTCTTTTCCACTAGGGGTCTAACGTGCCGAGTAGATACTTTTCTGTAACTACTCTGCCGAGGTTCTAATCGGGCTGTTTCTGACGTCATCACACTACAGGCCACCGATTGGTCGGGGGGTTGGAGTCAGACGTCTGAGTCAGGATGTGACATCAGAGAAAGAGCGACTCTGACGGCTTCTTGTTCATTTTATTAGACCAGCAACGGCAGCAAAAGTCTGTTTGGTGATCCAACTCTGAGGTGCAGATGTTCATAAACCTGGTGGCTGAGGAGAGAATTAAAAAAGGGATCTAGACGGGCGATAAGGAACGACCAGGGGCCGGATTCACCAATATGTTCTTAAGAACGATCCTAAGAAATGTCTTAAGATCTAAAATTAAGAAGTTCATAAGAAAGTTCTTAAGTGCAATTCCTCAATATTTTCTTAAGAACTGTCTTAAGAACTAATTTCTTATTTTTCCTACTTAAGAACTACTACAGTATTACATGCTGCATCAGTATGTACTGTATACTGCATACTAAATGAAGGATTCAGTAGCTGCTCCACCAGACCGTTCACACAAGTATCCCAGAATTATATTATATTATATTTATAATATTATTATTCTTCTTCATTTCATTATATTCAGTCATGCAGCTGAAGCGAGACTTCACTACACCGATGCATCGCTCCACAATATTGCGGGTCTTTGTTTGTGCAAATTTGTTGAAAAAGGTGATATAAGAGGCTTACCTTTTCACAGAAGAAATTTTAAGACAGGTCAAGGTTGTCTTAAAGTTAAGAAAAAATTCAAGAACTAATTTGAGAACTTTTATTTCAAGAATATCATTTATTCTTAAGTTTAAAATACTTAAGAACTTTTTTGGAGAATATGACTTCTTCTCTTTTTCTTCTTAAGACTGAACTTAAGAAAAAAATGACACTTAAGAAGATTTTCTTTCTTAAGAATGTTTTGTGAATCCGGCCCCAGATCCACCAGGAGCTCTGTCACTTCATAGCTGCTCGTGGCTCCAGCTGACTTTTCAGCAGCGCTGAGACAAACATTAAAAAGCACAAAACAAACAAAATTAAAAAGCGTCGCCGCTTGAAGCTTCTCTCACTCTCATTTTTTTAACTTGATATGGAACACAAGCCACAGACCCAGCAGCACATCTATCATCTCCTCCAGGTTCTACATCTTTAGTGTCGTCTCCGTTTAGATCACACAATCAAATACGTCACAGCAGCTTCGCTCCAACTGATTGTAGTGGAAAAGAAACCAGGCAGTACAGCCGAGTAAAGCTGAGTAGGTGCTAGTGGAAAAGTGCTATAAACATCTTCAGCTGACACCTCCAGCCTGGCTGGGGTGGATTATGTGGCAGTACCGCTCTTCTGTCACTAGATGGCAGCAGCAGCCATGAAATCCGTCTGATGAGCAGCTTGTTGCAACAAGACCTGAAAGCTGGTGCTGGTTCCTGGTGGTCCAGGTCCTGCTAGTCTCCAAGGAAAGACTGTTAGATAGATAGATGGACAGATAAGAAGAGGAAAATAAGCAGAAGTGTCTTCTGGGACGATCCCATAGCGAGCAGCGTTCCCACTTGAATTACCCAGAGTGCTCTCCGTCTGCAAGCATGCGCTTCTTTCGAGTTCTGCCTAAACTTTACCGGGGTTTCAGCCGTTCTGCTCAAGCTGCAGATTCACCGGCCTTTTATGATTTATAAAAACTCCAAAGCAACAACCCCGCAGAGTTAACTTTGCTCGTAAAGGCGGGCCGACGGGAGCCGGACTCTGGACCCGCCGGCCCAGGGCGGAGAAGTCGTTGCTTGTGTGGCAGGAGCCGGATCCCGGGTCACGGCAGGTCGGCCCGGCGGTTTATTGTCTACATGTCTATAATGAGTCATGATTTCACCTCCTGACGTGTCTCAGCTTTAAACGCTCTTCTCTGCCGAAGCCCAGGGTTTTCTCTTCTTCCTTTCTTTCCTTTTTAGTATTTTTTTTCTTCCACATCTGGCTGCAGTTTAGTTTAGTTTAGAGAGAAAGTGGTACGGCAGGATAATAAGTCAAAGTGGTGCTGGATCCACCCATCAGGCCTGTGGCATCTGAGCCAGGAGAGGACCTGGACTCGACCCCGTGTCGCACCCCCCCCCCTTTCTTTTCCTCCGGTAGTTTCCGTTAGGCCTGATTCTTCCACAGGCGTGACGATGCCAGTTTGGGGTGGAAAGAATCCTCCGCCGCTGCTGCCAGTTTTGCCATCCAGTTTGTCGATATATGTCCCATGATCCCCCTCTTTTCTCTCTCCCTCTTTCTCTCAGCCATCTACAACATCGTGTCGCAGAGGCAGATGTCCGGCCGCGCCGACTCCGACTTCTCGCCGGCCTCCAACGTGGTGCCCATCAAGGTGGAACCCACGCAGAGCTCGTCCAATAAGGGCGTCTGCTGCCAGAGCAACTGAGACTCCTCCTCCGACTCCTCCCCCTCCGACCCGGGAAGGACGGACGGACGGACGGAACGAAGAGGCCGGTAAAACCTGTCTGGTTTAGGAGAACCACAAAGAGGGGGACCAGGGATCGGGGAGGGGAGGGGGGGGTCTGTAGGAAACATCATCAGAGCTAACTCACAATCCAACATCGAAATCCCCCGGGTGAACCGTCGGTTCGTCCTCCCCGCGAACGCCGTATTTTACAAGCTGATAAACGCTTCCTCCTGGATATTAGGCAGTAAAAAAAAAAAAAGAAAAGAAAACATTAAAAGGACTGAATTACACTCGTCTGTCACCGCTGTCCTTCCTGGTTTTTCCACCGCGGCGGAATATTTGGATGATTACGTCCCTCGCTGTATTTATTGAACACTAGATGAATGTTCGTCCTGAGGGTTTGTTTGCCTTAGATTTCCCTCCTTGATTTATCCTCCTTTTCCTTTCTTCTTTCCTCTTTCCTCCGAGTCCTTCGCTTCCCCCCCCCTTCGCTTGCAGCCGTATATCTGTGTTTATTTTTTTTCCGGAGGAAAAGTTAGCGCCTGATTCTTTTCCTAAGTGCTGGAATCTGGTCGGTGTGTCAGTCGGGTCTCGGTCCGACGTCTCCGAGCGATTTCCTCTTAGCTGTTCGCCTGGTTCGCCTTGTTCGCCTCGCTGGGATGGAGGGATGATATTTCAGAGGGAGGGGGGGGAACTCAGCCCTGCCGTCTCCGCTGCACCAGAGGAGGAACCACGTTTCCTGTAAATCCTCCGCTGCCGCTCGTCTAACCGGAACAGCACCCCCCGTTCCCTCGCTTCACCTGTCTTTACTTCCTGTCAAAGGGGCGGGGCTCATTAGTATCTGATAGTTTAACAGAGGAGGGAGCGCTTGATTGATTGATTGATTGCATCCAGAGGTGGTGGGCTCTGACGGTGGCCGCCGTGCCGACGTTCCCGCGTCGCCACGACGACCCCCTGATGGTTCCGCGGGTCTGAACCCGGGTGGTGAAGGTTGGGGATTTTTAAACCTTTATTCTATTATCTGTATATTTGGACTGCATATACATATATATAAATAAATCTCCTTTGTTATAGCCGCTCTCGTTTGTCTGATTAATCCTCATCACACCTCAAGTCGGCGGATCGGTGTCAAATTTCGAAGATACTATGTTTTTTGGGGGGAAAAGGGTTTTAATCATTATAATTATTATTATTCCAATAATTAGTCTTCCCTGCTCGAGAAACGTTTCACAAACTTCCATCACCGGGTCTGTTTCCTCCGTTCCTCTGGGTCGGCTGGCAAACATTTATTTATTTGTTGTTTTTCATATTTCCAGAGTTGCAGTGGAGGATTTTTGAATTTAAACCTGCGCTTTTATCCTGTTTTCATGTTCGTTTTTCTCTTAAATTCACCGTTGGATGAAGTCTTGATCACACCCTCAAATTAGTTTTATTATTTTTGGGACTTTTATTTCTTATCGGTGACATAAGTTTGCTCTACAGTTGAACTATCGTGGTTTTTTTCCTTTTTAAACAGCAATTATTCAGATAAATTAGCAGAATTACGGTTAATTAATGTCAAACATCGACAAAGATCCTTCCAGGTGGGGATCCGTCACCGCAGAGACGGTTCTTCGCCCAGTCTTTGCTGCAGTGGTGTTAGATGAGGATATAGAGTTTGGTCGTGCCGTATCCGGCGCTGGATATTTGATAAAAAGGGGGGGTTGCTCAGCTTTCTAATAGAAACCAAATCCAAGCAGAACCTCTGAGGAAATCTAAAGTCTGTTGACAGTTTTTTACTCCTCAAACACAAACATCACACCAATATTTGTGAGCGCGCCTCGCGCCGGAGTCGCACTTTCTCTTCAAACAGCTTCAGATTTAGTGCATTTCCGCTTCAGGTCACGACCTTGGGGTCACCATGGCAACCCGCAACTGGACTCTTTCCCAGACAGAAAACCAAAACGTACTCTTTCGTTAGTTGGAGATCATTTTTGTTTTATTAGAAACATTTACAATACATCTTGAATCTTGGAAAAATAACAAAGAACCAGAACTAACATGGCGCAGATACAATAATAATAATAATAATAATATTAATTGATAATAAAAATGTCTCCAAAAAATGTAATTCACAAAAGAACATGTGCTATAAGAAATAAACCTGCAATATCGCCCACCCGTGCACGGGCGTGGCACACTGTAACAGATCTCAAAAACATTTTTATTTCTTTTTTTTTTTTGAATTTTTTGTCTTTTTTTTCTTCCATCCATCAAAGTTGAGGATCAGCCGCCTCCTCCACTGTTCACAGAGAAACCAGAAACCAGCGCCGGCTGCTGCCGGCCCCAAAAAACTAATGCACTACAACCACTATTAGACCGGTATGAAACACCTCTACTGTGCTGGAAAAGTTGGAAACGCTACCAAGAGACGAACTGTCGAACTGTTATCGGCCCCTTTTTTTTTCTGGAAAAAGGTCGTGAGTTTCACCAGCGAGCGCCACGTCAGTCCCCGGCCTTCGCGGGGGCGCCGGAAAAACGCGCCCTCGACGCTTTCGTGTCGACTTTAGTTTTAGTGTTTTTTTTTTATCTCGTTAACAAACGGAACTTGTAGTTAATCCCAATGCGGTTGCTAACCAAACGGGAGTCTGAGGATACGAGGTCGGACTCTGACTCGGACTCGGGACGGGTCGGGGGGGGTCGGGTCAAGGGGGGGAGGGGGGACTGAAGTGGTCTTCGTCTGGCTCCAAACTCGTGTCAGCTTTCCACTTTCTAAAGAGACTCCAACTATGAAAATCTACAGCGGAAAGACGGTCGCCGCGCGCCGCCAACGCCGCCGCTACGGGGGGCGCCGCCGCCGCCGCGCTCGCGCCGTGCCTCCTGTCTAAGTGACCATACAACATACATGCAAACTAGTACGGTAATGAATCTGTCGTGTGTCTGCGTGTGTGTTTGTGTGTGTGCGCGTGTGTGTGCGTCTAGTTACATAGATCTACACAGTGCCCTGTTGTCTGCTCCTTTCAGTTAACGGTTATATACGCAACGCCCCTCTCATCCGGGTGGCCACGCCCCCTTCTGGGTGAAAACAGTTATTCGTAAACAGGCGGGAAGTTGGACGAGACGGATAGCGCTGTGTCACGTGACGTAAATAGAAAGGGGAAAAAAAGTAAACGGTAAAAGTAGCCTGGTCAGCCGTCCCGACTAAGACATACGACCAATCAGAGAAATGAAGCATGTGTTGTGGGCGGAGCAACTATCAGACTCGAATCAACAAGAGACGTCCAAAGCGGCGTACCCTGTAGTAGCAACGCAACAGCGTTCCTAACGGTTAAAACTTGAGTTAAGAGGTATATTTGCCATCTTGGTTGCGTTGCATCATGGCTCTTGGACGCTCCTGTATGAGTCATCACATAAAGCCCCGCCCACTGGCCCTGTGGTGATTGGTTCGGTATGTATTGTACCAGTGGAAATGGCTACGAATGGGAGGGGAACCGACATGTTTTGCAAGAGTTTTCACAAAGTGGATGAGTCGGTACGGCTGGCCGGGCTAACCGCGGAGAGGTCTGGACGTTTTTCTACGCAGACGACATGCAATTGTTTGCACAGCCGTCTTATCTACCTCCACTAAAGTCCTATTCACCGCCGGTCACGTCTGATATCCTGTTTTCACCCAAAGGTAAAAGGGGGCGGGGACATGTCCTCATCTGTCTGGGCTTTTCTGTCAAAGCCGATGACTCTGTCGCCATCTACCGAACGCAGACGGCGTAGCGGATGTAGAAAATATGTAAATGAAGGCGTCGTGTGTGGCCTTGCAGGCGAGAGGGTCGCGGCTGCCTCATTCATTCCTAGCCTTGCAGTTTTGATAAGAACATTTTTGAATAAGAAAAAGCGAGTTTTTAGATTACAGAGGAAATGAGTGATGCGTTTCAGTCAGTCAGTAACATGGGGTTAGTTGAAGAAAGGCGGGGGTGGGGGGGTCACAGCAAGCAGCACTGCACAAAGAATGCTGATGCAAGAAAAATATATAATTGAGGCACAAAATTGATGCTCTGTGACTAAAATATCTCCAAATTCTAAAAATATTCTATTATTTCTGTAATTATTCCCTTGTTAATGCACCGATGTTAAACTAGTGCACGTCTGAAGTTAAACTTTCAGCTATCGGAGATTTCGTCCAGTTGCTTCACGCGCCGCGGAGCACATGGAGAAAGTGTCCGTAACCTTTATAAATAAAACTTCTTTTCTCATTTTTACCTATTAGTAGAAACTGACTTCCCTGTGTTTAGAAATATATTAATTTATTGTCATTTTAATTAAAAAACAAAATGTCTTGAGGTTACTCATAAATATGTTGTTTACTTTTTTTTTTTTTTACTTTTCATAAATAACATCCAGATACTGACTTTTTTTTTTCCTCTGCTTTCTATGAAATAATAACCCATGTTAGCAAAATAGATTTGAGAAACTGTAATATGTTTTTTTTATTCATTTTTAAGTTACTTTCTATAAATGTATGCGGAAGAACTCAAATATAGACTTAAGTTGAAAAACTGTTGCAAATTCTTTTTAAAAAGAAAAACAAAAAATACATAAACTTAAAGCTCACTTGTAAAATTGGCAAAACAATAAGTGTACAGGGTGCATTAAGTTTTTTTTCTTTTCTTTTTACATTCAAATGCATTGCTTGTTCAATGTGTGACTCTGACATGTTGGTACAATTGCTTAAGTGCATCCATTTGAAAATAAGGATTTCCTATCACTCCTTAAATGGGAATCTACATAAATGCATAAAGACATTTTGATATTGAGAGAAGAAAAACATCTACTGTTGCTATAATAGTAAGCTTAATACAATATTGTAAATAATACTAAGACAAACGTAACGAGTCGCCCCCCCTCCCCCTCTGCAGCTCCACAGAGTTTACGTATTTCATACTGGGTGAGCCTGACAAATGAGACTTAGCATATTCGTATGAATCATAATTAAACTATGCATCGATTTGTTAAACTACGCGGTAAATATATGATTTTAAACCCATGTTCACTTTCAGGTCTTAAAGCTTTTATACACTTCAGATAATCAGGCTGATGAATTCTTAACTTTTTTTTTTTTTTTTACATTTTTTTTTCGGATAAATCTTACCTATCGTACTATATTTTTTACTAACATGCAGTTAAACTTAAGAATGCGATTAATGTCTCTCTTAAAGATATTGATAAAGATTACAACGTTTTGCTCACCGTGATTAAATCTAAAGTCATTTCTTATGGTTTACTATAGAGGGTCTGAACTTCTGATTCCATCGCAACCCCTTCGAGAACAACAACAAAAATCTCTTCATCATAACTTCTTCTGAATAGTCACATTTATTTTAAACTCCGGATGTGCTCTAATTCCAGCTCTTTGGGGAGAAGTATAAGTCTGTTAGCGTACGTTCACACTGCCGGCCGATATATCCGAGTTTTAGCCCGTACCGCAATGTTTCTTGGTTGTTTTTTTTTTAAATTTTAACAAAAAAACGTAATATTTTCTTCTTTGCAGACAGAAGTGGTTTCAAATTTGATCGGTGTCGCAGATGCGTGTCAATCCGAACTATGATGTCATTCACAATGAAGTCAGCCAGCGTAATGGAGGTTTCCTCCGCTAGCTGGCCTTGGCTATCGCTTAACTAACAACTACACCTCATTTCCACTTGACTTTCGTCCATCGCCCTGGTATTCAATGCAGCGAGATGCAGCTCCTTAAGTATGGGTTTAATCAATTCTAATACTAACACAATTTCCGTTGCCATGGAAGACTTAGTCAAACAACTGAAAGAAGTTCAGTTTGGCTTTGTTTACTGCAGTGACGGACGATGGTTCTAATGACTAACTCGCTGCCGCCACGTGAATAAAATTCCTCCAGTGTCTAAGGGCCTACAGATGCAACTCCACCTCGTTAAACAACTACAAGTTATTTTTTTTCAGAGGCCTGCTGCCCGTTTACACTGTGCTTGCTATCATTGGATGCCAGCACAGCGCACAAGTTCTCTCATACAAGTTGACGATTTTAAACAAATCAAATAACACTCCAGAAAACACTGGTCGGAAGCAAGTGGAAACAGAGTGCTACGCCCTCCATCGGTCCGTACGAAACTTTGTAGCAGAGTCAAAGTTCAGCCGAAACAAGTGAAATAAGTTAGTAATTCACGCTGTGCTAGCTAGTTGGATGCTAGCACAATTTATCCATCCTTTTATGTCATTTATAACACCACATAGACAACCATAGCAAGGACACACATATCCGATCGCTCGCAGAGTACAGTGCAATGTAAACAGTGAGTTCAGGAAGACCAGGTTCTGATCAGTTTTGCTGAAAACCCAGATTTGCGCTAGCAGTGTGAACGTAGCCTCAGCGGCGTCTCCGCAGTATTAAAGTACTAAACTAATCTTAAAACACTGAAACACAATATGCCTTCACTTTCACAGAAGTTGATTAATTGGACTTTTAGGGCGTAATTCCAGTTGTGGGATCGTTTCTTACTTCAGTTAACTGTAAACTGGGCCAAACTCGATGCTAAAACGTCTCTCCTTCTGTTTTGTTCTTTGGCTATGTCTGACCTTTTTTTCCTTTTTAAAAGTAACAAAAAATAAAAATAACAATAAAAAACGAGGCGGTGCAAAAATATCAAATGATAAAAACTAGTAACTTATGTAAACAGAACTCATCTTTGTTTTTTCATTAATTTTTTTTACAAATAATGTAGAGAATTGAAGCAGGCGGACAACACGAGGTTATTAAAGAGCGTCATCTCATGTCGTCCCGTCTCTTTTCTTTCTTTGTTCCCTCTTGCGTTTTAAATCCAAACCACTGAAGGCTGCCGGAACCACAGAGGCCAGCAGCTCACCGGACAGACGGGAGAGACCGTACAATGCTCCGGCTGCTCGTTTACACTCGAGTGATCACTTCTGCAGCACAATGCGATGGCGGGAAGTGCAGCCTCATCATTCCTGAAGGAAAGCGGGCCGGGACGTGATCGACACTCGGAGAAAACCCGGACAACAACCGCTCGCCCCGAAGCTGCTGCTAATTATCTGCACCTCTGATTCCCCGCTGGCGTGGATCCACACTGACTCTGAGGCCGGTTTTAGACAGAAAAGCGGTGACTTTATCGAAACAATCGAGCCATTTTCTTCTGAATATTATTTAAGGAACTGACCAAGCGGGCCGCTCTGTTTATCGTCCCATTATTGCTTTTCCTCCTCTTAAATAAAAACCGATTTGTCCTGAAGCGCTGAGCATATTAAACAATATTCACTCGAGATTGGATGTACACATCAGAGGTTTCATAAAAGGATATTTATTATTACAGTTTATAGTACTGTCTGGTTAATTTTTCCATCTCTATATTTGGACGAAATACTAAGTTAATCAGCTTAAATAATATTTCTTACATGTATGGATCTATCTAATATACTATAATAGTTAAAAGGATGACGGGGCGCATATATAAAAAGGATTTGCTCTCCCGCAACTCAAACACGTTGAGCTCTTTCTGCTAAAACATCCACAATGACACTTTTGAGACTGTAAAAATAATCAAAACCTCACTCGAAGCGGGCCCCTTAAAGTCTGGCTCCTAACCGATACAAATACTATATTTACATAGAGTGCTTTCCCATAAAGTACAATACTCATTAAGTTATACAGCGTCTAAAACCGGGAGAATCTCCAATAAGCCCTCTCTTCATCGAACCAGTGCAAAAACTCAAAATAAACCCCCGAAAAAGTCAAAAGCATTGACCAAATGGATGAGAGGTCTCCCAAAATTGCCACTACTGATAACAATAACCACCGTTACACACACATACGAAAAGAAATAATGATAGGGAATCCTTATGTGCATGTATCAGACTTTTTATGAAATATATTTCACCATCAGCGGTCGGTTTGGTATTAATCAAATGTGTGTTTTTGTTTTTTTTTCTTAATAAGGTGCTTCGCTTTTTACTTGTGGTGTTTTGTGAGCCTAATGTCCTGAATCCCCCGTCATCCCCACCCAAGCGGTTTGATTCACATTCGTCTTTTCCAAAAATAAGTACTTTTTTTGTCTTTTTGTGTGTTTTTCTTTTTTAACTCTTCTCTTTTTAAAAAGTCGTCCTCGGGAGCGGTACTTACTATCAAAGGCCAAAGTTTGCTACCTTGCAATGCCAAAAAAGCAGTGGCACTATTTCATAAAAAAATATTTAAGGCAGAAAACAAAAATAAAAAAGTTTATTCCGAGAGCAGCGCCACGCTGCCTCGGGTGTGACGTCGAAAGCTTACTGTGCAATTTTCCCCCGTAAAAAGCCCAACGGTTCCTCATTTCTGCCTCGCGTCACGCCGGCCGCCTGCTTTATATTCCTATTATTTTTTAAAGGAGGGGCCTTTTTTTCTTTCTCTTTCTTTTTGCTTGAATTATCCCCCGACGCTACGCCGGAGAGGGGCCTGCTGCATCATGGGAGCGCCGTCACCGCCACGCCTGGCCCACATGTGACGGCCGCTCAAAGGCTTCAGTCATCAATACAACGGTTCAGTCTGCAGGGGTCTTCGGGGGGGTCACATTTCTCCCTTTCTCCACCTCCCCCCCTCCCTTCATTCAACAGCTTAAATCCCTGCTGCCCCCCCCCCCCCCGAAACCCCAGACGCAGAGGGTGTGTAATTCGATTCAGCGTTAGCGCCGGTTAAACGGGGCGTTTCCTCCGCTTTCCTGTCAATTACAATCGTCTGATTTGGTTCTGAGGTCCAACGCTGGGCCTGCGGGGGGTTGGGGGGGCAGTCGGGGGGGGGGACAAAGTGAAAAGGCAGTTGTAGTCCCACATATCGGGGGTGGGGAGGTTGTGGGTTTGCGGAAATGTCGTCAACAGGGCCGCATCTGAATTTGGTGGTTGCCGGGGTCGAACCAGGTAACCGGTTGTCTGGCCACGCCCCCAAATCCGTCTTTATTTCAGCTCTTTCAAATCTGGTGTTTGCGGGTGTTTTGGGACAAAAGAGCCCCCTCCCCTGTCCAAACCCTTCCTGGTTGGAGAGTGGGGGGGCTCCTTTTCTAGCCCAGCTGCACCCAGCCCCCCCCACCCACCTACCCCGCACCTGTACCAGCCCATTTGCCTAATTGTGAATGAATGGACCCGGCCGTGTCCGGGCTACTCGCGGCCGACAAAAGGGGAATGGAGGGAGGGGGGTAGGACTGTGGCTGGGGGGTTGGGGGGGGTACCGAATCCCCTCCAAAAGAAAAGGGAGAAAGAAAGAAAAGGGGGGGGGGGGGGGGGCTAGCCGAGACCTCAAATCCGGGGTCAGGGCCGCGGCGGGCCGTGCAGCACCTGCTCCCGCGTTAGCGCCGTCGCTAACGGCCACGGCGACAGCAGGCCCCTCGCGGGCGGTGGTTCGGCTTTGTGCCGCCTCAACCGATTCTGGAGACGCTCAACAGTTTTCCTCAGCTTCTGTCCACGCGCTAATCAAACCCCCCCACACCTCAGAGAGACGCTCCTGCTTTCATTGTTCAGCAGCCAAAGTGACCACGCGGTTCAGGTGGCTTTTTGGGGGCCCGAGGGGGCGGGGGGGACGGATCCGGAGAACCGGCCAGCTGGATGAACTCCAGCGCTTTTTGGCCTCTCACAAATTAAATCAGTGCTTTAAGCCGGGCGGCGTCCGCGTGCTCCTCGAGTGGCACGAGCAGCGAGCACCGCCGGATCAATGGCCGCCGGGCGCCGCGTTTAACCACTTCCTGTCCACAATTAGCATCCCTTTTTTTCTGGTTTCTTTTACGGAACAAGACTTTTTTCTCCTTTTTCAGACCAGAACCAATCTGCTCCCACATTTATTCGTAATCAGTTTTTCCGGACCGATTAGGTCAAAACCACGATCAAATGAAAAAAGTGAAACGGGTTGAATCCACCTCCAGCGTCCGCTCCTGAAACGTGGAGGTCGTGATTGACTACTAAAGACCGAGATGATTGTAAGGTGCAATGAAGATGCTCGCCCCCCCACCCCCCCGCTAACGCCGTTCTGGGTCGGTCGGGGGCAGATCGGGTTCGTGGACGATCCTCCTTCAGTATAAACCCACTTCATGGTAAAATAAAAGATTTGAATAAGAAAAAGGTTTCACATTACTGTCGTAACTCCTGCCTTCGCCGCGATTCATGAATGAAAAACAGCAGCAGTCGAAAAAAAAAACGGAAAATCCAAAGGTACTATACTTCTCTTATAAACAAAACTTTTATAAAATATATATGCATATATATATAAAAAAAGAAAAACTTAAAAATATTTCTTATACTTTTTAGTAAAGCAAGCAGGACCTTCTAAAATATCTGCTTGATTGCTTTTAGATTTTTTTTTCTGGAAAAACAAACGTGTTTTATAATAATAATAATAATCGTAATCATAATAATAGTAATAATAATAATCATAATAACAGGAACTGAACACGGATAAAACGGAGAACTGACGTGGTTCTTTAGGAGAATATCCGGATGGCCTGCGTGACCTGGGTGTGGCACACGGGGCACTCGGGGTGGCTCAGCTCGCAGATCCGGATGGCGCACTCCATGCAGAAGAGGTTGTGGCCGCACGGCACCAGCGCCGCCGTCACCTTGCTCTCGAAGCAGGTCATGCAGTCCCGCACGGTGGCCGGCGGCGAGTCCGGCACGGGCAGGCGGCCCGGGAAGCCGTCGCCGGCCGAGGTGGGCTCGCTGTGGGCGCGGCGGGCCTGGGCGTGGGGCGAGCCGGAGACCGCCGAGGAGCCGGCGGTTCCCACGCTAA
The DNA here is from genome assembly GCF_033807715.1 of Cololabis saira. Classification (NCBI taxonomy): domain Eukaryota; kingdom Metazoa; phylum Chordata; class Actinopteri; order Beloniformes; family Belonidae; genus Cololabis; species Cololabis saira. The sequence goes on along the minus strand of NC_084589.1, from coordinate 37,088,642 downwards.
CGCTGACGCCGCAGGACTCCGTCAGGCCCGGCGACAGTCTGGTGAGGGGCAGCGGGAGGCCGCCGAAGCTCTTGGAGCGCTGCTGGGCGTAGAAGGCCACCTGCTTGGGGTAGTCCGGGTCGCCCCAGCTGCCCCCGCCCTCCGAGCCGAAGTAGGAGCAGGTCTTCTCGCCGGAGCTGCCGTAGTTGCCCTTGCTGTAGATCCCCACGCCCTCACTGCCGCTGCCGCCGCCACCCACCATGGCGTCCGAGAAGTTCTGGCGGTAGCTGCTGGTGAGAGGTTTGCGCTGCCCCCCCTGCAGCCCCCAGACCTGCTGCAGCCGGCTCTCCAGGCCGCCGCCACCGCCGCCGCCCACCGGGCTCCCGCCGCCGCCGTTGGGCCCCAGGCAGTCGTTCTCGTTGTTGTGGTCGTGCAGCCCCCCCGTGCGGAAGGCGATGTGAGCCTCGATCTCCTCGCGCGCCCGCTCGGCGTTGCTGGGCGAGCCGGTGATCTCGAAGACGGGGTCGCGGTCCCGGCTGGGCGTCACGATGTAGGTGCAGGTCTGCTGCTGGATGCGCTTGATGGTGGAGCCCTTGGGCCCCACCACCAGCCCCACCACGCGGTAGGGCACCCGCACCTGGATGGTGGTCTGGCCCGGCAGCGGCGTGGGCGGCGAGCCGCTGAACGACACGCCCAGCTTGTTGCGCGACGCCCGCAGCATGGAGAAGTGCTCCGCTGCCGAGATGATCTCGCGCCGCGCTAGCGCCACGTCCTCCTTCCGGCCCGTGATCAGGAACACGGGCTCCTCGCCCCGGACCGGCGTCTTGATGTAGGTGTTGGTCTTGGCCCGCAGAGCTTTGATCTTACAACCTGCGGAGACACAACGAAGGTTCAGACGTTAGCGGACGTGACTCCCGCTTCAGATACACGACAACCGGTGAGAGCAAAAAACAGACTCCTCAAAAAGTCTTAAAAAGTCAATTTTTGCCAAAATAAGGCCTTTACGTGTCTTAATTTGTAATTAATGAAATAATTAATAGTAATTCATTTGTATCCAGTCATCATTCAAAAGTTTATTTCGTCGTTTTGAGGAGAATCTCCTGCCGAGGGTCTAAACCTGTGTTGCCAGGTTGGGCAGGTTTCAGATTCAGATTCCCGATTTGGCTGAAAATCTATGTTTCGGCTGCTTTTCCTGGTTTTTACTAAATATTTAGAAGAAATTATTGACAAAAAAGTTTCCATTATGTCAGAGAAAAGTAGAAACTTACACAATAAACTCATTGATATTTGATTTGCTTTAGTGGTGTTGTGAAGCTTGAAATTTATAACGCATTTAATAATAGACGGATTTAACAGAGAATGTTTGATTCTTTCATTATTTCTGTGGGTTTTTCATCGCCCCCCAGTATCTCACTTTTAAGCAGCCGGAGTCTGAAAACACCCGTTAGTGAGTCGTTCAGATTTGGCCGGGGGTCTGTGACATCACAGACCCAGATTAGAGGGACACATATCTCTTCCCCGTCTTCACCTCCGCCTAATTTCACATCACTTAGCTTCTGCTGCTCCTCCAAAGCAGAAGCCAAGACCCCAATTTCAAAAGACGCATCCCCTGCAGAGGGGAGGGGGCGGAGTCAGCTGCTTGGCCACGCCCCCTACGAACAGCTGCTATGACAACAACACGAGGAGAAACGTGCTTTTCTTCCTCCTGCTTGGTGTTTTGACCGTAGGAGATGACGTCAACCCCCCGTCTCTCCCGATGCCCCCCCCCACGGCCTGCACTCATATTACTCTGGTCAGCGTCAGCGCGACTCTGCTTATCCGTATCCCATCGCTTTGTTCATTAGGGCCTTTTATTCTTTTATCCACTGGAAGCACTCAGAGGACGAGCAGGAGGAGGGACCGGCAGCAGCGGTACCGGCTCTGATGGGTCGAGGGAGGGACGCCCAGGTGGGCGTGAACCCCGGATCAGCATCACCCTGCTGAACTAACAAATGCTAACCAGCTAAAAATACTGCCAGTCGATAGAGCTGAAACAAAGACCAAAAAATAAAGGAGTAAATCCTGTCGTTCCTTCACGTGGCGGGTGAGCGGTTCTGTTCTGTATTTAAAGGGGACCTATTATGAAAAACACATTTTTTCTTGCTTTAACATATATAAAGTGGTCTCCCCTCAGCCTGCCAACTCAGAGAAGGAGGAAAGCAACACAATTCTGCAGTGTCTGTACAGCCGCCCGGATGAGCCGTCCAGTGTGATGTGGATCTACGAGCCGTTCAGATTCTGCTCCCGTCTTTACGTAACAATTTACATAGGTTGGCCTCCAATGCGTGAAACCACGCCCACAACTAACCTTGGCCGGAACAACAACAAAAACTCCGCCGGCCGGAGCTTCTGCAATTTTATATATATATATATATATATATATATATATAATAGCGGTGTATCGCGTCATTCAGGCAGCCAATCAGCACAGTGTCTCATTATCATAGCCTCCCCGCCCACTCAGAATCAGGCATAGATAAGGAGATTAGAGAATGGCAAGATAAAGACATGGCTCAGAGTAGGGCTGGGCGATATGGCAAAAAAAGTGATCACGATTTTTTTTCCCATATTGAATGATCTCGATTTTTAATCACGATTTTTTTAAATCAGAAGATCCCCCCTCCCTTCTGGAATAAAATAGAAAGAAACCAGAGATTAGTTTTTTTTTTTATTAACAAATAAAGCAAATAGCATGTTTTAACAAGAATCCAGAATGCTACCAGTGGTACCCACCGAAAAAACTAGGGATGCACCAAAATGAAAATTTGAGGCCGAAACTGAAGCAGAATAAAATTTAAAGACTTGGCTGAATACTGAGTACCGAATAGCCTACGGAATGCGGTTGTTCACAGTTTTTCATTTATTTTGCCATTTTTTTCACAATTGCATAGATAAAATTGCAATGACATTATTAACAACAAAAACAGTAAACTAATGAGTTGAGCCACTGTCAAGCAGCTGGCGATGCTGTTGCTTAAATTGACCAAAAGGTGGCTCTCTAACATCACAGATTGTGTACTGTGCGTGACTCTGACGCTGGTTGGTAATTAAGGAGTTAAAACTCACTCGCCACTTACAGGACTCAGTAGCCAGCAGAAACGGCAGTTTTATTACATTTATTAACTGTAGTACCGCTATTATGAGAGGTTATTTCTCACAGTATTAGCCTAAAGGGACTTAAGGCTGATTTATGGTCCCGCGTTACACCAACGCAGAGCCTACGGCGTCATCATACTGAGCTCTGCTTGTTGCCTCCGCGCTCCGACACATTCACTCCGCTGAGCGCGCACACACACGCACACACACACCCATGTCGGGGCCGCGGAGTTTCTGAAGTCCGCGGTGATGAGTAATTTCTGGTACAAGCAGAGCGAATCACAACTTTAATGGGTGCGGTTCGAAAACACAATACATCCATCACGAAGGGCATTTTGTGAATCCATCACACCCTCCTCCTGTACGCTCGGAAGAAGTTGTCCGGCGAAATAAATAAATAAATAACCGCAAACCGCGAGTCCCGGTCGGCTCGAAGCTAAGCTAACGCTAGCCTGCGGTTGTTGTCTTGTAGTTTTATTTTCTCTGGTCACGCTTGCTCCCACCAGTGCAGGGGAGGCAGATGTGACTACTTTACTGCCTATGGTCATTCAACTTGCCGCGGCATGTCATGCATGATCAATTAATGCAAACAGCGCGGTGCCAGGAAAGCGGGTTGTGATTGGTTGTCGTGCACTTTGCTGCAGCATGTTTTGCACGTGATCGAGAAAGTAGACCCACAGCTGATCACCGTGATCGAACTTAATTTGATCGCGATCACAAATCGAGATCGTTAAATCGCCCAGCCCTAGCTCAGAGGCTGAATTTCTAATTTATTTAGCAAAAACCATCAAAAGCCTGTTTTTAAGACTTTCAAGGCCTGTTTAAAATAGGTATTAGATGCCATAATAGGCCCCCTTTAAAGCTCAGAAGACGTTCTTGCATGAAGTACCGGTTCCAGTCTCATCCGAGGGAACATAATAACCATGACATAACGCTGAACTCCCGCCCCGGCCGGCTCTCAGGACACCAGCGTATCAGCTCAGAGAACTCCTTCACACATCAACGCCGGCTCACGCCGGACTTCCTGGCAGACGGGACTCAGAGACTCGAGAAGGAGAACCGGAACCGACAAGTCGAAGAGTCAGAGAGTCTACGGACGGACCCACTAAGCCGAATATGACCAAAGTTTAACATCCAGGTCTGTCGATAAACGTGTATCAAAGGTCAAAGGTGGATAACCAGTTGAAACAGTTGTGATTTTATTTGTCTGAATGGTTGTTATGGTGATGTTTTACACCTGAACATCCCCGCAGGTGCAGCAGGAAGCCGCCTGCAGCCTCTGCTATGCTTCAGGGTCAAAGTGCACGCCTGCAGCTGAAGAGTTCCAGGAAACTGGAATCAACAAGTCAGAGTTTTAAGAGTCTGAACTTTGAAATGTTGCAACGGAAGATTTTACCAAGATTCACCAAGTTTCTGGAAACTTCCTCACCGCTCCTGCTGTTTCTAACACTGATTCCACATTTTGCAAATCAGCTTATACCCAGAACCGATCCAATACCAGCCCAATACCAATCCAATACTTTCCCAATAAACATCCAATACCAGCCCAATAACGATCCAATACTTTCCCAATTAAGATCCAATACCAACCCAATACTTTCCCAATTAAGATCCAATACCAGCCCAATACCAATCCAATACTTTCCCAATAAACATCCGATACCAGCCCAATACCAATCCAATCCTTTCCCAATTAAGATCCAATACCAACCCAATACTTTCCCAATTAAGATCCAATACCAGCCCAATAACGATCCAATACAGATCCAATACCAGTCCAATACTGATCCAATACCAATCCAACACTTTCCCAATACAGATCCAATACCAGCCTAGTACCTATCATATGGCTCACACCAATCCAATCGAATACAGAAAGCAACCAGCATCAATACGAGTTTAATACTAGTTCAATGCCAGTTTAATACCAGTTCAACACCAAAACAATACACGATACATGGGGTATCTAGTCCCATATTGTCCCATATATAGTCCCATATTGAGACTGGTATCAATCTAAACACTAATTTCAAAGTTTATTTAGACGGGACAATGCATATTCATGAACACTACATTAAGCAGTGTAAATACACCGGGTTTAGCAGAAATGCTAGTTTTCACCCGCAGTCCCCACAAACAACCAGACACACTCACACTCACACCTACGGGCAATTTAGAATGATCAATTAACCTAGCATGCATGTTTTTGGACTGTGGGAGGAAACCGGAGTACCCGGAGGAAACCCATGCAAGCACGGGGAGAACATGCAAACTCCACACAGATCACTAATCAATACCTGAACCAATACCCGATAACAATCCAATAACCAATAATCAAATACAGATATCAGTCCAATATCAAATACCAATCTGATACCGCACACTGTTCTGATATTGATCCAATACTGTTTATCGAAGAGACTAAAGTCATCAGATCTTTTCCAACGTTGTAAAACTAAATTTAACACGTTGCTATATCACCTCAATGTATAAATTGTTATGTCAACTAAATGTAATAAATTATAATCAGTCCGACTGATCAGTGGGAGGATTTATAGGAATAAATCAGACGTGAAACGCCCAACACATGAAAAGTAAACGGGGGGGGGGGGTTCCTTTAACGTTGTTACGGACGTTGACACGTTTGTGTGAAGTGATAGTTGTTGTGAAGATGAACCAGCTCCTTTGTTTCACAGCGCATCATAAATAACAAATGTTTATTTCTAGTTTCTGGGAGAATATTGATCAATATATTTGATTTTTATATCCCAGAATATCAGTCTTTGATCCCAAGGTCAGCTGGGCTGTAGCTCGTATTTATCCCTGAAATACAGAGGAGGCGTCGCCTCCGGGACCCGACTAGTTTCTGCTTTAATTCACCGTAAGATACGAGCTGATCAGCACGTAAACAAACACACCAACAATCACACGTTCATCCGTGTTTACGGAGGGGACCGGTTCAGAGTTCTGGGGAGGGGGGAACCGGGGCCCGGCGAGGCCTCGGCGAAGGTCCGATCCCGTCACGCGGCCAGTTTCTGCAGAAACCCGCGTTCCTCCACCTGGGTTTGTTTACGTTCCCCACGCTGGCCGGTCCTGGTGAACAGACCCGCCTGGTGGGTCCGGCTCGACCCCGGTACTCAGACAGAACCGGGCCCGGCGCCCCGGACCAGCCTGTGACCCCCGCTTGACCCCTGGGGGGGGATTCATCCTTCCAGCCCTCACGGGCCTCGTGTTGCAGTTCCGACCGGACCGGCAGCGTCCGGTGCACGCTGCTCCCCGTCACTCATCTATCCGGGCCCGTTCGGGTTTCCACGTGTACTGGTCGGTCCAACGGGCCCGTCCCGACCCGTTGCCCCCCCACCCCCCCACAGTACGACCGTCGCCGTGGCGATGAAAAATGAAAGCACCCCCGACAGCAGCAGCAGCTCCGACCCACTCCAACCTCGGCGGCGGAGGCCGGCGCCGCCACGGCCCGGTACCAGACCCGGCTCAGGGACACGTGGAGAGATTTCTTTCTCCTCAAACTACATTTAATAAAAAAAAAAAAAAATGTAAATTAAAGCCTTAATTAAAGAATTATCCGTAAAACGAATCGGCGGATCCTCCGCCGGCGGGAATTAAGGTCAGCGGAGACGAGTGCCGGCAGCGGCGGCTCGGCCGGGGAGGAACGGGGGTCACAACAAAGCCGGGGGCCGCCGCGCCGCCGCCGTCTCTGGCGGGAGACACCCCCCACCCCCAACGATGACAGGAAGCTGCATCCGCCAGAAAGAAGGGGGGGGGGGGTGTAACCCAGCGCCACAACCGTCTCAGAATCCCCCGATTCAGCACTTCTACTGGGTCAAACGTGAGTGGGGAGGTGGGGGGGTCTTAGGCTGGAAGGGGGGGGCTCCGTCTGCCTCCAGTTATCCTATTAAAATTCAAAACTTCTTCAGGGGAGCCGCAGTGGGAGACGAGGGGGGGAGTGGGGGGCTTGGCAGCACAAAAAGGATCCACGTTGGTGCAGCAGTGGAGCAGGAGAGGGGAGTGTCTGGAGACGGAGCCATCGCTCGCAGCTCCTCCGGACCCCCCCATTATTGACCCCCCCCCAGCCCCGGTGACACCACCGGGAACCTGTCTGCTCCACGTCCCAGCATGCACCTGGATCCAGGACCTGGTCCCGGTCCTGGTCCCGGAACGCTCTGCTGCGGCCTTTGTTCCGCCTCCCTCTGCTAGTGCTGACAGACGGCCATGTGGCTTCATGGGGGGGGCAGACGGGGGGCGTGGTGCCCCCCCATCCTTTACATCGATCAATACGGCAGCTCCAACGGTCCCGTCGGGTCCAGGCCCGGCCGGCCCGGCTGGCGCCGGTGAACTCGGTCCGAAGTGGAAGACGAGGAACTTGTGCAGGAGCATCACCTTTGTTTGTCTCAACTTCAGGTCTTTGTTCCCTCCCGGACAAGCCCCCCCCCGCCCCCAGCACGTGGTGCTGATCCAGGATCCAGGGGTCCGGATCTAGGATCCGGGGTGCACGGGGTCCGGATCAGAACTTTCCAGAGGGAAAGAAGAAGAAAGAGAAGAGAAAAACAACAACAATAACAAAACAAAAGGAGCTCCATCGTTCAACGACCATGTGGGTTGGGAGGAGGGAGAAGGGAGGAGGAGAAAGAGGGGTGTGTGTGTGTGTAGGGGTTTAGGGAGGGGGGTCCTGGTCTTGGTCTGGGTTCGGGGTTGGGGGTTCGGTTCTAGGACGGTCTGGCGCGTCTCAGACGACAAAGGGGGGGGAGGCGAGGCTGACACTGATGGCGTGGATGTTGGGATAATTCACCCGGGGGAGGAAGGCGAGGACGAGGAAAGCGAGGGGTCTCTCTCCTCCATCCATCCCTTCATCCCTCCATCCATCCCAGCAGGGAAAAGTGGGAGGCTGATGCCTCACACACACACTCACACACACACATACACACACACACCACTCCCTTTTCTTTGTCAAATAGCAGCAGGTAGAGTTGGTACAAGGCGGAAACAAAGGACGCAGGCGCGGCGGGATGGAGGAGCCGCATAAGTTTGGAGGGAAAAGCGTTTTCCTGCTTCTCTCCCTGCGTTACCTTGTCTGCCCACGATCTCGGCCACATGCTCGGAGCTGGGCACCGGGACGCACTCCGTGATGTTGCAGCCTCGTCCCTTGGTCTCCCCCTCGTACAGCGCGCACAGCTTGCTCTTCCCCTGCAGGACGGCCGAGTCCCCGCCGTGGTTGTGGTTCTGGTGGTTGTGGTGGTTGTTATTGTTGTTGCTCCGGTCCTGCACCCCGGCCGTTAGCGGGGCTCCGACCCCGGTACCTCCGCCGACACCGGTGCCGTCCTCGCCCTCGCCCCCCCCCAGCCCCAGCAGGGACAGCTGGCCCAGCGCGACCCGCAGGGCTCGGGAGTCGTCCTCCTCCTCGTCGTCGGGCGGCACCAGCATGGCGTCTCCCCCGCCGCCACCGCCGAAGCCCGAGCCGGAGCCGGAGGAGGCGGCCATGTCCCCGGCGAAGCCCCCGTTCTTCTCCATGATCCCCGCGAGCACCAGCAGGCTAGGCATGGCTAACAAAAGAGTGTGTGAGGAGACAAAGACTGGGAACGAGACTACTGGAGGAAACAGCAGCGTGCACGCCTCCTCCTCCTCCTCCTCCTCCTCCTCCTCCCAGACCCCGCACCCCCCTCTCTGCAATACAGTCCCGCCCAGAGCCCGACCAGAGCCCGCCCCGCTCCGTTATAGAGGCTGGATTATGGTTCTGCGTTAAAGCGACGCAGCGCCTACGCCGTAGGGAACGGCGTAGGCTCTGCGTTGTTGTAACGCGGAACCATAAATGAGCCCATAGCCGTGCGCCACGCCGCCGCCGCGGCTATGGCGAGCCACGCGGAGCAACATTCTGGTTCCTCTGGATCTAGTCCAGGGATCTGCAACCCAAAATGTTGAAAGAGCCATTTTTTTTGTCACTTTGTGTTTATTAGATTTTCAGTTTATTACAACTGCACATTTTTACCGGATCACAAAAATTATCTGTATATTCCAGAGCCATTTTTGACCAAAAACACAAAAAATATGTCTGGAGCCGCAAAAAATGAAAAGTCTTGTATAAGCCTTAGAATGAAGGCAACACATGCTGCATGTTTCTATATTAGTTATAACTGGGGGAAAAAAAATTTTTCATTATGCACTTCGAGAAAAAAGTTGAAATGTCGAAAAAAAAGTCGAAATGTTGAGAAAAAAGTCGAAATGTTGAGAAAAAAGTCGAAATTGCGAGATTAATGTTGAAGTACAATCTCGAGAAAAAAGTCGAAATGTCGAGAAAAAAGTCTAAATTTTGAGAAAAAAGTCGAAATGTCGAGAAAAAAGTCGAAATTGCGAGATTAATGTTGAAGTACAATCTCGAGAAAAAAGTCGAAATGTCGAGAAAAAAGTCGAAATTTTGAGAAAAAAGTCAATGTCTAGATTAAAAAGGAAAGGAAAAAGAAAAAAGGTAAAAAAGAAGAAAAAAAAAGAAGAAAAAAGGGGGGGAAAAAAAGGAAAAAACATTTTTGTTGCAAAATCTCCAGGAAGCCACTAGGGCGGCGCTAAAGAGCCGCATGCGGCTCTAGAGCCAGGGGTTGCCGACCTCTGATCTAGACATTTATCTCGTTCTCTGTGACTGCGTTTACATGCTGTCAATAACCCTTTTAAAACTGGAATATTAGCAATAACCTGGTTTTGCACGGCAATGTTAACACCAATAACCCCTTTGAATAACCGGAATTTGATCATATTACGGTTTTTAAAAACCCGAATATGATCCCTGGGTTACTCCTTTTCTAAAGCTTGAGTTATGGTTCCGCGTTAAATCGACGCAGAGCCTGCGTCGATTTAACGCGGAACCATAAATCAGCCCATAGCCGTGCGCCACACCGCCGCCGCGGCTATGGCGAGCCATGCGGAGCAACATTCTGGTTCCTCTGGATGTAGACCAGGGGTCTGCAACCCAAAATGTTGAAAGAGCCATATTTGACCAAACACACAAAAAATATGTCTGGAGCCGCAAAAAATGAAAAGTCTTGTATAAGCCTTAGAATGAACACATGCTGCCTGTTTCTATATTAGTTATAACTGGGGGAAGATTTTTTTTTCATTACGCACTTCGAGAAAAAAGTTGAAATGTCGAGAAAAAAGTCGAAATGTCGAGATTAATGTTGAAGTACAATCTCGAGAAAAAAGGCGAAATGTCGAGAAAAAAGTCAAAATTTTGAGAAGAAAGTTGAAAAGTCTAGATTAAAAAGGAAAGGAAAAAGAAAAAAAGGGAAAGAAAAAGGGAAAAAAAGGGAAAACATTTTTTTTGCAAAATCTCCAGGGAGTCACTAGGGTGGCGCTAAAGAGCCGCATGCGGCTCTAGAGCCAGGGGTTGCCGACCCCTGATCTAGACATTTATCTCGTTCTCTGTGACTGCGTTTACATGCAGTCAATAACCCTTTTAAAACCGGAATATTAGCAATAACCCGGTTTTGCATGGCACCAATAACCCCTTTGAATAACCGGAATTTGCTCATATTCCGGTTTTTAAAAACCCGAATATGACTACGTTTACATGCAGTCAAAATTCGGGTTATTGGTAATATTACTGTTACTGAAACATTGGGAATATTCCGTTTACATGGTAATTAATCATTCGGGATATCTGGATCAAACCAGCAACGTGCAGGCAACATCATGACGCAATTCCCGTCATTTCCGCTTCTTCATCCTGTATCCAAATTCAAAACAAATGCTGCTTCCCGCAACTTTTTGCTCACCTTCTTGTAAATCTCGCTATCCCGGTACTTTCTACCGTCTACAAATGCCAAAATGTTCATGTCCTTCATTACATTTATGAAGTGATTAGTCTCCTCCTCACTCAAAAAGTGTGGCGTGGTCTTGCGTTTCTCCATGTTTATAAGAACTTCCTGGACTCAAAAGACCAAGATTCCTTGCGAAAAGAGCATGCGCAGAAAACAAATTCATCTTCCGTTTGATGGGGATATTCCGTTTGGCGTTTACATGACCGAATATTCGGGTTTTAAAAGGAGTAACCCAGGGGTCATATTCGGGTTTTTAAAAACCAGAATATGAGCAAATTCCGGTTATTCAAAGGGGTTATTCGTGTTTACATGGCCGTGCAAAACCGGGTTATTGCTAATATTCCGTTTTTAAAAGGGTTATTGACTGCATATAAACGCAGTCATCGATACCCTGGGTTACTCCTTTTCTAACCTGAATATTTGGTCATGTATAGCCTAAAGCCTGGATTATGGTTCTGCGTTAAACCAACGCAGAGCACACGCCGCTGCCGTGACGCTGTCGTGAACCCTTCGGACTTTCTCCGTCACTCCATTTCGCCGCGGTGCAATACCCCCCCAGAGCGCTAGGGGGGGCGCGTTCTTTTCCTGAATGGTTTATCTGACTTTTCCGGTCACAGTGAATCAAAGAGATAAGGACAACTATTGTGCAAAAAAACAAAACAAAAATCACACACACACGAAGAAAAGAGCGCTGAAAGTTTACAGCTGCTTCACGAACCGGAACCGGAAATGCGTTGCTACCAAGCGAACCAATCACAGCCCTCTTGGTCTGCGTTGGTCTGCGACCTCTTGACGCGTAGTTACAATTTTTCGGAGGTGCGCGTCAGGCACGGCGTATGTTTTCTTTGCATGCCCTTTTTGCAAGGAATTTTGGTCTTTTGAGACCAGGAAACATTTTGGCATTTGTAGACGGTAGAAAGTACCGGGATAGCAAGATTTACAAGAAGGTGAGCGAAAAGTTGCGCGAAGCAGCATTTGTTTTGAATTTTAATACAGGAAGAAGAAGCGGAAATTACGGTAATTGCGTCATGATGTTCTCCGCGAGTCGCTGATTTGATCCAGATATCAAATGATTGATTAAATGATTAATTACCATGTATACAGGGATAACCCTGTTTGCTCACGCATGGAAACGGAATATTTCGAATGTTTCAGTAACCGGAATATTAGCAATAACCCAAATTTTGACTGCATGTAAACGTAGTCTGTGTCTTTGAACATTTCATCCTTTCTCTGTCTTTCTGTCTTTCATCCTTTCTTTTTTACTGTACTTCTTTCTTTTTTATTTTATGTATTTTATGTATTTTCTTTCTTTCTGTCTCTCTTTTTCTTTCTTTCTTTCTTTCTTTCTTTCTTTCTTTCTTTCTTTCTTTCTTTCTTTCTTTCTTTCTTTCTTTCTTTCTTTCTTTCTTATTCATCATTTCTTTCATTCTTTCTTCTGCTTATTATTAATAATGCTTATTCATAATAAGCATTATTATTATTAAATTATTATTTTCATCCTTATTAATTTTACCTCTTCTTTCATCCATTCTTTCTTTCTTATTTTATGTTCTTTCTTTCTTTCTAATTTTATGTACTTTCTTTTTTCTTTTTCACGAACCGGAACCGGAAATGCGTTGCTACCAAGCGAACCAACCACAGCCCTCTTCTTTCTTTCTTATTTTATGTTCTTTCTTTCTTTCTAATTTTATGTACTTTCTTTTTTCTTTTCATCATTTCTTTCTCATTTTATGTACTTAATCATTTCTTTCTCATTGTATGTACTTTCTTTCTTTCTCATTGTATGTACTTTCTTTCTTTCATCCTTTCTTATTTTAGTTATTTTTCTCTTTCAACATTTCTTTCTTTCTTATATTGCCTTTTCTTTCTGTCATTCTTGCTTTCTTTCATGTATTTTTTTTATTTCTTCCTTTTTTCTTTCTTTCATCCTTTCATCCTCTTTCTCTTCTTTTTTCTCATTTTATGTACTTTCTTTCATCCTTTCTTTTTTATTTCTTTTTTTCATCCTTTCTTTCTTTCCTCCTTTTCTTTCTATATTTCATCCTTTATGTCTTTTCTTTCATCCTTTCTTTCTTATGTCTTCTCTCTTTCTTTCTTATTTCATCCTTTCTTTTGTTTCTTTCAACCTTTCTTTGTCTTTCTTTCATCCATCCATCATCTATACCCGCTTTGTCCTTACGCATGTGTTTGGACTGTGGGAGGAAGCCGGAGTAACCGGAGAAAACCCACACAAGCTCGGGGAGAACATGCAAACTCCACACAGAAAGACCCTGCTGGTCCTGGGAGTCGAACCGGGAACCTTCTTGCTGTGAGGCAACAGTGCTAACCACCAAGCCACCGAGCTGCCCTTCTTTTCTTCTTTCTTTCATCCTTTCTTTCTTTCTTTTATTTCTTTCAACCTTTCTTTCTATCTGTCTTTCTTTCTTATTTCAATTCTTTCTTTCATCTTTTCTTGGTTTCTTTCTTGCATCCTTTTCTTTCTTGTTTTATGTCTTCTTTCTTTTTTATTTCAGTTCTTTCTTTCTTTCAAGCTTTCATTCTTTCTTACTTGTCTTTTTCTTTTACTCTTTTTTCTTTCTTTCTTTCTTTCATCCTTTCTTTTGTTATGATTGATTATATAAAGAATAGTTTAAAATCAAACTGAATATGTAAACTGCATGTGCTGATTAACTAAATGTTTCTGTATGTGAAACTAAGGTGCATCTCTGACTTTCACTGAGAGTACCATGCTGTAACAGGCACGAGATAAGAGAGGCCCCCAGCAATAAACTAAGGGGGGCCCCAAGCCACCCCCTCTCTCAAGTGTAATAAAACTTTCTCAGGAGAGAGACCGGCAGATCTGGCGGGACGATTGACCAAGCAGGCTGCAGGAGCGCTGCTCTGCCGATCTCACTCATGAGGCCTACTTTAATTCTATCCCAGTCTTGTGTCTTTTTATTTACCTTTTCCAGCTCAATTAAAGAACCCGGGGTGATTGAATTCGATCACAACAATTTGGGGGCGTCGTCCGGGATTGAGATCAGGAAAGAGGTAATTATGAAAAAAAAAAAAACAGCTTGGTGCGAAAAAAGGCGAGGACACGGCCCGCGCGGCAAATTCAGGGTAAGCAGACCGTTTATCTGCATTGGATATACTCAAATCAAGACCGTGTCCAAAGTCTTAAGTAAACACCCAGCTGCTGAATTTAAGAACTGTTAAATTTAAGGAATGATAACGGCTGAATTTAATAACTGCTAAATTTAAGGAATGATAACTGCTGAATTATAAGAATTGCTAAATTTAAGGAATGACAACTGCTAAATTTAATGAAGAAAGGACAAAGCTGGAATAGAAAATAAAGAGGAAATATATATAAGTTAAGAGGAATATTTGTTAAGGGTTTAAGTCCCAGGATGTTATTAGAAAGGGTTTATTAACGGTTAGAGTCCGAGGATGTCGGGGTTTGAGGCCCTTTTGAGGGACAGGGTTATTGGAGAATCCTGTTACCGTAGACATTCTGAAGTCTCGGGCGTGGCTGCCCCCCCGTGACGTCGACGGGCGCACGTATTTTTGCTGGGTTAGAGTCCCGGGATTGAGACCACCCAAATTCTAAGAAGCTGCCAAAGAAACTTAAAAAAAAAAAAAAGTTGATGGTATGCATTGAGGATGGAATAGGATTTTGGAAACTGTAGAGATGTTTTAAAATGCCCAAGAAACTTTAAATGTTGAGGGAATTTGGCTTTGTGAAGATATTATAAGACCTAAGTTGACATGAGCCTGAAAAACAGATATAGAGATGGTAATATTGTGGAATATATGTAAAAAAATTAAGCAGTGGCTGCTGGCCTGGCTATGAGAAAGGAGGGGCTGCGCTTGTGGGTGAAGCGCCTGCATTTACGTGTGTGCTGGTGTGTGTATGTGTGTATGTGTGTGTGACAGAGACAGAGACTGCGTGTGTATGTGTGTGAGAGAGAGGGAGAGAGAGATGTGAGAGATAATGTGTGTGTGTGCCTTTGTGTATTGTAGCCTATGTTATGTTCATGGAATTTTGTAGATATATTCTGTAATTTTAAGAGAAAGAAAAGTATGATTTAATTGACTTCGTAGTTGGTTTTAAAATCGGAGATTGGTTAGACAGAAAAGTTGCAGGTTCAGATGCCATGGTCGTAAAAGTCCTCTGTCAGATCATGACCTGCTCTGATCGTTAGCAGATTTTATGGTGCTTGGAGATGCAGAGAAGCAGAGATGCAGACTGTTGCTCCGATGGAAGGAGGAGGGGCTGTTTGGGTCTTTCGGCAGCACAGATAACCAGTAAAGCTTTAAAAAAGCTAGAGATTATGTTGATAATAATCTTATTTAGGGGTTGAATAGGTGACAAATTTTAGAATATATTTGGATATTATAAGATAAAATGTTAAGAAGTAAAAGGTTTAAATTCATATGAGCCTCTCTCTGTTGACTTGGTTAAAATAATATGAACAATGAGCTTCTTTAAATGATACATTCTGTGTCTATAAAGGAGACTTTTTATCTGTTAAAAATACATGAGCTTCAGCTTCTCTGTTGACATTTTTTAAGATAACATTAACAATGAGCTTCTTTAAAGGATGCATTCTGTGTCTAATAAAGAAGACATTTTTATTTGATAAAACATACATGAGCTTCAAGGAGAGGACTTTTTGGGAGTTTGTTTGTTTAGGTTAAGAACGTTTGTCTGTGTACTGGAGCGCCCCCCCTCAGCGAAATATGGTGAATTGGTTAGGGGCGGCTCACATTCACAGTTTCAAGTGAGGTCATAATAATATTAACGTCTTAGTTGATATAAAGGAGTTGATGAATACAGATTTTGGAATCTGTGATAGTAGGGACATTGTAATTTCTGTCTGTAATTTGTATAGTTGAGGTTACTGTCATTTTTGGGAAGTAGAAGTGCTTTTGCAATTTTTATTTTATTTAGGAAAAGGACCAGATTGAAATGATAAATTACAGATATGCGTTAGAGGTTTTACAATGTTATTTAGGACTTTTCTATGGTTATTAATATTAGGACAGTCAGTGGATAATTTACTTTTACATTTTTGAACAGGGTTTGTCATTTTGTGTTTACTGTAACTGTTGCTGAGAGAGGAAAAATATATAAAGATTATTTTCTTTTTACAAACATTGGTTAGTTCTCCATTAGCGAACCAAGGATTTTTTAAATAAATTCGGATTAATTTGAACAAGAAAAGAGGAGATTGGGAATTTAGAAGGAGTGAAAACTGAAACGCCACCTGGAACACAGGGAGGGGGTCGAAAAAGATAACGAAGGAATGTAGGGGTACGGACAGATCAGACCATGTCGTAAACATGTTGGGTGAAACAGAAACAGAAAAAAAAAAGAGGGGAAACTTTCAGCGCCAGGCGCGGGGTCAGTGGGCTGGGGTCAGCCCAAGAGATACTGTTAGTAAATCAGCATTAAACACACACAAATTTTATGAACCACCTTGAGCACCCAACCTCCACTACCACATACCATAGAGGGATGGGTGGACAAGGAGGGGCCCGGGGGATTTGGCGAGGGGGTTGCCATAGAGACCCAGGAGACACACGCCCCACAAAGAGACAACAGGGGACTGGCTGCTTTGGAGAAAAAACAGACTTTACCATTCACACGACCCCTCAGGATGAGGGTGAGGCGTAAGCCCTGAGCTCCCTGTGACCTGATGGGGACAGACCAACTGATCATGTTGGGGGTGATGATTCAGTGTGGTCCCGATGGTTTGACGCTGACCTTTCTGGACGGGGGACACGGAGTCAATCAACCATCTGAGTGGACATTGCATGTTATCTCCTCAGCCAGGTCTGGCTGCAGCAGTACAGTATGTTGGACTTTGTTTGAACCAGAAACATCGGTTACTCCTGGCCCGATATACGGTCTATCAACAGTGGCGCCCCTGAGTCGCACCTGGTGTCCTTACGCTTGTTCCCCCAATCCTTTACATATCACATTATTTTACGATACACCTAATGGTAACATGATGCCTTGCACTCACATTATGACACGACTAAGGTGGTATGAAATTATCAAAAGGCTTGCCCTCATGTATCATTGGTTTTTGCGTCTGGCACATCAGGCTAAGGATTTAATGCCTCCAAAGCAAAATTATTATCACCACCCAATAGTTGTACGACATGGTGAAACAACTAGGCGTTAGGATTTAGAATTTTCTGTAACAGGATCACCAACAAGTGACCCTGTTTCAGAAAAGGGGGAGTAAGGTTGGTAATTATGTGACGTGTAAACACGACCCTACATGTATACAGCATGTAGCAGTTAAAAGAAATTAATCAAAAAGAAATTAAGAAAATGAAGCACCAAATATTTCGTACACACACGAAGGATATCATAGGGGAAAACCACACAAGTGCATGCAAAGAATCGTTCGTGACGATAAAGTCAGGGAAGACTTAGTGAAAACACCATTTGACAAAGTGATTAATTTGTTTGTAGACGGATACTGGTTTGAGATACTGGAACGAAGGGTTACAATTAGCATATGCGATAGTAAACGAGGAAGACGAAACATGGGTAACAGTAGATGCTAGAAGGAAAGTAGGAATTAGAATCAGAATCAGATTTATTAGTCAAGTTTGAATATTGCCCAAGGAATTTGACTCCAGTTATTTCGCTTTCCACTCAGATTGGAAAGAAGCAACAGTAAATAACAAATGTACGGTAGATAAAAGAGTGGTACGTATTAAAATATATACGATTAAAAAGTGAAAGGTGCAACAGTATAGAGGTAGACATGGTAAAGACAGCTCTTAATAAGAAATATAAATAGTAAGTGGCCTTGAGATGGGAAACGGAGATTGGAATGAGTAGGATGAAACCTGAGACAACCTGATATATTGTACAAGCATTATGGGAGTAGTTATATTCTTTAAGGTAAAGAATACCAGAATGGGCAAACAGATGGCGATTAGATGAATTAAATTCAGTCCAGGAATGGCACGAGTAATTTTTCTTTTTTGTAAAAGGTCAAAATTTTTTAGATAGCTGGGATAAGTATTACAGTAAATAATAGTACAGGAATTTAGATGTTGTCCAAACAAAGGTTGATAAAGAATAAGAAGAGCAGAGCGTGGAAGCAGGTGTCTCGCTTTGAAAAGCAGACTGACATTTTTAGATTCTTAGATATTTAGTTTTGCAAAAGTGATCTATATGACGATTAGAGTTTAGACAGTCATCAATGAGGAGTCCAAGGAACTTTGTAGAGTTTACTTTCTTGATTTCTTTATCTTTTATTTTGATCTGAAAGGCCAGATTTTCCATATTCTTTTGTTCTTTATTGAAACTGAATGATATATAATTTGTTTATCAATATTAAGAGAGGTTTTGTTCATTTTTGATCCAAATATCCACCTTAGAAAGCACATTGTTAAGGAGCTTTTGAATTTCATGGATGTTGTTATGTGATACAAGAAAGGTTGTTTCATTGAGCATTCCTAGAAAACATGTCAGTGTTTAGCCCCTGAGGCAGATCATTTTCAACTTTATTCTGTACGAAGATATGTCTTTATGTAACATTCAATAGTGAACTACGGAGGAGTTTAACAAGAAGGAATACGTTTTTCAGTTATTGTAATAATTCATTTGATCATCAACCAGTATTTTGGGGCAAATATGCCATAGTTTCATGAGTGAATGGTTTTTACTTTTTGTTACGTAGAAATGTCACTTTTCTATAAAGGAAATGTTAATCGTGTGGACAATCCTGAGTATCCCCTCAACGCGTAAAGGATTTAACAGAGTAATTTGCATGTCTGGATTGTTGACGTGGGTGTACATACAGTGCCCAAAGGGATAGAAATCAGTAATGTTCATAAATAAGCAATTATTGCTCCACACCTATCTGTATGAAATTGTAGGATAATGTATTGAATCATCTGGAGTTGAGTATTGTGTAGTGGGTGACATCAGGAAGGCGTTTGGGAAACGCTGGATGGGACATGCGATTATGAAGACTGAATTGGCAAAAATCTGTGCACAGACCAAAATGACATGGGTGGACGCGGGCCACGGACTGACCCGTACGAACTACAGACTGGACGACTTTTTCTAGGGCCGTGATCGTATAGAATGCGCCCTACTTGAAGGAGACTGACGAATAACAATTTGGTCAGAAAGCTCACTTCTCCGAACTGCAAAGTTTGGTCTCTGCTTACTCCAAACAGGTCGGAGACGGACGGACGGACACGGACCTCACAGACAGAATGGGTTCCCCTGTGAGTCATCCAGGGACAGTGGTCGGAGCCGAGGTGGACAGGACCCAGAACGGACCTCCCACGTCATCCGACTCCACAGGAAAGGTGACACGTGGTGTCAACGATCGCAGTGGGCAACACCGGACCCCCCCCATGAAGATTAAGACCCCAGATCCGCTGGATCTGGTGCAGGAGCGGACATCAGACCTTAGCTCTCAAGAGAGGGGCAGAATAATCCCCTGAGCAGGGTCCACCGGGTGATCAGAGTAGTCTACCTCTGACTCCTGAAGAGGAACAATAAAGAAGAAAGAAGATACATAGGGTGATCTCTGATTAGAGATCAAAAGGGGGATTGTTATGATTGATTATATAAAGAATAGTTTAAAATCAAACTGAATATGTAAACTGCATGTGCTGATTAACTAAATGTTTCTGTATGTGAAACTAAGGTGCATCTCTGACTTTCACTGAGAGTACCATGCTGTAACAGGCACGAGATAAGAGAGGCCCCCAGCAATAAACTAAGGGGGGCCCCAAGCCACCCCCTCTCTCAAGTGTAATAAAACTTTCTCAGGAGAGAGACCGGCAGATCTGGCGGGACGATTGACCAAGCAGGCTGCAGGAGCGCTGCTCTGCCGATCTCACTCATGAGGCCTACTTTAATTCTATCCCAGTCTTGTGTCTTTTTATTTACCTTTTCCAGCTCAATTAAAGAACCCGGGGTGATTGAATTCGATCACAACACTTTCTTATTTTATGTCTTTTCTTTCTTATTTTGTCTTTTATTTTCTTCTTTCATCCTTTCTTTCTTATTTTCTTTCTTTTCTTTCTTTCTTATTTTCTTTTTTTCATCCTTTCTTTCTTTCTTTTTTCACCTTTTTTCTTTGTATCCTTTCTTTCTTTCCTATTTGATGTGCTTTCTTTCTTTCTTATTTTGTGTTTTCTTTCTTTCATCCATTTTCTTTCTTATTTTATGTCTTTTGTTTCTTTCTGTCCAAGTTTGTACTTGTGTTCTGTAGCTCGTAGCCAGGACCGGTGCACGTCTGTCTTTCTGCAGCTGAAGAGGTTCAGAGCTCCACAACGGGTCCAGAACCCACATCCTACGGAGGCCCAACGGTAACCCAGGTGCGGTGGCGCTGACCCGGATCACAGCCCGCACCAGAAAACTAACTCACCTTATACCCCTTTTCCACCAAACCGGTTCCAGGGCTGGTTCTGGTTCTGGACCAGTGCTGAGTTTTGAACCAGGCTTTCTGTTTCCACTGACAAAGAACTGGCTCCGGGCCATAAAAAACGGTTCCAAGGTACTCTGTAGTGATGCACCGAAATGAAAATTTGTGGCCGAAACCGAAATCGAAAATAATAATAAACACTTGGCCCAATACCGAACAATACCGAACATTCAGCAGCAGTTTTTCATTTATTTTGCCAATTTTTTCACCATTGCATAAATCAAATATATTTGATTTAGGCATGCTTTTCAAAGAAAAAAATCTTTTACAAAATTACAAGGTAGAAAATATTTATTGAACATAAAAAAATTAAAAAAATTTAATTTCCCAGCATTATGTTGTTTTGGTTCCACCTCCTGGTGAATGTTAGTTAAAATTCTTATGGGGTTAGTTTTTGGTTGGCCAACGATTTATTACGGGAGCGGCCAGTCTATTAGGTAAAATTCTTATGGGGTTAGTTTTTGGTTGGCCAACGATTTATGTAGTGCGCAACGTTACGGGACAGAGCGGCCAGTCTATTTCCTTATTTTACAACGCCGTTATTATTGTTCGTTTTTTTTCCCCACTTATTCCACCGAACACCGAAAGTGTTTTTTTGCCATTTTCGGCCGAACAATTTTGGTTACCGAACAATTGGTGCATCACTAGTACTCTGACATAAGAACCGCTTATGTCAGCGGAGGGCGCAGAGTTATTAAGACCAACGGCAACAGCAAGACTGGGAGACGGAGACATTTTCAAATAAGAATTAATCTGGATGCAGCAAAGCAGCAGTGGTCTGAGGAGGGGACAACCTGTCTTTAATGGCAATTTTACACTAGTACCTACTCAGCCCGACTCGACTCGCCTTGCCCTCGTTTCTTTTCAATACCCAGATCAGAAGTAGGCGGGGTAGAGCGAAGCTAATGTGACGTTTGTAGCCTTGAGCAGACATGGACTGAGAAAGCTCCTGGTATATTTTTTCATTCTTCGAGGCCCCATCTAGCTCTCTATAGATATTTTCCTCAGCCACCAGATTTAAGAACATCTCCACTTCAGAATTTGACCATGGAACAGATTTCTGTGCTGCCGTTGTTCTTCGAAAAAAATGAACAATGAGCAAGTCGCTTTTGAAATGATGTCACATCCTGACTCAGACGTCTGACTCCCACCCCCCCCGACCGGTAGCCTGTAGTGTGATGACATCAGATGCAGCCCGACTCAGCCCGACTCAGCCGCTTAGAACCTCGGCAGAGTAGAAACAGAAAAGTATCTACTCTGCACGTTAGACACCTAGTGGGAAAGAAGCAAACCGAGTAGAGGCGAGTCAAGGCGGGCTGAGTAGGTACTAGTGGAAAAGTGCCATTAGAGATGTGTCCACGGAGGTGGTACGTGGACCAAGTCCTATTAGAGCAAGTACATTTTTGTTGCTTCAACTTTCGCACAAACGCAGCGACGTAACTGATTTTTGCAGCAACGTAATGACGTGGCTCCCCTTAGCACCCGAGCTGTGGAAAACAAACCAGTTCTCAGGTGGTTCGCAAGTTGAACGAGTTGTACCAGCACCAGCACTGGCCCAGAACCAGCTTTGGAACCGGTTTGATGGAAAAGGGGTACCAGAATAGTGTATCCAACACAAGTAATCAGAATTTACTCCGGGGGGGGGGGGGGGACATAAACACGACTTGGACTCTTCTGGTACCAGCGTTTATAACCCGATACGATGTGTCTTTGACGGGTTTTATGTGTTCTGTTCATCAGCCGAGTTTTAAATAAAGTTCAGTGGAAAAAAAACATCAAAGAAATTTAAAACCACCTTTATTGTGACGAGTTTTATTCTGGAAACAAAACATCTGAAAATGAGATTCTGTTGGCAGCAAAGTTCTAATTTTATTTTTAGCTGCTGCTTGTTTGGTTGAAATGCATTCTGGGATATTCTGCCAAGGCTCCACCGGCTGCATCCTGAAGGACAGGACCCGGACCAAATCGACGAGATCCGGACTTCAGAACCGGAACAGAACTTCGTCTGCTGATGTACGGAGACCCGGTCCAGAGAGAACCGGTCCAGGTTGAAAGGGTTCAGAGATAACCCGTCCGGGGAGAACCGGTCCAGAGAGGCCCTGGAACGTGACGCTGGGGCCTGGCGACCTGTCCAGTACCCCTTTTCCACCAAACCAGTTCCAGGGCTGGTTCTAGTTTTGGGCCAGGGCTGTTTGGAACCAGACTTTCTGTTCCCACTGACAAAGAACTGGCTCCGGGCCAGAAAAACCGGTTCCAAGGTAGAACCAACTCTTTGCTGGTCTAGAGGAAAGAACCACTTACGTAAACGGAGGGGGCGGAGTTGTTAAAACCAACAGCAATAGCAAGACTGAGAGACGGAGACATTTTCAAATAAGAATGAATCTGGATGCAGCAAAGCATCAGTGGTCTGAGGACGAGACAACCTGTCTTTTAGAGATGTGTCCACGGAGGAGCTACGTGGACCAAGTCCTGTTAGAGCTTATACCTAGTTGTTGCTTCAACTTTCACGCAAACGCAGCAACGTAACTGACGTTTGCAGTGACGTAATGAGTTTGCTCCTCTTAGCACCTGAGCTGTGGAAAAACAAACCGGTTCTCAGCTGGTTCACAAGTTGAACGAGTTGTGAACCAGAACCAGCACGGAAAAGGGGTCCAGGTAATGAGCTGGGGGACCTGGGGGCCTCTAGCAGACTAGATTAGATTTAGATTAGATTTGGAGCCTGTTTGTGGCAGCAGGATAAATCTCTTAGATATATACGTGTGTCACGTTCAGAACCGATGTTTTATTCGTAGATGTGTTCAAACTCGACATCAAAGGTTTTGGTGCGATTTGTGTTTTTTTTTTTTCATTTTTTACAAATAGAGGAAACGTGTTCTATTTTATTTTTTTAAAACAACAACTGTAGTAACACTTTTTGCAATAAAAACAAACTAAAAAGTTACATCTTAACTCTTTGCAGGCTAAAACAAATCCCACAAAATGTGGCGTAAAATGTGCAAAGAAAGTGGTGTTTTATAGCGTCACGGAAAGAGTGAAAAACACACAGCTCAGTTTTCAGAGCAGAGTGTTTTTATGTCATCTTGAGTGACTTTTCAAGCCTTGAAATTTAAAATAAAGCCATGAAAACCTCCAGATAATCCTACAACCTCATTATGCCAATTATTACAGTATCTGAGATGTTGAACTTTCAATTTTTTTTTAAATGTCAATTTGACTTTGAAACACTTATTAAGCAAAGGACATGGTCGATTTAATTATTTTATTTTTCTATTAAAAGCCATGAAAATAAAAAAAATACTTCTAGCACTGGCTTGGCAATCTCTGTGTCCAACTGGACTCTGAGCAGTTTGACTGCTGATGTAAGTCGATTTGGATAAAAGTCTGGATGTTTGGACACTTTTGATAACAATGAATGTAAAGTGATAATAATTAGCATCATACGTTTGGTTAAAAAAGGATAAAAAAGACCAGAAAAAAAACATTTATAATGAAAAAAGTATCTTTTCCACCACCGATTTGTCACTGGAAGCTCCGCTGGGACATGTTTTCCTCCAGATATGAGCGACTCTGCTCTGTAAGGTCTTTATTCACAACTCAGTGGTAAAAACTATTCAAATTTGTTTATATAGCATCTATTACAAAAGAAGTTGTCTCTAGAATCTTTCCAGATACCAGAACATGACCCCAAGAAATTATTACATAAACATAATATAAACAATGGGAGGTAAAAACTCACATAGTGGGAGAAAAACCTTAAGCCAAATCACAGTTGCCAATCAATAGTCCACTTAACTGTACATAAATGCAAACCTGTCAAGTCTTCCGTTTTGGCCGGGAAACTGCTGTATTTTATTCCTCTTTCCCCCTGTTCTCCCATATTAATATTTTCCTGTAAATTTCCCGTTTTATCATTTTTAAAAGCATTCCTGTGCCTCTCCAAACTGACCCGACGTCAGCAGCACCAGGGCGGCGTTAGAGAGCCACATGAGTGAAAATGACAAATTAAAAGAAAATGTAAATGTTTCACTTGAAGATAATCAATGTGTATATAAACTGAACATATTTAAAATAAATAAATGTGCTTTAATTCACATTTGTGTTTTCATTTAGGCTCTATTATAGGAATTACAAACATAGGAATGTCCACAGCATTACAGTGTCAACAAAGTTAGAACTATTAGATTCTTAGCACATAATTGTACTTTGTACGTGGTTTAAAGTTATTTTAGCATCTATTACAACAGGAGTTGTCTCTAGGATCTTTCCAGAGACCCAGAACATGACCCCAATTATTAACTAAACATAAACAATGGCAGGTAAAAACTCCCCTAGTGGGAGAAAAACCTTAAGCCAAATAACAGCTGCCAATAGGGCTTGGTCGTCTTGATGTCATCACTTGGCGGAGCTGCCATGTTGGAAGCTACCTTAGCTGCTCTTCGAACCACTGTGTACAGACGTTCTCCCTCTTCGTCGTTCTTCGGTCCCTGGCTTCCTTGTTTAAGGTATCCCGGTAAATTCCAGTTCCTACCCGGCATTTTAACATTTTTTTTTGCGTTCCGTCTGTTCACTTGGTACTACACTGCTATTACACTGCTGTTTGTTTACACTCACGAGGCTGCCAACATGGCCGCTGCGTCCCAGAATGCACCAAAAAACAAAAAGTGATAATAATTAGCATCATACTTAAAGGGGACCTATTATGAAAAACACGTTTTTTCTTTTGCTTTTATATATAAAGTGGTCTCCCCTCAGCCTGCCAACTCAGAGAAGGAGGAAAGCAACCAAATTCTGCAGTGTCTGTACAGCCGCCCGAATGATCCATCCAGTGTGATGTGGCTTCTACGAGCCGTTCAGATTCTGCTCCCATCGTTACGTCACGACAGGAGCGATTTACATAGGTTGGCCTCCGATGCGTGAAACCACGCCCACAACTAACTCCGCCGGCCGGAGCTTCCGCCATTTTTTCGTAGCGGTGTATCGCGTCATTCGGGCAGCCAATCAGCTCAGAGGCTCATTATCATAGCCCCGCCCACTCAGAATTCTTTATAGATAAGGAGGTTAGAGACTGGGATGGTAAAGACGTGGCTCAAAGGCTGAATTTCTAGTTTATTTAGCAAAAACAATCAAAAGCTTGTTTTTAAGACATTCAAGGCCTGTTTAAAATAGGTATTAGATGCCATAATAGGTCCCCTTTTAAAAAAAAGAAGGTTAAAAAAGAAAAAGGTTAAAAAAGGATAAAAAAGACCAGAAAAAACATCATTTATAATGAAAATATCTTTTCCACCCAAGACCAAAACTTGACAGTTATGCATTAATGTATTTTTTTATGTGATTTTGTGTGATTTAATGTGATTTGATTCAATTTGGTGTGGTTTTTGTGTGATTTGATGTGATTTTGTGTGATTTGATGTGTTTGTGTGATTTTTCAGAATCAGAATCAGCTTTATTGGCCAGGTTCGAACATTGTCCAACAAGGAATTTGACTCCAGTAATTTCGCTCTTTGGTAGTAAAATAAACAATAAAACAAATGTGGTATTTCTATGATACAGAATAAACATTTAAGGTGCAGCAGTTTGAGGTAGAGAAAGAAAAGAAGAGAAAAGAAAAGGAACAGTTCTGAATAAAATAAAAATAACCTATTTACAATTTTACAATACAATTATACAAAAAATACAAAAAGATTATACAAATTATACAAATAAATACAAAGTGAGAGGTGCAGCAGAGTGAGGCAGACATGGTTATCAAGGAAGGTGCTAGATGATTTTTTATTGCACGTGATTGGTTTCTCTGAGACTATTAGTTGTGGGAGTTCATCAGAGCAACCGCTTGGAGGAAGAAACTGTCCCTTTTTGTGTGATTTTAATGTGATTTGGTGTGATTTTAATGTGATTTGATTTGATTTTGTGTGATTTTTGTGTGATTTTGTGGACCGTAAGCAACCTAAACCAACACAAAGCTCCGTTTCTTGTCCCGGGTGTCTCTCCATAGCCCCGGTCGGCGCGGCCGTCTGCGCGGTGGACGGGGGCCGGGCGCTGCGTCGCTCCACCCAGTCTGGTCTGCAGCCCCCACCCCCCCCACCCTCAGCCGAGACACAAAAACCAGCCGCCCTCCCGGCGAAGCAGTCCGTCTCGGGTTCAGCCCGCATGAGCACCGCGCTGCTGCGGCCCCGCGGCCCCCGCAGGAGCAGCGCTCTCCCCCCGCAGAGGGGCTCGCAACGCGCCGTGGAAGAGACGCGTTTTCCTCTTTTCCTGGCGACTTATGTAAGAAACATCCATGCGGGATGTAAACATCTGCGGCTCCAGCGCCACATGGTGATGTCAACTTCCATCAAGGGGAGGGGGGAGCGGCGGGGGCCGCGTCTGGCGCGCGTCTCCGGACTGGGGGAGGTTTATTTTAATTTCTGCCTTTTTTTAAAAAGATTTTTTTATTTTTTTTTTAAGAGTTAGAGGGTGAGGAGATATTTTTTTGGGGGGGTTCCGCCCACCTCCGTGCGTTGCGGCAGGTCACCGCGCCGCTGTATCTGGCGCCGCTGCGCATGAGGATGTTATGTATAGGAGGATGGGGGGGGTGTCTGGGTGGGGGGGTGAGAGGGAGGGGGGGTAGTTGTCAGACAGGCGTTGCAGACCCTCTGCGGTGGGGGGGGGGGGGGGGGCATCAGTAAAGCCCTTCGCGCACATTTCCTGCTTTGGAGGAGAAAGAAAAAACAAAAAAAAAAAAGGTTTTTGCAGCAGTGAACAAAAGAGGCACGCGCACGCGCACACTCCTCCCAGGCGCGTGCCCGCGGCCGGTCCCGACACAAAGATCCCAAACTGCAGTGGTGGGTGCGTGCATGTGCGTGTGTGTGTGTGTGTGTGTGTGTGGGGGGGGCAGATCCGCCTTTGTGTGGATCCGCATCTCCAAGTACCTGCAGCTCACGCACGCGTGCAGGGGTGTGTGTGTGTGTGTGTGTGTGTGTGTGTGTGTGTGTGTGTGTGTGGGGGGGGGGGGGGTATTTATTTACCACCAATAAAGATTTGAGGAGAAAAGTAAAGTGTGCACGCGCACGGGTGCGCGCGGGGAGGGATGCCTGCACAAGTCCGGGACGCAACTTCCACGCGTTTTTGCTCATGAGCCCCTGGAATAAACAGCAGAGGGATCACATCCTCCTTATATATATATATATATATATATATATATATATATATATATATATATGTGTGTGTGTGTGTGTGTGTTATATACCCCTGCAGGGGGAGGGGGGTTTGGGGGTGTAACTGGTCTAACTGGGTTACAACCGAGACGCCAGCAGCAGCAGAAACCTCAGCATGAATATTTCAGCTTCCTGTCTGCCTTTTAATCACGTGGTGGGGGTGTGTGTGCTGGTACGACGGGAGTGAAGGACCAGCGGGATTATGGGATGGATGAACGGGTCGGGGGTCGGGGGTCGAGGGTCCAGGGTGGGTGCGGGGCGTCCCCCCATCGGGGAGTCCGGCTCCATCAGGGCGGCCCGCCGGGAGGCCGAGGACAACGATCGGTAGCAGGCAGGGATCTGGGCCGGGTGCCCCGCCCAGACCCCCCACGGACCCCCCGGACCAGACTGGACTAGACTGGACTAGACTAGATCGGATCAGACTAGACTGGACTGGACTAGACTGGACTGGACTAGACTGGACCAGACCAGACTAGACTAGACTGGACTAGACTAGACCAGACTAGACTGGACTAAACTGGACTAGACTAGATCGGATCAGACTAGACTGGACTGGACTAGACTGGACCAGACCAGACTAGACTAGATCGGACCAGACCAGACTAGACTAGATCGGACCAGACCAGACCAGACTAGACTGGACTAGACTGGACTAGACCAGACTAGACCAGACTAGACTGGACTAAACTGGACTAGACTAGATCGGATCAGACTAGACTGGACTGGACTAGACTGGACCAGACCAGACTAGACTAGATCGGACCAGACCAGACTAGACTAGATCGGACCAGACCAGACCAGACTAGACTGGACTAGACTGGACTAGACCAGACTAGACCAGACTAGACTGGACCAGACCAGACTAGACTAGATCGGACCAGACCAGACTAGACTAGATCGGACCAGACCAGACCAAACTAGACTAGACCAGACTAGATCGGACCAGACTAGACTAGACTGGACCAAACTAGACCAGACTAGACTAGACTGGACTAGACTAGACCAAACTAGACTAGACTAGACTAGACCAGACCAAACTAGACTAGACCAGACTAGATCGGACCAGACTAGACTAGACTGGACTAGACTAGACAAGACTAGACTGGACCAAACTAGACCAGACTAAACTAGACTGGACTAGACTAGACCAAACTAGACCAGACTGGACTAGACTAGACCAAACTAGACTAGACTAGACTAGACTAGACCAGACCAAACTAGACTAGACTAGACTAGACTAGACCAGACCAAACTAGACTAGACCAGACTAAATCGGACCAGACTAGACTAGACTGGACTAGACTAGACTAGACAAGACTGGACTAGACTAGACCAGACTAAACTAGTCTAGACTGGACTAGATCGATATTTTTTTTGTTTTGGTGTATATGTTGAGGTTGGTGTCTGTCTTATGTCTATATATGTATATTAGTTGTTGTTTTTTTTTTGTTATTGTTATACAGAACATCACTATGGTGTGGCACATAGAAAAATAAAGTATATAAAAAAAAAAAAAGACTGGACTAGATCGTACCAGACTAGACTAGACCAGACCAGACCAGACCAGATTAGACTGGACTAGACCGGACTAGACTAGACCTGGTTTCATTCAGACCCGTGCGGCGTAGGCTGAGGGCTACAGTTGTCACCCCCCCGAGGGTGTGTGTGTGTGTGTGTGTGTGTGTGTGTGTGTGTGTGTGTGTGTGTGTGTGTGTGTGTGTGTGTGTGTGTGTGTTTGTGTGGCAACAGGACACTTGTGAGGGCCGCCGAGGTCGTGTTACTCTGGCATAAAAAAAAGAAGGAAGAAAGAAAAGTAACACCTCTGTGATCTGGACCATCTGGTCGTCACCGAGGAGACGGGCATCGCTGCACCCACACTCACACTTACACACACACACACACACACACACACACACACACACACACACACACACACACACACACACACACACACACACACACACACACACACACCTCTTTGTCCGGCACCTACGGCCGGTGTGTCTTCTCCAGGAGGCCCTGAAGGACGCCACTGTGCCCCCCCCGGCCCAGATGCCCCCCCCCCAGACCCCCCTACCCCCCCCAGACCCCCCCTACCCCCCCCAGACCCCCCTACCCCCCCCAGCGGGGCGAGGCCTCGCCGCCACAAAGGCTCGGTCGGCCACCGCCACGTGCTGAACAGCGATGATGTCAGCGCCTCACATCCCGGCCTGCAGTCGGAGAGACGGATCCCCCGGGTCACGGTCGGTGGGTCGGGTCCTGGGGGGTTTGGGGGGGGGGGGGTCCTCCTCCTGCACGGCTTTGTTTGTTTGCGGTTTTGTGTTTGTTGAAAGTTGTTTTTGTTCCTTTCTTCATGTTCCACAGCGAGACGGAGGACAAGAAGCTGCAGCAGATCTGGTTACACGTGTTTATGTGCAGGAGAACCCGGGTTCCCTTGCAGGTTCACTTTCCCCAAAAACTAAATAAAAAAAATTATGTGTATATATATATATATGTGTGTGTGTGTGTGTGTACAGTACAGACCAAAAGTTTGGACACACTTCCCCATTTGTTTGAATGAGAAGGTGTGTCCAAACATATATTCTTGCCCACTTCTCTGTATGTTGTTCCCTTCCCTATATATATATATATTTATATATATATATAATGTGTGTATATATATATATATATATATATATATATATATATATATATATATATAATGTGTGTATATATGTATATATTTATATATATATATATATATATATATATATATATATATATATATATATATATATATATATATATGTATATATGTATGTGTATAAATATTAGTGTGTCCAAACTGGTCTGTACTATGTATATATATATATATATATATATATATATATATATATATATATATATATATATATATATATATATATATATATATATATATATATATTTTTTTTTTTTAAGGAAATCTGAAGTGAAATAAAAAAGCAGATTAAAATGAGCGCGACCTTGGGAGCATTAGACCACCATCAGTAAGTGGATAGGAAGGATGTCTACGTTTACATTCGCTCATTTGTCTCACAACTCCTGAATGCATCCTCAGTTAGGGGTTCATGACCCCTGCTGGTAGTTCTGGGAGATGACCACGGCCTGCACCAAGACCTGGGTGGGCGTACCGAGGTGTGTCGGGGTCTATGTGGAGCTGGAGGGAGAAATATGGTCATCTAGTTCCCAGAGGTGGCGGGAGGTGAAGTGCCAATAAGAGCCAGTTAAGGTCCGAAGGTGGAGTTCCTTCAGCCGAGAGGCGATAAGGCAGGCTGAGACGCATCTTCAGCGTTAGCCACCACGCAAGCAGATAATCGAGCCCAGAGTGATGGAGCGCCCAGGAAAGAGAAGGACCTCCAGCACTGAGCCCTGGGGGACGCCTGTGGAGAGGTGGCGGTGTGAGGACGCTGGTATTTCCTACGAAGATGATCACGTCAGCGAGCAATAACAAGATACAGATGTTAACTGTCATAACAAGATACAGATGTTAACAAGATACAGATGTTAACTGTGTCACTACAAGATACAGATGTTAACTGTATAATATGATAAAGATGTTAACTATATTTCATAACAAGATACAGATCTTAACTGTGTCTTAACAAGATACAGATGTTAACTGCATCACGAGATACGTTAACTGTGTCACAACAAGACACAGATGTTAACAAGATACAGATGTTAACTGTGTCACAACAAGATACAGATGTTAACTGTGTCACAAGATACAGATGTTAACTGCTTCACAACAAGATACAGATGTTAACTGTATAAGATGATACAGATGTTAACTATATTTCATAACAAGATACAGATGTTAACAAGATACGGATGTTAACTGCGTCACAACAAGATACAGATGTTAACAAGATACGGATGTTAACTGCGTCACAACAAGATACAGATGTTAACTGTGTCAAAGGCAGAACTTAAATACTTGACTAAAGGGGAGTGTTTGATTGACACGTGTCAACAGACAAAAGTTCCAGCGAGTTCCAGCAGTGGACTTCTACAACATGGAGACGCCCTTTTATACAATTTGTCCAGAAACAAACGTTTACTCCATTCTAACTCAGAAATCTACTTTAATTGAGGGAAAGTTTACATTCTTTAACATTTTCTGAAAAACCTTAGACGTATCTCAGAGTTCCCTGAAGAGCGGCCCAGGGAAATCGAGGATGCCACCAAAGGCAGGAATACGACAACAGGCGACGCCTGTGCTGGGTCTCCGAGGGTTAGTTTGGAGAACATACCGGGGACATGGGGGCTTTGTGGCCACACCACGTCTGTTTTTAGGTTTTAATTTAATGAAAAATAACGTGAATATCTTGATTATTCTGGTTTTCCAGAGGCCTTGTTAAGTATGATATATGTGCCGTTACAGGGTTGATAGTTGGTCGTAATCAGGGCTGGGGATCGATTCAACTGAATTAATTCGATTCCGATTCTTAAGATTAGGAATCGATTATCAAGATTTGGTTTGATTCGATTCCGATATCGATTTGGGTTAGTGTTATTAAAACAGTTTTTTGACCTGTTCCATGAATTACATGACTGTGTAGTTATGCAACATATTAATACTAGTATTATATTGAGATTCAACAGCAAGTATTAGCAGCTAATGATGCTGTAAGGACCAATCGGCTCCCAGAATGCTGATAAAACTGCTTTCAGAAACATCGTGGGTCAGAATTATCAAACAGATCCAGGGCAGCAAACAGAGGACACATGAAATCGTTTTTATTTTTTCCCAGATTCCAGTTTTCTTTTTTTCCATTTTTGGTCTTTTTCGGGTTTTTAATTTTCTGAGAATTTGGTTTTTAGCATTTTATGCAAATGTAACCCCAAGACAGTATATAAAGTAATGAAATATAGACAATTTATGCAATTATAACTGAAAACTTTAATGTTTCCTTACCTTTAAACATATTTAAAGGCAACAAAACATTCTTTTTTGGGCATAAACACAAAAATACCAAATGTTGTAATGTAGTGATGAAAAAAAAAATTGATCATACGAATCGATTTTTAGGAATTAATATGAGAATCAATTTAGAATCGGGAAATTGATTTTTCCATTTTTTGGTCGGAATAATAACCACTTGCATGTGTATAAAGCTGTTGACCACCACACACACACACACACACACACACACACACACACACACACACACACACACACACACACACACACACACACACACACACACACACACACACACACACACACACACACACACTCTCGTGCTGTTGAGATGTTGTGATTGGGAGAGCTGGTGTCAGCAGGGAATATGAGTCAGGTAGCATGACTTCATTGCTTTATGTGGGTATTAGGTCATCTTTCTCCCTCACTTTCCCTATTTCCACCCCCCCGCCCCCCGCCCCTCCCCCAGCCGTCTGCCCTGTCTAATCACATTGATGCTGTACAGCCAGTGACACGCCTCACGATGAGTAAGGCTCACCTCCCTCCTCGCTTCCCGTACGGCGGTGATCTCAACGCAGCGCTTTGAACTCCGGCGTCCTGCTCGCTTTTCCCTTTATTCTCGGCTGCCG
This sequence comes from Cololabis saira, assembly GCF_033807715.1. Lineage (NCBI taxonomy): Eukaryota > Metazoa > Chordata > Actinopteri > Beloniformes > Belonidae > Cololabis > Cololabis saira. Next base: position 37,055,477 of record NC_084589.1, on the reverse strand, counting down.
CCTCTTAATTTACCACATAAAGAGTCGGTTGATTAAACGGACGATTACACTTTTCCATCTCCAAGGAGGGGGTTTCGAGTGACAAAACTGGGTCAAATTTCCTTTAAAAAAACAGATTTACGACCTCGTGTTGGAGACGCGGCGTCTCCCGCCTGATCGCTCAATTTGAGAAAATTGCGTCAAGGTTAAACGGCAAAGTGCTGCTTCACCTTTCCTCATTTCATCATCGGTGATACGGCGCATGATAGCCGGTATCTTCACTCTGCTCGTGCGCTTTCCTCCGTCACGTCTACAGGTTGTGTAGATTATCCACACAAGCAGATAAGATTAGCTCCACTCGCTAAGACTGTGAGAGAGAGACGTTTTACCGTTTCAGGGAGAAAATCTGCTCTTTTTGAATTTGATAGCGGCGACTTGGACATCTGAGAATCGGAAGAAATATCTGTGTGCTTGGGGGCAAGGTCAAAAACCACTGTTACCTCCCTACTCCTCACGTTGAACATTTAACCATCAACGGCTCATAGTATCACCAAAGACATGGGGTCATGGATATTTACGTAGCCTGGGGACCCCGTGCTGGTCTCCAGGGGTTGGAAACACCTGAAACACCTCGCCAAGGGCCACACCTTAGATCTGGCTAAGCCTGGTGGTGCCCCCTGGGTAAAGGCCCAGCCGAGTAGGCGCCTACCAATGAGGCGCGCCCTCATCCTTAGCTTCAGGGGAGCGGGGTTGGCTGGCCTCGGCCAGGTGATGGATATGTGGCTCCTTCACTCTTATCGTTTATTTTTGCCCAGATTCGCTCCACCAGAACAGGCTGGTGGCTCCACGAGGGCCCCCCCTTTTTAGTGCAGCGTTATCAGCATATTTCTCCACGTGTTTGGAAACACCTGAAACACCTTGCCAAAGGCCACACCTTAGATACGGCTGAGCCTGGTGGCACCCCCTGGGTAAAGGCCCAGCCGAGTTGGCGCCTACCAATGAGGTGCGCCCTCACCCCGGGGAGGGCCCTGCTATAGGCCTATGCTGCAGGGGGGCACCGACATGATCCACTGGACGGTGCCTCTCACCCTTCTCTTCTCCTCATCCCTTCCTCTCTTCTCCTCTTCCATTTTTATTTTTTTATAAGTATCTCATAGCCATAATTTTTGCCCATCGCTCCTGTAGTTTCTTGTGCTGGCCCCTTTTTTTTCTCTTTTGTGCATGTTTGCAGGCCGGAGCTTCAGGAGCTGCGTGCTGGCCTGCGCCCCCCCCCCCCCCTCTGGTCATCCCGCTACTGCTTCCACCTGCCTGCTGTGCTGCTGACGTCCCCGACCCCACCAGTCTGGCCCTCGGCAGGAGGGTCCCCCCTTATGAGCCTGGTCCTGCTCAAGGTTTCTTCCCTCCTAAAGGGGAGTTTTTCTTGCCACTGTTTGGCTTAAGGCTTTTCTCCCACTAGGGGAGTGTTTACCTGCCATTGTTTATGTAATAAAATAATTGCTCGGGGGTCATGATCTGGGTCTCTGGAAAGCGCCTAGAGACAACATTTGTTGTATTAGACGCTATACAAATAAAATTGAATTGAATTAAATTGGTAACCTCTGCCAGGCGATGGATATGTGACTACTTGACTATTATTGTTTTTATTTTCTCATATTCGCATCGGCATATTTCTCCACGTGGTTGGACACACCTTAGATCTGGCTGAGCCTGTTGACCCCCCAGGGGTAAAGGCCCAGCCGAGTAGGCGCCTACCAATGAGGCCCGGGCTGGAGGCTCCAGGAGAGCTGTCGGAAGTCGTCCTGCTAAAACTTCAGCAAAGAGATCAAAATTACATAAAAGAGACTTTTGCTTTCTACTTCCACCCACTCATCAAGATTCTGTAGTTTCCTACTTCATCTGAAATATTGTAGATTATGGGATGGCCAGTGTTAGAAGCCCTACTGCTCTTATTTATTGTTGTTGGTTTGTCGATTTTGCACATTTCTTTTTACCAACATGTGTTTATTTGCTGGATTATGCAATCATGTCTAAGATGAGTGACCCATTGTGCCCCGAGGTCCGAGTGCCAGTGTCGGTTTGTCACTTTTCTCAGGGAGGCGATGCCTCCGTCATTTATGAACATTAAGAATCCAAACAAAACCGTTTACAGCTCGCCAACACGGGTCGTGCAGCATTCATGTTCAGCTGTTATGCAACGATAAGCGCGTCCAGGAAGAGCTCTGCAGAGAAGCTCCAGCAGCTAATTGTTGCAGATTTGCGCTTTTTGTTTGTATTTAGTGTGGATTTGGGAATTAAACTGACGGCACCGTTCAACCGGGCCATCTGCGCGGCTTGATAATGGCGCTCGTGCTGCTAGCGCTGCCTTGAGGAACTGTTGTGCGATGCTCCCCGGCTGCCGCTGTAATTAAATTATCAATTCATGTGCAGCCCGGCGCAGGTCAGCGTATCCATCACCGGCTAAGTGGAGGCGGTGGAGTCGGAGCAGCCTCCCGGGGCCCTCCGGGGGGGCCGGAGCGAAGCCGCCGCCTCGGTTCTTTCCCTCTTTGTAAGCTTTTGCATCTGAGATGTGATGGCAGGTGTCTCATCTGTCAAGTGGAATCACATTTTCTTACAGCGAATCCATTATTTACGTCTCCTCAGACTGTATAAAAAGAACTGGACAAACCCTCTGTGACATCACACCCGGGTCGTCCCCCAACATAGACAGAGAGCAAAACAAACAAGTCTGGCAGGTGGCGGGAGACCGAGGGGCCACTCTTGATTGGCTGGTTTGACACGATCCAGGAAGTGGGGATGGCTGCAGTTCCTAATCTGACCATTAGGGGCCAGCTTCAAAAGGGCGCCGGCCTCCTTTGACTCCTGGGGGCGGGGCCAGAAAGACGGGGCCACAAGGACGGGGCCAGAAAGGCGGGTCTAGAAAGACGGGACCAGAAAGACCACAAAGCGACAAAAACTGTAGAACAAGGACATGGATGGTCCAAAGGAGCCAAGAGGCCTAACTTTGATTGACAGGAACTGGGCGTGTCCCAGGAGACGGGTGACATCACAGATGACATCACAGATGACATCACAGATGGTCTATCCAGTGATGTTATTTATCAGCTTGAATTTACACCCTGCTCAGATAATAATGACGTCATCTTCCATCTTCTGCAGCAGCCACCAGTAGTTTCTCCATCCGGCTGAAATCAACCTAATAAACCTAATAAAGTGTTTGTTCCAGTTCCTCGGAGACCAGGATTTACAGGGGACCTATAAGGAAAAACAAATTTTCGCTTGCTTTAACATATATAAAGTGGTCTCCCCTCAGCCTGCCAACTCCAGCCGTCCAGTGTGATGTGGCTTCTACGAGCCGTTCAGATTCTGCTCCCGTTGTTACGTAACCAAAATGCGATTTAGATCGGTTGGCCTCCGATGTGTGAAACCACGCCCACAACTAACTCCGCCGGCCGGAGCTTCTGCCATTTTTTCGTAGCGGTGTATCGCGTCATTCAGGCAGCCAATCAGCACATGCCTCATTATCGCCCACTCAGAATCCTGCATAGATAATGAGGTGAGAGAATGGGATGATAAAGACATGGATCAGAGGCTGAATGTCTAATTTATTTAGCAAAAACAATCAAAAGCTTGTTTTTAAGACATTCAAGGCCTGTTTAAAATATGTATTAGATGCCATAATAGGTCCCCTTTAAAAAAAGAAGGTTAAAAAAGACCAGAAAAAACATCATTTATAATGAAAATATCTTTTCCACCCAAGACCAAAAGGTATGCATTAATGTATTCTTTTATGTGATTTAATGTGATTTGATGTGGTGTGGTTTTTGTGTGATTTGATTTGATTTTGTGTGATTTGATGTGTTTGTGTGATTTGATGTGATTAAGTGTGGTTTTAATGTGATTTGGTATGATTTTAATGTGATTTGATGTGATTTTGTGTGATTTGATTTGATTTTGTGTGATTTTTGTGTGATTTTTGTGTGATTTTGTGGACCGTAACCAGCCATTTTTTCGTAGCTTTCGTAGTTTTTCGCGTCATTCAGGCAGCCAATCAGCACAGTGCCTCATTATCGCCCACTCAGAATCCGGCATAGATAGTGAGGTTAGAGAATGGGAAGATAAAGACATGGCTCAGAGGCTGAATTTCTAATTTATTTAGCAAAAACAATCAAAAGCTTGTTTTAAAGACATTGAAGGCCTGTTTAAAATATGTATTAGATGCCATAATAGGTCCCCTTTAAATTTGATTGATTTGATTGATATTCACCAGATAAATAAAGGTGGTACAATCAAAGCTGGTGCAGTATTTTCTTTATTTGCCTCTAAACCGAGTGATTTCTTCTCCTCTCCAGGTTTATTGTCTCCACCTGCTTTGACCGGGTGACCTTGCGGGGGAGCCGTGCGCGCTCTGGCCGCCAGGGGGCGCGCTCGGGCAGCCTAATCAAGGCAGGTGGCAGCTGGCTGGCTCGGTTCGGCTGGGCTGGAGCTGCAGCAGCATTGTTAATAAAAACACGGCGGCCGCAGGAGCCGGTGATGAGCTCGGAGGAAGAGACGCGCCTGGAGCCGCTGACGGAGGACTGGAGGACTGGAGAGCTGGAGGTAGGAACCGGGACCCCGGGGGGCTCGGGGCTTGGGTGTGGGGGGGAGGTGAGGCGGTTCATGAACTCTCTGACCCGACAGTGAAGAGTTTCCCTGCCGGAGGATGGCGCCGCGCGTCCTCGCTGCGCGGCTGCATGGGACCCGGGGGCGATGCGGCCGTCCGGCCGGCAGGGGGCGCCAGAGAGGCCGTCTGGTCTGGCCGGTGTTCTGTCGATTTCTGCTGTCGAAAAATGCTCCCTGTCCAGCCTGGGATAGTGGATGTTGGGGTGATAATGGTGTTCATAGACTGAGGGACTCACAGGACTTTCTCAGAAAATTAAAATTAAAATTCAAGAACTAATTCAATGAAAAACACTGTTGTATATAGAGCAATTTCATCATGGAACACTTCCTTTTAAATATTAGGAGCATTCCAAACAAGAAATCATTTAAAAAACATGTTAAGTCATTTTTTAGATTGGAGAGTTAATAGTGTTATGTTATCATTTTGGGAACTGTGATTTTTTTCTTTTCTTTTTCTTCTTTTCTTTTCTTTTTAATTGCAATTGGATCTGTGTTTTGTAACTGGAATTGTATGTTATTGTGTATTGTTGTTTATATTGTACTTTTTAAATAGGACCCCAGGAAGACTAGCCTGGCGTTTGTGCGTCGGCTAATGGGGATCCTTAATAAACATAAAACATAAAACATAAAATTAGAATATTGTGATAAAGTTCTTTTTTTTATGTAATGCAATAAAAAAAACAAAAAGGTCATACATTCTGTATTCATTACAAATCAACTGAAATATTGCAAGCCTTTTATTATTTTAATATTGCTGATTATGGTTTACAGTTTAAAATTAAGATTCCCAGAATATTCTAATTTTTTGAGATAGGATATTTGAGTTTTCTTAAGCTGTAAACCATGATCAGCAATATTCAAATAATAAAAGGCTTGCAATATTTCAGTTGATTTGTAATGAATCCAGAATGTATGACATTTTTGCATTACAGAAAATAAAGGACTTTATCACAATATTCTAATTTTCTGAGACAGGCCTGTACTCTCTGATAATATGGTTATGACATTTGAACAAATGATGGAGAGATATTCTCTCCACATGACTTCTTTCGTTATTTACAGATAAGGCACTATATCTTGCACAGTACTGCCTTGGTTGAGAACCATAAAAGCTCTCCTATTGAGAAATTATTATTTTTAACAGGAAGACGGGTATCTGTAAGCCTGTTTTATAAAGCTCTGTGTTTCACACCCCCGGTTGGGCTGGACAAGCTTAAAGGCACATGGGAGAAGGAGCTAAACATCATAATTGATGATGAAGAATGGAAGGATGTCTGGAGAGATGTTAAATCAATTGCACCCAAGCAATACAGTTCAAAATTATACACAGAATGCACATATCCCCCAACCGTAGACATAATTTCAATCCTACTCTCTCACCCATGTGCCTTAAATGCAAGATAGAAATTGGTACCCTTACTCATTGTTTTTGGTCATGTCGTAAACTGCAGGTGTATTGGTCTGATGTGCTTTCTGAAATAGAAAGGATATTGGGTTTAAAACTGGAGATGGACCCCGTATCTCTTGTATTGGGCGTCCCAAGGCAACACTTAATATCAAAATATAATCGGAGGCTGTATTGTATTCTGATTTACGCAGCAAGGAAGAATATTTTATTGCAGTGGATCAATGAAAAAGTACCAACTGTTAAAGGCTGGCAAAGAGTGGTGTTTGATCTGGTGCCATTAGAGTACCTTACATGTGTATTACATTCTAAAACAGACCAATTCTATAAAGTTTGGGAGCCCTACTTGAACTATGTAGAGCCTGATGTCTCGGTCATACTATACATTTTTATTGTAACCCAGGGTATTATTTATATGGATCTGAGCTGGTGTTTTTTTTTTTTTTTTTTTGTTCTGTTTATTTGTTTGCCTGTTTTGGTTGTTATTTCTGTGGATCATACTACGTATACATTCTTAACTTGTAAAAGTGAAAAATTAATAAAAATATTGTTAAAAAAAAAGAAGCTACCTAATGGTTTTCTACCTTTTGTAGAGCTACAATTTTACTGTGTTTTACTCCCTAGCCCACGTCCTTTTCCCCCAATTGGTCCTTGTCGCTTGCCAGGCCGTCATTTTAAATAAGAATGTGTTCTTAATGACCTGCCTGGTTAAATAAAGGGGAATGAATGAATCGATATCAAATAAAGCGATAGAATTGTTTTTCTCTTTATCGTATAATGTTCAAAGTGTAATGCAATTCATGTCAAGGGTAATGTATTTTGAAGGATCAAATACTCAAAATCCCATATTATCAATTTTACATCAATATTTCAGGGGTAGCATAATTTGATAGTCCAGTAACGTCCTATCAAATGATGCTCCCGTCACTTAATGCATTCAGATAAGATTACTAATCACCTCACTGCCACTGTAGGATGAAGCAGCATCCTTACACCCCCAATTTATCAATTTTTAATCAATATTTCAGGGGTAGCATAATTTGATAGTCTAGTAACATACTATCAAATAATGCTCCCGTCACTTAATGCATTCAGGGCACGGGAAGCATCTAAAATTATCTCTGCTGGCTTGATATAAATATATATCTTCTTGGGATGCATAAAATTATGGGCGTGGCAATCAAACTTTGAAAATGGACTGTGCAGAACCACAAAGTAGCAGTTCTGGACGGGTAGCATGGATTGACAGAACCCCGGCAGGGGGCGCCAGAGAGGCGCGGCTGCAGCCTGCATCACGAGGCGAGCACGCTGCAGGATAAAACACACACCCCAGTGTTTATGTGTTTTATGTCCGACACCCAGCTTCACATCTGCGGGGGAATAAACAACCTGGTGTTTCTGCACCACAAAGGTTTACGTGCAGCAAAAAAGAGAGAGAGAGAGAAGCTGTACTGCAGATATTAAATCCAGCTGGGATTCCACCCCTGATGGGTAGATTTGTAGGTCTTGAACTACTTCTTTGTGTTCTTGGTCTTGTTTCTCGGATAATTGAGATGTCGTTGCACCAAGGTGAATCTGGGGATCAGCAGTTCTTCCTCTTGTTAATGTACAGTTTTGTAAACTAATTTTTTTTGATGCATCTGCATGTGTGTCTGTATTTAATTACAGTTTTGCGTTTATAACGGCCTTGTTTGAATAAATATATGAATAATATTTGCATATCGTGGTTGATTAAGCATCAGGTCCATTTCAGTGATGCTGATATACGGTGTAATCTGATTACTATAATGCAATTTTGATCTTTAATATTTCAAATTCAGGTTTCATCTCCAAATTAAGTCCAATTTAAATCAGTAACATTTACTATTCATGACTTTTCTGAGGTGGAGGGGGGTGTTGGAGCTGGTTATTCTGTTAGAGAACTTTGGGACTAGTTAGTAGTCGTGTCAATCCTTAAAAGCACTGGAGTCAATCCTCCAATAGTGTAGAAATAGCGGTAGTGCAGTCGCCACACGTATCTGATCTCAGCTGATGGATGAAAACATTTATAGTGAGTTCAACATCATCATCCACTTCTCTGTGTTATTGAGCTGCAGTTGAAAACAAGCTCATATGGAAACTAGCTGAACCAGGATGGAGCTGATGTTCTACAACTCTAGGTTTCTCTTTGCTCTTGAGCTGAACTAGTCCTGGTCTTGATGCTCTCTGGTCTCGGTTTAGGTGGTCTTGACTACAAGTCTACTGATGGGTGAGAACAAAAAGCTGAAAATGTCAGCCATCCAGGCCCCTGCGGGTGCAGGTAGAGGTTCCCTCCTGGTGTCCTCTCCAGCCGCCGGTACCAGCCAGTATCAGACCACAGGAGCATTTGCATCCCCGTATCTTCACCTCTGCTGTCGGCCTCGGTGGATTTATGGGCCTCCGGTCACCGCGTGTGAATCCGGAGGACGAGCATTACAGATGTAGACCAGGGGCCTGTACTACGAAGCAAGTTCAACATATCCAGGATATCTTTTCCTTATCCAGATTCACTAAGCGGGACAATTGCAATCACGCTAAGCGGTCACACGACGGTGGTTATCAACTCGGTATATCAACCCAGGTTTCTCCAATCTGGATATGAGCGCGTGCACATAAAAGGGGCAGTGTTTTCAGCGCATGACCAATCGCAAGCATGGAGAAGTCCGCTGTCAGAGCCGCTTATTTCAGTAGCGAAGAGCAAACTATAATTTTACGGAAATATGATGAGTATAGGCATATAATACAGGCAAAAAGCAACACAGTTGCAGCTGCAAAATGCAGGAAAGACAGCTGGCAAAAGATCGCTGACTGTATAAATGCGTAAATTCATAGGGATATAAACATATATTTGAATATTCTGGGAATCTTAATCTTAAACTGTAAACCATGATCAGCAATATTAAAATAATAAAAGGCTTGCAATATTTCAGTTGATTTGTAATGAATCCAAAATGTATGACATTTTTTTTGTTTTTGTGTTTGCATTACAGAAAATCACAATATTCTAATTTTCTGAGACAGTCCTGTATATATTGGTTCTATAACTATTGTTGTTGACCGATAACTTGTGCTGATGCTGTACCAAAGAATTGGGTTTTTTTTATTTTTTTTATTTTTTTTATTATTTTTTCAGGAGGGGGGTATTTAGTATTTTAAAGTGACTTCTCAGAATGTTCGAGGGACGAAATTGAAAATCCCTTTTTTGCTATCCCCTTACAAATGCATCTTCTTTTTCATTTCTTCTTGATTTATTTATTTAATTGGTATTAGTTTTGGATTGACTGTACATCGGATTTTGGGTGATGATTTGTTTTATTTATTCATTGATTGATTTATTTTTTATTTTCTCCTCCACCTCTTTTTTCTTTTTTTCCTTTTTTTTTGGATCGTTCATAGGTACTCATCAGGGAAAGCAAAGGGGTTTTGGTGGTCCCTGAATACGCGTTCTCTTCGGAGGGATCCTCTCACGATCCGCGCACCAAGCTCCACTTCACCAAGCTTCTCTTCGAAAGGGCATGTCATTTTCCAAGAGAGCTGATTGGTCAGTGGGCGGTGCTTTTACACCCGGCGATCTGTATCTCGAACATAACCTGCTCCGGAGCAGGTTAGCGGTTCAGCATAAGTTACCATGGCGATGTGCCCCGCTAAGAAGTGAACCACCGTCGTAGTCCTGAAAACCCAGGGTTAAACCTGAAGTTACCTCGCTAACCCCAAATCCCGCTTCGTAGTACAGGCCCCTGGTGTGATATTTCTCGCCGTGTTCGCACATTCAGCGTTCAGTGGGCTCATGATGATTCAACCTCATTTCAAGACTTATTTTATGAAGTTTCCACTGGTTCAGATCATACTGTATAAGAAGAACTGGACAACATCCCTGTGATGTCACTCAGGTTTTTGAAGCCTGTTTTTTCTCCTTGAATGTTACATAACATTTATCTTGAAATGCTTAGTTCCTGGAAGTCCTCGACCCAGAAACAGTGATGCTGGAACTCAATTGTTCCGACTTCAGCTGAAATTAGCCCGGATCGTCCCTGAGGTACCTGTTTCATTTAACGTTATGGTCATTTTGGAAGCTGCAAAGCATCATGGGTAGCTTGTACAGCTATTCACAGCAACATCAGGAGTTCTTGATGGAGAAAAAAGAGCAGATGCTTATTTTAACTTGTGCGTCCAGTCGCTAGGGCTGGGCGATATGGACCAAAAGTCATATCTCGATATTTTCTAGCTGAATGGCGATACTCAATATATATCGATATTTTTTCTGTGCCATAATTGGGGTTTCCCCCAAAGCATTATAGCATAGCATCTCTGTTAGCTTCATTTTTTCTGAGGCAAACCCTTAAAAAAACAGTCAGTTTTAATACTAAGCCTCGTGCCAAATGTCACACAGGTTCCTTTATTAACAGAGGTCTGCACAATATCAAAATGTATAAAACAAATGAAATAAAAATAAACTGCCTGCATATATAGAATAAAAATGCTTGTTGAATAAAATAAAACAAATATCCCTTTCCTGCATAACAATTGAATTAAAATACACTGTGCAATTAATACAATGTAGAGTCTACATTGTAGACAGTAACAGGCAGACTTTTCCACTGAGGTTGACAAAAAAAAAGATTTATTATTTTTTTTTTAATAATCGATATAAATTATATTGTCTCGTACCATATTGCGTTTGAAAATATATCGATATATATTAAAATCTCGATATATCGCCCAGCCCTACCAGTTGCCCCAAGTGGGAGGTTGTTGACGTTGAGCCGTTTGGCGTTTTGTTGCTAGACACGCCCCCTGTGACATCATCACCCACTGGTTTTCTGAAGACTCCTTATGAGTGTGAGCTACTTCGATAAACATTTGAAGCCCCAGAAATGTGGTTTTGAACTCTGCCACGGTCGAGTAGTTGAGGATGTGGCCTCTGACTCCCTCCGTAAACGCTCCCTTCCTCTCACGCCGCTGATTGATGTAATGAGACGCGGATTATCTGCTTGGACCCATCTACGACCTTCATGTCCGATGGCACCTCGTGCTTCCCATCATTTCCCATCATTTCCTTCATCGTGTTAAATAACGAGCGTCCTGCTCGGCTGTAATTCGATTAGCATGCTAAGCAAAACAGAAGCTGGCAGAGACGTTTGAAGTCTCTGGGACAGGAAGCCGGACTGATGCTGAAACAGACGCAGAAGAAGCTGCACGGTCAAAGCTTTGGGGGGGCAACAGGTGTATTTAAGAAACATGATTTAATTCAGTTAAACACTTCTGTTTATGATAAAATGTTCTGTTTGAGGGAGTTTATATTTCCATGTAATGATCATGTTGCCGGAGCTGCAGCACCTGAGTTTCAGATGACGGATATTGGACCGCCGACATAAATGAGACCCCCAGAGTTAGGGCACTAGCCCTAGTTTCAGCTCTGCTAGTCCTCGTTTCGTCTCTGCTGCTACTTTTGTTTCCCTCCGTTTACAATAAAATGTTCTGTTTGAGGGATCAGAGGAGTTTATAATACTTCCGTGTACTGATCATGATCATGTTGCTGGAGCTGCAGCACCTGAGCTTCAGGTGGTTTTAAGATGACGGACATCTGCACATCTAAATAAACAAGACTTCCGAGTTCGGACACGTGATCCGTAAACGTTTCTGATGCAGGAACAACGGTCCGAGGTCGCAGGTCGGGGGAGGAGCCGGAGCTGCAGGTGATGTCGCCTCCAGCTGGACTCCGTCGGCTCGGGGGAGTTACGCAACATCCTGTTATCTCGTTTGTTGTAATAACAACATTAATCGTGTTATGCTGTTTGGGGAAAGGTTAATCCGATCTTTACATCTCAAGGACACAACGTTTTGTGCTGTTAATCTGGTTAAACGGGTCGTTTCAGCCTTGGATCGGCTGAAGGACCCGGAGCCCAGAGTGGATAAACTTGGGGATCCCTGGAGACCCGGGCCTGCTGGGACCTGCAGCCAATCAGGGCTCTGCTAACTCACGTTTTGCCTTTGCTAGCCGTCGTTTCGGCGTCAGCTAGCCCTCGTTCGGGCGTCTGTTAGCCCTCGTTCCGGCGTCTGCTAGCCCTCGTTCCGGCTCCTGCTAGCCCTCGTTCCGGCGTCTGCTAGCCCTCGTTCCGGCTCCTGCTAGCCCTCGTTCCGGCGTCTGCTAGCCCTCGTTCCGGCGTCTGCTAGCCCTCGTTCCGGCGTCTGCTAGCCCTCGTTCTGGCCCTGCTAGCCCTCGTTCCGACCCTGCTAGCCCTCGTCTCGCCTCTGCTAGCCCTCGTCTCGCCTCTGCTAGCCCTCGTCTCGCCTCTGCTAGCCCTCGTCTCGCCTCTGCTAGCCCTCGTCTCGCCTCTGCTAGCCCTCGTCTCGCCTCTGCTAGCCCTCGTCTCGCCTCTGCTAGCCCTCGTCTCGCCTCTGCTAGCCCTCGTCTCGCCTCTGCTAGCCCTCGTCTCGCCTCTGCTAGCCCTCGTTCCGACCCCTGCTAGCCCTCGTTCCGACCCTGCTAGCCCTCGTTCCGACCCCTGCTAGCCCTTGTTCCGACCCCTGCTAGCCCTCGTTCCGACCCTGTTAGCCCTCGTTCCGACCCTGTTAGCCCTCGTTCCGACCCTGTTAGCCCTCGTTCCGACCCTGTTAGCCCTCGTTCCGACCCTGTTAGCCCTCGTTCCGGCGTCTGCTAGCCCTCGTTCGGACGTCTGCTAGCCCTCGTTCCGGCGTCTGCTAGCCCTCGTTCGGACGTCTGCTAGCCCTCGTTCCGGCTCTGCAAGTCCTCGTTTTTGCCTCTGTTAGCCCTCGTTTCCCGTCCTCGCTTCGGCCCTGCTAGCCCTCATTCCGACCTCGGCTAGCCCTCGTTCCGGCGTCTGCTAACCCTCGTTCCGACCCTGCTAGCCCTCGTTCCGACCCTGCTAGCCCTCGTCTCGCCTCTGCTAGCCCTCGTCTCGCCTCTGCTAGACCTCATCTCGCCTCTGCTAGCCCTCGTTCCGACCCCTGCTAGCCCTCGTTCCGACCCCTGCTAGCCCTCGTTCCGACCCCTGCTAGCCCTCGTTCCGACCCCTGCTAGCCCTCGTTCCGACCCTGTTAGCCCTCGTTCCGGCGTCTGCTAGCCCTCGTTCCGGCGTGTGCTAGCCCTCGTTCCGACGTCTGCTAGCCCTCGTTCCGGCTCTGCAAGTCCTCGTTTTTGCCTCTGTTAGCCCTCGTTTCCAGTCCTCGTTTCGGCATCTTCTAGCTCTCGTTTTGGCCCTGCTAGCCCTCGATTTTGACCCTGCTAGTCTTCGTTTTTGCCTCTGCTAGCCCTCGTTTCCAGTCCTCGTTTCGCCTCCTGCTAGCCATCGTTTCGCCTCCTGCTAGCCATCGTTTCGCCTCCTGCTAGCCCTCGTTTCGCCTCTGCTAGCCCTCGTTTTTGCCTCTGTTAGCCCTCGTTTCCAGTCCTCGTTTCGCCTCCTGCTAGCCATCGTTTCACCTCCTGCTAGTCCTCGTTTCGCCTCCTGCTAGTCCTCGTTTCGCCTCCTGCTAGTCCTCGTTTCGCTTCTGCTAGCCTTCGTTCCGACCCTGCTAGCCCTCGTTTCCAGTCCTCGTTTCGCCTCCTGCTAGCCCTCGTTTCGCCTCTGCTAGCCCTCGTTTAGCCTCTGCTAGCCTTCGTTCCGACCCTGCTAGCCCTCGTTTCCAGTCCTCGTTTCGGCCCCGCTAGCTTTCGTTTCAACACTGCTAGCCCTTGTTTCGGATGTTGGTTTGATAGCGACACTTGAAAAAAGCTAAGCCAGGCAAGGTAAAATGGATAACCTTCAAATGGGAAAAAAGGTGGGCGTGTCCCCGCCGGCTGCCAGGGCTGTTGGGTCCTCCTCTTTACAGCACGTCGCTGTGCAATGAGAAACCTCTGGTGTCACGAGGGAGTTGTCCAGTTCTTACTAGACAGCCTGCGGTTCCATCCAGTGACTCAGCTGGAAATTCACACCAGAACCAGGATCCTCCCTCAGCCTGCGGGCCCTGCCCCGCGCCCAAAACCAGAGGTGCCGTCCGGGCCCTCGTTTAACCACGACTCGTACTTACACACATACAAACACACACACACACACACACACACACATGAATGGACCTGCTTCCATTTCCATGGTGAGGACTAAACACACACAGAAAACGTCTTTTTCCTCTGCTTCAGAACTTGATTGGACCTGTGACTCCATTAACTCCACCCCGACCAAATAAATATAAGCCCTTCGCCAGTTTCAGACTCAGACTTTTGGACTTTGGAGATGACTTGTGGGAATATTTCAGACATTCGCTCGGAGGACGACGCCTCAGGTCTGAGGACGGATGTGCCGGACTTGGACCCTGGCGGGTCGGCTGGTGCCAGAGAACCGCTACGAGGTGGTCGAACAAGACTTGCATGAGTTGTTTACCTTTGCACGTGTTTGTGGATGTCAAGGTCACCGCTGCCGGCTTGGCCTGGTTTCTTTTTGTTTCGTTTTCTTAGATTCAACTTTTTTTTTTAGATTCAACTTTATTGTCATTGCACAGAGACACGTACTGAGACATGAAATGCAGTTAGTATCTAACCACAAGTGCAAAGAAGCAGAATGTGAGGAATGTAGAGTCGTAAAAAATAATGAGGTACACTGTGTGCAAAGTGAGCAGCAGTTTTGTAAACAACTATGAAAGTGTACAGTATGAAAGATATGCTATATCCTTGCCACTGTTTGGCCTAAGGTTTTTCTCCCACTAGGGGAGTTTTTACCATTGTTTTGTTATGTTTATGTAATAATTGTTCGGGGGTCATGTTCTGGGTCTCTGGAAAGATCCTAGAGACAACTTCTGTTGTAATAGACGCTTTATAAATAAAATTGAATTGAATGTACAATACAGTAAAGTAGTAAATTATGCTGAGACTATAATAATAATAATACATTTTATTTATAATGCACTTTACATTACTGAGAATCTCAAAGTGCTACAGTCTGATAATTAAAAGGAAACGGAAATAATAATAAAATCAAGATAAGAGATAAAAAGGATAAAACGTCAAGTCATGGCAGAAAAGAGAATAAACAATAAAAACAGCAACTAGGGGAAAAAACAACAAAAAAACAGCATTGTTTAGGGATAAAATGCTTTGCTAAAAAGATATACATATATACAGTAGAAAGAATTATGTGCAGTCCGATTGGAGACAATAAAGAGCAGCAGTTTGTTAAATAGCAGATGTTTTTTTTTTTTTTTTTTGCAAGACTAAAAGAGAAATTCACCTTTTTCAAAATGTATTTATATTAGTGGTTTCACTCAATTAAAAAATGTATCTAATTAATTAGAGGCTTTGTTAATAATTAATCGCATATCAATATTTGACACGAGAAGCAACATTTTTCAATTTATATGGATTTTGGTATATGACTGAATCATTGAATTGACACATAAATGAGCTTAAACAACAAAATTGTGTTTATTTTGATAACAGTGTTAACATAAAGTGAAATATGAATAATAGGAATATGATTGCATTGTCCACAAGGCACACATTTAAATTCAAGTTAACTATATTCAAGCTTTTTCAGGACTTTTTGTAAACTTTCTATGTCTTAAACACATTTGTTTTTGTTTAGTAAAATTTAAAAAACAGCACTTTCAAGTACATTCCAGAAAAGTGAAAACTGAACATTGGTTTGGGTTTCCATTGTTGTCTTTCTCATGTTGAGTACTGTGCATCAGTATTATGGGTAACTTATACCGGGAACTCGTGCAATGAGAAACGTTCCGCACTGTCTGAAGTGCAAAAGTAAATTGCGATTAAATGCATTTTAATTTTTTGTCTCGTTGGGTTGTGACCCAGAGAGGACCGAGGTGTGATGGTCATGTCTGGGCACTTTGCCCCACCTGGGACTCGCTGGTATTAGATTAGATTAGAGATTAAATTGTCCTTTATTTCTCCCTCAATGGGGAAATTTTCTCTTCGTGCAGCAGCAATAAACTCAACACTATGGAGGAGTATTAGGGCCATGAAGGAGAAAAAATATTTGAGAGGGGAAGATTTTTTTTTTATTGTGCACTTCGAGAAAAAAGTTGAAATGTCGAGATTAATGTTGAAATACAATTTTGAGAAAAAAGTCGAAATATCCAGAATAATGTTTAAAATACAATTTCGTGAATAATGTCGAAATTTTTAGATTAATGTTGAAATACAATTTCGGGAAAAAAGTCGAAATTTCGAGAATAAAGTTGAAATACATTTCAACTTTATTCTCGAAATTTCGACTTTTTTCTCAAAATTGTACTTAAACATTATTCTTGACATTTCGACTTTTTTCTTGAAGTGCATAATAAAAAAAAAAATCTTCCTCTAAAATATTTTATATTTCTCCTGCCTGGCCCTAATAATCTTCTGTACAACACACATGCAGGGAAAGGGTAAAAAAAAAAGTACAAAATATATAATTACAAAATATAAATAGTATATGCGTTGGAATGAAAAATAAAAAGTAGTGCAGTACGGGAGAGAAAGAAAAACTGTTTCTGAGGTAGCTGGTCGGAGCCGCTGCATATTCATTGCAGCGGGGAAAGAGTGCTGTCTGCAGCGATAACGTGGAGGGGGGGCAGACCCGTTGACACAGCGCTCCCTGTCAGCCAGACTCCTCCTCACGGCTCCACCCTCCTCTTCCTCACGGCCCGCCCCCCCTCCTACATACATGTGCAGCAGCGGCGGCTCTTCCAGTTCAGGGCTCAAGCCAAAGGTGTGCGATCACACACCCACCTCCATAGACTGCTGCTGCTGCACGGATCTGCTTCCCTCTGGGGTACGTCTCACTCCCTCACCCTCTCACTTCCCCGGGGCAGACTTCTAGAAAGGTCCTGCTCTCTCTCTCTCCTTCTCTCTTTTCCTCTCTGGTCCCTTCATTCTGACATTCCTGCTGCTGCTTCCCTGACCGAGCGGTTTTCCGTGCGCGTTGGCTGCTCGTTTAACTTGTTCAGTCAGCTCTGAGCCAGTTTTTTTATTTATCTTTTCTCCTCCTCCCCTCCCTCCCTCCTTTTTGATGTGGACTTTGATTTTTATGCTCTTACCGGAGAAGAGAGGGAGCTTCATTTATCCAAAGTTCGTCAGCGGGTGCTGGTGTGTGTGTGTTAGTGTGTGTGTGTGTGTGTGTGTTAGTGTGTGTGTGTGTGTGTGTGTGTGTGTGTGTGTGTGTGGGCGTGTGCACACATGGGCGTTCGTGTGCGTGCTTGTGAACGGGTGATGAAGGGGTTGGGTGGCAGAGTTTGCCGGGTCCGCCCACCTCCCGGGGCCAAGTGGGCTTTTCGGTCGATTCTTAAGATTCAGAATCGATTATCAGGATTTGATTCGATTCCGATATCGATTTGGGTTAGTGTTATTAAAACTATTTTTTTGAGCTGTTGCATGATTTATATGGCTGTAGTTATACAACGTATTAATTACGGCTGGGGATCGATTCAAATGTCAAGAATCGATTCCGATTCTTAACATTCACAATCGATTTATCACGATTTGATTCGATTCCGATATTGATTTGGGTTAGTGTTATTAAAACTATTTTTTTAGCTCTTGCATGAATGATACGACTGTGTAGTTATGCAACATATGAATACTAGTATTATATTGAAATTCAACAGTAAGTATTGGCAGCTAATGATGCTGTAAGGATCAATCACCTCCCAGAATGCTGATAGAACTGCTTTCAGAAACATCGTGTGGGGCAGAATTATCAAACAGATCCAGGGAGGAAACAGAGACGGATGAAATCGCTTTTATTTTTTCCATTTTCGGTCTATTTCGGTTTTTTGTTTTTGAGAATTTGGTTTTTAGCATTTTATCCAAATGTAACCCCAAGACAGCATATAAAGTAATGAAATATAAACTTACATTTTCATACCTTTTAAACATATTTAAAGGCAAAAACATGGCACCAGTTATGCTCGTGTCCAACGAAACATTCATTCTTTTGGGCATAAAAAAAAAAAAAAAAAAAAAAAGTTGTAATGTAATGATGAAAATGTAGTATTATTATTATTATTATTATTATTATTATTATTATGATGATGCGCTCTCGGCCCCCCAGAGCATCCCGGAGCGTTTGTTTACACTCCGAATCATCGCTGGTATTCTATGCTGTTTGCAGCAGCAAGTGTTTGTGGGTAAAGGGATGGCGGCGGAGCTTCGGTCTCAGGAGTCGAGCCAATTAGCAGCTTTCCTGGTTCCTTTTCTCCATTTAAGCAAAAACTCTGGAGATTAGTGGCGCTGCAGGAGGAGGAGGAGGAAGATGTGTTTATTTACTTTGCTGTCCTGGTTACGGCTGCGTGTTTTAAGGCTAATTATAGTCTAAAAGCCCTGCGAGGTGGCGGAGGTTCGGGGGAAGTCTTGTTGAGCGACGGAGGGAGCTGGGAGAGACCAGGGCGGGTTGGAGCAGCGGGAACACCAATAAGGAGGGTTTTTCTCTATTTCTGAATCAAAGTTGGATTAAAATCCAGTTTAAAGAGGAAGACGTGTGCTAAAGTTGCGGTTGGTAAAGGATCTCCGGCTGGAGGCCGATGATCCGGAGGTTCAGGATCCGGCGGAGGTGTGGGCGAGTTTATCTCCCGGATCATTTACTCAGAACTGAGATCAGTTCCTCAGAACTGATCCGGCAGGGAGATGCATACCGTAATACTATCTGCCATCTTGCGCAAACTCCTGTTCACACTATTGTTGTGATTTAATGTCACACGGCCACCTGAGCGTAACATTTACTATCACCTGCAGGCCTTGTTGTTGTTTGCTCTCAAACTCCTCAAAACGAAAGCACCTGGACTCATAATGAAACTCCTGAACGTCGGTTCAGAACCTGAGAATAGACTGACGTTAGTTATTAGATCAACTTTACTGTTTTAAATGGAAGAGGAGGAGCCTGTCTGGCCTCCAAAGACTTCATCTGGTACCCTTTTTCCACCAAACCGGTTCCAGGGCTGGTTCTGGACCAGAGCTGGTTCTGGTTCACAACTCGTTCAACTGGGAACCAGCTGAGAACCGGTTTGTTTTTCCACAGCTCGGGTGCTAAGTGGAGCCACGTCGTTACGTCACTGCAAACGTCAGTTACGTCGCAGCATTTGCATTGGTGTGAAAATTTAAGCAACAACAACGTATTTGCTCTAATACGGACCACCTTGGACCGCTTTTTCTGGCCCGGAACCAGTTCTTTGTCAGTGGAAACAGAAAGCCCGGTTCCAAACTCAGCACTGGCCCAGAACCAGTCCTGTTTCGGTGGAAAAGGGGTATGGATCCACCGTTGCCTACCAGGGAGCATCATGGGAGGTCATGTGACCGTAGGTCTTTGAAGGTCCTAAGATGCTCCATCAAGTCTTCAGAGCTCAGAAGTTGCTGGTCTTCCTCTCCTACTGACCCCCAGTGGTCAGTAGAGGAACTGCATCGTTTCTGAGCTCGACCCGTTTGGGTGGTACCAACGGACCCAGACGAAACTGCTGCTAGCCACCAACCAATCAGAAGTGAGCGTGTGTAGCGCTCGTATCGATAAATGATGGCAGTGCAGTGGAGTCGTGATGACGTCGACTCACCGGGGACAGTTTTTTATTTTAGTTTGTTGTTTTTGAACCATCTTGCAAGTGTTTTGTCGGCAACCAGAAGTTTTTGACACATTTCTCAAGTTTTCATCCACGTGTGTCTAAGAACTGGTTTTATCCCTATTTTCTATTAATGTTTTTATCGCCACCAACAGCGTATTATTATTTATAATTGTATTATTTATTTATTTTTATTTTATTTTATTTATTTCTATTATTTATTTAATTTAATTTTTTCATTATTTAATTTGTTTTTATTCATTTAATTGTTTTTATTTATTTCATTTTTCATTATTTAATTTATTTTTATTCATTTAATTTATTTCATTATTTATTCTAATTAGTTATTTATTTTTTATTTTTTATAAAATCTTTATTATGTAATTCATTTTCATTTATTTTATTCATTTTTATTAATTATTCATTCTTATCTATTCTATTTATTTTAATTTATCGTTATTGTTTCCATCTCTTGATTTCTGTCTCCATCTCCGCCCCCACAGCCACTGAATCACCCGTCCACACCTTTCGCTGAGCCACCGTCGCCATGGAAACCCCCAGCCATAAACGCAGCAGCCGCGGCTCCTCGGTCGTCTCGCCGGCCCGCATCACGCGGCTGCAGGAGAAGGAGGACCTGTGCAACCTCAACGACCGGCTGGCCGTCTACATCGACAAGGTTCGCTCGCTGGAGTCGGAGAACGCCGGGCTGCGGCTGCGCATCACCGAGTCCGAGTCGTCGGTCACCCGCGACCTGTCCGGCATGAAGGTCGCCTACGAGACGGAGCTGGCCGACGCCCGCAAGACCCTGGACCAGGTGGCCAAGGAGCGGGCGCGCCTGCAGCTGGAGCTCGCCAAGGTCCGCGAGGAGCACCAGGAGCTCAAGGCCAGGTAGGAGGGGCTTCCACCGTGACATCACAACAGCAGGGGGCGGCAGGAAGTGGCTCCTGTTTGGTCGGAATTACATGTTTAACCCGCGGTTACTGATTCGGGTCTGATCTGGGCCACCTGTGGTACTTACGGGTCAGTTATGGGACTGGCGAGTGCAGTGGGGGCCGGACGTGGGACGGGCGTGTCCCAAAGGTCATGAACCCTACCAAACCTTGATATTCTGTGACTTTTATAAACTAATGTTGGCATGTGATACAGCAATTTGGTTGCTTTCCTCCTTCTCTGAGTTGGCAGGCTGAGGGGAGACCACTTTATATATGTTAAAGCAAGAGAAAACATGTTTTTCATAACAGGTCCCCTTTAAGTCCACAGGCCCAGGCTTGGTCCAAAGACCCAGGTCCAAAGCTTAAGTCCAAAGGCCCAAAGAGAATGAAGGACTGGTCCACCTCCTGTTGAACGACGACCAAGTTTGGTCACAGTCAAGACGAGTCACTGCTTTCAATCAAAACCAAATGTGGGCCTAAGAGAACTGCAGATGTGGACCGGGTCTTGACCAGGTCTTGACCAGGTCTTGACCGGTTCTGGACCCTGTCTGGGCCAAACTCTTATCTTTCTGTCTTGTGAAATTTCCAACATTTTGACTTCCTGATGCGGTGGTTATTTATTTACTTTACTTTCACTGAAGTTGCTTCACGTTTCCTCGTCCGGCTGCACTTCAGAGGACATTCGGCCTTTGAGACACTTTTAGAGATAAAGGGAGACAGAGAGTTGGGAGTGACTGGAGTCGACCCGGCAGCACCCGGCGGGGGCGGGACAGTGTCGTAACTGTCTAAGAGGAATGTGGACTTGGAGCTGACGATGCTGTCTGCGGCGTTCCTGGAGCTTGAGTTGGCTTATCAGTCGGTGATGAAACTTTTAACACTTTGAGGGAACGGCCTCTTCTTTTCAAAAGAACCGGCACCTGGAGACTTTGTTAAATACATGCAGCTCGCAGGCCCCTCCCCCTCCGTCCCTCTCTGCTGTGCTTCAGCTCCGCCTCCAGGAGTCGCAGGATGGTCGTTATCGTTAGACGGCGGCGCTGCAGGTGTTTTTGCAGCCAGACGCTGGAATCTCAGCTCTCAGCCAAGGAATGTTGATAAGGTTTCGGTTCGCAGGTGGATATCTGCAGATAAACTTCCTGGGAATCTGCCGGCATCTTTCTCAAGTGGAGTCGGAGTGTTGTGAGGTTTATATTTAGACGTTTCTGCACCCTCGCTGGAATTGTTGTCATTACTGATTCAAACCATCCGCATACTTTTAGACGTATTTGCACGGCAAACCTGGCTGGGCTAGCGTTAAGCCCCGCACCCCAAGTGCTAACTGTAGCTCTGAGTTGGTAGCTTTAACTTCAGGTACTTCAGGTTGCCTCTGATGTGAAGATAAACCCCATCAGGGGAAGAAAAAGAAGAAGCAAACAAGGAGTTTCCGTTGCAGTTTTGTCAAAGATTCCTTTTTAAAATCATCAAAAAGGGCCACTTGTGTCAGTGTAAAAACTAAATTACATGCACTTTTGATAGACTTGTAGTTTTCAAGACCGGTCTTGGTCTCAAGACACTTTTTTTTGGTCTTGGACTTGTCTCGGTCTCTCCAGGTCTCGGACTCAGATGATCGAGATGCCGTTGCACACCGAGGTGACAGAGAAATAAATTCAATTCAATGTTATTTATATAGCATCTATTAGAACATAAGTTGTCTCTAGGATCTTTCCAGAGACCAAAACATGACCCCCGAGCAATTATTACATAAACATAACATAGAAAGAAACCTTAAAAAGCATCTTAGTTTGAAATGTTCACCAGCCGAGCTTGAAACTGGATTTGAACAAATGGACACCGCTCACTTTCACGTCCGTGGCCACTGGTACAAAACGTACCGGGCCACTGGTACAAAACGTACCGGGCCACTGGTACAGAACGTACCGGGCCACTGGTACAGAACGTACCGGGCCAATCGTAGCGGCGCATTCAGAACAACCAAGCAGCAGTTCTGGATATTTGATCATTCTGTCACATCACATGCTTCATTTCTCTGATTGATGTGTTTTTTGGACGTCAAAGTTGAATCTAGAGGAACCGGTCCGGTTCAGGACGACTGATCAGGCGCAACATTCAAGTTATTAATTGTATCTATAATTAAGTCCAATTTAAATCAGTAACATTTACTATTCCTTCCTTTTCTGAGGTGGAGGGGGGTGTTGGAGCTGGTTATTCTGCTAGATACTTTGGGACTAGTTAGTAGTCGTGTCAATCCTCCAATAGTGTAGAAATAGCGGTAGTGCAGTCGCCACACATATCTGATCTCAGCTGATGGATGGAAACATTTATAGTGAGTTCAACATCATCATCCACTTCTCTGTGTTATTGTGCTGCAGTTGAATAAAACCTCATATGGAAACTAGCTGAACCAGGATGGAGCTGATGTTCTACAATCACGCAGGATCAGGAAATTACTAGGTTTGTTTTTGGTCTCTGTCTGGAGCTGAACTAGTCTTTTGTCTTGATTCTCTCTGGTCTTGGTCTCGGTTTAGGCGGTCTGGACTACAAGTCTAACTTTGGATGTACTTTCCAGCTGGCGCTGAGCTGCGAGGCGGCGTGGAAGTCAGGAAGTCTTTCATTGTGGCTCTTTCATGTCCTGCAGCTGTGCATTCTGGGGCTTTTCCTCGCGGTGTCAGATCCAGGTGGGTGAGGGCAGCGGCTCGGGCAGCGGCTCGGGCGTGGCACCGCTGCCGCGTTTGCCTCGTCGTCCTGCCACTCCCCGCCTGCTTCTGTGCTGCCGCCCGGTGTTTTTCCGAAGGAAGCGGCTCCTCTGAGGCGTGTAGTGGAAGAGAACCGCTGGGCCTGGTTTCATCTGGGTGTTTGGTGTTTGGTTGCCGTGGAGATCCCAGAGTGACGAGTGGTGACTCAGAGGTTTTCTCTCTGAGGCCTCTGGACCAGAGCTGACTGGAAGCCAAGCTTCATTAACACCTGCCACGTCTCACGCCGCGTTTGTTGGTACGAGTCTCTGGTTCCCGCTAACCTGATGCCCCGGATAGGGCTGGGGATCGATTCAAATGTCAAGAATCGATTAGATTCCGAATCTTACAATTCCAAATCGATCATCAGGATTTGATTTGATCCGATATGGATTTGGGTTAGTGTTATTAAAACAGTTTTTTGAGCTGTTGCATGATTTATATGATGTTATGCAACATATTAATTCTAGTATTATATTGAGATTCAACAGCAAGTATTGGCAGCTAATGATGCTGTAAGGACCAATCACCTCCCAGAATGCTGATAGAACTGCTTTCAGAAACATTGAGTGGGTCGCTTTTAGTTTTACCCATTTAGGAGAATTTGGTTTTTAGCATTTTATGCAAATGTAACCCCAAGACAGTATATAAAGTAATGAAATATAGACAATTTATGCAATTATAACTGAAAACTTTAATGTTTTTATACCTTTAAACATATTTAAAGGCAAAAACAATGCACTAGTTATTCTTGTGTCCAACAAAACATTCCTTTTTTGGGCAAAAAACAAAAAAATACAAACGTTGTAATGTAATGATGAAAAAAAATCGGATCTTTAGACATGATCAATCTTTAGGAATTAATATGAGAATTGATTTAGAATCGGAAAATCGATCTTTTCAACACAGGCCTAGTCCCGTGGACAGGTGGGCTCCACGGGTCGGCAGCAGAACCGCTGCCGCTCAGCGCCGGCGGCCTTGAAACACTCCTCTGTTCCCCGGCTGCTGCTGGGAGGAACACATGTTTCTGGGAGGGGTGGGAAACGCACAACCGGCAGGCGTGTGTGCGTGTTCATGTGGGGAATGTGGATTGTAAACTTCCCACTACGAGTCGGAGTGAATCTGACGTGTGCTGGAGCTGATTAGCTTCCTCGTAACGAGCCCCGAGGAGGTTTTATGGCACAGGAAGAGAAACAGAAAGTGGATTTCTGTCGTCTGAAGAGCAGCTAGCTGGTTGTCTCGGGTCAACGGTACCGAGCCGTAAAAAGTGTGTGTGTGTGTGTGTGTGTGTGTGTGTGTGTTTTTTAGCACTGACTGATGGAACTTTTAATTTTTGTTTTTACAAAACAATGACAATAAAGATCTAATCTGCCGCCGGACACGAAACCCCCCCCCCCCCCCGGTCGTTTTATGTGGAGCTTCCTGGACTCTGACAGCTCTTGGTTCAGGTCTGGGAGGAACTGGAACGTCAAAGTCAAGAAATGGGTCTAATTATCCTAAATCTGGTTTAAAAATTATCTTTTTTTAAAAAGTAAAATCTAAAATAAATTTGCAAATGTAACCAAAATGCTACAAAAACATCTAATTTTCCTTGAAACGAATTCTTGCAGTGTGACGGCCGACCCGAGCCTGAGGGCCCGTTCAGGCCCAGCAGGTCGTGGCTCTGACCGTTTAGCTCCGACCTGCACGGACCGGGGTCTCTGGAGTCTAATGGGTTTGATTTTCGGGTTTTCTGTCTGCTGTTGT
This sequence comes from Cololabis saira, assembly GCF_033807715.1. NCBI lineage: Eukaryota > Metazoa > Chordata > Actinopteri > Beloniformes > Belonidae > Cololabis > Cololabis saira. Next base: position 37,030,476 of record NC_084589.1, on the reverse strand, counting down.
CTCAGATGTTGCTATGGAAACGAGGTTGGGTCTAGCAGGAACTAATACACAGTGGCATTGTGGGTAAACATGAGCTGGGACTGCATCCGACTGCCGGGCTTATCTGCCACGCCCACTTTTGGAAGGGGCGGAGTCAGTTCCTGGTGGCTCCAGTGCGGCATCAGAATCCTACGGGACCAACGTCCAGCTCTCTCCGTTTACGGTTCCAGGAGAGATTTCAGAAACATTCGAGGAACTAATTCTTTTAAATAAACTTCAGGGTTCAAAAACCTCATCAGCGGTGCAGCGTCCTCGGCTCCCATAAACCCTCAAAATGAGAGTTTATCTCTTGCCCTCGTGGCGTTGGGTTGCTGCTGAGCGGCCGGCGGCCAACGCCCTCGTCTCGCACTCAAACTCAGCCGAAGGTAAACAGCCGAGCCCCGGCTGCTGCGCCGGGTCCTGGGCGGGGCTTTGACTCACCTGTAGGTGCAGTTAGGGGGCGTGGCCCCGGGTGGGCGTGGCCTTTCCTGGAGCCTGGTGGAACGAGTTCCTCGGGTGTGAAATACGAGCGTGGCGGTTGAACATGTCCGGCTTTTCTTTGGTTTTGTTTGTTCTTTTTGAGTTTTTTCCCCCCAATATAATAAGAATAATTAAAGCTGCAAGCAGCGATGAACGGGCCCTCGCACCCTTGTGCACGTTCAGGCTGCAGTGGAAGCTTGTATGATTTGCATGTAGATTCTTCAGGTCTGGACATTTAGCGGATGACATCACCCACGACTCTCAATATCAAACCATTCAAACGTTATGGCGGAAAGTAGGAACTATCAAATATGGACCAATCAGATGAAGGTGGTCGCGCTTTTTGGCATGTATCATCGCCACGGTAATGCTTTTGACGGAGAAAAGTAATGCACGTCGTCGCAGGATGGAGATGCACATTTTGATGTATAACACACCTGGGTGCACGTTACGGTTCGGGCTCTGAAGCGGCTGAAGAAATGGCATACATTTCGCCAAAATGACACGATTAATTCAAAATGGCCGACTTCCTGTTCGGTTTCGGCCATGACGCCAAGAGACTTTTCTCTAAGTTGCGACATGACACAGGTGTGTACCGATTTTCGTGCATGTACGTCAAACCGTATTGTGGGGCTTGAGGCACGAAGTTTTCTAGGGGGCGCTGTTGAGCCATTTTGCCACTCCCATTAATGCAAACCATTAAATATCACATTTTTCGCCAGGCCTGGCTTGGGTGCAAAATTTGGTGCCTTTTGGGGCACGTTTAGGGGGGTAAAAAGGCCCTCATTTCGTCGGGAAAAATAAAAAAAACGAGAAAAAAAAAAATTCCTACAGATACAATAGGGCCTTCGCACTGTCAGTGCTCGGGCCCTAGTTAATAAATAATGATCAATATGTTCCATTAATATTCTACACAAGTCAAATTTAAAAGTAGCACGGGGGGGAAGAATAAATAAAAGCAGACGTCTGAGGTGGTCGGAGATTAGTCACCGCTTGAGTTTCGATGAGTGGAGCGTTTATGTTTAACTCCGGGGAAGTTTCCGTCTCCGTGGCAACAAGTTTACACATCAGAGGAGGAGAGGATTCATTCATGTCGGCTCTGTTGAGATAAAGTGTCGCTCGTAAAAGTTTCTTCCTAAAATGGAGAAGAGGAAGCCTGCGGCGGCCTCTGATCAGTTAACCCTCCTCTTCCTCTCCCGAGGCGGCGGTGAGGGACGTCTGACCGGCTGCGAGATGCTGCGCTGGGTTTCCCGTCTGCAGGGACGCAGCAGTGAACAGCTAGCGGCTCGGTGGAGTCGTCTGGAACAAAAAGCTCCAGCTGCATTAATCTCATTAAACGTAAAGCTGAACATTTTCCCTTCGAGAGACGGCAGAGCAGATCCGGTCGTAAAACACAACTCGTCCCCGTCATCAGGCCCCACGGGACTTCACGACTCAGCAGAAACAACACAAGAGACGGACGAGATGTTCAAAGAGAATCAATTCAATTTTATTTATATAGAATCTATTACAAGATAAATTGTCTCGATGATCTTTCCAGAGACCAGAACATGACCCCCGAGCAATTATTACATAAACATAACATAAACACTGGCAGGTAAAAACTCCCCTTGAGGGGGGAGGAAACCTTAAAGAGCCTCTTAGTTTGAAATGTTCACCAGCCGAGCTTGACACTGGATTTCACGTTCAAATCTGTGTCCACCGGTACAGAACGTACCGGGCCACTGGTACATAACATACCAGGCCAATTGTAGCGGTGCATTCAGAAAAACCAAGCAGGAGTTCTGGATATTTTATCGCTCCGTTTTGTTTTCATTTGGACAACAAACTGGATTTGACGCCGTCGTGGCAGATGTGAAGTCCACCGGTACAGAACGTACCGGGCCAATCGTAGCGGATCATTCGGAACAACCGAGCATCAGTTCTGAAAATGTTATCGCTCCGTCACATCACATGCTTAATTCTCTGATATACTGGTGGGTTTTTTTTCCCTTTGGACATCAAAATGAATTTGATACCATCGTGGCAGATGTGAAGTCCACCGGTACATAACATACCGGGCCAATCGTAGCGGCGCATTCAGAACAACCAAGCAGCCGTTCTGGATATTTTATCGCTCCGTCACATCACATGGTTAATTTCTCTGATTGACTGGTGTTTTTTTTTTTTTCCTTTGGACATCAAACTGGATTTGACGCTTTTGTGGCGGATGTGAAGTCCACCGGTACAGAACGTACCGGGCCACTGGTACATAACATACCGGGCCAATCGTAGTGGATCATTCAGAACGACCAAGCAGGAGTTCTGGATATTTTATCGCTCCGTTTTCTTTTCATTTGGACATCAATCTGGACTTGACGCCGTGCAGTCCACCGGTACAGAACGTACCGGGCCAATCAAAGCGGTGCATTCAGAACAACCAAGACGGCTCCAGTTGTTCACCGGTGGTTCTGCTCCACCGCAGAAGTTATGGATATTTTTATTGCTTCGTCGCATCAGGCGTTCATTTCTCTGATTGATTGGTGTGTTTTTTTTTCGTTTGGACGTCAAAGTTGAATCCAGAGGAACCGATCCGGTTTAGGACGACTGATCAGGCACCCAAACATCAGAGTTACTCATAACTGCTAATAAAGAAGGTACAATTAATCACTTTAGCAAAAACAAACAAAAAATTACCCACAATCCTTAGCATGCATCCTGCTGGCTATTCGCGGCTGCGTTCCAGGCGTGGCAGGAATGTTGACAGAAATAACGCCAGCGTCCTAATTAAGCTGCAGCGGAGAGCTGTTGGTGGTCAACTTTCCTTCGGTGGACTTTAAACACTTGAAATGAAAAATACTTTTAATACGGTATCAGCCGATACCTGATCATTAATGTTGATCATCTCTGTCAGAGATCCCACATATGCACACTGGGAAATAACGTTTAAACACTTCACATTCAATACGCACCAGTTTGGATAAATAATTACAGATAAAATAATCTATTTCTTTACTGCAGGAAGCTTACAGGAGAATCTTTGATGTGGAAAGTTATAACTTTAACTTCCTTATATGACGTTTAACGGATGTTGAGTTTTAGCGTCGGGGGCGTTTCACCTTCAGACTGACAGACAGATCAAACGCAGCGTTTCTTTCATTTCTGAAGCGGCGAAAAATTAATCACAGTGATTTTAAAATAAGACCACGCCCCCAAGAGAAGGTGGGGCTGCCTGACTCCGTCCCCTTGTGGTGACCCGAGCAAAGACGTGGTCTAAAAAGGGGCTGTTGGGATGTTTTTATTTATTTAAAATCAGAACAAGTCTCAGACGAACAAAAAATATCAAAGTCACTAGTAACGTTTTTAAATCTCCAACACGAGTTGTTGATTTTACGCCATTGATGCTTTTTGCGACTCATCCAAAGCGTTTAGGTGGATCTCTCAAGGTCTTCATGCGTTTTTATGATTATTTTTATTAGCCGTGAAAAATCAGGGGGAAAAAAACCTTGAATGGATCCATTTTATCTCTTTTCAGAAGTACGAGAGATGATGCAACATTATTATGAAGACAAAAAGAGTTAACTAATTAAATTGTAACTCCACGGACAAAATGATCTTTATTAAATCAATATTACTTAGTTTCAGCAGATAAAGTGGACTTGTGTCTTCATTGGACCCCTGAAGGAAGAGGAAGGCTCGTAACGGTGAGAGAAGTGACGAATAACGAGGTTAACGGCTGTGAAGTGTCAGGAATGGAGCAGTTTCACGCCGCCGTTATGAGTCCTTCATTCATAATTGAGCGCTTTCAACATCACATGACGCCGGCGGCCGTTACGACCCATCGCCTCGCCGCGGCAGGAAGGAGCTCAGGTGGCGCTAATACCTGTAATGATGGACACACACACACGGCTATGTATGTGTGATCAGGACTAATCTTATTACAGCCATTGATGCTGCAGTTATCTCTTTATTTGGAAGCGTCAGATTTCATTTCATTCGTCTTTTTTAGGGATGGGAATTGATACGATTTCTACGATTCCATTTTCGATTCCGCTTACCGATTCGGTTCTTTAACAATTCCCTTATCGCTTTCCATTTGGGAAGAAAAAGCACAACAATGAGGCAAATGGCACTAATATGATAGGGAGTGTTCAGTAGTTAATTAGTTACCTGCAGTATTATTAGCAAAGGACATGCAAATGTTGCTGATGCTGTTGGAAAAAGCAACATTCCTTCATCATTATTGCTGCTGTGTCTGCAAATATTTAGCATTTCCTCCCTTTGATGAAATATTCACTTAGCAAATATTGCAAGTTACCCTGTTGTTGTCTTTTTTACTGAAATATAACCATACTTTTGTGCGTCTGTTTCGCTTGGGCGCCATGTCTACTATCGATTGCTGGCTTGCGCACGTTACACAACATGCCTGATGACGTCATTCATGCTCACTGGAATCGAAAAGGGAATCGTTTGAAAAATATGCAAACGAGTCCAAGGAATTAAACACTGGGAACCGGTTCTGAACAAAAAAACGGTTCTCGGTTCCCATCCCTAGACTTTTCTCGGGTCGTTTGATCTTCAGCTGGGTTCCCCGCCAGCCTCCGAGGACGAGGATCACTTTGTTCCTCCGTGAACCGGGTCTGGAGAGGAAACACTCACCAAGTCCTCCACGAATACGACTCATCCAGACCCGAACGGTGCCTTCAACTTCTTTGTTGATCTAAAAACCTGAGCAGGAAGTTGCATAAAACTTGTTGCTCTGGTACGACTTTTAATTTCAAAAACTTCTTGGAGAAAAGCCACAAATCCTGATGATATTTTATTCTTCAACCCGAGGAAGGAGCTCCTATGGCGGTGAATTTAGGCGCGTTTCCACTAGCGGGAGTTCTGGGCAGGATCTGGTTAGGATTGGCCTTCAGGAACCTCTACGGGGCCAAAACGGCCCGGTAGTGGGAGGGGTACTCAGGCTGGCCGGCTGGAACCTCCTGGTTTCAGGATTTCTACATTTAGAAATTGAAAACAAATCGTTTAAGCGTTTGAACCGGTGACATTTAGCAACGAGTACATTCGATGAAGTCGGAGATTACAAGAAAGAACGATGGGTGGACCGACGAGGTCTTGTTGGAGTATACGAGGTGTTGTCATCAGTCATCTCATAGACCTCGCCCCCACAGGATTGTCCAAAGAAACCTTTGCTTTTATTTATCACGTTAAACTTCTAACTTGGTGTATCTTCATGTTTGAAGCTGCAGCTTTCCCGGGATTATTGTGCGTCTCTTCGGGTTTATCTTCACCAATGTGTCTTTTAATTACAAGTTTCTTCTAAAAAAGTTGAGTTTGCAAAGCGGAGAATTGCAACGACGGCTGAAGTCGACTAAATACGCTAAATCGTATCACTTGCATAAGATTTACGAATCAGGAATAAAAGTTCAGAAGACGTCTGTGACGGAGACTCGGATTAGTCTAATCTAATCTATCAATCTCATCAATAGTCTTTATTAGTTTATTACTGTTTAAGCTTCGTGAGTTTAACATTTGATCCTTCTTTCCAGATGTCTTTGGTCCTCGGTGGTTGAAAACATTTACAAACATCTCAAAGTTAATACCCGTTAAACCCACAAACCCCTGATACAGGGGGGGGGGGCAAACGCCATATGTGAGGGTTGTTTGAGGAGATGGTGACTCGTTCAGAGGTAATCCGAACTATTTTGATCAGGTTTAGCTTCAATTTTGTGGTTTTCTTCCGGGTTTGTACCTGAATTTCAAACACTATCAACAGATGATGGAGGAAACCGGTGAAACCTGAAAAGCAGAAAAAGTTGAAGAGGAAGTTTGATTCTGCACTTGAATGGTTTAAGCCCCATTTAGCTGAAGGTTTTTCTGTCCAGCTTGATCAGTTTTCTTTTCTCCACTTAAATATGGGGTACCTCAGGGCTCTAGTTTAGGCCCCTTTTTATTTTCTCTCTACCTGCTTCCACCAGGCAGTTAATTGTTATGCAGATGACGCCCAGATGTACGTTTTTAAAATCTGGTGGAGCCCAGAGTGTAGAAAATCGTGTCTGCGAGATGTCAAAGTCTTGATGGAGCTGAACTTTTTTTGTTTAAATGAAGATAAAACGGGTATCTTTGTTTTGGGAGAACTGACCTGCTGACAGGACGTCTTTGGATTTTCTCTGACATTTGTGATGAATCTAACGTCATCTTTTAACTTGAAAGACGAGTCGGTGCAAAAGTCTAGTTTTTATAGTCTGAGGCTGATCCGCAGAGTTGAGCCTCTTCTTCCTCACGCTGCCACTCGGAACAGTCTCCTCTCCGCCGTCTCCGGCTGGTCCAGAACTCGGCTGCCGGCCCTTTAACGTGGACGGTGCGAGCATATTACCCTGATCAAGCGCTCTCTTCACAGGAGCTGCTTTTAAAATGTTCCTCCCAGCTTTTGAACGCTCGTGTGGCGCCTCCTCATCTCTCTGAGCTCTGAGCTCTGGAGATCCAACCCTCTCGGTGGTTCCCTGGACCCGACTCGTGCCTTTTCAGTAGCATCTCCTCCTCTTTCTGGGAGGTCGGCCAGAACTCTCAATCACTCAATGAATCTCCTAAAAAAATATATTTTTTTTACAGACTTAAGTCCAGTGAGCCCGATGAGTAGGCCGGTCCTTTTTATTTATTTCAGGGATGTGTCTTCCTGCTTTATTTGCATCTGCAGTCTGTTGCCTAAGTGTTGAAGCGCTTTTATAAATAAAGTTTAGACTGAGCTGGAACACGAGAGAGAGAAAAAGGGAATAAAGGTGACGGATGCCTTTCTCTGTAGATGATTCCAGCGGTCGGCTGGACTCGAACCCGTACCGGAGGGCAGCCCGGTGGCCCGTGAAGGTGCTCGGCTAATGACAGAGCTGCTCTCGGACTCCTGAGCCGAGCAGAACCCTGGTAAGGGCGCCGCGCCTGTTGTGGGTTTGATGGAAATGGAGTTTCCATGGAGCCTCGGGGGCCGAGCCCTCGATGACTCACTCGCACAAGGCCGGTTAAAGATGGAGGCCTCATTCACTCCCATCAAGCATTTCATTGGGTTTCCAGACCTGCAGGAGGATAATCTAAACACTGAACACGCCGTTCAGCGCTCCTCCTCACGTGTTTGTGCATCAACTCACATCTTGATGTGATTGTGCGAGAACTGACGGTTTTAACTTTTGAAAACGACGGCAGGAGAGACAATCACAGGATAGCTGCGTGAAGGTCGAGGCGGTTTCTTTCCCGCTGCTTTACGGCTCACCTGAGGCGACTTCTCTCTTTCCTGTTGATCTGCCGCTCGTCCCAGAGAAGCTCTGCCTCTGTCGTGCGTGAGAAACACTCGGCCGCCAGGCGCCGAGCCTCAACCGCAACTAGCTCCAAACATTAAAATCCTTTCTCTCTTTTCCTTTTCAAGAGGCCAAGTGGGAGCTCAGAGAGGCTCATAAAATCCACATGGGTTTCATTTAGCCGACGAGAGCCGCCTTCTCAGTGTTCTGGAGGGTTTTGGTTTGGTTTTGTGTAACTTGATGCAGCTGGAAAACGTTCGGGACTTGTAGTCAAGACGCTTAAACCGAGACCGAGACCAGAGTATCAAGACCGAGACTTGTTCAGCTTCAGACCAAAAAGAAACCTAATTATTTCCTGATCCTGCGTGATTGTAGAACATCATCCTGGTTCAGCTAGTTTCCATATGAGCTTGTATTCAACTGCAGCTCAATAACACAGAGAAGTGGATGATGATGTTGAACTCACTATAAATGTTTTCATCCATCAGCTGAGATCAGATATGTGTGGCGACTGCACTACCGCTATTTCTACACTATTGGAGGATTGACTCCAGTGCTTTTAAGGATTGACACGACGACTAACTAGTCCCAAAGTATCTAACAGAATAACCAGCTCCAACACCCCCCTCCACCTCAGAAAAGGAAGGAAGAGTAAATGTTACTGATTTAAACTGGACTGAATTTGGAGATGAAACGTGAATTTTAAATATTAAACATACAATTATCGACTTGAAATTACATTATTTACCATTATAGTAATCAGATTACACCGTATATCAGCATCACTGAAATGGACCTGATGCTTAATCAATCACAACGATATGCAAATATTATTCATATATTTATTCAAACAAGGCCGCTATAAACACAAAACTGTAATTAAATACAGACACATGCAGATGCACCAAAACATTAAAAGAGATGCAAAATACAAATAGTTTACAAAACTGTACATTAACAAGAGGAAGAACTGCTGATGTCACCTTGGTGCAACGGCATCTCAATGATCCGAGTCCGAGACCTGGAGAGATCCGAGATAAGACCAGGACCACAAAAAAGTGGTTTCAAGAACTAGTCTAGGATGGAGTCCCTGCAGGAACCTTGCAAGTGCACAGGAAGTGGATGAAATGTACCAATAATAACGTAAGCCTCTTTCAATAGATGCAAATGTAGCATTCACGGCCTCCGTTTCCTCGTAAATATCCACCAACTCTGCCCCCCTTTTGCACCCGACAGAGGATTGAATGAACGTACTACCAGGAAGCCGCGTCCTGCATCAGATTTCCGTCCTTTTTAAAGAGTATCTGTCGAAGTTAAAATTGGAGGCTTAAAAAAAGCAATTTATTTTTGACGCCACGTCATGTGGCGCTTACTGTAATAGCTATTTCAGTTAGCAGGGTTCTGGTTGGAGTTGAACAGGGTCCCCGGTCCCTGCAGCCGTCGCGGTTCCGTTAAACGGTGACTGACCCGGTAGGATCTACTGAGTCGGCACATTACCACCCCACACCACAAGGGGGTGCTGGTTCCTCACTTTCTGAACCAAATCTGTTGATGGAAACACATTTAATTCTCTTTAATCCGCCAATTCTTTTTTTCCGCCAAAGATTTTGCAGGTTTTTAACTTGCCTTACTTTGATGAAGACGAAAGCAATCCAAAACATGTAAGGTAATTATTATATATATTAATGAACACTACATTAAGCAGTGTAAATACACCGGATTTTAGCAGAAATGCTAGTTTCCACCCGCAATCCGAACAGAAAACATAAAAACAATTCAGTCAAACAATACAATAAAACAAGGGAACAAACATAAAACATGCATAGTAGCAAAATAGATTTAGCAGCATTTAAAAGCAGTATGGATTGTATCTAAAGTGACTTGAGCAAAAAATGCATATTACAATAATGTAATAAAGAATTCTCGTTCAAATCTCAATCAAAGCTTCGATTATTATCATTTTTAGACCGACAGTCATTTTATCAACCAAAAGGAGAGTTTAGCTCCTGGTTCAACGTTATTTATTTATTTGTGTGCAGCTCCTTCCACTGGAATGTCGTGTGTTTCAGGTTTGAACAAGACTTTTAGGAGGAGGAACTCTGAACCGAAGGTCCAAAGTAAACTCATCACTCATTATCATTCTTTATCTTTACGGTCAAAGTCATAAAAACGAGTAAACGTAAAACCAAAACTGTGCAGCCCCTGAGTCCAGGCTCGCTCCCGTCCGTCACATCAGATTTCCTGCCGTCGTGGACTTTAAAGCTCGCCGCAGAGGCAAGGCAGCGTCTGACTCACTCTCTGACTCATCAGATAACCATGCAGGGAGCAGCGGGGCCGCTGCATTCGCTGGTCTGCACAGCCCGAGCGGGAGGGGCACCTTCCCTCGCTCTAATCCCTTTTTATTTCTGCTGTACTTTTGATTGATGGTGTGTTTGAGGAACTATGTAAAAAAAATCAATGTAAATGTTTGCATTTACATGGTTACGAGGGGGGGGGGCATGATTCTTTACAGCTCATAACGTTTGCTTTGGTGACGCGTAAACAAAAGGACGCGCTTCCCATCAGTGACACGACGGCTGTTACGGCTGCAAACACTGAGAACTGTGTTCCCATCAGGCACGAGTCTGGGTGGGCCCTGGCACACACACACACACACACACACACACACACACACACACACACACACACACACACACACACACAATCCCTCCAATTGTGTTCTCCGTCTACAAGCGAGACGGGAAGAGTCATGTGTCGGCCTGTCATACTTATTTTAGTGCATTTTTCTTATTCTTGTGTGTGTGTGTGTGTGTGTGTGTGTATATTTGTGGGTGTGTGTGTGTATTTGTGGGTGGGTGTGTTACACTACTAGCTCCAACCTGCAGGTTTTCACCTCGTCGTCTCATTAACAGTTTTGAAGAAGCTCGTCTGCTTCTTGTTCATTTAACGCTTGTATCTGAAATTGTTTAAATTATGAGTTAGTTTTTTTCAACAAATATGTTCAATATGTTGAACATGATCCAAGCTTTGACGGGAATAATAAATCCCATACTTCCCTCCCATTTTAATTTCTCTTTGGATTGATGTGGAAGAACTCTTAAAGGGACAGAACGGGATTTTCCAGCAGTTTTGGGACTTAAAGCCTTTTTAAATCAAGGCTTAGAACCTATTTATTCAGACTGGCTTTTAATACCCAGTAGTGTGGTGACACTTTTTACTCTTTTTCTTTTATTCCATTTATTTTTTGCTCAGTCTTATGATTTCATGTTGCATTTCTGTATGTTTTAGTCTGTAAAGCACTTTGGCTCACCTAGAGGTGGCAGGCTATATAAATAAAGTACATTTACATTTAAAACTTTAGTGAGGATTTAAGAGCAGCTGATGAAAGTAAAGCAGAGTAACCATGACGACAGGACTGATGATAAAAGGATAATGGTTCATTGTCTCATCCATCAACTGGAAACCTTCAACAAACAAAACTGTCACAATGACTTTGGTAGAAAAACTATTAAGAGCTGGTGACGTGATGATCCTGTTTCAGCCACTTCAGGTTCTTGGCGTTAGTTTTATTTCAGAGATTTGCTGGTATTATTAGAATTGAAACTCAGACGCTGGATGAAACACGAGTGGAAAGAGGACGTCCTGCAGGAGTTCGGGGGAACCCCCTTTAGTTTCCCCTCCGCTCTGTTTGGGCAGTGAGTCATCAGGAAGCCCCGCCCACACCAGGAAGCCCCGCCCACACACCAGGAAGCCCCGCCCACCCACACGACATCCACGTTCGGGTCAGAACCAGATGTTTGCTGCTGCAGGAAATGGTCAACATGTATTTTACATGTGGACCAGGTCTCTGCAGAGGTGGTTCTGAATTAAATGAAACGGGGAAATCTTGAGTGGGTGAAGGGGGCGTGGTCATGAGGGGGCGTGGCCGTGAGGGGGCGTGGTCACAGCTGAAGTTGACAGATTCCAAACCCCTCCCACGCTTCTTTTTCTCTCTCTCTGTTCCTGGTTCTGGTCCAGGTTCTCAAATTAAATCCAGGTTTTTCTGTTTCCACGGCCAAAGCTGCGGCTTCAGTTCCTGAACCGGGTCCTGGGGGGGAGGGGAGAAGGGGGCGTCGCCTCATCAAAAAGATCCTGATCAAAACGACGATGTTTTCTTCATATCCTCTGTCAGCTTTTGTCTTCTCTCGGGTTTGCGTCTGAACTTCTTGGGTTTAAGTCCGAATTTATAGGTTTTGTGTCCGAATTTCTCGCCTTCAGGTCCGAACCTCTTGGGTTTTGTGTCGGAACTTCTCGGGTTCAAGTCCGAACTTTTCGGCTTCAGGTCCAAACCCTTCGGGTTCGTGTCAAAACTTCTGGGGTTAATGTCGGAAGTTCTGGGGTTCAGGTTCGGATTTCTCGGGTTCGTGTCAGAACCTCTCGGGTTCACGTCCAAACTTCTAGGGTTAATGTCCGAACTTAGATCCGAACTTCTCGGCCAACAACAGAGTTGGTTAAAGGAGCATGAGGCCGGATTGAGGCAGGATTTATGAAAAAAATTCGTATACGTTTTAAGTTTTCTAGTAATAATGTCAGATGAAGCGTTCCAAACCAAAAAGAATGAGCCCTCTAGTGTATCTCTCCGTTGCCTTGAACAGGCTGTGTGCTGCAAAATGTGCTGCAATTCGGTCCCGAATTTCCCGCTCTGTCCTGCGGATGTGACGTCACATGACGCTGCATGTGCGTTCTCCCCGTTCTCCCGTGCCGGCTTCACTGTTGGCTGCAGGACCCCCGACGGCCGTCGTGGCGAAGGGTGGCGCTAGAGAGTCTCATTTCTTAAAAGGAGCCTCATGCTCCTTTAACAGAGTTAAAGAGGCTAACCTTTAGATGAGAACGTTTATTGAAATTTTCTGGATCTATCGGTCTATCTGGGTTTCCTGTGGACCTCCAGACCAGATCACTGTTTGGGTTCCTCCCCTCTACTCCGCGCTCACCCTGCTGCTGCATCCTGAACCATCAGACGAGTCACTGCCGGCCTCGTTGCCACAGCGACGATCGGAGGATGTTTCTTTATGAACTGAATCAGATGTAAAAGGGGCGGGGCCCCACCACCCACGTGGCTCCACAGATTGATCTGTTGGGGTTCAGGTCCACTGTGGAGATGCCAGTGGTTTTGGAGGAGACCAGCTCCTGGTTCCTCCTGGTGGCCGTTGGAGGAAGTGCACGTGTGCTCGTGACCTCGCCGCCGGGACAAACATTTGATTTGCAAAGCGACACAAAGCCAGACTGCGGTCGCTAAGGTCAGGTGATGGAGCCGCGAGGGCTCGAGTTTCCTCGTGTTTCTGTTTCAAATATCCGGGGGAAGTCCAAGAGACCAGAACCAGAACCAGAACCGTTCCTCATCCCGACCGGCTCTATAATGATTATTATTATTATTGTTGCTGTTTGAATTCCATCACATCTACAGCGTGTTGTAGATGTAAAGGTACGAGGCCTGACGACGGGGCTTTGGTTGTCACGGTAACGGCGCAGGAAAACAAGGGGAAGGCGGGGGGAGCCCCCCCCCCCCCCCCAGACCACGAGGCGGAGTTTGCTTCTCGTTACTCGGCTGGACAAAGATAGCTGTGAGTCATCGAGGAGCTCGGAGCCGCGCCAACATTCCTCCTCCTCAGATTTCTGTCGTCCGTCTCCCTCCTTCTCTTTGTCTGCCCCCCCCCACTCCCAGCCCTCCTCATGTATCACCACCGCCGGCTGACGGCTCCCATTTCTGTGGCTGGAAACGGGTTTTCATCTCTGGAGAGAAAAAGCTTTAAAAAAAAAAAAAAAAAAAAAAAAAAAAAAAAATCTTGATAATCTCCATGTTTTTCCTCTTTTGTCTTTTAATTTTCATTTAGAGAACAGTCGTTTATGCCTGGGGGGGGCGGGGGATGTCCCAAATCCCACATCCCACTTTTGGTTTCTTTTTGTGGCTCCTAAACATCAAATGTGCAGTTCAGCTTGTTTTTATTACTTTACCCCCCCCGCCCCCAAACATAATCTTTACTTATAACCATTAACCATTTTAACACCGTGTTAATGACCTCCTGCTGATTGGACACTTCACGTTGTCGTGGTTGCCGGGGCAACGCTCCAAGGGAACCTGGGGTAAACAGAGTAAACAAATCCGTGCACGAGTCTCACGGTGCGTCCAAGATGCCAAACTAAACGGTATATACTCACAAAGTATACTTAAATTCGGCACACTTTTGAGTTAATATCAGTAGTATGCATTAATTTGGACGTACCACTCAGAGCCACACGGCACTTCCTGCCGTTGGGAGGGGGAGCCGTTACCATGGTAACAGCTCCTGTCACAGCAGCAGCAGCGCACCGCTCCGCTATTTCCCATTTATCCTGGCCCAAACAAGATGACATTTCTCCTGCGTGGTGTGGTTTTATTCTTACCTCTTCAACTTCTAACGAGAAACAGAAGAAGAAAGCTTAACAGGCTCCGACAGGGAACTAGCTCATTCGTAAACTTTGCAAATACATCTACCCACACAATAATGTGATAAATGATGAACTCATCTGGTTAATATCTTATGGAAACCAAAGCGAAATCACACCTAATTATTCGCATTTTAATTGTAGCGTGATGGTGCTGCTGCTGCAGCTTTGCTTAGCTAGTGCCCATCAATCCATACTAATAAATTTATCTGGAATGGGTATGGATAGTGAATACTATTGTGTACGTACTAATGTTTCGGACGCACTAAAAAATCTCATACTGTTCTTCCATACTCATTATATAAGTATGGAATTTCGGACGCAGCTTCTGTTAGAAACGTGAACATTTCATAACACGTCCTGATGTCGCTCCTAGACGTCGGGGTCGACGCCCGTTACCGTGGCGACGCTGCCGCTTTCTGAGATGGAGCTTTAATGAAATGACGATAAAATACCACGAATATTATCGGTTTCAGCCATTGATACGTCTTCCAGCACTGCGACGATGGCGGGAAAAAGGAATGTAGCTTCAGTTAATAAGCGATTCGTCTTCACGTCCAAACGTCGTGGTTCTGCTCGTCTACCCGAGGACCACCTGTGTCTAACAGGAAGTTGCGTAATGCTGCCTTCCAGCTTCCTGTTTTGAATGAATGAAAATATATTTATTTCGGCCAGGTCATTCAGAATTTAGACACCAATAGGAAGCATTAGTTCACATAATAAAGAGACCTAACCGAAAAGGAATAGGCTGAAGCTATTGCTTATTTACGCCTACCCTTCTCACATGATCAACTTATTCAGATCGCAACATACAAAACATCATACAAAAAAATCATATTGTTTACACAATCCCGAACCTAATTCCGTAATAGTATCATCTACTGGATCCCTCATATTTTTCAAACACATTAAACTTAAACAAACGTTTGAATGCATGAATCGACTGGCACATCTTCAATTTTTCATCAAGTGCATTCCATAGATTTACACCCCTTACAGTAATACATTGATCTTTAATTTTAGTCCTAGATTTTGGTTTTTCAATCATATGTTTCCCTCGAAGCTCATATCTACTTATGGTTTTGGTTTTGAGGTTGCTGCTTTAGCGTTACGGGGCCAGTATACGCTTATTATGGGCTGGAAATCCCACCAGGGGAACTACGACGTGCTACAGCAAAGTCCTGAAACCATAGCAGCGATGGACAAAACTGGAGAATTCCTCGTCCGAGATTTTCCTAATCGTCATTAAAAATGTCGGACTCGGCTCTGTGATTTAACACCTGCAGCGGCGGGTCGTGTTTTGGGTTCCACTTCACGATGTTGGGAGGGTTTCTGGACCCGAGGGTTTCGAGCCGCCGAAACTGGCGTCATGAACGCTTCTCCAAACAGGAAGCTGGGAGGCGCCGCAATGGTAACTACGGCAACCAGGAAGAAACCGGGGACGATGTGGTACAAGTTCCTGCATGTAAACGCTTGAGCTTAACCCAGTTCTTGTGATGCTGGGACCTTATTTTAACACAAGGCCAAGTAGGAAAGACATCAGCAGTCATCTCAGAGACGCAGCAGGCGCTGCTGGGGAAGGTGTCGAGACGATACAGAAATGCATCGCCAGTTTTCCAGAGAGAAACTAGAGTCTGGATGCTAATAAAATTGTTTGGCTTAAGGCTTTTCTCCCACTATGGGAGTTTTTACCTGCCATTGTTTGTGTAATAATTGCTCGGGGGTTTATGTTTATGTTCTGGATCTCTGGAAAGCGTCTAGAGACAACATCTGTTGTATTAGACGCTATATAAATAAAGTTGAATTGAATTAATAGTGTGGGGGGAGGGGGTGTTCTCTGTGAAGAGATTTCAAACCAGCATGTGAACATGCTTCTGACCATTAATGCACAACGGGAGGTGGTCCGCTGGGTCCACTGGCCCCATTAAAACACACACACTCTCACACACACTCGGCTTCAATCATCTGCAGAATCAGACCGTTAAAACGGTTTATTGGTGGAAACAGTAATCTATCAGGTGTAATATAAAAGTGTGAACGCCCCGAACACATTCACGCTATGAAAACACTCCCGGCCCCTCCGTTACCCAGGGTTCAGCGGGGCTAACGAGCCTTGTGCCGGGTTTATTTACAATAACCTGCATGTTTATAACGGCGGCGCTGGAATATGAGTTGCTTTAATCAGGAGTTAAACGAGCAGAGGAGGGAAACCTTCATGAGAACAGGCATTAAAACATTTAACAGCCGTCGTCACGTCTTACTCAACACCAGCCCCTAATCCGCCCGTCTGGTGGGCGTGTCCGAGGGGCGTATCCGAGGGGCGTGTCTGGAGTGATTGATGGCGGACGTGTTTGGAAAGGGCAACTGTTTAAGTCGTCAAGTCGAGTCAATGTTTAGTCAGGAATTCGGGGAACGTTTGCAGTTTTACAGTCATAGTCCCACCTGGGTCATAAAGACTCGAGGAATTACTACAAAAAAGTACTAAGACCAGTTGTTTTGGTTGTCACCTTTTCCGTTGTGAATATACTTCAATGAGACGCCACCAGACAGAAGTGGCTCCAATCAATATCTTGCACGTATCTCTGCATCTGCAGCTCTTCATGTAGCTTTATTTACTCAGCGTTAATCTGTCCGGCTGCAGGGCTTTGGTTATGTTTCTGCCCTTTCATCATGTAGTTTTCCACAGAAGCGAGACGTTTTCCACGAGGGGAGGAAAGTCGACATGTTGGAGGGTTTTTTTCCTGAGAAGTTGCTCAAGGAGCGATGACCTGAGTGGATTCACTAGAATCAACACTGGCGTTAGACTGATGCGGAGTGTTTATCTTTTCACCAGCTGAGTGAGGTTTTCCTTTCACCCTGTAAGGAGTTCTGGCCGGGTTTCCAATGGTGGGACTCTGGTGTAGCTTCACTAAGCCCCCCGCCCATATCCTCATATGTTTATCATTGTTCCAGTTTTTTCTTTTTTTGGGCAAATAGCAGAAGTTATTGTACATATTACATACTCGCATACATATATGCATACTTTTTTGACTTTTAAAAAAAAATGTATTTTATTGCTATATTGTAAAATATTTTATAATAATAATAATATAACACTTTATGTTATTGCTCTATTATAAAATGTTATTTTATTATAACACTTATTTTATTGCTTTACTTTAAAATATTTTATTTTTGTTATTATAAGAACATAACACTTTATTTTATTGCTCTATTATAAAATATTTTCTTTTATTCTAATTAGCACTATGTTATTGCTCTTGTAAAATATTTTATTATAATATCACTTTTATTGCTCTATTATAAAATATTTTATTTTTATTTTATTTTTATTATATCACTTTTATTGCTCTATTATAAAATATTATTATAGTAACAAAAGTAATAAAATAAAATATATAACACTTTTATTGCTCTATTATAAAATATTTTATTTTATTACTTTTGTTACTATAATAATATAACACTTTATTTTATTGCTCTATTATAAAAAAATATTTTTATTGTTATAATAATATAAGTCTTTATTTAATTGGTGCTGCTTTTACCAGGTCAAATTCCTGTGTAAATTTGGTGAAATAAAGCGATTTCTGATTTAGACGGCAGCGGCTGACTAGATCTCAGATTAGATTAGATCTTTATTGTCATTGTTTATAAAACAACCAAAGAAAGATTCTGAAGTTGTGCACCAGCGCCACCAAGTGGTCAGGAGGGTCAGTAGGATCACGCTCAGTGGATCCTGCCAGGTCCATCACCGCGGTGGAGGCCGGTCCTGTAGCCCCCCCACCCCCGACCTTCCTAATGGAAACTCGTCTCAACAATACCAGGCGCATGATGCAATAAGTGAAAGATGATTAAAGCTGCTGTGTTTGTGCTCCGTTAGCTTTTATTTTTAGCCTCAGCCTTTAGCAGAGCGATGACTGTAATTGTTGTATTGATTAGATTTGTAGTTGCAGAGCTTGTTCTTCTATCTTATAGCTCCAACTGCAGAGCTGCAGACGGATCAGAGGGTTTAGTCTTAAATCATTTCTGCTTCTTGTTTCCTTGTCTCCGTCTGAATGGGCCGCCGTGTCGCGGCCCGCTCGTTATCGCGGTCATAAATGAGTTTTTATCACGAGCAGCGATGGAAATCGATTCAGGATAGAAAACAATTTCAGCTTTTAGCTTGGCGACGCTGCCGTTTGCTCTCGGTGTTTGTTCTCTCCCGTCGTCGGCCGGGTGACGGACAGCCAGCTGCCGGAGAACCAGACCAGCGCTAGCTCTGCGTGGGCGGCCTGGAAACCATCTCCCCCAGCAGATGGCTATTATTAGTGACAATGAGGACCGAATGGAGTTACAGGCAGCCCATTTCCTCCTCCGCTGTGCACCAACCACCTATGCTGCTCTGCACCTCCCTCCGCCTCCTCCTTTTGTCTCCACATTCAGCCTCGAGCGCTCGCTTTTTCCACTGGCACATCCAAGTTTTTTTTTCTTTCTTCTTTTTTTGTTTAATTTTCCAACGAGCAGCTCTTGGAAGCGAGAGAGATGTGACGGCGCAGGAAGGGCGGAGCACATGTGCAGCGAACATGAGGCCTCTTAGCTCCTCGCAGGTTCCCCAGAGATGCAGCTCAATGGGCTCTTATTCAGCAGCAAGTGTTCAGTTAACGTCTGAGGACAACTGCGGCGCTCGCTGCAGCGACAGACGCCGCCGCCAGCGTCAGCTGCCCCTGGATCTCAGTCTGAGCGCACGCTTTGTTTGTTGCTCCGGCAGATCCTGCACATGTGTGTGACCTTTGCAGAGAGCTGGAAGTAAAGGTCATCAGAGAAACTGATCCACTGGGGGGAGAAAGGGATTGTGGGGAAAAATGAAAGCTCAGGAAAAGCCAATAAAATATGTTTTGTGGAAAAAAAGGGGAAAAAAATCTAGGATGTTCAGAGTGACTTTGTGCCACGCCCACAAATTTGATTGGCATGTAAGTTTGAAAAATGTCTTCAGGTTCCATCGCCGTTTATCGAGTTAGAATCAGGTGTAGATGTTCCCTCTAAACCTGGACCGGCTGGCAATCAGCCAGATTTATAAGAAAGAAAAAGGCATTGGGCACCTGAGTTACAGATGAAACCTTGTGTTTCAAGAGATATTTACATGCACATGTTTGTTTTTTTAATTATTTTAATTATTATATTATATGACTCTTTATTTTATTGGGGCTGCTTTTACCAGCTCAAATTCCTGTGTACTTTTGGTGAAATAAAGCGATTTCTGATGGCGGCGACGTCTGTTGCTGCAGGACGACGGCGTCAGCTGCTGACTAGATCTGATTAGATTAGATCTTTATTGTTTATATAACAACAAAATTAAGATCCTGAAGTTGTGCACCAGCGCCACCAAGTGGTAAGGAGGGCAGTTTTGCCAACTCAGTGGATCCTACCGGGTCCGTCACCGCGGTGATAAAAGGACCAAAGAGGAGGCCAGTCCTGTAGCCCTCATGGACTTTTGCAGAGATGATGATTCTTACAAAATACAAAAAGAGTCCTCCAGCAGCTTCACTGCTCAAACCACTAATAAGAGGTATAAATACAGAGAAAAAGTCTTTATGCTTGGAAAATTAATGTTTATACTTGGAAATTCATTTTTTAAATTACAAATGTTTGTTACATTTGCTTAAAATGTAAAAGGAAAGAAGGTTCTGTTTGTCTGATTTGTTTTCTTTAAATAATGTAAATTATTATTATTCTATTCTTTAGAATCTTTTTGTCTGACAAGAAATGTTTAGGTTTTTTAATACTCGACATGTTTCGCCTCTTCCTTTCGCCTTCATCAGAGTCACAAGATGGTGTGTGTGACCCGCCATTTATCAGCTGATTCTGTAATGAAATGTAAATTATTTACATTCCTTTATTTGCAGTTGCTTCTTAGTTTAACGTTGGTAAATTGATATTGTCATTTGTGTCCAGACGACACCAAGTTGTGGTTCTGGGACGTTACTGGGAACGTGACGGCTGATACGGGTCACTGTATTATTATTATTATTGTTGTTGTTTTGATTATTGTTAGGAGGGCCTAGCGCTGCCCCGTGGGTCGTTACCACATGAACGTATTTAATCTCATTTTGACGCGTCGGGTGTTCTGACCTCCTGTGGACCCTTTGTTGATAAGAGTCAGTTTGAACAGTCGGGTCTCGTTAACCAGCGTCTGGTCCCGAGAGTCTGGGCTGGTTCATCTGTGCCGTTTCAGGTTGAGAAGAGAGGAAAGTCAAACATGAGGCAATTAAGTGCCAACCACTCTTACATTTTCGGGTTGTGTAAGAAAATACAAGCATTTTGGGATCCTAAGAGCCATGGAGAAAGTTTTGGGATATGGGATTCCTAAAGATCCCCGAGTTATTTACTTAGGACTGATACCAGAGGATGGAATAAATAAAGACATATACATTTTTAAAATTCTATCTCTTGCGGCTCAATGGAACAAATTACCTCCTGTACAGCCTACGACTTAAAACAGAGATGTACTTGGCAAGATGGACAAAATGGCATTATTATAGAAGACAGTAGTGTCTCCCCCCTTGTTTTCTTGTATTGTTGTATACCTGTTTTGGTTGTTCTTTCCATTACTGGCTGAAAATTGAAAAATAAAGTTAAAAAAAAAAAGAAGAAAAGTCAAACATTTAAATCTCATTTTACCAACCCGGCCTCATCATCTGTCCTGTCATCCTGGTCTCGGCAGGAACTCCAAGAAGGAGTCGGACCTGGAGGCGGCCCTGATCCGGCTCCGGGACCTGGAGGCTCTGCTCAACTCCAAGGATGCTGCTCTCAACACGGCCCTGGGGGAGAAGAAGGGGCTGGAGGCCGAGCTGAAGGACCTGCGGGCCCAGCTGGCCAGGGTAAGACCTCCCCGTCCCAACCGACGGCCCGTGTGGCGCGGTAAGGCCCGTCCCGGGTCCTCGGAGCAGGTCCAGACAGCAGATGAGAGGCCGGCGTGTACGTCCTTATATGTAGAGGGTCTGCATTGACGTCACTTCCCCACTGGACCAGCCCCCTTACTTGCACTGAGTGGCAAAACATCAGCAAAAACAGCTGCAACTAGTGGAGAAGACGAGATAACAGACGATTATGGGCTTAAATTAAAGGCAGTTGGACTTGACAGTGACCCGTACAGTTACCAGAAGAACCAGTGGTTCATGGACATTAATATTTGGCCACGAATCAAGTTTCCTGATATTTATATGTAGTTAATTTCTACGCCGGGGAAATACACGAAGCAAAGCTTGAAGACTTACAAAAGTCTTGACGCTTGGTCCTACTTCACGGCAGGATTTGTTGTAGAAATTAAAGTGATGAGGACACCGAACTTTATGATTTGACAGTTTAACGTTAGCTACCCAAAAATCCAACATTACCTGATACAAAATGGGAACCGCAGATCCACGTTTCGGTGCCTGGAATCCAGTTGTTTCTGCGAATTGCAGCGAGCGATCCATTTGTATTATTTTTCGTCAGTCTGTAAAACTTTAACTTTACAGTAGTAAAGTTAAAGTACAGTCGATCGCACAACAGCTCTTTCCCATTTTAGATGTTTTCCAGTTGCTCAAACTGAAAGTTTACGCTGCCACTCAGTCTTTCTGCCACTCAGTGGGCGTAACCCGCGGTGAAGTCGCATCTTTGACGTCATGCGCATTCCCTCTATACGGTGGGCCCAGAGCCACCGCGGCGTCCTGTACGCTGTCAGGTCCCGAGGGCGGGAACCTTTCCAGAGAAATCCCCCCGTCATGACCTCAGAGGTCGATTCAAATCACCAGAAGCAGCCGGTCGTTGACGAACACGACCTTCAGGGTGGTTTCATGTGAAAACCCTTCATGACTGAGGTCAAGGTGGTGAAACGGGGGTGGGGGCGGCTGAGGTCTCTGCTGCTGCTTTTATCAATGACTCCACAGGACCCAGAGCTGCACGTGTGACGATACTCCACCTGCTGGCCACAAACAGGAACTACACGCTCTTTACTACAAGAGGAAGCCAGTTCTCTGCTGTCCAGGTCCAGGTGGTGGGGGGCTTTAGGTGTTTCCCTGCTCCAGCAGACCAGAGTCTAACGAATGGATCTACTTCTGTTAGCGGCCTTCAGCTCGTTAAGACATGAGCTTATGGACCTTTTTCCACTAGAACCTACTCGGCCTGGTTTCTTTTCCACTACAATTCAGCACCTGGAGCAGAAGTAGGAGGTTGGAGCGAAGCTGCTGTGACGTATTTGATTGTGTATCTAAACGAAGAAGACAAAAACACTAAATATATAAACTTTATTTGCAGACACTGGGTCCAGAATACAAAACAAGATACACAGACATTAAACACAAAGAGAAAGAGATTCACTTGTGCCATTCAAATTAGTTAAAAAACATACAAACATTTCCTCCAGTGTTTCCAGAAACGGGAGGAGAACCTTGTATCGCTCTGTGTCGTGTCTGTTAAGGCCATAATTAAAACATTCTTTGACTCCTTCAGTCTACACATAAATCTAAACATAAAATTCCTCAGTACAGCATGGAAAGTGGGAACATCACTGGTCACAAACATTACACTTGCACTAAAGATGTAGAACCTGGAGGAGATGATAGATGTGCTGCTGGGTCTGTGGCTTGTGTTCCATATCAAGTTAAAAAATGAGAGTGAAAGAAGCTTCAAGCGGCAACGCTTTTTAATTTATTTTAGTTTGTCTCGGCGCTGCTGAAAAGTCCCTTGGTAGCCGCGAGCAGCTATGAAGTGACAGAGCTCCTGGTAGATCTGGTCGTTCCTTATCGCCCATCTAGATCCCTTTTTAATTCTCTCCTCAGCCACCAGGTTTATGAACATCTGCACCTCAGAGTTGGATCATGAAACAGACTTTTGCTGCCGTTGCTGGTGGAATAAAATGAACAAGAAGCCGTCAGAGTCGCTCTTTCACTGATGTCACATTCTGACTCAGACGTCTGACTCCAACCCCCCGACCAATCGGTGGCCTGTAGTGTGATGAGGTCAGATACAGCCGACTCAGCCGCTTAGAACCTCGGCAGAATAGAAACAGAAAACGTATCTACTCGGTACGTTAGACCCCTAGTGGGAAAGAGCCGGGCCGAATAGAGGGAATGCGCAAGACTGAGTTTGAGCAACTGGAAAACATCTAAAATGGGAAAGAGCTGTTGTGCAATCGACTGTAGTCATAGATTTAGCAAGAAAATTGAGTTATCGTTTTACAGACTGACGAAAAATAAGCTTAAGAGAGACAAATGGATCGCTGCAATTCACAGAAACAACTGGATTCCAGGCACCGAAACGTGGGTTTGCGGTTCCCATTTTGTATCAGGTAATGTTGGATTTTTGGGTAGCTAACGTTAAACGGTCAAATCATAAAGTTCTGTGTCCTCATCACTTTAATTTCTACAACAAATCCTGCCTTGAAGTAGGACCAAGCGTCAAGACGTTTGTATGCCTTCAAGCTTTGCTTCGTGTATTTCCCCGGCGTAGAAATTAAGTTCATATAAATATCAGGAAACTGGATTAGTGGCCAAATATTAATGTCCATGGACCACTGGTTCTTCTGGTAACTGTACGGGTCACTGTCAAGTCCAACTGCCTTTAATTTAAGCCGATAATTGGCTGTTATCCTGTCTTCACTAGTTTTAGCCATTTTTGCTAATGTTTTGCCACTCAGTGCGAGTAAGGGGGCGGGTCCAGTGGGGAAGTGACGTCAATGCATATCTTCTATAAATACTAGTGGAAAAGCACCAAACCGAACCAGGCTGAGTAGGTACTAGTGGAGAAGTGCCATTAGAGGTCACGTCAGGTCACCTTGAGCTGTGGTGGGTGTTTCTCTTTGCCTGCAGCCTCTGCTTGAGCATCTCATTTATTTCTCTCTCCCTTCACCCCCCTATTCTCCCCCCAGGTGGACCTGAACCTGGCTGATGCCAAGAAGCAGCTGCAGGACGAGATGCTGAGGCGGGTCGACGCGGAGAACCGCCTGCAGACCCTGAAGGAGGAGCTGGAGTTCCAGAAGAACATCTACAGCGAGGTCCGTGCTCCTCACCTCGGCCCGTCTATTTTTACCCGCCCGGCCCACCGCTCAGCGTTTCTGCAGGATATTGATCCGCTTCCAAACACCTACTTGTTTTTTTGTATTGTTTTTTTCCATGCGCCCCTCCAGATGTGCCTCCGCTCGTGCACTTTTTGCTTTTCCTCCGGCTCTCAAGGGGATCGTTCCTTCTTTATCCTTTATTTCATTCATTAAAAGAAAAACTAAACAGTTCAATATAATTACAACAAATCTCTTTCCTTGAATGAAAGGGAAAAGAAAGACAAAGCTTATTTTATCTGTCCCTTTTTACTAAGAAATCAAATTTCAATTCATGTAATAATAAAAAAAAATTACAAATTACGCAATTTAAAAAAAAAAAAAACAAACACTTTCAAATAAACGTAATTTAAAAAAAAAAATACAACAAAGTTATAAAATAACACAAAATAGCTGTCGTCAAACACAGACAGTCGTATTCTTTTTTGATTCAAAGAAAAAAAATATGATAATGGTGCTAAAAAGAGAGAGAGGAAAAAAGAAAACCAACTTAACAATTATGATATTTCTTCATCAAACTGGATTTTATTATTCTTTTAAATGTAATGTTTGATTTGCATTCTTTGGCTTCTGTATCTAGATTGTTCCATAAATATGATTATACCTTTTACAGAAACGCAACGTTCCATGAATTTTGTCCAGAATTTTGTTTTTTTAAAGATCTCTGTTCCTTTTAAGTTATACTTATTTTCTCTTTCTTCAAATTCTTTCTGTATATTGATTGGCAACATTTTCTTGTGAGCGTTCCACGTCGCCCCCTCCTAGAAGTAATGAAGCAGTAATTGTTGTTTTGGTTTCGGCTGTAATTGAGCCAGACGTGGACGATACCAGGGGCTGAATTAGGAGACGGTTAAAGCTCAGAATAAGTCATTACGGCACAGTAACGCACCGATCAATACGATTAGACTCATCGACGAAGTGTTTTAGTGTCGTTTTCAGCTGGAGAAAATGACCCAAATGTGGTTATCTGGGGTCTGATGAGGTGATTTGATGCTGTGTGCAGGAGCTGCGCGAGTCCAAGCGCCGGTACGAGTCCCGCATGGTGGAGATCGACAGCGGGAGGCAGATGGAGTTCGAGAGCAAGCTGGCGGAGGCGCTGACGGAGCTGCGGGCCCAGCACGAGGACCAGGTCCGGCTCTACAAGGAGGAGATCGAGAAGACCTACAACTCCAAGGTAGAGCCGCTCCAGCGCCCCCTGCTGGTTGTGTGGGTTGTTGTTAAAAAGCACAGCACAAATTACAGGATTACAGGAGTATTGATCTGTGTCTCAGATCATCCGTTTATTCTTCTCTCACACACAGATGTTAATTTAACAAGCACGACCTCCGCGGGGATCATGATGAGGAAGAGTATTAAGGCCATGCAGGAGAGAAAATATTTGAGAGGGGAAAGATTTTTTTTTTTTTTATCGTGCACTTTGAGAGAAAAAAGTTGAAATGTTGAAATACAATTTCAAGAATAAAGTTGAAATTTCGCCTTTTTTCTCAACATTTCAACTTTAATCACGAAATTTTGACTTTTTTCTTGAGAAAACATTGAAGAAAAAAGTAAATTTTTCTCGAAATTGTACTTGTTTCTCAACATTTCGACTTTTTTCTCAACATTTCAACTTTATTCATGAAATTTTAACTTTTGTCTCAACATTTCGACTTTTTTCCCAAAATTGTACTTCAACATTATTCTCGACATTTTGACTTTTTTCCCGACATTTTGACTTTTTTCCCGACATTTTGACTTTTTTCCCAACGTTTCAACTTTATTCACAAAATTTTGACTTTTTATCTCGAAATTGTACTTCAACATTAATCTCGACTTTTCCACTTTTTTTTCTCGACTTTTCCACTTTTTTTCTCGACTTTTCCACTTTTTTTCTCGACATTTCTACTTTTTTCTCAAAGTGCATAATGAAAAAAAATCTTCTTCCTCTAAAATATTATTTTTATTTTTCTCCTGCCTGGCCCTAATACTCTTCCGTAGTCATAACGAGGAATGTGGGCGAACATGAAAAGAGTTTTTCTGATTTAAAACCTGCAGATGAAATGTTTATTCTGTTTTTATGGATCGCTGGAGAGATGTTTTAGGTTCCAGTGGTTCTGACCGTCTGTCCGTCTCTGACCCTCAGCTGGACAACGCCCGGCACTCGGCTGAGAGGAACAGCCACATGGTCGGCGCCGCCCACGAGGAGCTGCAGCAGACCCGGGTCCGTCTGGAGAGCGTGTCGGGCCAGCTGAGCTCGCTGCAGAAGCAGGTACTGAACCGCTGGACCGGTCCCACCAGCACCAGTCTGGGCTTTCCCCGGTCCAGAATGAGATTTACTGACTTACACAAAGAAAAAGTGAACGGAAGGCCCCGTTCGGTTCAAATTGATGATTTGACCAGGGGTGTTTCTAGACCCTCTGGGGGCCCTGGGCAGGAGAGACCATGGGCCCCCCAGAATCATGATGAATGAGGTCCAGGACCACAGATCATCAACAGAATCTTTTATTAAACATATAAAATAAATAATGAACATAAATATCTTAATGCAATCTTTACAAATCCACTAACTTATTATGTTGCTATGAATGTGTTTAGAAGAAAATGGCTGAATTCACTTACAATGTAACACACATAAATTACACATTCTTACCACCGTCACCTTTTTTCTTTTTGTGTCTCCAGAGCGATATGTTTGCTTAATTTTTATCAAATTGTGAATCACTATTGCCGCACGTTGATGCTGGCTAGTAATGGGGCCCCATTAGGGAGATTCTTGACTGTAATTGCAGTGTCTATGGGGGTTTCAGGTTGTGTCGCTGCTATGGAGCGATATGAGCCGTCTGTCGGGGCCCCTACTCTCAATTAGCCAGTGACAATGTGGAAAGGGCCCCGTGAGGGGGGTTTCTGATGCGTTGTCGTTGCCTCGTCTAAAGTAGTTTCATTATCTAGTCCTCAGGGCCCCCTTCAGCTTGGGGCCCTGGAATTGCCCGGGTTGCCTGCCCCGTTACGGCTCCTCTGGAGTTAACATCATGCCTCCGCTCCGTCAAGTGCCATTCTTGGCACTTTCATGAGAAAAAGTGCCGAGAGCGGAGAGAAAAGAACGAATTGGCAGGGATTCAAAAGAAAATGAAAAGAAAAATGACTCGGGGAGGTTGGCCATCTGCCAGAAAAAAAAGAGACAGAGGCAAACGATGTTAATTACAATAAACAAGATTGGAACAAGATTTTTTTGCTTGTAATGAGAAGATAAATCTTGTCCCGCTGGCAGATCTTTCTACTTATTTCAAGTGAAAATGTACTTGAAACAGGTGAAAATTGTCAAATAAGTTATTTTTCTGGTGATGACTCTTGTTTTAAGTGTAATGAGATTTTTTGACAAAAAATGAGACATTTTAACTAGAAATAAGACAAATATTCCTGGTAAGATTTTGAGTTTTTGCAGTGTGGCAAAAAATCCAAAGTAGTAAAAAACATCTCCAACAGAGATTAACATGTACAAACACTGCCCAGTGAATCATTAACCACCTGAAAAGGCTACTAAGCATCTGAAATTTTTATTAATTAACAAAATGCTAAATGTAAACCACGTAAGTTTCGCTTACCGGCCGGAAGTGACGCTGGCCGCCGGCCGGAAGTGACGTTAAATGCAACGATATATATAACACAATTTAATATATATTAAAAACATTAATAACAAGGTATGTCCCGATACTTTTTTGGCCGATACCGATGTTTTGAAAATGCTGTGATCGGGCCGATCGATCGGGACAACACTACTTTCCCCCCCTTTTTGGAAATATGACCAGGGGCCACATAAAAGCTCCTGGCGGGCCCCAAGTGGCCCGCGGGCCGCCAGTTGAATATCCCTGAGCTAAACGGCCCCACAGCATGAAGCTCCCACCACCGTGTTTCACTGTGGGAACTGTGTTTTGTGTTTTCCTCCGCCCAACCAAACCTTCTCACGCTTGGTACCCATCATTCCCTGCTAAAATCCCGGCCGGTGGCTCAGGTGCCGTTTCAAGGCTAACGTCAGTTTGCGGCTAATAAACCTTAAATCTGTAGTTGGTGGAGAAAAATAACCAGATATTCTTCCAAAGGAAATTTAAACTGATATTTTAACCTGGGGGAAAAAAGTAGGAGGAGGAGCAACAAATGGTTTTCAGGTGGAAGTGGGACCTGCATCGGCCCCACGCCCCTCCTCGCCATGGTGATTAGGGCTGGGGATCGATTCAAATGTCAATAATCGATTCGATTCCGATTCTTAAGATTCAGAATCGATTATCAAGATTTGATTCGATTCCGATATTGATTTGGGTTAGTGTTATTAAAACTGTTTTTTGAGCTGTTGCATGAATTATATGACTGTAGTTATGCAAAATATTACTACTAGTATTACTGTATATTGAGATTAAACAACAAGCATTGGCAGCTAATGATGCTGTAAGGACCAATCAGCTCCCAGAATGCTGATAGAACTGCTTTCTGAAACATCGTGGAGCAGAATTACCAAACAGATCCAGGGCAGCAAACGGAGACGGATGAAATCGGTTTTATTTTTCCCACATTCCGTTTTTATTTGTTCCATTTTCTTTCTATTTTGGTTTTTAATTTTTGAGCATTTGGTTTTTAGCATTTTTTGCAAATGTAACCCCAACACAGTATATAAAGTAATGAAATATAGACAATTTATCCAATTATAACCTAACACTTTAATGTTTTCATACCTTTAAACATATTTAAAGGCAAAAACATGGCACCAGTTATTCTCGTGTCCAACAAAACATTCCTTTTTCGGGGATAAACAAAAAAATAACCAAAAGTTGTAATGTAATGATGAAAAAAAAAATGCATAAATAAATAAAAAAAAAAAAAAGATCTTTAGACATATGAATCGATTTTTAGGAATTAATATGAGAATCGATTTAGAATTGGGAAATCGATTTTTTTCAACACAGGCCACCTAATGGTGATGGATATGTTGACGGATAAAGCTAGATTGAAGTCTGACGCTATGCAGATGACACTGTGCTCTATAATGAGAGAGGGAGCGGGGGGGATGAGGTGAATAGAGGTGGAGAAGGGGTTCAGGTGATGGGAGGAAGACCGAGCAACAACCCGGGTGGGAGGTCTTGGAGGTGAAGTGAGGGGCTGCAGGGACGAGTGTAACGCCAACCTCCTTATTCTTCTCATCCGTCATCTTTTGCGTGTCCTCTGTCCTTCAGATGTCGAACAGCGAGGCCAAGGTGCGGGAGCTGGAGGAGACTCTGAGCCGGGAGCGGGACGTGATGAGGCGGCGTCTGGAGGACAAGGACCGGGAGATGGCGGAGATCCGAGCCCGCATGCAGCGGCAGCTGGACGAGTACCAGGAGCTGCTGGACATCAAGCTGGCGCTGGACATGGAGATCAGCGCCTACAGGAAGCTGCTGGAGGGCGAGGAGGAGAGGTGAGGCCGCCCGGACGCCTGTGAACTAGGGGTGGAACGATACACTGATCTCACCATACGATACGGTACGATACACGATACTGAGGTCACGATAACGATACGATATTATAGCAGTATTTTTACAACCTTGAATGAGGAACATATGACTGGAAAAAATGGTCTTTTATTAGAAAGACACAAAATACAAAACAATGCTGAGTGTTTGCCCTATTGTTACAGTTTGTAATGCTTTATAACTGTTTAAGTTTTAAAGAGAAAGCCAGGCCAACCAATTTTCCACAAACTGAACTAAAAGTAAATGTCAGGTTTGCATTATGCATCTTCAGTTTCATACAAGTAAAAATATTTTGCTACAAACTGAATAGTTTCTCTCATGTATGACTTGATTTTTTTTCTTTTCCAGAAATTTAACAACTAAAATTAAATAAAAGTTAATAAATGAACTATGAAAAGTCCCAAACTCAAAATGCAACATGACTGTTATTTATCTTCTGCCAGAGCTAAGAGCTTCAGCCACATGCTCCCAGCCTGAGGCCGTAAGCTGAACCCAGTTATCGTTTCATCCCTCACACCTTTGGGGACGACACAATCTTTACATCATAAAAAAGATTGATTCATGCTCAACTTTATAAGTAAAAGTTCGGAGCTCAAAACCTCCCAAGAGTTCTGTGATTGGGACCGCAAAACAGTACTAGTTTTTTCTGAGCGTAGTAAGATTTTGGTCCGCGGGTCGAGGCGCGGTCGTCACGTGATCCCGCTGCACCAATAGGATGCGCGTTACTAGTAAACACAATATATTAATAAACTAATATCGCTACAGTTTGTCACCTCCACGACACGTATCGTGACATTTTTGTATCGTCAAATTTTGTGGCACGATATATTGTTCCACCCCTACTGTGAACCCACTACCATCACCCGCCCGTCTGAACGAGTCTTCCTCCCCCCCAGGCTGCGTCTGTCCCCCAGCCCGCAGCCCCCCAGGGTGGTGGTGACCCGCACCTCCGGCTCGGGCCACAGCAGCAGCAGCCGCCTGATCCAGTCCGCCGTCTTGGCGTCCAGCAGCCGCAACTCCTCCGGCGGCAGCGTCAGCAAGAAGCGGCGCCTCAACGACAACGACAGCGAGACCGGCAGCATGGTGGGGGGCACCGTGACCAAGACCCGCGTCCGCCAGCACGCCTCGGCCAGCGGCCGCGTCACCGTGGACGAGGTCGACCTGGAGGGGAAGTTCATCCGCCTCAGCAACAAGACCGAGGAGGTAACGGTTCACCCGCGGGCTCCTCGAAGCCCTGATCGTGACTCGTAGTTCCTCACCCGTCCACGACTGATGCTTTCAGTAGAGACGCACCTGTGGTCCTCAGGGTCCAAGGTCCTGCAGGTGCGGATCCGTCTTGCAGGTGCGGATCAACCTGATCCGTCTTGCAGGTGCGGATCCATCTTGCAGGTGCGGATCAACCTGATCCGTCTTGCAGGTGCGGATACGTCTTGCAGGTGCGGATACGTCTTGCAGGTGCGGATACGTCTTGCATGTGCGGATACGTCTTGCAGGTGCGGATCCGTCTTGCAGGTGCGGATCCGTCTTGCAGGTGCGGATCCGTCTTGCAGGTGCGGATCCGTCTTGCAGGTGCGGATCCGTCTTGCAGGTGCGGATCCGTCTTGCAGGTGCGGATCCGTCCTGCAGGTGCGGATCCGTCTTGCAGGTGCGGATCAACCTGATCCGTCTTGCAGGTGCGGATACGTCTTGCAGGTGCGGATACGTCTTGCAGGTGCGGATACGTCTTGCAGGTGCGGATACGTCTTGCAGGTGCGGATACGTCTTGCATGTGCGGATCCGTCTTGCAGGTGCGGATCCGTCTTGCAGGTGCGGATCCGTCTTGCAGGTGCGGATCCGTCTTGCAGGTGCGGATCCGTCTTGCAGGTGCGGATCCGTCTTGCAGGTGCGGATCCGTCTTGCAGGTGCGGATCCGTCCTGCAGGTGCGGATCCGTCCTGCAGGTGCGGATCCACCAGATGTGTCTTACTCAAACACACCTGGTTGGTTTTGATTCGGTTGAGCAGCATTTTCTTTCTTACTGAACCAAAAACGTTTATAAGTATTTTTCTTACACATTTTTAAGGTTATCACATTAGTATCAATACCTTTTTACCAATAAATCAATCACCTTCGATTAGCCGGTGATCAGAGTCAGACACTCACTGGGTGCGTTGCTGATTTCTTGCCTGGTTGGACTTGTGTGTTGTGTGTTTGGGTGTGTGTGTCCTCACCGTCTCATGTCTCTGGGCAGGACCAGGTCCTGGGGAACTGGCAGATCAAGAGAACGGTGGGGACCGGGACGCCCATCGCCTACAAGTTCCCCCCCAAGTTCACCCTGAAGGCCGGCGGCAGCGTCACGGTGAGTCCTGCTGCAGACGGAGGAGCTCTGAGTCTCCGAGGACGTGTGAACCCGTGACCTCTGACCCTGCTGTCTCCACAGATCTGGGCCTCCTCCGGCGGGGGAACCCACAACCCCCCCAGCGACCTGGTGTGGAAGAGCCAGGCCTCGTGGGGCACCGGGGACCTGCTGCAGACCCTGCTGATCAGCGCCAGCGGAGAGGTCTGGCGCCGCCTAGCGTAGCTCGCCTAGCGTAGCTCGCCTAGCGTAGCTCGCGTTTCCCCCGTCCGACCCAGGGTTATAATAGTTTAGAATTTTTCATTTTAGTTTAGTTTTATTTTGTTTTGACTTTTCCTCCTTCAATTCCGTTAGTATTAATTCGTTTTTAGTGTGGGTTTTCTAGTTTTTATTAGTTTTTATGTTTTCAAAAATGCTTAGTTTTAGTTTAGTTTTTATTAGTTTTAGTTTTAGTTTTGACGTCACGGACCGTGAGGCGTTCAGGTGCCGTAGCTGCCAGTTGGAGATAAACGGCCAGAGCGGAATAAATTGATCATACCAAGAGGCTTATATTGACAGGGACGAAAACGGAGGAAATTATATCTATAATTTCAGTTAGTTTTATTTAGTTTTCTAAACACGCAATATAGTTTCAGTTATCGTTTTTGTCTTTTAATTTTCGTTTTTATTTAGTTCAGTTAACAAAATTGTTTTTTCAATTTTAGTTTTCGTTATTTCGTACGTTTTCGTGAACGATAATAACTCTGGTCCGACCCGCCGTGACCTCATGCTTTTGTCCTCCGCTTCTCAGGAGATGGCCATGAGGAAGGTGACGCGCACGCTGTTCGAGGACGACGACGATGATGACATGGTAAGCCCCGCCCCCGCTAGCCCGGAGCGCGTTTCTCCGCGCCAGTGAAGTGAAGTGCGTGTCGCCCCCTGCAGGAAGCCCACAGCACCAGCGGCGCCGACAACGAGTACAACCTGCGCAGCCGCACGGTGATCTGCGACTCCTGCGGCCAGCCGTCGGACAAGGGCGGATCCTGCGGCGGGCTGCCCGACGGCCTCGTGGGACATTCCTACTTCATGGGCTCCAACGAGCCCAGACAGGTACTTGGACCGCCGAGTGAGCCGTTAACGGAACATACATTACTTACGGTGTGGAGATTTGGGAGAATTCATTTGAAACAATCATACAGGACTGTCTCAGAAAATTTGAATATTGTGATAAAGTTCTTTTATTTTCTGTAATGCAATTAAAAAAAAACAACTAAAAAGTCATACATTCTGGATTCATTACAAATCAACTGAAAAATTACAAGCCTTTTATTATTTTAATATTGCTGATTATGGTTTACAGTTTAAGATTCCCAGAATATTCTAATTTTTTGAGATAGGATATTTGAGTTTTCTTAAGCTGTAAGCCATGATCAGCAATATTAAAATAATAAAAAGCTTGCAATATTTCAGTTGATTTGTAATGAATCCAGAATGTATGACATTTTTGCATTACAGAAAATAAAGGACTTTATCACAATATTCTAATTTTCTGAGACAGTCCTGTAAATCAAATTATTCTGCTCAAAAAAAGAGATAACAGAGCTGATTATTGGGAACCAACAAATAATTATTTACTCATTGTCAGATGCTCAAATTTAATGAACTTTTTATTTCAAAATATCACTGTTGATGTACAAGGTTTATAATAATCTGTTGCCACACTGTATCCAGAAGCTTTTTCAGCAAAGACTAAGCTGATATGAACTGAGAGGAAGCTGTATGTTCACAAAAACAAAGAACAGAACGGATGTCAAACATACATGTGTTTCAGTTTATGGGGTTAATCTGTGGAATGTTTTGGAAATGGAAATTAAAGAGTGCAGTACATGCCAAATATTTAAAAAAAAGAAAAAATGAAGCACAAGATGCTTATTAAGTATGATTGTATTGTATGAGTGTTTATGTAAGTGTCAGAACTTAAATAGATAATAGGTTTATACAGTATATTGAATGTTTTAATATACAAAAAGTATATGAAAAGTATATGTTTTTCTTTTAATTGATTTACTGCTCTGTATGTAGGAGCTGACAGAAATTGATTATAAAAGGGTAGGCGTAATAAGCTAAGCTCCCGCCTACACCTTTTCTGTCTTGTTTTGTTTATACATTCTGGTCTAATGCAATGTTAGCATTAACTTCATGTTTATTTGATGAACAAACGAACAATTTGTTTCCATCACAACGTGCAAATTTCAACCTGGTCCGATCGTTAATCCGTAATTCTATTGATCGTCCGGCTCCGCCAGCTTTTGATTGATTTTGTGTGGAGACGCACGTGATCGGTTTCACTTCTTCCTGACGTGTAAAGTCCCATCATGCAGCGCTGCAGCCTGGAGAACGAAGGAGCTGCAGCTTCATGGATTAACCAGCTAAACTTGATCTTTAAAATGTACTTTTGGTGTTTCGTCACCATAAATCGTGTTCCAGGGGAAAACTATGCCGGGTGTCTTTAATGTGACCCGTAGAAACAGTCAGGACCCGTGCCGGAGGTTCAGGTTTACAGTTCTGAGTAACTAAAGTCATGACATTTAATCAACCACCATACCCTCCCATCAATTAGAAGATAACACAACGAATTATGGATAAATATATTGGTTTAAGTTTAGCAGATAAACCAACGGATCATGTTTAGACGTCGTCCTCTACTCCTCTAACTCCAGGTCACTGGAGTTACTGGACCCTGCCCCCTAGTGGCAATCAGTGAAACTACAGGTTTATGCTTCCGATTGGTCTAGTCTAGCGAAGTCTAGTTTATTGTAGTCTAGTTGATCATAATCTGGTCTATCATAGTATAGTTTATTATAGTCCAGTGTTGTCTATTCTAGTCTTGTCTGGTCTGTTGTAGTTTTATAGTCTAGTTTATTATAGTCCAGTCTATTATAGTTTAGTCTAGTTTAATATCCAAAGAATATGGCAAAATTCAAAACTCAACTTGAAACTATATCATGGGAGACTGTCTACATGCAAACTGATGCAAACAGAGCATATCAGGTCTTTATCCAGTCCTTTAATTCCGTTTTCCACAAATGTTTTCCATTAATTACTGCCAAGAACAGTGAAAGGCAGGAATCTTGCAAACCATGGTTTACCCCTGGATTGCAAAAATCCTCCAGGAAGAAAAACAAACTGTATAAAATGTTTATTTCTGATCCCACACCGGAGAATCAAACAAAATACAAACGATACAGAAATAAATTCAACCATCTCCTCCGAGCGGTCAAGAAGAAACATTACAGTGATAAATTCAAGGCCTCTGCAAACAATATCAAGGAAACATGGTCAGTCATTAACCAGCTACTCTGTCGAAAGAAAACCAGAGCCAAGTTCCCACATCACTTCTATGATGGAGGGAAAACCATCACCGATTTTCACGAAATAGCCTGTAAGTTCAACCATTTTTTTGTTAATGTTGGTCCCTCCCTCAGTAAAAAAATAGCAAAAATAGATGGAAGTCCACTGGACTACATTGATGGGTCTTACCCTGTTTTTGATCATTTTGACTGCCCTGATTCTCAGGAAGTACTAGACATCATAGGAAAATTGAAGCCAACTGCAGCAGGACATGATGAGATCCGTACAACACTCATAAAAGAGGTAAAAACAACAATCATTGACCCACTAACTTATATATGCTCCATCTCACTGGCAACTGGTAATGTACCAAATGACCTTAAAATAGCCAAAGTCGTCCCCATCTTTAAATCTGAGGATCCAATTTATTTTACAAACTATCGTCCAATATCAATATTACCATCGTTTTCAAAGATTCTAGAAAAACTTGTATACAAAAGAATGCTTCAACATATAAACAATAACAACATACTCTACAATCACCAATATGGCTTCCGTAAAAAACACTCTGCCTATATGGCTTTACTTGACCTCACTGACAAAATATCCACCGCATTGGAAAATAAGGAATTTGCACTGGGAATTTTCCTAGATCTTTCCAAGGCTTTCGATACTGTAAATTACACTGTACTACTGTCAAAGCTGAAAAGATATGGTTTTCAAGGCATCGTCTTTGATTGGTTACAAAACTACATTACTGATAGACAGCAATATGTCACTGTTAAGAACACTGAATCCTCCAGAGCAACATTATCTTGTGGAGTGGCACAAGGATCAATACTTGGGCCCTTGTTATTCCTAATTTATATTAATGATTTACCTGCAGTATCACGTACCATGTTTTCCATTCTGTTCGCTGACGACACAAATGTCATTCTTTCACATAAAAATTTCAAAACCCTCGTTAATGAAGCCAATCAAGGTCTTATTTTATTGAGCAAGTGGTTCCAACTTAATAAACTATCGTTAAATATTAAAAAAACTAAGTTCATAATATTTGCAGGAAAGAAGAAATACAACCCTGGGGAAGCTAGGATCTCCATTGAGGGTAATGAAATCAGTAAAGTTGCTTCCACACCATCCCTGGGAGTAATGGTTGACGAGAAGTATTGCTGGAAAGAACACATTGACACGATAACAAAAAAGGTTGCGAAATCAGTGGGCATCATCAAGAAAATTAGTAGACTTCTTAGTAGAGCCTGCTTAAAAACCTTATATTACAGTTTAATATATCCATATCTAACCTATTGTAATATTGTGTGGGCTAGTACCTATCCTTCCTACCTCCAAAAACTACATGTACTACAAAAAAGGTTTGTCAGATTGGCAACAAAATCTGCCCCATTGGATCCCTCTGCACCTCTATTCACAACCCTCAATATACTAACCATTTTCAATATAAACATCCTTCAAACTTGTATTTTCATCTATAAAACAAAATACCAGAATTCTGAACTACCTGAACATTTCCAGCAATACTTCCAGTCTAACTCTAGTCTTCATTCATACCAGACTAGACAATCCAACCAGCTGCATGTCCCACTATATAGTACCACCAGGGGTCAGTTCTCCTTAAAATACAAAGGTGTCTCCCTATGGAATGCCCATTCCCATCCAATGACCAACTCATCCTCTCTGTCCACCTACAAAAGAAGTATAATTAATAAATTAATTACCCAAGTAAGAAACTAAAGGAAGATACCATTGATATGATGATTATGCCTTACCTGTGTTGCTTTGCCAATCTTTTGTCTCGTTCTCTCTGTTTTAGTATTCACTTTTATTGTATTAGTATTTTAACTTTCTGCAGTTATTTTTATTTACTGCTTGTTGATTGTTTTTTTCTTGTTTGTCTTCTTTTGCTGTTTATTTTGTTTTTGTTTCTGTTCTAGTTTTACTTTCTAATAATAAACAAGTCATGTAATGTCCTGTAAACGGCGAGGACCTTGCATAAGCCCCTCTAGGGTTTCTGTCCTCACGTGCACAACCACTACCTGTTATCCTTCCTCTGGAAATGAATTATCATGTCATGTTTATGTATACATTCATGTTGTGCAAATTAAATAAAAAAAAAAAAAAAAAAAAATATAGTCTAGTCTATCATAGTCTAGTTCAGTGTCTCCCAACCTGGGGGCCGCCCCCCCCCAGAGATCTCTGGGGGGGCACGAAACTTTGTCTGCTTTGAAATTATGCAGTTGTAAAAATTATATTTGCGAATGAGTCATTCATACGACGTTGTTAGGAATAATTTATGAATGTCTTGAATATTTTTTGTGTTTTTTATACACTGGTGCCAAACACAGGAAATTATTTCATTCCTTATTATTATATCATTACTCAACATTTAATCTACTCCGACAGGTTGTTAAAGGAAAAATGTAAAAAAAATGTTGGTCTCATATTAAAAGAGACATTTTTCAGAAATATTTTTATGTCCTTTTATGTCCTTTTGTGCATATTTTATACATTGGTGACATTGCAGAAAAACAAAGTCATATGTATACAGAGTAAACCAAAGAGAAATCTATCAAAAAAACATAATTAATGTTAATTTTTTCAATTAAAGACTATTTTGGTGCTAGTACGTACGGGTCGGGGGCCCGGCTGGTCTTAGACACAAGTAGGGGGGGCTCCAAGGAAAAAAGGTTGGGAACCGCTGGTCTAGTTGATTATAATTCAGTGTTGTCTATTCTAATCTATTGCAGTTTTATAGTCTAGTGTAGTCTAGTCTATTATAGTCCAGTCTATTGTAATCTTATAGTCTAGTTTATTATAGTGTAGTTTATCGTAATCTAGTCTATCATAGTCCAGTCTAGTTTATTGTAACTATTATTAGACTATGATAGACAACGCTGGACTATAGTGCCGTGTTGTCTATCATATTCTAGTCTAGTTTATTATAGTCTAGTCCAGGGCTTTTCAATTCCGGTCCTCGGGCCTCCCTGTCCTGCATGTTTTAGATGTTTCCCTTCATCATCACACCTGATTCTAATTAATGGTCCTAATTAGCTTGTCATCAAGGCCTGCACGATTCTGTTGATGACACAGCCACTTGTATCACGGTGTGCTGATAGTCTGGTGTAGTCTAGTCGATTATAGTCCAGTCTATCATAGTCTAGTTTATTATAGTTTATTGTAGTCTTATAGTCTAGTTCAGGGGTATTCAATTGGCGGCCCGCGGGCCACATGCGGCCCGCCAGGAGCTTTCATGTGGCCCCTGGTTATATTTAAAAAAAGGGTGTGTTTGTTGGAAAAAAAAAAAATAATTTTTTTTTTTTTTTTTTAAATAATATTTTTATAGCTGGCTACTATGGACTAAAATGGTTGTGCTCAATGCTTAATATAATATTCAAATAAGGAAATCTTGGTGGAAAGTGGTGCTTTGTCATTATGGCGTGTTTTATTCAAAGTAGGTCAATATCAATTTCATTAAGTTTGCACAATGCATGGTTTCAAAATGAACTTGCATTCAAAATAATATTTCTTTATCTGAATATTATATTTAACATTCACAATTACTAAATCTGGAGACAATTAATACATAATTCATATGTAAACTAGATATATTCAAATGTATAATACAAATGTATTATATTTACATAAGTCTTCGTCTTTGAGTGCAAAATACATTTTGAAAACCCCCACATTTTCAAATTGTGCGGCCCTCTCCATACAGTCCTTTTGCAGATGTGGCCCCCGGCCGAATCTAGTTGAATACCCCTGGTCTAGTTTATCATCTAGTCTAGTTTATCATAACCCAGTCTATCAGTCTAGTTTATTATAGTCCAGTGTTTATTTTAGTCTTGTCTAGTCTATTGTAGTTTAGTCCAACATAATCTAGTGTAGTTTTATAGTCTAGTTTATTATAGTTCAGTCTATTATAGTTTAGTCTATTATAGTCCAGTGTTGTCTATTATAGTATAGTCTAGTCCAACGTAGTCTTATTGTGTAGTTTATTATAGTCTAGTCTAATCTATTATAGTGTAGTTTATCATAATCTAGTCTATCATAGTCTAGTCTAGTTTATTATAGTCCAGTGTTGTTTGTTTTATAGACTTGTTTAGTCTACCCTAGTCTAGTTTTGTAGTTTAGTTTATTATAGTCTAGTTAATCTAGTCTAGTTTATCATAGGCTAGTCTAATCCAGGGGGTCAGGACCAGCTCCGTGATTTAGAGGTGATGGATGTGGAGCTACTGTGGACCAAAGGCCAGTTGAGAAAATAAAAACAGGAAGTGGGAGCCGTTCCTGGGATACGGCCTCGCTCAGCCGAAGCTGTGAAACTGCTACAAACGACCCCCAAACTGTCCCTTCTGGAGGAAAGAAGCCCCACGTCAGTAAAATGAAGCTAGTTTCTGGTTTGTTCCTGACGAGCCTCAAAGTGGCCGTTAAAGCCGTACAGATTTATAGACGTTTGTCCAAACGTGTGACCTCTGACCTCTTTGCTGCACCTGACCAAACTTCTCCTCACTGGTCATTAAGTGTTTGTTGCTTGTGTCTCCTCAGGGCCGCGTGAAGCCGGAGAACTGCTCCGTCATGTAAACCCCTGAAAGCACCGCCGCCTGC
The DNA here is from genome assembly GCF_033807715.1 of Cololabis saira. Lineage (NCBI taxonomy): Eukaryota > Metazoa > Chordata > Actinopteri > Beloniformes > Belonidae > Cololabis > Cololabis saira. The sequence goes on along the minus strand of NC_084589.1, from coordinate 36,990,409 downwards.
AGACCAGAGGACCGTCGTTTTCTACCGTCGTCGGGATTTTTGTCTTTGTTGTTGTTTTTTTTTTTTTATACAACTGTTTTGTACTCTGAATAATCTGTAGTTTAGATTTTATCCCTGGGTTTCGGTTAAAGGGCACAGGACCATCATGTTCTGCTTTCATTTCGTTCCCACGCTTCGCTCACGCTAGCTGTCACGCTCCGACGGGAGACGAGGTTTCACGTTCGGGCGTCTCCGCCGCCGGACAGACGCGAGGGGAGTGACTTCTCTCTCTCTTTCTCTCTCTTTTTTCTTAGAATTGTCTTAGAAAGTCTGCGTTTACGATTGATATTTGTTTGGTTTGGGATCTGCGTTCGTACGCGACAGAGTGGGGTCCCGTACGTAGCCGTGGTGCGCACAAAGACAATAGTTTGGGAGGAATGTATTCGTATGTCGCATCTATAGAAATGCTGGATTGGGGGGGGGGGGTCGCCGCCTGGTACCTGCAATACCACGTCCGGCCACACGGCGGCAGCATCTCAAACCTGTTATTCCAGCACCGCCGTGTGGCCGGAGGTGGTATTGCAGCACACGGCTGCTCCCAAATATCTATTTTTTTACCATTTTGTTTCTCTCTAAACGGCTCTTTTTATCCTAATCATGACATCAGAGTATTTTTTTACGTGCAGCCTCGTCGTAGCGACACACACAGGTCTGTATTTGACGTATTTTTTCATGCCGTCGAACCAAATCAGCGACAGATAAAACTGTCCCTGTAGTCGTTCGCGTTGGAAAGCACTTATTTTTCTTCCCCAGATTGAAAACACGAACGTGCCTTCGGAGGACGGACGAGGCCTCGGCCGCCTCACATGCTCCTCACGCGGCCGTCTTGTGACTCAGCCGCTTCGCGCCGCTTCTGAGAGAAAAAGCGCTCCCTTTTTCCCCCTTTTCCTTCCCTTTTCCGCGTCGTGGCTTTGCAAATCCCTCGGCGTGATCGTGTGGATCGAGGGGGTCGGGGCGCTGCTTTTAACGGGGGCCTCAGCAGTTATTATGCACAGCCGCTAGATCTGTACTCTAGTCCGGCAGCTCGAGTCGCTTCTGCTCCGCCGGAGAGCTCACCAAAGCATTTATGGGAGATACTTGACGGCACTCGGGTTGTTTTTTGTCCTTTAAAATCCCCAAAGTGCCTTTAAAAGTCCAGACTCTCTGCAGTTTGACCTCCGTCTCGCCTCTACGGCACAAAGCGGAGAGTGAAGTTTTCAGGAAATCCTCCGACCGTTGCACAAAGGTTCTCTAAACTCCTCCCACTCCGCGTTCAGGGTTTCGCGGAGGCCGTTTTGGATTCGTCGTAATCTTCGTCCTGTACAGCTTTTTTTAGTTTCTGCCTCCGCCGTCTCCTGAACGCTCCGTCTTCACGTCTCCGCCGAGCTCTCGTCTCTCCGCGACTCAAAACACAAACCCAAAGCTTTTGATGCCAAAGTTGTTCTGGGGATGGGGGGGTTCGTCACATCATGACTATTAAATGCTATTAAATAATGGAAAAGTCATAAGTTTGAATTGATGTATTGTTTCTTTTTCTAAAATCCTGATTAAAACCTATTTTTTCCAGTGATTCGTGGCTGTGATTGTTTCCCTGGATGCAGAACGTTCCCGTTATGAAAAATGCAGACGTCTTTTATTTACACGTTACACACTTATCCACAGTTACATTCAAAAATACATGCTTGTATTTAAAAAAAAAAAAATAGGAAAAAATAGCATTTACAGCACAAAGTACATTCTTACTCATTAATGCCTTGAACTCATCAGAGTCTTGAACAAACAAGTCACAGCTCTCGTTTTTACAAAAGACCAAACCGGCTGATGGAGCCAAACTAAACCTGTTGAACGTTAAAGGTCAAGAATTAGGACGCAGTGCCATCTAGTGGCAGAAACGAGCAACACGTCCTCCCCACAAACCCAGAGCTCCAGCAGACCCTGAAGACGGTGCTTGTGCTTCCCAAGTCCTGCAGCGACACACGGCGTCTTCACAAACCACGTAAAGGAAAATATTCTTTATTTCATCGTAAATGTTACATGATTGGAGGTTTACTGATGTCTCCTCTGGGTGAAACTGTCTCTCTTACTGCCAGTGGCTTTAAATATGGATTATTTTGCAAAAAAATGGGAATTGAAGGATGGAAATCACTTTTTAATTTGAAGGAGACGATTTAAAACGTCAGCTGGAGAGATTTAGTGCAGAGGGGATGAAGCAAATAGTTTGGTGAGGACGAAATTCACCGTAGTCCATCTGGGAGCAGTAAAGGTGTACTTGTTTTTTTTTCTCTGCATTTATTTAAAATAATGACACCGCGGACCTAAATGTTTGACCTGCTAATGACCAGATGATTGACAGCATCAGAAAACTCATTTTCCAGGTTATGAACGTGTCACGCATCAGTTTTAACCATCTGTTCCAACGGAGCGACATCACGATTCGTTACTCGTCCTTTTTCTTGCCTCCTTTGGGTGAACTGGCAGTGGAGATGCTTTCATTGGCTCATAGTCCCATTTTTGGGGAAGTTTAATTACAGAGGACAGAATTTGTACGATCCCTTTACTGTAAATGATTTTAATCCAGTTAAAGCCATTCTATTTAGTAATTCCACTTCTGACCACATGGAGGCAAAGCGGTCTGTTGCGTTGACGACAGCGCCGCTAACCATCACTACTTCTTCCTGTGATGTGCTGCCCCCGTGTGTCCAGAGGTGGTACTGCCACATAGAGCCGCTTTAACCCTGTACAACATCCTAAACTACGGCTAATCCTCTACATTCACGTGAAGCTGAGAGTATATTCATCTCTTTATGTACAAAGTTCTGCTCCGACAGCAACAACAGAGCCGGTCTGGAAGCAACACTGGAACAAATACACGGAAAACTCTGCCGTCGTGTCACGACCGCAGCTGAGTTTTTCCAGGAGCAGTTCAACGTGGAGTTCGTCCAAAGCTGCCAGATGTTGTTTTTTTCTTTCCTCAAAGCGTTTTGGAAAAAGTAATGAACCCAAATAAACTCAGAAAAGCAGAAAGAAAACTCAAAACAGTTGCGTTAGATGATGGAAGCAGGAGAAACGTGCCTGAAGGCCGCCCTCCGTCACCGGCCGTGTGTGGAGGGGGGGCCGGTACCGCTCAGGTACCGCTCAGGGCCCACTAGGGGGCGGCGTCGTGTTAAAGGAGGGCGACCACAGTTCACGCCTCGGCCCCTGCACCTGCAGAGCCTTCGGCTCCTCACTGTCCCAGAGACGAGGAGGAAACGCTGCCGACGGTCCGACGCCCCGACCGTCACTGAAGGGCCCGTCGGGGGGACGGGACCGGGGAGGGGGGGCGGCGCAGCGGCGGCAGGTCGTAGTGGCCGGGGATGTGGCTGTTCACCGGGAGGTCGTAGTGGCCCTGGGGGTCGTCGGGGGGGGCGTGGCCCAGGGAGCTCTGACGCTCTGCACAGAAACAGTCACGTCTTTTTCAGTTTTTGAACCAGTCTGTGCCTTTTTAAAAAAAAATCTAACACAATTTATAAACAAGAACACACATTTATACAAACTACTAGTAGAGGAAATACAATATAAGAAAACAGAACATATTTTGGGAGGTATCATGAACAAGAGAAATACACACAACCAATAAGGTAAACATAAGTCAAATTAATAACAAATTAAATCTGCAAGCAGCGATGAACGGGCCCTCGAGCATGCAATTTTCACCAATAAAGGTCAAGGACTCAAAACTAAGTCCGATGACACCACCCATGACTCTTTATGTCAAACCATTCAAAGGTTAAAATAGGAAACCAAAGAAAATCCCCACAATTGTCACCAATCTGACACAATTTCTCACCCGTCATCGGATCAGTTATTGATTATAGGAACTTAAATCCTCTATAAATCTGCTGCTTCTGTGTCTAAAAGTGGGTGTTAAACAGAAGAAGCTTGTAAAAGTGTGCGTCTCACCTCTGCGCAGCGCGGCCGCGTGGAAGGGCGGCGGGCTGATCTCGGTGTAGGCGCGCTCCCGCGGCACGGCCGCCTTCATCTCCATGTAGCTGCTCTCCACGGGCCCGAAGGGCGGCCCGGGCAGGTCCTTGATGGTGGCGTACGGGTTCTCGCTGTTCAGGGAGCTGCTGCTCGCCGCCAGGCTCTCCTTCAGCTCTGTGAACATGGTTAGCAGTTAGCGGTTAGCGCTCACGTCTCAAAAGAGTAGAAAACAAAAATGCAAGTAAAATAAGTCTAGACATTGCTCGTTATTTGTTATTCTAATGTAATAATTCCTCTCCTTTTCTATGCTCCATTATGTGAATTTAAATGCTTAGTTTATTTTGTTATTCAAATGCACCTTTTAATTCTTAGAGTGCCTTGTTTTTTGTATTCCTTACAAGAATTCCCTATTTTTATTTTACTTTCTTTTCATATTGCATTTAAATTTATATTTGTCCATTATCCTCTTTGAGAGTTTGTATATTTTCAATAAAGTTTTGTTAAAAAAAAAAAAAAGTTAGCGGTTAGCGATCATGTGGCGCACTGCAGCCAAATTCCTCAATAATTTCAAGCTTTTGTTTGTCCGTTTTTTTTTTTTTAATATGGAAACAAAAATAAAGCTGCTCCGTTTCCCAGATCGAGACACTTAAAAGAAAATCGAACTTTAATTTCATTTCAAAACATCTGTCCTTGTTTCTGTTCAATTAAACGTCTGGGGAGATTTAACGAGCTCAAACCTGGGAAAACAAACGCATGTGAAAAGCAAACACGGAGACGCGCATGCGCCGCCGACGTCATTCCCCAGGTCGTTTCTTTGCAGCGCTTGTTTTCCTGCTCTCTGTTGACATTTCTGTTTACTTTTTTGGCCTGAGAGGAGCTGGTGCATCAGCCCTCCAACATCCTGCAGCAGCTTTCTGACTTTATCCATGTCTCTTGTATTGTAATGTTGTCTGGACCAGCACCTGTCGCACATATCTGCACAAACTTTATTTACTTCAAAAAAGATTTGATGAATAACATCTCAAACCTGGTACCCAGCACTCCATCCCTCTTTGTTTTTAAAAAAAAGATTAAAAAACAAACTCATAGCTGAGATGTAAACAGCTGCTGACCCAGTACCATCAACGTCTCTACATGTACATTATACAAGTACACTGTATATACTATATATCCAGATGCTCTTTGTTTTGGTTTATGCTACATTCTGCTTCTTTTACCATATTTTTTATGTCTATTTTAACTATTATTTAATCATCTTGTTTTTTTTCTAAAGTATTTTTTGTTTTACTGTCTGAAGTGTATCATAGAGGGGCGGTCACTCGATAAGCCCTCTCAGGTGTCTGACCTCTCCAGCACATTTTCTTTTCTTTTTTTTTTTATTTTCTCTAAACACATTCCATTGTATTTTTTTGTTCTCTTCTTCTTTCAAAAATGTGTAAATAAATAAATAAATAAATCAAAGGACTTTCACAGTGTTTAAAATGTTCATAACTTAATCAGCTGTTACAGAGAGTTAAATAAATGCTATTGTTTTTATTCCGAAAGGAAATTAAAGTGCCGATTTTGAATTGTACGTAGTATCAAAGTCAGCACTTCCAGGTCTGATTGTGTCACCTGTGTCTTAATTTACCGTCCCGTTATTATAATTTAACAACCATGAAGTTAACTGAGAGACTGGAGGGCAATACCAAGTATCCCTCCGCCTGCTGCAGCAGGATGTGAGAGGGAAAGCTGCTGCCAGTCATTTACCATTTTGGTTTGACTACAGTCTCTGGTCCTGGTCTTGTCCCGGGTCTCTCAGTCCCGCCAGGTCTCAAACTCGGATAATTGAGATGCCGTTGCACCAAGGTGACAGAATCTTGTATCACCAGTTCTTCAGTGTAATTTGACTACCATATTTTCCGCACTATAAGGCGCACCTGTAAGCCTTTAATTTTCTCAAAAACCGGCAGGGCGCCTTATATATGATCATTACGGTAATTTCTGTTACTGTAGTCAGGGGGATTGTGGGTACTGTAGTTGGTGTCGCCGAAGTAACGGCTCTAAAAACGTCAGGAATCGTCACAGACGTTCAAGACAACAGCAGCAACGCTCACTCGCATAATGGCGACTTTGAAGAGACGGAGCAAAGCTGGTTTTTATTTTGTTAATAAAGTTTGACATACAGTACTTTTTATTCTTGTTTTTTTTTTACATTTGCTGTAGGATTTTGCATTTCCTGTAGCGCAGCTCCATCAGGTAGATATGTAACTCAACCCCAGCCACTATAGTACGGTATCTTACCATATATTTAGGTTTCATCTCCAAATTCAGTCCAATTTAAATCAGTAACATTTACTATTCATGACTTTTCTGAGGTGGAGAGGGGTGTTGGAGCTGGTTATTCTGTTAGATACTTTGGGACTAGTTAGTAGTCGTGTCAATCCTTAAAAGCACTGGAGTCAATCCTCCAATAGTGTAGAAATAGCGGTAGTGCAGTCGCCACACATATCTGATCTCAGCTGATGGATGAAGACATTTATAGTGAGTTCAACATCATCATCCACTTCTCTGTGTTATTGAGCTGCAGTTGAATACAAGCTCATATGGAAACTAGCTGAACCAGGATGGAGCTGATGTTCTACAATCACACAGGATCAGGACATTACTAGGTTTGTTTCTGGTCTTGAACTGAACTAGTCTTGGTCTCGGTCTTGGTCTCAGTTCTTGACTACAAGTCTAGGAAACGGAGGGAAAATGGATGAAATACGGCGGTGAATTACCTTTGTTATAATACTTTCCGAGGCTGGCGCTGTAGCTGTAGCTCCGGTCGATGCCAAACGCTCCTGCAGACGGTAAAACACAACGTTTTTCATTCAGGTTCGAATTAATCAGGAGCAGGAAAAGCTGCTTCGGATAAACAGACAAATCAACACCAGGTGAGTGTCTGCTCCTGCCAGCGCGGCGCGCCGTTTATACGAGGTCGTCGGCGTTTACGGCCTCATATCAGGGGATTTATGGGAGAGAGAGAGAGGCCTGATAAACTGGAGGAGAGAGAGGAGGTAAAACCTCAGCTGACAGATAACAGATCTGCTTCTGCTGTTCACTTTCCTCTTCCTCTACCAAGAACCAACGCACTAAAGAGGCTACGATGTATAGAGCAGGAACATACTGGAATAAGCTTCCACCACATTTAACCATGATAAACAATAAAGCTAGATTCAAAAATAAATCAAGAAAAGCAGTAGCAAGGAAGTCTATGGAAGAGTATTATAGTATTATAGAGTATTAGAGTATTATATTATTAAAATAAAAATATTTTAGAGGAGGAATATTTTTTTTTTTCATTATGCACTTCGAGAAAATTGTCAAAATGTTGAGAAAGGCGAAATTTCGAGAATGTTGAAGTAGAATTTCGAGAAAAAATCTCAGAAACAAACACCAAATACGAATCTAAAACTACTTCAATATAATTGGTTAATGCAGACATACATAACTCCTATCAAATTAAATAAATATAACAGTAATACACCTGACAATTGCTTTAAATGCAATGAGGTTCAAGGAACATTTTTGCATTGTGTTTGGGAATGTGATAAAATTAAAAAATTCTGGAGGGAGGTGATTATTAAAACTGTGCTTATTCTGTCCTGCATGAATATCCCACTGGAGCCTACCTTGTTATTGCTGCATTTATATCCAAAAGATCTTAATTTGAAACCCCAAGAACATAAATGTATTGATTTCGCTATATTGCAGCGAAACGGATGCTCCTACAATCGGTGCTTGGATCAAGGCACTGGCACAATGTAGGTCAATGGAGAAAATAACTTATACACTAAAAAATAAACTTGGGATGTATGAAGAAATCTGGAAACCATTTGATCAATTTATTAAAAAAGGAGACATAGGGGCGCTTCTACGGGAGGACAATGCAGGGCAGGATACCTAAGAAGGAATCTGGAGGATGACAGGAAAAGGGTAATTTTTGATTATTTTGTTTAGGTTATGTATATCTTTATATATATATATCTTTATATCTTTATCTTTTTCCTACAGGTACCACTGGACTGTGTTGTTATTTGGTACTGTTATTAGGTACCAACTTTGGATTGTATAACAAGAAATATGTAAAGAGAGAAGGGATGTGGGATGGGATGGGGGGGGGTTAAAACTGTTAAGTCAGAACTATATGTGAAATGTCCTTTATTATAATATTCTGTTTGTAAATGAAAAAACAAAGATATTGTTAAAAAAAAAAAAAATTTTGAGAAAAAAGTCGAAATGTCGAAAATAATGTTGAAATGTTGAGAAAAAAGAAAAGAAAAAAGTCGAAATGTCAAGATTAATGTTGAAGTACAATTTCGAGAAAAAAGGCGAAATTTCGACTTTATTCACAAAATTTCGACATTTCCTCTTTTTTCTCGACATTTCCACTTTTTTCTCGAAGTGCACAATAAAAAAAATCTTCCCCTCTCAAATATTCTTTCTCCTGCATGGCCCTAATACTCTTCCGTATAAGTTAGTTGGTTTATTCTGAAATTCTGAGTGTGTAAAATGGAATAATTTAATAAATAAATAAATAAATGGCGGACGGACCTGACTCTTTGCGGGACTCGTGATGCTTCCAGTCGGCGGGCAGCGTGGCGTTGGTCTCCACCCCGAACAGGCCTCGCCGCTCCCTGGCGGCGTTCTTCACGCTGCAGAACAGCTGGTTGTTGGTGTTCTGCAGGAACGACAGAGCGACATGAGCCAGGGAGGTGTGGAGCATCACCTGAGGAGGCGAGGAGGAGGAGAGGGAGCCCACCTTGATGACGCGGTCGTGGTTGTTGGGCAGGTGCGGCAGCGGAGGCCGGTTCTGGCTCAGCGTGTGGTAGCTGGGGTTGGAGTAGTAGTGGTGGTAGCCGTGAGGAACATCTGCAGGACGGAGACGGATATCTGCAGCTGTTAAATTACGTACGAGGAGACAGCTGCAACATCATCATCACAGAAACGCTGCATCACCGCTGGTTCATGGGAAAGAGCCTCGCAGCCCAGTTTACAAGGCAAATAATCCTGATAATGGTTCAAATTGGCTGGAATCACACGCTCCACCTGGAAAAATGTTTATTTATCTGTTTGTGTTGTCAGGGAATACATCATCTTGGATTCTGTTGTTTTTATTATTCCTATCGGTCGTCTCCCCCCCCCAAGATTACGAAAGAAAATAACTTGGAACAACTTTTCCACCAAACCGGTTCCAGGGCTGGTTCTGGTTCACAACTCTTTCAACTAGGAGCCAGCCGAGAACCAGTTTGTTTTTCCACCTAAGGGGAGCCACGTCATTACGTCACTGCAAACGTCATTTACGTCGCTCCGTTTGTGTGAAAGTTGAAGCAACAACAAGATATTTGCTCTAATAGGACTTGGTCCACGTAGCACCTCCGTGGACACATCTCTAATGGCGCTTTTCCACTAGCACCTACTCAGCTCGCCTCAACTCGGTTTGGTTCTTTTCCACTAGGGGTCTAACGTGCAGAGTAGATACTTTTCTGTATCTATTCTGCTGAGGTTCTAAGCGGCTGAGTCGGCTGTATCTGACGTCATCACACTACAGGCCACCGATTGGTCGGGGGGTTGGAGTCAGACGTCTGAGTCAAGATGTGACATCAGTGAAAGAGAGACTCTGACGGCTTCTTGTTCATTTTATTTGACCAGCAATGGCAACAAACGTCTGTTCTGGTCTCTGAGGTGCAGATGTTCATAAACCTGGTGGCTGAGGAGATAATTAAAAAGGGATCTAGACGGCGATAAGGAACGACAAGATCCACCAGGAGCTCTGTCAATTCTGTCAAAGAAATTTAGACAATCTAAAATAAATTAAAAAGAGTTGTGCTTGAAGCTTCTCTCACTCTCATCTCTCACAAGCTTCAGACCCAGCAGCTCATATATCATCTCCTCCAGGTTCTACATCTTTAGTGTTGTTGTCTTCTTCGTTTAGATACACAATCAAATACGTCCCAGCAGCTTCGCTCCAACCTCCTACTTCTGCTCCAGGTGCTGAATTGTAGTGGAAAAGAAACCAGGCCAAGTTGAGCTTAGTAGGTTCTAGTGGAAAAGTGCCATAAAAGACAGGTCGTCTCCTCCTCAGACCACTGCTGCTTTGCTGCATCCAGATTCATTCTTACTTGAAAATGTCTCCGTCTCCCAGTCTTGTTATTGCCGTTGGTCTTAACAACTCCCCCCCCTCTGGTTACATAAGCGGTTCTTTCCTCTAGTCCAGCAAAGAGTTGGTGCTACCTTGGAACCGGTTCTTCTGTCCCGGAACCAGTTCTTTGTCAGTGGAAACAGAAAGCCTGGTTCCAAACTCAGTACTGGCCCAGAACCAGAACCAGCCCTGGAACCGGTTTGGTGGAAAAGGGGGTATGAGAGGGGGAATCCGAGGTTCGGGTTCGTCGTTAATAACGTCGTTATCAGACCTGCAGCACATTCCTGAAAATGTGATTTAAAAGTATTTAAAGGGAGATTTCAGAGTTAAATCAACCCCAGATCGATGGTAAAGAGTTGAAACTCTCTTTAGAGACCGAAATGATGCGAACTGAAGCAGCTTTGGGGTCAAATGTAGAAAGTGTTTGCAGCAGGAATCCGGTTGCCGTGGTAACGGAGCCACGTCCCGGTATGTTAAACCTCGGACAGACATCCCATCTATAGATGAGTGGTATAATATAATTCATGATATATTTGTGATGGAAAGAATTACTTTCTCAATGAGGCTGCAGCAATCTAAATTCAAAGACATCTGGGAGCAATCGAAAATGTATATTTCCCTGAAACGCCCTGCTTTTGTTTAATTTCCTTTTCTCTTACCTTTTAAATAAGATTTGTTTAAGTATCTATTTTCTTGTATTACTATAATAGAAAAAAAACACATGTTCATGTGTTCTGTTTATAACAGGTTTTGTGAATGGGAAAAAAAAAAAAAAAAAACAACCCTCGGATGAGGCTGAAAGACAGTTCTAGTTAGATCACAGACACAGGTTTGTAACGGACCCGGACCCGGACCAGGACCAGGACCAGGACCAGGACCCGGAGAGGAGGACCCACCTGGGACGGCGTACTCGGAGTTGACGGTGCGGCTGGTGGAGAAGGACACGGTGGGCGTGGTGTTCTGCTTGTCCTTCTGCCGGCGGCGGTAGAGCAGCAGCAGCGTCAGCAGCAGCACCACCAGCAGCACCAGCACCACGATGCCGCTGATGGCCCCCCACGACTCCTTCTCCCCGGGGGGCAGGGGGACCATGACGCTCCCCGCCAGCTCCGACGAGTCTGAGGAGACCATGTAAATGACTTATCAAGACAACAAATCCCACAAACAACAACTCATTGCTTATTTAACCAAAACTGAAACGAGGTGTGAAACCTCTGAAACAATCTCAGTTCTGCCAAACCTGGTTCTGTCCGCCTCGGTCAGACTTTTCCACTCTGGTAGATACAGAAGACTCTAATTTGAGTTTACAACATATTTATTTTTCTGCATTTCTCCCCGTCTTTTTCTTTTCCGACACATTGGGTTTTCTTTTCCTCTCTGTAGGAAAGTGTATCCAAAGATGGTTCTTCTTCTTCTCCAGCCCCAGAGCAGATCCCCACGTTTCTCTATGTAAGTTTGTTTTTAATGGACGTGAACCTAGAGCTCTGCGTTAACGGCATCAGCCTCTAACTCTGCAGCTGCATCTTCTGGATCTGATTCCCCGCTGCAGCGACTGGGATTGAGGACGTGACGTCACCCAGTAGAACTAAACCAGAGGAAACTACTGAAAACATGGACATTAAGGATCTTTGGTAGAACATTTTGTCTCATTTTGGTCAACGAAAATGAAGACACATTTTAGCAGAGTTTTTATTTTGTAATCTACATTTTAGTCTCGTTTTTATTCGTCGACGATACTGCATTATATATTTAATTATCGTTAACGTCACATGACCAGCATTTTCGTTGCGTCTCGTCTCGTTTTCCTCCGTTATAAAGGTTCGTTGACGATGATATTAAGTCATAATTTTCATTGATGAAAGCAACTTTACACTCTGGTCTCATCGCTCCAGAAGCTCGGGGGACATCGGAGCCGTTCAGGGCCCCCGGGAAGGACAGAACCAGGGAGGTTGTGTTGGAAAAGATGGAAAAATATCAACCCCTCTAAACTGATGACTGATGTCTTTCCTTCTTAGCATTGTGTTATTAGACAGCTGGAGGCTCCCGACCAAACCGTCTGTTTACATAGAGGCGCCGTGAGTCTGCATCCGTCTGGTTTTCGGACCCGGTAAATGGTCTCCGTGGCAACACTCAGTGAGTTTACATGGGAAGTTTAATTCCTCTTTAATTCAGAATTTAAATTAAATCCAATTTAAAATGAGTAAAAATTACCATATAAACACCTAATTCCGAATGAAAATGGCCATTCTGAATTAAACTTAATTCCGCAGTAAGTGGCTGGTTTATTCCGATTTTAAATCCGAATAGAATGATTCTGCGATCATGTAAACACTGGCTGCGTCCGAAATCGCATACTTCCACCCTAATGAGTATGCAAAATGAGTATGCGAGATTTTTTAGTGCGTCCGAAACATTAGAACATACTCAATAGTATGCTCTATCCATACTCATTCCGGAGAATTTTTTTAGTGTGGATTGATGGACACTAGCCGAGCAGAAACTTCCCACAATGCAATGCAGCGGCGTTTGGTTGCTAAGTGATACGTATAAGTATAACATTAAATAATTTTATTATATAATATTAATAATTATAATATTCGTATATAATAATATTATATAATGTCCTCTTGTTTCGGACAGAATAAACGGGAAAGAGCGTGCTGCTACTGCTGCTGTGACCCCCCCTCCCTACGGCAGGAAGCCGATCAAATGTGTTTTCAATGTAAACCCCAATTCTGAATTACTATTTCCATGTAAACTCAAAGGAAAATAGTTTAATTCGGAATTATTTAATTCGGAATAATCGTTTTCCGAATTAAAAAACATCATGTAACCGTGGCCACTTACTGTTCAGGCAGGCGGCCCCCCAGTAGCCGGGGCGGCACACGCACTCGCCCGTCTCCCGCAGGCAGGTGTCGCTGTTGGGGCAGTGTCTGGAGCAGCTGTGGTTGCAGCGCGGGCCCCACAGGCCGTCGGGGCAGGGGTCGCTGCAGCGGGGCCCTGTGGGGAGCAGGAGGTGAGGACCTGGTCTCTGGTTTATGTCCCCCCCACTTCAGTCCTGGTTCTGCTCTCCTTGATTGTTTTCATAAAGCTTCTGTCTCGGATTTACTCCGAATTTACTGTATTTTCACGAGTTTCCCATATTTGTTTTGGCGTTTTTGGACGTTTGGGGTCACGCTTTTCCGTGTCGCTACCTGTTATTTGACTCCGGCCACAGGAATAGTTTTGATAAGTCATTCCAATTTAAAGCTTTATTAGGTTTGTCAATTTTAGGGGTCCTTTATACTGCAATGTCTCCCCCTTCTCCTCTCTACCCATTTCCTGTCTATCTCATTTCTCAATAAAGGCCACTAGTGCCACAAAAACCTTTAAAAAAAAAAAAGATTTTTCAACGTTAGAAAAACCAAACACACATTTAAGGTTTAGAAAGTTTTTAAGAATGAGGTGAAATTCTGATTAATGCTGATTTAATGCTCATAATCCCAATATCAATGCTCTGTTGCTCATTGAAAGGTGTATTTTTTTTTCTATAAATTCTATTTATGGCACTGCATTTTTATTTTTATCTTTTATCTTAAAATGGGTGTTTTATTTGTATATGACAGGCAAGCCCGGATTACCCAATGGGCATTATGGGCGGGCGCCCAGGGGCCCACGCGCATCAGGGGGCCCATGGCCGAGCCTCTTTTTTTTTTTTTTTTTTTTTTTTTTATTTATTTAATTTATTTTTTTTTTAGGGATTGGGGCAGCTAGAATTGGAGAAACCCGTAGACTGTATATAACCAATAAAAATCACGTTGATTTTTTATTTACTAAAATGGAATGTTTTGATTGGTCAAACAGCTAGCAGTCGGACGTCACTGTCCTTATAAACGCAGCATTGACAGCTCCGAGTTGTGGGAGTGTAGGAGTTTGATTGGAGAAAGATGAGTGAGAGAAGCGGTTGTAGTAAAAGAAAGCAGAAAAGAGAAAAGGAGGAGAGGGAGGAAACTTTTTTAAAAAGTGTGCCTTCCATCCACAACTTTTTTTCAAAGAGAAGCAGGGATGAGGAGGAAGAGCCGTCATCGGCTCCGCCGGTACAGCCACCACCGCGCCAGCTCCGCCGGAGCCGGTCCTGCCGCCGGGTCCTCCGGAGGAGGATGCCGGACAAAGCGCGACGCAGCCGGTTGCTAGTTGTAGCCACAGCGCGCCGGGGGATGCTGCTTGTTGGATGTACAAGCCTCGTACATCCAACAAGCAGCATCCAACAAGCAGCATCCAACAAGCAGCATCCCCCGGCGCGCTGATGGCCATTGAGTCTCAGCTCGTCAAGAATTTGGACTTTGATGAGATTGTGACTGAGTTTGCTAGTAAGAAAGTCTTTCTGAGAGAGTGATCATGAGAAAAGAAGATGGGAGTAAAATGGACAAAGAGCTGAGAAGGAGAAAGAGAGAGAGAGAGATGAATGTGGGAAAAAACATTTAGAAAAAAAGAAGAAAAAAAGAGAGATGAACCAGAAATGAGAGCCACATTGAAACACAGAGGAGGAGGAGAAGAGAGAGAGAGAGAGAGCGAGAGACATTGAAACACAGAGGAGGAGAGGAGAGAAAGAGAGACATTGGAATAAAGAATAGGAGGAGAGGACAGAGAGAGACATTGAAACACAGAGGAGGAGGAGAGGAGAGAGAGAGACAATTAAACACAGAGGAGGAGGAGAGGAGAGAGAGAGAGACAATTAAACACAGAGGAGGAGGAGAGAAAGAGAGACATTGGAACAAAGAATAGGAGAAGAGAGAGAGAGACACACAGGTATTATGTGTGTGTGTGTGTGTGTGTGTGTGTGTGTGTGTGTGTGTTTTAGTGTGTTAGGACAACCTATATTACATTTATTTTTCATTTTTATTTAATATCATAAGGCTTTTAGTCCAGTTGACCAGTGCTATTTTGCATCCTTTTAGTATTAGCAGAACATGATGACAGCCACACTGAAACAGAGATGAGAAGGAGAGGAGAGAGACAGACAGGAATGAGACAGCCACAGGTATTTTGTGTGTGTATGTGGGTTTGTGTGTGAATAATGTAGGAATCTGACTCTGAATCCACAATCTGGACTTGTGGAGATGAAGCAGCTTTTGTTTGCAAATGGTAATGAGTAACAATATGCTGATAGTCTTGATATTGTAGCTGCTTGCTGAGGAAAGCATAGTTGCAAGTATGTGTAAATCCTGTATGATGGAGGATATCTACAGGTGCCGATTTTGTCCATTGTAATCATACAGACAGTACCCTATCAGTGTAAATCCTGTATAAGCTACAGGTGTTTCCAACAAATAGCAGTCCAGAATTCAAAACCCAGTTTGTTTGCATGTTTGTGTGTGTTTTCGGGGGAGAGGGGGGGCCCATCAAGAATTTCTGCCCAGGGGCCTCTGCCCTCTTAATCCGGGCCTGATGACAGGGCTGAGTAAATGAGATGGAGATGTCAATTTCCCAGAAGGAACCTCCCAGAGGGATTAATAAAATCGTCTGAATCTGAAATAAGGTCATTTTTGTGCTGTTTAAATATTGGGATGTGCACATTTAGATTAGCAAGACATCCCAACGCACTTTTTATGGCCGCAGCAGCAGTTTCTGCAGGAATCTTCTACAATTTCTACAGAAATATTTTTGCATATTTGCACTTTTCTTTTATCAAAAGCATTCCCAAAACATATCCTAATAATAAAAAATTAGCTCCCAAAAAAATTCTCCTGAATTTCCCCTCTGGGGATCAATAAAGGACTAACTTAAAGCAAACTTGCATTAACCAGGAGGGGGATCTGACTTCAGACGTTCTTCTTTCTCGAAATTGTACTTCAACATTAATCTCGACATTTTGACTTTTTTCTCGACATTTCAAGTGCATAATGAAAAAAAAATCTTCCTCCTCTAAAATATTATTTTTATTTTTCTCCTGCCTGGCCCTAATACTCTTCTGTAAAAACCTGTGGCTCCCTCCGTTCTTCATCTTCTTCTGTCCTCTGTGATGCAGAGCCGGCGGGCCGCGGTCACTTACCCCTCCAGCCTGGCAGACAGTGGCACTCCCCGCTGGTCGCCTGGCAGCGGCTGGCGTGAACACAGTCGCACCTCTTCAGGCAGCCGGGTCCGAACGCGCCCATCTGCACAGCAGAACCAGAGCCAACGGGCAGAGAAACGGTCAGGGGAATCTCTCCGACACGCCGCCAACTCAGTCACGGTCGGAGCAAATACTACAAGACTCGGGGGGATGTAGATGAAAACATTACAGACGGGGAGGACGGGCCGGACACTAAAAAGTCCTGAATCATCCCCACGGTGTGTGAATAACGTGATTTAGAAGGAAGGAGGTTTGTCTGCTTTCGTGGAGTTAATAATGTTTGGTTTACGCTCCAAGGTGACATCTGTTTTCTGGAGCTCCGGTGGCTCCGGTCCAGGAGTCAAACTGGGAGGAAGTGGAGGAGTAATTAACACTTAATGCTGCTGCTGAATAATAATCCTCTCATCTGCTTGTAATAATGTAAATTATTTCACTAGCACTTTATTTTTGCTGTTTTGGACTCCGACATGTGAATGTAGCTGCTGTCCCTGGAGGATGCTGCCCAACAAAATGTTGTTGTACACTGTACAATGATAATAAAGCTTCTTCTTATTATTATTCTTATTCTGCTTTGAGGTTTGTTCTCGGCCGACAATGTAAATGCAGTGTTTTCTGTGATGTTTTCACCAAATAATGAAATAAAACAGCAAAACAATGAATAAAAAAAGAACAATTATCACAAAATCATAAGTGTACCTTCTTGAACAAAGTAGACGAGAATTAGTAAATATAAATACCAAATGTGTTCACTGTCATGCTTGAAAAGGAGTAGAAGCAATGTGGTAAATAAATAAATAAAATAAAGTTTGATGTGATTGATGTATGTGTGTATGTGCGTAGGTATGTATGAATGAGTGTGTGTGTGTGTGTATGTGTATGTATATATACACACACACACACACACACACACATACATATATATTTATGTATGTGTGTGTGTATGTGTGTGTGCGTGTGTGTGTGTGTATGTGTATGTGTATGTTTGTGTGTGCGTGCGTGCGTGTGCGTGAGTGTGTGTATGTGTGTGTGTATGTGTGTATGTATGTATGTGTATGTGCGTGTGTGTGTGTGTGTGAAAGCGCTGCCTTCATGAACTCTGAGCACAGTGGGATTTCTTCTACCTCTGTATGTGCAGCATTATTGTGTAATTATACTTCAGAAGACGTTTCAGCGATGCGTCAGAGGACTTTATACAGTCAATGACCTCAACGACCTTCAAAAACTGTACAAGGTCAGACTACTGAAGAAAGCCCAGGCTACTCAGTAATGCGCAGTAACAGTTATTTGTATCTAATAGTTATTGTTGTATTCATTTGTCTACATTGTTTACTAATGTATGTGTACTGCTTGCTGTAAAGCAAATTAAAGCAAGCAACAAAGATCATTTTTGCTTTCGGGGTTTAGCTCATCTTTTCAATAGAACGTGTGAATACAAAAGTGACTCTTGGTAGAGAAACCTTGTAACACTTCACAATGGTTGACAGGGATGTCCTTTTACTTTGCTTTAGAAAAGATAAGCTACATCTCAAAGAACAAGCTGGTTGGAATGATGAGTCGAACTGAAGACTGATTACTGATTTATCTTTTCATATTTTTCCGATTTATATATATATATATTAAGTGTTTGTATGCACAGGTAGTGGAACTGGTATCTTCTGACTTCTAGTTTTTTTTTTTATATATATTTTTCTATTACTATTAATGCTATTATTATTATTGTTGTTGTTGTGCCTTCATGTTCTGTGTTGTTCATTGCTTGTAAAATATCAAAATGTGCAATAAACAGATGTTTAAAAAAAAAAGTGACTCTTGGTATCTTTGGACTTTATACACTGGAACTAAACTTCCTGGTCTTTTAAAGTCTTTGTTTTTTGCATCAACACAAATGTGAGTCTGTGGCGTGCGGCACTCACCGGGCACGGCTGGTCGCAGCGCCGGCCCTGCCAGCCGGCGGCACAGATACAGGATCCATCTGCGGAGTCGCACTTCGCCCCGTTGGTGCAGTGGCAGGTGGCGTTGCATCCGGGGCCCCAGGTTCCCTCGGAGCAGGGGGCCGAGCAGTCCGACCCTCGCCAGCCTGAAGGACATGAAGGACCAGTCTTTACCTTCCTCTCTAACATTCACCGGCTACCGTTGGACCACTCGGTCTTCGTTGAGGTCGTACCCTCTTTGCAGAAGCATGTGCCGTCGATCGGTGAGCAGTCCACAAAGTTTTCACAGTTGCACTCCCGGGAGCAGTTCTTCCCGAAGGTGCCACTTTTACAGGGACTCTCGCAGTGAACCCCCTGAAAAACAAACCCCATAGGAAAAGATCATCACACCAGTGGCGGCTGGTCAGTAGAGGGCGCTATCGCCGCCCCATCAAATCAAGGGAAGAAAAAGAAAAGAAAAAACATGTAAGATGCAAATAATTATTAAAAGAAGGTGTTATTTAAGTCTGTGGGTGACTCCCGTAGATTCCTCTCCGGGTTCAGAGACTCACCGTGAAGCCCGGGGTGCACCGGCATCGCCCCGTTGCGCCGTCACACACCCCTCCGTTCACGCACAGGCACGGCTCCAGGCAGCCGTCGCCATAGAAACCGTGAGCGCAGGTCTCGTTGCAGTGAAGCCCCGCCCACCCCGGCTGGCACGTGCACTCGCCTTTCATTGGGTGGCAGCTGCACAATACAAACACAGTGATAGGATTAGAGTTCTCGGACGTGTTCGCCAGAAAGAGAAAAGAAGCAGCAGAAAGTGCCGGAGAAACGTCGGTGAACGTCCTCCTCGTGGTGACGGAGCCTCACTTCTAACATCAACACATCATACTCCCCTGGAAACAAAAATAATCTCTCTGTCTGATGACATCCCAGCTGGTGGAGTCTCTGATCATAAATAAATAACCCGAACACTTGGTTTTATTATTCTTTCTGTCTCAGTCAGGGGAGCAAACCTAAGAAAAACAAATCTGCTGGTTATCAGAGCTGGGCTCAAGTTTAATCTCAAGTTTCCTCTGGAGAAACTTCTCTCTTTTCTTACATGCTTTTCTTACATCCATCATCCATTCATCCATCCATCCATTTATCCATCCATCCATCTATCATCCATTTATCATCCATTTTTCCATCCATTCATCGATCGATGCATCCATCCATCCATCCATCCAAGATGTACTGAGAGAAGTGATGTCTGCAGTCGGAGTAACAGAGGGGTTTCAGGTGAAAGTGGGGAGACTGCGTCCCTTTCTCGTTGCTATGGTGATGGACATGTTGACGTATGAGGTCACACAGGAGGACTAGGATGTTTGCGGATGACACTGTGATGTATATTGAGAGGCGGAGATATGAGATCACATGACGATGCGCTGCACGGACGAAGCCTTGCCCCGGACACTCACCTGAGAGTGTGCTTGTCCTGACAGAGGCAGCTGTGCTCGCAGTGCATGCCGTAGTTCCCGGGCGCGCACATCCTGTTCCTGCACTGCGGCCCGCTGAAGCCCGGCTCGCACAGGCAGCCGCCGTCGATGTTGTAGCAGCGCGCGCCGTTGGCGCAGTCGCACACGCCTTTGCAGTCCTGACCGTAGGTGCCGGCAGCGCACTCCTCGTTACACCTGAGACGAAACAGGGATACAACCACACGCAATGTCTGAAGTCTGATTTGTGTTACCGTCTCTGGATTTATAGATTTTGATAGTTAATGATGAGAAATCAGTGTGTGGTGACGAGCTCTGCACACCTGCTACCCGTGAAGCCCTCGGCGCAGCGGCACTGTCCGTTTTCAGGGTTGCATTTGCCGCTGTTGTGGCAAACACACTCTTCGGCACAGTTGGGTCCGAACCTTCCCGCCGGACATTTTTCCGTGCAGACGGCACCCTGCAGAGCAGCAGTGACATGATCATAATCTGGCATTTGTTGTTTTTGATCATCAGAACCTTAAAGCAGCTCAAAGGAACGTTTTCAGGTTTTAATATCTCCTCTTTGCTTGGCTGAACTCCTCTCTGGTTTCCTTCATCTCTCACTCAAAAGTCATATATACACTTTAGCCAGAGTTATCCGGCATTTATACGCAATCCACGCTTAGTGCCCATCCATCCATTTATCATCCATCCATCCATCCATCCATTTATCATCCATCCATCCATCCATCCATCCATTTATCATCCATCCATCCATCCATCCATCCATCCATCCATCCATCCATTTATCATCCATCCATCCATCCATCCATCCATTTATCATCCATCCATCCATCCATCCATCCATCCATTTATCATCCATCCATCCATCCATCCATTTATCATCCATCCATCCATCCATCCATCCATTTATCATCCATCCATCCATCCATCCATCCATCCATTTATCATCCATCCATCCATCCATCCATCCATCCATTTATCATCCATCCATCCATCCATCCATCCATCCATCCATTTATCATCCATCCATCCATCCATCCATCCATTTATCATCCATCCATCCATCCATCCATCCATCCATCCATCCATTTATCATCCATCCATCCATCCATCCATCCATCCATTTATCATCCATCCATCCATCCATCCATCCATCCATTTATCATCCATCCATCCATCCATCCATCCATTTATCATCCATCCATCCATCCATCCATCCATTTATCATCCATCCATCCATCCATCCATCCATTTATCATCCATCCATCCATCCATCCATCCATCCATTTATCATCCATCCATCCATCCATCCATCCATCCATCCATTTATCATCCATCCATCCATCCATCCATCCATTTATCATCCATCCATCCATCCATCCATCCATCCATCCATTTATCATCCATCCATCCATCCATCCATCCATTTATCATCCATCCATCCATCCGTCCACCCATACATTCATCCATCATCCATCCATCCATACATCTATCCTTCCTCCATCCATCCATCCATCTGTCCATCCATCCATCCATCCATCCATCCATCCATCCATCCGTCCATCCATCCATCCATCCATTCATTTATCATCCATCCATCCATCCATCCATCTATCCGTCCTCCATCCATCCATCCATCCATCTGTCCATCCATCCATCCATCCATCCATCCATCCATCCATCCATCCATCCATCCATCCATCCATCTGTCCATCCATCTGTCCATCCATCTGTCCATCCATCCATCCATCTGTTCATCCATTCATTTATCAGCCGTCCATCAATCAGTCCGTCCGTCCATCCATCCATCCGTCCGTCCGTCCGTCCATCCATCCATCCGTCCGTCCGTCCATCCATCCATCCGTCCGTCCGTCCGTCCGTCCGTCCGTCCATCCGTCCGTCCGTCCGTCCGTCCATCCATCCATCCATCCGTCCATCCATTCATTTATCATCCATCCACCCATCCATCAGTCCTCCATCCGGCCATCCATCCATGATCTGTTCTCGAGCATCTTCGCCGAATCTTTGAGCTGTTCACACATAAGGATCTCGGACTGACTCCTGACTGCAGTCTGGAGGAGCTTTTAAGCTCCACATCTATAGGAGGACCTTTTTTGAGCTCAAAAAAAAGAAAGCAAACGTCTCTTTGTGCCGCCTTTATGGATGTCTGAAACAAAGGTGCAAACTGGATGTGGGAAACGTACCGTCCATCCGGGGGGGCAGTCGCAGACCCCTTTCCCCTTACAGATGCCTCCGTTCTGGCAGGAGCACCGCGGCTGGCACTTGTTCCTGCACACCTTCCTGCAGCTGAGAACAGAGCAGAAGAACCGGGTCAACGACTCCCTCCACCACCGACCGACGTGTCCCGGGGACATTCCTGAGAGCTTAGGCAAACGTTTGCCTCGGCAGTGAAAGTGTTTGTGAACTTGGCCGATAAATCTTGCTCGCAGATGTGGAGCTGCTGATGTCACCGGGTTTCTCAGAGCACAGAAACATCAACCCTTCGGGACAACGACTGAAAACTCAGGCAGATATTACGTAACGCAACCTGCTGCAGCAACGTGGGAGTCATCAGCTCAGCTGGAACGCATCTCCGGCCAATCAGAGGAGAGGTTCCTTGGCCGACTGGACCTGTGAATCAGCCATTTCAGAGATATGATATTCCAGATTGAACCCTGGAGGCAACGGGGGACGGTTACAAATCCATCCCATCTTTTCTTTCCCGTCACTCCCAGAGAAGTGCTGAGCTTTCACATAGATATGCGGTAGGATGTATCCATCCATCTATCACCCATTTATCCATCCATCCATCCATCCATCCATCTATCATCCATGTATCCATCCATTTATCTATCATCCATCCATCTATCATCCATTTATCCATCCATCTATCCATCCATCCATCCTCCCATCCATGTATCCATCCATGTATCCATCCATCTATCATCCATCTATCATCCATTTATCCATCCATGTATCCATCTATCTATCTATCTATCTATCTATCTATCTATCTATCTATCTATCTATCTATCTATCTATCTATCTATCTATCTATCTATCTATCTATCTATCTATCTATCTATCCATCCATTTATCCATTTATCTATCATCCATCCATCCATCTATCTATCATCCATCCATCCATCCATCCATCTATCCATTTATCTATCATCCATCCATCCATCCATCCATCCATCCATCCATCTATTTATCTATCATCCATCCATCCATCCATCCATCCATCCATCCATCCATCCATCCATCCATCCATCCATCCATTTATCTATCATCCATCCATCCATTTATCCATTTATCTATCATCCATCCATCCATCCATCCATCCATCCATCCATCCATCCATCCATCCATCTATCATCCATCCATCCATCCATCCATCTATCATCCATCCATCCATCCATCCATCCATCCATCCATCTATCATCCATCCATCCATCTATCATCCATCCATCCATCTATCATCCATCCATCTATCATCCATCCATCCATCTATCATCCATCCATGTATCCATCCATCTATCATCCATCCATCTATCATCCATCCATCCATCCATCCATCCATCCATCCATCCATCCATCCATCCATCCATCATCCATCCATCCATCCATCCATCCATCCATCATCCATCCATCCATCCATCCATCACTTCCTTCAAGGGGAATGAGTTTTCGCTGCTTCCTCATCCTCTAAAAAACAAAAAAACGCCGTCAGGGACTCTTTAGCATCTTCAAATTCAATTGTATAAATAAATAACAGCTGGTTCTAAGAGACCCGGGTCCGACGTGCCTCCTGAGAGACTTCAGATAATCAAGTCTTGTGTAATGAAGCGTCCATCAAGGGTCTCTTAAAACAAATAATTACGCTAGAAACGTCTCGGACCACAAGGGGAAAGTGTGTCCATTTTTAGCCAGATAGTTACTAAAAATGGAGCTGAACGCGCCGCTAAAACCCCCTCCGAGCCTGAGTAAAGCCAGAATAGATATTCATCCTGAGCGTCTCATGTGACGGAAGAATGTTGCCTGCAAGTCGGGCCAAACAGGAGCAACCGAAACCGCCGGCCAACGTTTCAAACGACGCTCCGACACAATAAATTGAGCAGCGTCGTCCACTGAAGCGAGCTCGCCGGTTGACAGGACTTCAGATGGACGTAGACGAGTGTTTCTTCACGCAGCTGAGATGACGAATCACAAACGCTGACTGGAAATATTCAGGGAGCATTCTGGAGTCAAAACAACCCCAAACCTATTATTAGTTAAGGAGCGTAAATGTTTTATAAAGACTTAAATGGAGGCACCTTCGACTGGGAACAGAACACTTCAGTGTTTATAGGAAAGTCAGATGAGTTGGTATTTATGCCTCTGACAGGAGCGGTGGGGTCCATTCTCTTCTTTAATCCGCATTTAAACATTTTAGCTGCACAGAAAGTGTATTAAAAGGAGTTTGTGGAGTTAATTATTATTATTATACGTTGATATAGTTGGAAATAGAGGTTGGGACTCCACAACCAACAACAACGTCAGTAAAAACCTAGAAACAACCCAGTTTTCATGGTAAAAACGTTGGCAGGACCAGTCTCGACCCAAACACACATGCCAACCCAACCCCGGTCGCCACAAACTACCTATTTTAACTGATTTAAGAGAAAAAATGAAGGCCAGGACCCTGAACTCCACCTAGATCTTCAAGCAGCCAACGCTCAGCCGACTGACTGCGATTGGGGGCTTCCTGGACCTGGTGAATGAACCGGGGTGACCTCAGTTAGCCTGATCCCACTCCTGTAACAGGCGCCCAAAACGCCTATCTAAGCCATAGCCAAAGTAAATTGAAAGCTGTTCTTGAACCGTTTGAAGTACATGGATGGTTTTGGTCTCTTTTGAAAGGTAACACCCTGAAGTTTTTCCCCCAACTGCCAGAATCACTGTAACTGCTACTAGAATTCAGTAATCTCAGTTTGAACACACTGAAATAGAAGGTTTTTATTTCAGCCGGAAATTTGTTTTGTAATTAGATGTCTGCAGATGAGTGAATCTGTGACTTATTAACTGGAAAACACAATGAGACCACAGCATGAAGCCGTATCTAGTGAAATTTAAAATTTGACAAAACAAAACAACAAAAATTTTACACATGTTTTTGTTAGATTATGTCTTACAAAGACTATTATTATTATTATTAGACATTTGATTATGTCCCATGGGCATAACTTCAGTCATAATTTCGGTCTCTAATGAAAGCTGACACTTAGAGGTATCCTATCATATATCCAGATTCACTATAAATATTGCTGAAGCATACATGTATATAAATACATATAAAGAGTCAAAACACGGACGCGCGTCTGATCCGAGCAGTGATTTTCACATTCTGATTGAATTTCCCGCTGTAGGATTTATCCCCACCCCCTGAAGCGTCATATTGTTGTTTTCAGCATTTCATTGGCTATACAATGTGCCAGTCATCAGGGCGATTGCTGCAATTGTCTCATTTTTTTTCATGAGTGCGCGTCATTTCCATACAGGCGCTCATTCGCTATGAGGTTGGTGGAGGGGACAGGGAAGCTCCTGTATGGTCGGATGAATTGTCAATCAAAAGGAGAAGGTGCAGGCTCCATTTTGAGACCGTGGTCTCTTGGATCAGACGTGCAGAACGGAGTTACAGACGTAAACATGTGAACATGTGATCATCCGATGAGGATCACAATGAAGCAGCGGCTGTTTGTGGATATTTATTGGTATAATAATGTATTTTGGACTAAATACTTTACTGGATTGGATCTACTGGACCTTTCTGACTGTAACCAGACCATTTTTGTGGGAATATGTTTGACTGGACGTGTTGTCTCAGGCATCATTGGTGAGTTGCGTCATCTGCGGAAATATTTGTTTGTTTGTAGTGTCGATATGTACCAGCTGCTATGATTATAACCCGAAATGGTTTATAATGCTGGAATCACGAGAATCTTACCTTTCTAAGCAAGATTTGTAAGGTTTGTACAAGATTTGTAAGATTTGTAAATGACCTAGTTTTGTAGATTTTGGACTGAGTGTGGACTGAATATGGACTGGACGTCAGAGCGGCAACGGGCTTTAGCCCGCTGGTCAGGGCTCAGCAACCAAGGAATCGGCTATCAGTTTAGCTGCACCATATGGAGAGAAAATCGACTCAAGACATTTGTGTGTGCATATTATCTAAGCTCAGTGGAAAAATTGACAGTCAAATCGGGAGGCAAGAAGACAGTGATGGCGTTAATTATTATAATAATAATAATAATAATAACCACAATCATATGCTATAACAATACACCTTTCAATAACCATGTTTACCTCATACTGCTGCACCTTTCACTTTTTAATTGTATATATGTTAATAAGAGCCATTTGTCTATTACTGTACGTAACTATTTTCACTGAATGTGGGTTCAGTGAGTGAAAAAAAATGTTCATACTTGGCCAATAAAGCTTATTTTATTCTATTCTATTCTATTCTATTCTATTCTATTCTATTCTAACTGACGTGGTCTGAAGTAGGTTTACCTTCTTAGGTAACTAAGTTTTGAGGGAAATAACGGAAGATTCAGATGAAAACTCAGATGTCCCAGCTTTCCACCAGTCCTTAAATGTACCATGAACAGGTGAATCTGCGAAGCGTGAAGAGTCTCAAACCATTTTGCGTATATATAGTTTTTTGCCTGTGTATCAGGCGATTCTTACACACGTATTTAACGATGTGTGTGTAGGACGCTTTTTGAATTCATAATTATCGTTTTGTCCGTAACTTCCAGCGAATTACTCACGGCCAAATCAAGTACTACGCAGAAATCAGATAATACACAAATGTTTTGAGTTTCTTTCCATAGTACCACCAGACACTTCCAGGCCAGAACCAGAACCAGCGGCCTGTTTGTACCGTTAACAGCACCAAACCGTTGGTATCTTTAAGCAGATAAAGCGAAAGTGAGCCTTTTGTCTCCTACTCTTGGTGTTGTCTTTGACACAGAAATGTCATTAGAACAAAACTCCAAGCAGCGGACGAGGAACTGTTTTTACCATTTAAGGAATATCTCCAAACTAAGAACAGTTGTTTAAAAAAATGATCTGGAGCTAATTATTCCTGCTTTCGTGTCGCCTTGTTTGGACGACTGCAACAGTTCAGAACCGCCTCGTCTTCAGCGAGTCCAGAACTCTGCAGCTCTGATAGATGGTTCACATCTCCACTGGCTGCCCGTCCCTTTTAACTTTAAATTCTATGTGCTTACAGTGCGCCATATATTTAAAAAAAAAAGATCAAACATCTTTAGAAGTAGTAAAATGTCTGACTACAGTGAAGTGACACACCGATAAGATAAATCACAGGCAAAGAACCAAAGGATTAAACCTCCAAGAAGAACTAAATGATTTTGAGTGGTCAGGCCCAGGATCTACTACCCCCCCCCACTCCACCTCAGAGGCTGAGGTCATGTGACCAGAGCCTGCTCATGGTGCCTCATACCCGCTTTAAGATGCGAGGAGATCAGTCCTTGCAGACTCTGGAACGATCTCCTCGTCGTTCTCTGGACTCCATCGATGCTTTTAAGAGCAAACTAAAAACCCACCTGTTTCTCTGAGCTTTTAAACATGAGTAGTGAGACGGATGTTTTATGACCATCATGTTGATTTTATTCCAGGAGCTTTTTATTTGTATCGTCTTGTTTTTATTGTATCCAGATATGTATGTATATATATGTATATATATATATACATACATATATATGTATATATATATATATATATACTTTTACTGTATTGTTTTATTCTTTGTGAAACACCTTGTGTAATTCCCTTGTCTGTGAAAAGTGCTCTAGAAATAAACTTTACTTACTTACTTACTACTAATGTATTTCCAACAGTTTCAAAAGTTGTTTGTCCCTTGAGGTCAAGTATGTTTGGAAAAAAATGCAGTTCCTTGGGTCACTGACGTTAAAACCGCCAACTTTAGAGTAGAAATAATATACTATATATATATATATATATATATATATATATATATATATATATATATATATATATACAAACATGTATATAAATACATATACAGTACAGACCAAAAGTTTGGACACACTTCTCCATTTGTTTGAATGAGAAGGTGTGTCCATATATATATATATATATATATATATATATATATATATATATATATATATACCATAAGTATTCACTTGGTTCTTGGATGTCGCTGTGTCCGACTGGTGGAGCCTTATCTTATTTCCACCACAACCTCAGCGATGAACCACCAAACGGCCTCCAGCACGTTTCTACTTAAAGAGTTTGTTTTCCCAAGATTTGGATCAGATATTATCTCATTGTTTTTACTTCTCCTGCACTTACAAGGTCCAATGAACCACCACACGGCCTCCAGCATGTTTCTGGAGGCCGTTGGTCTGGTGGTTGCTGGTGGAACCTTCCTGACTCCTCATGAACTTGTGAAGATGAAAAGAAGATGAATTTGGATCAGATCTATTTGTTTTCGATCCTCCTGCACTCACAAGGTCCCGGTGAAGCCGTCTCGGCAGGTGCACTCGCCAGTCGCCTTGTCGCAGGATCCTCCGCTCCCGCACTCGCACTTCTGCTGGCAGCGCCTGCCGAAGGTCCCGGCCGGGCAGGCGTCCTCGCAGAGGCGGCCCGTGAAGCCCGGGGGACACTGGCAGGTTCCCCTCGCCGGGTCGCACAGCGCCCCGTTCTCACACTGGCACCGCTGGAGGCAGCGAGGGCCCCAGTGTCTGTCGTCACAGGCTGAAACACAAGGAACAGGACGGAAGAGTATTAGGGCCAGGTAGGAGAACAAATATTTGAGAGGGGAAGATTTTTTTTATTGTGCACATTGAGAAAAAAGTCGGAATGTCAAGAAAAAAGTCGAAATGTCAAGATAAAAGTCGAAATGTCGAGAAAAAAATCGAAATGTCGAGAATAATGATGAAAAACAATTTCGAGAAAAAAGTCGAAATGTCGGGATTAAAGTTGAAATACAATTTCGAGAAAAAAGTTGAAATTTCGAGATTACTGTTGAAATACAATTTCAAGAATAAAGTCGAAAATTTCGTGAATAAAGTTGAAATTTCGCCTTTTTTCTCAACATTTCAACTTTATTTCACGAAATTTTGACTTTTTTCTCAACATTTCGACTTTTTTCTCAAAGGGCATAATAAAAAAAAATGTCCTCCTCTAAAATATTATTTTTTATTTTTCTCCTGCCTGGCCCTAATACTCAACACTAATACAAGTATAAAAGTAAAAGATTCTGGCAAGAAATAGTAGTGTATTCAAGGTCTGGTCTCCATTCCAATACCCCTTAACCCAAAGATTATTATACTAGGTATATACCCAGCTAACCATAAAATTACACAATTCTTATAGACATATGCCTTTTATTAGCGACATATGCCTTTTATTAGGGAAAAGAATAATAGCCCTCACATGGAAAAACATCTGTGGGCCGAGTCTACAGGAAAATGGATTTCAGAACTTTCTTCCACCGTGCCACTTGGGAAAATGACGTACATGATAAAGGGCAAACAGTCATTATTTGACGATGTTTGGGGGCCTGTCATTTACTTTTTTGAAAGCATCGTCTGATAGATGAATCTGGGGAAACTCATTATGTGGCTCTCTGCAGCGGCCGAATCTCAAAGCCATTTAATCTGAAATTCAATGCAAAATGTAAGCACCTCAAAATAATATGATCCACCATAAATATTGCTGACAATCTGTTGTTGTGTTGAGAGTTGTCCCTTGTTTTAAATTTTTTTTTTTTGCTTGTTGTCTGTTAAATGTGTCGATTCTAAAGATGTATACATATGGAGCCAAGAGCGAGAATGACATTTGTATGTAAATGCAACATGTTAAAACAATAAAGACATTGTTGGAAAAACAAACACTCAAGTAAAGGTTCTACTCAAATTGGGGCCCTAAGTGAAATGTTATTTGGATTACAATTACTCAACAAAAGAAAGTTACCTCAATCCCCCCCAAAAAACTGAAAGCATGTCTGAAATCAGGACTAAACGTGCATGTGTCTCTTTAACAGATGCACGTCTCTATTTTCTGGATACAAAGTCATCAATGAGGTTGAACACTTCTTAACAACATGAATTGATACAAAACGTTAGCCAGTTTTTTATATATCAGCTAAAATGTGTAGCTTATATACGACCAACTGGTCATTTTAACACTCTTTTTCAGCAGAGGTGCATGCAGAGGGTGTTAACAAATGTTCATCAGGGCCGCTGGAAAAACACAGTTCTCCAGTCTAGACAGAGATTTGTATCTAATGATCGGCAGCTCAGGTGTTTGTGCTGCAACGTTTTATTTCAACAACACACCCACATACAAAAAGATGAAAGATTGTGTCAATTATAAGCAGTTTGTGACACATTGCAGGTCGATGTGAAGCTGGAGTTTCCCCGTGTTTTGGCTTTTTTTCTTCTTCTCTTGCTACCTCCTGATTCGTGATGTCTTTTGGACGGCATGTTGAAATCTAACCTTCTGTAGCTCTGCAAGAGTCAGCCCTCTGATTGGTCAGATGTCCAGCTGTCAATGAATGCACAGTCAGATTAGAGGTATTATCTCTCTTCTGCCTGACAGTAGCGCATACGCACATCCATAGCTCATATGCGCTACCATTGAAATGCGTCCCCTCGCGCAAAATGTGGCCCACGTTTGAAGATGGGGCCCTACGCACAGCACGTTTTCTGCGTTTAAAGAGGGGCGGCACTGGTTCTACGTGACTGGTGCATCTCGGGTGGGGATAGTTTGGTCATTTGAATGTGATTTGATGATGATGAGATGATGTGTTGACAGTCAGATAAACAAAAACCCGCTCTGACGGGTCTGCTGCCATGGTCTTCTCAGCCCCCCCTTTAGATTGGGAGGGTTGGGTTTCAAACAAATAACTGCAAACTGGCAGAAGGGATTTGCACGGAGCTCACGAGATGGACATGTTCTACGAGAGAAGAGAAGATGACGGCGCCTGATTGGCTGATTTACAGGAGGTTAGGGTTTCAGTCCGCGATGAAGAAGATCCCAGTCGTCACGGTTTCATTCCTCAGATTTCTTAATGACTCCAACGATTTTAATGCTGGGAGTCCTCTTGTGTGCACAAAAGTCTGAGCTGCACAGCTTAAAAAAAAAAAAAGAAGCACAATAAAGTTAATTGAACTTTATTCTACAAATGAAAACATAAATACAAAAGCCAGAAATGTCTAAAAGATATAGAAACTCCTACAAAATAAAGTTAAAACCAATTAAAGCAGAAGACTTTGAGTAGAGCCAAATTTGGCTCGGAGCAAACCGCAGTGCCGTGGATCGTCGTGTTTATCTCACCAGCGAGGATCAGGACCCTCGGCGCTTTTGTTTAAACGTAATCAGAACTTCCCTCGTTCCCTGTGTGGCCACCAAAGGCCTCGGTCGGGTCCTGTCGCGTTGAGTAATGAGGATCTCAGCCGGAGCAGCGATTCTGTTTACTCAGACGTTCTCCAGAGCAGCGGGGGGAGGGTGGGGGGTAGCGAGGGGCCCCGGGGGTCTACAACCAGCTAACGGGTGAAATCTACCGAACAAGAGTCGTTCAGAGAGCTGTGGCAGCATTTCTCTCTCTCTCCTTTCTGTGCATTCCTCCGTCAGCGAGAGGGAGAGGCTAATTACAAACCTACCGCAGCCGTGATAATTAGTTCCTCTTGACACGGTTCCTGAAACCACGGCCCGTTTTTCAAAATAACGCACCATAAAGTGCAGTATGTTCAGTATACTGATATTGTGCACGTTCACAGGGTTCCGTCTCTTTCCCTTAAATTATTTTCCAGGACTTTTCCAGGACATCTTAAGCCGATACTGTAATTAAGGGTGCTCCTCTTCCCCATAGTCTCTGTGAGCATCTCACTCTGTTGACAGCTACTGTTATTGGAAATTAATGAGGTTAAGTTGACGTGAAAAGTTATTAATCTCTAGTTTCTTCTCCCGTCTATCCGTGAACATACACAGTATTTTAATACACCAGAATTTCTAAAGTTTTTTTTTACTTTCTATTGTCAGACAATAAAACAAATCTAAAATACTGGATAAAGCCCAGCCCACTGAAGATTACCTGTTACCTGTAATTAGCTCTGCTGGAGTCAGAGTTGCAGCCAATTCAGTAAAGGCCACGCCCACTCCAGCTCTCCTCTACCTGTCACTCAACACGGGAGAGGGGGCGGAGCTTATGGCAGCGGGAGATAAAAACCTCACATCTAACGACACTCTTCAACTTTCAGTCGCTAGTTTTGTCTCCAGGCGTTTCGTCCTTAACAGTGTCTGAAAAGTTGCTAATTCCAGCTACAGCCAACCGGGAGCTCTGGGTTGGACAGATGTACATATGAAGAACTTTTAAACCGTTTACATTCACTAACAAGGCAGGGGGGGGAGACTTTTCCAGGTAAACGTAACCGTTTCCAGGACATTTGACCTCTTTTTCCTCATTTTCCATGTTTTCCAGGATGCGTGGGGACACTGTTTTCACCATAAACACGATATACTATGGTGTACGCGGATGCCAGACTTCCATGACCAACATTATGGGGTACAGTATGAAAGATTATTTTTTTCCAGAAGTCGCACCATTCGGTTACTTTTTACAAACCGAAAACTGTGAACTTGTTCAAATCCTTTTTTCATGGGTTAAAACATTTACCTGAATATCTATATATTTTGGATATTGGAAAGGTCTGTAAAGAAAGCAGTCGGTGCGTCCGTAATGCCATACTAAACTGTACATACTCAAAAAGTATACTTAAGTTTGGCACACGTTTGAGTAAATATCATTAGTATGAATTAATTTGGACGTACTACTCAGAGCCACACGGCACTTCCTGCCGTTGGGAGGGGGAGCTGTTACCATGGTAACAACTCCTGTAACAGCAGCAGTAGCAGCACCGCTCCCTTCTTTCCCGTTTATTCTGGCCGAAACAAGATGACATTATATAATATTATTATATACGAATATTATAATATTAATAATATATAATAATATTATTATACTTAATATTATACTTGCACGTGCAAATGTTTTTTTGTTCTCTTTTTTTTCCTCATTTTCCAACTGACGGAAATCCGTCTAGAGACGGAGAACTTTAATACCTGCAGTTATGCTTAGTATTAGTTATATTAATGATTAATATAACGCAGAATGTATCATGTGTGTGTTGGATCCCCCCTTAAGTGTCCACTAAATTGGATCAGTCCATCTTACTGCACATGTGCAGAACAGATCCAAAAAAACGGTGGCAAAACAAAAAACAAGAGGCGCGAAGTGGCGAGAGAGGAAGAAGAGAGTTATCGAGAAGACAAAACACAACACAAAGCTCTGTGTGGCATAAGGGTCGGTCCAGCGGACTCGATACCGGAGATGGTACCACAGGCAGAATTTACTGCTTTATTCAAACGGGACAGGAAAGGAGAGCAGCTCCTCTTGTTGCTCTGGGAAAACCTGCATCCTGCCGCTCACACGGCTGCGAGCACCTAGAAAAACAACCGTCCTGCAACGACGGCAGGAAGCGCCCGGAGAGCCCGACAAAGGGTCCGGGGCGTCCTCTCGGCTGCCAAACTCCTCAGATATCAATCTGGTGGCATCAGTGGGAAACAGGTCCAGAGATACCCCCCCCCCCACAGGACCACAGGGTCCACTGCTCACTTCCTGGTACCAGACGCTCCAGGATGTCCCCAATGTTTCTGTCCCTGACGACACGGCTGATTGCGGAGGTCTCAAAAAAAGATTTGACCTTTGACCTTTCGGGTTATCGACCTATAGAGGGAATGAGTATGACGTCACAGATGCGACTTCACAGCAGGTTACGCCCACTGAGTGGCAGAAAGACTGAGTGGCAGAAAGACTGACTGGCAGCGTAAACTTTCAGTTTGAGCAACTGTAAAACATCTAAAATGGGAAAGAACTGTTGTGCGATCGACTGTACTCATAGATTTAGCAAGAAATTGGAGTTATCGTTGTACAGATTGCCGAAAAATAAACTTAAGAGAGACAAATGGATCGCTGCAATTCGCAGAAACAACTGGATTCCAGGCACCGAAACGTGGATTTGCGGTTCCCATTTTGTATCAGGTAATGTTGGATTTTTGGGTAGCTAACGTTAAACGGTCAAATCATAAAGTTTGGTGTCCTCATCACTTTAATTTCTACAACAAATCCTGCCTTGAAGTCGGACCAAGCGTCAAGACTTTTGGATAGAGCTGGGTATCGATTCAAATGTCAAGAATCGATTCGATTCCGATTCCGATTCTTAAGATTCAGAATCGATTATCACCATTTGAGTCGATCCGATCCGATTCAATTCGATATTGATTTGGATTAGTGTTGCCTGGATTATATGACTGTAAAATAACTATTGAAATAATAATTTCACAATAATTATTGTGAAATAACTAAAAAATAAATAACTCAAATAGGCATTTCAATATCCATTTAAAGTGCAAAAAAAGAAAGAAATTGCAACAGCTCAAGCAGTAAACAAATTATTTTAGCTTGTCTGATTTATTCTGTCACCAGACACACTGTTTGCCATGAAGCACCTGGCATTTTTATATTTTTTTTAATAAAAAATAAAAAATAAAAAAAAATCGATCTTTAGGAATTAATATGAGAATCAATTTAGAATCAGAAAATCGATTTTTTTCAACACAGGCCTACTTTTGGATGCCTTCACGCTTTGCTTTGTGTATTTCCCTGGCGTAGAAATTAAGTACATAAACATCAGGAAACTCGATTCGTGGCCAAATATTAATGTCCATGGACCACTGGTTCTACGGTAACTGTACGGGTCACTGTCAAGTCCAACTGCCTTTAATTTAAGCCGATAATCAGCTGCTATCCCGTCTTCTCCATTGGTTGCAGCCATTTTTGCTGATGTTTTGCCACTCAGTGCGAGTAAGGGGGCTGGTCCAGTGGGGAAGTGACGTCAATGCATACGCTCTATTGTTGACATCTCCATGACGATCCAGATTAAACCGGATTGAAAAGATCTGATTTACGGACCTAAAACCGGGAAACGTAACTAAATCATACGTCTCACAAGAACACAGAGCTTTAATGTTCATCCTCCCTTTTTCCCCTCGTCTGACTTTCCAGGGATGGGGTTGGTTGTCCTGGAAACGGGCCTCAGGTGCCGATACACCGGACCGGACCGACTACCTTTAGAGTTCCTCGTCCCAATAACTCAGAGTCGGGGAGGACAGATGTTCTGTACTTTGTAGCTTTATCATATTTATGTGTTGGACTCCCTCAAGTCGGAGTAAACCGGACCAGAATCGTTTACGAGACGAGGATCCGAGTCCGTGAACACGAGGCTGTAGCTGCAATCCAAACCAGAACCAGAACCAGCTTCGGGGGCTGAGTCAGAGCCGGGCATCTCTTCAGAGGAATGCGCTCCGATACGGTGGGAAAATTCCTCCGTTTCCCGGGTGGATTGTTCACGGGCTGGGTTCGAGGTTTAACTCCGTCCAGAGTCCACGAAGCGACCCGTTGGTGCTGGTTCTGATCCCGGCTCTCACAGTCCTGCCCTGAAAACGGGATGAGGAGGAGAAGGTGACACACACACCCCCCCCCTTCCCCGATCAAGCCCTCTCCTCTTTCCCACAGTCGACGAGCTCAACGCTCAAGCATCCAGGAAGCGTCTCTTTCCTGCCAAAACAGGACTCCAGGAGAAGGAGACAACTTAAGTGAGGGGTTCGGGCAGAGAGAAATGTAAGATGAGCCTCGGAGAAGGAGAGCGGGGTAACATTTTCCACTTATTCCCCTTCCTGTCCTCCCCCCGTCACGACATCAGCAGCCACCCGTCAGCGCTGGTTTGAGCTCTCTGCAGAAGAAGAAACGAGGGGAAAACGGAGGAGGACGGCTGTGTACTGTTGACCCGGAGAGACGGAGGGATGGAGGTAGTGGAAAACTTCATTTCCTCGAGGGGCCCAGCTGTGAAATGTAGCTCGGGGCTTGGGGGGGGTCACACTTCACACTTTTGCTCAATAAAGCTGAATATTTCAGACAAGACAGAGGAGAGTCTGCCTGCAGGATCTTTTATGGCGCTTTTCCACTAGTACCTACTCAGCCCGACTCGCCTCGCCCTCGTTTCTTTTCAATACCCAGATGAGAAGTAGGAGGTTGGAGCGAAGCTGCTGTGATGTATTTGATTGTGTATCTAAACGAAGACAACACTAAAGATGTAGAACCTGGAGGAGATGATAGATGTGCTGCTGGGTCTGTGGCTTGTGTTCCATATCAAGTTAAAAAATAAGAGTGAAAGAAGCTTCAAGCGGCGACGCTTTTTAATTTTTTTTAGTTTGTCTCGGCGCTGCTGAAAAGTCAGCTGGAGCCGTGAGCAGCTATGAAGTGACAGAGCTCCTGGTAGATCTGATTGTTCCTTATCGCCTGTCTAGATCCCTTTTTAATTCTCTCCTCAGCCACCAGGTTTATGAACATCTGCACCTCAGAGTTGGATCACCAAACAGACTTCTGCTGCCATTGCTGGTTGAATAAAATGAACAAGAAACCGCGAGTCGCTCTTTCACTGATGTCACATCCTGACTCAGACGTCTGACTCCAACCCCCCGACCAATCGGTGGCCTGTAGTGTGATGATGTCAGATACAGCCGACTGAGCCGCTTAGAACCTCGGCAGAGTAGTTACAGAGAAGTATCTTCTGTGCACGTTAGACCCCTACTGGAAAAGCACCAAACCGAGTCGAGTCGGGCTGAGTAGGTACTAGTGAAAAAGCGCCATTAGAGGAGCCGAATGTTCCTCTGGACCGGGATGTTTGTGACTCACTGCGGCCAGCTTGCCATTTCCTTGCCATTTCCATTTGCAGAGGTCGTCCCGTGTTGTGGAACAGAGATCTGAAGCTCGGCCGTTTCCTGTTGTGTACATGTAGCGTATACGGGCGCCGGCCGGCCGGCCGGCTGACAGACACACTCGCTCAAGTGAGCGCTTGCAGGAAGGAGGGAAGGAGGGAGAGTGAGGAGAAGAGTGAGGAGAAGCCCGGGGGACACTGGCAGGTTCCCCTCGCCGGGTCGCACAGCGCCCCGTTCTCACACTGGCACCGCTGGAGGCAGCGAGGGCCCCAGTGTCTGTCGTCACAGGCTGAAACACAAGGAACAGGACGGAAGAGTATTAGGGCCAGGTAGGAGAACAAATATTTGAGAGGGGAAGATTTTTTTTATTGTGCACATTGAGAAAAAAGTCGGAATGTCAAGAAAAAAGTCGAAATGTCAAGATAAAAGTCGAAATGTCGAGAAAAAAATCGAAATGTCGAGAATAATGATGAAAAACAATTTCGAGAAAAAAGTCGAAATGTCGGGATTAAAGTTGAAATACAATTTCGAGAAAAAAGTTGAAATTTCGAGATTACTGTTGAAATACAATTTCAAGAATAAAGTCGAAAATTTCGTGA
This sequence comes from Cololabis saira, assembly GCF_033807715.1. Taxonomy (NCBI): domain Eukaryota; kingdom Metazoa; phylum Chordata; class Actinopteri; order Beloniformes; family Belonidae; genus Cololabis; species Cololabis saira. The sequence goes on along the minus strand of NC_084589.1, from coordinate 36,953,309 downwards.
ATAAAGTTGAAATTTCGCCTTTTTTCTCAACATTTCAACTTTATTTCACGAAATTTTGACTTTTTTCTCAACATTTCGACTTTTTTCTCAAAGGGCATAATAAAAAAAAATGTCCTCCTCTAAAATATTATTTTTTATTTTTCTCCTGCCTGGCCCTAATACTCAACACTAATACAAGTATAAAAGTAAAAGATTCTGGCAAGAAATAGTAGTGTATTCAAGGTCTGGTCTCCATTCCAATACCCCTTAACCCAAAGATTATTATACTAGGTATATACCCAGCTAACCATAAAATTACACAATTCTTATAGACATATGCCTTTTATTAGCGACATATGCCTTTTATTAGGGAAAAGAATAATAGCCCTCACATGGAAAAACATCTGTGGGCCGAGTCTACAGGAAAATGGATTTCAGAACTTTCTTCCACCGTGCCACTTGGGAAAATGACGTACATGATAAAGGGCAAACAGTCATTATTTGACGATGTTTGGGGGCCTGTCATTTACTTTTTTGAAAGCATCGTCTGATAGATGAATCTGGGGAAACTCATTATGTGGCTCTCTGCAGCGGCCGAATCTCAAAGCCATTTAATCTGAAATTCAATGCAAAATGTAAGCACCTCAAAATAATATGATCCACCATAAATATTGCTGACAATCTGTTGTTGTGTTGAGAGTTGTCCCTTGTTTTAAATTTTTTTTTTTTGCTTGTTGTCTGTTAAATGTGTCGATTCTAAAGATGTATACATATGGAGCCAAGAGCGAGAATGACATTTGTATGTAAATGCAACATGTTAAAACAATAAAGACATTGTTGGAAAAACAAACACTCAAGTAAAGGTTCTACTCAAATTGGGGCCCTAAGTGAAATGTTATTTGGATTACAATTACTCAACAAAAGAAAGTTACCTCAATCCCCCCCAAAAAACTGAAAGCATGTCTGAAATCAGGACTAAACGTGCATGTGTCTCTTTAACAGATGCACGTCTCTATTTTCTGGATACAAAGTCATCAATGAGGTTGAACACTTCTTAACAACATGAATTGATACAAAACGTTAGCCAGTTTTTTATATATCAGCTAAAATGTGTAGCTTATATACGACCAACTGGTCATTTTAACACTCTTTTTCAGCAGAGGTGCATGCAGAGGGTGTTAACAAATGTTCATCAGGGCCGCTGGAAAAACACAGTTCTCCAGTCTAGACAGAGATTTGTATCTAATGATCGGCAGCTCAGGTGTTTGTGCTGCAACGTTTTATTTCAACAACACACCCACATACAAAAAGATGAAAGATTGTGTCAATTATAAGCAGTTTGTGACACATTGCAGGTCGATGTGAAGCTGGAGTTTCCCCGTGTTTTGGCTTTTTTTCTTCTTCTCTTGCTACCTCCTGATTCGTGATGTCTTTTGGACGGCATGTTGAAATCTAACCTTCTGTAGCTCTGCAAGAGTCAGCCCTCTGATTGGTCAGATGTCCAGCTGTCAATGAATGCACAGTCAGATTAGAGGTATTATCTCTCTTCTGCCTGACAGTAGCGCATACGCACATCCATAGCTCATATGCGCTACCATTGAAATGCGTCCCCTCGCGCAAAATGTGGCCCACGTTTGAAGATGGGGCCCTACGCACAGCACGTTTTCTGCGTTTAAAGAGGGGCGGCACTGGTTCTACGTGACTGGTGCATCTCGGGTGGGGATAGTTTGGTCATTTGAATGTGATTTGATGATGATGAGATGATGTGTTGACAGTCAGATAAACAAAAACCCGCTCTGACGGGTCTGCTGCCATGGTCTTCTCAGCCCCCCCTTTAGATTGGGAGGGTTGGGTTTCAAACAAATAACTGCAAACTGGCAGAAGGGATTTGCACGGAGCTCACGAGATGGACATGTTCTACGAGAGAAGAGAAGATGACGGCGCCTGATTGGCTGATTTACAGGAGGTTAGGGTTTCAGTCCGCGATGAAGAAGATCCCAGTCGTCACGGTTTCATTCCTCAGATTTCTTAATGACTCCAACGATTTTAATGCTGGGAGTCCTCTTGTGTGCACAAAAGTCTGAGCTGCACAGCTTAAAAAAAAAAAAAGAAGCACAATAAAGTTAATTGAACTTTATTCTACAAATGAAAACATAAATACAAAAGCCAGAAATGTCTAAAAGATATAGAAACTCCTACAAAATAAAGTTAAAACCAATTAAAGCAGAAGACTTTGAGTAGAGCCAAATTTGGCTCGGAGCAAACCGCAGTGCCGTGGATCGTCGTGTTTATCTCACCAGCGAGGATCAGGACCCTCGGCGCTTTTGTTTAAACGTAATCAGAACTTCCCTCGTTCCCTGTGTGGCCACCAAAGGCCTCGGTCGGGTCCTGTCGCGTTGAGTAATGAGGATCTCAGCCGGAGCAGCGATTCTGTTTACTCAGACGTTCTCCAGAGCAGCGGGGGGAGGGTGGGGGGTAGCGAGGGGCCCCGGGGGTCTACAACCAGCTAACGGGTGAAATCTACCGAACAAGAGTCGTTCAGAGAGCTGTGGCAGCATTTCTCTCTCTCTCCTTTCTGTGCATTCCTCCGTCAGCGAGAGGGAGAGGCTAATTACAAACCTACCGCAGCCGTGATAATTAGTTCCTCTTGACACGGTTCCTGAAACCACGGCCCGTTTTTCAAAATAACGCACCATAAAGTGCAGTATGTTCAGTATACTGATATTGTGCACGTTCACAGGGTTCCGTCTCTTTCCCTTAAATTATTTTCCAGGACTTTTCCAGGACATCTTAAGCCGATACTGTAATTAAGGGTGCTCCTCTTCCCCATAGTCTCTGTGAGCATCTCACTCTGTTGACAGCTACTGTTATTGGAAATTAATGAGGTTAAGTTGACGTGAAAAGTTATTAATCTCTAGTTTCTTCTCCCGTCTATCCGTGAACATACACAGTATTTTAATACACCAGAATTTCTAAAGTTTTTTTTTACTTTCTATTGTCAGACAATAAAACAAATCTAAAATACTGGATAAAGCCCAGCCCACTGAAGATTACCTGTTACCTGTAATTAGCTCTGCTGGAGTCAGAGTTGCAGCCAATTCAGTAAAGGCCACGCCCACTCCAGCTCTCCTCTACCTGTCACTCAACACGGGAGAGGGGGCGGAGCTTATGGCAGCGGGAGATAAAAACCTCACATCTAACGACACTCTTCAACTTTCAGTCGCTAGTTTTGTCTCCAGGCGTTTCGTCCTTAACAGTGTCTGAAAAGTTGCTAATTCCAGCTACAGCCAACCGGGAGCTCTGGGTTGGACAGATGTACATATGAAGAACTTTTAAACCGTTTACATTCACTAACAAGGCAGGGGGGGGAGACTTTTCCAGGTAAACGTAACCGTTTCCAGGACATTTGACCTCTTTTTCCTCATTTTCCATGTTTTCCAGGATGCGTGGGGACACTGTTTTCACCATAAACACGATATACTATGGTGTACGCGGATGCCAGACTTCCATGACCAACATTATGGGGTACAGTATGAAAGATTATTTTTTTCCAGAAGTCGCACCATTCGGTTACTTTTTACAAACCGAAAACTGTGAACTTGTTCAAATCCTTTTTTCATGGGTTAAAACATTTACCTGAATATCTATATATTTTGGATATTGGAAAGGTCTGTAAAGAAAGCAGTCGGTGCGTCCGTAATGCCATACTAAACTGTACATACTCAAAAAGTATACTTAAGTTTGGCACACGTTTGAGTAAATATCATTAGTATGAATTAATTTGGACGTACTACTCAGAGCCACACGGCACTTCCTGCCGTTGGGAGGGGGAGCTGTTACCATGGTAACAACTCCTGTAACAGCAGCAGTAGCAGCACCGCTCCCTTCTTTCCCGTTTATTCTGGCCGAAACAAGATGACATTATATAATATTATTATATACGAATATTATAATATTAATAATATATAATAATATTATTATACTTAATATTATACTTGCACGTGCAAATGTTTTTTTGTTCTCTTTTTTTTCCTCATTTTCCAACTGACGGAAATCCGTCTAGAGACGGAGAACTTTAATACCTGCAGTTATGCTTAGTATTAGTTATATTAATGATTAATATAACGCAGAATGTATCATGTGTGTGTTGGATCCCCCCTTAAGTGTCCACTAAATTGGATCAGTCCATCTTACTGCACATGTGCAGAACAGATCCAAAAAAACGGTGGCAAAACAAAAAACAAGAGGCGCGAAGTGGCGAGAGAGGAAGAAGAGAGTTATCGAGAAGACAAAACACAACACAAAGCTCTGTGTGGCATAAGGGTCGGTCCAGCGGACTCGATACCGGAGATGGTACCACAGGCAGAATTTACTGCTTTATTCAAACGGGACAGGAAAGGAGAGCAGCTCCTCTTGTTGCTCTGGGAAAACCTGCATCCTGCCGCTCACACGGCTGCGAGCACCTAGAAAAACAACCGTCCTGCAACGACGGCAGGAAGCGCCCGGAGAGCCCGACAAAGGGTCCGGGGCGTCCTCTCGGCTGCCAAACTCCTCAGATATCAATCTGGTGGCATCAGTGGGAAACAGGTCCAGAGATACCCCCCCCCCCACAGGACCACAGGGTCCACTGCTCACTTCCTGGTACCAGACGCTCCAGGATGTCCCCAATGTTTCTGTCCCTGACGACACGGCTGATTGCGGAGGTCTCAAAAAAAGATTTGACCTTTGACCTTTCGGGTTATCGACCTATAGAGGGAATGAGTATGACGTCACAGATGCGACTTCACAGCAGGTTACGCCCACTGAGTGGCAGAAAGACTGAGTGGCAGAAAGACTGACTGGCAGCGTAAACTTTCAGTTTGAGCAACTGTAAAACATCTAAAATGGGAAAGAACTGTTGTGCGATCGACTGTACTCATAGATTTAGCAAGAAATTGGAGTTATCGTTGTACAGATTGCCGAAAAATAAACTTAAGAGAGACAAATGGATCGCTGCAATTCGCAGAAACAACTGGATTCCAGGCACCGAAACGTGGATTTGCGGTTCCCATTTTGTATCAGGTAATGTTGGATTTTTGGGTAGCTAACGTTAAACGGTCAAATCATAAAGTTTGGTGTCCTCATCACTTTAATTTCTACAACAAATCCTGCCTTGAAGTCGGACCAAGCGTCAAGACTTTTGGATAGAGCTGGGTATCGATTCAAATGTCAAGAATCGATTCGATTCCGATTCCGATTCTTAAGATTCAGAATCGATTATCACCATTTGAGTCGATCCGATCCGATTCAATTCGATATTGATTTGGATTAGTGTTGCCTGGATTATATGACTGTAAAATAACTATTGAAATAATAATTTCACAATAATTATTGTGAAATAACTAAAAAATAAATAACTCAAATAGGCATTTCAATATCCATTTAAAGTGCAAAAAAAGAAAGAAATTGCAACAGCTCAAGCAGTAAACAAATTATTTTAGCTTGTCTGATTTATTCTGTCACCAGACACACTGTTTGCCATGAAGCACCTGGCATTTTTATATTTTTTTTAATAAAAAATAAAAAATAAAAAAAAATCGATCTTTAGGAATTAATATGAGAATCAATTTAGAATCAGAAAATCGATTTTTTTCAACACATGCCTACTTTTGGATGCCTTCACGCTTTGCTTTGTGTATTTCCCTGGCGTAGAAATTAAGTACATAAACATCAGGAAACTCGATTCGTGGCCAAATATTAATGTCCATGGACCACTGGTTCTACGGTAACTGTACGGGTCACTGTCAAGTCCAACTGCCTTTAATTTAAGCCGATAATCAGCTGCTATCCCGTCTTCTCCATTGGTTGCAGCCATTTTTGCTGATGTTTTGCCACTCAGTGCGAGTAAGGGGGCTGGTCCAGTGGGGAAGTGACGTCAATGCATACGCTCTATTGTTGACATCTCCATGACGATCCAGATTAAACCGGATTGAAAAGATCTGATTTACGGACCTAAAACCGGGAAACGTAACTAAATCATACGTCTCACAAGAACACAGAGCTTTAATGTTCATCCTCCCTTTTTCCCCTCGTCTGACTTTCCAGGGATGGGGTTGGTTGTCCTGGAAACGGGCCTCAGGTGCCGATACACCGGACCGGACCGACTACCTTTAGAGTTCCTCGTCCCAATAACTCAGAGTCGGGGAGGACAGATGTTCTGTACTTTGTAGCTTTATCATATTTATGTGTTGGACTCCCTCAAGTCGGAGTAAACCGGACCAGAATCGTTTACGAGACGAGGATCCGAGTCCGTGAACACGAGGCTGTAGCTGCAATCCAAACCAGAACCAGAACCAGCTTCGGGGGCTGAGTCAGAGCCGGGCATCTCTTCAGAGGAATGCGCTCCGATACGGTGGGAAAATTCCTCCGTTTCCCGGGTGGATTGTTCACGGGCTGGGTTCGAGGTTTAACTCCGTCCAGAGTCCACGAAGCGACCCGTTGGTGCTGGTTCTGATCCCGGCTCTCACAGTCCTGCCCTGAAAACGGGATGAGGAGGAGAAGGTGACACACACACCCCCCCCCTTCCCCGATCAAGCCCTCTCCTCTTTCCCACAGTCGACGAGCTCAACGCTCAAGCATCCAGGAAGCGTCTCTTTCCTGCCAAAACAGGACTCCAGGAGAAGGAGACAACTTAAGTGAGGGGTTCGGGCAGAGAGAAATGTAAGATGAGCCTCGGAGAAGGAGAGCGGGGTAACATTTTCCACTTATTCCCCTTCCTGTCCTCCCCCCGTCACGACATCAGCAGCCACCCGTCAGCGCTGGTTTGAGCTCTCTGCAGAAGAAGAAACGAGGGGAAAACGGAGGAGGACGGCTGTGTACTGTTGACCCGGAGAGACGGAGGGATGGAGGTAGTGGAAAACTTCATTTCCTCGAGGGGCCCAGCTGTGAAATGTAGCTCGGGGCTTGGGGGGGGTCACACTTCACACTTTTGCTCAATAAAGCTGAATATTTCAGACAAGACAGAGGAGAGTCTGCCTGCAGGATCTTTTATGGCGCTTTTCCACTAGTACCTACTCAGCCCGACTCGCCTCGCCCTCGTTTCTTTTCAATACCCAGATGAGAAGTAGGAGGTTGGAGCGAAGCTGCTGTGATGTATTTGATTGTGTATCTAAACGAAGACAACACTAAAGATGTAGAACCTGGAGGAGATGATAGATGTGCTGCTGGGTCTGTGGCTTGTGTTCCATATCAAGTTAAAAAATAAGAGTGAAAGAAGCTTCAAGCGGCGACGCTTTTTAATTTTTTTTAGTTTGTCTCGGCGCTGCTGAAAAGTCAGCTGGAGCCGTGAGCAGCTATGAAGTGACAGAGCTCCTGGTAGATCTGATTGTTCCTTATCGCCTGTCTAGATCCCTTTTTAATTCTCTCCTCAGCCACCAGGTTTATGAACATCTGCACCTCAGAGTTGGATCACCAAACAGACTTCTGCTGCCATTGCTGGTTGAATAAAATGAACAAGAAACCGCGAGTCGCTCTTTCACTGATGTCACATCCTGACTCAGACGTCTGACTCCAACCCCCCGACCAATCGGTGGCCTGTAGTGTGATGATGTCAGATACAGCCGACTGAGCCGCTTAGAACCTCGGCAGAGTAGTTACAGAGAAGTATCTTCTGTGCACGTTAGACCCCTACTGGAAAAGCACCAAACCGAGTCGAGTCGGGCTGAGTAGGTACTAGTGAAAAAGCGCCATTAGAGGAGCCGAATGTTCCTCTGGACCGGGATGTTTGTGACTCACGGCGGCCAGCTTGCCGTCACGCCTCCTTGCCATTTCCATTTGCAGAGGTCGTCCCGTGTTGTGGAACAGAGATCTGAAGCTCGGCCGTTTCCTGTTGTGTACATGTAGCGTATACGGGCGCCGGCCGGCCGGCCGGCTGACAGACACACTCGCTCAAGTGAGCGCTTGCAGGAAGGAGGGAAGGAGGGAGAGTGAGGAGAAGCTGATTCATACCGCTGGAACAGTCGTCGCCTCGCCAGCCTCCCTCGCACTGGCAGCGGTCCGGGGCGACGCACCGGCCGTGGACGCACTCCTTGGTGCAGCGAGCTGTCGGGGAAAAGCACAAACATGACCGTCATCCGAGGGCCGAGAGGCTGTTCACAAGCAGATCATCTACAACCCGCTTAAAACACATGAGTGGAGTCCCCCCTGGACACGTCCCGGGGCACCGAAAGCTTTTATTTGTAATGTGATGCACTTATATTTATACAGCACTTTTCAATAGCCTTTCGGTGTGCCAAAGTGCTTTACAGCAAGTAATAGATAAAAGGAGGATAACTACATTTTCTTCATTTTTTTTCCATTTTTCAATAATTCAGTAGTGTTTTTCTTTTTCATGTTAAATTGTCTTTTTCTGTCTTATATTATCTATTTCTATATTGTGTTTTTACTTTTGCTGTTGTATTTTCATAAGCCTTTTTGGCTTCCACCTCTCCTGCACCATGCTTCATTTGACCTTTGTTTTTTACTGTTATGTTTTATGTGCAAAATATAAACTAAACTAAAACTAAACTAGAACAATAAAATTCAATTCTATTCAATTGTATTCCTATAGCGTCTATTACAACAGAAGTTGTCTCTAGGCGCTTTCCAGAGATCCAGAACATAAACCCCCGAGCAATTATTACATAAACATAAACAATGGCAGGTAAAAACTCCCCTAGTGGGAGAAAAACCTTAAGCCAAACAGTAGCAAGGAAAAACTCCCCTTTGGGAGGGAAGAAACCTGGACCAGGACCTGGATCATAAGGGGGATCCTCCTTCTGGAGGCCAGCTGGGCAGAGCAGGAAAAACAATAACATACAGCAAAATCTAGTAAGGTAAAAGTTTAATCACACTACAGGGTGTTAAAAGCATCTTAAATAGCTTTATAACCTAGATTTAGGCAACGGAGAAGGCTCAGTCCCCCCATTGTTTATATTTGGACATCGGGTTTCCAGCAAAAGTTGATTAGTTGATCTCAGAGCTCTACTGGGATCACGGACAGTCAAAAGCTCAGATAAATACAAGGGTGCAAGGCTGTTAAGAGCTTTAAAACCGGACATCAAAAGTAAAAAAATCAACTCTATAAAGGACGGGAAGCCGATGAAGGGATTTAAGGACAGGAGCGATGTGCACATGTCTGTTAGTGTTGGTTAGAAGATGACAGCAGCATTTAAGACAAGTTGAAGGCGACTAAGAGAAGACTGGGAGTTGCAGGAGTCCAAACGTGAGCTAATTAGGGCGTGGACAGCTTCTCCTGGTCACGTCAACATTTTAACTTTGACCAGGAGACGCAACTGGAAAAAACGAGTCCTTGTTTTTACTTCATGAAAAAAGAAAAAACAAGATGAAAAACCATATTAGGGTTAATCTAAACGAATCCAATCTGATCAGACCCTGGTGTTGGGTTGTTGATTGTATCACCGGCCGAGGGCTGGTCTGGAAGGATCCTGGGACGAAGTTTAATCACTACCTTCGGCCATATACAGCCGTCATTTCTGACCTCACCACTAAAGGGACCTTTGACCTTTGAAACGAGAGCCGACCGGGTATCAGCTAGGGCTGAACGATATGGACAAAATTTCATATCTCGATATTTATGCCAGATATCTCGATATCAATACGATACGATATGACTTCGGTTCGGTGAAAACCAAGCATTTTTCAGAAAAATAAAAACATCAGAAATCAAAAGAGTGCAGTTTTATTGATTAGAACTCACTGCCAGTCATCAACATTAACATAAAGTCACTCAATAATAAATAATAATCAAAATATTTTACTGTAGCTCCGCTTTAACGATAAATAACCAATGCAGTTAGAGTTGGAGTTCAGTACATGTTATTGATTGGACGCTGCAGCTGAACGGACTGTGACAACATCACTGCAGTTTCATGACGGAGTGAAGACAGATTACAGATTAAACTCATGTTTCACTCCCATGTTTCATATTTGATTTATTTTCTGTTTCAACAATTAAATATCTAAAAATGTTAACTTTCAATCTGATCAACAAAAGAACCAGAAACAACTGTCTTAATTTATTACTGCGCATGTGCAATCCCCCCATTTGTCCAATCCTTGTTTTTCAGTATCCTCCAACGAATAGGAAATAGAGAAAAGAGTTTTCCACTCGCTGTTTTAATTCCCAATTTCGATTTTCAAACACATCAATGAATTTTTTATTATCAAAACAAAAGATGGGTAACGGATTATTTTGGTTTATTTCTCTATTTTTATTTTGTAATAAAAAAAAATAAAAAAAAACGGATGGCTGCGAAATACACGTCGCAATTTTCACCAAGCACGACTTGCACAACACCTCGCTCTGGTTGACATCATCCTTTCTAAATCCAAAATACCTCCAAATAATGGAGGATGATTTATGTTTTGGCACAAAATTAGATTCTGCACTGCCACCGGCCGCATTATCCTCCGCACTCATGTCTCCTGTATTCCGTTTGGATTTATCCGCTCTTCTCCGCTCTCCTGTGTGTGTGGCTGTGTGCGTCTACGTCTCCCTCCCTCCCACCCTCCTATGTTTGTCATTGGTTGGCTTCAGCTGTCGATCAACAGCGAGCATGAAATAAGCTTTGTGGTTGGCTGGCCGTAGTGGTGCGTTCAAGGGCAATCTTAAAAGTAAGTTTATGGAGACTGCTCGAGCTGTATAAGCAGGGCAAGCGGAAATATATCGTTTATATCGTTGCTTTTCCGTTATTAATGTCTTGAATGTTCATATCTCGATATAGATACGATAACGGTATATCGTTCAGCCCTAGTATCAGCCATCCCGCGATACTCGACTGCAACCCGGCCGGACCACCAACCGGAGCTCTGCTAGTCCTCATTCCTGATGTTGTTTCGGTAGAAAAACTTGAGATGAGGATGTTTGGTATATTTAAGAAATGATTGAGTGTAAAAATGTAAATTAGTTAGCATCACAAGTTAGCAGGACTTAAGTCATTCATTGACATTAGATGGGCGTGTCCCTCCTGGCTCTCCAGACCTGTTCGCTCACTCTTGCTCCGGGAAAAACAGCCGCCGCTAACAGGACAAGCTGGTGGTACCGGATGTTACAGGTGGGCGTGTTCCGATCAACTGCCAGGACTGTTCGCATTAACCGGGTCGGGCCGAGTCAGCTGCTGCCAGGATGGCAGCGCCCAACTGAGCTCAAGAGCTTCTCTTCAGAAAACTAAGGATGACTTTACGGACTATTTGTCCTGAATCTATTTAAACACGTGACAGCATTTTCAAAAGAGGCGCAACATTCAGAACCAGGGATGGGGTGGATGCAAACTCTTCCTTCAACCCCTCAGCTATGAACAGAACTGGTTTTGTATTTTACTCCATATCTCATGTTTATTAAGATGCCAGGTATTTGAGTGAAGGTTGAAAAAAATGAGGCTTTTTTAAAGCCACCCTATGTGGGGATTCCACTTCCGACCACACGGGGGCAGCAAATCACAAGGAAAGTCATATGTTACCCCCCCTGGCATAAGACACAACAAAGCACACCTCTAGTGGCACAAATACCCCTTTTCCACCAAACCAGTTCCAGGGCGGGTTCTGGTTCTGGTTCTGGGCCAGTGCTGAGTTTGGAACCGGGCTTTCTTTTTCCACTGACAAAGAACTGGCTCCGGGCCAGAAGAACCGGTTCCAAGGTAGCACCAACTCTTTTCTGGGCCAGAGGAAAGAACCGCTTAGTGGAGGGTGTGGAGTTATTAAGACCAACGGCAATAGCAAGACTGGGAGACGGAGATATTTTCAAATGAGAATGAATCTGGATGCAGCAAAGCATCATGGGTCTGAGGAGGAGACAACCTGTCTTTTAGAGATGTGTCCACGGAGGTGCTACGTGGACCAAGTCCTATTAGAGGAAATACCTTGTTGTTGCTTCAACTTTCACGCAAACGCAGGAACGTAACTGACGTTTGCAGCGATGTAACTAACATGGCTCCCGTTAGCACCCGTGCTGTGGAAAAGTAAGGAGGAAAAGGGGTAAAAGTGACGTAACGAGACGTGCTGGACAGTCCCTATTCACGAGACGTCCTCATTCACGAGACATGCGCCCCTATGTGGTCCAGCGTGGTATTGTAACAGAGTGGCTTTAAAGTCTCAAAGCTCTACCAACAACGCTGGAACAGACATCCGGAGACTCAGCTGTTACAAACACCAGCAGATATATATCGAACATGAGTAAATAAGAGTAAATAACAGCTAACGGTATATTTAAAAAAAGAGAGAAAAGTGACACTTTTCCTCATTTCACTCTTGTTTAAGCTATTTTGAAAGATTTAAAAAAAAAACACTGACTGATTTCAATAAAAGCTGAAGGTTTTATTCATTACACGTTGCACCTGGTTTGTTTTAATTTAATCTTTTTTATTCACTGAATCAATAATCTTTTCAGCTGAACTGCATTTCCCCCCGAACCCCCTCCGCCCCTCGACCCGCTGCCAGCGCGACAGCTGGACCCGGCTCCGAGCAGCAGCGCAAAGATGCCGATCATACCGTCCAGCAGCTTCCTCGTAAAAAAAAAACGCTTCTCGGTTGCCAGCGCCATAAATGCTTCTTCTGTTGATTCATCTGATTCAAAGCGACTCGCGTCTGAAACTAATCATTTGCCACAAATCTTGTAAATCCTTATTACAAAATGACAAGTGTTTTCTGTCAAGAAGCACGAGCTGTGAATGCACCGTTCAAAAACAATAAACATAATTTCACTGATTATGCTCCGCTCTTTACCCGTGTGGATACCGGAGGAGGGACCTTGGGGATCCACTGTGTCATCAAAACGACGGAGGTAAGTATGATTATATGTAATTACAGTATACATGTTTGGAATATTGAAAAACACTTCTTTGTGCTGAAGGGCTCTCTAGATGACACGTTGATGAGAGGGAGCGCTGGAACACAGCGATCTGCGGGCTCCGACTCAGCTTTTCAGGGAAATCAGAAGGTTTTGTGTTTGGTGACAAAAGGAAACACGTATACACGGAGACGGCGGGGCACGAGACGGCTGCTGACTCACGATACGCAGCCATAAATGCACATTTATCCCCCCTCCGGGGCGGGAATTTGTCCTCACAATTTCAGGTTTTCAAGCACGGAGCTCAGGAACCTTGTTATTACCGTCACACGCCTCTTCCACCGACGTTTACCGAGGTTTGTCAATCTGAGATGGAGCTTTCATCACGTCTGAGGGGATGCAAGGTTTACGTTGAGATGTTTCAAACATTAAAAAGAAAGCTCTTTCTTTCCCTCAGAGCAGAGACACCTTAAACGGATACATCAAACGGTTTCCTGGTGAGCCGGCCTGATTCTTTCCCTTTTTGTGTCATCGGGAGACATTGCAATATAAAGTTGTGTGTCATCAGCGTAGCTGTGGAATTGGATGCCATGTCTCCTGATGATATCACCTAGTGGTAGCATAGGTTAAAAAGCATAGGTTAAAAAGCATGGGGGCTAAAATTGGTCCTTGGGGGACACCTGAGGAGCATGTATCCATAGTTACCATAAATTTCCGATCTGTGAGGTAGGATTCGAACAATTTGAGGGCAGTCCCAGAGGCCCCTATCAGGTGTTTAAGTCTATTACCGTCACACGCCTCTAAGATCATCCACCAGCGTTTACAGAGGTTTGTAAATCTGAGATGGAGCTTTATCATCACGTCTAAGGGGATGCAAGGTTTAAGTTGAGATGTTTCAAACATTAAAAGGAAAGTTATTTCCCTTAAATCCCTTAAAGGGATACATCCAACATCAAACACGATTTCAGTTTAGAAAATAAAGCTGCTATGTTTTGACCATGAAGCCCGCCACGATAAAGCCCTGGTGAGCCGGCCTGACTCTTTCCCTTTTTGTGTTGTCAGGAGACATGGCAATATACAGTTGTGTGTCATCAGCGTAGCTGTGGAAGTGGATGCCATGTCTCCTGATGGTATTATATAGGTTAAAAAGCATGGGGCCTAAAATTGATCCTTGGGAGACACCACAGTTTATTTCACAGATCCCTGAGGAGCATGTATCCATATTTACCATAAATTTCCGATCTGTGAGGTTCGGAAGTTTATTAAGTTTATTTAAAAGAGTAGGGTGATCTACTGGATCGAAGACTGCACTTAAATCCAGTAGCACTAGGACGGATATATTGTTAGAGTCCAAATTACACCTGAGATCATTAACATTCTTAATTACAGCTGTCTCTGTACTTTGGTTCATCCTACAACCTGATTGATATTTCTCAAAAATATGGTTGTGTGTTAAAAAAATAATTCATTTGAATGAAAACAAGTCTCTTAAATGTTGCTTAAAAATGGTAAATTGGATACTGGGCTGTAGTTATTAGGATCATTTGGGTCCAAATTGCTCTTCTTCAGAAGGGGCCTAACCACTGCTGTTTTCTGCACTTTTCTTGGGATGTAAATCTGCATCTGCATCAACATTAATAGGAAAGTTCTTTCTTTCTGTCGCAGCGGCGCCACCTTACAGGGATACATCAAACACGGTTTCAGTTGACAAAAGAAAGCTGCTATGTTTTGCCGTGAAGCCAACCAAGATAGAGCCCTGGTGAGGCGTCCTGATTCTTTTTGATCCAAAGAATGAGTCTGGTTCCTCTGGATGTCTTTGATTTCTAGATGAAAGCAACGATAAACACAGAAGAAACTGCTTGTGGCCGTCATCAGACGGACGCCCAATCAGAGTAAGACAGCATGTGGCGTTTGAGTTGTGGTTCTTGGATGTTCCTGTGAGATTCACTGTTGTTACTGGTTCGGTATGTTGTGGAAAAGGTTGTGAAGGGGAGTGTGTGGGGGGTACCAGACTCATGAGAGATCATTTTAGAGTTGTTTTTTTTCACAAAGTGAATGTGTTATGGTTAGTTAGCAGATGCTAAAGATCCTCCACGTTCACTTACAGTAACTGTCAAAGAATTCTAATTGGTAAAAAGGAGCAGCGTACCACCGATATGAGCGGTGATCCGTTTTTTCCAGTACGTAATATGATAAATGAACACAGTCCATAAAAGTGATAGTAAAAAACAACCCGACATAGGCTACAGGATTTACAAATGGTTATAAAACTGAGGTTTTAGTTGCAGTTCAGTTCAATCTATGTTGCTGTTAGCTTAGCTCGCCAACTATCTCCCTTCCTACTTTGCTGAAAGTAAAACGGCTTGTAACATCATATTCTAGCGCTACGAGCTGTTAGCCTGTAGCTTGTGGGGTTTTGAATGCTGAAGCCTGTGTGCGTTGGTTAAAATATCCAAAATCCTGACAGTGTACTGGGAGAGATCAACACTTTACTGTAGATAACATATAAATGTGGTTCATCTTGCAACACCATGTCGGGTAAATTTCAGGTAGCTCTAGCTTTTCACCAACTGCTCATACCTCTAGCTGCTAGCTAACTGCTCCTAGCTGTAGCTACTATCGAACAGCTCCTAGCTCTAGCTGCTTGTCAACTGCTCACACCTCTAGCTACTAGCTAACAGTTCGTAGCTCTAGCTGTTCACCAACTGCTCATAGCTTTAGCTGTTTGCTAATAGTTTGTTGCTATAGCTTTTGGATAACTGTTCATAACTCTAGCTGTTTGCTAATAGCTCATACTGCTCACCAACTGCTCATAGCTCTAGCCACTAGCTAACTGGTCATAACCCTAGCTGTTTGCTAATTGTTTGTATCTCTAGATGTTTGCTAACAAATCATAGCTCCAGCTGCTAGCTAACAGCTTGTAGCTCTAGCTGTTCACCGACTGCTCGTAGCTCTAGCCACTAGCTAACTGCCCATGGCTGTAGTTGTTTGCTAAATTTGTGTATCTCTAGCTGTTTTCCAATTGCTTGTATCTCTAGCTGTTTGCTACCTGTAGGCCAAGACACAAACCCACCGGTAGAGTTGCCGTTAGAATCTCTTATCATAAATACTTTCTGATTCTCAAAACAAAGAGTAAAGTGACACCTGCTTATTCAAAACGGGATTCACAACTACAAAAGCTAATACAATTTTGTGGTTTTATTCACAGAAAGACCTGTGACTTCATAAGGTAATTAATGAATTACCAAAATAAAAGCATTAAGCATGATCTTAAATGTGCATAAAAACTGCTTTACACGTTTCACATGGCTCTAAATTTAAGTCCTGATGTGGCATTTTCTTGTTTTGTTTCTTGGTATGAAACGGACCACCAACATTAGGAAAGGAGTTTTGGATATTTTGTTTTACAGCACAGCAGTTAAAATCATACAGTAGTTAAAATCATACAGAGCAGAATTTCTTTCCTCCTAAGACCTGCACCTCAGAACTGGACAGATGTTTAGCTAATGAAACCAAAACTGCTGATATTATGTAAAAGCCATGAAATGCAAACGCATTTGATATGTTTTACTTTAAAATTCCAGCAAACACACCAAGTAGCACGAGAAGTCCCGGTGGACTCAAACCCATAATTTTGGTTATTCATGATCCACATGCTGCTCATTCTGACTGGAACAAAAAAAAAAAAAAAAAAAAACAAGAAAGAAAGAGCTGCCTACTGTGAGTAACGAGAACGAGTTGCTCTGTGAATGATTGTGACATTGTTTCAGCGACAAACCGCAGCCCTCACAAGAGTTTAGCGGTTGCTCTTGATTAATGCTGATGGGATTTCTCAGCACTATAAATAACCTTTATTAAGTTAGTGGGTTTTTTTTTACAGGACCTCTGCACATGTTATTTTGTAAACATGCGTCACTATATAGGTTAATTTCATGCAGTAGGCCTACTTCATATATGGTTAAGAAGCCGTTGTAAGATGACAAGTTGAAGTTGGAAATAAAAATTATATATAATACGGGAACCCGGCTCTCTTAAATTACATTTGCACTTGGATCTGAGGGCCACACACTAAACACTGAGTTGCATGGTTAAAAATGGGCCAATAACTAGCCAACTGGTCTACCTCTAATATCGCCGCTAGTGTTTTCCCCTTTGGATCTTTATAAAGAGACTGAAAAACTAAACTGGAGGGTCCTTTATGGAAGTAAATCTGTGTCATCGGATTTTGAAAGAAAAAAGTGATTGAATTTGTAGCGCTGAATATTTATCCATTGAAATTATGTATCTAAATGTTTTTAAATGTTAAAAAATTCAACTGCAAAAAATTCAAAGGCAACAACCCGGAACCCAAGGAAAAGCCATCGATTTTTTAGATTGAATATTCAGTAATAGACAGCTGACATCTATTATTATTACATTTTTGTGTTTTTGGTGGATTTTTTATGAAACTATATAATACATGACATCATACTGAGAGCTTGACTAAAACAAATAACCGAACATCATCTCATTTAACTTCCGCTTAGTTCATGTCCAATACAGTCTGTTAATGTACAAATGACAGCTGTCATTTGTGCTCCCTCCTTTTGCTTGAGGTACGCTCACGATCTAGAATCTAGAATCGAAAAGGTTTGAGGGGTTTTTCTATAAGATTTTACACTGGTGGTTACTCTCAACGCAGGAACACATCCTGGTTTGTATGACTAGATTGTTTAGCTGAGTTCTTCTTTAGGTGAAGACAATGAAGAGAAACAGATGTTTTAAAACAGAAAGGTTTTAGTGATCTTAGGTATTTGCTGCGTTAGCATCTCAAGTAAGAAACAATCAGCAAGATATATATGGCTGAAAGTGTGACATATTTAGGTTTCTTTCCCCACAGATTTCTCCACAGATAAGGTTCAACATCTGCAGCTATAACGTTCAAAACACCTCCCTTTTCAGTATAAATAGGGCTGGATTGATGAGCACCGTATGCATTTCTCTTCTACCTATGTGATTTGAGAAAAGGACCTCCAGCTGGAAAACATTGTGCATGATATAATAAAAGCTTGTATTAACATTTGATTCTGTTCACTGGTTTTCCTATGGCTTACCAGACAAACGAACACGAGGATCTTTCAAGTTGACTATTTGAATGTTAAAAAACCTTCAGATACATAATTTCAATGGATAAATAAATATTTAGTGTTAGAAATTCAATCACTTTTTTCTGATTTACTTCAATAGTCATTTCAACTCCGATACAGCACCAAGATACAGGTACCAGAGACTTGTGCATGATGGAACATCAGTTTTATGAGCAAAGCTAGATGTTTTATGAATTGGCATTAAAATTAACAATTATTATACAAGGCTTCAAATTGCGGAGATCAGCCCCGCCCCACCGCGACCCGATTAATTGGATTTGAACGGGAGAAAATGAAAAATGATTATAAAAAAAAATACAATAAGTACAGTAGAACAAATTGTGACTGGCCTGTATTTCACTGCTCTTCTGATGCCACTGCATCCCGACTCGCTCTGTAGCGTCTTTTTCTTCTAAAGCCCGCAGTGCAGGTGTGGTTATTCGAGAGAAGAACATAGTTATGGATCGTTGTTGTCGCTCTTGTTTCTTCTGGGCAAAAAGATTCTTATAAACCAACATGCCACCATCGATTATATTTGAGAACTGTAATGAACGATTCATCAAAGGGTCCCATTCTTGAGCTGCTGCTGAAGCTCATTGGCCGTTCTCAGCATTGTTGCTAAGCGACCAACGTTATTGACACAGAAGTGAAGAAGCGGGGAGACTGTTTAGCCAATCAGAATGCAGAACATGATGCACAATGCAAATTTGTGAAGCAGCGAGACGTGAAAGGCGTTATAGCGAGAGATTACTGTATATCAAATCATTAGTGGGCCAAATTGGCCTGTTTTTTTGGTTTTTCTCCGCCTGACCGTCACTTGTTCGAACGAGCCGGATACGTATGTAAAATGAACCAAACTCAATCTATCGGATTAAATTGAGCTGAACACTAAACGCAAGTTCTGGTCTGGGGAGGTGTTGGCTGTTCAAATATTTGCAGAGGTACTTACGGACGCATTTGTTGCCGCTCTCGTAGTAGCCCGGGCAGCATTGGTACCTCTTGCGGTAGTCGGTCTTCACCGCCTGCCGGTAGGCTGTTTTGTAGGTGATCCTGAAAGAAGTTTGCAGTCAAGACACGATGCCTAGACGGTGATGGACGGGGACGGGAAGTGCCGTCGGTACCTGTGACGCATGCATCTGTAAGAGGTCCGGGGGTCCGAGCAGGGCTCCTCCGTCACATGGTCGTAGGGATGAGAGTAGGACTCTTTGACGGAGGTGGTGAAGCTGAGAAGCAGAACAACATTCACGGTCAGAGAAGACGCAGGAAAGACCCCGCTAGTACCAACCTTGGCCATCCCTAGTAGATAACATATACATGTGGTTCATGTTGCAACACCATGTCGTGTAAATTTCAGGTAGCTCTAGCTGTTCACCAACTGCTCACAGCTCTACCCACTAGCCAACAGCTCATACCTCTAGCTGCTAGCTAACTGCTCCTAGCTCTAGCTACTATCGAACAGCTCCTGGCTGCTTGTCAACTGCTCACATCTCTAGCTACTAGCTAACAGTTCGTAGCTCTAGCTGTTCACCAACTGCTCATAGCTTTAGCTGTTTGCTAATAGTTTGTTGCTATAGCTGTTGGATAACTGTTCATACCTCTAGCTGTTTGCTAATAGCTCATAGCTCTTACTGCTCACAAACTGCTCATAGCTCTAACCACTAGCTAACTGGTCATAACCCTAGCTGTTTGTGAATTGTTTGTATCTCTAGCTCTAGCTCTAGCAGGAATGACCCCGCTAGGACCAACCTTGGCCATCCCAACAATCTGATCCTGACAAATACACATATTAAACTCTAGTTTTAGTGAAGTGTTGGCGCCGCTGGCTGGACTGATGGTGCAGATAAACAAGATTCCCGCAGGATGAAGCGAAATCCCGACCCATCTGATCCGTCGGCCATTTGTGGACCGGCCCCAGAAAGACTTCACTTATCTGTTCCCAGAGGGTGATGACAAATTAGTTTATTTAAACAAATTCTTGGTTTTAAAAAGAACTTTTCATAATTCTGCCTTTTATTTTAATTACCTAATTACACACAGATTTGTTGATGCCCTTCCATTAAGGACAGAAAACCCCAAATGTCCATGGAAATAACTTAAAACTGGCCAAAGTAATAATTTCTTTGTTGCAACAGAATCATTCAATCATCATCATCATCATCATCATCATCATCATCATCATCATCATCAAAGAAAAACCAAAAACAACTAAACAAAAATTATGAGACGCAGACAGACACATGTAGACAGGTGTTCTGGTCCTCATGGACACTAGTCCACTTGTAGAGATGTTTTCTGGTCCTCATGGAAGGTCTTTAGTCTTCAACATCCAGGTCTAGAAGGTTCTTCTGGTCTCCTGAGACATCTGTCTCCTCTGCTGTCTCTGGTCCAGGTCCAGGTGGACACCACGACAGCAGTGTCTGATCTTCATGGGTCAGTGTTCAGTTGAACTGCTGAGTGTCTGAACAACAACAAGTGTTTTTCAACTGACTCAAGCATGACTTGGCCACCTCCCTTTCTCTCTGTGAGTCACCACACTCAAGGGAACGTTTAGATTCTTTAACAAACTGAACCAAGATGCTCTCCTTCCCTTCCCAGCCACACGTCGGTCCACCTTTACTCTTACCACGCCCTCTTTCTGCAGTCTCATATAGTCTCAAAGTCGAACGGCTGCATCAGGGAGGACGTCCGGCGTAAAACAGCTTCCAGAATGTGTGTGCAGGCTGAGAAGCCTTTAACCCACGTCAGTTTGTTAAGATGTCTATCTATCTATCTATTAGGGGTGTAACAATATATCGTGCCACGAAATTTGGCGATACAAAAACGTCACAATACGTGTCGTGGAGATGACAAACTGTAGCACGATATTGGGTTATTAATATGAATCTATTGTGTTGACTAGTAACGCGCATCCGACCGCGCCTCGACCCGCGGACCAAAATCTTCCTCCGCTCGCTCCTGTCAACGATCCCCCTATCACGGGACTCTTGCAGGGTTTTGAGCTCTGAACTTTTACTTATGTAAGGCTGGTGTAGAGTTAAGCCTTACCTTATTAAATTAAACCTTTTTCTGGTCGTGAGTAGGATAAACACGGGGACAACTTCTGCTGAGCTCCAGTGTACTTTAATGTCCGCTCAACAGCGTAGGATTTTAGAACATCAACACAGCACCTAGTGCTGTATCACTCCGCCCAATCTAAAACAACTACAGATAAACTGACTAGTGTCATTATAGTCCCTGATTTACATCAAAATATAAAGAATATATTTATAAAATAATGAACCCTGAATTACCAAAATAACCTTCTTAACAAAAATAAATCTCCTCTTACACTTATAAGGTGAGCATCAATCTTTTTTATGATGTAAAGTTGTATGTATTTATTTACTTTTTTTAAATTTATTTAATTTTAGTTGTTACATTTCTGGAAAAGAAAAAAATATTTTTACTTGTATGAAACTGAAGATGCATAATAAAGTTCAGTTTGTGGAAAATGTTTGGCCTGGCTTTCTTTTTAAAACTTAAACAGTTATAAAGCATTACAAACTGTAACAATAGGGCAAACGCACAGCATTGTTTTGTATTTTGTGTCTTTTAAATAAAATACATTTTTTCCAGTCATATGTTCCTCATTCAAGGTTGTTAAAAAAATTCTGCTATAATATCGTATCGTTATCGTGACCTCAATATCGTGTATCGTACCGTATCGTGAGATTAGTGTATCGTTACACTCCTACTATCTATCTATCTATCTATCTATCTATCTATCTATCTATCTATCTATCTATCTATCTATCTATCTATCTATCTATCTATCTATCTATCTATCTATCTATCTATCTATTACTCTATCATCTATCTATTACTCTATCCTTCCATTTATCTATCCATCTATCTATCTATCTATCACTTCTAGGGGACATAGAGATGGAGTCATCCTGTCATGTCCAATCAGAGTCCACACCATTTCACCGCTTCATTTGGCCCCCGTTGAAACACCACTCCGCCAGAGTCTGCAGCTCTGCTCTTGAACCCTGCAGGTATCAAACCTTCATGAACACGTGTCTGTCACGAGGGCCGGGGCCCGGGCACTCACCTCTCCCACAGGCTGCAGACGTTGGGGTCCCGGGGGTCCAGGGAGCAGCCGGGGCCGGCCAGGAGGCCGAGGAGCAGCAGGACCGCCGTGGAGCTGTGCATGGTCCTGGGGGGGCACAAGGACAGACGCTTAAAACACCGTAGGTTTTAGCATTTTAAAATAATAAACTGATATATTTTTGTAGTTCTGATCAGGGCTGGGGATCGATGCAAATGTCAAGAATCGATTCGATTCCGATTCTTAAGATTCAGAATCAATTATCAAGATTTGATTCGATCCGATATTGATTTGGGTTAGTGTTAATAAGAGTGTTTGAGCTGTTGCATGCATTATTTGACTGTAGTTATGCAACATATTAATACTAGTAATATACTGAGATTCAACAGCAAGTATTGGCAGCTATTGATGCTGTAAAGCCGGATTTAAGGTTCTGCGTTAAACCAACGCAGAGCCTACGCCGTCGCCGTGACGCCGTCGTGAACCCTTTGGACTTCTCCGTCACTCCATTTCTCCGCGGTGCAATACTCCCCCAGAGCGTTAGTTGATACTTTGTTTAGCTTCCAGCTTTTCCGGTCACAATGAATCAAAGAGATAAGGACAACTATTGTGCAAAAAACCAAAACAACCCAAAAAAAAACACACGAAGAAAAGAGCGCTGAAAGTTCACGACTGCTTCACGAACCGGAACCGGAAATGCGTTGCTGATATAACTGCTTTCAAAAACATCGAATTATCAAACAGAAATCGGTTTTATTTGGTTTTAATTTTTACCACATTCCGTTCGAATTTTTTCCCATTGGCAGGCTTTTTCGGTTTTTAATTTTTGAGAATTTGGTTTTTAGCATTTTATGCAAAAGTAACCCAGAGACAGTATATACTGTAATGAAATATAGACAATTTATGCAATTATAAGTGAAAACTTTAATGTTTTCATACCTTTAAACATATTTAAAGGTGACCTATTATGGCATTTAATGTATATTTTAAACAAAGCTTGTTTTTTCTACATAAATCATAAATCCAGCCTGTGAGCCATGTCACTAGTTTTACCGCTTCTAACCTCTTTTTCTGCGCCTCATTTTTAGGGAAGGGGGGGGTATGATAATGAGGCTCTGTGCTGATTGGCTCCCTGAATGACGTGTAGCAGGGGAGGAGAATAAACCTGCTCCGCCAGAGCAGCCCGAGCCTGTAAATTATCACAACACTGAATTTTCACAAATGGAAACTTTATTGTTAAAAAAATAAAATATGAGTTGTATATAAATAACATTTATGCACTATTTAAGCCGGATCTACCCGGCGGATGCTGAACGCTGGCCCCGGAGCCACGCCGGGCTCCCGGGAGCAGCGCAGCTGGAGCAGCGCGCCTCACCGCGGCTTTAACGGGGGAATCTGACCGGTTCCGACCGGCCGGGACCGCAGGAACCCGCCTGGACTGGTAGCAGGGACTCCCGGGGACCGACCAGCGGAATTTCAGCCGGATCTGCCCGGCGGATGCTGCGCAACGGGCGCTGCAACCCCACAGCCGGCGCACAGATCGGCTCCGGAGCGCATCAGCGGCGCATCGTCGGTTACCGGGGATCAAACCGACAGATTTGCCTGAAAATCTCGGAGGGTGAAGCTGGTCCAGCCTGGGACAGATCCCCAAGGACCCAGCTCCCAAACCACCCGGGAACCTGGATGATTTAACCCGGATCCGCTCCGCCGCGGCGCCGTGTCCGACTGGCTGAAGAAAGCACCGCTCCAGCAGCGGAGAGAGCTGGTTGTGGGCGTGGTTTCAGCAGCGGAGGCTGAACCTATGGAAATCTGCTCCCGTCGTTACGTAACGACGGGAGCAGATTTTAATCGGCTCAAAAAAAACCACGTGACACTGGGGGACTCTGTCCGGCAGGGGTCAGAGACCGTGCAGAAATTCATGGTATTTTGTCTCCCCTGTGCTGGCAGGGTGAGGGGAGACCACTTTATATATGTTAAAACAAGAAAAAACGTGTTTTTCATAATAGGTCCCCTTTAAAGGCAAAAACATGGCACCTGTTATTCTCGTGTCCAACAAAACATCCCTTTTTTGGGCATAAACAAACAAAAAAAAATCGATCTTCAGACATACAAATCGATTTTTAGGAATTAATATGAGAATCAATTTAGAATTGGAAAATTTATTTTTTTCAACACAGGCCTAGTTCTGATGCACCCAAGCATCCTCCAGCCCACACAGAATGGAAAACATCGTCCAGCTGCAGATTTACATTAATTGCTTTTGGTTTTAATTCACTATAATTAACAATTCTCACTGCGGTGGAAGGAAAGAGAGAGACTGGAAAATGGTGCAGTTTCCCAACAGGATGGATTGCAGTTGAGATTTACCCTCCGACTATAAAAGAGTTCATTAAAGGCTCAGCAGGAGCGGAGCTCAACGCCGCCTCGGCAGAGATCGTGAAACGCACCGCTTTCACGGCAGAAGAGATGGATCCGAGACGGGAAACGTGACTCTGACCTTCGCGGCGACCCCCATCAGTCAGAGAAGCATCTGGATCTGATCAGGGCTGCAGCCGGCCGCAGCGTCCCAGCAGGGGGACCCTGTCAGGCTCCCAGGGAGCAGCAGGGGGACGGCTCTCCCCCCGATCTACCCCCTAAAATATCCGTGGAAATGAAGAGGAGTTCGGCAGGCCGGCCGTGCGAGTCCTCTGGGGAAAAGCATCATGGGAACGCAGCGACACGTCTTCAAAAACAGGGACATCGTGTTCCCTCGTTTGTTTTTCTCAGCGAGTCCCCCTGCTCCTCGGGTCACCGGTCCGAGGCTTCAGGGACTGTGACACAACGGCCTCGGATCGGGGTCGTCCTCAGTCAAACGGCTCATTTAAGAACTCCTCGGGTCGCTAATGGCCCTTTTCCACTAGTAACTACTCGGTTCAACTCCAGCCTGGTTTCTTTTCCACTACAATTCAGCACCTGGAACAGAAGTAGGAGGTTGGAGCGAAGCTGCTGTGACGTATTTGATTGTGTGATCCAAACGAAGAAGACAACAACACTAAAGATGTAGAACCTGGAGGAGATGATATATGTGCTGCTGGGTCTGTGACTTGTGTTTGATATCAAGTTAAAAAATGACAGAGAGAGAAGCTTCAAGCGGCGATGCTTTTTAAGTTTTTAGTTTGTCTCGGCGCTGCTGAAAAGTCAGCTGGAGCCGCGAGCAGCTATGAGGTGACAGAGCTGCTGGTAGTTCTGGTCGTTTCTTATCGCCCGTCTAGATCCCTTTTTAATTCTCTCCTCAGCCACCAGGTTTATGAACATCTGCACCTCAGAGTTGGATCAGGAAACAGACTTTTGCTGCCGTTGCTGGTGGAATAAAATGAACAAGAAGTCGCCGTCAGAGTCGCTCTTTTGCTGATTTCCGCCTCCTGACTCAGACGTCTGACTCCAACCCCCGACCAATCGGTGGCCTGTAGTGTGATGACATCACAGCCCGACTCA
Organism: Cololabis saira; assembly: GCF_033807715.1. Classification (NCBI taxonomy): domain Eukaryota; kingdom Metazoa; phylum Chordata; class Actinopteri; order Beloniformes; family Belonidae; genus Cololabis; species Cololabis saira. The sequence goes on along the minus strand of NC_084589.1, from coordinate 36,927,817 downwards.
GCCGCTTAGAACCTCGGCAGAGTAGAAACAGAAAAGTATCTACTCGGCACGTTAGACCCATAGTGGGAAAGAACCAAACGGAGGCGAGTCGAGTCGGGCTGAGTAGGTTGTAGTGGAAAAGTGCCATAAGTTGGAACTTTGGCTGCTGAAGCTGAGAGAAACTTTGTTCGTGGAGTTGGAGTCTTTCTGCACAGCCCAAAAGAGTCGTCCACATGGGTCTAAAAGGCTTTTATATACAGCTCATATAGGTCATATGTGAAAAATAAACATTATAAAGACCCCTATAAAAGGCTCCAGAGTCGTAGATCTTGACTCAAATCTTAATTTTTTTGTTTATTTTATTTGTTATTTAAGCGTACTCTTAAATTAAATACTTATGATTTTTGAAAACCGCTATGGATAAGCCCTGAATGCAGACATTGTGACGTAGAATTGTCAAATTGGTCTGATTCACCGCACGAAATCGGCACAGATTACTTTTGTAATACTGTATTTGACCCGTAATTCTTGCCATTGTGAGAATGAGATGTGTACCTGCTGTACTCTACTGCCCTTACTTTTTAACAACTTGTGCTTTTTATCATTTTACCTCTTTTCTTATCATTTTATTTCATTTTATTTGTTATTTACTGTTTAATTGTGTCTTGCCGCTTTTAATGTTGATGTAAAGCCCTTTGAATTACCTTGTGTTGAATTATGCCATACAAATAGACTTGCCTTGCCTTAAACTTTATAGGACTTGAACATTGATGACTTGCACCTGGAGTCATGCATTAACTGCATTTTGACTCATAAACTAGTGGCAAGTCCTCAACTTTTATTTTTCAGATTAATTCGTAGTGAGATAACATCTGCATCTGCTTCCAGCTGCAGCCGGCTGACGTTATAAACGGTGCCAACCGGTTTATTTGTAAATTAAAGTAAGATTTACTGATTTCACTGGAACTCCCTTTGGACAAGAAGCTGATATTCAGCATAAGAACGAGAAAAGGTGTCCGTAAATTTGCTTCAAACGGCCTTTAAAGACGTGCATGTGCTTAAAAATGATTTGGACTAGACTCGGAGTCAAACTCTGAGGATGGACTCGGACTCGAGGTTTGGTGGTTCGATTCCACTGAATCGTAACAATACAAGCCAAGCTTTAATTCTATCGTCTGAACTAAACATATAAAGTGCACATTTGACTGTTTTTAACAAACAGATGGGTTAAAAAAACCAATGTTGCTATCATGAGCATGAAGCTGCCACCTTGACTTGAGAGAAACTTGAAGTAGTTTCTGATCGCAGCGTTTTCCACCGCATCACTCCAACACTCTGCCTGTTTCACTCGTGCTTCTCTCTTTCTCCGACATTTCAGAAACACGTTTTGCATCTTAGTTCGATGTGGAAGTTTCATGAAGCTCCCTGAGGGGGCCGAGCGACTCTGCCCTGAGCATTTCTCCAATTTCCCTTCTGCAGAAAACATCCCAGACCGAGTTGGAAAGGTGTCCAGAGCGGAGTTTAGGTTCAACACGGAAACAAACCGGGCTCCACTTGAACGATGGGAGAGTGTCGTGCACCGAGAGCTCAACGAGGTGAAGCCGTGGTCGAGGAGCGAGTCTCGGACGGCTGGGCGGCAATAGCAGAAGAGAGCAGCAGAAGCTGTACATGTCCAATTATCTACGAATGAAGTTCAGTTTCCTGATGATTAATAATAACGAGAGAGAAGAACTTGAAAAGATCTGAAATAAGCTGACATCTTTGTGGGATGTCAGCGACATCATTTTCAAGCACCCATTTACAGCTCTGTTTATAACAGATGTTTTTTGGAGGCGGAGTCAAACAATGGGTCCCACCCACTTCACAACAACACTTTACACTTCACTTTACGCTGCTTTATGGGGATCAGAAAACAGCGGATCTAATGTCTTTTTCAGGTTTTCAGCACACAGGGCTTATTTGAAAATGTCTCCGTTTCCCAGTCTTGCTATTGCCGTTTGTGTTAATAACTCCACCCCCTCCACTTACTGTACTAAGCGGTTCTTTCCTCTAGCCCAGAGACCAGTCCAATGGCAGCGTGAGGAAGAAGAGGCTCAACTCTGCAGATCAGCCTCAGACGATAAAAACTAGACTTCTGCACCGACTCGTCTTTCAAGTTAAAAGATAACGTTAGATTACTAAAAAATTTCAGAGAAAAGCCAAAGACGTCCTGTCAGCAGGTCAATTCTCCCAAAACACAAAGATATCTTCATTTACGCAAAAAAGTTCAGCTCCATCAAAACTTTCACATCTTGCAGACACAATTTTCCACACTCTGGGCTCCACCAGATTTTTAACGTACATCTGGGCGTCATCTGCATAACAATCAACTGCCTGGGGTAAGCAGGTAGAGAGAATATAAAAAGGGGCCTAAACTAGAGCCCTGAGGTACCCCATATTTAAGTGGGGACTCTGGGGAAGAAAACTGTTCAAGCTGGACAGAAAAAACCTTCAGCTAAATGGGACTTAAACCATTCAAGTGCAGAATCAAACTTCCTCTTCAACTTTTTCTGCTTTTAATCATCATGTTGCAGCTGATAGAATACTAATATTACTGGTCCCAGGACCGAGATCTACCAGGACCATTACTGGTCCCGGGACCAAACTATTCTTCTTCTCTGCGTTTTTTACCTTTGCTCATCGGCCCTTCTTTGCAGACCTGTCAGCTAGCAAACATCCTTCTGTTGTCATGGTTACAGCATCCAATGCAGAATTAAATGATGTTTAAGGGGTAACAGTAACTCTAGCGCTCTTTTTTTCTTTTTGCTCTTAATCTGTATTTTTTTATTTTTTAAGTTCTTTTCTCTATTTGTTTTCTTTTGTATTCCATTATTTTGTTAAGACCCCAGGAAGAATAGCTTCAGTTTCTGCTGCAGCTAATGGGGATCTCAATAAACAAATAAAAAAATAAATAAATAAATTTAGCAAAAAAAACAACTCTACTGAGATATGATTCATGGCCATTTTGACTGGTACAGAACGTACCGAACCAACCCCAGTGGCATCCGAGACTCAAAACAACCATGTTTTCTGCAGAATTACTAATAACAACTCGAGTTGACCGGTTTTGAGCTGCAAAAAAGTCGGCTTTAAAAGCACTCTGATAAACTACTGTGATGTCACAGTCCTCCACACATCTGAGCGGCTGAAAGAATTACAGATTTACCGACATACCACAAACAAAGTGTAGTTATTGTTTGGTATCTACGTGACTTCAACACAAAAAACCTCAGTCTTTTCTTTCTCATCCCGCCTGATCTAAAGTCACCACAGAGCTCCACCTCATCTCCACTGAATGTGCTTCACCTGGCTGATGTTATACATCTGCTGCACCCAGAACGGGCGACCGTACGCTAACTTCACCAGTCACAAAACATTAAAAACCAAGCCAAACTAAATCAGCGCAGATGTGAGTCACGCTGCCATGTCTCCTTCATGTCTGCCTCTCTTTTCATGCACACATTTGCATCTCAAGCCTCTGCACCGGGGATGTTGGGGGAAATTTCCCCAAATAAGAGGAACATTTTTCCCGTGGTTTGATGAATAATACATGGTTTCTAATAACTGCCAAAGTCAGCGGTTCAATTCCCATCACTAGGTTCACTTAACGTGTCCTCCAAAGCTTCTACGTCATCAAATCAAATCAAAGTTTATTTTAGACGGGACAATGCATATTAATGAACACTACATTAAGCAGTGTAAATACACCGGATTTTTAGCAGAAATGCTAGTTTCCACCCGCAATCCCCACAGAAAACATAAAAACAATTCTGTCAAACAATACAATCAAACAAGGGAACAAGCATAAAACATACATAGTAGCAAAATAGATTTAGCAGCATTTAAAAGCAGTAAGAATTGTATCTAAAGTGACTTGAGTTTAAAGTGACTTGAGCAAAAAAATGCATATTACAATAATGAAATACCAGCGATGGTAATATTATGGTACTGAGAGTATCCAAGTTGTAAGACCTCACGTTCGTGTTTGCGGATGATGCCCTCGTTTTTCTGATAAACCTCCTCTCACCTCCCTCCTCCACCAGGGGTTAATTCCCTCGCCTGGCACAAACGCCTCGCAGATCCGCGCCACAAAAACAAGGTTTTATAAGAACAGTCATGTGGCTTTTATTAGGCGGAGTCATCCACTTTACCCGCCACTTCATTGGGCTGGGGGTAAATATTTTTTCATTACCTTCTCTGCGTTTTAATTGCGCTTCATTAAGAGAGAGGCTTCAGACCGCACGGGACTTCTTAAATGCTGAGAAAATAAGGGCTAAAAGAGCTTAAAGAGTGCCGGCGGAGTTGTTTTGGAGGCAGCTGCTGTTTGCATCGCAGGCCTGGGTCACCTACGGGGGGACGGGGGGGGCAGGTAGACGTCTGGGAGTCCAGGTGGTCTTATCATCATCTGGAGTCTCTCAGGACGCCGCCGTGGGTTACGGTCGCTCTAAAGTCTCTTTATTCTTTATTCATTCATTAAAAGAAAAACAAAACAATTCAATATAGTTACAACAAATCTCTTTCCTTGAATGAAAGGGAACAGAAAGAAGACTAAGCTTATTTTATCCGTCCCTTTTTCCTAAGAAATCTAATTTCAATTAATGTAATAATAAAAAAAAACTAAATCAACTTAAAAATTATGCAATAAAAAAACACTTTTCAATAAAATAACACAACATAGCTGTCGTCAAACACAGATAGTCGTATTCGTTTTTGATTCAAAGAAAAAAGATATGACAATGGTGCTAAAAAGAGAGAGAGGAAAAAAAGAAAACCCAGCTAACTTAACAATAGAGGGAATGTGCATGATGCCACAGATGCGACTTCACAGCGGGTCTGCCACACTGAGTGGCAGAAAGACTCAGTGGCAGCGTAGACTTTCAGTTTGAGCGACTCAAAATCATCTAAAATGGGAAAGAGCTGTTGTGCGATCGACTGTACTCATAGATTTAGCAAGAAATCTGAGTTATCGTTTTACAGACTGCCGAAAAATAAGCTTAAGAGAGACAAATGGATCTCTGCAATTCGCAGAAACAACGTGGATTTGCGGTTCCCATTTTATATCAGGTCATGTTGGATTTTTGGGTAGCTAACGTTAAATGGTCAAATCATAAAGTTCGGTGTCCTCCTCACTTTAATTTCTACAACAAATCCTGCCTTGAAGTCGGACCAAGCGTCAAGACTTTTGTATGCCTTCAAGCTTTGCTTCGTGTATTTCCCCGGCGTAGAAATTAAGTACATATAAATATCAGGAAACTGGATTCGTGGCCAAATATTAACGTCCATGGACCACTGGTTCTTGGGGTAACTGTACGGGTCACTGTCAAGTCCAATTGCCTTTAATTTAAGCCGATAATCGACTGTTATCCCGTCTTCTCCACAGTTTCCTCCACTAGTTGCAGCCACTTTTGCCAGTTGGATGTTTTGCCACTCAGTGCGAGTAAGGGGGCTTGGTCCAGTGGGAAAGTGACGTCGATGCATACCCTATGTTATCATAATATTTCTTCATCAAACTGGCTTTTATTATTCTTTTAAATCTAATGTTTGATTTGCATTCTTTGGCTTCTGTATCCAGATTGTTCCATAAACTGATACCTTTTACAGAGACACAACGTTCCATTAATTTTGTCCTGAATTTTGTTTTTTTTTAAAGCAAAATAAGTGAGTGGAAGGATGGCGCCAGCTGGCAGTGATGTATGCGCACCTCCACAGTAAAGTCTGGACCCGGATCAGTAAAAACCCACAACACTAGACACTGCGCTGGAGTATTTCTGGGCTTATTTGTGATGAAAAAAGCAGACGATCTCACTAAAGGCCACCGTCTTTCATGTGGCCCCATAAACCGACAGAAAATAGACAAATAACCACAAACAGGGGCCGGCTCAACACTGATCGGGTCTTCTCATGTCGTTGAGAAATTAAACATCAAACGAGTCCCGAAGCCGGTTCAGACTATTTTTAGATGTTTCGTTAACCCTCCGTGCCCCCACTGACTCACGCCGGGCCTGGAGCGGCGGCCCACGCTCGGACACGACCGAACCCACCGAGGAATGCTGCGAGCCGTTTTAGGGGACCCGCAACGCTTTTTTCCAGAACCGCACAGGGGCTTCAGCGAAAACAAAAGCCAACTGGAAACAGATGCGCCGGATTTTATATGAATCTCGTTAAACACTTGTAGTCGTGTTACTGGCGTGTTCTGTTTCAATCGCGGGGCCCAAAGACGTGCCTGGTAGCTGACGACACAGGATGACGCACTCTGATCGTATTTCATGTCGTTGACCCATCTGACCGATAGGTTCCTCCCCTGGGCTTCATGATCCCGGTTGCCATGGAGATCTATGACCAACCTGGTCACCAGCTCGCTGCATTGGCCCTCGGTGGTACCCCAAACTAGAAGGTGAAAGGTGAGGTGTCTAAGGGTGCTTTCACACCTGTTTGGAGCAGTTGTTCCAAAACAGGGAGCGTTCCCCCCTAAAGATTGGTTCGTTGGTATATGTGAACACAGCAATCGCACTCGGATGCGGGACAAAACAAGCGAGCCGAGGAGAGGTGGTCTCGGCCCGCTTCTATTCGAGACCTGGAGCGGTTAATTTGCAGTGAGTACCTAATCGACACAGCACACAGAAACACACATAAACAAACTAGCCACACTCGCTTACGATGCTCCATAGTTGTTGTTTTTCCCGGAGTACGGAAGAGGAAACTCCTTCCGCGAACAGTTGGTTCGCGCATGGCATTTGTTAACAGCTTTGAACCGCTACAGACGGTTGCCTTGTGAACACAAATGCCACAAACAAAAAACGAAACAACTGTATCGATTTAGCCCCTGAATTGGAACAAAACAAACGGGCCACAGGTCGGAAAGCACCCTTAAGGCTGAATTATGCTTCTGCGTCAAAATGGCGCCGTGCCTACGGCGTGTGGTTTGGATCGACGCAGAGGACACGCCGTCACCTGCGGCGTCACTGACGTGCACCTCCCGAAAATTGTAACTACGCGTCGAGGAGACGCAGACCACACGCAGACGGAGAGGGCTGTGATTGGTTCACTTGGAAGCAACGCATTTCCGGTTTACGGTTTGAATCAGTAGTGAACTTTCAGCGCTCTTTTCTTCGTTTATATGTGATTTTTTTTTGTTTTTGTTTTTTGCACAATAGTTGTCCTTATTTCTTTGATTTACTGTGACCGGAAAAAGTCGGATAAACCATTCAGGAAAAGATCGCTAACTAGTGGCCGCGGGGGGTACTGCACCGCGACCAAATGGAGATACGGAGAAGTCCGAAGGGTTCAGCACGGCGTCACGGCTGCGGCGTGTGCTCTGCGTTGGTGTGACGCAGAAGCATATTTCAGCCTTTAGAGTCCGGTTGCCTTGGATTCAAGACTTTGAGGGTTGGGAACCGGTGGATTCTGAGTCCTAAAGGGTCCAATTTTGGTTCTAATGAACCGTAGCCCAGTTTAGGTTCTTATGCACCGTAGCCCAGTTTCGCTTCCAACAAACCGTAGCCCAGTTTAGGTTCAAACGAAACCTGGCCCAGTTCAGGTCCTAATGAACCGTAGCGCAGTTTAGGTTCTCTGCACCAAAGAGGACTCCCTCTGCAACGTAATAAAGGTCACTGATCTGGTGTTTCAGGGAATCTAAGATCTCATTAAACATATTAAATCTTCTTACTAACCTTTAAAACACACATTTCAATTAAATGTTTATTTACCTCAGAAACAACGGAACCTGCAGGTTGTTCTTTAAGTGAGGAGGCTGTTAGCTCTGACTCGTTTTCCTCTCGGCTCGTCGTCCCCGGTGCTATTCCCCGGTCGTGGGTGGGATCGGCTTCTTATCTCATCTCCACAGAAACAACTTTGTGTGTTTCAGACGCAACATCTGTCTTCTGACAAGAATGAAGTATAATGATGTTTCAGTGCCGGTAAAGACTCTTGAACATCAAGGCAGCCAGCTTTGTTTCAGTCCTCTTCCTCATAGTTTTGGTACAGCTAACTGGGTCCGTTGCAGTCGACCATAACGGAGCTTGAACTCACCACGAGCAACTTTGTTTACTCTCCCCAAACCAGATAAAAGAAACTTTTCCAATTTAAAAGAATGCTTCAAAAGTGCTTGACAAATGGATGGAAACTGCGTGACTGTGTTGTTGTATCCCATGTACTCTCCACGACGGCCCAGACAGGACCAAGAAGATTCCCTGAATCAGTCTCAGAGGGACCCCCGGATCCTCGGTGGAAAAAACAGCTCTTTTGGTTTATTAAAAGGCACTTTTACTAAAAACTACATCCAATCTAAGTCACAATTTCAATTAGAAACAATAGAAAATGACCTTGTAGTAAGGTAGAGTTTGGTACATCGATCAGAGTCCCCTCCTCCGGCTCTACTGGGCGGAGTCACTACAGGGTTCTCGGGACAAGAGTACTTCCCTTGGTGGTCTGGGAACCCTGACCGGATCCTCGGCTACTTTTTTTGGTGATTTTTTTAAATCTTTTGGTCTGAGGCTAATGGTCGTAGCTGAAACCGCCAAACCCTGACCTGATAGGTGGAACCACCAACTCTGGCAGCAGAAACATGCCGACCTTACAAGACGCGAGTCCATGATAACCTTGTTTCAAATGTCACTATAAAAATGACGTCTGAGACGAGAACCGCCAGAACTCCGAGGCGGCAACCGGCTAGCTGCCTTCAGTCTTTCGCCAGCAACTCCAAGTGAGACTGCTTCGCCCGCTAACTCCTCCCTCATAGTGGCGATTTGTTCGTACAATTTACAGCACAACAAGCCGTATTATCTCCAAAACAAGAATGACCTCTGTTAGCGCTTCGTTCACAACCAAAATGCTAAGCGATAAGTTGCTCAAGTGATGACAACAAGCAGGTGACACTCAGAGGAAAACGATAAACACCACTATTTATGCATACATTTGCTGTTTAATATATTTTTTTTTTAAACCGGGTGTAAATATGTTAATTTCCGCTGTAACGTTGGATCAGCTCCTAGTGGACAGTAGAGGAACTACACCTTCCTAATAATAACTACCCTAAAATGAGCTTTCCATTAATTTTCAGATTTCCTCAGGTCTGTCTTTGTTTTCCGTTTCTGGACCGTTGCCGTGGCGATGGCGGTAGAACTTATTAGTCCCACACTGCAATGGAAAGACGGATGGGGGGGAAAGAAAAATAAACTTCGATGGAAAAGCATATCGCACGGAGAGACAATGAGACGAACAGAGACGGACGGCGTTGCCAGAGTTCATTTATAATCCGAGATGCTCTGATGTCAGTCAGCGACTGCCGAGCCATGGTCCGTCTTCCAGATCGCGTTTTTTTTTCTCCTCATTCACTGCAGATGCAGACGTCCAGAATCAACAGCCGTTAACGTACAAATGCTCAGTATCTTAAAACCTCAACGGGGCGACAACAGAGAGTAATGCAGCTCCGCAGGAATCAGACGTCCGGTGATTTACGTCCACATTCGTACCGCCCCACGTTTCAGCAACAAGGCAAGGCAAGTCAAGTCTATAGCACGATTCAACACAAGGTAGTTCAAAGTGCTTTACAACAACATTAAAAGTGTCAAGACACAATTAAACAGTAAATAACAAATAAAATGATAAGAAAAAAGAGGTAAAATAATAAAAAGCACAAGTTGTTAAAAAGTAAGGGCAGTAGAGTCCAGCAGGTACACATCTCATTCTTACAATGGCAAGAATTCAATTTCTATACGGTCAAAACGTACAAAGACCGGGTCAAATACAGTATTACAAAAGTAATCTGTGCCGATTCCTGCGGTGAATCAAACCAATTTGACAATTCTACGTCACAATGTCTGCATTCAGGGCTTATCCATAACTTTGCGTGGTTTTCAAAAATCATAAGTAGTCACAACCGAAGTAGTCTTTAATGTTTCACATAAAAAAATGTCAGAGTAAAGGGCTGAGTATGGTTCTGCGTCACACACACGCAGAGCACACGGCGCACCCGTGACACCGTCACGAACTGTTCAGACTTCTCCGTCTCTCCTTTTGGTCGCGGTGCAGTACCCCCCGCGGCCACTAGTTAGCGATCTTTTTCTGAATGGTTTATCCGACTTTTTCCGGTCACAGTAAATCAAAGAAATAAGGACAACTATTGTGCAAAAAACAAAAACAAAAAAAATCACACATAAACGAAGAAAAAAGCCCTGGAAGTTCACTACTGCTTCAAACCGGAAACCGGAAATGCTTCGCTTTCAAACGAACCAATCACAGCCCTCTCGGTCTGCGTGTGGACGGCGTCTCCTCGACGCGTAGTTACAATTTTCGGGAGGTGCACGTCACTGACGGCGCATGTGACGGCGTGTCCTCTGCGTGTCCAAAAACCACACGCCGTAGACACGGCGTCGTTTTGACGCAGAAGTATAATTCAGCCTTAACACCACGCTGACAATGAGGGAAACTGTTTTAAGGCACAGGAGACGATTGTAGACAAAGCACCAAAATGAAGACATAGACGTATCTCATCCCCTCAATGCAGAATATATGTTGTTACCATCAGGACGGAGGTACAGGTAGCTGGTACCAGCTCTGCAGACCTCCTGGACCCAAAGATCTTCTATACCCTCTAGTATAGCTCTGCTAAATACATTAAAGATGCATTATTAATTTCATAATCCACTAGTTTTGGTGTGAAGCACTTTAGGATCATTGTGTTAAGTTATGTTATTGTATAGTGTTGTACTATACTGCACTTAATCGCGAATTGTCGAATTGTCTTGTATATTGTTCTGTTTTTTTTTGTTTTTGACCATTTATTCTGACTTCCACAGATGCAAAAATAATTTACAAAAGGACAATAAATTGAAATTAACTAACTAACTAACTGATTGGTCCCCCCAAGTGCCACCCCAGATGATTGACATATCAAGGCACCGCGTATGTCTTGTCGAAAGGAGCCAGTTGCGTTTTGAAATCAGTGACTCCTGACTGCTATGTCCCTCCTGTACAGTAGTTGGCGCTATGTAGCAAAAAGAGTTGTAATCCACTTTATTAGATTAGATTAGATTAGATTCAACTTTATTGTCATTGCACATGTCAAAAGTACAGGGCATCGAAATGCAGTTAGAAGAAGAATAAGAATCGCCACAGAACAAGAGGAAGATCTGAATTAGCGTCAGACGTTATCTTTGCTGGAGTGCCTGGAGCCAAATTTGAACTTAAAAACGGCTAAGAGATCAACAAAATAAAAAGAGGAAGAGGAGGAGAAGGATACATATCCTTGATGGACAGTGAAGTCCCCAGTCACTTTTTAAAATCACTTTTGTGTTCAGATAGGAGACCGTTTTGCTACAAGCCACGGGTATCAAGCTAACGTTACATCCCATGGCGTCTACAGACACCACTGTCAGTTTCCAACGGCCGCTCTACATTAACGTCTACATTTCGGGTTGCTGCTTATATTTACGTGTTTCTGTTTGTGAGTGAGTAACTGTGTGTGTGTGTGTGTGTGTGTGTGTGTGTGTGTGTGTGTGTGTGTGTGTGTGTGTGTCTGTGTGTGTGTAACTGAAAGGAGTAGGTGTGTGTGTGTTTTTTTACATTTTGTACAGTGTGAATAAACTTGAATTTATATATACACAAATCTCATCTCCTGTGCTTAATATGTACATTTCAACATTTAGAGACTCCGACTTCGCCCCTGGATGCATCTGTGCATCAGTCTGCAAGGTCAGTGTTTTCCTCTCCGGAGGCCTTTTCCAGCGTTGGGGGGGGGGGCTTTGCTTCAGCGCCGGGGTACCAGCTTCTACCGCGCTCTGACTCTTTACTGTAAACAGAGCAGAAACGCTGATGTGTCTCTCCGGTTGACGATGTGGAAAAGCTCCGTGAAATCTGTGGGTGTTGTTATTGAAAGCCTGTTTTCATTTTTCATTTCATGGGGTGTGGCGCTCCGTATCGACGCCTCTCCAAGTTCCTATGGCGATGTCACGGTTGGCGCTGGCTCACCCCCCCCCCCCCCCCTCCTCCTCACCCCCCACCCCCGGCCTCACCCAAACACCCACCCCAACCAACATGAAGCACCGCGGCGACTCGTGCGCCAGCCTCGTCCCACGCACCGGGACCATCACCCAGATGCAAGGGATTATGGGTTATATATCCAGTTTACTGTAACTCGGGTGGGGGGGGCTGTTGCTGCGGTCGGTGTGTCACACGCAGGAATCTGCCTAATCTATTCCATTTCTGTCAGTTCATGCCACCAAGCACTTTTCGTAGATTCACAAAACTGAATTGCAAAGTTTTGACGTTTGTCTCCCGAAGGCCAAACCTTTTTGTTTTTGTTTTATTGTTTGCACTCGTAAAAAGGAACATTACACAGAGGAAAAAAAAGTTAAGAAAAGATGTGCAGGAGAGGTCATAAAAACCTGAAGGGCTTATAAGCGACTCATCCCTCCTAAAAACAAGAAAAAAACAATAATTCACAAAACCATATAAGCACAATACATAGGCCTATACAGTATAACTGATAACTCAGAGTTATACGATACTTCAGAATACAATTAAATAGCTTAGAATTATATTTGAATAATGGTGAATAAAGAACACAGATAGTAAAAATCTATAAACTTTTTTTTCAGTTTTCTTTTGAATAGATAATGTTGAGCATGTTTCACTTAGATGTTTTAAAGGGGATATGCAAATCATTCCTTCTTCTTGTGGAGTATGAATGATAATAAGAATTAAACTCAAAATAATTATGAAAATGTCTGGGTAAAGGTAACGGAGAGCATATGACTTTATACATCAGGATTCCTGTCTTTCCCTCGTCGTCCTCGACGTCATCTCAGTCACGGAGAAACAAAAACAAGAAGATAAGCACTTAATCTCCTCCAGGTTGAGGTACACGCCACAACTTTACAGGCCAGCTTTCGAGAGTAATGGAGCGCAGCCGCGCTTTAATCGCGAGCAGCGCGATGGGCTCGATGCCAGGACATCTGACAGGACTTCTGTCCACGTTGGTCCACGTTTCTTTGTTTTTTTGGAGGAAGTTTCACCAGTTTATTGTTCGATTCATCATTTGGAAGATAAAATGCACAAACCCCCCTCAAACAACGGATGAAAAACAGCGGACGATGCAAAACACCATCTTCCCCAAAGATGTTCCCGAAAAAGTTACACCAGCTGTCTGAGACCAGATCCACTGAACAGAAGATATCTAAAGAGATGTATATTTGTGGTAAAGGATGTTGGATAAATGTAGAAATTTGTTTTCTTATAAATATATTCTAATTCTGAATGAAAGCAGGTTTTCTGTATCTATCAAGCACTTATTATTAAAAGCCTTCTCTTTATTTAATAACTACTGTAGGGCGTACATTGTAGATTTAATAGGTATACGTCTCTAAATATGAGGCCCCAATGTTTTATCAGAATGAATCAGATGATGGCGGTCTGCTACGTTGCAATACCACCCCTGACCACATGGAGGCGGTTCGTGTGTCGAACTCTGACGTGAAACTCAGCAGGCGGAGCGATGTGACAACAGTCAACACCAAAAGCTGCATGGAGGGGAAGTATTTTGTACGACATTATTATCTAAAGCAAGGCTTACTGAAGGAAATAGAACTTTAGCAAAAGGTAGCTAGTATAAAAACACCAAGCGGCGTTTTGCGGCTCCTCACGTGAATCGGTAAAAAAGGCTAACTGACCACGGGTGCCAGAGGAGCTCTGCTGGTCCTCCTATCAGCTTGTTTTCAATTCTGTTTGAGTAAAAACACTTGTAATTAGGATGTTTGGACAAATTTGACAAAAACAAATGTAAAATAATATGAATTAGCATCATAGCTTAGCATAAGCAAAGTCAGTCAAGCTAAAATGGGTAACTGCGATCAACATAATCTGTGCAATACGAGGAATAAGATTCTTCAAAACCGCCTGCTCGGTTGTCCGGTTTTTCTTACACAGTCGACTATCGAGTTCCCAGGGTGCATTGCAATGACAAGTCTGAGCAGGGTCAGAGAGATGAATATATCCAAACTAAAGCAGACAAATAAATGCGTAACCAAACTGCGTGGAACAATTACGCAAAATGAAAACAGTGAAGCACGATGAACTTAATAAGAGGCTCGTTTCCATTTCACTTTAACAAATCAAGCTCTCGGAGCAGGACCTGCAAATCCCTCGGGAGGGGGGATGGGGGGGTCGAACACTCGGGAGTCAGGACCGATAAGAGCGGCGATATCTCATTTCTGCTTTCATGTTGTTTTAATGGTGATTTAATGGAGTTTAACCACGATGAATGCCTCCCTTTGGGAGCCGGCGCTTGATTGAATCACTCCCTGAAGTTCAGCCACATGCCGATGCAGACGTGTCTTCTCCTCTTATTTTGGACTGGCTCCGACTGCTCACTTTAAAAGTGATCAAAATGAGAGAGAGAGAGAGAAAAACAGGAAACATACTGAGAGAATTAATCACTTTTTGGTCTTCATTCAAACTAGTGCAGCAGGGTTGAGGAAGTCATCTTAAACTCTATATATATACATACAACACCTGCCTTTATTTAAGCAGAACTTTCCTGATTTTATTTTGAAAAGGGTCCATCTTCCTAAGTTCATAAGGCCTCGGTACTTTATATTTAACTTGAAAAAAGCAGGATCGAATGTCTGCAACCTCGTCACAATTAAACTCACAACAGTTGAGTTTCCAGATGAACGAACGACGGACTGGCAGCAGATCTGAGGTCAGCTGATCGCCTTGAAAATCGCTTCAGCTTGTCTCCCGATAAACAGACCAACCATCAAAAGCCTTTGCTATTTAAAGATTTGAAGGCTTAAACCGTTTAAAAAGTAAATTCAGTCATGAGCACAAGTTGGTATCCTCGTTTAATCCTGAGTTTTATTTTTGTTAAAATCCTAATGAGAGCCTTCTGGTGGTGCTGGGTCTCGGTTTGGGGGAAATACAGCCTCAAAGGCAGCATCGGTGATGGAGAACAGTGTGTGTTCTTAACGGCAGCGATAAGGTCGCCGTGGTGACGTTACCTCATCAGCGTTAGATAAACTGACGAAAGGCCGACTTTGTGATGACTGTCTGAAACGGCAGGAACTGCAACAACACTGATAGAAGCTGCGCTGATTGTGCTTTAGAGAGGAAATTGTCAGCAAAACGCTGAATCACGATCCACTCAGAGGAAAATGAAGATGTGCTTCTGTTGTTGGTGGTTTTTTGGCCCGAAAGGGAGCCTGGATTCAGATTACTATGATGCTAATGATGACCTTCTCTTCAATCCTTTCAGCTGTCGCGGCTCAGTTTCCGGTGATGGACCCGGTAGGATCCACTGACTTACCGAAATACCACTCCATGCCACCAGGGGGCCAAAGCACGGAGGAAGGGAAAGACAATACTATGTGGAGAGACTATGATGAGACACAGGTGGTAGCCAGGAAAGTCAATCAAGAAGTAACATAAAAGGACGCAGAGTTTCAAAATAAAAGGTGAAACAAGTCATAAACACAAGGCTAGTGTTGTCTTTGTCAGCCGGTTTCAATCTTAGTTTTAGTCTAGTCTTTGGGTCAAGCTATCATTTTAGTTTTTATTAGTTTTAGTCACGTTCATTCTCCTTTTAGTCATGTCAAGTTTCAGTTGACTAAAGGTCTAAGCATTTTAGTCTTATTTTAGTCAGAATTGTCCATTTGAGTCTAGTTTTAGTCAAAGATTGTATTTAGCCAAACCCATTTTACGATTCAAACAAGGTTATCTTATTATTATATTATTGTTACCTTATAAACTCAAGAATACATTCATTCCATATACAGAAGACTCTAATTTGAGTTTACAACATATTTATTTTTCCGCATTTCTCCCCATCTTTTTCTTTTTCGACAACATATTGGGTTTTCTTTTCGACATCTATGTAGGAAAGTTGGTCTCTTCTTCTTCTCCCAGCCCCAGAGAAGATCCCCGCGTTTCTCTATGTAACTTTGTTTTTAATTGACGTGAACCTAGAGCTCTGTGTTAACGGCATCAGCCTCTAACTCTGCAGCTGCATCTTCTGGATCTGATTCCCCGCGAAAATGAAGACACATTTCAGCAGAGTTTTTATTTTGTAATCTACATTTTAGTGTTGTTTTTATTCGTCGACGATATTGCATTATATATCGTCACATGACCAGCATTTTAGTTGCGTCTCGTCTCGTTTTCCTCAGGTGATAAAGGTTCGTTGACGACGATATTTAGTCATAATTTTCGTTGACGAAAGCAACTTTACACAAGACCAAACCAGAAGAACCAACAAAAACCCTGCATCATGACACTGTTAAGTCTTTTATTCACAGCTCAGAAGTGAGATCAGAACAGTGCCCCTAACCATGCACAAGAACTGTGGCTTTAAAGTTTACTTGACGAGGGACATAAAAATCCACTTTCCCTGCAGTTGTCATTGATTTACCCAAAGCATCAAAAACATTAGTTTCCTTTTGATGTAAATATAGTTATTTCTTTTCCAAGGTTGCGTCAGACTAGAATAACGCCAGATGTGCTCTTCCCCACCCCCCCCGGCCCGGCTGGTTTGGGTCCTGCAGTTCGGCTGATGACAGAAAACAGACGACATCACTGAGGAAGATCTTTGCATCATCATCATCCTCACAAGCTGAGTCCAGTTTGTGAGGATAAGTCCAAAACAGATGATGCTTTAAAAGCAACAAAGGAGACTTAAAACAAGTGCAGCTGCTCTTAAGGGACGTTGACGGAGTAACTATTGAATGATCCCTGTTTTTTAGGGGTTTTTCTTTTCATTTGCATGTTTACTTTTTGCAGCTGTGTGAAAGCTGATGTGGTTTTCTCTGAGATTCAGTTGTTTTTTGTGTTTTTTTTAATCCCCCAGCTGCAGGCCTGTTCCCTTGAGGTCCGTTCCCTCCCCGTACATGGAGCCGCGGTGCGAACTGCTGCCTGGTCGTCCGCAGTCCAGACCAAAAACCACAGGCGGCACGGCTTGCGGCTCCGCTGGTCGCAGAGATCGCTGGGGGTTCCGCGAAAACAAACCCGAGCGGCGCCGTAAAAACGCCAGCTCACCTTCACGGAGAAGAAACAGAAGCAGGGGCCCCCGTTGCACCTCAGACCCCGAGCCACATCTGGCCTCCTTAAAACAAACGCTTGGTCCAAACTCCAGTGAGTGAAATGGTGGAAAACCCAAAATGGAGGCCCTGACTGAGGTTTGAGAGTGACATGACCATACAGCGCTGTAATTATATGTGTTCTAACGCTCTGTGGAGCACCCTGGCACCGAGACATAAAGAGGCCTTGTAAAAAAAAAGCACAGTCTTTGCATAAACTGGGATCAAAAAACACAACTTTGCATTGTGCTGTAAACCTTGAGGGTACGAACAAACCCCGAACCCGAACCCTGCAGCTTCAACCTTCACCACACGAGCAATCACCAGAAAATTGCTCCTTTTTTATGCCATTGGTCTTTAACCAGCAGCTCAAACATTACAACTAAAAGGCGATCAAAACTCCACCAGCAGTGAAACGAGAAAACACCAACGAGGCGTCCATCAGAGTCACAGCAGGACATCAATTAAACAGAACAATAGTGAAGGAGAGAAATAGAAATGACCCAATATGAGTCATCCACAGGTTAAAGGGGAGTTTTTGCTTCCCACAGTCGCCTGGTGCTGGACCAGAACCGGGGATGGTATCCAAGAAAATGCTGATGCAATCTCTCGGTGAACAATGATTGCTATTTTATTGGCTTTGTACGAATCGGACTAATTCAAATGAGTTAAACTGTTTTGTTGAAGTGCCTTGAGAGGACATTTCTGGTTATTTAGCAGTATATCATTAAA
Organism: Cololabis saira; assembly: GCF_033807715.1. Classification (NCBI taxonomy): domain Eukaryota; kingdom Metazoa; phylum Chordata; class Actinopteri; order Beloniformes; family Belonidae; genus Cololabis; species Cololabis saira. Next base: position 36,910,001 of record NC_084589.1, on the reverse strand, counting down.
GTTGAACTGAATTGAACCAACGGACACCTGAAAGGTCCCGGACCAACATACACCCATGTGAAATGTATTTTGGGATAAAAATATGCAATATAAATACATAATATACAACTTTATCAGACTAAATTCAAGAATCTTCGTGAAAATAAATAGATAAAGAAGCTTCTTTAACGTTAAAAATCTCAGCTGGAGGATAAAAAAACACCCAAAACAACTGAATCTCAGAGAAAACCACATCAGCTTTCACACAGCTGCAAAAATGAAAAAACCCTTACAAAATAACAAGATGACGTTGGATGGAGATACAACCAATCAGAGACTGTGGAAGTGGGTTTGAACGGGTCGGTACCAGATCCATTTCACAAGAGAGAAGTGAGTTACTATGGTTGGTCCGGCTAACTCCAGGATCTTCTGAGACATGTTATCAACATATCCTTCCATCCATCTATCCATCCATCCATCCATCCATCCATCCTTCCATCCATTATTCCATCCATCCATCCTTCCTTCCTTCCTTCCTTCCTTCCTTCCTTCCTTCCTTCCTTCCTTCCTTCCTTCCTTCCATCCATTATTCCTTCCATCTATCCATCCAACCATCCATCCATCCATCCATCCATCCATCCATCCATCCATCCATTATTCCTTCCTTCCTTCCTTCCTTCCTTCCTTCCTTCCTTCCTTCCTTCCTTCCTTCCTTCCTTCCTTCCTTCCTTCCTTCCTTCCTTCCTTCCTTCCTTCCTTCCTTCCTTCCTTCCTTCCTTCCTTCCTTCCATCCATTATTCCATCCATCCATCCATCCATTATTTCTTCCTTCCATCCATCCATCCATCCATCCATCCATCCATCCATCCATCTATCCATCCATCATTCCATCCATCCATCCATCCATCCTTCCTTCCATCCATCCATCCATCCATCCATCCATCCATCCATCCTTCCTTCCATCCATCCATCCATCCATCCATCCATCCATCTTCCTCCTAACTCCTATTCATGGTGAAACCCGTCAGAAACAAACAGACTTTTAGACATTTCTTTCTGAGCTGGTGACCCTGGAAGGCGTCTAACAGTCACTCTTTTTCTTGGCTCTTGAACATGTTTCACCTTCCAGAGAGAAATCTTTGCCAATAGCTTTGACATTTATGTCTTTTAAAAATGTAGGGTAGAAAACCACCCGCTCTCCGGCTCTGACCAAAGCCTTCTGGATGGAGCCATGGATTCAAGCCTCCGGGGCCTTTCTGGGTGGACCTACTCCAGGATTATCAGGTCATATGAAGTGCAGAAGATCACAAAAACCTTGGTTATTTAAATGATCCAACATTGCCATTAACAGTCATAGTACCCCAGTTCTTCTAAAGCACCTCCAGATATTTATAAATGCTCCCTTTTAAAATCACTTCACGGCTACAAATTCTTTATGAAGAGAACCACCATATTTATTTAATTTATTTATCTGGATAAATCAAAAAAAGGAAGTAAAGTTTAGAGATTAAATCTGAGCTGAATGGCTGCGGCTTGTAATTAGCTTAATTTATCCAGCGACCACATAACCGCACAGGAATTTGAGACGTAAGTGGATCATGCTACAAGTATTTGTGGAAGGGATCCTGTAGGTTGCTCTGAGCAGGATATTAGTAATGTTTGTGGGGTTTGATTGATCTGCTGGAATGTCCTTTCTGCCATTGTTCCAGCCTGAATCACGGCCGGCTTGTTGACTCAGATGTTCGCTTCCTCCACATCTCTTCCTGCGCTTCCCTGTCAGACATCCAGGAAACCCCTCGCTCGTGGGTTTGCTGAGGCGGTAATGAGCCGTGAGCGTCGTACCTGCAGCGGAGAGCCGACCCGGCCGGGACTGTGTCAGCGATTCTGGGAGGTCTGATCTGGAGCTCGACTGACGGCTACTCATCATTTTTATCATCAAACTCAAACCTTATTAAGTGATGGATAACTCCTGAATGCAGGCATTGTGACGTAGAATTGTAAAATTGGTTTAATTCGCCGTACGAATTGTAACAGATTACTTTTGTAATACTATATTTGACCCGGTCTTTGTACGTTTTGACCGTATAGAAACGTAATTCTTGCCATTGTAAGAAAGAGATGTGTACCTGCTGTATCTACTGCCCTTACTTCTTAGCAACTTGTGCTTTTTATTATTTTACCTCTTTTTCTTATCATTTTATTTGTTATTTACTGTTTAATTGTGTCTTGCCGCTTTTAATGTTGATGTAAAGCACTTTGAATGACCTTGTGTTGAATTATGCTATAGAAATAAACTTGCCTTGCCTTAAACTTTATAGGACTTGAACATTGATGACTCGCACCTGGAGTCATGCATTAACTGCATTTTGACTCATAAACTAGTTGCAAGTCCTCAACTTTTATTTTTCAGATTAATTAGTAGTGAGATAACATCTGCATCTGCTTCCAGCTGCAGCCGGCTGACGTTATAAACTTTTCTTATCATTTTATTTGTTATTTACTGTTTAGTTGTGTCTTGCTGCTTTTAATGTTGATGTAAAGCACTTTGAATTACCTTGTGTTGAATTGTGCTATACAAATAAACTTGCTTGTGTCAGAAGTTTGGAAGTTTACCTTTTTAAACCAATTTTGGGTCCTTGTGTGCCACAATGTCAGTTGTGGTTGGATAAGAGAGGAACTGGACAAGACGGTGCCCAAAGTTCATAACTTAGCAGTGCCATGGGATGCGGTGAGTGTGGCGACCCGAAGAGTTGGTCCATGTCTGGTGGACATGTGGTACAGGTAGACTTGTAGGTCTCGTAGACTTGTAGGTCTCGAGAATACTTTTTTGTGGTCTTGGTCTTATCTCGGTCTCGGGTCTTGCCAGGTCTCTGACTCGGATAATTGAGAAACCGTTGCACACCAAGGTGATCACCAGTTCTTCAGTGTAATCTGGCTACACTAATGGTAAATAATGCAATTCCAAGTTGGTAATTGTATCTTTGACATTTAAAATTCACGTTTTACCTCCAAATTCTCACAAGCACATTCTCATGCTTGTCAAAGCGCTGGTTACTAAGTAAGCAAGTTTGCACACATTGTTGAGTATTATGTGAGTGTGTGTATGTGTCTGGTTATGAGTGTGGTTGAGGATGAGGATGATTGTTATCTGTGTATTGTATGTGTATGTGTTTGAATGTGTGATGAGAGTGAGAGAGAGTGTATGTGCTGTTGGTCTCTACTGTGCACTTTATGATTTGGCGCTCTTGTTTCCGTGCTTTTATTTATTAGTGCATTCTGTCAATTTTTTAAATATTATGGTTATTATGTCTTATTTCAATTAATTTTAATATTGTATCTGTTTAGCACTTTACCTGCCCAGGGACTACAGGCGGAAATTAGCAATTGTTGCTGTAACCTGGCTCAAAGCATCTCTTCTTGTTTTACAAGATTAATGTTTTTTTTGTGCATTGTCCCTGTTTTAAATAAATAAATGCAATCAATCAATTCAATCAATCAAATTAAGTCCAATTTAAATCAGTAACATTTACTTCATTAGACTTTTCTGAGGTGGAGGGGGGTGTTGGAGCTGGTTATTCTGCTAGAGGACTTTGGGACTAGTTAGTAGTCGTGTTAATCTTTAAAAGCACTGGAGTCAATCCTCCAATAGTGTAGAAATAGCGGTAGTGCAGTCGCCACACATATCTGATCTCAGCTGATGGATGAAAACATTTATAGTGAGTTCAACATCATCATCCACTTCTCTGTGTTATTGTGCTGCAGTTGAAAACAAGCTCATATGGAAACTAGCTGAACCAGGATGGAGCTGATGTTCTACAATCACGCAGGATCAGGAAATAACTAGGTTTTTGTTTGTTTCTGGTCTTGAGCTGAACTGGTCTTGGTCTCGGTTTAGGCCGTCTTGACTACAAGTCTAACTCAAGTCAAAACCAAATATGGACCAAAGAAAAGTCCAGATATGAGCCAAGTTTGGGCTCAAACATTCTGCTCAATCTGGGAAGTAACTCACATTCTTGAAATAAATGACCTTTAAACGGTTCAAAGCATCATTATTCACTGGGTGAATAAGTTTAGACAAACAAAACATTCCAACACAGAGTTTTAGTAACTAACTATAAAACTCCCATAAATATTCAATATTTTTTGGATTGTTTCGCAGCGACAAACCTATAAAACAGTTTATTGTCACACTTCAGAGTCTAAAAAACACAAATGAGTGCAGTTTTCAGTCTGTAATGTTGTGATGTTCAACACCAGCGTCTCTTGAACATTATCCCACCATGAAAGCCTCTTTCTTTGACCACACTGTCTTTGCTTCACTTGGCCTCAGAGGCTCCTCGTCTGCAGGGTCACGAAGCTGTGGGAAGCTGAGCTGAAGGAAAACAAGCTGCCGTGGGCCGCTGTGATCGCACCGAAGCGTCTTCATTCACATTTGTTATTAAACAGTGTTCCTCCATCATGAGAGGGGCAGGCCGGGAGGTCAAGAGGCTCTGAGATCTCCTGAGGAGCTTAAAAAAGCAGAGCAAACCTCTGGTGAACTCCGACAACAATCTCAGGCTGCCGAATCGGGAATTAGTCGTTTTGTTAACAGGAGAAAAAAAGACACTTATTGGATTAAATGGATAAATAAGCCCCTGCTGAACTGGAGCGCCCGTCTAGTCCTTATGTCTGATGTTTTTATTCACTCGTATTTCTACAAGACAAAGATGGTCAGGTCCAAAAGTATCATGATTTTACTTTACTACACCTCCACAATGGATTTAAAATGGAAAAATTGTATAAAGTAAAATAAAAACAATCAAGATGTAGACGACGTTGACCGTTTAGGAATTCCAGCTGTTTTAAGTAAACTCCATTTCCAGGGGATTGGAAGTACTTGGACAATCGACAGAAAAGAAGGTAATTATCCAGATGTGGTTCATCCCTCGTTACTTGAAGACAAACGAGGTACGGAGTTGGCAGCTGTTTGACTGGAGCTACAAAAATGAAGTTCAAGGAGATCTCGGTGCAAGTGAAGGAGGTCATCAGCATAAATCTACAAGTGGAGTAAATAAACGAGTCCAAATCAACAGTTTGGCTCGTTCTCAAAAAGAAAGAAAGCTCTGGTGGGCTAGAGAAAGCATCAAACATCCTGGAAGACGACTGGAGTGGATGATCACAGAACCGTTTCCTTGGTGAAGAAAATGGCCTTCACAACATCAACAAGTCAAAAATACGAGCACTAGAATATTCTTCAATGACGGTCAGTGATCAGATCTCAAGCCAACCGAGCAGCTTTTTAGTTACTAAAGACAAAGAAAAACCCATAAACAAGAACCACTGAAGGTTTCTATTGTGAAGGACTGGAAGAACATCTCCAGGGAGGAAACTCAGGACCTGCTGAGGTCCACGGACTCCAGACTTAGAGGAGTCATGGGTTCCTGTTAGCATCAGCTATTAGAGAGTCGGAGTAATTCTACACTGATCTCCAACGGTGGTATTACATTGGGCTGCAAACCTGATTGGCTCGTGAAAAACATTTTCACATACATGGTTGACCTAAACAAAAAGAGCAGGCTATGTTGTGGCATGGTTTAGCTGGTAGACACTTCACACGATCAAATATATGCACTTAAACACAGTAATCATAATATGTCCTCCTTATCATTATATTGTTCTTTCATTTTGGTTGTCATATGTCTATGTCATGTTTTACTTTACTGGTGAAGTTTGTTTCACAAATGAAATTTTAATCAACTAAGTAAACCTACAACTTACATGGTCTTTTGTGTTCTGCTGCAAACTTTGCTGTTCTCTATTGTTTAAATTGTGTTTTTGTATTTTGATCGTTAATGGCGACCTTGAGTGCCATGAAAGGCGCCTAACAAATGGAATGTATTTTTATTATTATTATTATTTATGTTCTAAGGTTTCTGGTAGGTTTTTCTTTTCTTGTGTTTTACTTCGCTGTTCTACTTACTTCCTGTTTTATTTTGAAAATCCCCGATTGTTTGCACCTGTGTCTCGTCAGCCCTGTCCTCACTTCTCTCTGTCTTTCCCTTCCTTATTGCTGCTCCGTTTATTCCGTCCGGTTCAGTCCGGTCCGGTTTGTCCAGTAGTGTTGCCAGATGTGCGATAATTATTGTATTTGTACGATAATTTCGACCTCTGTACAATGTACGATCAATAGTTGGAAGTGTAGGATAATTTCTTGATGCCTCACAAAAACGAGTATTTCTTCTTAACTATTATCCCCTATTAGTCTGATTTGGAATTAGATTCATTTGTTGGTAAATCATCTGCCGCTTTAAGTTGGGTTATATTTATTTTATCCTCACTTCTTCTCTAACAGACACGCCTCCTTAGCCCCACGCCATCAGCAAACAGGTTTTTCATTCGCTGTTGTTGTACCGTATGGTAATTTTAGCGGAAATACCATAGTTTCAGGTTCTTCTAGTTCCGGTTTGTCCGGTCTGTCCGGTCTGTCTGTTTTACCCAGCTGTCTTTTGGATCGTCTTTGTTTCCTGGTTGGCTTGCTTTTCATTTATTCTGGGATTCCTGCCTGTGCAGCAGTTTTTGTTCAAATAAAGAACTTTTCTGTGCTCTTGACGATTCACGATCTCCTGGATTTGGGTCCTCAGCTCACAACCCTTAACAGATCCAAGAATTAAGATTTATGGTTCAATCTTACAATGATGTCACTTTTTCCAAACACTTCTGACTTTGTTTAAAATGTTAAATGCCATATTTTTGTAAAAACCCATTTCAGTTATTTCTTCAATTACAACAGAAAAGTCCACACTTTGATCACTTTGTTTATATCTTAAAGTCATTGCGCTGTTGTAAAAAAGCAAAAATCATAAAAAAAAGTGCCATTTTCCAAAACAGTCTGGGCTGGAAGGCCGACGCGTTTGCTTTCCCGTCACATTAAAAGCCGTCCGGTAACTCAGTGGTGACAGAAAGGGCTCTCTCTGTGCAACATTTGCAAAAATAATCCTGCTCCCGGTTTAGTCTTCGGGGCTTCACGGTCTGCAGGTTCGATCTTTTGTTTCGCTCGTACTTTCTAACGAGGGGAAACAGACTCCAGCCGCTGAAAGGAAACGCTGAACCACCGCAGGCCTTCAAACCCGCCAACTCATCATAAAACGCGGTGTTGTTGAGCAGTCCCTCTCCTTTCCATGTGACCCGGGGAGCGTGCAGATTGTTTACTCTTATGGCTTTGGCCCTCACGGGCGCAGACTCCGCTGCAGAGATGCGGAACGACAACAAATGTGAAAACCAGCGCTAGCAAAGGCTCGTCGCTCGGCTCACATCTGCTGGGGCCGACTGGGGGGTCGATGCGTACGGCATAACACTGATCCCTCCGAACGTCTGCAGGAAGCATCATCCTCCTGTGAGCAGCACATACCTCGCTGCAGAGAGCGTTCCCATGCACCCCCCCCCAACACGAGTCTTTAAGTCATGGCTGTAAGAGTTTACCGTAACAGACTTAAACATTTCCACATCTGCCTCTGATTAAGACAACACTTCTAATGTGACTGGATGGCCCTTTTTCTTTCTTTTTTTTTTTTTTTCCATTTTGCAGCCGCTGCAAGCTGGAAACGATTTAAACTGCGATTGTGACCGTGTTTTTCTGTTGTTTTACGATGTTTTTCGGTGTCCGGGGATTAACCTGCAGCGTCTCAGCGAGCCTCGACGGCGAGGATGAGAGAGGCGTCGGACCAGGACAGGTACAGCTCAGCGCTGAAGTCACACCAGTCAGTTATTATCTCCCCTGGCTTCTCTTCTCCGTCAGCGTTTCCAGGAAGTCCAGCCTGGGACAGTAAATTCCTCAAAGCAAGGCCCACTAGATTTACAGACCAACCTCTGGCACACACTTTGCTGCCTTTCTGGAAGATGAGGTGGAAGTCTGCAACTGATTACCGTGATCATTTTGGAGCCTTTTGTTTTTTCGGATATTGCCCTGAAAAGCTGCCTCCGACTCCTTCTGTCCAGATGGGCCCCATCCTGCAAGCATCTGGAAGCTGCGGCCTGATTTTCCTCCCTTGCAAACTTGAGCCACGTGTGCACCCCGAAGGTGAAACCCCTCCGAGACGTCGCTGCGCTTTTCCCAGCAGCGTCGCTGGACTGAAACGGCTTCAGCCCCCACAGGTGGCGTCATTAACCCGCTTTATTTGGCCGTTATTTTGGCCTCGCGGCGAATCTGGAAGATGAAAGGCTGCAGAAAGAGGTCCAGCGCAAGTGAACAAAACCTGGCCTCTGCAGAGCTCATCTGTTATGGTCACCTGGAAAAACTAGAATCTCCACTTCAAATCCTCTAAACGTTGCAGGTCCTGGTATGAAGCAGACAAATCATACGGGCAACACTAAGTACCCCCTTGTTGCTCCAACAAATTACAACGATCAGAGAAATGCAAAAAGGCCTTAGACTTGTAGTTCTCAAGACCACTTTTTTGTAGTCCTGGTCTTTTCTCTGGTCTTTGTCTCTCCAAGTCTGGGACTCGGATAACTGAGAGTCCGTTGCACCAAGGTGACGGAATCTGGTGATCAGCAGTTCTTCCTCTTGTTAATGTACAGTTTTGTAAACTATTTGTATTTTGCATCTGATTTAATCTTTTGGTGCATCTGCATGTGTCTGTATTTAATTACAGCTTTGTGTTTATAACGGCCTTGTTTGAATAAATATATGAATAATATTTGCATATCGTCGTGATTGATTAAGCATCAGGTCCATTTCAGAGATGCTGATATACAATGTAATCTGATTACTATAATGGTAAATAATGTATGTATGTTATTCTGTTAGATACTTTGGGACTAGTTAGTAGTCGTGTGAATCCTTAAAAGCACTGGAGTCAATCCTCCAATAGTGTAGAAATAGCGGTAGTGCAGTCGCCACACATATCTGATCTCAGCTGATGAATGGAAACATTTATAGTGAGTTCAACATCATCACTTCTCTGTGTTATTGTGCTGCAGTTGAATACAAGCTCATATGGAAACTAGCTGAACCAGGAGGGGGCTGATGTTCTACAATCACGCAGGATCAGGACATTACTAGGTTTCTTTCAGGTCTTGAGCTGAACTAGTCTTGGTCTTGGTCTCGATACTCGCTGGTCTTCGTAGTATCTTGGTCGGTTTAGGCGTCTTGACTACAAGTATACTACATCTCAGACCTCACATGCCTCATTGGGCCTTTTGATCGTTTAGGACCAGGATGTTTGCAAGAGGAGCCTTCATCTGTGTGAAAAGAAAATGGAAACACAGTGACTGGATTTCACCAAACTGCATCTGAACAAATGTCCATAAGAGTCCAGCGTGGCGTTTTAACCCCCATACGCAGCAGAAAGCCCTCAGAGCCGAGCACGGTGGCGGTGGGGTGATGATCAGGGGCTGAAGCTAGCTGGAAACTGGTCCCAAAGACAGAAGCAAATCCACCTCAGAGGGGTTTCTGAGTCAAAGTCCAGACCTGAACCTGACCGAAGACCTGAGGCGGGATCTAAACGCTGGATGCCTCGTGTCATGTGATCCAGATATTTGTTTGACCTCTGCACGACCCCCGCAATCAAAACTGTAGTTTTAAAAACAACGCAAAAATGATGTTTTTTGTTTTCAAATATGTAATAAACACATCAAATAAATAATAATAATAATTTAATTTCAGGCCTTGAGGAGGTGAAAGAACTGTGATTGGTTAAAAACACCCAAATACGCGTGAAAGAGTGATGAAGTCACGCAGGAAACAACTACTTCCTGTCGTCGCTAATCACAGCGACTGAATCACGGGGGGGACAAACTTTTACACACGGCTGCATATCTGCCCGGCCCAGCAGGAAGTCAGAACCAGGACATCCTGGGCCTGCAGCCGATCGTCTTCCGTGGGTACGATGCCCTCGGCGAGGAGGAACCCGTGAGCTCTCCTGTGACTGCGGCGGCAAACAGAAGCGGCGGGAAGCCCAGCGGGTCGCCTGGGAGCCGTTTCTCATCACAGCGGGTCTCCACCCTGCTAAAAATCAACCGTTTATCAATTACCGTCCGTGTTAACGCGGCGGAGGAGCCGAGGCTACCGCTGAGAGCTTCGCCAGCGCCGTAATTGACGACCTCTTTGAAGAAAAACACGCCGTCCTCATTACTCCCTAATCGACAACAAACCCGGCTTCATTAATATCCCGTCTCTCATGTCTTCGCCACTATTTCATAATTTCCTCGACAAGAGGCTTTTGGCTAAATGAAACCCGGCCTCTGCAGCCCCGCAGGTCCACTTTCCCTCTCTCTTCTGTCTTCACTCATCGCCGCCGAGCACAAAGGGAGTGAGATGTGGGATCCACGGCTGCGTGCAGACAGGAAACATCTTGCATGTGCATTCAGGTCTGCATCTCCACAGCCTCTTCCTGCCATGTAAACACCGGCGAGTTCATGCAAACGGCCTTGAACGCTGCCATCAGACCTGCTGCTCACACTTTTTTCCAACATCAGGCCCAATTTGGCTTCAGATTTTTCTTTTTTTACAAATACCCCCCCCTCTCTCTCTTTCTCTTTTTTTTGTTTCTTTTTCCTGGCAGCGTTCGTGGTGTTTTGAGAAATGGGGACACTGACAAGCCTTGATAATCTTTCATTTCTGCCTTTTTCTGGGCCCTAAGTTTGTCTTTCAGAAGTGGCCTGGAAAATGGGAGCGTAAAAAAGAAATAAATAAATAAATAAAAAAAATGGGGGGAAAATAAGTCTCATAAAATGCAAAGATGGACGACTGTGAGTTCAGAACAGCTGGTGGAGTGGATCTGGGTCTGAGCTCAAGAAAAACATCAAGAGTTCTCCCAGTTCACGTCCGTCCCGCTGCCAAGCATGACATAAAGGCCATTTTGCTTTTTCCCGTGCGAAGCCCACATCCTGCACGGCGGACGCCTGATATCTGCAGAGCGTTGCACGTTCGGCGTTAACGGCAAACAACAACAACAAGGATGGGATGACTTTAATAACAGCGAACGAAGCCTCTCCGGGCCCTACGGTTTGGAGCGGGCTCCCCTCTAATAGTAGATATCAGGTTACGCTCGGTTCCATCCATCCTGCAGAGACACCACAGCGAGACGCCGGTTAAAACCCCTGAAATCTTAATGAACAATGTCTCCAGTGGGGCTCCACCCACCGCCCCGAACACCAACCAGCAGGAAAGACCCTCACCACAGTACAAGCAGCCTGTGGTCACTCCGCGGCTCCTCCTTCGTTTCCAGCCCCACCAAACTCCCCCCGAGTCCCCGTCCAATCTCTGCGTTTTATGACTGCTGCTCCGAGCCAAGGCCCAATGAAGCTGTTCATCACGCTGCGGAGCAGCGCGACCCTCTGAGCCGAGGGGCCGCCGTCCAATCTGCTCCAAATTATTTGCACGGCTGTAGAGCACATGCACTTGAAAGCCTTATATAAGCCTGCGGTGAGAGTTTTTCGACAACGTCACCTTCATCCGAGTTCCCTGTGCTCTTTGTCAGTTTCATCCGGGGCTATTTTTACATAAAAATAGGGAAACGTTTGTCGTTGATATCCCTAACCTTTTGTTTAAGTGTCTTCCTAAAAGGAGTCAGGTATCTAAAAGAAAGAAGTAATCAAACTCTTAATGGTTTACTTCCAACGTGCCAAGAAAAAGTAGAATAATGAGTCACAATATAACCCCATGCTTTTATTGTGAAAAACCTGTTCAATGGAAAATCTGAAAAGAAATAAACTGCCACTGCAGCGGTTTAAAAACACCCTCGTCCCTCATCAGCGGCGAAGAAAAAGGCACCAGGACTCTATGGAAGTACGATCCAAACACTTAGAGCAACATTACAAATCCATCCAAGAATGGAAACACTTTATACCTTTTATTTGAAAAGCAGGTGTGCAGGGGGGAAGATATACGACTCCAGAAACGACCTTGAGCGCCGTCCTCTCCAGTTACCGCTACTCTTTGAAAGCCGTGCGTTTGCAGCCAGGTCAGCTGCAGAAGATCCGCTAATCGCTTCAAGAAACCGCGTCTTTCACTCAAACTGTGAAGAACTCAACTGTTTCTTGTGATCCCCCAAATCTCCACTGGAAGTCCAAACGGACCACAAAGTGACTAAACTAGTCCTGCATAATTCATATCAAAAATAAATCAAGAAAACAGAGTAAATTAAAGTAAAATAAAGTGAATCAAAGCTAGATTAAATAATGCTGTTTGAACCGCAGAGCGGTTTGGGTTTCCACATCAGTATGGTTTAAAAGAAAAAAAGGCAGCGAATGTTGTTTTATTCTCCATTTTCCATCATTCAACAGGTCAAAATGTCAGAAAATCTTAGAACAAAATAACAAAGTTTAAGTGAATATCAGGGGTCCATCACAGGTCAGGGTTAATCTCAGATGACTAGTCTATCAAAGGTCAGGAGTCCACATCTTTATGATATAGGGATGGGCGGTATGGACTAAAAAATGTATCACGATAATTTCTGGCATTTATCCCGATAACGATAAAAATGACGATAAAAAAATACCAATTCAACTCCACCTTTGTAACTATAAAAATATCACCACATTCAGTCTTTGGAGCCCCCAACACACTGCTCTAAAAGATACTAAATGCTACTAAACTACATCAATTAAATTGAATTGATAAAAACCAATTAAATGAGTTACGCCTGTACTGCAAAACTGGAATGACTCAGATCCGCCATGTTTGTTACACAAAAACCTCATTAACGGGAATCTTTCTTTCTTTCTTTCTTTCTTTCTTTCTTTCTTTCTTTCCTTCTTTCCTTCTTTCCTTCCTTCCTTCCTTCCTTCCTTCCTTCCTTCCTTCCTTCCTTCCTTCCTTCCTTCCTTCCTTCCTTCCTTCCTTCCTTCCTTCCTTCCTTCCTTCCTTCCTTCCTTCCTTCCTTCCTTCCTTCCTTCCTTCACGTACGTTGTCATCAACGTGAATTTATCGTTTTTACCGCGAGATGACAAATTCTTACCGTGGGGAATTTTTTTGACGGTTTATCGTGAACGGTAAAATATTGCCCATTCCTATTATGATATGTTTGAATTATGTCGTTGACTGTAAACTTCTTATCTGATATGTCACATCGTTGACCTGTCTTAAGCCCCGCTCCCCTTAGTTACAGTTGCTAAGACAGCCCTTTGAGTTTCTGTCCAGCATCATCTGCAAACAAAATGCAGCATCAAACCACCTCTGCACAAACAGATGCCGGGGCTGTCAGATCTCCAGCTTGTTGCTTCTTGTCCAGAAGAAGAAGAAGAAGAAGCAGAAGAAGAATAAGAAGAAAAAAAAGAAGAAGCAGAAGAAGAATAAGAAAAAAGGAGGACACAGAAATAGAGTTGATGGCTGAAACAGTCGCGAAGAGAACCTTTCAGCTGATGGGGATCTCATGTGAGGACGCAGCCTCAGCTACCAGTTTCTTCATACTCTTACAGGCACGTAGGAGGAGTCCAGTCTGCCGTCGGGGTCGTCTCCCGGACATTTATGGACGCCGGAGACGATTCGGGGTCAAGAGTCCAGAGCAGGTGGTTGATAGTTTTCTCCGCTTGTTAATCACATCCATCCCTCCTCCCAGATACGGTCGCGCTCAAACGAGGTCAGGGACTTCTTAATCATAGAGATCTTCATTTCTTGTCACGGCGTGCAACAAAAATGAGTTCGCTGCAATTTATGGCCATTTTTATGGCTCCAGGGAGGAAAAGAAATGAGGTTTTTGTTTTCAAAACAGAACATTGACAGGAATTAATTATTCCAAAGCTATAATGTAGAGTATAAATGTGTGTGTTTGGCAGCGAGTGAGTATCAACAACAGCAGCAGCGGCCCGGCTTTAATTTAAAACTTTAACTGTCTTTCTTATTTTTTATTTCGGAGCTCTTCACCCCGAGCGTGGCTGAGCTCAACTGAGTCATTGACCTTCAACCGTTTGATTATTGTGTTGTGGCCTCTCACGCTTTCAAGGAAAACACAGTCTGGTTAACGTCACCGGCGCGGCGTGAAAGTGGAGCCGCCGGTACCCACGGGACTTCAGGCGTGGAGTCGCGTGGACCACAGCCGCGCCACGTTTCACCTCCAGCTCCTCCGAGACCAGAGGAGGTGTCCTGGATCCAGATCAGAGCCAGACGGAGGAGGAGGAGGAGGAGGATGAGAGGAAACAGCAGCGCTCTCCCGGCAGCTTCCTCCGCCACAGAGACTGACAACTTCTGATAGGAGCAGAGATGCCAGGAACAAAAGAGACGGACGGAAAAACACACAGCAGGGGTGTGAAGTAGTGAAAAAGGAGCCCAGAGTTCACCGACAATGTGATTCTTCATTTCCTTTTGACTTCTACTTGTTTACAGACAGAATATGATATATTTTCATATTTTACACTGACTGTATCAGAAGAATTGAAGTGATGCCACTCATAGGTTATCATGTAGCAAAAACGGTGGTGTTTTCATGCGTTTTGGCCGTTCGTTTACACGAAAACGAAGCTCAAAGTCACCGAAAACGATCATTTCTGAAAACTCCGGCCAAAGTGGAGATTTGCAAAAACTCCATCTTCACATTTGCTTGTAAACAGAGGAAATTGGACATTTAGGCTTCAGAACGTCACATTATGAGACAGAAACGTCACCACACTGCAAAAACTCAAAATCTTAACAAGAATATTTGTCTTATTTCTAGTTAAAATGTTTCATTTTTAGTCGAAAAAAATCTCATTACACTTAAAGACTCATCACTGGAAAAAAGTGAAAATTTACTTGAAACAGGTGAAAATTGTCAAATAAGTTATTTATCTGGTGATGACTCTTGTTTTGAGTGTAATGAGATTTTTTGACAAAAAATGAGACATTTTAACTAGAAATAAGACAAATATTCCTGGTAAGATTTTGAGTTTTTGCAGTGCAGCGTCATGTGTGCGACCTGTGTTTACAATTTGTTTGGCCACCGTCAATATTTTCTTGTATTTTACTTGTTTTATATTCTAAAGTCACACTTAAAAGTAACTCCTCTTCTCCGTCACTCTAGACGAAAGACTTGTTCATCTTGGAAGTTTTTAAATCTCACCTCAAAACCCATCTATTTAGGCAGGCTTATGATTTATGATTTGGATTAAACTCTGCTGTCGATAATGTGTTAAATTTTTTATACTTGTTTTTTACTGTTGTAATTTGTATTTTTATTGTTGTATTCTTGCTCTGTCAGGCGACCTTGAGTGTCTTGAAAGGCGCCATACAAATAAAATGTATTATTATTATTATTATTATTATTAAGTAACTGGAAGTTACTCGTGTCATTTGTTGACGTTTTTTTCCAGGATTCTGATTGGCTAGCATGACTTTATCTTCTCGTTACACTGCCCCCTGTAGGTTTGGTTGCTCATAGCACCTTAGCAGCGTATTTATGCGGGTTCGTGTAAATGATGGTATTTTTCAAAACGTAGAGGGGGAAATATCCGTTTTTGTAAATACCCGGCTATGTGTAAACGTGGCCCCAGAGTTCTTTTGAAGCCTCTAATTCACGACTCTTGCTGCACATGAGCAGAACAACCCGGCCCGAGGAGCCAGCTGGATCACATCCACCTTGAGTCACGGGCGGCCAGCCGGTTCTAGCATGGCTTATCTGCAATGCTAGTTGTTATCGCTCCACAATATTTCTGATCAAGTCTGAGACGAGTGCTGGCAGAGCCGAAATGAGCGCTAGCTGTGGCACGGCCCGCTGCTAGCGGAGCTCAGACCCGTTTAATCAGGCAAGCCGTCCATCATGGCAGCCTGAGATGGTCCGGGTCTTTGCTGACTTCAGTCTGTAAAATTATTGTCCTTAAAACGAGAATGATGATGCACCTTTAAGTATTCATATGCAGTTCAGAAGCCAATGCATCACGAGGCAAAACTGGATAACCAGCCGCCAATCACAAGACCACACCCCGAATTGTACTTTATATAATTTTACCCAAAGTGGCACCAAAGAAAACAAAACAAAAAAAACAAAACAGCCTCTGTACAGTTATCATGGATATAAAATCTACGGTAACTATGGAGACAAAAACTGTTTATTCTGTTGTAAAGTTGAACATTTGAAAATGTTCCGAGGCGGCCTCTAGGGGTCAGTAGAGGAACTTTTCTCCTCACTCGACCGGCTTCGGTCCAGAAGTTGCTGCAGGTAACGGATGAACCAGGTAACAGGTGCAAATGTAGCTCATCAACCTGGTCCTGAAAACGCAGCTCCTCACAACCCCTACTGGCTGTATTTGGGATTATTTCATGGTGATTTGTCCGAATAATGATCATTTGAGCTGGCAGGTTGATATGATTCAAAGTTTAAATCACATCTCTAAACACAAAAAAATATCACTCTGCAGGAAAAACCTTCCCCCAAAATGTTTTAGACACAAAAGATGCAAATTCAATATCTCACGGTTGGACATGTATGACGTCTAAAAATAGATCTGTTATTGATAAGGCTTAAATGGAGGGTTCACAGAAACCTCGTCTTACTGTCGCGACAAGCTCGGATGAAAACACCTGAGTGCGGAAAAAGATTCAATTAAGTAACTTTTAATGAGTTTACTTTGGAAAGGTACAACTTTAGTCATCTAGAAACAGATGTAAAGTTATAACTTTGCATCTGCTGCTTGGTGGCGTCATAATCAGAATTAAACAACTGCATAACTTGAGTTAAAAGCATTGTTGCTGTGATTTGCCTCAAACAAATGTTGACATGCTCGTTGGGCTTCTGGACATTAATTGGCAGGTTGATCCAAAGCAGACATTTAGCTATTTTTGTTTGAATATCGGAGATGAACTAAAACAAACTCCATCGTTTCTCCTCTCACAATGTGTGGAATCAGTACTGCATCGCTTCATGGAGCTCAGCTGGTCTGAACTTTACAGAAACCTTCAAAGAACCTTCCAGAAAAGATGTGCTGCTTCTCTAAAACCCACCGTCGCACCAGTCCCAGAAAACCAGTCCCAGAAAAACCGTCCCAGAAACCAGTTACAGAAAACCAGTCCTGAGACCAGCCTCAGAAAACCAAAGACAGAAAACCAGTCCCAGAGAACCAGACACAGAAAACCAGTACCAAAAAACAGACACAGGAAACCAAACACAGAAAACCAAACACAGAAAACCAGTCCCAGAAAACGGGTCAGGGAAAACATGTCCCAGAAAACCAGATACAGAAAAACCAGTACCAGAAAACCAGTCTCAGAAAACCAGTACCAGAAAACCAGTCCCAGAAAACCAGGCACAAAAAACCAGTCACAGAAAACCAGTAGCAGAAAACCAAACACAGAAAAAAAACAGTCCCTGAAAACCAGTGACTGAAGCATTTACCAACAACCAAGTGTTAAATCACCTCTTCAGCTGCTTCTTAAGTTTCCCAGTTTAACTTTAAACCATCAGTTCCATCACAACCCCCATTAAAACCAGCAAACACGAAGACTCACTTACGTTTACACATAAATCTGAACTCATACGTTGAATGGTTGTACATGAATTAACTGTACCTTCACTCTGGGGATGTAACACTGAAGAACACAGAAGTTAATACCAGATAAGAGACGATAAACAGAGAAATTAAACTCATTAATAAACGCACTGACTAGAGCATGCTGGGAAACTACAACAACCCTCACTGTTCTTTCCTTTTTTTTCCTTTTCTTTCTGGGACCATAAAAACAAACGTCTGTGGCTCCAGCAATAAAAAAAATACTTTCACCCATAAAAGATGCCAGATTCAAAAACGATCACATCTACTTTATAATAATAACAACAACAACAACAACAACAACAACGATAATAATAATAATAATAAAAAACAACAATGATGATAATAATATAATTGATGATGATAATCATAACAATAACAACAACAATAATAATAAATAATAATAAAATAATAATAATAATAATAATTATTATTATTATTATTGTTATTAATATTATTACTGTTATTGATTATTATTTTATTTTTAATTTGTTATTATTATTATTTATTTATTATTATTATTATTATCGCTTTTTTATTATTATTATTATTATTATTATTATTGTTATCATTATAATTATTATCATTAACATTACTATAATTATCATCTTGGTTTCATCTTTTGTTAAATAAATAATGGCAAAGTCTATAAAGTTCTATGTTTTATCAATATTCAGTTATATGTTGGATCCAAAATTAAAGACAGTAAAGGGTAAAGTTGTGCTGCAGAGCCGAAGACGCAGAAGTTGCGCACCGAGCCGTCAGAGCTGAAAGCGGCCAGAAACATCCTCTCATTTAAACGGGTTTAAGTCTTAAAACAAACAGCAGTAAAAAGCGAGTATTTAAGGTTCGGTGAGTTAAACTGCAGCCGCACCAGCAGATCCAGTCGGGACGAGAACCATCGTCGGTTTTTTTCACCAAACAAACAGCTTTTCAGACTTTCCAAGACTTTTCTGGGCTGGTTTTACTCACCCTGCCGGCCAGCGAGCACCGCGACTCCGCGTCCTCCTTAAAAACCCACGCCGGAGGAACAAACGAGGAGAAACTGGTTTATTTGTGACGAGTCTGTGACTCTCAGAGAGCCCTGGAGCCGAGTAAACACCCGGAGAGGAGCAGCATCCCGAGCTGAGCAGAGCCGGGGGCCGGGGGAGGGTCCCGGACCGGGGGAGGTGGAGGGAGGAGGAGGAGGGAGAGATGGATGGAGGAGGGATGGAGGAGGAGGGAGGAGGGATGGATGGAGGAGGGAGAGATGGAGGAGGGATTGTAGCACCCTATAATGTAATCATTTCCTGAAAATGTAATAAAATTTGCACCTGAAAATGTAATAACGCCTGAAAATGTAATAAAATTTGCACCTGAAAATGTAATAATGCCTGAAAATGTAATAAAATTTGCACTTAACTCAGTCGAAAATAATGTAATAACTTCACCAATAATGTAATCAAATATCCTGACTGATATTGTAATAACATTTTTACCGAAATGTAATACCTTATTACATCATTGGGAATTTATTACATTTTCAGGTGGGTCTTTTTTTTTTTTTTTTTTCCAAAACTGATAATGTAATACTTGACAAATAATGTAATATATATGTTCATTTTCAGTCCAGAGTTCTACATTTTGTGTTTTAAGTATCTAAAAATGTTATATACGCTGGATTTGAAACACCAGAATGACTATTGGGTTAAATTGCAGACTTTGAGTACCATGTAATAAATTCCCAATAACGTAATAAGGTATTACATTATTGGTAAAAATGTTATTACAATATCCGTCAGGATATTTTATTACATTATTGGTGAAGTTATTACATTATTGGGTTTTATTACATTTTCGATTGAGTTAAGTGCAAATTTTATTACATTTTCAGGCGTTATTACATTTTCAGGAAATTATTACATTATAGAGTGCTACAGGGATGGAGGGATGGAGGAGGGATGGATGGAGGGATGGAGGGGTGGAGGAGGGATGGAGGGGTGGAGGAGGGATGATGGAGGGATGGAGGGGTCTGACTGGTTCTGCATGCCGTCATCTCCAGGACTTTGGGAGGTTTTTATACCTAAGGGGGGTCTGATACCTGGAGGAGGCTGAGGACGCAGCAGGTGGAGTTGCACATCTTTTAAGGGACGGAGGCAGGGCCGGTGTTCTGCCAATGTCTGCTGCTTTGCAAAAAAAGGCTACCTAATAGTTTTCTACCTTTGTAGAGCTACAGTTTTACTGTGTTTTACTCCCTAAACCACTTCCTTTCCCCCCAAGTGGTCCTTGTCGCTTGCCAGGCCGTCATTGTAAATAAGAATGTGTTATTAATGACCTGCGTGGCTAAATAAAGGCGAATTACTGAATGAATATCAAATAAAGCGATGGAATTGTTGTCTTTTTTTCTCTTTATCGTATAATGTTCACAAAGTGTAATGCAATTCATGTCATGGGTGGTGTATTTTGAAGGATCAAATACTCAACATCCCATATTATCAGTTTTACATCATGCAAGAAATGATGCAAACTTTGAAAATCGACTGTGCGCATGCACAGAACCACAAAGTAGCATTTCTCGGCAGGTAGCAAGGATTGGCAGAACACCGGTCCAAGCCTCCATGGGGCCCCAAAAAAAATGTGATTTTGAGGCCCTCTATTACTGCCAATAATACTAATTATAGATCATTCACACACCCACTATAAACTCATTTCCTGTACTTCCCTGTCATTACAAACACACTTGTAAAACTAGATGTAAGAACTTTTTGTTGTAGTTAGATTGTAATCCACAGTGATTAAGACCATAAACTTAAACTTAAACTTTATTTATTTATATAGCACCAACTCATGCAGTGTAAGTGCAACTCATGGTGCTTTACATACAGAGATAAAATAACAATCAAAAGTACAGTTTAAAACATCCCATACGACCCCACCCCCCACGCATACACACACCCTCACTCACACTCATACACATGTGCATACACTCACACGCCCACACACACACACACACACACAATAAGTGGACTGGTGACATGGCTTAGCACTAACGATCCAGGTGAGGAAAACACTACCTATGGGTGGCCGTCCACACCGAGAGGCTCCACCGGCCACGACCACAAGGAGCATCGCCACAGAGACCCCCCCAACCCGGACAGACCAGGACAGACCCCACACAGAAGGTGGAGTCCCTCCCCCAGCTACCCAGGCCTGAGGGACCCCCATGACGACACCCCCATGGGCGGAGCAGGCACACCTCCCAGTGTGGACGACCCCCCTGAGGAAACACTGGAGCTAAAAACTAAAAGATTAAGAGAAAGTAAAAATGCCTAAAAAGTGTAAAATTTTAGAAAAATCTATACAAAACTTAAGATGAATAATAAATAACATAAAATACAAAGTCACTCAAATGGATTAAAGGTCAGATAAAAGCCAAGCTAAAAAGGTGTGTCTTGAGCCTCCTTTTAAAAGTATCAACGTTCTCTGCGGTCCTGAGGTTCTCTGGCAGGCTGTTCTATAAATAAGGGCCATAATGGCTGAATGCAGCCTCACCGTGGGTTTTGGTCGCGGTTCGGGGAATGGTTAAGAGGCCGGTGCCAGAGGACCTCAGGGTCCGTGAGGGTTGATACAGTAAAAGCAGATCAGATAAATAAGATGGCCCAAGACCGTTAAGACATTTAAAAACCAGTAAAAGAACCTTAAAATCAATCCTGAAGCGGACGGGGAGCCAATGCAGCGATTTTAAAACAGGTGTAATGTGCTCCCGCCCTCTGGTCCTCGTCAGCACGCGAGCGGCTGAATTCTGTAATAGTTGTAGGTTCTTAATACTCTTTTTAGGAAGACCAGAGAGCAGGGCATTACAATAATCTAAACGACATGAGATAAAAGCATGCATCAGCACCTCCGTGCTGGCCTGAGAGAGAAACGGGCGGACTCTGGCTATATTCTTAAGATGGTAAAAACCTATCTTCGTAATATTCTTTATGTGTGGAATAAAAGTGAGCTCAGAGTCAAAAATAACACCCAGGTTCTTTACACATTTCGAAGGTTTAAAATCTTGTAGTTTTGGTAAAAGTTTCTCTCTCTGGCCTTCAGGACCAATAACTAAAACTTCTGTTTTGTCCTGGTTGAGCTGTAGGAAATTATCTGCCATCCATGACTTAATATCTAAAATACAGTTAAAAAGGGCATCAAGTGGCCCTGTGTCATCATAGAACCAGACAACAGATTAACAGTCTTGCAGAAAAATCTTTCAATTCATATTTATCAAAGTCAGCAACTGCCCCTACTGGCCACACAGAGAAGCAACAGATAAAAGGTCGGAGAGCTGCACAGTTGGAGCAGTGTTGTTTCCATCATCCTATTGTCAGCCTGGCATGTTTTTACCCATCTATTTTTCTTATTTTTAATCTGAAATTTTTATTTTTTATTTTATTTTTTTTTAACTCTTGGGGGCCCCCTAGTGGTCACGGGGCCCTAAGAAGCTGCTTAGTTCGCTTATGTCTTGAGTCGGCTCTGGTTGGAGGGTTATCAGGGTTTGTTTGGGATCACTGGACACAAACACTAGGAGTTTTATTTTTTTGTACACTTTTACAGCCATTAATGTGTTTGTGTCCTGTTATATGATGAAAATCAGTCAACTGAAGCAGTTTTCCCAGCCGTGGTCCTGGGGGCCCGAAGCCCCCCAACCCCCCCATCCTGCGTGGTTTAGAGGTTTCCCCGCATCAACACACCTGATTGTAATCAACGGTCCTCATTGGTACGTCCTCCAGGTCTGCACAGCTCTGTTGGTGACGGCTGCTTGTATCACGGTGCTGAAGCAGGGCAGCATCTAAAACCTGCAGGACGGGGGGCCCGAGGAGCAGGGTGGGGAAACTGGACCAAAGGATGGAGGTCTCAGCTAAAAAACAAACAAACATTAACGTCCTTATATTAGTTTCTTAAAATTCTTTAAAAATATATATGATTCGCCCCATAGAGCTTGATGTATGTTATTATATATATATATATATATATATATATATATATATATATATATATATATATATATATACATTTCAGAGACATTTCTGAGACATCTGCACCACCAACACAATCAAAACAACAACAACAATAATAATAATATTCAGTTAGAATTATCTAAAAATAATTAAAGAATAGATGATATTACCCGTGGAATCCTAGAAGTGCAAAAAACATTAATTAGAAAACTGTGTGAGAAAGTGAGCAACCCCTCCCCTTCTCAACATCCCCGGACTTTTGTTTAATGTGTGTGGCAGAGTGGAGGATTGGGCGTGGTCTGCGGGGGAGCAGCACACAGGTGTACCTGGTTCTGCTGATTGTGGCACACCTGTGTCCAATCAACCTCTCCACCCTGCCTGGGTTTATAAACAGCAGCTGCATACCAGAAGAGGGGTCTGCTGAATGGAGGAAGCTTGTTGGGAGGCTATGCCCCATTGTGCCTTTTTTTTTTTTTAGAATACTGATTTTGCCCTCCGCCTGTATGTGTTTCTTTTTACATAAAATAAAAAGCCTTATTTTTTTTGGCATTCTACGCTCTGCGAGGTTTTTTTTTACACCTCATCACCCAGGTCCAGTTTTGCCATGTCCCCTTGTACGTGGGGAGGCCGCTCTGGTTCCTCACAAACTGTTTAAGGCTAATTGTGAGAGTTTTTGATTTGAATATAAGTAAAACCTCTGCATTACTTCATGTGAGGCATTAAAGGGTTAAACTATGTGGTCGAAGCTCTTGTGGTTATAAAAATGAAACGATGAATCCTTCACGTCTGACACGCTTCTGCTTCCTCCGTCTCCGTTATTATCTCATCTGTTTCTTCCGTCTTTATTTCTTTAATCCTGCCTGAACGGTTTTAACGTTTTCTAATATTCTACAGAGACGAATGTTTAAAAGTGTTTCTGAATTCATGTTCAGGGATGATGTGTGTCAAATGCATAAAGTAATAATTTTATCTTAAATAGATGATGATACTGTGTTAACAACCCTGAAAATAATGTGAAGTTAAATGTTTTTAGTTAAATGAATAAAGCTTATTACCTGAACGTGGCACTTTAGAAAGTATCCAGAGGGGAGGAGTACTGTTTTACTTTTTTACTTCAAAAGTTGTATTTATTCAAAAGAGTGAGAGGCAAAATCGTTTTGCAATTATGAGCCGGTCTCATTGAGAGGTTGTTTAGAGTTAAAGCTCCTTGGCTGAAGCTTTAATGACTCAACGGCCGATCCAGCTGGAACTGGTTCCACCTTCATGTAGTTACTACGTCGTCTTTAATCTTGGATCCAACATATAACTGAATATTGATAAAACATAGAACTTTATAGACTCTGCCATTATTTATTTAACAAAAGATGAAACCAAGATGATAATTATAGTAATGATAATAATAATAATAATAATAATAATAATAATCATATTTTTTTAAATAATAAAAAACAATAATAATAATAATTAAAAAAATAATGATAATAATAATAACAATAACAAATTAACAATAATAATAATAAACAATAACAATAATAATGATAATAATAACAATACAAATAATAATAATAATAATAATTTAAAAAAATAAATAAATAATAATAATAATAATAATAATAATAATAATAATGCTGGCCAGATGTGCAACCAACCAGAGAAACGAAGCGTGTGACGTCAGCCAAGGTCTGATATCAGTCAAAACAACCGGTGTAGAACCTCACTGAACAACTGTTGAGGATTTTTCAATAAAATCTTGTTGATCTGAGGTTTTATTAGCGATTCTGCAGCCGTATGTTTTGTTTTGATTTGTGGCTCTCTGATTCGTGTGTACGAGTCATCACATCTGAATGATGAACTTCTGTGAACTTCAGTCGTGTTTCAACGATGTCTTAAAGACCGCAGAGCTTCTAACTGTCGTGGACTCTGACCTCAGGGATAAATCTTCTGGCACACCGACTCTTGAGAGGACTGACAGCTGTTTTAAAAGCTTTATCGTGTGAGAAACATTTGTAAACGGAGAATAATGAACCGCAAATTGCGAGGGAATGGTTTTATAACTCTTTCTTCATTGATGCGCAGCAACAACCGCTTCTCTAGGCCTTGTGCTGATGTTTTTCCCTCTTGGCATTGTATGAACAGAACAGACCTCCCTCTTTTCTAACAGCAGGGAAACGTTGCCGTGTTGAGCTCAGCGTGGAGGTTACGCTGCTTCTCCAACGCCGTCCAAGATGACTCTGACTCAGCCACTGTTTTCTTTTCTTTTCCACCATTACTCGTCTCTCCTGCTATGATGTCAGCTGAAGCTCTGTGAGAAACTTAAATCCTTCTTCATGAGCGACATGCTACGCCCTGAAGTGGTTGTTTTTATTTTAGGGACAGAACACGGAAAGATGCGCCCTAAAAGTAAACAAATACTCCTTAGAGAGAAACTGAAACTGATATTTTAACATGAAAGAATATCTAATAAACAGCAGAAACTCTGCTGGAAAACTTATCTCGAGCCAGAATAATTACTTTTATTTCGGTGTTTCAAAGCTGTTTTTAAAAGGTTTAAAGGTAAAACAAAAATATATGAACTAAAAAAATAATACATTTTAGGTTTTAAAGATACCAAAGCCAGACTTTTCTGATGCTACAAGTCTGAGATGGTACAAACACCATGTCAGTCAAGAATTGAGTCTCTTTTCGGTGTGAAATGCTGCCACCTGATGGCAATAAGGTTTCAAACGTTTTCTCTCCGCACACTCAATAAAATATACTATTTTAATAACATTTGATAAAAATGATCGGTGTAAGCAAAAATATAGATTATTTATCTATGTCATCTTTATTTCACTTATCATTATATGATGTATTTTAATTATTATTGTATATTCTTCGGTCTGATCCGGGAGGGGGATTTGATTTTGGGGCCCTCTATTACTGCCAATAATACTGATTATTGATCATTCACACACCCACTATAAACTTATTTCATGTTCTTCCCTGTAATTACAAATACACTTGTAAAACTAGATGTAAGAACTTTTTGTTGTAGTTAGATTGTAATCCACAGTGATTAAGACCATGGAAGCAGACAACAGATTAACAAACTTGCAGAAAAATCTTCCAATTAATATTTTGCAAAGTCAACAACTGCCCCTACTGGCCACAAAGAGAATCAACAGATAAAAGGTCAGATAGCTGCACAGTTACAGCAGTGTTGTTTCCATCCTCCTATCGTCAGCCTGGCAGGTTTTTACCCATCTATGGTTTTTAATCTTAAATGGGAGCAAATTCAGCTACAAGAGCGGCCTGGGGTTGATTTACACTTAATATTTAAAGTGATATAGTACTAAGTGTGATACTGAGTGTCATCTACAGTATAGGCCTACTAAAATAAACAAAATAATCAAATAGATAATTTATAAACCATTTACTGTAAACACGTTATCAACTTTATTTTTGTTTTTAAATAAACTGCAACAGCAATGTGCAACAAAAAGTAGAACTATAATTAAAGTCACTCAACTTAGATAAATAGTACCTTGTCAGAGATGACAGTGGACTTCAGGAACCCCCCCCCCACCATCCTCAACAGCACTGTCTCCACCACAGACTCCTTCAGGTTCCTGGGATCCACAATCTCCCGGGACCTGAAATGGACCACCACATTAACTCTGTCTGGAAGAAGCTCAGCAGAGGTTGTACTTCCTGTGTTTAACCTGCCACAGCAGCTGCAGATCACCTTCTACACTGCCATCATCCAGTTTGTTCCATGCACTTCCATCACTGTCTGGTTCGGATCGGCCACCAAACTAGACAGGCACAGACTGCAACGGACAATCAGGTCTGCAGAGAGGATAATTGGGACTAACCTCCCATCTATGCAGGACCTGTACCGGTCCAGGACCAGGAAACGGGCAGTGTAGGAGCAGGGATGTATTGTCTCACCATATAGTGGGTGGAGGTGTGTCTGTGTGTGGGTGTGTCTGTGGAGGTGTGTCTGTGTGTGGGTGTGTCTGTGGAGGCGTGTCTGTGTGTGGGTGTGTCACTGGGGCAGAGTGGGTGACTGATTAAGATCACCTGCACCTGCAGTGGATCAGGTTTTGTGTGTCAGAGAGAGGAGCTGATAATTTCTGTTGACCGCAATATAGGCTACCCAATATACGAAATATACGCATTGCAATATAGTTAAACATCCATTAAATGCAAGCCACCATCAGACATTTGAAAGTGAAAAGGTTTAACTGGAGACCAACAAATAAATAACCAAAGAATGCATCTGTTTCATGTCGGTTTCTTGGATTCAGCGTGTCGGACAGATCTAAGCCAGTACTCTCTCAGCGACTAATTGTTTGAAAGATAGTCGCCTTACATTGTCAACAGAAATCGGCCACGGATTTCCACGCTTGGAGCCTTTCAGTTTCTTCTGATGCCGCACTGGATAAGTCCACGCAAAAGTCTGAGCACGCAGCCACATTGGAGTCACTCGTGAGTAAAAAAAAAAAAAATCTGAATGAACGGACGGATCGCAACGCAGCAAAACACGGTATGTGTAACCAATGCAGTTTGTTCATGCTGTGAGCTGGTTCTTGTTTGGACGCAGTTTGAAACTCGCGCTGCAATATTGGATGGATATGGATGCTGTGATTCCTCATTGATGCTGCTGACCGTCTCTCACGTGTTGCATTTCTGCGGAGTGAACATGGATTGTTGTGGACATTAAAGTGGCGAAGAAGGAAGTGGATAATTGACGCGTTTCAGTGATGATCAACTGTCATGTGGAGACAATAGTGGATTGCTTGGTCTATGGAAATGAAAATGGTGGAAAAAGTGGATGATTGACAAATTTCTATGACGTTGCTCAACTTTGATGTGGATGCAATATTGGATTGCTCTGTTTTGGATGAAAAGTTTCCATTTCAATGTTTTGATTGTTGAAGATCATAGAGGAAGCTCGCTGAAGTTTCACTGCATTGCTGCTGCTGCTGGTTGATGCCAATATGAGTGGATCAAATGTTAGTTCTGCTGTAAGAGGTGCTGTTGATGCTGAAAATGGAAAAAGGGTTGTTAAGCTCACTGAAAAGGCCCTGGCGGGTAAAATTGAAAAGCTTCAGAAGGAACGCAAAACCAGACTGAACAAAATGAAGAGTGTTATCAATGCTTTGAAACAGCTCATGGAAGATGAAGATAACGTCACACAAGTGCAAATTCAGCTGGGTGTTCTGAGGCCTCTACATCAGCATGTAACATCATTGCATTCAGAACTGATGGACTTAATACCTCTGGATGAGCAGATAAGACAAAATGAGTGGTTTGCAAGCATCAGCAACTACAACAATGGCTTTATTGAGGATGTGGAACACTGGCTCTCTGAAAATGACAGTTTGGTCTCAAGACGGAGGAGCAATGAGGAAATGGATGGACCTCCAAGCCAGGAAGTGGATGAGTCACTGCTCAATAGGAAGGAGTGGGAAAAACTTCCAATCATTGATGTAAATGAGCCTCATGAAGAAATTCTCTCGGATCAAGCTGCCGTACTTGGAATAAGACCTGATGAAATCAAGCCAAGCGACAGCATTTCAAATATTGGCAAGCAGCATGGTTCGAAATCTACAACAAGCAGTACTCGGACTTCAAGCACCTCTACTAGCGCTGCACGTGTTAAAGCTGAAGCTGACATGGCTGCTCTTCTTGCTCGTCAAAGATTGCTTCAGGACAAGCATGACCTGGAGCAGATGGAGGAGGAGCTTAGAAAAAGGAAGGAGCGATTGAATCTTGAAATGGAGATAGCTGCATCAAAGGCTAAAGTGGATGTCCTGAGAGCTTCAGGAAGCAGTGTGAGAGGCAGCATATGTCGCAAATCTGATGTTGTGCAAACCTATACTGATAAAACAGATGTAGGTGCCCATGCTGCTCTTAACGTTCATGCTGATTCATTTTTGCCTTCTGCTTCAACACGGAAAAACCCAACCTCAGCCAGTGCTCTCCATTCTCGTTTAACTAAACCTGATGAACCTCAAATACGCCAGCAGACATCAACCAAGTTCAAAATGGCTTATAGTGCTGCACCTGACATTTCCACATCTCAGTCTGGAGGCTCACACCTTCCTGCTAGTGCGGATAACAACATGGTGTCCATAATGGCACGGCAAAATGACATAACTGCTATGCTGGTCCAACAACAGAGGCTTTCATCTTTGCCAAACAGAGAGATTCAAGTGTTTGATGGAGATCCTCTAATGTTCAACACCTTCATGAGATCCTTTGAACAAAATATTGAGCAAAAGACAAGTGATGCAAGTGACTGCCTCTACTTCCTGGTGCAATACACCAGAGGGCAGCCACGAGAGCTTGTTAGAAGTTGCCAACAAATGCCTGCAGACAGATGCTACATCAAGGCAAAAGCCTTGTTGGGACAACATTTTGGAAATGAGCTGAAGATCTCTTCAGCTTATCTGGACAAAGCACTCTCATGGCCAATAATCAAAGCTGAGGACATAAAGGCATTCCAAGCTTATGGACTCTTCCTGAGAGGATGCTGCAATGCCATGGATGAAATACAGTACATGTCAGAACTCAACATGCCTGCAAATATGCTAAAAATAATAATGAAGTTGCCATACAAACTAAGAGACAACTGGAGGACGGCAGTGTGTGATATTCAAGAAAGACAACATCGCAGAGCCACATTTCCCGACATTGTGGATTTCATTGAACGTCACGTAAAAATTGCAGCTGATCCTATATTTGGAAACATACAAGATGTCACAAGAACAGTACAAAGCAAAGGCAGCAGCAAAGAAAAGCTTCAGCGTCACATACGTGAGAAAGGAAGTAGTTTTGCAACTACAGCCACTTCTGTGGATGGAAAGGCCCATAAAAGGAATGAAGGAGGCTCACTGCACAAAAGGGCTTGTCTCTACTGCAAGGGTGAACACACACTGGAGTTGTGCTCTCTATTGGGAAAGGGAGTGCATAAAGACAAACTCGCCTTCCTCAAAGACCATGGGATTTGCTTCGGCTGCTTGTGCACAGGGCACATGTCGAAGGACTGTAGGAAGCGGTTGTCATGCAAAGTATGTGGGGCCAGGCATCCTAGCCTGCTTCATATTCACCCAAAAGGCAAAGAAGAAGAGAAGAGTCAAGCCATTACAGCTGATAAGAACACAGCAGTTGGCAGTGCTGTGGTGGAAGTTCAAACTAGTGGCCTCACCGGGGCCGGTGAGCCGGACTGTAAACTCTCCATCGTTCCAGTCAAGGTTAAGTCAAAGAAAGGTCACAAAATTGTCCAGACTTATGCCTTTTTGGACCAAGGTAGTTCAGCATCGTTTTGTACGACAAGTCTGTTGGATAGGCTGAACATCACAGGAAGAGCAACAAAGATTCTCCTACGCACTATGGGCCAGGAAAAGGTGGTGGCAAGCTGTCTTGTATCTGACTTGGAGGTAGCTGGCCTAGAGAGTGGCCTCTACTGCGATTTGGCAGATGTTTTCACACAGAAGAGGATGCCTGTCAGCAGGAGCAACATACCTCAACAACAGGATCTGTTGAAATGGCCATATTTGCATGGAGTAAATCTTCCTGAAATTGAATCAGATGTCGAGCTTTTAATCGGCTTGAATGCTCCAAGAGCTCTGGAACCCATAAAAGTGATTCCAAGTGAAGATGGAGGACCATATGCAATTCAGACCATATTGGGCTGGACTGTTAACGGACCATTGTGTGTTGGTGGAGCAGGCTGTGGTCAATCTAGCGTCACTGCTAATCGTATTTCAGCTGTGAAATTGGATGAGCTGTGGAAGCAACAGTTTCAAATAGACTTCCCCGAATGCAGCCAGGAAGAACAACTGGGTCCTTCAAGAGAAGATTGTCAGTTCATGGAAATGGTGCAAAGCTCAGTCAAGATGGTAGATGGCCATTACACCATTGCTTTACCTTTAAGGAACAGGGACGTGTGCATGCCTGACAATCGCAAGGTAGCTGAGCAGCGTGCCCTGATGCTGAAGAGGAGGTTCCAGAAAGATGACACATTTCATGCAGACTACGTTGCCTTCATGCGTAATGTCATTGCTTGTGGGTATGCTGAAAGGGTGCCTGCTGAGGATCTGGTACACGGTCAGGGAAAGGTTTGGTACATTCCGCACCACGGTGTATACCATCCAAAGAAGAAGAAGATCAGAGTGGTGTTCGACTGTGCAGCATCTTTCCGAGGGAAATCATTGAACACAGAGTTGTTGCAAGGACCTGATCTCACCAGCTCATTGATCGGGGTTATAACCAGGTTCAGGAAGGAGCCTGTTGTTTTGATGGCAGACATTGAGGCCATGTACCATCAGGTGCATGTGCCATCAGAAGATTCCAACCTGCTAAGGTTCCTCTGGTGGCCTGGTGGGGACATTTCTCAACCCATGGAAGAATACAGGATGCTAGTCCATCTCTTTGGAGCAACTTCATCTCCAAGTTGCGCTAACTTTGCTCTTCGGAAGTGTGCAGAGGATCACAGAGATTCCTTCAGTCAGCAGGCGGTGGATACCATTATGCATAGTTTCTATGTTGACGACTGTCTTGCTTCAGTGCCCTCTGAGTCTCAGGCTGTAGCTCTCTATCGTGACCTTCGAGCCATTTGTCTCAGAGGCGGCTTTCAGCTCAAGAAATGGATAAGCAACAGTCGGAATGTGCTCGCTGCTATACCTGAAGAAGAGAGAGCAAAAGAAGTGAAAGAGCTGGACTTGGACTATGACACACTCCCTGTCGAACGAGTGTTGGGCGTGCAGTGGTGTGTGGAATCCGATGCATTTAAGTTCAAGATCATGATTCAGGATAGACCTTTAACTCGTAGAGGGATTCTGTCTATGGTCAGTTCAGTCTACGACCCACTTGGAGTGCTGGTGCCAGTGGTGTTAAAGGCTAAGTTGATCTTGCAAGAGCTGTGCAGGAAAGGCCTTGGGTGGGACGACGTCATACCTGAACCCACTGCAACAGAATGGACGAAGTGGGTGCAGGATCTCCACCTACTGGAGGACTTCAAGGTCTGCAGATGTTTTAAGCCTGTGAACTTTGGGGCTGTGACTTCTGCTCAATTGCACCATTTTGCAGATGCAAGTGAGGTGGGTTACGGGACAGTCACGTACCTGCTGATGCAAAACAACAGCGCACAGTCTTGCAGTGTCCTTATCATGGGAAAGGCAAGGGTGGCTCCCTTGAAGCCGATTACCATCCCCAGACTGGAACTCACAGCAGCAGTGGTTGCAGCACGCATGGATAGAGTGTGGAGAAAGGAGTTGCAGATGCCACTGCTAGACTCTGTCTTCTGGACGGACAGTACCTCAGTGCTGAAGTATATCAACAACGAGACCTCCAGATTTTGAGTATTTGTCTCTAACAGAGTCTCTGAGATCCGTAAAACATCTTGTGCAGCTCAGTGGAGGTATGTGAGCACCTCATGCAACCCTGCTGACCTTGCTTCCAGAGGACTTGGAGTGGAGTCATTCCTCAAAGATACAAAGTGGATATCTGGCCCACAATTTCTTCTGCTGCCGGAGGAGCAGTGGCCTGCAATTCCAGACAGTATGGAAGAGCTTTCAGGACAAGCAGATCCTGAAGTCAAAACAATCACCTTGGCAAACGCAACCTGGGCTGAGAAAGAGAGTGACTCATTGTCTCAGTTTGCTGATCGTGTCTCGTCATGGAACCATCTGAAAAGGGTGGTGGGTTGGGTCGTACGATTCAAGAACCTACTCCTAGGTCTTTCAAGAAAAAGAAAAGAATGTAACGCAGCACTGGAACACACAAGGCATGATGACAACAAGCACAAAGATATTTTGATGAAAGAGCTGCAGAGTGTCAAGCATTCATTCCACACTTTTCTCACTGTGGAGGAACTGAAGGAGGCTGAGTTGAAGATCATTTGGTTCTATCAGAGAAAAAGATTCCCAGAGGAATTTTCCAGGCTCCAAAAGGGACAGAGTGTGAAACGTACAAGCCACATATACAAGTTGAATCCAGTGTTTGATGATGGTGTCTTGAGGGTTGGTGGACGGCTCAGTAGGGCAGCCATGCCTGAAGAGTCGAAGCATCCAGTCATATTGACCAAAGATTTGCACATCTCTGACATCATACTAAGACATGTCCACCAGGAAGTCGGCCACTGTGGTAGAACCCACATGCTGGCAAGACTACGCCAAAAGTATTGGGTTACTGGGGCCGGCGTGGCTATAAGAAAGACCTTGGCGAAATGTGTTGTGTGCCGACGGATACAAGGACGTCCGGCCAGCCAACAAATGTCAGATTTGCCACTCAACAGAGTACGTCCAGATGAACCACCATTCACTTCAGTGGGAGTAGATTGTTTTGGTCCATTTGATGTAAGACGTGGAAGATCTCAAGTGAAAAGATATGGAGTTATATTCACCTGTCTAGCTTTGAGAGCTGTCCATATTGAAGTAGCAGCATCAATGGATACGGATTCTTTCATCAACGCCTTACGTCGGTTTATAGCAAGACGGGGCCAAGTCAAAGAACTCTGTTCAGACAATGGTACGAACTTCGTGGGCGCTGACCGAGAGTTGAAGAGACATATTGACCAATGGAATCAGTCTCAGATTCACGAAGAACTCCTACAGAGAGGGATTAAGTGGACCTTCAATCCTCCAACTGGTTCCCACTATGGAGGAGCTTGGGAGAGACTAATTCGCTCTGTCAGAAAGGTCCTCAACTCTATTTTGAGAGTACAAAGGCTTGACGATGAAGGTCTCCACACAGTGCTGTGTGAGGTAGAAGCTATTCTCAATAGCAGACCCATAACGAAGGCCTCCTTGGACCCTAATGACCTTGAGGCTCTGAGTCCTAACCATCTTCTGCTCCTCAAAGGTCAACCATCTTTACCACCTGGTGTATTTGTAAAGGACGATGTATACGCTGTCCGAAGATGGAAGCAAGTGCAATACATGTCCAATTTGTTTTGGAAAAGATGGACGAAAGAATACCTGCCACAGCTTCAGGAACGTCAAAAGTGGAACAAAGTCAAGCGAAACTTTATTCCTGATGACATCGTACTCATTGTTGATGACTCTGCACCCCGCAACTCGTGGATCATGGGGAGAGTTGTTGAGGCGGTACAAGACAAAAGAGGACTTGTACGACAAGTCAAGATCAAGACCAAGACAAGCTGTCTCGATAGGCCTGTCACAAAGGTTTGTCTTCTTCAGGAAGCTGGGTAGTCCTGAAGGATTTCTCATAGACTTCGTGTGTTTTTCTTCCTGATGGATTACTTTTTGATTTTTGCTTTTTCCGGAGATGACTTTATTTTTCACGGACTTTGTGTTTTTCTTCCTGATGGATTACTTTTTGATTTTTGCTTGTTCCGGAGATGACTAACGTCTGGCCAGGAGACATCAGAAGGTCATGGAAAGTCGGACATTAAAGTCAGACTGGACTTTGAACTGTACAGATTTAAAAAAAAAAAAAAAAAAAAAAAAAACACTGATCATTTGTATGTATCCTACATGAATTGTTTTGTGCTGTAATTATTCTGTTATAATAATTAGGGGCCGGAATGTAGGAGCAGGGATGTATTGTCTCACCATATAGTGGGTGGAGGTGTGTCTGTGTGTGGGTGTGTCTGTGGAGGTGTGTCTGTGTGTGGGTGTGTCTGTGGAGGCGTGTCTGTGTGTGGGTGTGTCACTGGGGCAGAGTGGGTGACTGATTAAGATCACCTGCACCTGCAGTGGATCAGGTTTTGTGTGTCAGAGAGAGGAGCTGATAATTTCTGTTGACCGCAATATAGGCTACCCAATATACGAAATATACGCATTGCAATATAGTTAAACATCCATTAAATGCAAGCCACCATCAGACATTTGAAAGTGAAAAGGTTTAACTGGAGACCAACAAATAAATAACCAAAGAATGCATCTGTTTCATGTCGGTTTCTTGGATTCAGCGTGTCGGACAGATCTCAGCCAGTACTCTCTCAGCGACTAATTGTTTGAAAGATAGTCGCCTTACAGGCAGGTAACATCTCTGCAGACCCCTCACACCCAGGACACAGTCTGTCTGAACTCCTCCCCTCTGGACGGCGCTACAGAGCACTGTACATCAGTGTGCTCTGATGAACTCTCATCACTCAAAGAGTCTCAGAGAATCAATCACTGTGCAATAATAATAATAACCACAATCACATGCTGTAACAATGCACCTTTCAATAACCAAGACTACTATCATACTGCTGCACCTTTCACTTTTAAATTGTATATATGTTGATAAGAGCTACTGTATATGACTTTTCTTGATATTATCTATCAGGAAATATCTACAGCCCAAATCCATAATGCAAAACGACAAAATATTTTATTTTGGTATATGGCAGCAGATCAAATTAAAGCCAAACTTGAAAG
This sequence comes from Cololabis saira, assembly GCF_033807715.1. Lineage (NCBI taxonomy): Eukaryota > Metazoa > Chordata > Actinopteri > Beloniformes > Belonidae > Cololabis > Cololabis saira. The sequence goes on along the minus strand of NC_084589.1, from coordinate 36,875,230 downwards.
ATGTATTTAAAATTGATAGAGACTACCTTGTTGCAGCTATCCTTGTCCAGTTTTTGATATTATTATGTTTTGCCTTTGTTTTATTTTGTCTTTTTTTTGTTAGTGCCACGGCTGCGCCACGTGGCACGCCTCCTCCATTGAGATGCGCAAGCTCAATGGAGGAGGAGTGCCTCGTGCGCAGCACGAGGCACTAATACTATTGCTCAGGCTTATTTATTTATTAGTGCCACGGCTGCGCCACGTGGCACGCCTCCTCCATTGAGCTGCGCAAGCTCAATGGAGGAGGAGTGCCTCGTGCGCAGCACGAGGCACTCATACTATTGCTCAGGCTTATTTATTATTTATTATATATTCTTCCGTAAAAACTTTGTCCGGCTACTCCTCCTACAGCTTTGAGAAAACGCGAAAAGTAAAAACGTAGAAACGTGCGCCTTAATCGGGAATCGATGGGTATGACTTTTATTAGCGATTGGCGTGCACGTTTTTGCGCAACGTGCACAAACGTGCGCTTTTTGCCCCATCCGGAACGCATTGCGTGAACTTTGGGGCCTCACCACTCGCACACCGTTACTCGAAAAATTATGAACCGATTTAGAAAGTTGTAGGCCCTGAATTTAACTACAGTCCTGTGGATTTTCAGAACGATGGCACGAATAGTTTTTGCACGAAGTGCAAAAACATTTCCAAATTTCCAAACTAATGGGGAGCTCATTTTCCCTATGTATTCCTATGGCGCCATTCAAAGCGGATGGGAAAATGTCGAGAAAAAAGACAAAATTCACCTTTTTTCTGAGTCACGTATCTTTCTCATACTTGCACGTAGAAACGTCATTCAAACTTCAAAACGGAGGAAAACTTCTCTTCTCTCTCCAAACCCGAAACAGTTTTTTCCTAAAATGTACACTTTTCAAGATATGAGCCCTCAAGCGAGGACTGGAAATCACTTTTTTTCAAATCTAGAGCACGGGAGTCAGTTTGCTAGAGTGTAGTTACACTGAAAAAAAAACATGATTTCTTATTTGTAACTCGAGGTCACGGCCAAACCGTAAAAGGTAGACAGATAATTTTTGGTCAGAATATAGACATAGGTGTTGTGATTTATAAAATGTGACTTTGACAGGCGTGGTGTGCACAAAATTTTAACGGGGGAGCCAACAGACACGCCAGTTCCTGTCTCTCTCTTCATTGACTCCCATGTTAAATGAAGTTTTCTTAAAAAAAATCTCATTTTTGTTTTCGAATTGCCGTTACTAACACATTTTAAGGAATATCTGTATGAAAATAACATTTAGATAATCTGGTAGGTTCTCTGTTTCTCAAAATGTTTTCGTTTTTCTGCTAAGAGCTACGGTTTGAGCGCAAAGTGGAGTGATTTCAGGTTTGTCACAACCAAAAATCCAGCTGAGTCATTCCTGCTCCCTCTGTATCAGGTTCTTGTTGCCCCTAGCAACCAGAGCTCAGCTGTTGACTGATTAGACTGACCCAGAACTGGTCACATGACTCACTCAGTACAGAATTCATAGTATAACCTGGAAAATGGAGAAATCTGAACCCTGACCTTTTAACCTTAGATGAACACACACACACACACACACACACACACACACACACACACACACACACACACACACACACACACACACACACACACACACACACACACACACGATAGGTGTTATTATGGGATGTCAGGTGTTTTTGGAGGATGTTAGTGTTATTATGGGATGTCAGGTGTTTTTATAGGATGTTAGTGTTATTATGGGATGTCAGGTGTTTTTATAGGATGTTAGTGTTATTATGGGATGACAGGTGTTTTTATAGGATGTTAGTGTTATTATGGGATGTCAGGTGTTTTTATAGGATATTAGTGTTATTATGGGATGGCAGGTGTTTTTATAGGATGTTAGTGTTATTATGGGATGTTAGTGTTATTATGGGATGGTAGGTGTTTATTATGGGATGGTAGTGTTATTGGTGTTAGCGGTCCCGTTAGCGGTTCTGTTAGCGGTCCTGTTAGCGATCCCGTTAGCGGTCCCGTTAGCGGTCCAGTTAGCGATCCCGTTAGCGGTCCAGTTAGCGACCCCGTTAGCGGTCCCGTTAGCAATCCCGTTAGCGGTCCCGTTAGCGGTTGTTAGCGATCCCGTTAGCGATCCCGTTAGCGGCTTGGTTAGCGATCCCGTTAGCGGCTCGGTTAGCGGTCCCGTTAGCGGTTCAGTTAGCGATTCCGTTAGCAATCCCGTTAGCGGTCCCGTTAGCGGTCCCGTTAGCGGTCCAGTTAGCGATCCCGTTAGCGGTCCAGTTAGCGACCCCGTTAGCGGTCCCGTTAGCGGTTCCGCTAGCGGTTGTTAGCGATCCCGTTAGCGGTCCCGTTAGCGGTTCAGTTAGCGATTCCGTTAGCGATCCCGTTAGCGGTCCCGTTAGCGGTCCAGTTAGCGATCCCGTTAGCGGTCCAGTTAGCGACCCCGTTAGCGGTCCCGTTAGCGGTTCCGCTAGCGGTTGTTAGCGATCCCGGTAGCGGTCCCGTTAGCGGTTCTGTTAGCGGTTCTGTTAGCGGTCCCATTAGCGGTTCCGTTAGCGGTTGTTAGCTGTCCCGTTAGTGAACCCATTAGCGGCTCGGTTAGCGGCCCCTTTAGCGGTCGTGTTAGTTTCTTGTTGCCCCTAGCAACCAGCAGCCAGCTGCTGACTCATTCAGCCAGAACTGGTCACATGACTGAAATATATGACCCTCCATCATCCCTCCATCCATCCATCATCCCTCCATCGTCCCTCCATCATCCCTCCATCCCTCCATCATCCCTCCATCCCTCCATCATCCTTTCATCCATCCATCATCCCTCCATCATCCCTCCATCCATCCATCATCCATCCCTCCATCATCCATCCATCCCTCCATCATCCCTCCATCCCTCCATCATCCCTCCATCATCCATCCATCCCTCCATCATCCCTCCATCATCCGTCCCTTCATCCCTCCATCCCTCCATCATCCCTCCATCCCTCCATCATCCCTCCATCCCTCCATCATCCCTCCCTCCATCATCCCTCCATCATCCCTCCATCATCCCTCCATCATCTGTCCCTTCATCCCTCCATCATCCCTCCATCCCTCCATCATCCCTCCATCCATCATCCCTCCATCCCTCCATCATCCATCCATCCCTCCATCATCCCTCCATCAATCATCCCTCCATCATCCCTCCATCCCTCCATCATCCCTCCATCCATCATCCCTCCATCATCCCTCCATCCCTCCATCCCTCCATCATCCATCCCTCCATCATCCATCCATCCATCATCCATCCCTCCATCCATCATCCCTCCATCATCCATCCCTCCATCATCCCTCCATCATCCTCCATGAGTCAGGAAGAAAGAAAGAAAGAAAGAAAGAAAGAAAGAAAGAAAGAAAGAAAGAAAGAAAGAAAGAAAGAAAGAAAGAAAGAAAGAAAGAAAGAAAGAAAGAAAGAAAGATATGAGGCAGAAAGGTATCATCTTTTTGAAGTATACATCCTACATATATATATATATATATATATATATATATATATATATATATATATATATATATATATATATATATATATATATATATATATATATATATACATATTTAACATATTTATTTTCACATACACATATATTGATTGACTTCTATATACATATAGAAGTCAATCAAGAATCTTATACACTCGTCACCTGTTGTCAATCTAGAATCTTCTAGACTCGTCACCTGTCTCCGGGCAAACTTCAGAATTGAGCAATTCTATTGGATGTTGAGCTGTTACTATAAACTACTACTCGGCGTGAAGCGTTTTTGTTTACAGTAAAGCCAGATTTGGAAAGTCTGAAAGTCTGATTGAGAAAGAAAGAAAGAAAGAAAGAAAGAAAGAAAGAAAGAAAGAAAGAAAGAAAGAAAGAAAGAAAGAAAGAAAGAAAGAAAGAAAGAAAGAAAGAAAGAAAGAAAGAAAGAAAGAAAGAAAGAAAGAAAGAAAGAAAGATATGAGGCAGAAAGGTATCATCTTTTTGATAAAGTATACATCCTACATATATATATATATATATATATATACATATTTAACATATTTATCTTCACATACACATATATTGATTGACTTCTATATACATATAGAAGTCAATCAAGAATCTTATACACTCGTCACCTGTTGTCAATCTAGAATCTTCTAGACTCGTCACCTGTCTCCGGGCAAACTTCAGAATTGAGCAATTCTATTGGGTGTTGAGCTGTTACTATAAACTACTACTCGGCGTGAAGCGTTTTTGTTTACAGTAAAGCCAGATTTGGAAAGTCTGATTGAGGAAGAAAGAAAGAAAGAAAGAAAGAAAGAAAGAAAGAAAGAAAGAAAGAAAGAAAGAAAGAAAGAAAGAAAGAAAGAAAGAAAGAAAGAAAGAAAGAAAGAAAGAAAGAAAGAAAGAAAGAAAGAAAGAAAGAAAGAAAGAAAGAAAGAAAGAAAGAAAGAAAGAAAGAAAGAAAGAAAGAAAGAAAGAATTATTTTTTTTTGATACATAGAAATCTTCAAATCAATGAAGCTCTCACAAAAAAGATTCTGTGCCGGTGTGGGTACCAGATTGTATCGGGCTGCAATATTTTCCCCGGAAGTGTGCATTTTTCCCCCGCGATGGTATTTTAGTCAGAAGCAGCAGATCATAGTGGAGGTAAAAGGGAGAAGAAACATATACAAGGAATTATCAGAATTATCAGTGATCTTACTGACATAGGCTAAAAAAAATATTAGAGTTAAAATATTTATTAGGGACTATTTTCATTAGACAATTGGAGATTCATCAGTGAGCTGAGAACAATAATAGCCTACTATATACAGTATAGGGTAAACAATCGTTTGCTTGCTGCATAGCAGTAAGCAGTTAAATATTTTGATCTTAATAGACATTTTAAATTATCGATTTGCTTTATTACATTTATTAATCATCAGTTTTCACAAGACGGAACGTCATCACGTACGATCAAAAGCCAATCACAAGACGGAACGTCATCACGTACGGGGAGCCGGGAAAAAAAAGCAGGTGGGAAAAAAAAGCACCGACACCGGCAGTATCGGGAAAAAAAAACACAAATTACTGACAAATAATTTCTGCACACGGCAGGTTTGAACCCTCAGCCTCTGAGACCAGAAACGGCAACACTACTGCTGAGCCACGAGTCTGCTCTGCCTACTTTGCAACAATGCCACCTTTTTTAAGCAGCAATATATGTCTTCCGGCAAAGAGCGCAAAGAGCCTGCTTTCATAGAATTAAATATTAATATTTCAGCTATACACCACGACCAGCCGTCTTTCGTATTTAAGTTTTCTCAGAATTCTGAGATATTATCTGGTTAATTCAGAAAAACAGAGCATATTTTTTTTTCATTAAACTTTTCTCAGAATTCTGAGATAATTATCTGATTAATTCACAAAACAGAGCTCTTTTTTTCATTAAAACTTTTCTCAGAATTCTGAGATAATTATTTATATATATATATATATATATATATATATATATATATATATATATATATATATATATATATATATATATATATATAATCCTGTAGAAAAATCTGTAATTTTCCACTGGCAGCTCGATCTGCCTTCCTATTGGAGCATAGTAATCACATGACGTGAATCTATAAAAAGCTCTTCGCGGCTCCGATCGTTCCCCGTCTTTCAGACACTCGAGCTGAGCAGACGCACCTGCAGTTCTGTGCTGAGATTTCGGACTTTTACTCGGAATTACAACCCCTGCTTCGACGAGTGGATTATTTTGGAGACTCTTGAATCATACCTGCCTGTCAGCTGCTACGTGGACTTGTTTTGAGAGGTAAGACATGTTTTAATTACCGAGTCTTTGTGTAGATAACAGGAGCTAATGCTAATTCTATTGTCTTTAAAAACCACGACCCCCTGAACTACGGCCGGTCCAGGAAGATAAAAACTCGAAATTATGAGATATAAAATCGAAATTATGAGATAGAAAGTCGAAAATATAATAATAAATGTTTTATTACCGAGTGTTTGTGTAGGTAACAGGAGCTAAGGCTATATTCTATTGTCTATAAATTACAAGTACTACTCAAGTTTCTTTCTGGCAGTAATAGTCAAAATGTTGAGAAAATAGTCAAAATGTTGAGAAAAAAGTCAAAATGTTGAGAAAAAAAAGTTGAAATGTTGAGAAAAAAGTCGAAATGTCGAGGAAATAGTCAAAATGTTGAGAAAAAAAGTCAAATTTTGAGAAAAAAAGTTGAAATGTTGAGAAAAAAAGTCGAAATGTTGAGAAAAAAGTCAAAATGTCGAGGAAATAGTCAAAATGTTGAGAAAAAAGTCGAAATGTTGAGAAAAAAAGTTGAAATGTTGAGAAAAAAAGTTGAAATGTTGAGAAAAAAAGTTGAAATGTTGAGAAAAAAAGTTGAAATGTTGAGAAAAAAAGTCGAAAATGTCGAGAAAAAAGTCGAAATGTTGAGAAAAAAAGTCAAAATGTTTAGAAAAAAAGTCAAAATGTTTAGAAAAAAAGTCAAAATGTCGAGAAAAAAGTCAAAATGTCGAGAAAAAAGTCAAAATGTCGAGAAAAAAGTCAAAATGTCGAGAAAAAAAGTCAAAATGTCGAGAAAAAAAGTCAAAATGTTGAGAAAAAATGACGAAACGTCGAGGAAATAGTCAAAATGTTGAGAAAAAAAGTCAAATGTTGGGAAAAAAAGTTGAAATGTTGAGAAAAAAAGTTGAAATGTTGAGAAAAAAAGTCGAAATGTCGAGGAAATAGTCAAAATGTTGAGAAAAAAAGTCAAATGTTGAGAAAAAAAGTTGAAATGTTGAGAAAAAAGTCAAAATGTCGAGAAAAAAAGTCAAAATGTTGAGAAAAAATGACGAAATGTCGAGGAAATAGTCAAAATGTTGAGAAAAAAAGTCGAAATGTTGAGAAAAAAGTCAAAATGTCGAGAAAAAATGACGAAACGTCGAGGAAAAAGTCGAAATGTCGAGAAAAAAGTCAAAATTCTGAGAAAAAAAGTCAAATTTTGAGAAAAAAAGTTGAAATGTTGAGAAAAAAAGTCAAATTTTGAGAAAAAAAGTTGAAATGTTGAGAAAAAAAGTCAAATGTTGAGAAAAAAAGTTGAAATGTTGAGGAAAAAAGTTGAAATGTCGAGAAAAAAGTCGAAATGTCGAGAAAAAAGTCAAAATGTCGAGAAAAAAAGTTGAAATATTGAGAAAAAAAGTCGAAATGTTGAGAAAAAAGTCAAAATGTTGAGAAAAAAGTCGAAATGTTGAGAAAAAAGTCAAAATGTTGAGAAAAAATGACGAAACGTCGAGGAAAAAGTCGAAATGTCGAGAAAAAAGTCAAAATTTTGAGAAAAAAAGTCAAATTTTGAGAAAAAAAGTTGAAATGTTGAGAAAAAAAGTCGAAATGTTGAGAAAAAAAGTCGAAATGTTGAGAAAAAAAGTTGAAATGTTGAGAAAAAAAGTCGAAATGTTGAGAAAAAATGACGAAACGTCGAGGAAAAAGTCGAAATGTCGAGAAAAAAGTCAAAATTTTGAGAAAAAAAGTCAAATTTTGAGAAAAAAAGTTGAAATGTTGAGAAAAAAAGTCGAAATGTTGAGAAAAAAAGTCAAATTTTGAGAAAAAAAGTTGAAATGTTGAGAAAAAAAGTCGAAATGTTGAGAAAAAAGTCAAAATGTCGAGGAAATAGTCAAAATGTTGAGAAAAAAGTCGAAATGTTGAGAAAAAAAGTTGAAATGTTGAGAAAAAAAGTTGAAATGTTGAGAAAAAAAGTCAAATGTTGAGAAAAAAAGTTGAAATGTTGAGAAAAAAGTCAAAATGTCGAGGAAAAAGTCAAAATGTTGAGAAAAAAAAGTTGAAATGTTGAGAAAAAAAGTCGAAATGTCGAGGAAATAGTCAAAATGTTGAGAAAAAAAGTCAAATTTTGAGAAAAAAAGTTGAAATGTTTAGAAAAAAAGTCGAAATGTTGAGAAAAAAGTCAAAATGTCGAGGAAATAGTCAAAATGTTGAGAAAAAAGTCGAAATGTTGAGAAAAAAAGTTGAAATGTTGAGAAAAAAAGTTGAAATGTTGAGAAAAAAAGTTGAAATGTTGAGAAAAAAAGTTGAAATGTTGAGAAAAAAAGTCGAAATGTTGAGAAAAAAAGTTGAAATGTTGAGAAAAAAAGTCGAAATGTTGAGAAAAAAAGTCAAAATGTCGAGGAAAAAAGTCAAAATGTCGAGAAAAAAAGTCAAAATGTTGAGAAAAAATGACGAAACGTCAAGGGAAAAGTTGAAATGTTGAGAGAAAAAAAGTCAAAATGTTGAGAAAAAAATCAAAATGTCGAGAAAAAAAATCCAAGGATGTTAAAGGTTCTATCCAAGGAATTTGAAGGAAAAAAGGGGAAAAAAAGGCAGAATTTGAGGGAAAAAAGGTGGAAAAAAGGGGAAACAAAGGCAGAATTTGAAGGAAAAAAGGCGGAATTTGAAGGAAAAAAAGGGGAAAAAAAGGCGGAATTTGAAGGAAAAAAAGGGGAAAAAAACGCGGAATTTGAAGGAAAAAAGGGGAAAAAAAGGTGTACTGGGGGGGTTCACTCTGGCCAGTTATCTGATCTCTGAACAGCAGGTAAACTCAGACAAGTGATCCGATCTTCTGCATGTCGTTATCTGATACGATCAGAAATCCCATCTTTGCTGCATGTAAACGTACTGGGACACACACACACACACACACACACACACAGCCTTGTGTTGAGGAATAAATAAATTTAACCGTAGACACAGACATGACATGTTAAGATGTATAATGTAGTTGTTAATGTCTGTCTGTCTTTTCATTGCAGCTTCCTGAGCTCCAGTCCTCGTTGACTCATCTCTCCCTAACCTCATCTGTATCTCCTCTGTATCTAATCTGTATCTAATCTGTATCTCATCTCTACCTCATCTCTACCTCATCTCCCTCTCCTCCTCCCTCTCCCCCTCCCTCTCCCCCTCCCTCTCCCCCTCTAACTAATCGCCACCTCTTTCTAATCTCCCTCTCCACCTCAACTCCTCTCACGCACATTTACGTATTATAACCTTGTAGTCTATTATATTATTATACTTTATTATACTTTAGGTTAGGTTTTAGTTTAGGCTTAACGCCCTTTTGTTTGGAGCGATTTCTTTTTTTCTTTCAGGATGCCGAGAAAGGGGAAGAGGTCCCAGGCCCAGGCGGAGCGCTGGAGAAAGGAGAAGGTCGATGAGCCAGACCCCCCCCAGAGCTCCCTCTATCCAGTGAACAACGTATGTATAACCAGAAATGACACGAACACTCATTTAAACAACTAAGTCTCTTCACTGAGACACGTTTACACCGTCCAGTTAAGTTTAATCTGTTTCTTATTTGTCATTAGTCGGCTGGTTTCACACTCCCAGCCAAACGGCCCTGGTTAGAGGATGAAGCGCGTGCCGACTTTTGTGCACGTGAGTATTCAGCTGTTTTATTATTAATTGAATTAATTTTTATTATATCAAATATAATAATTATGTATTCTTACTATACATTTCTGCTAAGAGCTTGTTAACTGTCACTGCTAGTAAAGAGTGATTGTTGTAGGATCTTTACAGGTATGAAATCCCTCTTTAATCGTCTCATGTTCCATCTTTTTCTAAACAGGCCATGGCTCCGGGCGACGCCACAGAGTGCTCAATTGGTCAATTTCCCCCTTCACAGGGCGGCGAAACAAATTGATCATGCGGCCTGAGTCCCCGGACAAGAAGGTAATATATATATTGACTGTTGGAAGAAAATAATTGATCGTTTGATGTCTTCATGATTTTCATGCGAATGAAATGCTATTATTTTTGCAGCTTGTTCTGATTGTCGGGGACTCCCATCTACGCGCCATTGTAGATGGTTTTGTCCAGATGCCAAAGACTCAAGACCTGTCCTTTGGCATCATGTCGACTCCGGGGGCCAGTGCGTCTCAGCTCCGTACCGAGGTTCTACACGCCGTAGTTCCTCGTACTCCTGAGGCCGTATGTCTACTGGCTCCCAGCAACGACCTGACTCGCAACACCATTGCTAACGCTGCCAACGACTTTGCCAAACTCCTCCAATCCATTGGCAACCGCTGGCCTAAGGTAAGCTTTTCTTTCTTATCTTATTATTGTTGATTGGATGATTTCATTATATGGACTGTGTGGGACTTTTAGTGAAAGTGTAATTTTCTTATTAATGATCAGGTTTTGTGTTCTACAGGTTTTTGTTGTCGACTTTCCACCCCGCCTGACTTGTGACCCTCACTACCAGGATCACCTGCGTCAGGAATATCGACGTGTGGCTGCTCGTATGGGTATGTGGAAAATATTTGAGTTTCATATAGCTAATTGAGAAAATATCTTGCATAAAAAGCATGAATTAAATGTGTAGCATCTCATATAAAGTCATAATACATGTATGTATAACATGATGATTAATTAATTAATTTTTTTCTCTTTTTCAAGGTGTGAAGTACTTCTTCTCCGCTACGGAGCATTTCCCCCTGAGCAATCTGGCGCTTTGGAGCTATGATGGTGTAAGTACAATGTCTGTGTGTGGAACAAAAGTCTGATTTGTAGTTCTTTGTTGTTGCCATTAAGACTTCAGTACACGGCAGATGCTAAATGAAAGTAAAACCTTTTTGTTTTTTTCTTTGCTTATTTCTGCAGGTCCACCTGAGTGATCGTTTCGGGATGGCTATCCTCGCTGAGTTGCTCTCATCTGCTGCTACAGAGCAACTTAGGACACCACCACCACCACCACCACCACCAGTCTTGCGAGTCTCTCCCAGGCCATCACCTCCACTTAGGAAGGTCCTTCCTAAAGCGGTTGTGAGGGAGAGTTCTCCTGCTCCAGCTTCCCCTCGTCCTGAATCAACTACCCCTGATCCGTCTCGGTGGACGGTAGTTGGTCAGGAAAGCAAGGTAATTGATGCATATTATGTGTGCTTGAGACTTAATATACGGTATGATGGTGTGATGTGATTTATACAATGTTTAATGTGATATTTCTGAAGCTTTTAATGAAGGTTGCAATGATGTTTTTTTAATAAAACGCAATGCTTTCTGTCATTCCAGTGGAGGACAGCTCAACCACAGGTTTGTGCTTCGTTTATGGCTTTTCAAATATTACTTTTTGAATTAGAAAAAAAAAGATGTAATTAGAAGATTTTCTGTGTTATTTTTTTATAGGAGGAGGAGTGCTTTTTCCCACTGAACCCCGTCTTCTTCAGCAGCACCGCCCTACGTGCTATGGAGAAAGTCTCTCCTTCTCACCTGTCTTGCCTGGCGGACTTCAAGCCTTCGCCTAAGCCCAAGAAGGTCAGTGTCAAACTTTTATGTCTTGATGGAGGACATTTTATCTAGAGTCTTACCTTTTTTATTACTGACTGTTAATTTTACATCTATATTTTTTAAAGTCATATAAACTATAATAATAGTCTTCAAATAAACTATGCTATCTATAAATATAATTGTAATGTATATTGTTGTTTAACTGTAACGATGTGACTTGAAGTATTCTGATTTATTTCATGCTATAGGTTGCGTCCTCGTCCCAAGCCAAGGGAAAGTATCGTCGCTGCTTCCGTTCTCCAGTGAACAAGGTATGTTACTTCTAATCGCAAATGACACATGCTGGGGATTCGCAGCTCACTCTGCCCAGAGATGTGTAGACTGTCCTCACTGTCTAAAGTTTAATATGTATGTTATGACATCTTCTCAGAAGGTTGGAACATCCCCATCCGGATTGTTCTGGAGTTCGGACGAGGACGAGCCTTTAGGCCTAACCTCCCCTGCTGTGACGGTATGCCGTTCCCCCTCTTCTATTAGTTTAGAATTTGTTCATAGGGCTAATGTTTGCCAAAAGGTGCAATAATATTTAAAATAACAATCAAAAGTGCATTTTGTAATTTTAATGATTCAAGTTTAATTTATATTTTATTTGATGATGCAGATTACACTTAAAATACATTTTCATTGGTAACAGGTGAGCCACCCAAGGGAACCTCGCAGATCCACAGGTTCTCCTCAACCTGGGACGGTTCAACCGCAGGTTAATATTTAAATAATATTCCTTGAGGACGTATTTATCATTCTTTGGTTTGTTTTTTTTCTTACAGGACAGATTGTAATCAGAAGTCAACCTGTTTTGTTTTTCAGGAGGAGTGTTTTGTCTTTCGGGAGGAGTGCTTCCCCCCACTTCCCCCCGCTGGACAGTTCAGCACCACGAACTTGCGTGTGGATCGCAAGACTTCTCCTAAGCCCAAGACGGTGAGTTACCTGATTCAGATTTTATCTGTATAACACTGAACCTCTCTCACTTACAAAATACATAAAATTAAATAAATTGTCCACAGTTTAATTCACTGTTTCTTCTCATCTGTCATCAGCCGTTTGTATCACCTCTGACCGGAGTCTCCTGTAGTTCGGATGAGCTAGAAACCCCCTGCTGTTCTCCACCTGCAAAAGTACGGTTCAGTTATGGAAGCACATGAGGGCCTATTTTCAAATTAAAATGCATTTTTGCGGAAATGCTTTTTCATTTTAAGAATGTGGCTGCATTGTTTGACTCTAAAATCAAATTAATAATATATAATCTGATTTGCATTTTAATTTTATTCTTCAAGGCTGCTTATTCTTGTTCTTTATTCAAATTAAAAAGAAAGACGTTTGAGATTTAATTTTCAAAATAAAATACAAAAAAAATTTAAATGTAAATTGGATTAAATATTATTGATTTGATTTTTGAGTCAAAAAATGCAGCCACATTCTTAAAATGAAAAAGCATTTCTGCAAATGCATTTAAATTTTCACATTCTAGATTTAAAATTGAGTATTGGTAACTATTTGCTGAGGCATCATTTGAAAATGATATAAGCCCTCATATGCTTCCATATTCAGTAACATGCATGATCTCACTTAGTCTTCCTCTTAGTAAAATTTTGCTGCTTTATATATTCAGATGGCCAGAGGTCTGATGTCTTCACTAGCGGGACAAGTCACTCCTCCTGACCAAAGTGCATTGTTTCATTAAAGTCTTAATTTTTACTGAATTTGCTCTTATGCGTTCTCAGAGGCCTAAGATTAAAACTCCTTCACCTGTGGGACCATCCTCTCCAGCTAAGGTATATCTCCTCCCCTCTCCTCCTCCTATCTCATGCTGTCTGTTCCTCCTCCTCCTCCTCCTGGATAAGTGAAATAGATTTGGTCAACTCTTTGTATCAGCTTAGTCCATTGTGTCGCCTCTGTGTCTAAAGATTAAACCGTGGATCACTAAAGGTCTACGTAACGTAAGAAAAATATCTTGTATAAGGAATTCATTGAATGGAAAATTAAAGACGCAGAAAGCAAATAAAAAGAATATAAAAACAAGCTAACAAATATAATGAGGAAACGCAAGAAAGATTATTATAGTAAAATATTAGATAAAAATATCTAAAAATAATATCTTAGGAGTATGGAATATATTAAATAGTATTATTAGGAATGTCTCGGGATATGCAAATTATCATTTTTTTAATGTTTTAATGACAATCTACAGGACTGTCTCAGGAAAAAATTAGAATATTGTGATTTTCTGTAATGTAATTACAAAAACAAAAATGTCATACATTCTGGATTCATTACAAATCAACTGAAATATTACAAGACTTTTATTATTTTAATATTGCTGTTCATGGCTTACAGCTTAAAAAACTCAAATATCCTATCTCAAAAAATTTGAATATTCTGGGAATCTTAAACTGTGAGCCATAATCAGCAATATTAAAATAATAAAAGGCTTGCAATATTTACAGTAAGTTGATTTGTAATGAATCCAGAATGTATGACATTTTTTTTTAATTGCATAACAGAAAATAAAGAACTTTATAGCTATATTTTAATTTTCTGAGACGTGTGTGTGTGTGTGTGTGTGTGTGTGTGTGTGTGTGTGTGTGTGTGTGTGTGTGTGTGTGTGTGTGTGTGTGTGTGTGTGTGTGTGTGTGTGTGTGTGTGTGTGTGTGTGTGTGTGTGTGTGTGTGTGTGTGTGTGTGTGTGTGTGTGTGTGTGTGTGTGTGTTAATATAGAATATATTTATTTACATAAGAATTAATCCTGGAAGTACAACAATAGCAAAATATTTACATTAACGTGAAAATATATTTTCTTTTCTCATTAAGTTATTCCACATTGGTATAAGATTTTGCAGAAGTCAAGTGCTGACTGACATTTTTTTTAACCATGTTCAAACAAAGGATTCAAAATTATAATAATTTATATGTGTGTGTGTGTGTGTATATATATATATATATATATATATACATATATTAGGGCTGGGCGATTATACGATCTCGATTTGTGATCGCGATCAAATTAAGTTCGATCACGGTGATCAGCTGTGTGTCTACTTTCTCGATCACGTGCAAAACATGCTGCAGCAAAGTGCACGACAACCAATCACAACCCGCTTTCCTGGTACCGCGCTGTCTGCATTAATTGATCATGCGCATGACATGCCACGGCAAGTTGCATGACCATAGGCAGTAAACTAGTCACATCTGCCTCCCCTGCACTGGTGGGAGCAAGCGTGACCAGAGAGAATAAAACTACAAGACAAGAACCGCAGGCTAGCGTTAGCTTAGCTTCGAGCCGACCGGGACTCACGGTTATTTATTTATTTATTTCGCCGGACAACTTCTTCCGAGCGTACAGGAGGAGGGTGTGATGGATTCACAAAATGCCCTTCGTGATGGATGTATTGTGTATTCGAACCGCACTCATTAAAGTTGTGATTCGCTCTGCTTGTACCACAAATCACTGATCACCGCCGACTTCAGAAACTCCGCGGCCCCGACATGGGTGTGTGCGTGCGTGCGTGTGTGTCTGTGTGCGCGCTCAGCGGAGTGAATGTGTCGGAGCGCGGAGGCAACAAGCAGAGCTCACCAGATGACGCCGTAGGCTCTGCGTTGGTGTAACGCGGGACCATAAATCAGCCTTAAGTCCCTTTAGGCTAATACTGTGAGAAATAACCTCTCATAATAGCGGTACTACAGTTAATAAATGTAATAAAACTGCCGTTTCTGCTGGCTACTGAGTCCCGTAAGTGGCGAGTGAGTTTTAACTCCTTAATTACTAACCAGCGTCAGAGTGACGCACAGTAAACAAACAGTGATGTTAGAGAGCCACCTGTTGGTCAATTTAAGCAACCGCATCGCCAGCTGCTTGACAGTGGCTCAACTCATTAGTTTACTGTTTTTGTTGTTAATAATGTCATTGCAATTTTATCTATGCAATTGAGAAAAACATGGCAAAATAAATGAAAAACTGTGAACAACCGCATAGTTTTTTCGGTGGGTACCACTGCATTCTGGATTCTTGTTAAAACATGCTATTTGCTTTATTTGTTAATAAAAAAAAAACTAATCTCTGGTTTCTTTCTATTTTATTCCAGAAGGGAGGGGGGATCTTCTGATTTAAAAAATCGTGATTAAAAATCGAGATCATTCAATATGGGAAAAAAAATCGTGATCACTTTTTTTGCCATATCGCCCAGCCCTAATATATATATATATATATATATATATATATATATATATATATATATATGATTATGATTATTATTATTATTATGATTATTTTGTCTGATTTATTTGAGTAATACTTATTTGGATTTGTTTGAGTATTTTGAGTAGACACACCATAGACAAAAACATTTTATTGTTATATTTAGTGAATAATTGTAACACAGTATTAAAATACATGGTTTCATTTTGTGAATGCAGTTCACACAGTTATTTGTTGTTTTAGGTGGAGGCACCAGCCGTGGAGGTGTCCTCCAAGCCAGCGCCTTGCAGTCCTAGGAGAGTGGTGGTGGAGCCTGGTGCATCTGACCCTGCCCAGCCCCAGGAGTCCACCTTCCAGGAACGTCCCAGCCAGGTAATTTACATCTTTTAACTGCTGCACCTCTGTCTGTACTCTCTCTCACTCACTCACTCACTCACTCACACTCACACTCACACTCACACTCACACTCACACACACACACACACACACAGTTTCTGACCCAGGGTTGTGAACCACTGGACTCAGTAGTTTTATTTTAATACTTGTGTATTATTATACTTAGTGTATTTTGCTGCTATAATTTATGTACCCTTTTATTTAAGCAGTATTTGACATGCAGGACTTTTAATTGTAATGGAGCAATTTTACATTATTGTATTGGTACTTTCTCTTAAGTAAAGGATGTGAATACTTTGTCCACCCATTGCTGGTTACATATGTTGGAGGCATGTAAGGTATGTTAAAGAATATAAGATTAACGATGATAATGAAACGAATTATGATTAATGATGAGATTGATAATGATTGATCTGTCACTTATAAAAGAAAATGTTACATCACGATAACAATGACAACATTCCTTAAAATGATTTCAGGATCCTGCCGTCGGTCCGAGCCATCTCACTCAATCTGTGAGGGCGTCGCATTCTCAGAAGGACAGGAGGTATGGAACCTTTTCTCGCAATCACCAGTGTACCTGCATGGCTCTGACCTTTCTCGCCTACCACCAGGAGGGGGTGGATTTTGACATGGTCTCACTTGATAGAGTGCTTGAACAGGGGAATGCACTCTATGTAGGTATCAAAGAACAGTTGAAGGCGGACAAAAGGTTCAAAAGCAACCACTTGACCATAGAGGAGATGCCGAAACAGGTTTTCACCGATTCGGATACCTACAATGTTCAGTTGGACATGTCGGACTTGAGGGTTGGTCTCTTGAAGGCTGTAGACGGCAGCCCTCGAAGCAGGAGAGGACTGCGCCTTCGTGAACAGCTGAACAGCCTCTCTCAAGGTGTCAACCTTGCTTTTCTCATTGTTAATCCTGAGTGCATTGCAGTGTTCCGTGACCGGTCCGGACGCTACGGGGTTTTTGATTCCCACTCAAGGTGTGCCAAAGGTCTTCCTCAACGTAAAGGAAAAGCAATTATGCTGACCTTCTCTGAATTGAGTGACATGGTTGATCATTTGCTTGTGCTTTTTCAAAACCGTGGCCCTTATGGCAGCTATGAGTTCATGCCTGTTTCCTTTACAAGTGACCACACACTCAGTGAGATGCCTGGGCAGTCGGAGGATGTGACCATCAAAAATCCATCAACGGCTGTACCAGAAGCACAATTGTTAGAAGAAATTAATATCCCACAGAATACTGACTTCAGACATCCAAAGAATCAGGACTTGAATCAGCGCGTCAACATAGCACGTCCCACGACAGGCAAGGATTTTTCGAAAATCGAGAAACACATGCGAAAAAAGGCTATGCGTAGATCGAGTGAGTGCAAAAAGAAACATGTACCACCTGTAAACAATGGTACAAGCATCACTAATAGAGCGCAGTATGAGAAAGAGAAATATGTCAGCAGTTTGGAATTTCGGCTGACAAAACTGCAGGCGATTAAAACCAAATACGTAAAAGACCGTTATCACCGGAAACAAAAGAAGAAGTACATCAAAATAAGTTGGATGGATCTGGATAGTCAGAGCAAACGGAAAACCTTCATGAAAAAGTACATGAAGGAAAGATATAGCACTGATCCTCATTTTAAAAACAAACAGAAGAAGTACGTGAGCGAGAGGTATCGCACTGATCCTCATTTTAGAATCAAACGGAAAACCTTCATGAAAAAGTACATGAAGGAAAGATATAGCACTGATCCTCATTTTAAAAACAAACAGAAGAAGTACGTGAGCGAGAGGTATCGCACTGATCCTCATTTTAGAATCAAACAGAAATGTTTGATGAAAAAGTACGTGAGGGAGAAATATCACCACAACCCAGAGTTCAGGCTGCGTCACATACAACACTGCATCCAGAACAAAAAGGATAGACTCGCTAAAGATGCTGCACTTCGTATTCGTCACAAGTTGCAGTGTGCACTCAGGATTAGGAGGAAATACATGGACATCGTAAACTGCCGCCCGGAAACTGCACAGCCTGTGGTCAACC
The DNA here is from genome assembly GCF_033807715.1 of Cololabis saira. Lineage (NCBI taxonomy): Eukaryota > Metazoa > Chordata > Actinopteri > Beloniformes > Belonidae > Cololabis > Cololabis saira. The sequence continues at coordinate 36,857,238 of NC_084589.1, read as the reverse complement.
CTGTGATGGTAGAAGCCATATCGGTATTTCGGGAAAGAATTAGACATGGGCCCACACATGTCTGCACAGTGTGTCACAGAGCTCTGTTCCCCAATCAGGTAAGGCATTGCAACAGAGCCAAATATATTAAAAACATTTGCGTGGTGGCTGCTTGCTTGACAGGTAAGTATGTCCACGTTTGTGACACCGATTGCTCAGCCCCATGCACCGTTCCACAGGACAGGATGCGGGAGTGGATCTGCCACACCTGTGACAGCCACTTGGCCAGAGGACGAATGCCGTCCATGGCAGCTTGCAACAACCTGGAGCTTGCACCCATTCCCCCAGAGCTCGAACAGTTGAACGTGCTGGAAAGGCAATTGATTGCAAAAATCTTACCATTTGCAAAGATAGTTGCCTTGCCCAAAGGACGTCAAAGAGCAGTACACGGAGCAGTTGTGTGTGTACCATCAGAGATGGAAACCACAGTCAATGCTCTTCCGAGGCCCAGCGCCCAAGCCCAGCTGTTGCAAGTAAAGTTGAAGCGCAACATCAAGTACAAGGGCTATCAGCACTTCTACACAGTTAACATGAAGAATGTGCTAGCAGGGCTAAGGATACTGCGAGAGACTCATTCAGAATACAGCAACATTGAGATTGATGACTGTGCTGAATTTGAAAGTCTCGAAGAGGGAGATGCTCCACAGGAAGCCCCAGATGCTGCACAGCTCAAGGAGCCCAGACATCCGGAAGGAGACATGGAACCCGCTGCAGGCACATCTGGTGAAAAGCAGCCCAATGAGGTGGACGACGACAAGGAAAAGGAAGACCTCAGGCCTGGTCTGGCCTTGGACACGTGCATGCAGCCTCTTGACATAGCACAGGAGGTTCTGTCATATGGGGATGGCATATTTAGCATTGCTCCTGCCCAAGGAAACAAACCTGTCGGTTTCTTTGCCATTCCTAAGCTTGAAGCCATGGCCTTTCCTGTTCAGTTCCCAACCGGAGAGAACACCTTGGATGAGGGCAGAATAATCCATCTGTCCCCAAGTGTGTACTTCAATTCAAGGCTCTTCTCTGTGGATGCCCGCTTTGCGAGGGACCAGAGTTATCTGTTCTTTTCCCAGTTTGTGACGGAAACGCACATCGCTAGGAACAGCATGTCCATCCAAACACGCAAGGGGAAGAAATTCACCAAAGATGGGAGGACAATTTCCAATAAGATGATTCAGGACAAAGAGGAGCTGGAACAACTCATCCAAAATAGGGATGCGACCCGTTTCATGCAACCCCTCCGAGGCACTCCAGCGTATTGGGAGAAAACGCTGCGAGATCTTTTCGCCATGGTCAGACAGTTGGGCAAGCCAACGTTTTTCCTAACGTTTTCTGCCGCCGAAATGAGATGGCCGGAGGTTATTGACATTATCAAAGCTCAACAAGGTGAGCAAGGGGACTTCTCAGAGCTGGACTGGAATGAGAAGTGTGAGATTCTCCGCAGTAACCCTGTGACGGTGATGCGCTTGTTTGAGAAGCGAGTGGATGCGCTCATGAGAGATCTGCTCCTGTCACCTGCACAGCCCATCGGTCCAGTGGAGGACTACTTTTATCGGGTGGAATTTCAAGCTAGAGGTAGTCCGCATATCCATATGCTGGTGTGGATCAAAGATGCACCAGAGATTGAGGATCCTGAGTGCTGCAAGGATGTCATCAAATTCATTGACCGCTATATATGCTGTCGGATGCCTGATGTGGACACGGACCCCGAGCTCCACAAAATAGTGTCTGAGGTTCAGGTTCACAGCCGCAACCACTCCAAAACATGCAGGAAAGGCAATGTATCGTGCAGATTTGGTTTTCCAAAACTGCCCATGGATCAAACGATCATTGGCTGCACACCTTGGGGGGCTGTTGATGATGGTGATGATGAAGATGTCAAGAAAGACGATGCCCAGAAAGACCAAGACTGTGGACAAAACGATGTTGGCGGGCATAAAAAATGTGGGGAAAAGTCCAAGGATTCCAAGAAGAGTCAGAAGAAGTCCAAGAAGAGCAAAAAATTCCTCTCAAAGCAGCAACAGATGGCTAAGGAAAAGCTGAAGCCGGTGAGAGATCTTCTAATGGACCCAAATGCCTCTTTCAAGGACTTGGCAGAGTTGTTGCAAAAATGTGACTTGCATCCTGAAGAGTACTCGCACAGTGTCAGATCCCTCACCAGTGGAATGGTGGTCTACAATAAGCGTGACCCCAAGGACTGCTGGGTGAATGGATACAACCCTGACCTGTTGCGAGCATGGAACGCCAACATGGACATCCAGTATGTCATTGACGATTTCAGTTGCATCATGTATATGATGTCGTACGTCTCCAAGCCAGAGCACGAGATGACTGAATTCCTTGACTCTGTCATCCGTGATGTACGGAAATCTGGCGTTAATAAACAGGATGAGATGAAGCAGATTATGCAGGCGTATGCTAAACACCGAGAGGTTAGCGCTCAGGAGTCTGTGGCACGGGTATGCAGCCTACCGCTGAAAAAGTGCTCGCGTTCTGTAATTTTTATACAGACGGAGGACGACGGTATGAGAATGAGTCTTCCGATGAGCAGGCTGCAGAACATGGCCGCAGATGAAGAGGACGTTTGGATGGCAGGATTGCCGGAAAAATACATGCAGAGGCCTGATACAGGCGAGTTTCGAGACATGTGTCTGGCTGACTTCACATCCAATTACAGGGTCCTCTACGGTCAGCAACGTCAATCGGCTACTGCCATTCCCCTCCAGAACGACCACGGGTTTATCCAGAAGAGGACTTCGGGAAAACCTGCCGTCATCCGGTTTACTCGTTTCTCAGAGAAGAAACATCCGGAAAAGTATTACAGACGGGTCCTAAAACTGTACTGGCCACACAGAGAGGATGCTGATCTGAAGCCGGAACGCTACCCGACCTACGAAGCGTTTTATAAAAGTGGTCGGCGTCCGGGCCGATTGCCTGTGAAAAAGTACGTCAACTTCAATAGAAAGCGCTACGAAGGAGAGGGTAAGAAAATCGACAAAGCCCTCGAACGGTTTCGAAAGGAGGGACCCGTCCGCAACGCGTGGAATAGTTTTGCACCAGAGGTTGAGGTGGATCGTTTAGAGTGTGTCGCTCAGCGAGAAGCCATAAACCCTGGCGAGGAGGAACAGGAGCAGCTTCCAGATTTTCAGCTTCAAGGTGAGAGCAGTGGAGCCATGCCAGCAATCCAGGCGCCGGAATTGAGCCCCGACTTTGTGAGGAACATGTTTCGAAGCCTCAATGAGATGCAGGCGTCCGCCTTCTACGCCATACGCGAATGGTGTTTGAAACGCGTCTGGGGTCAGGATCCTGAACCCTTTTTTTACTTCATCTCTGGGGGAGCCGGTTGTGGCAAGTCCCATGTGATCAAGTGTGTTTATCAGGAGGCCACCAAGATTCTGCGCCAACTTCCCAGGTTTCGCAATGAAGGTGACATGTCTAAGCCTTCAGTGCTGTTGGCGGCGTTTACTGGCACCGCCGCTTTCAATATCTCTGGCAAAACACTGCACTCACTGCTGAAGCTGCCGAGAAGCCTGAAACCTCCGTATCAAGGTCTCGGAAACACACTGGACGAAGTGAGGGTAACACTGTCCAATGCGGAGATCTTGATTATTGATGAGATATCCATGGTCTCTAAGGATCTGTTTTCCTATGTCCACTGGAGATTTCAGCAGATCAGAGGAAACAGGAGACCATTTGGAGGGATGTCTGTCCTTGCAGTTGGCGACTTTTACCAACTGCCGCCCCTTGGTAAAGGCAAACCGCTATGCGTTTTTGAGGATGATGTGCTCGACCTCTGGCAAGATTTCAAGCTGGTCAATCTGACAGAGATAATGCGGCAGAAAGATGATCGCACTTTTGCCGAGCTCTTGAACAGGATTAGAACCAGGAATAAGGAGGATCCGCTCAGCGCGGATGGCGAAGCTCTGCTCGCTCAGGCCGTTGTGGAGGCCGGAGATTGTCCGACAGACGCCCTTCATATCTTTGCCACCAACAAAGAGGTTGACGAGCACAACGCTGCAATTTTAACTGCCTTAAAGTTGCAAGTTGTAGAGATTCCAGCGCAAGACTTTAGAAAAGATCTGCGAACTGGAGAAATGAAACCTGCGTATGATTCCTTTAAAGGCAATAAAAGGGATTTACCTGACAACCTGCAAGCGGCTCAAGGAGCACGAGTCATGGTGATCAGGAATCTCGATATTGAGGACGGGATTGTAAATGGCACTTTTGGAACAATTGCCAACATTGTCACCACCACCGAAGACGGACTGACTGTGGTCAAGCTCATTGGACTCGAATTGGATAATCCCACGGCAGGCCAGAAATTCCGCAAGAAGATTCAAGGGGCGGAGGATAACTTGGTGTACGTGGAAAGGTTCGAGGAAAGCACGAGCATAAGGGGGATGGTTCGACGGCAGTTCCCGATGAAGCTGGCCTTCGGCTGTACAGCTCATAAAGTGCAAGGCATGACTGTGCAGTCTGCTGTGGTGTCCTTGAAGCACATTTTTGAACCCGGAATGGCCTATGTCGCCCTGAGCCGGACGACCTCACTTCAAGGACTATGGATCAGAGACTTTGAAGAAAAGAAGATCTATGCGAATCCTAAAATCACCACAGCGATGGAGACTATGAGTCACGCCTCATTCGAGAGTGCAAGACCGCTTTTGCACTTTGTCAAGACCGCAGACCACACTGGTCCAACTTTGACAATAGTCCATCACAATTGTCAAGGACTTCCGTCGCACATGGAGGACATCAGGTCCCACCATGAATTCAGACTTGCTGATGTCCTGTGCATCACCGAATCCCATCTGTCGGGATCATTTGTTTCTCCAGACTTCCAGCTGGAGGGATATGAGATGTTTGCGCGCAACAGAAATGTCTCATATTCTAACAGAGCGGATATGGCTATGAAAGATGGAGGTGGAGTTGCAGTGTACTACAGGAGCTGTCTACAAGCAGAGGCCCGACGGTACATTCAAAATGTGCCCAACCTTGAATTCGCCGTCGTCAAGGTTGAGGGTCCTGTCAGAGCATTGATAGCCACTGTGTACAGACCACCAAATATCCAACTTGACGTGTTTCTTGCAAACATGCAAAGCCTCTTGGACACTTTAGAGATGATGGGTTGCCAGCCTGTAGTGGTTTGTGGAGACTTCAATGAAGACTTGCTCTCCAAAGGGAAGAAAGCCATATGGGAGTTGTTTCGGTCCAGAGGCTATAGCCAGCTTGTTTCCGCTGCAACGACCGAAAAGCGGACACTGATTGATCATATTTACATATCGCAACCACAATGTTGCCTTCAATCAGGTGTGCTGCAATCGTATCACAGTTATCACGATCCGGTGTACTGTGTTTTGACTTCGCCAGAAGCGGGAGGCTTGTCTTCTGAGTGAAGTGGTTTTGCTTTAGTGGTGTTGTGTCTGGATGCCTGTGGGGAATGTGGCCTCGGGTCCAAGTCATCTGTGAAGTACTCTTTGGCAGAGTTCACAGCTTGTTGTTGATGGTGGTTGGGGTTGAGCAAGATGGCCTGTTGTTGTTGTTACGGTAGTTGTTGTTAGGGTAGTTCTTGTGGTTCATTGTGTTATTTTCTTTTGGTATCTGGATGCTTATGGTGAATATGGCCTGGGGTCCAACTCATGGTGGTTTTGGGTTGAGAAAGGTTTCCTCTTGTGGTCTTTTATTGTGGAAAAGAGCCCTTGTAGGTATGTTGTTTAATTCGGAAAAGGTGCCCAGCCCAGATGAAATGGTAGGTATTCGGTAGGTATACGGTAAGTATTTTCATCCACATCCTTCTCATTCCCTCCCCTTCTCTCTTCCTTCCCCACCTTTCCCTCTCTAGCACCCCCTCTCTGTTTATCTGTTTTTGTGTATGTCTGTCATCTGTGTTTGTCTGCGTGTGCGTCTGTCTGCGCGCGTGTGTGCGTGTGTGTGTGTGTGTGTGTGTGTGTGCGTGTGTGTGCGTCTGTGTGTGTGTGTTAGCACACACTGCTGTGTGCTAACACAGGGTATGTGTGAAGCGTCTAGTGCAGTAGTGTGGTGCTTGGAGCTAGTGCATGTTGCTGCATTGTGCTGCTCTCTGCTCACTGCTTCTGCCGCTGGCTAGCCTTCTGAATGGAGGGTGAAAAGAAGAAGCTGACTTAGTTAGCTTCCTCCTGCCAGTACAAAGCCTCTCCACTACCAAGACTCCTGCAGTGCCTCCCCGGGGCCACACACGGAAACTGGGTACCTCACGGTCCCAGGCTAAACTGCAGGGGATCTCGGAGCAGCAGCGGGCCCCAGAGACACGGCGTCAGGGCCACCACTGTGTGGATAAACCCTGGTGCCTGTCAACCGCTGTCCCAGCTATGGGTGAATAGTCCCCCTGCAGGTGTAATGTTGTCAGTTGTACTTACAGAGCCACTGAGGATGCAGGCAAGGTGCACTTACAGACAGAGGTGAGTATACTGTTAGATGTTAGTTTGATTTGACTTTTCAATGCTCACATTTCTTTGAAGTTTTTTAATCTTATGTTAAAAAAACTTTTCAACCCACATGTATAAAGTTGTTTTCATTCTCCTTTGGTCTACAGCCAGGATCAGGCATACCTGGGCTGGCTACAGGAAGGGTCCAGGAGCAGCAGGAGCCAGTAGAGCCATGGATGACCTGCGGTTGGTCATGGGAAGAGCTGCAGCAATGTAGCAGCACTCTGCTGCATCAGTGAGACTTCCTAGACGGTCCAACATGTGTCCAAGGGGCCACAGCAGCAGTTCAATGTGTCTCAGGCAGGTGCTCATCAGCTAGATGCTCTGCCAATGTATGCAGCTTTCTTCTTGACGATTCACTTGCTCTGAAAACTACAACTTATTGATTATTTCTTTGTTTCCAAATCAGGGCTACAACAGATCCAGGTAGCAGACCAAGTGACAACAGCAGCTCTGGAGACAACTCTATTGATGCAGCAACCACACAGAGGTAAGATTTTCTATTGTCCTGGTGTGTGAGCAATTGTAAGGCTAATTTGTATACTGAATTTAAATTCAGAAATAACTATGATGTATGTTGTGCTGATATCTCTGCTTTTGTGTATTCAGGAAAGAGGAAGATGACCACTGCTCTGCACTGTCCAAAGACATTCTGCTGCCACATGAATGCCCCTCAGACAGAGGGATCCTCACTGGTTTTGATGTGGACCTTTGACCTCTGTGAGTCTCAATCCTTGTAAAGGACTCAGGACTTATTTTGTCCTCACATCTGTTGTGAATGGAAGTCTATTGTCCATATTTGCAACTTTAATTGTCACAATAACAGTTCGGTTTTTGATATTTTAATGAGAGGCTCTTGGTCTGACCAATCATGGTAGATTGACCCAGACTTCTCTATTCTTTTGTTCTGCATTGTAAGGCTTCAATTCTCTCAAAATTAAATTCTTGACATGTTTTTATGATCATACACTTAACTGCATTATATTGTTTTATCTTTATGTTCTTAATGAATGTTGTCCACATGATTATTACTTACCTTTTGATGATCTAAATTACAATTTTATTATTAGCACAATGATCTTGTCTGCACCCATACAATTTTGAATGCATCTGTAATTTCATTCTTGCATAATTTTTATATTTTTGAAATATTATCTTAAGCTTAATTCACTTCAAGATTAATATTGTGTAAAACCATATACTACTTAAAGACATATGTAAAATGTTATGCAGAACAATTTACTTGAATCAGAGTTGTTTACTTTGTTGAATATTTGACATTTAATAAACATGTTTGTACAGTACTGGTTTTGTCCTGGTGTTCCATATAATAGAGGTGTTATTGATGATTATTATATCATTTAATTTCTAAATGTATTGGATTAACTGTTGTTTGACCATATGATTATCATCTGGGCAAATGGACACACACATACAGACACACGCACATGTGCAATGATGTCATCGCTCACTTCAAGCTCCAAGCCTTCAAGATTTTTCCACTTTCTTCCATACATTATCATCATACTCCCACAGTTTTTACTCTACATGCAGAGTACATGCATAGACCCACTCATTCAGTCACTCAAACACAGACACACACTCACTAGCTCTACTCTCTCTGACACACACACACACACACACACACACACACACACACACACGTCCATAGGTGTGCATGAACTCTTCAGGGAAACACACACAATCCTCAGAAAACGAAAGGTGGATGTCCTGAAGCAAGGCCGGAAGCTGAAGTGCTCTAGTGTATATCTAAATGATCACCTGACGAGGAGAAACGCCTACATTGCCCGCCAAGCACGTGTTCTGAGGAAGGATAACAAAATACAAGCCACCTGGACTGCCAACTGTAAGATCTACATTAAGCTTAATGGAAACCCAGAGGTTGCAAATACACTGCTTATCCATGAACTTTCAGAGCTGGATCAATATGTCTGATGAATGTGATGATGATTTAACAACTTGAGGTATGTGATAAGATGACTGGTATAAACAAACTACCTACAGGCTTAGTCCTTGCACATATTAACATGTAGTTTGAGGAATAAAATCCAAGACCTTTCTTTATTTTTGCAATTGAACAATATAGATATTCTTGCAATTTCTGAAACCACCTGGACAGTTTTATAAACAATTCAGAAGTTTCTATAAGTGGCTATTCAATTTATAGACATGATAGAAATAGGTTTGGAGGTGTGGCCATTCTAATACATGACCATTATCCTGTTAAATTGAGACATGACTTGATGGTTGATGATGTTGAAGTGTTATGGCTGCAGGTACATCTCCCCTATTTAAAACCAATACTTGTTGGATGTTGTTACAGGCCACCTAGTGTCAGGATAGAATATTTAAATGCATTATGTAATATGCTAGATAAAGTGACTGAAGAAAACGGAGAGATGTACTGGATGGGTGATCTGAACATTGATTGGCTATCTGATGAGTGTGCTCTCAAGAACAAGCTTAAATATATGACTGATATGTGTGGTTTATCCCAATTAATTTATCAACCTACAAGAATTTCTATTAACACTGCTCATACCTGCCAACACTCCCGATTTATGCGGGAGTCTCCCGATTTTCAACCATTTCTCCCGCCCTGCTCCCGATTTGTAATTTCTCCCGCTTATCTCCCGATTTTAAAGTGAAATCAGCCCCCCCAAAATTAAGAGCACATTTTTCCCTTTCCAACGATACCAATATTGTGTTTGTACAATTTAAAACTGCGTTAATTTGGGGCTGATGCAGCTGCGTCTCTCTGCCTGCAGTCACTGCATGTGTCCAGCATGTCCCGCCCACAGCTCCGTCTGATTGGTTACACACAGAGACAGGCACGGGGAACAGCCAATCAGCAGTGAAGGCTGTGCATGCTCTGTGAGAACAAACAGAGGAGCGGAGAATTAAGTTTTGCCGGTTAGAGAAGCTCCGCAGAGCATATGTATGTTTCCAAGGTAAGTTAAGGCAGCAGACTCTCCCGAAATTGTAATAAACATCCCAGTCCTCTACAACTCACAACTACTAGTAACGTTACTGTGAGCGTGTCTGTTAATCACCTCAAACAAGGTTGCTGATAATATTGACATGAAAATAGTCCGTGATAGTAGGTGTGTGTGTGTGTGTGTGTGTGTGTGTGTGTGTGTGTGTGTGTGTGTGTGTGTGTGTGTGTGTGTGTGTGTGTGTGTTTTAATTTAAGAATACGTTGTGACTTTGTTATACTGTACATTTTGTACAATGAATATGGCTTGCATTGTGTTCAGTGAAGCAAAGCATACATAAGTCTTTGTGGCAACAACAAATAAGATTTTCTAAAGTTGATATCTTTCTAGTCATAATTGAGTACAGTATAATGATATAGGCTTTTATACACTGCTGTGTGTTTAATTGTTATAGCTAATGATGCCATATGATGAGATGAGATGGTAAAATAGAAGTAGGCGTGTTGCCAGGATGATTCTCTCACACGTACATCGTCGTCTACCTCACACTAAAAACTGCAGAAACTTCACTCATCCCAGTGATCAGCCCCAAACATTCTGATCAGATTACCCCTATTAAATTGTTATTCTAGCTTTTCAAAGTGCACCAGATTGATGCATTTAAATGCATTATGCTCAAAAAATTTCAAGAAATTTGGCTCCAAGAAGGCTTGGAGTTATTTTGGGAGGTACATTTTAGCACATTTCATTGTAGCTATGCATTTAAAGTTCATTTAAAGTCGTCTTTTTTTATATCAGGGCGGGATGTTGTGAGTGGAGCATTCCAACCGCTACCCCAGAAAATCTCCCTCTTTTTCACAGCCCAATGTTGGCAGGTAGATCTCCAACATCAAAATGTATCCATCATATTTTCACTAATACCCCTGATATGTGCTCCACACCTGTTTTTGTACCAGTTTAGTGACCATAACTGTGTGGCTGTCTCCAGGAGAACAAAGCGTCCTAAAGCCTGTCCCAATATTATGGTAAAAAGAACTTATAAGACATTCAATGAGGATAATTTTCTCACTGAGCTGGATAACATTAAGTATGTGCTATTGAGAGTTGTTAACAGTCATGCTCCGTTAAAAAAGTTTACAGTTAAAGCCAAAAGTGCTCCTTGGATTGATTCTGAATTAAAGAGTTTAATGGCTCAAAGGACTAAGAAGGTTGCTGTTCTCTTGTGGACAGAAAACGTTATTGTATACAAAGGCATCATGTGACCAAAGTGAACAGAGTCAAAAAGAAAAAACTTCTATCAGAAAAGAATTTCTGACAGCGGTACGGACAGTAAGAAATTATGGAATGTACTTAATGAAATTATGGGGAAAAAATCTACCTGTACCTCTTTTGTTGAACTGAATGGAGTTTATTTAAATAAGCCAACTCAGATTGCAAATTATTTCAAGGATTATTTTGTTAACAAGGGTTCTAAACTCAGAGAGAAAATGCATTGTACTGTTGATACTAACTCAGATGAGCTGATAAAAAAATTAATTATGAAAAACAAGTTATGTCATTTTGAATGTCATCTGGTCAGTGTTTTGCGGGTAGAATTGCTGCTGAAATCTTTGACTGTTGGTGGGTCTGCTGGAATGGACAACTTGGACAATAGGCTATTGAGATCATCTGCTGCGGTAATTTCGAAGCTTCTCTGTCACATGTTCAACAGGTGTCTGATTAGTGGTGTGTGTCCTAAACTTTGGAAGGAGGGTTAGATCATTCCTTTACCCAAATATACAAAATCAACTTTCTGCGGTCCAAATAGTAGGCCTGTAAGTATTTTACCTGTTCTCAGTAAATTATTGGAGATGATAGTATTCAAGCAAGTACAAGATTACTTTTCTTACAATGATTTAACAACAATGTTCCAACATGCTTATAGGTCTGGCCACTCCACCTGCACTGCAATGACACAGATGTCCAATAACTGGTTAACATCAATTGATGACTCGATGCTTGTGGGAACAGTATTGCTTGACTTCAGTGCTGCCTTTGATGTGATTGAGCATGACATTTTAATTTCTAAACTCATTAATTATGGTTTTAATTTTTCTGCAATTCAATGGTTTAAGAGCTATTTGTCTGAAAGGTCACAAAAAGTTTATTTTAACGGTGCCTTATCGCATAGTAAGTCATTGGACTGTGGAGTCCCCCAAGGTAGCTGCCAAATCGCGATCATCCGGCAGTAGTCCGTGGCACTTCAAAATTTCCCGGGAATTTTGTCTAGTTAGTGCCACGGCTGCGCCACGTGGCACGCCTCCTCCATTGAGATGCGCAAGCTCAATGGAGGAGGAGTGCCTCGTGCGCAGCACGAGGCACTAATACTATTGCTCAGGCTTATTAGTGCCACGGCTGCGCCACGTGGCACGCCTCCTCCATTGAGCTGCGCAAGCTCAATGGAGGAGGAGTGCCTCGTGCGCAGCACGAGGCACTCATACTATTGCTCAGGCTTATTATTATTTATATATTCTTCCGTAAAAACTTTGTCCGGCTACTCCTCCTACAGCTTTGAGAAAACGCGAAAAGTAAAAACGTAGAAACGTGCGCCTTAATCGGGAATCGATGGGTATGACTTTTATTAGCGATTGGCGTGCACGTTTTTGCGCAACGTGCACAAACGTGCGCTTTTTGCCCCATCCGGAACGCATTGCGTGAACTTTGGGGCCTCACCACTCGCACACCGTTACTCGAAAAATTATGAACCGATTTAGAAAGTTGTAGGCCCTGAATTTAACTACAGTCCTGTGGATTTTCAGAACGATGGCACGAATAGTTTTTGCACGAAGTGCAAAAACATTTCCAAATTTCCAAACTAATGGGGAAGATTTTCCCATGCATTTCAATGGCGCCATTATAAGCGGATGGGAAAATGTTGAGAAAAAAAAGACAAAATTCACCTTTTTTCCGAGTCACGTATCTTTCTCATACTTGCACGTAGAAACGTCATTCAAACTTCAAAACGGAGGAAAACTTCTCCTCTCTCTCCAAACCCCGGACTGTTTTTTCCTAAAATGTACACTTTTCAAGATATGAGCCCTCAAGCGAGGACTGGAAATCACTTTTTTTCAAATCTAGAGCACGGGAGTCAGTTTGCTAGAGTGTAGTTACACTGAAAAAAAAACATGATTTCTTATTTGTAACTCGAGGTCACGGCCAAACCGTAAAAGGTAGACAGATAATTTTTGGTCAGAATATAGACATAGGTGTTGTGATTCATAAAATGTGACTTTGACAGGCGTGGTGTGCACACAATTTTAACGGGGGAGCCAACAGACACGCCAAATCCTGTTTCGCGCTTCATTGACTCCCATGTTAAATGAAGTTTTCTTAAAAAAAATCTCACTTTTGTTTTCGAATTGCCGTTACTAACACATTTTAAGGAATATCTGTATGAAAATAACATTTAGATAATCTGGTAGGTTCTCTGTTTCTCAAAATGTTTTCGTTTTTCTGCTAAGAGCTACGGTTTGAGCGCAAAGTGGAGTGATTTCAGGTTTGTCACAACCAAAAATCCAGCTGAGTCATTCCCGCTCCCTCTGTATCAGGTTCTTGTTGCCCCTAGCAACCAGAGCTCAGCTGTTGACTAATTAGGCTGACCCAGAACTGGTCACATGACTCACTCAGTACAGACTTCAAGTAATATAACCTGGAAAATGGAGAAATCTGAACCCTGACCTTTTAACCTTAGATGAACACACACACACACACACACACACACACACACACACACACACACACACACACACACACACACACACACACGATAGGTGTTATTATGGGATGGCAGGTGTTTTTATAGGGTGTTAGTGTTATTATGGGATGGCAGGTGTTTTTATAGGATTTTAGTGTTATTATGGGATGGCAGGTGTTTTTATAGGATGTTAGTGTTATTATGGGATGGCAGGTGTTTTTATAGGATGTTAGTGTTATTATGGGATGGCAGGTGTTTTTATAGGATGTTAGTGTTATTATGGGATGGTAGGTGTTTATTATGGGATGGTAGTGTTATTGGTGTTAGCGGTCCCGTTAGCGGTTCTGTTAGCGGTCCTGTTAGCGATCCCGTTAGCGGTCCCGTTAGCGGTTCCGTTAGCGATCCCATTAGCGGTCCCGTTAGCGGTCCCGTTAGCGGTCCCGTTAGCGGTTGTTAGCGGCTCGGTTAGCGATTCCGTTAACGGCTCGGTTAGCGGTCCCGTTAGCGATCCCGTTAGCGATCCCGTTAGCGGTTCAGTTAGCGGTTATGTTAGCGGTACTGTTAGCGGTTTCGTTAGCGGTTGTTAGCGGTCCCGTTAGCGACCCCATTAGCGGCTCCGTTAGCGATCCCGTTAGCGATCCCGTTAGCGGTCCCGTTAGCGGTCCCGTTAGCGGTCCCGTTAGCGGTCCCGTTAGCGGTTCCGTTAGCGATCCCGTTAGCGGTCCCGTTAGCGGTCCCGTTAGCGGTCCCGTTAGCGGTCCCGTTAGCGGTTCCGTTAGCGATCCCGTTAGCGGTCCCGTTAGCGGTCCCGTTAGCGGTCCCGTTAGCGGTTCCGTTAGCGGTTGTTAGCGGCTCGGTTAGCGATTCCGTTAGCGGCTCGGTTAGCGGTCCCGTTAGCGGTCCCGTTAGCGATCCCTTTAGCGATCCCGTTAGCGGTTCAGTTAGCGATCCCGTTAGAGGTTCCGTTAGCGGTTCTGTTAGCTATCCCGTTAGCGGTCCCGTTAGCGGTCTTGTTAGCGGTTCTATTAGCCTATTACATATTTTCTGTAATAACTTTTGAATGGTTTGACATAGAGAGTCATGGGTGGTGTCAAATGACTAAGTATCGAGTCCTTGACCTTCATGGGTGCAAATAAGCCCCGCGATCATCCGGCAGTAGTCCGTGGCACTTCAAAATTTCCCGGGAATTTTGTCTAGTTATTCCATATTCTTCCGTATAAACTTCGGCGCGTAACTAGTTGCGCAGCTTTGAGAAAACTCAAAAAGTAAAAACGTAGAAACGTGCGCCTTAATCGGGAATCAATTGGTATGACTTTTATAAGCGATTGGCGTGCACGTTTTTGCGCAACGTGCACAAACGTGCGCTTTTTGCCCCATCCGGAACGCATTGCGTGAACTTTGGGGCCTCACCACTCGCATACCGTTACTCGAAAAATTCTGAACCGATTTAGAAAGTTGTAGGCCCTGAATTTAACTACATTCCTGTGGATTTTCAGAACGATGGCACGAATAGTTTTTGCACGAAGTGCAAAAACATTTCCAAATTTCCAAACTAATGGGGACCATGTATTTGTATGGGGCAGCATTTCACACTGTGTGTGGGATGAGGTTAAAAAAAAAAAAATCACCTTTTTTCTGAGTCACCTATCTTTCTCATACTTGCACGTAGAAAGGTCATTCAAACTTCAAAACGGAGGAAAACTTCTCTTCTCTCTCTAAACCCCGGACTGTTTTTTCCTAAAATGTACACTTTTCAAGATATGAGCGCTCAAGCGAGGACTGGAAATCACTTTTTTGTCAAATCTTCAGTGCGGTTCTAATTGATCAGAGTGCGAGAGACTTTAAAAAAATGATCATAATTTTTATTTGTAACTCGACCTCACGGCCAAACCGTAAAAGGTAGACAGATCATTTTTGGTCAGAATATAGACATAGGTTTTGTGATTCATAAAATGTGACTTTGACAGGCGTGGTGTGCACAAAATTTGAACGGGGAGACTAACAGCCATGCCAAATCCTGTCTTTCTCTCCATTGACTCCCATAATAAATAACGTTTTCTTCAAAAAAATCTCATTTTTGTTTTCGAATTGCCGTTACTAACACATTTTAAGGAATATCTGAATAAAATTAAGATTGTCAGAATCTTCCGGGTTCTGTCTCTCTCACGATGTCTTTGTTTTTCTGCTAGGAGCTACAGTTTGATTACAAGGTGAAGTTATTTGAGGCTTGTCAAATCCGAAGAACTAGCTGAGTCATTCCAATACAATATACACTACCATACTTCCGGGTCATGTGACCCAGAACTAGTCACATGACCCACTCAATGCAGACTTCATAATACTTTACCTTGGATAATGGAGGAATCTGAACCCTGACCTTTTGACCTTACATGATCCCCAGTCCTGCTGGGGACAGGTTCATGGGATATATATGTATATTATTATTATTATACATATAAATATTTACATTTGTATATTATATATACATATTAGCCCCGCCCCTTCTTCTGATTGGCCGATACGTTATAGTCCAATATCTTTTGAATGGTTTGACATAGAGACTCACGGGTGGTATCAAATGACTAAGTATCGAGCCCCTGACCCTCATTGGTGCAAATTAGCCCCGCCCCTTCTTCTGATTGGCTGATACGTTAAAGTCCAATATCTTTTGAATGGTTTGACATACAGAGACATGGGTGGTGTCAAATGACTAAGTATCGAGTCCCTGACCCTCATTGGTGCAAATTAGCCACGCCCCTTCTTCTGATTGGCCGATACGTTATAGTCCAATATATTTTGAATGGTTTGACATACAGAGACATGGGTGGTGTCAAATGACTAAGTATCGAGTCCCTGACCCTCATTGGTGCAAATTAGCCACGCCCCTTCTTCTGATTGGCTAATACGTTAAAGTCCAATAGCTTTTGAATGGTTTGACATACAGAGACATGGGTGGTGTCAAATGACTAAGTATCGAGTCCCTGACCCTCATTGGTGCAAATTAGCCCCGCCCCTTCTTCTGATTGGCTGATACGTTAAAGTCCAATATCTTTTGAATGGTTTGACATACAGAGACATGGGTGGTGTCAAATGACCAAGTATCGAGTCCCTGACCCTCATTGGTGAAAATTAGCCACGCCCCTTCTTCTGATTGGCTGATACGTTAAAGTCCAATATCTTTTGAATGGTTTGACATACAGAGACATGGGTGGTGTCAAATGACTAAGTATCGAGTCCCTGACCCTCATTGGTGCAAATTAGCCCCGCCCCTTCTTCTGATTGGCCGATACGTTATAGTCCAATATCTTTTGAATGGTTTGACATAGAGAGTCATGGGTGGTGTCAAATGACTAAGTATCGAGTCCTTGACCTTCATGGGTGCATCCCGCGATCATCCGGCAGTAGTCCGTGGCACTTCAAAATTTCCCGGGAATTTTGGTCTAGTTTGTTTTTTATTGCTGTATCATCTTTTTCTTTCTGTTTTCCTTATTATTAATTATTAATTGTTTTCATCGAATGCTTAGGTCCGAATGTTTGTTTGACATCATTGTGGATGCCAGTCAGTCAGTCAGTCATCTTCTCCCGCTTTATCTGTTGCCACCGTTTATAATTAAAATAGTATTAATAAAAACATTTGATCACAAAAAAAAGAGCCATTTGTCTATTAATGTTTGTAACTATTTAAATCTGAGTTCAGTGAGAGAAAGCAACCCAGGCCAAATTCCTTGTCTGGCATGTTCATACTTTTTTTTTTAAACAAAACTTTATTGAAAATATACAAACTCTCAAAGAGGATAAATGGACAAATATCAATTTAAATGAAATATGAAAAGAAATAAAAATTAAAAAAACTTGGGATTCTTGTAAGGAATACAAAAAACAAAAAACTAGGCGCTAAGAATTAATTAAAAGGTGCATATGAATAACAAAATAAATTAAGCATTTATATTCACATAATGGAGCATAGAAAAGTAGAGCAATTATTAAATTAGAATAACAAATAACGAGCAATGTCTAGACTTATTTTACTTGCATTTTTGTTTTCTATTCTTTTAGACATGTGAAAAAAATCTTAAAATCGTTAATAAAACCCCGGAGGAGGGTTTACAATTTCTCCATTTGGCACAATGAATATGGTACTTACCCAGTAACAAAATTATAATAATATCTGAAACAAAAAATTCCAAATCATCCATGAAGAAAATAATATGTCAAAAGGTGGAACATTATTCACTCCTAAATTAAATACTTATCTGATATACTCTACTGCCCTTATTTTCAACAACTTGTGCTTTGTATTATTTTTCCTCTTTTCTTATCATTTTATTTCATTTATTATACTCTTAAATTAAATACTTTCTCAAAACCGGGAATGAGATGTGTACCTGCAGTACTCTACTGCCCTTAGTTTTCAGCAACTTGAGCTTTTTATTATTTTACCTTCTTTTCTCATAATTTTATTTCATTTTATTTGTTATTTACTGTCTAATTATGTCTTGCTGCTTTTAATGTCGATGTAAAGCACTTTAAATCACCTTGTTTTGAATTGTATATAATTGTATAATAAATAAACTTGAGATATCCAATTCTTCTTCTTCTTAATAATCGTCTCATGCTGTGCCACCGGGTGGCGGTAGTGCGCAGGCGCAGAGAGAGAAGAAGAAGAAAGAGCTTCCGGTGTCATGTCAGCTTCCTGCAGGAGCCGCATGTCTCAGCGCTGAGGAAACTTTTACTTTTAAAAGGAGGTTTGTTGACTCTTGACTCGTTGACTCGTTTCTGCTTTTTACTGTTTGATTATGGAGCTGATGGATCCCGGTAAAGGGGAGCGGTGACGTCACGCGTGAAACATGCTTGCCTCCCGGTGCCGTGACGTCAGAGTATGTGCATTAGATCAGATTAGATTAGAATACTTTATTGTCTGTCCCAAATAATGGTGACAGAAATTCCTCTGTAACAGGGCTCACAACCACATCAGGTCACATTGCAATAGAAAACGAATAAATACATTAAAAATACATTAAAAAGAAAAAAAAAACAGTAAATAAGTTAGAACAGACATGACTAGTGCCTGTTAAAAGTGCAATGATCTATTTAATAGTGATTGTGGCAGATGGAATGAATGATTTTTTGGTAAAGGTTTTTCCGGGCCAGTGGAATTTTATACCTTCTGCCTGACGGCAGTAGTTGAAATGAGAGGAGGATGATGAGAGGAGGAGGAGGGGATGAGGGGATGAGAGGATGAGAGGGGTCTTCTGTGATGAGAGTGGCCTTCCTGATCACAGAGCGGCCTTCCTGATCACAGAGCGGTTGTAGAGATCAGACAGGGGTGTGTGTTGTGATTAGGCCTGCAGCTATCGAATATTTTAGTAATTGAGTATTCTACTGAAAATTCCATCGATTAATCGAGTAATCGACTAAAACATTTTTTTTTTTAGTTAAAAAGCAATTATAAATATACGTAAGATGTTAGATGTTAATTGACATCACTAAGACTAAATTATATAATACAGTAGGTTCATGGCTGTGCATTTAAAAACCCTGAACTTACACCAGTTGACCAAATCCACTGCCTTCACTCAAAAAACTATGGATCTTACCAAGACATTTTCTTATTTCTAACCTAAAAATGCCATTACACCTGATAACACACATCACTTAAAAGGTTAGGTGTTTTTCCCACATGTTTCAATTGAACTTTCATTTAATTTTAAGTTCTAGTTAAGTTTTAAGTTAAAGTACAAGATTTTGAGTTTTGGCAGTGTTCAAAATAAAATGATGAGACCTGCTGTATTGGAGCACATAAGACACCAGTGCTGCTTGTTTTATCCACGAATGACTACAGAGCTAAAATTGAAAACTACCCAGTTAGCTTTATTACGTTTTTATTTTTCTGCATTTTCTTTTAGTTAAAACTGTAGCGGGAACAGATGTTTAGAGGAACCTATGTATGTACCGGGTTAGAGGGGGAACATATAGGAGAAAGGACCGGAAGAATATAGAGTGGATTAAAAATAAAAGTTAAGCACTGAGCTATATGTGTCTCCCGTCTGGGCCATCGTTGACTGCTTTAGCACATACTGTAGATATATAATATATACATCTATGCTTGAGCACGGCATGTGCCAAACCAAACAAATCCTCCTCTTTCTTCTACCTTTACATGCGCGGTGTCAGCGCGTTGTGCCGCATTAAATGTAGTCCGGGCGAAACACCTGCTTTGGGCTGCAAAATTAAACGATTCATCGAGGCAGAGAAAATTCCTCGATCATTTTTTGTAATCGAATTATTCGAGGAATCATTTCAGCCCTAGTTGTGATCTGCATATTTTGCTGGCCTGGTTTATTACATTACAATGCAGAATGAAACGTCTAAAAAGAAAACCACAAGGTTTTTGTCCGCTTCCCGCTGGTTCTGACAGACGGTCGGATGTTTTCTCTGATGGTAACAAACCTCCACGTCTCGCCCCGCAGGCGTTTGTTTCGGCGCCGATGGCGGAAGCGGAGAAGAGCCGCGGCCTGAAGTTCGCGGAGCGGCAGCTCCGGCGCCACGGCTGGGAACACGGTGAGTCGGCGCCGCAGCATCGTTCTGAGGTTTGAGGGGCGCCGACGTGGCCCCGGGTTCACCCAGGTGACCCAGGTGACTCTCTCCGCAGGTAAAGGCCTGGGCCGGGCGGAGAACGGCATCGTGGACGCCATCAAGGTCAAAGTGAAGTGTGACAAAGGAGGGGTGAGTGGTGCGGGTGCAGCGGAGCGGGTCGGGTCGGTGGCGGCGGCGGCGGGTTAACGCTCTCCTTCCTCCTCCAGGTCGGCCATAAGGAGGGGGAGCAGTTCACCTTCCACTGGTGGGACCACGTCTTCAACAAGGCCTCGTCCAGCCTGCAGGTGGAGTCGGACCAGGTGACCCGGCAGAACCCGAACCCCATCATCTAATCTTCTTCTGCCTAAAGAAATGTTTTTATTTATGTTTTTCATTGTTTTGATGTCCAGGATGGAATCACGTTGAAGAAGACGGCTGACGAAGATGAAGACGAGGGGATGATCTCCAACAAGAAGCCGCGGAAAGCCGCGCTGGCTAAAGCCAAGCTTTACGGCTGCTTCGTGAAGGTAAACGGACCAGCGGCGGTTCTGCTCCACGGCCCGGCAGCTGAGCGTGGGTTCAGTCTGTAGGTTCAAGACTGTAGGTTCAGTCCGGAGGTCTTCAGATGTGTTCAAATGTCCAAATAGAGCCAGTTATTTTACATATTTGTGGCTGCAGTTAAAGCTTAATTTTTTTAATTTATAGATGTGAAAATAAATAAATTAATACATCTAGCCCCCCCAAATATTGTGAAACGAGAACATCTGTACCTTGAAATCACTTGTAAACCTATTTTATTTTCTTGTAAACTTATAAAATTTAAATTGCATAAGTTGGTTCTTTGCCTTTAAATCCGTTAAAGTAAAAATAAATAAATAAAAAAATAGTAATAATTAGAATTATTATTACTATTGATATTTGTAGGAGCCAAGCCCAGTGCTTGGCTACTGAGAATGTTTGACCGGGATCTGGTCGACGCGCCTGGCTGCTGCTGCCCACTTTCCCCGGCGGTGACGGACGAGCCAGGACGCTTTCTTCTGATGCGATTAAAGAATATTTATTGCGTCTTGATTAATGTTGATCAGACAAAGCATGAAGTGTAACTTTAGCGCCACAGCGGTCAAAAACCATTTGCCCTTCCGGGCCAAACATCTGTCAAACAATGTTACGTCATCACCTTTATACACGTACCTGTGGCTCAGGTAACACACAGCGCCACCCACACACACACACAGTGAATGACAACCTTATTTGGCTCCTATACACCGGCCCCTAATTGTTGATGGCAGACCGACATAACAATTTCAAAAAAAAAAAAAATAAACAAAACAAAAAGGAGCCAAAAAAAATGTTATAACCCAGTTATGACAAAATACAGTGCAGCCAAACAAATCTATGCTCCATGCACCAAACAGAGCTTTGTCACTGGTCTCTCAATAATGTTGGCCTTTGTTTGTAGCCTCACGGAACGCACCAGTCCTTGTTTATCTGGGAAAACCTCCAGAACTTTGCCAAGTGGCCAGGAACCACGTGGAGCTGAATAATCCATGACCACCACAATATCTCCAGCTGTCAAACTCCTCTTCTTCTCATTCCATTTTTGTCTCTCTTGGAGCAAGGGCAAGTACTCCCGCATCCATCTCTTCCAGAAAAGATCTGAGAGATACTGTACTTGTCTCCAGCGTCTTCTCACATATTGGTCATGCGGTTCAAACACCCCAGGGGGCAATGCTGGTTTACCCTTCAGGAGAAGGAGATGATTAGGCGTGAGCGGTTCCAGGTCATTGGCATCATCTGAGAGCTTAGTAATTGGACGATCATTTAAAATGGCCTCCACTTCACAGAATACTGTATGCAGTCCATCATCATCCAGCTTCTGCTGACGTACAACTGAACTGAGAACTCTTCTCACCAGGCGGATCATTCGTTCCCACACACCTCCATGGTGCGAACCTGCAGGTGGATTAAAACTCCAATGAATTCCAACCTGTGACAGAACTCCTTGAATCTTGTCCTGATCCAAAGCAGCAAGAGCATCCTTCAGTTCTCTGTCTGCCCCAATGAAGTTAGTCCCATTGTCGGATGTTAGGTGTGCCACTTGTCCTCGCCTGCTGATAAAACGTCGCAGAGCATTGATACATGCATCTGTGTCCAGTGAGACAGCTACCTCCAGATGAACGGCCCTGCTAGCCATACATGTAAATATAGCCCCATATCGCTTACAGGTTGATCTTCCTCTTCTTACTTCGACTGGTCCGAAATAATCCACTCCAGTGTTAGTAAATGGTGGTAAATCAGGAAGAATTCTCACTTTTGGCAGATCTGCCATCTTTTGTTCCACTGCCTTTCCATTGTAGCGTTTACAAAAGCTACATTCCCCAATTACTTTTCTGACGGCAGAATGAGAGTTGGTGATCCAAAACCTCTTCCTCACCTTAGCCAGTGTGTGAGCACGCCCACTATGGCCTAGATTCTGGTGTGTGTGTCTGAGGATAAGCATAGAGATGTGCTGATCCTTTGAGAGAATGAGTGGATGCTTAGCTTCTTCAGGCATTGCTCCTCTGTTCAATCTTCCTCCAACTCTCAAGAGCCCGTCCTCCAACACTGGATCCAGCCTATATATGGGACTCCGTCGACTCACTGTCGCTTTCCCAGAAGACAAAGCAGAGATTTCCTCCCTAAATCTCTGCTGCTGGCAATAGCGAATTATGGCCACCTCAGCTCCCATTAGCTCATCCAGCATCAAAGTGCCATTCCTGCATGTTGATGTGACCCTCTGCCTTTCAGCCTGCCTCCAGCTGTCCTGACCTCTTTCCTCTGGATGAATAGTGCCAGAAGCCTCCAACCGCTTCCTCAAGCGACTCTGTGACAACAACATAGATTTTAACCTGAGGACCCAGGCAACTGCTCTCTTCAGCCTTTTCCAGCCAGAAAAGTAGGTAATGAGCTGGCCAGTAGGATTAGACATGTCACACACGCTGATGCTGTTCACCGTTGCCTCCTTTCTGACCTCCTCGTCATTAGTGTCCACTGAGATGTCCAACACAGTTTGTGGCCAATCCTCCTCCTGGTTCCAAAGAAATGTGGGACCTTCCAGCCACCTACTGTTTTTTAGAAAGTCGGACACCTTCATTCCCCTGGATGCATCATCGGCTGGATTAACTTTGGAACTGACGAATCTCCACTGTGAGGGTTCAGATGTTTCTCTGATGGTTGAGATTCTGTTGGCCACAAATGTGTGAAAGCGTCTATCCTCATTGTTAACATACTTCAATACTGAAGTGCTGTCAGTCCAAAAAACGGAATCCTCCAACTGGAAGTTCAGCTCTGCCTTTAACAACGAGTCCACCCTGGTGGCAAGGACAGCTGCTGTCAACTCAAGTCGGGGAATAGTTACAGCTTTCAGTGGTGTCACTCTGGCTTTACCAAGCAGAAAGGAGACATGAATGATGTTTATACGATTTAAAATCCGGAGGTATGTTACCGTTCCATATCCACTTTCACTGGCGTCGGCAAAATGATGTAACTGGGCCTGTTTGACTTCTCCAAAATCCACTGGCTTGATGCATCGATCCACCTTAAATGCAGCTAGTTGATCCAAGTCTTTCAACCACCCTTTCCATTGGGATAAAATGTCCTGTGGCAAGCCATCATCCCATCCACAACCTTTCCTACAGAGCTCTTGCTGCATAATTTTGGCTAGCAATGTGACTGGTGACAACAAACCCAACGGGTCATACACAGAACTGGTAACTGACAGCATACCACGCCGGGTGAGGGGTTGTTGTTTCATCTCCATCTTAAACCTGAAAGAGTCAGTCTCTACACACCACTGTAGACCCAAAGCCCTTTCCACTGGAAGTTTATCTCGGTCCAGATCCAACTCCTTTAGGTCTTTGGCCCTTTGCTCCTCTGTGATGGCTTGCAACACAACGCGACTGTTGCTGGTCCATTTTTCCAAAATGAAGCTCCCTTTGAGACACAAAGCACTGAGATCGTTGATCAACAGACTAGCTTCTTCCTCAGTGGCTGAGCTCTTTAAACAGTCGTCCACGTAGAAATTCTGCTTGACAGATTGAATCACCTCATCCGAAAACTCAGACTGGTTGTCATTAGCAGTTTTCCTTAGTGCGTAGCCCACACAGCTAGGGGACGACACTGCACCGAAAAGGTGCACACACATCCTATACTCAACGAGTTCCTTAGTAACGTCCCCATCTGGCCACCAGAGGAAGCGGAGAAAATCTTTGTGTTCCTCAGAGACCCTCACCTGGTGGAACATAGCTTGGATGTCTCCCATGAATGCCACTGGTTCCTTTCTGAAGCGAATAAGGACACCAAGCAATGAGCTGGTGAGGTTAGGGCCTTGCAAGAGTTCGCTGTTTAATGATGTTCCTTGAAAGGTGGCTCCACAGTCAAACACCACACGGAGGGATCCTTTCCTCGGATGGTGGACGCCATGATGAGGGATGTACCACACCTTCCCCTTTTTACACTGCAGTTGCTGCTGAGGCACTTGTTCCGCATAGGTTTTTCTTATGAGTGTGTCCATGTACCCAGAATATTCCTGATGTAAGTTTTTGTTGTTCAAAAACCTTTTCTTCAAGCTCTGGATTCTTTGTTTAGCCACTGCAAAGTTGTTAGGCAGACAGACTATCTTGTTCTTAAAAGGCAAGTTCAAACAATACCTTCCTTCCTGAAGTACTGCAGAATGTTCCATGATTTCCAGAAACTTGAGGTCCTGTCTGGACATTTCTTTCTCCTTTGTGGTCTTCTCATTAAACTCATGATTATACTGTTCAGCCAGCATTTCTTCGAGTTTACACACAGAGATCCTGTTCACCATGGCCATGGGAAGCTCTGCCTCCGAGGCACCACCGTTACCATTCAGTGGACCATTAACGACCCATCCCAGCACTGTCTTGATGGCATACGGGCCTTTCCCGCAACTGTTAATGACCTCCCATGGTTCCAGTATCTTGGGAGCATTGGTTCCAATTAACAGTTCGACATTCGCTTTTATGCTTGGGATGTTCACCTTGGACAAATATGGCCATTTAGCCAGTTCCTCCAATGTTACCATGTTATCGATAGTGACTGGCATTTTCATCTGGGTGAGAACTTCTGGGAGATCATGAAAGTCATTGCTGTCCAGATCAGATACCTCCAAACCAGTCAATGAGTAGGCTGGAACAACAGTTTTTTGCCCCATTGTGCTCAACAGAAAGTTGGTTCTTCTGCCTGTGACGTTCAGCTTCCGCATTAAATGTTCTGAGCAGAATGTGGCTGAACTACCCGGGTCCAAGAAGGCATAGGTTCTTATGATCTGATTTCCCTTTGCACTTTTAACCTTCACCGGGAGAATGGACAAAACACACCGGTCCTTACCGGCCCCTGTATGTCCACATGTTTGGTGTGATGTCTGGCTAGATGCATCCAACGTATCCGGAGCTGGTTGCTTTCTGATGTGAAGCACAGTGGGGTGAGTTTGACCACATACCTTGCATGTTAAGCGTCTCTCACACTCACGACTCATATGACCAACGCTTAAACATGCAAAGCAAACCCCCTTTTCTTTCAGAAATTGAATTTTTTCCTTGTGCTTCTTTCCTTTAAGCTGTCTGCACTCTTCCAAAGAGTGGCTACGAGCACAGCAAAGGCATCCAGCTCTCTCAGCGTTCTCCGAGTCTGATATCGGTGACCTTTCAACTCCTTCAGGCACTTCCATAGATGTTACTGTGGTGGCAACAACATTTCCCTTCATTCTGTTCCTGGGTTGTGATGTGTGGCCAGATATTGGATCCTGTATCTCCCCAAACAGAGGATCAGAAAGAATTCTGACACGACGCTCAATAAATATGACCAGATCTTTGAAGTGAGCTCTTTGGTTGGTGTTCTCCATTATGTCATGAGCTATGGTTCTCCATTGCTCCCTTAATTTGAATGGCAATTTTGACATAATGGCTCTCATATTCACTGGCATATCCAGCTCCTGCATGTATTGGAGCTCCTCCATGGCGTTGCAGCATCCACGCAAGAACAAAGAGTAGGCTTGGAGAGCTTTGACGTCCTCAGGTTTTATTGTTTGCCAAGCCAAAGCCTTTTCCATATATGCACTTGCGATTTTGTATGGATTTCCAAAGTGCTTCTGAATAAGTTCCTTTGCCACTGTGTAGCCACGCTCAGGTGCCATATGCTGGCAGCTACGCACCAATTCACGTGGCTGACCTCTGGTGAATTGTTCGAGATAATACAGACAATCTGCCTTACTTGCCTTCTCCTCCACTCCTTGCTCAAAGGCCTTTATGAAAGTCCTGTATTGGAGAGGGTCCCCTTCAAATGTGGGGATATCTCGTGGTGGCAGTGATCTCAGATGCTGATGCTGCACCAGAGCTGTTGTTATCTCATTCTGCTTATGCATGATGGTAAGTAGGTTGAGCATTTGTTGATGGTTGTTGAAGATGCTGTGATATTTCAAATGTGTTTTCATGTTGTTGTTCATTGTGGCTGTCTTGATGCCTTGAAGCAGCTCTAACCCACTGTTCAGTTTCCTTGGGTCGCACGTCCTTTGAAATGGTTCTGTTGGGTGGTAATGACCATTTTGTTAAATCCTCTTGTGTTGACCGCAACGTTTCAGGCTTGTACTCCTCGGCCATAGGATTGAACATAGTGACAGTTCCCCTTTTTCCGGTCTTCCTTTCCAAATAGGAATTCATGCCATTACTGGATGCACGAGAAGCACTTCTGCATTCTGAAGCCTGTAATACTGCCAACTTAGCAGTGGACGCAGCTATTTCAGCTTCCAAATCAAGCTGCTCTCTTTTCCTCCTCAGCTGCTCCTCCTGCTCCTCCAAAGCATGCCTTTGCTTTAACGCTGCAGCACGGGCAACAAGTGCGGCCCTTTCTGCTGAAGCCTTTATGGCTGCAGAGGATGTGGTACTTGACCTACCACTGTGATGGCTCCTATGACTTGAGCGTTTTTCAATATTTGAAACACTGTCATTAGGATTAATGTCATCCACCACATTATCATTTTCATTTCTTTCACCACATGAAATCCACATTTTTGCATCTGCAATACATTCATCAATAGGCAACATTTTTGCTTTAAACCATGTTTCATGTTTTTCCCTTTCAACACATGGCAGTAGACCCATTAATGTATCCTGCACATTTTTAACTTCACCACGCACTTCAATCAACTCTTTAAAAGCATCTTTTACCTGTGTTTTTTCATGCTTTAACATTAAACATTGAATTGATTTCCTGATGTTAGTTGCTTTATTAAACTTGGCTTTTCTGTCAGACTGCAGCCTGTCCAATTCATTGGCAAGCGCCTTTGCAGTAAGCTTAACCACTCGTTTTTGGGTCAGTGTTTCAACAGCGCCAGTCCAGCTATGCGGTTTACCGGCAGTTTGTACATTAGTCCCGTCATAACTAATTAAGTCCGACACCGCACCGCGTGGATCCATGCTGAATAAACACAGTCAATGAGCAGTTCGCAGTGTACGAATAGTCAACGCAAAGTTTTATGTCCCCCCAGCTTCGGCAACCAATGCATTGGATTTACACCTAATTTTTGTGCACACAATTTAAATGGCCATTAAACAGTGTAGCGCTACACGTACCTCCGTGAGTTGGGCGCCGTGCGGTGATCAGCTGATCCGATGCCCCACTCAGCCACAGCTCCACGTCAACACCGCAGCCCCTCCATGCGTTACGCACCGCGGTAAACCAGTGATCCGATGATCTGGTGCTCCTGATCCGATGCTCCGGGACTCAGGTGGTGATCCGGGTGGTCCGGTTGTCAGATTGTGAGCGCTGCTCCGGTTGTCAGATTGTGATCAGGTTGTGAGCGCTGCTCCGGTTGTCAGATTGTGATCAGGTTGTGAGCGCTGCTCCGGTTGTCAGATTGTGATCAGGTTGTGAGCGCTGCTCCGGTTGTCAGATTGTGATCAGGTTGTGAGCGCTGCTCCGGTTGTCAGGTGATGAGCGCACCGCAGCTCAGCAGCTCCCGCGTCTCAACATCCCAAGACGGATGCAGATGATTTGAAACCGCAAGTCCAAACAGCTTCCAGCAGCTACACTCGTCCTATCGAGTCGCCTCCTTTACGTCCCAGACGTGTAGAAGTGTCTGAACGAAATCCAACAGGTGCAGGTTTTTGACTATATTGTAGGAGCCAAGCCCAGTGCTTGGCTACTGAGAATGTTTGACCGGGATCTGGTCGACGCGCCTGGCTGCTGCTGCCCACTTTCCCCGGCGGTGACGGACGAGCCAGGACGCTTTCTTCTGATGCGATTAAAGAATATTTATTGCGTCTTGATTAATGTTGATCAGACAAAGCATGAAGTGTAACTTTAGCGCCACAGCGGTCAAAAACCATTTGCCCTTCCGGGCCAAACATCTGTCAAACAATGTTACGTCATCACCTTTATACACGTACCTGTGGCTCAGGTAACACACAGCGCCACCCACACACACACACAGTGAATGACAACCTTATTTGGCTCCTATAATATTATTGCTGTAAATAATAATTATTACTAGTATTACTAGTATTAACATTGTTATTGCTTTTAATAATAATATTATTATTATTACTATTTTTATTACTATTATTATTAGTAGTAGTAGTACTACTATTATTGCTGCTATTATTATTATTATTATTATTATTATTATTGCTGATAACAATAATTGTTGTCATTATTACTAATACTATTTTTATTATTACTGCTGTTATTACTACTAGTAATTGTTATTTTTATTATGATTGCTGATGATGATAATAATAATAACAATCATAATAATAATAATTGTTGTTATTATTAATATTAATTGTCATCATTATTATTACTACTTATTATTATTGGAACAGACATTTCTGGTTTTGGGGGTTTTAGCGCCGGAACCTTCAGTATTTTCGTGAGTCCGACTCGTGTCAGAATCTGGCGTCTGGGACTAAATGAAACCCTCCTGAATATTCAGTTTGTCTGCTTTTGTTGGCGTTGTGTCTCGTCTCTCAGTCATCGACGCTGCTGTCGGGTCAGGAGCAGCCGGAACCCAAGCCCGACTCCGGCGCCGACGACGCCAGCAGCAGCAGCAGCAGCAGCTCGGATGAAGAGGAGGAGGACCGGAGACTGGACCTGTCCAGCACCACCCAGTGAGACCTCCGGCCCCTCTGAGGGCTCGGACCTTCAATCCTCCCTGACCTTTGTTTGTTTTATTGTTTGCACTCGTAAAAAGGAACATTACACAGAGGAAAAAAGTTTTAAAAAAATGTGCAGGAGAGGTCATAAAAACCCGAAGGGCTTATAAACGACTCCCCACTCCTAAAAACAAGAAAAAATAAAAAAACAATAATTCACAAAACTATATAAGCACAATACATAGGCCTATACCAGGGGTCGGCAACCCAAAATGTTGAAAGAGCCATATTGGACCAAAAAAAAAAATGTCTGGAGCCCCAAACATTTGTATAAGGCTTGTATAAGTCTTATAAGTAAGGCAACACATGCTGTATGTATCTATATTAGCCTACTATCAAAATGACTAAGTTGGCTACAAATACGTAAGAGTTCACATACCTGCATAAAAGTGCAGTCTGCTCAATATCCATCACATCACACGACTCAACACAATAATTGAGTTTGCTGGCGCTGAATTTGTCCTTGATTTGCTGATCGGTGATGTTGCTGCCATTTTAATGGCCCTTTCCTTCAATGTCTTAGCGGAGAGAGTCTGTATTATCTCGGTTTTGTTTTTGAAGTCTGCAAAGAGGTTTTCCACGTTTTATTATCTCCCCGGTTGCAACAAAACTTGCAGCAGTAGTGGAGTTTGGAGATGCAATCCACTTCTTAAATCTATTTTTGCGCTCCTCTAATTTCTCCAGAAGTAATGCAATCGCACTTTTTCTCACTCCCAACTGGGTACTCGGCTGTAAATGTAGCATGCGTTCCCTGGAAATGTCTTTCTACATTACTCTTTTTGTTATTGGACAACTTCAGGCAATGAATGCAAATGATTCGGTCCAAGAAACGTTGAATCCTCTTTCCTTCTCAGATATTTTTCTCTTTTTCCCTTTGGGATCCATGGCCATCACACAGCTGCCGGTTTGTTTACAACAGCCACCTGCCTGGCGCCGCCCTGCTGGTAGAAACGTGTCACAGACTAAGAACAGAAATGTTAAAATTTAATATTTATTCTACTACACATTTTTACAGCATTGGAAAACGTTAAGAATGTTTGTGTCGGGAGTCACGTGACCAAGACCAAGATGGTAGCTTTTTAGAGAGCTCCGTACAGCCGTGCACGATTTCACCAAAACTCCCGGACAAATATCACTAACTCTTCCTGTAAAATCTCTGTGCTGATATGCCAACCTCCTCTGCAACCAAGCAGTGCGAAATATTTACTCGGGGTCGCCGAAATACTACTACTCCGACACCGCCGAGCCCGTCAGAGAGCAAAGAAGCTAAGGCTAGCGATATGGCTACTATGGCAGAAGTTTTGAGCGAGCTGAAATCACTCCGGTCGGACTTCGGAAATAAGTTGGACAACATAGACACTCGCCTTGCTGACATGGCAAGCTCAATGGCTGCACTGGAAAGCAATGTTGCAGAAGTAAAACGGGATGTTTCTTCTAATGCGGCACGTATTGATGAGGCTGAGCGTCGTATAAGCGACACAGAAGATGCAACGGGAAAAGCAGGCGCCGCACTTGACTCTGCCATCAAACGGATTGCCTACCTTGAAGCCAAAACAGAAGATCTGGAGAACCGGTCCAGGAGAAAGAACCTCCGTCTGTTTGGCATCCGTGAGGGAGCCGAGGGGCAACAACCACTCTTTGACTTTATCAGCGGCATGTTACCACGATGGCTGGGGCTAAATCCTGATAAGTCATTCACTCTGGAGCGGGTACATCGCACCCTGGCACCTGCGAGACCCAACCAAAATAGAGCGATCCTCATCCGCTTCTTAAAGTTTCAGGAGAAGGAGTTTGTTTATCGGGAAACAAGGCGACAGGACATCTCACACGACGGGGCCAAGATATCATTTTCGCAGGACCTTTCTGCGGAGACTGTCCGGATCCGCCGGGGCTTTAACACCGTCATCAAGCTGTTTGTGGATATCAACGCGTTCCGTGGGTTCCACCACAACCCCTGTAAGCTTAGAGTGGTCCATAACGGCAAGATTCATCTTCTCTCAACACCAGAGGAGGCTGAAAAGTTCTACAGAAGCATCCGACAGTCAAAGTAATCTCTACAGGTATGTGCAGCTTCAAACGAGGCGTCACTGGGAGTCGCTGCAATCATAAACTTTGGACTTCAGCTTTTTTCAGTTTTTCAGTTGCAGGCGCCCCCTGACGGTTAAAGTGTGTAATTAAAAATAGCTCAGGTGATTTCAAAATGAGCCTTTTCTTAATGTAGAATAGATAAATATGGTTCTGGTATACAAGTGTGGGAATATGTGCACATATGCATGTATGTTTATATATCTTCTGTTAAGCATGGCCGTTGCCAGCTTGTTCAATACATACATCTATTCTACAAGGATCGCATATGTTTCAGTATTAAACAGTTTAAGTTTATAGGAAGATGTAATTGTTGTTTTATTTTTCTTTTACATGGTATTGTGATTCGGAAGGGAGAAATTATTTTATAAAGTTTTAAGTGCATGGTTGATGGTTTTGGGTGTAGTTACGTTGACTAGTTGCTCCTCAAATATTGTGGATCAACGTTCCCTGGAATTTCAACCGGGAGAAGGTGGGGGGGCGGGGGGATCTGTATGTGGGTTTATGTGTACACTTGCATCATTTTTCTTTTTTTTCCCCTTTTTTTTTCCCCTTTCCTTTTTTTTTTTTTTTTTTTTTTTTTCTTTTCTTTTCTTAACCATTTATGTTATAACCTTGGATTATACTGAAATTATAATTTATGGAGAAAACAAAAGGTAGACTGAACACTAATATTACAAGTTGGAATGTGCGGGGAATAAGAAAACTGTCCAAACTGAAACAGGTAATGGACAGGATAAAATATCTTAAATCTAAAATAGTATTCATACAGGAATCGCACTTGATGGTCACAGATATGCATTATTTGAGCAAAAGGTGGCCAGGCCAAGTATTCCATGCTTCATATAATACTCATGCAAGAGGTGTAATTATCCTTATACACAAATCAATACCATTTCAAGTCATAAAAACTATCCAAGATCCACTTGGAAGGTACATTATCATTCAAGGCAATATTTTGACACAAAAATTAAATCTTATAAACGTATATGGTCCCAATGAAGATAATCCATCTTTTTTTGAAAAATTATTCCTCACTGTATCTTCCTTGGAGGGACTTTATATAATCGGAGGAGACTTTAATTGTGCCCTCGACCCAGTGTTGGATAGATCTACCCAATCTGAAGCAACCCATGTGCGAACTAGGAAAACTTTGGCTAACTTTATGAAGGATCTAAGATTAACTGAAATTTGGCGAACGCAGAATCCGTATGACAGGGAATACTCATGTTATTCAAGCACGTATAAAACACACTCGCGTATTGATTATTTTTTAATTTCTATGGAGCTACTGCCAAATGTTAAAAAGTGTTGGTATAATACTATAGTAATCAGTGACCATGCAGCAGTATCTATGGAGATACAATTAGGTATGTCCGAGCACTGTTCAAGATGGAGATTACAGGCCTATTTATTACAGGATCCAGCCTTCGTTAAATTTGTGGAAAGTTGTATAAATAGATATTTTGAATTAAATACAGATGAAACTACAGCCAGCATTAGATGGGAAGCATTTAAGGCCTACATAAGGGGAGAAATTATTAGTTACACAAGCTCTAAAACCAAAAGACACAATCAAGAATTGCGAGTACTAGACAACCAAATTAAAAAAGCTGAGGATGAATTCTATAAGGACAATGATCCTGGAAAATTACAAAACCTTTCTGTCTTGAGAGCTAAATATGATAAATTAACATCTGACAAAGTAGCTAAAAGTCTAATGTGGACCAAACAAACTTATTACGACCAAGGGGAAAAAGCAGGTAAATTACTGGCCTGGAGGGTTAAAAAGACACAAGCGGAAAGAACAATTAATAATATAAAATCAACATCTGGCGACTTAACAACAGACCCATTAGAGATAAATAAAAACTTCAGAGACTTTTATGAATCAACATACAAATCAGAATATACAGAAAACAGTGAGGACCAAAGCGCATTCCTTGACCAATTACAATTTCGGACTATATCAGATGATGAAAAAATAACACTAGATAACCCATTAACAATAGAAGAGCTTCTTGAAGCTATAGGGGATATGAATAGCGGTAAGGCACCAGGACCAGATGGGCTGCCTATAGAGTTTTACAAAACATTTAGAAAACTACTTGTTAAACCACTTCTCGACATGTATGACGAATCCTTTAATACAGGAACGCTTCCAGATTCATTAAGATTAGCATTAATAACTTTAATATTAAAACCAAACAAACCCCCAACTGAATGCTCATCTTATAGACCGATTAGTTTAATGGGATGTGACACAAAAATATTATGTAAAACACTTTCAAGAAGATTAGATAAATATCTCCCTCAGCTGATTAATGATGACCAACAAGGCTTTGTACAAAAAAGACAAGGATATCACAATGTGAGAAGAGTCTTGAACGTACTTCATGAGAAACATAATGCCACAGATACAGCAATGCTATCAGTAGATGCTTGCCAAGCTTTTGACAGGATAGAATGGGGCTACTTATTCGATGTGCTCCGAAGATTTGGATTAGGCAAAATGTTTCTTAAATGGATACAGCTACTATATACAAACCCAACTGTTGAGGTCTTAACTAACACTACCATCTCGAGACCCTTCAGCCTACAGAGGTCCACTCGGCAGGGTTGTCCTTTGTCCCCACTCCTGTTCACATTAGCAATTGAACCATTGGCTATGGCAGTACGAACACATACAGGAATATCAGGCATTATGATTGGGGGGGTAGATCATCGCATTGCCTTATTTGCAGATGATATAATATTTTTCCTAACAAATTTAAAGAATAGTGTTCCCAATTTGATGAAATTAATGCAGCATTTTGGAGGGTTTTCAGGATATAAAATTAACAATTCCAAATCATTATTAATGTTCCTTAACAGAAAAGAAAGACACAACCCTATAATAAATACCCCATTTACAACAACTACTGAAGGTTTTACATATTTAGGTGTTAAAATCACTCCTGAATTAAATGACACAGTCCCAGCCAATTATAACCCCCTGCTAGAAAGAATAACCGAGACACTGAATCGCTGGTCTACTTTGCCTATATCTATGGTCGGACGAATAAATTTGATAAAAATGACTATTCTACCCCAGTTTTTATATTATTTTCAAACAATCCCATTGCCGCTTCCAAATTTGTTTTATGACAAACTTAACAAACTGTTAAGTCAATTCATCTGGAATGATAGGAAAGCCAGAATTCGTTTAAAACTTCTATATCTACCTTATGAGAGGGGAGGACTCCAACTTCCCAATCTCAGGTGGTATTATATGGCTGCCCAATTAACCTCAGCATCATATTATTTCGGTGCAACGACACCCCCTGCCTGGGTAAGCATTGAGCAAGAGTCCACCCCAGATCTACCATTGAGCCTATATTTATATTCTTCAGACATTAAGACACTGAGAAGACATATTAAAAATCCTCTCCTTAAAAATACAATCTCAGTTTGGTATGCCGCACACAAACATATAGGTGATATGCCTGTATTGTCCCAATTTACTCCTATTTGGGGTAATGAACAGTTTACACCTGGCTGGAAAGATGAGGGATTTAGATTATGGAATGTAAAAGGTATTCAGAAAGTAAAGGATCTTTATGTAGATGGGGTTTTGCTTACATTTGATCAGTTATGTCAGAGATACCAAATCCCGAAGAAACACTTCTTCAAATATTTGCAGTTAAAAAGCTATATGTCTTCAAAACACAAACAGTTTATGTATTTACCATCTTTATCTAAATTAGAGGAAATAACACTTGCAAATTTAGGAGGGAAGGGCCATGTATCTAAATATTACAATATACTAGTCGCACATAGTACTGAATCAGCAATAGATAAATTAAACGCTTGGAAAATGGATATAAAAGAAGATATTGATGAATTAGATTGGAATGATGCATGTTTAAAAGCTCAAAAACAAACAATAAACACAAGGTCTCGACTACTCCAATACAAGTGGTTAATGAGAGTGTATATAACCCCAGTCAAACTCCACCATATGAATGCTAACATTCCAGATGACTGTACAAAATGTTTGAATGAGAAGGGAACATTATTTCATTGCTTGTGGGAATGTGTGAAGATCCAAAACTTCTGGAAGGATGTTATACATTGTTTGTCAGAGATGTTTAATGCTAAAGTCCCCCTAAATGCCAAACTGTGTGTGCTTGGAATATACCCAAAGAACTTCCTACAAACGACAAAGCAATATACAGTTCTGGACTTTGGACTTCTTCAGGCCAGGAGAGCTGTTGCACTGTGTTGGAAGAGTATGGATGCTCCGACATTGAGAATGTGGATAAGGGAGCTTTCTGGCTGTATCGGACTGGAAAGGCTAACTTACATTGCCAAAGGAAAACGAAAGGACTTTGCTGAACTCTGGGAACCTTATATGAACATTATGACAGATGAAGCAAGATTTCAAGATTTGCCTGAAAATAACTTCTAATTTTTTTTAATTTATTTATTTATTTTTTTCATTTGTTTAATTTACTAATTTAATTTATTTTATTTTTCCTCCCTGATTGGTTAATTCAATATTATTTATATTTCAATTGAAAATGGTGCAAGCTAAGTGTATGTGTGTCTATGTAATGTATGTGTAAATGTTGTATGTCTGAAAAACAAAAAAATTACAATAAACATATTGTGAAAAAAAAAAAAAAAGAATGTTTGTGTCATGTTTGTCCTCCTACAGAAATCATATGAAAACAAAAAATATACTTCCCTCCCCCATCTATTTTCATTTTCAAAGATTTTTGAAAAAGCTCCAGGAGCCACTAGGGCGGCGCTAAAGAGCCGCATGCGACTCTAGAGCCGCAGGTTGCCGACCCCTGTAGTATAACTGATAACTCAGAGTTATACGATACTTCAGAATACAATTAAATAGCTTAGAAATATATTTGAATAATGGTGAATGAAAACACAGATATATTAAAAATGTATAAACTTTTTCAGCTTTCTTTGAAAAATGGCCATTCCGAATTAAACTTAATTCCGAGGTGGCTGGTTTATTCCGATTTCAAATCCAAATATAATAATTCCGCGATCATGTAAACACTCATTCCTCTTTAAATTAATTCTGATTTTCTGCGCTGCTCGTTCCCTCGCCCATCTGTTGCCATGACGCTTATATTCCGTGCTTTTCTGAATTATAATTCTTATTTTTATTCTTAAAGATGATGAAATTAGACCCCGAAACACAATTGTCCTGACTTTCACCTCTCTGATTCCCGCCAGGCTTTCTGATGCCGAGCTGATGAAGGTTTGCGGAGGACGAACGGCGCACAAGTGAGTTGGCGAGCTTCTTCCTGGACCTCAGTAGCGTGTAACCGAGTCCTGCGCGGGTAAATTCAGTGCCGCTGTCGTTTCAGGGGCGCCCGCCACGGCCTCACCATGAGCGCCAAGCTGGCCCGGCTGGAGCAGCAGGACGCCGAGTTCATGGCCAAGTACGGCGGGAAGAGCCGGCCGGCGGCCACTTCCCCGGCGGTGGCGGCGAGCTCGGGGGCGGAGCTAACGGAGGCCCCCGGCGGGAAAAGGAAAAAACAGAAGAGATCCACCGAGAGTGCCGAGTTAGACGGCGGCGATCGGCCGGAAAGTCCCGAAACGCAACCACAGAAGAAGAAGAAGAAAAAGAAGCAGAAAGCCGCCGAATTTCGAACTTCACCTGCAGAAGAAACTCCAGAGGAGGCAGAGAACCCCGACGCCGAAGTCCAGAAGAAAAAGAAGAAGAAGAAGAAACGGCCTGAACCTGCCGAGGAGGAATCCAGGAAGTCATCTCAGACAACGCCAGAGGACGGGGAGGTTACCGCGGCAACAGAGAGGCGGAAAAGGAAGAAGTCTAAAAAGGACAAGGTGATGATGGACGAGGACGCTAGCGAGGAGGCTCCTCCTCCTCCAGAGAAGAAGAAGAAGAAGAAAAAGAAGTGCAAAGACTGAAAACAGATTTAAGACCAAGCGGCTAATGTGAATGAACCAGGGGGCGGAGCTTAAACGAGCCCATCGTAGGCGGAGCTTAAACCCGTCCACGCTGGTGTTTGTCCTGGAAGGTTTCAGTCCAAAGACACCACCAGAACCGACCTGAAGGCCTTTAAACTCATCAGTTCTGTTAACGTGGACTGACCACCGGAGGCGGAGTCGACCTCCTGTGACCTTCATGAGGGAACGTTGACCTTCGCGGCAGGAATAAACTGTTTTACAGTCTGGGAAGTTGGATTTCTGTGAGGAATTTTTTTTTTACAACCTAAGGTGGCTTTTTGTACCGGTTCATGATGGGGGAGGAGCTCAGACATGAGATCCAGAAATGACTTACCCTGCCTTTAAAGTTGTTTTATGTGCCTTCCAGGCAGTTAAAAGGAAATATGAATTTTTACAACCTGATGGCTGTTTTTAAAATAAAGATAGAAACATCAAAGTACTCAGATTAAACACAAACACTTGTGAGACTGCTAACGATTAAATGTCCTAAAATAAAAGTCAAAGTCGTAACAATCTCTTTCTGTCTTTACATTCACAATATCATCACAACTTTCTCATTTGTGGCTGTGTATTTTTCTACATTTAAATATTAAACTTGATTTATCTTTTTGAACTTTTTATTTCAACATTTTACAGAACATATCCTGACATATGTCTTCTCATCAAACAGAGTAAACCGAGCAGAACCGAAATGAATCTGACAAAAGCAAGGTAAATTAAAGATCCACCTAATTATAATATTAAAAATAATAACGGTAACAATGACAGGTAGAAGAGGAAATATCTATGGATAGTGGCTGAGCAGAATTTTATAAAGACGAACTCATAACAGTACTCCCTCACATCAACCCATCCATCAAACTCTAAACTTATATTAAATTTAGCCCCATCATAGGTTTACTCATTTAATTTGTTTTCTAAGGATGTTAAAAATGAAGCCAGGTGACGCTCGTCCTAAAAAGCTCAGGTAGAAGTGGTCTGGACGTGTTCTGTTGGTTCTCCTTCACCTTTCACCCGAAGCTCAGACTGGGACCTGCAGTCGCTCGGTTGCCATGGCAGCAAGCAATGGGTTTGTCGGGGTAGCAGCTGATGTTCACAAACCGTGTGGATTTGTTGTCAGAGATCTGTGTTGTTTTGGTCACATTTATGCTCTAATTTATACTTTTGGCTTGAGAGGAAATGCTGAGCCTCAAGCCTTTAATCTGTTCCACGTGGTGAAGTTACAGGTCGCCAGTCCAAGCGTGTTACGGTTGGACTGGCGGGAAGGTCGGATCGTACACCCCTGCTGTGGTAGCGGGCCATTTGCCGGCTGTGGACTCAACTTTTGTTAACTTTTGATGGATGAGGTCATTGATCTGTTCAGAATCTGAGAGGTTTGGTGTCATGTGATGCTGACGGGAGTCGACCACAACGCCTGCATAGTTCATAATTGTTTTGTTAAATGTTTGTTTGAACATCGATGGTTTCATTTTACTCTTCGAGGATGCAAACGTGTGCAAGATTTCTTACTAAAATACAACGAATTACACTTGTAAAGAGTAAAAGAAGATCATGTGACCCTCTGTAGTTTTGGTGGATAAAGGTCTCAGTCACATTTGAGTAAAATAATCATCTATTTCTATAAATGTCAGAGGATCTTTTAAAAAATATATATATGACCACTAGGGGTCCGCGGAACCCCCGGTTGAGAATCACTGTATTAGATAGTAAGAAGTGTTACTTTTACTACAATTAGTAAGAGCAATAATAAGTAATAATTTGAAACCACTTTATCCCATTGGATAAAGTGGTGAAATGCTCCTTTATTTCAGTTATAGCCACGTCATAATTGACCCTTTGTCAAGCCCCTGTTGCTAGGTTGTTCCCGTTGCTAGGTCGGACAAAACTGTCATCTCTCCCGTCCAATTCCATTGTAATAACAGGGTTTTACATCACTTTATTTCAAATTATTGGACCAAAGAAAATCAGCAGCAACTAGATATAAATAAAAAGGAACACTTCAGGTGTAGTGAGTTTAAAAAACTGAGGTTTTTGGCAAAAATTAGATTTTCTGATGAGTTTAGCTGATGGAGGGTGTGGAAGGTGTCACCCTTCTCGTAGCTTTATCCAAAGCAGACATTTTTTCGCGATTTACCGTTGGTTTTGAGATGAAATGTGTTCCTGTGGTTCTCTCTGGGTAGCGGGGGTCACTTTTTAATCATTGCAAGATAAATAAATAAAACACATTCGCAGTCGTAGCTATGGGTTGTAGCCTGCTGTTGACCCGACTTTGTTTTGGACGTACGTACGGATCGGATTTCTGCAAGTTTGGGGATAAAAATACGCTGCACCCTCATGATACTACAAGTGTTCATTTTTACTAATGCAAAGTTTAAAAAATATCCAGTGATTTAAATTTTGATACAAGGCAAGTAAAAACTACACTTTTTCCATTGACTTGAACGAGAGACACGGGTGTTCTGTCCAACCGGATATTCTGACTCAGATGTAGCAACAGGGGATGATTTTTCTGATTGGTCAGTCAGGGACCAATCAGAAGGCTCAACTCATTCATATTTGAAACCCGTCATAATTGGTCAGTTGGACTGAAGCAGTCAGTGGAGCGAGACAGTTTTTTGACCGCTGTGCCAAGTGGAGCATGTAACTAGGATGATTCTTGTAACTTCTTTTTATAAAGTGGATTGAACATTAAGAGAATATCGCTTTGAAGTAACAATCAAACTCTAAAATAATATTAAATCATAAACTGAGAATCATAAAAATGTAAATTAAAGACATGGGTCTTGGGTTGTCTTTTGAGAATGGTCCAGACTTGCAGCTGCTCTCAGGTCTTTGGTAGATCTTTCCACAGACTTGGGCCATAATAGTAAAAACAGACTTCACCGTTTGTTTTTCTTCTGACTCTGGGAACGTTAAAAAATGTTTCCACCAGATGACCTGAGAGTACGAGGAGGATCATGAAACTTAAATATCTTGGACAGATAAAGAAAAAACACAGTAAGTGTTGTCTAAACTGGTAAAAGGACCTTTTTTCATTTTTAGTAGTTTTTTATCATTTGTTCATCTGTTTTATTCTTTTTCAGAAGTTGGGTTGTCGGTAAGACTGAAATAAGTAATGTAATGATTGATTTTTTTTAAAAGTAACATGTAGGGGAGTGATGTCATTTGGTACCAAAGTACCAAAGAATCAATGAAATTCAGTCAAGTTATGACCCCAGAAATGATTGAATTATAGTTATGCTTGTTATTGTTTAGTCATGTCAGGAGGATAGTGTGGATGGTAGACAAAGAGAAAGACATTCTTCAAGAACTCCAACATTAAAACGCATTTTCTTTTCTTATATATCCTGATAAAGGACTTTGGTCAACATTTGTAGCCTTTAAATGGTCTACAGAATACATTCAACCTTAATATGACCTTTAATACAGGACGTCTCAATTCAATTCAGTTCAAAATACTTTATTAATCCCCGAAGGGAAATTAACTGTAAGAAAAGCTAAAATACAGGTTCACAAACCACAAATTCCCTGAGAGAGTTCCTTAAAAGCCCGAGGCAAAACTGGAGATTAAAAAAAACACATTGATTTAATTTTCACAAATTGAAAAAATTGAGGATTCAAAGAACCACATGCCTACAGTGAAAGACTGTAGTGTTTCAGTTAGGGTTTGGGCTGCTTTGCTGTGTCGGGGACATGATTCTGGGTCTTCCTCGAGCATATTGACGTGTCTACGTATCCTGGAGTGAAACACGCGGTCCGGCGTCTGGAGACTCAGCCCCAGATGTAGATTAGCTGGAGTTCTTCGGATCGTTGTTCTCTTGTTAAGACTCAGTTTCAGACGAGCTTTAGATGTTGGACAGATGGAGCCGCATTTGCCTCAGGAATACTTTGGTCTTCAGAGAAGTTCCTCGACGCCTCAGTGACTCCAAGGTCCCCAGGTCCTGTTGCTGCAGAACAACCCCATCATCACCCTTCCACCGCCGTGCTTCACAGTGGGTATGAGGTCCTAGAAGCTAAGATGCCGTGTTTGGTTTTCCCATATTTAAGGCCAAAGAACTCCACTTTACTCTCATCTGTCCATAGGACATTGTTCAAGGAGTCTTGTGGTTTGTTCAGATGCAGTTTTGTGAACCTCAGTCGTGTAAATCACTCAGTTCTCTTCTAACGCAGGTCATAGACCTTAACATTTAGTGTTAGAGCTTTAGGCTCTGTATTTCTCTGTAAACATGCTCGGATGCTCGTTCCTGGGAAGATTAGTAGCTGACTCGGATGCTTTACACTTTATGCTCCAAATAGTTGGTTTATGACAGTAGCAGTAATCACTTCTTTAAGACCCCTGCTGACACCCCCCCCTTTTGCCGTTGCATTTGGCATCCAGACCATGAAACTGCACATCTGAAGAGCATTATCAAAGGCCAGGTTATTTGTATATTTTGGGATCAATTTTTTATTAAATAAATCACTACATGGCTAAAAAAAGAAAAGGTTTTTCACTCAAGTCTGTATTTGTCTTAAACTAAGACTGACTGAACAGATGATTTTTTTTACTTTGTTCTCACTATTAAGAAATAAAAGTTCAGGTTCAGGTTCAGGTTAAATTTGATTTACTGTTGATTACAAGGCACATTTCAGACACACACAGAAAAAGTGGAAAAATAGACATCCTCTTTTACCATACGACTTTTTCTTTAGACTTCCTCTTCCTCTAAAGCTAAATTCACTAACTGTTCATCACATCATGGTAAACATGCTGTCAGCATGAAGGTCAGACCTCTGCTGACCTCTGACCATGACATTTCAATAGTGTTGTTTCTGGCAGCCTGTTTCAATTCTAGTTTTAGTCTAGTCTTTGGGTCAAGCTGTCATTTTAGTTTTTATTAGTTTTACTCACATTCAGTTTCAGTCGACTAAAAGTCTGAGCATTTTAGTCTTATTTTAGTCAGAATTGTCCAGGACCATTTTAGTCTAGTTTTACTCAAAGATTGTATTTAGCCAAACCCATTTTACAATTCAAACAAGGTTATCTTATTACAGTTTTTCACTATTGCTTAAACACATTTCACGATACTGCCCTCACTTTTCACAAAACTCTAAACACAAAACACTTTTCTAAAGCTACGTACACTAAACCTCACAGTTTCTTTTCAAAACCAACCCATCACACCAAAACAGATGCTCATATGCTCAAAAACCAACCCATCACACCAAAACAGATGCTCATATGCTCAAAAACCAACCCATCACACCAAAACAGTTGCTCATATGCACAAAAACCAACCCATCACACCAAAACAGTTGCTCATATGCTCAAAAGCAAACTCTGACACCAAAATACCACTCAAGGCCTGCAAAAATGTAAACACTACTGAGCATCATTAACCACATTGCCAAAAAAATTTAAAACACAATGTTCACAGTGTGAGACTGTTCTTTTTACAGTTTCACAACTGCCAGGATGCATTTGAGCAACCCCTTATTTATTCTCAAATATGTTTTGGGCATTAACTATAGATTTGTGCATTTCATGGGAATAGTTACATAATGCAGAAAATGCAGTAATATCACAACTCAATGCAAAAATTAGTACCGTAAACTCCATAGAGGATCCATTACACACAATAGATACAGTAAAGTAACAATTGAGAACACAATGTTCAGGGTGGTATTTCTTTTATTACAGTACGTTTGAAAATTGACACAGTATGTTGTATGTTGACACCGAAATCATGGGGCGGCATCACGTCGGGCTGGGTCAGGCCACAGGACCTCCTCAACGTCACAGGCAATATTGTCCATAGCCAAACAACGTGGGAAGAATGCCCTGGCATGCCGCACCCAGCCTTGGAACACCTCCACAGCCACATCATCACAGGCCAGGTCCATAGCCCTGAGAAGGTTCTCTCTGGTGTAAGGTTGGCGGTCATAGACCTTCCACCGCCATGATGAGAAGAACTCCTCTATTGGGTTTAGGAACGGAGAGTAGGGTGGCAGACATACACTAATGAATTGCTGATTGATGTTACAGTTTTTCACAATTGTTTAAACACATTTCCTGATAGACTACCTCACTTTCTCAAAACTCTAAACACAAATTACAAAACTCACACACAAAATGCAAAATCCTACACTTCTCTTGCAAAAGCACACTCTACCCTCAAAACAGTGTTAACTCTTCACTAAATGGTATTTCCTTCTCAAATGCCAAACACATCTGACACGAACTCCTCTTCTCCTGTCTTGATCATCTATTTTTGTTTTTGAGGCTTCAGCAAACTGCACTGACTTATATAGGTGTGGTCACATCATTTGCAATAGGTGTTTTCAATTATGAGTAGTTGTGTTTACTGATTGAAACCAGGTATGTTCATTGTGTTCAAGTTTTGCTGATTGTGGGTAGCATTTTGCATCACATGAGCTTCACAATGGATATTGGAGCAGAGTTATATGCAAAATGTGTTTTAGCACGGCAAAATGTGTTTAGAGTTTTGAGAAAAAGGGGATGGTTTTGTGAAAAGTGTCTACAGGTGAATTGTGTTTGTGGTTGTGGCAAAAGGGGGGTAGTTTTACTAAATGTGTTTATGCAACTGGTCATTTGGTTTAGAGTACTGGGTTTTGTGTTTTGGCAATAGAGAAAAACTGTATTATATTATTGTTACCTCATAGACTCAAGAATACATTCATTCCAGATACAGAAGACTCTGATTTGAGTTTGAATGAGTGAATATTTATTTTTCTGCATTTCTCCCCATCTTTTTCTTTTTCGATGACACATTGGGTTTTCTTTTCCACGTCTATGTAGGAAAGTGTTTCCAAAGATGGTTCTTCTTCTTCTTCCAGCCCCAGAGCAGATCCCTGCGTTTCTCTATGTAACTTTGTTTTTAATTGACATGAACCTAGAGCTCTAACATATATATATATATAGATATATTTAATCATCCTTATCATCACATGACCAGCATTTTCGTCTCGTCTCTTTTTCCTCAGGTGATAAAGGTTCGTTGACGATGATATTTAGGTCATAATTTCCGTTGACGGAAGCAACTTTACATTTCAATGCCTAAATCTAACCATCTGGATGTTTAATGCCTAAACCTAACAAAAGCACACTTTTTTGTTTTAGGAGGCATGTTCCTGTTGATAACTCAAACTGTCCCGTGCACCAAGAGGCAGGACGACCCTTCGTCTGTGCTGGACGCTGGGGGACCCCATATGTTCTGGACACTGATTAGCTGAGCTATCAACGGATGAAAAAATAAATAAATAAAGAATTGTCCCACTAGCAGGCATCGTCCGAGTCTGCGAAGCCGAATATAATAAAAACTTGTAGCCACAATGACATGGAAAGCCCTGTCTAACTAACTTGATCATCAAATGAAACTCCCCGGTGGCTCCGAACCCACCAGAGAAACACGGGACAGTTGTAAGGTCAAGTCCAGTCACCTTTATTTATAACGCAGT
This sequence comes from Cololabis saira, assembly GCF_033807715.1. Classification (NCBI taxonomy): domain Eukaryota; kingdom Metazoa; phylum Chordata; class Actinopteri; order Beloniformes; family Belonidae; genus Cololabis; species Cololabis saira. The sequence goes on along the minus strand of NC_084589.1, from coordinate 36,812,747 downwards.
TTAGAAAACAACAACAGCTGACATAAGAGCCCTAGGACATTTAAAAGACATGGGATGTAAGAAGGTGCAAGATCATGTAAAGATTTAAAAACAAATAAAATAATTTTTAAATTGATCCTATAACAGACGGGGAGCCGAGGAAGAGCTGAAGGCATCGCAGTCGATGAAACAAAGGCGTGTATAACTTAAAAAAAAAAAAATGGTTTAACCTTGGATAAAAGCCTCAACTGGAAAAAACGAAGATTTTACAACTGTGTTCATTTGTTTCTCTATTAAATTTTTTTTTGATTTATTTATTTAGCACATATTAAGTCAGTAATACAATTACCATAAAAAAACAATAGACATATATGCAAGGAGGTCCAAAACACCCTCTATGAGCTTGACAAGAGGACTAAATGAGCATAAAAATGGATATTAGCGTGGAGATAAAGGCAAGGCAAAGGCAAATTTATTTATAAAGCACATTTCACACAACGAGCATGGACTCAATGTGCTCAAATACATAAACAAACAAACAAACAAAATTACAGGTTTACAATAACAGAAACAGACAAAAGTATGACAAGAGAAAAACAACAATAACAACAATAATTCCATTTTAACAAAAGTGCGATCACTCAGCCAACCATGTAGAGCAGGGGTCACCAATCCTAGTCCTCGAGGGCCGGTGTCCTGCATGTTTTAGATGTTTCCCTCCTTTAACACACCTGATTCTAATTAATCATCGTCATCAGCTTGTCATCCAGGGCTGCACAATTCTGTTAATGACACAGTCACTTGTATCATGGTGCAACAAAGCAGGGAAACATCTAAAACCTGCAGGGACACCGGCCCTCGAGGACCAGGATTGGTGACTCCTGATGTAGAGTTTACTCAAAGGCCTGTGCAAAAAGGTACGTTTTTAGTTTAAATGCATATCATATGCCACACACACACACACACACACACACACACACACGCTCACACACTGCAGACTCGCACGCACACACAAAGAAAATAAAAAAGTACATAACCAAAAAAATAGAAAAGACAAAGGAAAGAAAGAAAAAACTACAATACTGTATAAAAATGAGGAAAAGGACAAATGTAAGTAAGTAGAAGTTTACTGTAGATCATATTATTAAGCTGTTGATATAGCAAAATATGTTTCACAGATGTTTTAAATAATTCATGAGAAAGTTTGACAAGGTGGGGAGGAAGTGAATTCTATATCTTGGAACCTCTAAGAGATCTTAAAATGAGATGAAATAGTTTGCGATTGTGGGGGTTGAAACTGGGAGGCTTTACGGGTTGAATAATTATGAAATTCATTGTTCGGGGAAAAGAAAATGTGAAAAAAGTTAGGAAGAGTTTTATTTAAAGAACCATATACAAATTGAGCAATGTGGAGGTTATTAATCTGATAGATATTACGGATACCAAGTTTACGAAACAAAGGTAACGAGTGACTTCTTAGAGGCGAAGAGGCTCGTTTTTTCAACTAAGAATTGGTTGTAATTTTGTTTGGCTAGTACAGGCCCAAGTAATGTTGCAATAACTAATAAAGGGATAAATCATAGAGTAATAAAGGTTGTGTGAAACTTTTGTTTTGAGGAGATAACGGATTTTCCCAATTATTCCAATGTCTTTTGCAATTTTAGATGAAATTAGTGAAATATGAGGTTTCCATGGTAGGTTTTCATCAATTAGCACACCAAGAAAACAACTCGATTTAACATTTGAAACATTATCAATCATCACTCTAACATTTTAAAGTTAGAGTCCAAAATGACACCAAGGTTTTTGGCCATATCTTTGTGGTTCAAGGGGTCCTTGATCCACATCTGAGTCACAGGCAGCACTGGGACGAAAAAGTAGGACCTCAGTTTTATTTTCATTAAAATTTTAAAAGTTTAAAACCATCCAGTAAAGATGGAATTCATGCAAAAACACGCCAACTCTTTGTCTCATGACAATGTGAACACAAACAGAAATACTTCCCAGAAGAGACGAAACAATAGCACGTAGTCATCAGCGTACCAACAACATCTCCTGCATGACTTCAGGTTGGTCCCTGTGTTTAGGTCACATGTTCAGAGAAAGAGGAACCCGTTTGTTCTCCATGGGGGTCAGTTGTTTTTTTTAAATATATTTATTTAATCAAGAGCTTTTTAACATCAGTGACAGCCTCTGTTGATGCTCACTCTCACCCGCCGCTCTGAAGCGACTGGAGGATTAATAAGGATGGAGGAAGAAATCAATTATTCCACATTGGTCTTCAAAAATAGCGCCCGTCCTGCACAAAGTAAGTGACTCCTGCTTTGATTTAAAACTTTTAAGGTGTATAAGATATTTTTGACGTTTCAGAGGGTTCTGTGAGGAGGACTTGTGGAGTCTCTGGTTAGGTGTTTCTCACCAGATTACGTTTGGTGGCACCCTTCTTTAAAAAAACAAAACAACTTTCTCTCAAATAACCCGACAACTTACTGGCATCCAAGCTATTTTATTACTTTTAACACAAATCAGACTTTGCTTTTGAGTTTTGATTCATTTCACATTTGATGATTTTTACCCTGAATTTACTCTTCTGTTGAACAATCACTGACAAGAAGTGGTTTCTTTGGATCCGAGAAAGACTTCGATTTCTACCAGCAAGTAGAGTTCAATTCCTCATGCTGAGAGAGTGTACTAATAAGCAACTTCTTAACGTTGCTAAAGTAATATACAGTATTGGTGTATTAAGAAAATGAATAAAGCAGAAAACATATATATATATATATATATATATATATATATATATATATATATATATATATATATATATATATACATACATACATACATACAAACACATAACTCCAGCACCAATTGCTGATATATACACAACTCCAAGACAGTCCACAATACAATCCCAAATTCCCCAATTTAAATAATCCCATAAATTAGTCCATGGCAACTGAAAAAACATGATTAATTCTCACCAGCGTGATTCTGTCTCCAAAGCAGATAAATCCACAGGAACTGGCGTCCGAGGTGATCCTGCTTGTAGAGATGTGAATAATCCAGTGGAAATGTTTTATGTGGAAGCGGATCAGGGATATCCAACACTCCTCAGACTAGTGATGTGCCGATTGATACTGAAATATCGCTAGTTCCGATACCAGATCTGTTTGCTCAAAAATCGATTCTCAAATGAAAATGGACACTTTGATACTTCAGTCACTTGTACATCATAAACAGGAATATGGTGGAAAGTAACTAAACTATTCAGATTTTGTCTAAATGACACGCTGCTGGTAGGAACTGCTTTCATTTTCATTTTTATAGTAGTTCTTACTTTTTATTCTATTATTTATTTTAATGGTTTTATTATTTTACTTTTTTAGTGATGGAAACACCATTTTCAAACACTTTTCTGTTGTTATAACAGCTCGCCTGTATTGTGAATGAGGCGCTACCTCAGTATCCTTCTGACTTTAAAATAAATAGTTAAATAAGTGACTCTGATGTTTTGTATTCTTAAACTATCTAAAATATTAATTTTTTTTTTTTTTTTAGATGTAGCGGCACATTACGTTTTTTTTGCACAATGTATTGGTGTGTCTAATCGGTATTGCCGATACCAGCCTTAATTTTACTCAATATCAGACTTCAATTGTACGAGGCATACAACGAAATTAAAGTCAAAGTCAAAGTAGCTTTATTATCGATTCATCACATGTAAAACATACAAGAAATCGAGAGGACGTTTCCCACTTCCCTCGGTGAAACATATAAAGTGCGCAGGCACAGGCACAACAGATAGGAGATCTAAAAAGCAGCACGGATTGGTGTTTTCCTTCAAAATGTTTAAAGGGGACATATTATGGCATTTAATGTATATTTTAAAAAGGCATTGAATGTCTTAAAAACAATATAAAGCTTGTTTTTTCTACATAAATCAGAAATTCAGAAATATGATAATGAGGCTCTGTGCTGATTGGCTGCTTGAATGACGTGTAGGAGGGAAGGGAACAAAGCGTCGCTCCGGGCAGAATAGCAGCGGCTGCGTAGCAAAGCGTGTCCACGGTTCTGCATTAAATCGACGCCTACCCTACGCCGTAGGCTCTGCGTTGGTGTAACGCGGAACCATAAATCAGCCTTTAGTCACCTCGTCTTCACACAGGAAGATTTAATTTAATTCTAAACAGGTACACCACAGTTATTTACTCCGATTCCTCATTTCATTTATGTTACAAGACAAATGAATCATGTTAACTGTAAAGAAATCACAACACTGAATTTTCACAAATGGCAACTTTATTGTTAAAATATATAAATAACATTGCTGGCTCAAGGAAGGGCCGTGCGTCTTCTGAATGTGTCATTGAACAGCTTCAGGTGCATTGCTTGGAAAATCTGAAACCATAAAGAGAAGAAAAATGTATTACGGTACTAATAGAGCCGCCGGTGCCCGGAGCCCCGGGCCCGGGGCTCCTCGACGGTCCGGTCCGTGAGCAGCTCCGGCAGCAGCTCCGGTGCTCCGGAGATAAGCTAAATACTTAGCCCATGCAAAGATCATACTTTTTAGACAAATATAAATAACATAAAAAAAATAACGTCACTTACCGCTGCCTCGTGTGCAGTTGCCGGGTCCGTACTGTGGGAACTGATCCTTTTATGAGGGTAAATGTCGATGCAAAACCTCATTTTTACTGTCCCCTCTCTGTGGAAACAGCCACCGCTTCTAAACAATGGCTGAAGCTCCAGCCGGCGGAGAGAGTTGTGGGCGTGGTTTCAGCAGCGGAGGCCGACCTATGGAAATCTGCTCCCGTCGTTACGTAAGGACGGGAGCAGATTCAGAACGGCTCAAAACAGTCACATGACACTGGGGGATTCTGCCGGGCGGGGGTACAGACCTTGCAGAAATTCACAAGAGTACCTGGCTGCAGGCAAGATGGCCGACAAGGGCGCGGCCATTTTTTCCAACCATACCGGAATTCCAGACCGGAAGTTGGTCTTCTTCGTGTATATTATTATTCGTCGCGCTGAACCAGACCGGGAGTTGGTCTTCTTTTTTTTTTTTTTTTTTAATAGAAACTTTATTGAAAGGTCAGACGTTACAATTAGTGAAACACATTCAGGTGTTCCCAATGCAGGTAGTAATGTACATGTCCCATTACAACAGTAATAATAAACAACAATTAAACAAATGTAGTACATATAATGGCATGACGTTATTGATAGAAAAGATTATAACAGCTGAGTGAATTGAGCATGACGAATAAAACAGCATTAGAAATCCAGAAAGAGTAACAAGGGAACATAAAACTGACCCTAATGTGACATATTTTAAAATGCTTTAACCTAAAGTGCAACAGACTGAATAAAATAAATAATAAACAGACATAATGAAATAAAAGGAACTTATATAAATAAGTAATTAAATTAATAAAGTAATAAAACTAGTAAGGAAAAAAAGCAGCTTTTATAAGGGGGAATTCAGACTGATTTTATCCAATTCAGTAGGGAAAATTCTTTAAGAGATCATATAAATTTCGTGCCTTAATTGTTGTTATACGTTTTAGAGATTTCAAATACATTTTAAATTCGTTCATAAATACACAAAATTTGGGGGATGATTTTAGGGTCCTATTCTTGTGGATAAAAAATTTGGCCAAGCAGAGGATTACATTGCAACAGAGTTCATCATTTTTGTTTTTCAAGATCATACCAAAAGTTACATTATCTCTAGAAATAGAGGATGGGAACGATGCAATTTTCCGTTTAATAAATTTGTGAAGGTTATTCCAGAATGTTTGTATTGCATCACAAGAGAAGAAAATATGGTCCGTAGTTTCAATTTCATTTTTTAAATGAAAATTAAAATTTTTTTTTTTAAATTAAATAAAAAAAAAAAAAAGGAAAATAACTCATATTCACTATTCACTCATAATTTTTCCCCCCATGGATCCGTTTTATGGAATAACAGAGTGATAATAGTAAATAGAAAATCGTTATTTAAAAGAGATTGGTATGAGGCAGGCATTTTATTTGTGAAGGATATGATGGATTCTGGTGGAGGTCTTCTGGACTACAGGACATGGTTAGGAAAATATAAAATAAATTGTACTCAGAGGGAATATAACAGGATCCTTAAAGCAATTCCTATTCCACTTCTGCATTTAATCCAGAATACTTTGTTATTTTCAAGTGTTGAATCAACACTACCAAGACTGATGATTAATGAATGCAACTTAAATGACAAAAAATGTAACAACAAAGTGATTAGTGCTGCGTGGAAATCAATATTTTTTTACGATTTCAACAGAGGACGTAAATTCCAAGGGCTTGAGAAAGTAACAGTATCTATGTTGGAAAAAGCTCACTCTAAATATATTAAATGGCCTATTTCCCCAAAGATGAAAGAAACTCACTTTAAGATACTGCATAAAGTCTACCCAGTTGCAGAATTTCTTAAAAAAAGATTTAAGTTTGAAGTTGACCTGTGTACTTTCTGTAATGCAGCAGATGAAACTTTAGATCATATGTTTTTCTTATGTCCTGTGTCCAGAAACTTCTGGAAAGAATTGAGAAGTTGGTTATTACTTAAAATAGATGACATACCAGTTTTTGATATTTCTCATATTTTTTTATATGTAGACAATTTGAAGGCTGTTATATCTGATATGATAAATATAATTATTATCATGGGTAAATATCATATTCACTGCTGTAAATGGAGAAATGGTAAACCCTCCTTTGATTGGTTTTTAAATGATTTTAAATTGTTCTTTTTGTCCCTCAAAAAAATTGATTCCAGCAAATTGGCTAAAAAGATTTGTGACGACATATCTTGTTTTTTGCTTTTGTGATTCATGCCTCAGACCTTGCTCCTATTTTGTTATGGTTTTTGTTTTGCCTGATTTTGAAAATATATGCAAATGGTTTTACTAGTATTTTAAAATAACAACCCCTGTTTGTTTTGTTTGTTTTGTTTTGATTCATTTCTACACATATATATATATATATATATATATATATATATATATATATATATATATATATATATATATATATATATATATATATATATATATATATATATATATTTTGTACATGGCTTATACTTGATGACAACATTCCACGTCATGTTTAAAATGTATTAATGTCCTTACGAGAAAATGTTATGATACTGTGTTATTGTATGTTCAATAAAAAAAAAAAAAAAAAAAAAAAAAAAAAACGAGGAAAGACAAACCTCCGGATCAGCGCGACGAATAATATACACGAAGAAGACCAACTTCCGGTCTGGTTCAGCGCGACGAATAATAATATACACGAAGAAGACCAACTTCCGGTCTGGAATTCCGGTATGGCTGGAAAAAATGGCCGCGCCCTTGTCGGCCATCTTGCCTGCAGCCAGGTCCCTCTCGAAATTCATGGAATTTCATCTTTCCTGTGTTGGCAGGGTGAGGGGAGACCACTTTATATATGTTAAAACAAGAAAAAACGTGTTTTTCATAATAGGTCCCCTTTAAGTAAAAAAAAAAAAAAAAGTAGAATAAGTATAAAATAAAATAGTACAAAATAAAATAGACTCTGTATTCAGTATACTGTATATACAATACAGTGACTGCAATGTGCCAAAGTCCTGCAGGCTGCTACAACAGAAGGCACAAATAAAAAAGGAAATACATTCAGGTAAAAAAATGGAAATCCAAACAATAAGGTAAACCTAAAACAAAGAAATGAGGAACTTGACAAAACCAGTGGACCGAGATGATTTCCTGCTTTCCATCCACACACTGTGGTTGCGTCTGTCCAAATCTGTTTCAAATGTAAATCAGATTTTTACAAATCACATTTAATTGTAGTTTTAGGCCACTCAGACTCTCAAGTATATCTGCGGATGCTAAAAACTGAATTTCAATAAGGAAGTTGTCATGGGTTCATTCGTACATGAGGCCTGAGCGTGCCTGCTGAATGAGTGATGGCAGTTGTGGATTATTCATTCATTCATTTAATGGGTCCTGCAAACTTTACTTTGGGTTTTCGTTTCTTCTTTTTAATAAGTTGATTTACTAATTAAATGTGCACTTTTACAGTTTTTCACAATTGTTTAAACACATTTATTGGAACATCAGACACAATATGCACAACCTGAAACCCATTTTTCAGGTGGCTAAACCAATCCTGCTGAACTCCAAGCACATTTACTGCTCTAGACTCACATTCCCATTCCATACCACACATTCCTCACAACACTACACACAATTCCCAATACCCTGCACACTCTTCCTGAATTCCCTCTCTTGCTGTTCACACAGAACACACAGTCAATCACATTTCTAAACTCCAAAGGCTGTTGTGCAATATGCAATCAGCTATTTTCCATTGAATTCTTATTCATTGATGAAGCAGGGTTCAACCTTGTAAAAAGAAGGCGCCAAGGGAGGAATATCATCGGCCAGCGTGCCATCACAGAGGTCCCTGGCCAACATGGAGGGAACATAACAATGTGTGCTGCCATCAATCACCATGGCGTCCTCCATCACCATGCCACCCTTGGCCCCTACAACACTACACTTCTTCTAGCATTCCTGGACCAGCTCTACAACATCATTGTCCAGCCAGACCAGATGGAGGACACAGAGGTGGTCAGGTTCATTGTTATCTGGGACAATGTCAGTTTCCACCGGGCTGCTCTGGTCCGTGAGTGGTTCAGGGTCCATCCAGAAGTTGATGTCCTATATTTCCCTCCATACTCTCCCTTCCTCAACCCAATTGAGGAATTTTTCTCTGCCTGGAGATGGAAGGTATACGAGAGAAATCCTCAGACACGCATCCCACTGCTGCAGGCCATGGAGGACGCATGTGGCGATGTCTCTGCTGAGGCCTGTCAAGGCTTCATGCGGCATTGTAGGAGATTGTTCCCCCGCTGCTTGGTCAGGGAGAACATCGCTGCTCGGCCAGGGAGAACATCGCTGCTCGGCCAGGGAGAACATCGCTGCTCGGCCAGGGAGAACATCGCTGCTCGGCCAGGGAGAACATCGCTGCTTGGCCAGGGAGAACATCGCTGCTTGGCCAGGGAGAACATCGCCTGCGACGTGAATGAGGTCCTGTGGCCAGCCAGGGATGAAAGGCAGTATGCTGCCTAATACTTTTGTTCTGTTTCTATTTTCTGTCAAGTTTTCATCCACAGCTTGCTGTGATGTCCAGTGGACTGCACATTTTGAGTCCAAATACTGTAAAATATTATTTGTGTTACAGTAAAGAAATGTGTGTTGTTTTCCATTTGAGTAGCCTATACATAAGAATACTATATGGTGATATATTACAACAGCTGAAGGTGTAACACTGAACATACAAATGCTTGATTCTGCTGAGGCATTCATTCATTCATTCATTCATTCATAGTGTTTTCCATTCATACTATAGTGTCTTCCATTCTGCACATCAGTGTTCAGTGGGTGCTTAGAAACGTCTTCTCAAATGATGTATGTGTTTGGCATGTGAGAAGGAAATACCATTTAGTGAAGAGTTAACACTGTATTGAGGGTAGAGTGTGCTTTTGCAATAGAAGTGTAGGATTTTGGATTTTGTGTGTGAGTTTTGTAATTTGTGTTTAGAGTTTTGAGAAAGTGAGGTGGTCTATCAGGAAATGTGTTTAAACAATTGTGAAAAACTGTAATAGCTGTTCATTTTGGTTGTTTTGAGAAAGCAGCATTGTTGTGAGATCAGCTGAGTGTGACTGAGACGGGATTTATGGGGTTAAGCCAAGGCAAGTTTATTAGTATAGCACAATTCACCACAAGGTAATTCAAAGTGCTTTACATCAATATTAAAAGCGGGAACACACAAACAGTAAATAACAAATAAAATGAAATAAAACAATAAGAAAAGAGGTAAAATAATAAAAAGCTCAAGTTGATAAAAAGTAAGGGCAGTAGAGTACAGCGGGTACATCTCATTCTTACAATGGCAAGAATTACGTTTCTATACGATCAAAACGTACAAAGACCGGGTCAAATACAGTATTACAAAAGTAATCTGTAACAATTAACAAAAAATTAACAAAAACAAATAACAAATTACGCAATTTAAAAACAAAAAAAAAACACTTTTCAATAATTAAAAAAAACGAACAAAAAAACAAAAACAAAACTACAACAAAGTTATGAAATAACACAAAATAGCTGTCGTCAAACACAGATACTCGTATTCTTTTTTGATTCAAAGAAAAAAAAATATGACAATGGTGGTAAAAAGAGAGAGAGAAAAAAAAAGAAAACCCACCTAACTTAACCATTATCATGATATTTCTTCATCAAACTGGCTTATTATTCTTTTAAATGTAATGTTTGATTTGCATTCTTTGGCTTCTGTATCCAGATTGTTCCATAAACTGATACCTTTTACAAAAACACAACGTTCCATTAATTTTGTCCTGAATTTTCTTTTTTTAAAGATCTCTGTTCCTTTTAAGTTATACTTATTTTCTCTTTTTTTTTCTTATTTTCTTTTTTCTCTTTTTTCTTTTTCTTTTCTTTTTCTCTTTGTAACCATATTTGCCTGATTATGCACTAAATGGAGTTGACAAACTGTGTTTCCCTTATGTAACAGTACATTTTAAGGACAATTGTCAGATTTTAGCCCAGTTAGGGAATTTTTAACAAATATTTACATATATTTGGACTTTCCTTTGGTTAGTATTAGGTAGAATTAACAATCCTCTTCTCATTTGTTTCGAAGCATACTGATGATGATTATGACCAGACGGTTCAGTTTTATCCTCATCAGTTCCTCAGGACGTGTCTTTAGTTTGCATTTGCAAACTGTAATCTGGCTTTTTTAAGGTGGTTTTGGATTTCTGTTCAGTTTGTGTAGACGCTGACTGTGTCTTACTGTGGATGATGATGCTCTAACTGGTTTCAGGCAGCATCGTTACAAACTCTTTCATTGATCTTCCAATTCCAATTGGTCCAATTGGGAATTTATCCCCCAAAACGCACATAATTACATAATGTGTGCAAAAAAAAAAAAGCTCTTGGTCTCCATGACTAGATTACGGAAGAGTATTAGGGCCATGGAAGAGAAAAAATATTTGAGAGGGGAAGATTTTTTTTTATTGTGCACTTCGAGAAAAAAGTCAAAATGTCGAGATTAATGTTGAAATACAATTTCAAGAATAAAGTCGAAATTTCGTAAATAAAGTCAAAATTGCGCCTTTTTTCTCAACATTTCAACTTTATTTTACGAAATTTTGACTTTATTCTTGAAATTGTATTTCAACATTAATCTTGACATTTCGACTTTTTTCTCAAAATTGTACTTCAACATTATTCTCAACATTTCGACTTTTTTCTCAACATTTAGATTTTTTTTCTCAAAGTGCTTAATGAAAAAAAAAACTTTCCTCCTCTAAAATATTATATATTATTTTTCTCCTGCTATTTTTTGGTGATTGTTATATCAATGTCTTCATCAAGAAAAATGATATAGTATGCGTGTAAATATGTAAATATGTATGCATCTTTACGGTCATTTCTTTTTTGAGTGACAGCTACATTACTGATTACGGTCCTTATGGAGCTCAGAGAACATTATTACTATTATTTTGAAATATTTGGATTGTTGTGCCCTTTATTGCTCTAACAGACCATCATAACACCAGCATGGCTACCATGGGATCCATGAATCTGTACAAAACGACAACAAAAAATAAACAAATAAATTTAAATTTTACACACAGAGCTTTACAGTCAGACGTAAAAAAGGAGATTTTAATCTTCTAACCTGCACATAAACCTCTGGTTGCAAGTACATTTTTGTGTGTAGAAAGTTTGTTGACGACACTGTGGTGGAGGATATTTGTGAAAGTCACCCTTCAGCTGTGTTGCTTCATTCCCTCGTGTTGCCATTGTTGTCTTGCAGAGGAAAAAGAGGAAGCAACAATTTATTCTGCAATCAAAACTACGCCTTCTGCAACTGCTGAACCAAGTAAGTTGTGAACTTGATTTAAACATGACGTCTTACTAAAAAAAGCACCAGTCCCTTGTGCAGCGAAGCAGTCCTACAACATGGTGCTGCCGCCCCCGTGCTTCACAGTGGAAATGATGATCTGAGGCCTGCCGGCTAAACCCAAACATGACGATGAACATTACGACCAAACCGTTCAGTTTCCATCCATCAAACCACTTTATATGTGCAGATGTTCGATAAACTCACAAAAGAAACTTATGATAAATTATAGAAATAGAGAGAGTAAATGAAATTAAATTTCTGGGAGTCATAATAGACAACAAACTATCCTGGAAGCCACACATACAGTACATTAAAGCTAAAATATCCAAATAAATTGCAATATTACACAAAGTCAAACACCTTCTTAATCAATCATCACTATACACTTTGTGCGGCTCCTTCATACTTCCATATATAAGCTACTGTGTGGAAGTGTGGGGGAACACATATAAAACAAACACGGATACAATATTTACAGTACAATTCTTATTGCTCTTTTTTGAAGTTTTAATAAAGTGGCCTTTGGAGAATCAACAAACCCACTCTTCATCAAACTGAGAGCACTCAAATTTAAGGATCTGGTCGACTTCAAAACTATACAAATCATGCACAAAGCGAATCAGCATCAGTTGCCACAAGACATCCAGAAGTTGTTTCAAATAAAAGAAAATAAACACAATCTCAGGGGAATGTGTCATTTCAAAAAACAGAATGTACGAACAAACATCAAAACCCATTGTGTATCAGTGGTGGGAGTTAATTTGTGGAACAACTGCAAAGATGAAATGAAATCATGCAAATCACCAAGTAAGTTTAAACAAATCAATACTTAATGGATACAAAATGGAAATGGACACATGAACTGAAAGCCAATGACCAAAGTGCCTTGCTCAGCTGAACCACCTTTTTTTTCTCTTTTATGCTTTTCTTTTGAGTTCTGCGAAATGAAGAAATTGTAAAAACAGAAAAGTTTTTTGAAACTTCATCCTACACCCTTTCAAATAGGAAATATTTATCTACATATAGATTTGTCTCTTTAATTTGCTTTGCTTATGCTTTCTTTTGGTATATACATTTTATGTATTCTGATAATGTTTTGTTTTTGTTTTAACCTGTTTGAATAAAAGAAAATGTTAACTATGATCTGGCTTTTTGAATTTAATTTGTTAAATGTTGGATTTGGAGCGGCTGTTTTCCCTCAGTACGTGATCTCTCAGCTCAAGTTGGAGCAGAATGTGTTTTTACTCAAACTGTTAAAATTAACGCATTAATTAATAACTTGTTAAAGCAAATTCTGTTCAATGCCAGTGTGAATTTATAAATGCACGCAACAGGTTGCAACTGCATTATCCTCCATAACAGTAAAGAATATTCCAGTAAACCCTCAAACACTTATTTTAAATAATTTATCTTTTTTATTTATTATTTGATTTTTCTTGATATTATCTATCTGGAAATATCTACAGCCTGAATCCATAATGCAAAACAACTAAATATTTTATTTTGGTATATGGCAGCAGTAAAATTAAAGCCAAACTTGAAATATGTATTTAAAATTGATATAGACTACCTTGTTACAGCTATCCCTGTCCAGTTTTTGATATTATTATGTTTTGCCTTTGTTTTATTTTGTCCTTTTTTTTGTTTGTTTGTTTGTTTTTTTATTGTTTTCCTTATTATTAATAATTAATTGTTTTCGTCGAATGCTTAGGTCTGAGGGGTGGGTTTGGAAGGGGGTGTAAATATGTGTATAATGTTTGTTTGACATCATTGTCACCGTTTATAATAATAAAGAAAATGTAATATAAATAAAAATATTTGATCACAAAAAAAAAAAAAAATGCACGCATGTTTCAGGAAATATGACCCTCCGTCCTACCTGCAGTTTGGAGAAACAAGAAGGGATGTAGCTGTAATTGACTGGAAAATACGATGTGTGAAGCATCGGTCATGTGACACATTGAAGAGCAGTTTTGAAGCCTCTTTTTCAACATAGACTGTAATGTACAATGAAAATATACTTTTTCCTCGAGCGGCTCACAGCCACGTTGCTCTGGAAACCAAGGGGTAAAAACACATTAAGGCTATAACAAAGTCAGCCTACTACCACCTTAAGAATATATCAAGGTTAAAAGATCTGATGTCTCAGCAGGACCTGGAGACACTAGTCCAGCATTCATCTTTAGTAGCTTGATTGTAACACCATCTTTACAGTCCACCTTAAAAGAGTTAGACAATTCTCCAGTCCTCATTAAAACCTAAAAGAGGACAACATCAGTCCACATCAGTCCAGATCTGAGGTCTTTACACCAGCTGCCTGTCCATCAGAGGACAGACTTGAAAGATCTGATGCTGGTCTATAAAGTTCTGGATGGTCCAGGACCAGAACACATCAGGGACCTCCTGACCCAGTATGAACCTTGACCCCTCAGGTCATCTGGATCTGGTTTTTATCAGTTCCCAGAACCAGAACCAGACATGGAGAAGCTGCATTCAGCGTCTTTGCTTCAAATGTCTGGACTGGTAAACTTGATCATATTTTAACAACTGATTTGATCTGAATTTCATCTATTGTTTTTCTTTCTTTCTTTTTTCTTTAAATTTTAAATCATGCTTTTTTTATTTATGTTTTAATGTCTTTGTACATTAAAACAGTAGATCAATAGATCTGTCTTCATTTTCTCATGTTCTCATCCTGCAGAAGAAAAAGAGGAGGGAACTATTTATTCTAACGTAAAAACTACAGATGCTGCAACAGCTGAGCAGCGTAAGTATGTGTTTCATCTAAACCACATCTCTGACGCTACGTTGATGGTTCAGAAACACAAAGAGGAGGGAAAGCGAAGGATGCTGGAGGTGAAGCAGCGAGGCGGGAAAGAAACAGGAAGTTGTGATAAAATATTGTATGCAGTTCAGGGCCGCCCCGACCAAATTGGGGCCCTAAGCTAAATGTTATTTGGAGCCACCCCACCCGCACCCTCACACCTCTCCCCATAAAAAATATCTAGTTCACAATTAAAATGACAAACTAAACTCGAATATTTACAGGATGAAATAAAATAGGAAATAAAAAGATTTTAATGCACACACTGAATTTCAGGATTTAATAAACTGATATTTCAAACTTTCAACTTTAGTTCCCTTCGACAACAAAAGCATCACTTTCCATTTTCATCAGTATTTCTCTGTAGTCTCCTCAAAACATGACTGTTGTGATTTAAATTCACCAACAGATGGTGACATTTAACTCCTTAAAAATAGTCTAAAACTTCTTAACAACATAAATTGATATATGTTGATATGTTGAATAGACAGCAGCCTTTAGGGGCCTACATATAACAGTATTTGGGTAGATTTGTTTATATTTATGAACAGAATGCAGCTATGTATATATATATATATATATATATACAGTATATACATGTGTGTATATATACAGTATATATATATATATATGTGTATGTATGTATGTATGTATGTATCTATGTGAATATGTATGTGTACAGTATATGTGTGTATGTAGATATATATAGATATAGAGCAGATGGAGTTAATATAATATTATATAATATATATATATATATATATATATATATATATATATATATATATATATATATATATATAATATTATATATTGTTTGTTTTGTTTTCTTATCTTCTCTTTTAATTGTTGTCTTTTACATGTACAAAATAAAAAATCAAATCCAAATTAAATCAAATCGATATAAAACTATAGCCGATATATTATGTTGCCCTATAAATGCCCTATGAATTTTTATTTCTACCCATGGTTTCTAAAAATGTGAGTTAAAAGCAGTATGTGTTTTTGATTAGGTTCGTAGTAAAGAGGAGGTTTAGTCGTCTCAGAGATTTCATGAATGAGGCCTGTTGGGAAGAATCTCCTCACATTTCTTTCTTTGCTGTTACTTCTGTCATTCAGGGAAAAAAGAGGAGGCGATTTATTCGGGAGTGAAGCTTGAAGAATCCACAACTACTGCGGCTGCTGTTCCAAGTAATCTGCTTTACTCAAACATGCATCACGTGTTACTGAGAACTGAACCAACTCAGGGTTTATGAGGAATAATCTTTGATTTTGTAATATCATCCCCAATATTATCAATGAAACCAGTCTGTTATGAGACATCTATCAACTTTGATGTAACAATCATCATTAGATGCTACAAAAACTAACCTAAATATGATGAGATAGGTCAAAGGAAAAACAAGTAATTGCAGTATATCAGACTGAATAATAATAATATAATAATAAACTTTATTTATATAGCACCTTTCTTAACAAAATTACAAAGTGCTTCCCAAGAACAATAAAATACATCAAGATAAAAATACAGTGCATAGTGGATACGAACATAAGACAGCAATAACCAAGTCTAAAATTAATAACAATATTGACACCACAATAAAAGCTTTTCTAAAAAGGAATGTTTATGGTAAAGATTTAAAAGCAGTGGGGGATTTAGCTGACCTGATCTCAGCAGGTAAAATAACTAGGGGCTTGGTTATTTAGGGCCTTGAAAGTCAGCAATAAAATTTTAAAATCAATATGAATCAATGCACTAAAGAAACGGTTGTAACGGACCAAAATATTGATGACTCTCTCACTGGTTCATTTTGTCTTGTTGCAAACAGAAGCTGAAGAAGCCACAAACTCGAGAACTCGTCTGCTGCTGGTCTGTTTGGGGATACCCTGCGTGCTCCTGGTGGCGAGTATCATAGTCTTGATCATCTACTGTGAGTTTCCTTTTAGCACCACATAGTTAACCCCTTCCTGACTAGGCTTACTTTGAAGTTTCCTACTCAAAAAAATGACATATCTAACTGAAAATGAGTATTTTTCAGCATCTGCAGGGTGTGTTTTCTTCTACAACGGTTCTCTGTTAGGTGTTTATTCACAACTCGGAGGCTACATTCAGAAATCATTGGCCCTACTGGCAGCCAATCAGAAGTTTAACCACACCTAACCATAGTTGTGCTGCAATGTTGGACAAATCTGGGTTCACTTCTAGGGTGAGACCCCAGTGATGTGTTGAGGGACCGTCCTCTTACCCATCGAAAGGAACCAGCTGAGGTGGTTGTGGTACTTGGTCAGGATGTCTGGGGTTGTTTCTGTCAGCCTGTTTCAATTTTAGTTTTAGTCTAGTCTTTGGGTCAAGCTATTATTTTAGTTTTTATTAGTTTTAGTCACGTTCATTCTCCTTTTAGTTGTGTCAAGTTTCAGTCGACTAAAAGTCTGAGCATTTTAGCATTTTTAGTCTTATTTTAGTCAGTCAGTCAAATTTCAGACACACAAAAAGTGAAAAAATAGACATCCTCTTTTACCGTACGACTTTTTCTTTAGACTTCCTCTTCCTCTAAAGCTAAATTCACTAACTGTTCATCACATCAATTAATTGGGTTTTTATAAGGTAATTCCAGCATGATCTGATCATGGATGGATGGATGGATGGATGGATGGATGGATGGATGGATGGATGGATGGATGGATGGATGGATGGATGGAAGCAAGGAAGGAAGGAAGGAAGGAAGGAAGGAAGGAAGGAAGGAAGGAAGGAAGGAAGGAAGGAAGGAAGGAAGGAAGGAAGGAAGGAAGGAAGGAAGGAAGGAAGGAAGGAAGGAAGGAAGGAAGGAAGGAAGGAAGGATGGATGGATGGAAAAGATAAAGGATATGTAGATGTGTCTGACTGGTACTGTATCTAACATGGATATACTTTTATTTATTTAAAATCTTGGATCTTTGAATGTTTTGAGCTCTACTATTCTATATCATAGTCTTTGACTGATTGATGTTTCTCCCTTTTGCATCAGTCACCATGGCGATGAACAAACAGGAAGCAGACCTCACAGCAAAAAATGAGCAACTGATTGCGGAAATACGAAACTTCCAAAATCGAACTGAAGAGCTGATCGTCCAAAAGAGAAACCTGGAAAATCAGACGGAGGAACTGAATGTGGAAAAAACGATCTTAGTGAATCGAACAGACCAGCTGATGGTGGAAAAGAGAGTCTTGGAGAATCAGACGGAGCAGCTGATGGTGGAAAAGAGAGTCTTGGAGAATCAGACGGAGCAGCTGAGTCGAGACAGACAAGAGCTCAACAGGACCCTGGGAATCATCTTGACGTTCGACAACTTTCCGGTTAAAGACTTATGCCCTGGCAAGAGTGAGTGCTAAGCTGTTTCATCTCAGCATTTAAGAGATTATTTGTATTAAAAATCCACAGAGATAATAATTAATATGGTACATTATGTGTGAATGTCAGGACTTTCTAGCCCACTAAAGGCCACAAACTGAAAACATGGGCCATACCTCTACTTAAGGTTTTTTTTTTTTTTTTAACTTTTTTTTAACTTTTTTCAATTTTAGCTGATGTGGTTCACTGTAAAGTTGTCATGGATATGAAAACTAGCAATGGAGACCAAAATGTTTTAAAATGTTTATTTCTGCTAAACTTTCACGCTTTAACATGATGGTTGTTTCCTTTTAAATATTTTGCTATTACATTCAACTTTGTTCCCTATGTCGCCTGTTTTCATACATACAGAGTGTCCACCGTGTCGGGATGGCTGGATTCGGTTCCACAACAAGTGCTACCTGTTTTACCATAAAAACACAACTTGGCTGACATGGTACAAAAGCCGAGACTATTGCAAAGACAGATATGCAGATCTGGTTGTTATTGATGATCTGCAAGAACAGGTGAGCCCAAAATAGCTTATTTAAAAAAAATAAATCAATCAATAACCTGTGAATGTTTATATTGAAACATTGTGAGTTTCAGGAGTTTATCAGCAGGAACATCGAGTATTACTATGACATACATCACGGATACTGGTTGCGGTTGAAGAAAACGAACAACAACTGGGTCTGGATAGATGACCACGATGATACTCTTGGGTAAAACACTTTTTTACATTATCCTTTAAACACATTATACATGTATGTGTGGGCGTCCCTATATAGGCATATATATATATATATATATATATATATATATATATACACACACACACATACATACATACATATACACATACTGTATGTGTGGGCTTCCTTCTATATATATATTTTGTGTGTATATATATATATATATATATATATATATATATATATATATATATATATATACATATATACACAAACTGTATGTACTGCTAGTTATGTTTCATGTACAACACTTGCAGTACTGTGAATATTAACAAATGTCAATGTTCTACATTTAAAGGTTCTGGATCCAAAAGGACTTTAAGGAAAATTTTTCATATGGACTGATAATCCCTCGTAGGAATATCACAGAAAACTGGAGCAAAAACGAGTCGAAATTTGAAAACAGATTCATCTGTGAACATGACGCTCTAACAACAGCCAACTAAACGCTGTTGTTCCTCTTCCTCTTCATGTTGGATGAACAACTAACCTTTGTGCATGTTTCCGTTTCTTCAGCAACAAAAATACCAACATCAATCTGCAAATAAATGCTCTCAAATGTTGTGTTTTACGTGTGTGGTGGTCTTGAGTGTCATTAAAAGGTGCCTTTAAATAAAATGTATAATTATTATTGTATTATGAAATAATTTATCTATTGGTTATATTTCCCTTTTAAAGCAAATCTAAAATCGTTTTGAAAACTTCCATTTTTTCAGATGTGCTTAAGTGTGAAATCTAAGAACAATTACGGTTAAAATAATATTTGATGAGTCAACCTGTCTGTTATTAGATGGTAAGGAGTGGAAATGTTTGTTCAGGACCAAAAACAATGAAGTGAAACAGTTTTGCTTTAGTACATGTTGGCATCAAGACATGTATTTGATGCATACCTGTCAAGTTTTGGATATAAAAATAAGGGAAATTTTCCGTCACCCGCTGTCCCACCAGCCCAACAAAGGTCCAGTTTTACATTTTAAGACAGATTTACAAGAAATCCAAAATAAGTAGCTGTCAACCACTTACAAACTAGAATTATGTGCTCAGAATCTGAGAGGCCGACCTTTGTTGACACTGAAATGCTGTGGACATTCCTATTTATGTAATTCCTATAATAAAGTCTAAATGAAAACACAAGTGAATTAAGGTACATTTATTTATTTTAAATATTTTTAGTTTATATACACATTGTTTGTCTTCAAGTGAAACATTTACATTTTCTATTAAGATTTATATTATAAAACGGGACATTTACGGGAAAATGGTGGGAAAGCGGGGTAAAATACAGTAGTTTCCCGGCCAGAATGGGAGACTTGACAGGTATGATTTGATGTCAACCTCAGGAGGAATGGCGTTACGTCAGAATAAACTATGGTTTTAAACCTCCAACAATGTCTTAGTGTCAACTGACTAAGGCCAGGCTGGTTAAACTTTGTATGTGTACAGTCACACTGTTATAGGTTACTTCTAATCAGCAGGGCCTGGGGCACTTGTCAATTGATTTGATTTGATTTGAGACATTATTTGTCTCCAAATATCAAGATATTTTGATGCAAAACATTCCATGTTTTGTTAAAAAGCTGAAAACGAAGATGACTTTTCACGTTCTAGCACAACAATGACCCAAAGATCCCATCAAAATCAACCAAGACATTCAGACAAAAAAGTCTAAAGTTTAGATGCATGAAGTTGCCAGAGACTTATTTGCAGAGACTTGATGCTGTAAGAAATGTTTCTGCTCGTTGGGAAATTGCATTAAGGTTCAATCCATCTTCTTCCGCTTATCCGGAGACTTCCTTCACCCCAGACACCTCCTCCAGCTCTTCTGAGGGGAGTCCGAGGCGTTCCCAGGCCAGCCGAGAGACATAGTCTCTCCAGCGTGTCCTGGGTCTTCCCCGGGGTCTCCTCCCGGTGGGACATGCCTGGAACACCTCCCTAGGGAGGAGGGACATGCCTGGAACACCTCCCTAGGGAGGCGTCCAGGAGGATCAGATACAGATGCCCAAGCCACCTCAGCTGACTCCTCTCAATGTGAAGGAGCAGCGGCTCGACTCCGAGCTCTTCCCGAGTGACTGAGCTTGTCACCCTATCTCTAAGGGAGCGTCCAGCCACCCTGACAAGGAATCTCGTCCGCTTGTATCCGCAATCTTGTCCTTTCTGTCATTACCCAAAGTTTGTGACCATAGGTGAGGGTAGGGGCGTAGATTGACCAGTAAATCGAGAGCTTCGCCTTTCGTCTCAGCTCCTTTTTCACAGCGATGTCAATCTCACGCTCCATTTTTCCCTTGCTCGTGAACAAGACCCCGAGATATTTAAAATCTTCGACTTGAGGCAGGACTTCTCCACCCACCCGGAGAAGGCACGCCACCTTTTTCAGGTGTAGAACCATGGCCTTGGTTTTTCAAGGTGCTGATTCTCATCGCAGCCGCTACGTACTTGGTTTCAAACCACCCCAGCACATGCTGAAGGTCCCGGCCCCATGAAGCCAACAGGAGAACATCATCTGCAAAAAGCAGAGAATAGATCCTGTGGTTCCCCAACTGGATCCTCTCCGGCCTCTCCATAAAAATGATGAGCAGAACAGAACAAACCTGCAATTTAATATTTTTAAGCACGACTTAAATCATGGGTGAGGTCATCTGAACGAGACTGGAATAAAGAGTTAGACTTGTATGAATTTCAAGGTTTATTTTATTTAATAGTCGCAGAGTCAGTAACAGGAAAAGGCTTTATTGTTGAAACTGTTCTTCTTCTATGTGAAAATCTCAGAAACAAACAGCAAATACAAATCTAAAGCTACTCCAATATAATTGGTTAATGCAGGCATATACAACTCCTGTCAAATTAAATAAATACAACAGTAATATACCTGAGAATTGTTTCAAATCCAATGAGGTTCAGGGAACATATTGTTTTTAATTTTGTTGAATGTGACAGAATTCAAAACTTCTGGAGGGAAGTAATTAATAAAACCATGCTTATCCTGTTCTGTATGAATATGTTGTTATTGCTGCATCTATATCCAGCAGATCTCAATTTGAAACCCAGAGAACGTAAATTTATTGATTTTGCTGTATTGCAAGCAAAAAGGATTATTGCTCTTTACTGAAAGAAAACGGATGCACCTACAATCACTGCTTGGATCAAGGTTATGGCACAATGTATGTCAATGGAGAGAATAACATATACATTAAAAAACGTACGAGGATGTATGAGGAAATCTGGAAACCGTTTAATCAATTCATTATAAAAAAGGAGATAAATGGGGTGCTTCTACGGGAGGAAAATGCAGGGCAGGATACCTATATATCAAAGAAATGGTGAAACTCGTAAGGAGGGGCTCGGAGGGCGACAGCAAAAGTGTAACTTTTGTTTATATCTTTAATTTGCTAGAGCTACCATTGGACTGTACTTACAATACTATCATATGCTACTTTGTACAAATTTTGGACCTTATAAGAAGAGGGATGCAAAGAGAGAAGGGATGTGGGTTGTGATGGGGGGGTTAAGACTGTTAAGTCAAAAGTTGTTGTGAAATGTCCTTTATAATAATATCCTGTGTGTGAATAAAAAATCAATAAAGATTTTGTTAAAAAAAAAGAAACTGTTCTTCTCTATGAAGTGTTTACTTGAGTAAAAATATCCACATCACTAATACACAATAAATGCGTTAAAATTTGACGTCATACTATTAAAATTAACGTTCTCTCTCTCTCATCTCTCAAGCAGACAATGTAAAACCACATTATTGACACATTACAAAGGCTGGCTGAAGATGAAGAGGGTTCGGCTGCTGGACGGCCGATCACTGGTGCCCTGGGGGATCCACGTGCACTTTCCTCCTCCAGCTATGGAAACTCTTACTGTCCATTCACACCAAAAGTGTCACGGGCGTCATAGGCGTCCGGCTGACATTCATTGTCTATGAAGCCTGGCTGCGAGAGGCGTCCAGAGCGTCAATTTGAAGTCGAGAGGATCTCAACTTTATGCAAATGAGCAGCGGTGACACCGAAGCAGCATCCAATCACAGCCCGGGATTCCCAAAGCAAGAAGCTTCAATGCACGTTTTACTTTCATGTACACACAAACGTACACTCATTCACATTCATGCATGAACATAGCTGTTCACTAACAAACTTATTTTATTAGGAATTAATATATTTGCTGATTTGACAGCTGTTTTTACCTCAACTAAATGTTTTTACCAGAGCTCTGCTCATGGGAAACACCTAACTGATCGTTGAGGAGCTGTATGGTCTGAACTATTTAATTTTGCTACACCGATCCAACGCAAAATAATTAAAACAGTGATTATTAACAGCGGCGCGATGCAAGCATCCTGAGCAACCACAGGCGATTTTGACCTTTTCGGTGTGAATCCCCAGTTAAACGTACATAAGTTATTTATGCAACATGAAGAGGAAGTGTGCAAGATAATTGCGTTGACTAGTCGGACCTGATCAGAGCTTCACGTTCACAGATGAATCTGTTCTTAAAGCCAGGCTCGTTTTTGCTCCAGTTTTCTGTGACGTTCTTCCCAAAGATCATCAATGCATATGAATTTGAATCAGGAAAGGTGCCTTGGATCCAGAACCTTCAAATGCAGAACATGAATATGAGTAAATTCACCCTTCTTCTCGTAGCTTATTAAACTACACTATTAGTAAAAAAAACTCTTACCCAAGAGTATCTTTGCGTCCATCAATCCAGGTCCAGTTGTCGTCTTTTCTACGTAACCCCAGCCAGTATCCGTGATATTCGCTGTGGTAAAACTCGATGTGTCTGCTGATAAACTCCTGAAAATCGGAACGTTGCATCGTAAACCTTCACATGTTATTTTGGGAGGTTCAGTCTGTGTTTTTGGGTGTCTCACCTGTTCTTGCAGATCATCGATAACAACCAGATCTGCAGCTCTGTTTTTGCAAAACTCTCGGCTTTCGTACCATGTCTTCATCCTCCACCTGACAAACAGGTAGCACTTGTTCTGGTACAAGGTCCAGCCTCTCACACACGGCTGACACTCTGTATTCATGACAAACAGCAGAGACAGGGAACCAGGTTAAATGCTGCGAGATGCAACAACTACGCTCAAAGTATTCAAAAATCAACCAAACGGATGGAACAACATGGACATGAGATGAATACGCTGAGAACCGGAGTATTCTGCTCTTATTTTCATGGAAAACTCTATTCCTGGTAACAGAGACGCGTCAAAGGTCAAGAACCCATGAAAGCAGCCTGGAACCCTCGCTACTGGAAACCTGCCTAATGATGGCTGATGCTTGGTGTCGTGGAAAAAAAGTATCAAATGCTCTTTAATGTGTTCTTTCCAAATAGGTGAATAACTGGACTGGAACTGAGTGTCTAAGTTAAAAAGAATAAGACTTGAGAGATGATCCAGATTTCATAATGATTTGCATAAATAATCCTTAATAATGATTTAAGCCACGAAGGATGATTCATTCTTACGATTAGACAAAAACATCTTCAGCATCTTTTGAGAAGTTGGGCCAAGGCTAAATTCAGCTGATCTCAGAAGTTTTGGTTTAATCAAGTGAACAAGGCTAAACTCTCCATCACACCTGGCTTTTTCCTTTCCCTTAAAACCCATTCTCAAACATTGCAGCCTTTTCTCTGGATAAGCTTTTCTTTGTTTTGCTCTGCAACTTTTCCAATTTAAAAAAAAAGCCGACAGCCATCAACCAACGTGCTGTATTTTGTTGCATCTTTGTTGAGTTATTGTCTTGCAGCAGTTTTATAATCCTTCCACTGTTTGACCTGAGGTAGCAACACGAAGACCATCGTGCTACACGCCCTTTTGTTTAGGTTGACTTTACCCACAATGCCCTGCATTGTACCGTATTTTGCGGACCACAAGGTGCACCGGGTTATAAGGCGCATAATAAAACATATATAAAGTGAAACAAAGCTGAACTTTATTAAACTCGTTCACAATAACTCCGAATATCGTTCAGTATTGTTCGCAATTTTAAATCATTCGTCTTCCACAAATCCAGAAATAGAAAGTGGAGGAGGTAAGCGTCGTACTACGTCTTGTTCTCTGATTGGTTCATCGTTGCCAGTGATAGCGGACACTTGAAGTCAGTCTGAGGTTGGAACAACGTTTTATTCCAACATTTGATCATAATTAGATTATGATACACATTTGAACATTGGGTTTACTCTAAAAACCTGACGTTGATGTCTAATTACAGTAAGGTAACACTGAATAGATGTTGGATGATGGTTGGTTGCAGCGCTACATAATTAGTTATCTAACATTGTCTGATGTTACAACCCGTACCCAACCAAGGACCGACTTTAATGTGTCTGAAAGGTTCGAGCATCGATCAAGCGGAGCGGCTTCGTCGCTACCAAAGTCAAAAAAACATTTTGACAGATTTCTGAGATAAGTGTTCCACATAAAACTGGTTTGAGCTCAGTAAGCACAACAAAATTCCTACATAAGGCGCTCTGCTGATTTTTGACAAAAATTACGTATTTTAAGTCCCTTATAGTGCGGAAATGACGGTAGTTTACTTCCTAAATTTGGTCCACTTGAAGCGGAACGATATCTATGTATTTATAGGCGGACCAGATTCCACTTGTCTGATCTGCATCAGAGTTCGATTGTCCAGAGAAAACAAGCTCTAGTCCATTTAAAGCGGACCAAACAGCTGGTGTGAACGCACGCTTAGATGGAAAGTTCCGATTTAAAGAAAGAAAAAAAAGCTTTTGTGCACTCTGTTATGTGAAGCTTACTAGATGTGAAATGTAGTCTTTGTGTCACATTTTCACCACCATTTCAACTTTGTCAAACTCCTGTTTTTAGTCTGTCGCCTTCAGTGAGGAACAAATTACTGGCATTCACATAGTCATCTTTCGAAACTTTATAACCAAAATAATCTCTTAAATGCTGAGATGAAACAGCTTAGCACTCACTCTTGCGAGGGCAGAAGTCTTGAACTGGAAATTTCTTGAACGTCAAGATGATTCCCAGTGTCCTGTTGAGCTCTTCTCTGTCTCGTCTCAGCTGCTCTGTTCGATTCACTAAAATCGTTTTTTCCACATTCAGTTCCTCCGTCCGATTTTCCAGGTTTCTCTTTTGGACGATCAGCTCTTCAGTTTGATTTTCTAAGTTTCTTATTTCTGCAATCAGTTGCTCATTTTTTGCTGTGAGGTCTGCTTCCTGTTTGTTCATCGCCATGGTGACTGATGCAAAAGAGAGAAACATCAATCAGTCAAAGACTGTGATAATGAATAGTAGAGCTCAAAACACTCAAAGATCCAAGATTTTCAAAAGTATATCCATGTCAGATACAGTACCAGTCAGACACATCTACATATCCTTTATCTTTCCCATGTATCTATCCATCCATCCATTATCAGGTCAATTATTATTATTCCGGGTCTTGTTCCTCAGATTCTGGGTCTTGATTCTCAGATTCTGTGTCTTGATTCGCAGATTCCGGGTCTTGTTCCTCAGATTCTGGGTCTTGTTCCTCAGATTTTGGGTCTTGATTCGCAGATTCCGGGTCTTGTTCCTCAGATTCCGGGTCTTGTTCCGCAGATTCCGGGTCTTGTTCCGCAGATTCCGGGTCTTGTTCCGCAGATTCCGGGTCTTTATTCGCCGATTCTGGGTCTTGATTCGCAGATTCCGGGTCTTGTTCCTCAGATTTTGGGTCTTGAGTCGCAGATTCCGGGTCTCGATTCTCAGATTCTGCTTCATTTCTCAATGAGTTGAAGCCGTACATGCCCACCAGCTGACAGAGAATAGGCCCCGTAAACCACTTGAAAACAGGTAAAAATGTCATTTTATTTTACTTTTTAAAGGAGCATGAGGCAGGATTGAGGCAGGATTTATGAAAAGAAAATTGGTATACGTTTTAAGTTTTCTAGTAATAATGTCAGATGAAGCGTTCCAAACCCAAAAGAATGAGCCCTCTAGTGTATCTCTCCTTTGCCTTGAACAGGCTGTGTGCTGCAAAATGTGCTGCAATTCCGGGCCGGAATTTCCCGCGCTGTCCTGCAGATGTGACGTCACATGACGCTGCATGTGCGTTCTCCCCGTTCTCCCGTGCCGGCTTCGCTGTTGGCTGCAGTACCCCCAACGACCGTCGTGGTGAAGGGTGGCGCTAGAGAGTCTCATTTCTTAAAAGGAGCCTCATGCTCCTTTAAGCTGTTATATTGACAGATGGCATTAAAAGAAGCATGACGTCTTGTAAGTTCTGATCCAGAGCATGAAACAGACGCATGATGACATAACCAACTAATTTGTCTGTCAACTAATTTCAACAACAATTTTTGTCGTCGTCAATTATACATTGCAACTCTAAAACTAATAAAGGGATTGAGAAAAATAGCTGTTCATCGACTGACCACTAGTTATTTCCACCTTTGCATATTAACATTCTGCTTTATCCATAGCTAGATTTGACATCCATGACAACTGTACTGAACAGATTTTTTTTTGCAGCATAACACCAGGTAAAACCTTGTAAAGCTCCAGTGTATTGTGTTGAAACTCACAGTAGATGATGATGACGATGCTCGCCACCAGGAAAACACCCAGTATCCCCAAACAGACCAGCAGCAGAACAGTCCTGGAGCTTGTGGCTTCATAAACGTCTGTTTGGAACAAGAAAAGTAAACTGAGTGACTAATCACTGCTGCGGTCAGGTATTGTGGAAGACCTTTCACTTTCTGTGGTAATGCCAGTTTCTTCAATGAAATGACAAACTCGACAAGTGTGACGGAAACCATGTTTTGTTTTTTTGATATAATCAAAAATAATCAAACTTCTACCAACCATGTCTAGTTTTCATTGCCTGTGTAAACTCTAAAAACTACACTGTTGGCAGAAAGCAATGGTTGTTACATTTGAAGCAGCACAAAAGATCCATCAGTCCATCCATCTGTCCATTAACCTCTTATCTTTGTTCAGGTTGCAGGGGCAGCAGCCTAACCCTCTCTCTCACCAGCTACAGTACCTCCTTTAGCTCTTGGAATATGGAGACATTCCCAAGCAATTCCTCCACCATGTCCTAGGTTTACCCTGGGGCCTCCTCCCAGTTGCCCAAAACACCTTCCTAGGGAGGGTGCACCCAAATCAGGTGCAAAACCAACTCAGAAGGCTCTTTTCGATGTCAAGGAGTAGCAAGTCTCTCCCTTGAAGTGGAACTTCTGCCCTTCTTCCAGGTATTGTATGAGGCAGCACCTCAGCCAAAGCCTGGAAACAGCATTCACCCTTTTCCAACTGAGAACTATGGTCTCAGATTTGGAGGTGCTGGTTCTCATCCCTGCTGCTTCACACTTAGCTTCGAAACACACCACAGAGAGCTGACGATCATGGCTTGATGAAGCCAACAGGCCCACAAGCCTTAGTTTGTTGCATGTTTTAATAAAGTGAACATCTTACCTGGTACAGTAGTCACAGGAGTTGCAGAGTCCTTACCTTTCACTTCAGAATAAACTGGCAGGTCCTCGTTTCCCTCTGTGCAACAAATAATGACAAAAAGAGAAACTGTTGGAAGAAATTTAAACTAATAGATTCAGAGGGAGTCTTTAAATCGTCAGTGACGGTATCCACCAAGAACAATAACCAATACCTTTAACCATTTACTGGGTAATAAACCACATTTGGTTACTTTCATAGACATACTGTCAAAGGCTGGAATCAAAACGTCTGGATGGACTTCCTGTTCTTTGTTCTTGAAGACATTTCACCCCCCATCTAGAAGACATCATCAGTTCTTCAAGACAACACTTCAAACCAGCGGATATCAAAACTGGATATTCAGTCCACTGCAGTGAGGAGAATATCATCCTTTACATCTATTGCCCCTTTTCCACCAAACCGGTTCCAGGGCTGGTTCTGGTTCTGGGCCAGTGCTGAGTATGGAACCGGGCTTTCTGTTTCCACGGACAAAAAACTGACTCCGGGCCAGAAAGACCAGTTCCAAGGTAGCAGCAACTCTTTGCTGGGCTAGAGGAAAGAACCGCTTACGTAAGCGGAGGGGGCAGAGTTATTAAGAACAACGGCAATAGCAAGACTGGGAGATGGTGACATTTTCAAATAAGCGAGGAATTAATATGCATGCAGTAAAGCAGCAGTGGTCTGTGGAGGAGACAACCTGTCTTATAGAGATGTGGTCCACGGAGGAGCTACGTGGACCAAGTCCTATTAGAGCAAATACCTTGTTGTTGCTCCAATTTTCGCGTCAATGCAAACGCAGCAACGTAACTTGCGTTTACAGTGATGTAATGACGTGGCTCCCCTTAGCACTTGAGCTGTGGAAAAGCAAACCGGTTCTCAGCTGGTTAGCAAGTTGAACGAGTTGTGAACCAGCACCAGTACTGGCCCAGAACCAGCCCTGGAACTGGTTTGGTGAAAAGGGGGTATTAGAGACTGAACAACTCCACAAATGCCTTGACCAAAACAGGAGAACAGCTCATCAGGGACAGATTCAGTGGTCTACTTGCGTCTGAAGATAAGGGACACTCTTTTGAGCACAATAATGTCCACAGTTTGGATAGAGAATACAGTTGGTTGGGAAGAGGAGTAAAAGAAGCCGTCTATGTCAAACTGGAAAACCAACATTGAACAGAGGAGGTGTTGCAGCCGTGAACCTCCTACTCAGATGGGTTCAGAACCATTCGCACCTTGATTCATGGGACAGAACCCATGTAAACCGCTGACACCGGACAAAAGACAAAAACAACCCACAGAAGCGACGGTGGGGTCCTTTGTTTTCATTTAACAGTTCTAAACGCTCCATCAGTCAATGTGGACTGATGCATCCCTCTGGATGGAAGGTGAAGACGTCTTCAGGAGACAAGGAAGGCCTGTTCAGTTTCACTGATTCAAGCCTCTGAGGGTCCATGACCTGGTTAATGGAGCGTTTACGTCACCATTC
The DNA here is from genome assembly GCF_033807715.1 of Cololabis saira. Taxonomy (NCBI): domain Eukaryota; kingdom Metazoa; phylum Chordata; class Actinopteri; order Beloniformes; family Belonidae; genus Cololabis; species Cololabis saira. The sequence continues at coordinate 36,782,899 of NC_084589.1, read as the reverse complement.
AGTAGACATACATACCTCACTTCCAAAGAAGTTGGAACATTGTGTAAAACTGACTTAAAAACAGAATACAAAGATTTCCAACTGCTTTTCAACCCCTATTCAGTTGCATTGCATGCATTACAAAAGATAAGATTTAGAATGTTCATTCAGATAAACCTTTTTTTGGCAAGTTTTCACCCATTTTGAACATAAAAGGCTGGGATAGGGACATGGAAAAGGGTCCGCACAGGTTTTAGTCGTTTTCAGGGATGTCACTGCTTATTTCAGCAAGACATTGCCAGGCCAAAAAAAAAAAGAAGAAGATGTTGCACTTACTCGGTTCGGTTGTCAAAGGCCGCTCTGCGTTTACCCCTGAACAAATTCTTGCCTCCTCCTTTTCATCTAAATTATAGGAAACAACAATTTGAGGAAACAAAAGCACACAGCTTAAGCGTCTGGGCATATTAACATTGTAGCCCAAGTTCAGTCTCTAGCATGTGAACAGAATCGGATCTTTCTGTAGGGGGAATGTGACGGGGGACGCTTTGGTGTACCGTTTGCTTTCAGGCAGGGCGAGGTGTATAGAGCGAGGTGTATAGCGGGGTTTGAGCAGCTAAGGGCCAGCCGATGGAGGAATCCCACAGTATTTCCATTTTTGTGGCAGAACATAGTCATTTGTGTCATGATGCGAATAAAAGGAAACCTGACTGGAAACCAGCTCTGTATGTGGTTTGATGCTGATTCACAAAAACTGCCTTTCAGATATTTAATATTTCATAAAAAATGCCTTCTTTTCATATTCGCATTAATACAAGAACCCATGTTAAGGTTGCCTTTTTAATACCATGCTCAACGTTTATGGAGCCGCCTGCCAGGGGACTGGAGCAGCAACTCAAGACATAATTTTTTTTTTTTTTTTTATTCTTCTATTCTTCTACTTTCAATTAATATAATGATAAAAAATAAAAACAAATTACGCAATTTAAAAAAACAACACTTTCCAATAAACGTAATTTGAAAAAAACTAAACAAAAACAAAAAAAACAAAAAAAAACTAAACTAAAACAAAGTTATAAAATAACACAAAATAACTTTTGTCAAACACAGATAGTCGTATTCTTTTTTTATTCAAAGAAAAAAAAATATGACAATGGTGCTCAAAAGAGAGAGACAAAAAAAGAAAACCCACCTAACTTAACAATTATCATGATATTTCTTCATCAAACTGGCTTATTATTCTTTTAAATGTAATGTTTGATTTGCATTCTTTGGCTTCTGTATCCAGATTGTTCCATAAACTGATACCTTTTACAGAAACACAACGTTTCATTAATTTTGTCCTGAATTTTTTTTTTTTTTTTTAAAGATCTCTGTTCCTTTTAAGTTATACTTATTTTCTCTTTTTTCAATTTTTTTCTGTATATTGATATTGAAAAATTTTCTTATGAGTTTTTCACATAATTTGCAGAATTCTGTGGTCCACTAATTCAAGAAATCTCAACAGTTTTAACTGAAGGAATAATGGATTTGAAGGATGACTATATTGTTTTCTACTAATTATTCTGACAGCTTTTTTGTACATCCGTTAAAAAGCAGAAGGTTTAGAGGTGTCCTGTACTACACTTTACACTCAAGTATTTTGGGGGTCATGGAAAGGAAGCAGGATGTATCTCCTTTCATAAGTTTCACCATCTATAATAGATACGTAAATACATTTGAAACACGACGACGACCATGGTCAAATCATGAATTCAGTGTTTGTGTTTTTTAATAAGACGTCATCTTTCAGTGATGTTCGTAACTTACTTGGTTTAGTCACAGGATGTGTAGTTTTGATTGCAGAATAAATTGTTGCTTCCTCTTTTTCCTCTGTTTCCTCCACCTGACCAGGGGCGGGGCCTGAAGGGAGCTTCAGGGAACCTGAAGGAAATGAAGCAACGTTGTAAGGAAGGATGGGCCAAGACTCTTGAAGCGTGATGTGAGAGACTGAACGACTCCTGGTCCAGTGGACGGATGCGGTGAGAGAGGCAGGTTTCTCGACAGGCTTCTCCAGCAATCATGTTTTGAATGAATTAATTTATTTCAGACAATTACCACAAAGGTGATTGGTAAAACGTATTTACAAAAGAACAATCCCAAACAACATAAACATTTTCACCAGTATTAGCTCATCACCGCAATATATATTCATATATAAACTTGTGCATAATAGAAAAATAATATAAACAAAATTTACAATTGAATACACTTGTAACCTTCAGATATGACATTGTTTGATTAATGTAAATTGTCTGAAAATGAGTATGATGAAGCAAAACTTATTTATTCATACCCCTTCTTCCTCTAATTGATTAATTCCTTGATATTCCTATGTGATTTTGTGCTTGTGATGTTCTCTCAGATGTAAGTTACTTTGGATAAAAGCGTCTGCTAAATGACAGTAGTAGTAATTGCCCTTATAGTAATTTTCCTGTTTGATTTCTATGTTTATATCCAAAATTCATAAAAAATAAATAAATATATAAATTAGACATATACATATATAACCAACATTTTTTCCATCCTCAGTCAGTTATAAACTTGAACATGAGGCAGAGAAACTCTAATATACTGTAAAAGTTGACTTTTGTGTGATTACATAGATAGATATACTTTATTTATCCCAAGCTGGGAAATTGTAGAAAAGAAGAAGAAGACGCTGCAGTGACTTACTTTTTGCAGGTCTATTTCTGAAGACCACGGTGGAGTAATTGATGTCTTCCTCCATCCTTGAATATCGTACGCTGGTGTTGTTGCCTCAGAGCAGAGGATGAGAGCCAATTTCAGCAGACTGACGTTAAAAACCTGTGATATTAAAAAAAATGAAATAAACCTGAAGCTGACTTCCTTGGAGAACAATCAGGTTCCTCTTTCTCTAATAGTTATCAGCATCGCTGGTCAGTGCTTCTAATACACATGTTCATTCATTGGTCTGTCTCTTCTGGGAAGTATTTCTGTTTCAAATCAAATCAAATCAAATCAAACTTTATTTGTAAAGCACCTTTCATACAAAAAATGTAACACAAAGTGCTTTCCATAAAACATAAACATAAAATGTATTAAAAGCATGCATCAGCACCTCCGTACTAGCCTGAGAGAGAAACGGGCGGACTCTGGCTATGTTCTTAAGATGGTAAAAACCAATCTTTGTTATGTTTTTAATATGTGGAATAAAAGTGAGCTCAGAGTCAAAAATCACGCCCAGATTTTTAACTGATTTTGAGGGTTTAAAATCCTGTAACTTTGGTAAAAGTTTCTCTCTCTGGCCTTCAGGACCGATGAGTAAAACCTCTGTTTTGCCCTGGTTGAGCTGTAGGAAGTTTGCTGCCATCCATGACTTGATGTCTAAAATACAGTTAAAAAGGGCATCAATTGGCCCAGTGTCATCAGGAGACACGGCGATGTACAGTTGCGTATCGTCAGCGTAACTATGGAAGCTGATGCCGTGTCTCCTGATGACGTCCCCAAGGGGCAGCATGTACAGATTAAAAAGAGTTGGACCTAAAATTGACCCTTGGGGAACCCCACACCTTATCTTTTAGATTCCTGAGGAACATGTATCCATACTTACGTAGAAACTACGATCAGTGAGGTAGGACTTGAACCATTTAAGAACAGTACCAGAGAGGCCGACCAGGTGCTTCAGTCTGTTTAATAAAATGTGATGGTCTACTGTATCGAAGGCGGCGGTTAGATCCAGCAGAACCAAGACTGTGAGTTTTTGGTTATCTAAATTACACCTGATGTCATTTAAAATCTTTAAAAGTGCTGTCTCTGTACTGTGGTTCATCCTAAAACCGGACTGATGAGCCTCTAAAATGTGTGTTGAGTTTAAAAATTCATTCACTTGATTAAAAACAAGTTTTTCTAAAATTTTACTTAAAAACGGTAAGTTGGATACAGGCCGGTAGTTATTTAAAACATTGAGGTCCAACCCACTCTTCTTCAGAAGGGGCTTCACCACCGCCGTTTTAAAGGCGGTGGGGAAGACACCCGTCTGAAGAGAGCAGTTGACCAAATACAAAAGCTGTTCCTCAAAGAATCCATAGAGTGTTTTAAAAAACGGTGTGGGAATGGGGTCTAAAAGGCAGGTTGTGGGCTTTACCTTGGAGAAAACTCTACAAAGTGTCCCCGCATCAACCAAGGCAAAACTCTCCAGTGTTTCCTCAGGTAAAAGCATTGATCCAGGTGTGTTAAGAGTTAAAATCTGTTGAGATAAAAGACTGGATCTAATGTCATCAATTTTACCCCTGAAGTGGTCTGCAAAATCCTCACAGTAATGGTCTGTTGCTGTTTTATGGGATCTGTCAGGGTTTCCATTTGTTAAAAAATCTATTGTGGAGAATAGGAATTTGGAATTGTTTTTGTTATTTAAAATTAAGTTTTTGAAATGTGAAGTTCTTGCTTTTTTAATAGTATTATTGTAGTTTTTAAGGAGTTGGCATAAAATTTCATAGTGTATGGTTAATTTTGATTTCCTCCATCTCCTTTCAGCACTTCTGCAGTTTCTTTTTAGTTTCTTTATTTCCTCAGTTCTCCATGGGGGTGTAGGTTTTCTGCTAATTCTTTTGGTTAAAATCGGAGCCACTGAGTCCAGCGTTGTTTTGAGTATTTTGTTAAAATTGTCACCGATAAAATCACAGGGTGCTGGTAAAATCTCTGCAGGAGTGTTCTGTAAAATCTGGATAAAATTTGCAGCCACTTCAGGAGTTAGGTTACGTTTCCTCACCGTTCTCACCGGGGCCTCCCGCTGGTTAAAACTGGTGATGTTAAAAAACACGCAGAAATGGTCAGACACAGCCAGGTCCACAACAGAGCACGCACCCAGGGACAGGCCGTAGGTTATGACCAGGTCCAGGGTGCGCCCTCTGCTGTGGGTCGGCTGTGTGACATGTTGCTTAAAATCTAGACAGTTTAAAGGGATTGTGACATGAAAAACTAATTTTTCTTGATTTTTTGTGTTTTGTTGGGTGTCTTGACATCAATTACACGCAAAAAACAACAAACTTTTAACATTCAGTGTATTGTGTGCTTTCTGGGATTTTCCGCATAACTATGCAAAAACGGCGCATGTGGTTTGGTGGCGGATCGTTACGTAACGGCCTGCTAAATCACCGCCCCCTCCACCCAGCTCCCTGCCTCCTTTCCTCTCCAGTGCACCATAAAGGCTGATTTATGGTTCCGCGTTACACCGACGCAGAGCCTACGGCGTAGGGTTATGCGGCGACGCGCACCATACGCTGAACCCACGGCGTAGGCTCTGCGTCGATTTAACGCGGAACCATAAATGAGGCTTAACACGGAGCTGTTTAGAGCCTCTTTTGTTCTAATCACCGGAGGAAAACTGCTAAGAAGACCCGCGGCCACTGACTGGACTTAAGATAAGGGGACAGTGCTGCTTGCATGCCTTTATTTTTATGATTGTTTGCTGTGGTTCGCCCTGCTGCTTTTCCGTGCATGCTTCGCCTGTCGCTCCCGTATGGGGGTATTATTGTTCCAATATTATTTGTGTGTGCGTATCTCAATCTGTGTGTGCGTAAAAAGATTTGTGTGTCTGTATTCAGATCTGTGTGTGCGTAAAAATATCTGTGTGTCTGTATTCAGATTTGTGTGTGCGTAAAAAAAGATTCGTGTGTCCGTATTCACATTTGTGTGTGTGTAAAAAGATTTGTGTGTCTGTATTAAGATCTGTGTGTGCGTAAAAATATGTGTGTCTGTATTCAGATTTGTGTGTGCGTAAAAAAAGATTTGTGTGTCCGTATTCACATTTGTGTGTGTGTAAAAAGATTCGTGTGTCTGTATTCAGATTTATGTGTGCGCAAAAATCAGCCGGTAGCTCTCGATTGGCTGTCTTTGCACACGTGGATTTTGACACACTTCTGCCGCGGCAAATCTGTAAAAAGATCTGTGTGTAAAACGATTTGTCCGTAACTTTGCTTTGCCCTGAGCTGGGACTCACAGGCTCACGCCAGGCTACAGTAGCAATACAGCCTTCACCACTAGTCGGCGCGTAGCATTCAGTCAGTACGTTTACCTGCAGCAGTTCCATCGGGGTTTTGAACATATTATTAGACATCGTTTGGACTTTTATACTGCATGCAAACACCTGAACCCCATCTACTTCGGACCTATGTCGGACACTTAGTAATCGGGTTGCATATGGAGTAAGATAACTTCCAAAAAGATGTGTCCATGTTATAACTATTCGTATTCATAATGATAAACATTTGTATGTAAATAAAAAAGTTGTACTCAAAATGCTGCTGTCACGCACATGAGTCTGATAAATTATTAGGGTAAGAGTAAGAAATTAGGTAAGAAATTGACCTTTTACGTCTCATTTATTCATTCACACACGCACTAATATATTTGGGAAACAGTTAGGCACCAAATATAATATATTTAATTTTCTCAGATGGCAAAAATAAGAACTTTATTGATCCCACATACTGTAGGAGTAATTCATGTCATATTAGAGAACAAGGTAGTGCCGAAAAACAATATATAGCCTATCCCCCCTCACAAAAATAAGAAAAATATATTTTCTCATCAACAAAGCATATTTTACATAAACATATAAAAAAAATTTCAAGTAACAAAATAACATATTTGAACAATTCTTCAATTTTTTCAGTTCTTTTATTGTCTGAAAAATGGTTCAAATGTGTTATTTTGTTATTTGAAAAAATTTAAATTTGTTTTGTTGATGAGAAAATATGTTTCTCTATTCTTATTTTTGTGAGGGAGGATAGATTATTGTTTTTTTTTTCAGCACTACTGTAAGAGACATACAGAGGATCACGGTGTTTATTTGTGTGTGTGCGTGTGAGGGGGGCGTTTCCCACGGGAGTAGGCGTGTGTGCGTGCGTAAAGGTGCGCTCTCACCAGGTGCTTGAGATGAGATGAGAGAGAGTCAGGGTTGGCAGCCGTAATTTTTGTTGACCGCTTTTGTCATTCTTATTCACTCATTCATCACCCTTTTTGTTATCAGTTAAATTCACTGGTTTCTATTCCTATCATATACCATTTTGTTGCGCTGTGATAGCCTGATGTTTTAAAACAATAAATGCACGCAAAAGGCATCCTGGATCTCAGCTCATGTGTCACCATAACTAGCGCGTCATACAAATCTGAATAAGGATCCAACCTCACACTCTCCGGCGGCTAAGGAAAATGTTTGTAGCCGCAACATTTTGTCAACAAAAAAGGCGTTTAATGAAAATCATCAAGCCGCACTAGAAAGAACTAAGTCACCACGCACCGACTAGCCCGAGAACGAAGGAACCACAGCTAAGTGTCACACCACGCCATCCACTCACCTGGGAACAGGTAGGACTGAACCTGTAAATGTTTGTGGATTAAGGAATCCGCCTCGATTGGAATGCATCATGAAGACGATGTATTAAACGGATGTTGCTGGCTGGATTGGCGCATTGAGGGTGGCGCAGATTTCTCCGTGCTTTATTGGATTCTGATGTCGGGACTTTGTGGCATAAATAAGTGGCGGCTGATGCTGTCTGAAGGCTTATTGCATGTTGAAATGTTTGGATCAATTTGCTCTGTCAATGAGTCAAATGCAATGTCTATGGATGAACTTTGAATGCGTTGATCTTCAATGAAATGTGATTGTTTTGCTTCGTACAAAATACAATCTAAAGGAAATGAGTCAAATAAACGCTGTTGTTGAATGTTCAAACATGGAAAAGGAAAAAAGGCAAGTCAAAGTGACGGCCAAAGCTCTGGAAAATAAAATTGAACGGTTGCAACATGAGCGCAAAAGTGCAGTTAACAAAGTAAAGGCACTTATTCCGCAAATAAAAGCGCAAATGAAATCGAAGGGATACGCAAATGAAATTCCCTCACAACTGCACAATTTGAATGCACTGTGTAAAACGGCCACTGATTTACACAATGAATTAATGCCACTGCTTCCTGATGATGAAGAGAAAAACCAAAACGAGTGGTTTTCCAGCATTATGGATTACAGTGATGCGTTCAAGGAACAAGTGGAAAAATGGATAAATGAAAATTTGCATAAATCACCACTTCAGACAAATACTTCTGAGCAACCACCAAAGGAAATTAAACATGTGGAACAAGTAACTGTTGGAAAGGGAGAAGATGTGTCTGTTGCTCATCCTCCAGTACCTGTTCCCACTAAAGATCCTCAGGATGAACTACAGCCCTGTGACAGTGTCTCAAACGCAACCAAGAGATCATGCTCACATTATTCCTCATCCTTAGCCTCACGTTCTTCTGCTCGTTTAAAAACAGAAGCAAACCTTGCACTTTTGATAGCAAAACAAAAGACATTAAAGGAAAAGCATGCATTGGATGAAGAGGAGTTAAAATTACGTAAAAGAAGGGAACAGCTTTTACTGGAAAATACGATCGCTGAGGAAATGGCAAAACTAAGTGTTATGAAATCAAAAGGCAGCGTTGGCAGTAAATCAAGGTCAAAGGTTTCAGATGGGATGAACTCATATTGTGAAAAGACGTGTTCAAAACAACTAGATGTCAACGCCACAGAATTTGTTCCATCAATGCCAGTTAAACCAAAATCCAAAGCAATTGAATCCACATGGACAGATGTGAAGCCAAAGGTCACCCACTTACCTGATAAAGGACATCTCCCAGGTCCATCTTACATGCTCCAACGTTATTTAATGGCTCCTGGAGATCCAGTGACCAATGTTACACAAACTGACTCATCACAAAATGACAGTGTGCTAGACATAATGCGAAAACAAAACGAAATTACAACACTCTTAATACAACAACAATGCCTCTCAGCACTCCCAAAAAGGGAAATTCCCATTTTCGATGGCAATCCACTAAAATATCACTCTTTTATTAAAGCTTTTGAAAATGGAGTTGAGCAAAACACCCACAACAACTGTGACAGACTCTACTTCCTTGAACAGTACACCAAAGGGCATGCAAAGGAGCTGGTGAGGAGCTGCCAGCACATTGAGTCGGACAGAGGATATCTGAGGGCCAAGGTTCTATTGAAAGAGCATTATGGTAATGAGCAGAAGGTGGCAGCAGCATACATGGAGAGAGCTCTGGTATGGCCCACTATCAAAACGGAGGATGTGAAGGCCCTGCAGGAGTACAGCCTCTTTCTACGTGGATGTTGCAATGCCATGGAGGATGTGCAGTATTTAAATGATCTGGACACACCCACAAACATGGTGGAAATCATCAGAAAACTGCCTTACAAACTCCGTGACCGCTGGAGGTGTCACGCATGTGACCTACAGGAAAGGTACAATAGGAGAGCACGGTTTGTGGACATTGTCAACTTTGTCGAAAAACAAGTAAAAATCTTGACAGACCCTGTGTTTGGAAACATTCAGGACACTGTTGTATCAACCAAACAAATCCAACACAAACCTCATCCTCGCTCAAGCGTCAGGGGAACCAGCTTCGCAACCACAGTAAATCATGTGGAGAAAACAGCTCAATCTGTAAATAAAACCATGGACACAAAACCTTCAGCCAAAAAGATCTGTCCCTGCTGCACTGGAGGACACACATTGGATGTGTGTGCGCGGTTGGAAAAAATGGCACACAAAGACAAAATTGACTTCCTGAAGGAGAATGGTGCTTGTTTTCGCTGCCTGTGCATAGGGCACATCAGCAAGAATTGCCAAAGGAAGATTTCCTGCTCAAAGTGTGGCCAAAGACACCCGACTGTGCTCCATAAGGATAGTGTGGCAACTGCAGAACCGGCTGAGAGAAGCGTCCAGGTTACAGTGGACGGTACTTTGGTTTCCAGTGGGCTTACAGGGGCTGGTGAGATGGACTGCAAGCTTCCTATTGTGCCAATCCAAGTGAAAGCAAAGAAGGGCAATAAAATCATTTTTACCTATGCCTTTTTGGACCAGGGAAGCACTGCCGTTTTCTGCACTGAGAGTCTGAAGCAGAAGCTTAATTTGTCTGGAAAGAGAGCCAACATTCTTCTCAGGACCATGGGGCAGGAGAGAGTGGTCAGTAGTTACATCGTGCCAGAGTTGGAGGTAGCAGCACTTGAAGATGACCATTTCATCGAGTTGCCAAAAGCGTACACTCAGTTATCAATGCCGGTACACAAAGCAAACATACCCACAAATAAGGATCTGAGAAGGTGGCCATATTTAAAACACATCTCCTTACCACAGATCGAGGCTGGAATTGAGTTGCTGATAGGAACAAATGTCCCACGAGCCATGGAACCGTTGCAAGTCATCCGCAGTGAGCATAATGGACCTTACGCTATAAGGACAGCACTGGGCTGGACGATAAATGGACCGCTAACAGGAAATAGTGGAGAGGCCAATTATTGTGAGCAGACAGTGAATGTGAATCGTGTATCCATTGTAAATTTGGATGAACTGTGGCAACAGCAATTTAAGATGGATTTTCCAGAATCTGCTGTGGAGGAACAAGTGGGTCCGTCCAGAGAAGACCTGAGGTTCATGGACATGGTCACAAAGTCAGCTAAGCACATCAATGGTCATTACCAAGTCGCCCTGCCTTTGAAAAGGTCAACTGTCAGCATGCCAAATAACAGGAAAGTAGTGGAGCAGCGTCAAAGCCATCTGAAGAGGAGGCTCCAGAAGGATCCAGTGTTGTACATGGAGTACATCACCTTTATTAATGATCTGCTGGACAAAGGCTACGCTGAAAGAGTTCCTGATGCAGAGCTGGAAAGAAGTGATGGCAGGGTCTGGTACATACCGCACCATGGGGTTTACCACCCAACAAAGAGAAAACTCAGAGTTGTGTTTGATTGTGGTGCCAGTTACAAAGGACAATCTCTGAATGAAGAGTTGTTACAAGGGCCCGATCTAACCAGCTCACTAATTGGGGTTGTGACCAGGTTCAGGAGGGAACCTGTGGTCATCATGGCTGATATAGAAGCTATGTTTCATCAAGTGCATGTGCCCCCAGATGATGCTGACCTGCTGCGATTCCTCTGGTGGCCACAAGGAGACTTTACCCAGGAACTACATGAATATAGGATGAAGGTACATCTTTTCGGAGCTACATCCTCCCCTAGCTGTGCCAATTTTGCCCTCCGTAAATGTGCAGAGGACTTTGGTCATGAGCATAAGAAGGAGACAGTGGACAAGCTGCAGCACTGCTTTTATGTGGATGATTGTTTGGTGGCTGTGGCCACAGAAGAGGAAGCACAGACCCTCTGTCATGAGCTCATGTCTCTGTGCGCTAAAGGGGGATTCTGTTTGACTAAATGGTACAGTAACAGAACTGAAGTGCTCAATGCCATTCCAGAGTCCCGCAGAGCTAAAAGTGTGAAGCAGTTGGACCTGGACCAGGAGCTTGTGCCCATGGAAAGAGTGCTGGGTGTAGAGTGGTGTATCAAGTCGGACACCTTCAAGTTCAAAATTGTATGGCAGGATAGACCACTCAACCGCAGGGGCATCCTTTCTACTGTGAGTTCTATTTATGACCCTCTTGGCATGTTAAGTCCCCTTGTTTTGACGGCAAAAAGGATCTTGAGGGATTTGTGCAGAAGAGGAATTGGCTGGGATGATCCCATACCAGAAACTGTCTCCAAAGAGTGGCGTAAGTGGGTGCAAGGGCTCCACCTGCTGGGCAACTTTGAACTGCCCAGATGTTTAAAACCTCTGGAGTTCAGAGACGTTATTACCGCACAACTACACCATTTCTGTGACGCTTCTGAGGAAGGTTATGGTACAGTCACTTATTTGCTGTTACAGAATGATGACCTCCAAATGCACAGTGCTTTCATCATGGGAAAGTCTCGTGTCGCCCCACTGAAGACAGTTACAATTCCAAGAATGGAACTGATCGCTGCAACAATGGCCAGTCGTATGGATTTCCTATGGAAGAAAGAGCTCCAAATGAGTCTTCAGGAATCTGTGTTTTGGACTGATAGTGCTTCTGTGTTGAAATATATTAACAATGAAAGCTCCAGATTTAAGGTGTTTGTTGCCAATCGTGTGTCAGAGATACTGAAATCATCTCACCCTGCTCAGTGGAGGTACGTGGATACAGCAATAAATCCAGCAGACGCAGCGTCCCGAGGGGTAACAGTGGAGGCATTTCTGCAAGACAGACTCTGGCTAATGGGTCCTCTGTTTCTTTGCCAACCTGAAACAGAGTGGCCTATGAAACCTGAGCCTATGAGATATCTCTCCCAGGAAGACCCAGAGGTGAAGAAAAGTGTTACTGTTAACGCTGTACAAACTGGAGAGGATCCCACTACTCACCTGATCCATCATTACTCCTCATGGATCCGATTAAAGAAAGCTGTGGGATGGTGGTTGAAACTAAAGGAATGGTTGTGGTCTTGTATCAACAAGAAGAAAAAGACAGCCAATCCGAGTGAAGAGAGCATTACGCAACAGAGAATGAAGGAGCAGAAAAGGTGCATCTTTAAAACCACAACTGTTCTGGGTGCTCTTACAGTGGAGGACATTGACAAGGCTGAGTTGGCCATAATTAAGTTTTGTCAGAGAAGAAAATTTATGGAGGAGTTCTCGTGTCTGGAAAAGGAACAAAATATCAAGAAAAGCAGTCGCCTGTACAAGTTGTGTCCAAGGCTGAAGGATGGAATCTTGCGTGTTGGAGGACGGCTCAGTAAAGCAGCACTGCCTTTGGAGTCTAAACATCCCATCATTCTGTCAAAAGACCTTCATATTTCTACCCTGCTACTGAGAAATGTTCATCAAGAGGTAGGACACAGCGGCCGCAACCACATGTTGTCCAAGCTCAGAGAGAAATACTGGATGACAGGAGTGAGCACTGCAATTAGGAGAGTTCTGTCGAAGTGCACCATCTGCAGAAGACTTAATGCCGCTCCAGTTTACCAGCAGATGGCAGACTTGCCCATAGATCGACTCAAACCTGATGAACCTCCATTTACCTGTGTGGGCGTTGACTATTTTGGACCCATCGAGGTGAGGAGCAGGAGGAGTACAGTGAAGAGGTATGGTGTCCTTTTTACCTGTCTCGCACTTAGAGCCATTCACATCGAGGTGGCATCTTCGTTGGATACTGACTCCTTTATAAATGCGCTGAGGCGGTTTATATCCAGAAGAGGACAGGTCCGTGAGCTGCGTTCTGACAATGGGACGAATTTTGTGGGAGCAGAACGTGAGCTGAAAACAGCAATAGCACAGTGGAACCAGGCACAAGTGCATGATGTGTTACTCCAAAAGGGCATCAAGTGGACATTCAACCCCCCTGCTGGATCACACCATGGAGGAGTGTGGGAAAGGCTGATCAGGTCGGTGAGGAAAGTTCTGAACTCCACCCTCAAGGTGCAACGCCTGGATGAGGAGGGGCTCCACACAGTTCTCTGTGAAGTAGAAGCCATTATCAACAGCAGGCCCATCACCAAGGCCTCCACAGATCCCAACGACCTGGAAGCACTAACACCAAACCATCTGTTACTGCTTAAAACCCAAGCTTCATTACCACCTGGAGAGTTCCAAGCAGCGGATATGTACGTACAGAGAAGATGGAGACAAGTCCAGTACATATCTGATCTGTTCTGGAAGCGCTGGATAAAGGAGTACCTGCCTCTGCTACAGGAACGACAGAGATGGACTGGAGTCCAGAGGAACCTGGTTGCAGGAGATCTAGTTTTGCTTATGGACAGTACTGCACCTCGTAATTCCTGGATGATGGGACGTGTCTTGCAAACTTTTCCGGATCGCAAGGGATTTGTACGTCAAATTCGGATCAAGACAAGGACCAGTTGCTTGGACAGACCCATATCCAAGGTGTGTTTGTTGCTGGAGAAGGAGGAGGCAGCATGAGGACGTTGCTGACCTCTACAAGGATTTTGTGTTTTCCAGACTGAGCCGGACTCGGCCTTATCGGTCATGGATGACCAGAAGAAGGAATACTTTTGGACTTGAACAATTTTTTGGACACATTTTTGCATTTGATGACATTGATATGATGATTTATTATGTCTCTTATTGTATTTGGAAATGTGAATTATTATGTGGGACCTAATAATTAGGGGCTGGTGTGTAAGAGACATACAGAGGATCACGGTGTTTATTTGTGTGTGTGCGTGTGAGGGGGGCGTTTCCCACGGGAGTAGGCGTGTGTGCGTGCGTAAAGGTGCGCTCTCACCAGGTGCTTGAGATGAGATGAGAGAGAGTCAGGGTTGGCAGCCGTAATTTTTGTTGACCGCTTTTGTCATTCTTATTCACTCATTCATCACCCTTTTTGTTATCAGTTAAATTCACTGGTTTCTATTCCTATCATATACCATTTTGTTGCGCTGTGATAGCCTGATGTTTTAAAACAATAAATGCACGCAAAAGGCATCCTGGATCTCAGCTCATGTGTCACCATAACTAGCGCGTCATACAAATCTGAATAAGGATCCAACCTCACACTCTCCGGCGGCTAAGGAAAATGTTTGTAGCCGCAACAACTACCTTGTTCTTTATAGCTGATATAAAATGAATTACTCCTATGTGGGATCAATAAAGTTCTTATTTTTGCCCTCTGAGAAAATTAAATATATTATATTTGGTGCCTAACTGTTTCCCAAATATATTAGTGCGTGTGTGAATGAATAAATGAGACGTAAAAGGTCAATTTCTTACCTAATTTCTTACTCTTAACCTAATAATTTGTCAGACTCATGTGCGTGACAGGAGAATTTTGAGTACAACGTTTTTATTTACATACAAATGTTTATCATTACGAATACGAATAGTTATAACATGAACACATCTTTTTGTATAACTATTCACTATTCATAACTATTCGTATTCGTAATGATAAACATTTGTATGTAAATAAAAACGTTGTACTCAAAATTCTCCTGTCACGCACATGAGTCTGACAAATTATTAGGTTAAGAGTAAGAAATTAGGTAAGAAATTGACCTTTTACGTCTCATTTATTCATTCACACACGCACTAATATATTTGGGAAACAGTTAGGCACCAAATATAATATATTTAATTTTCTCAGAAGGCAAAAATAAGAACTTTATTGATCCCACATAGGAGTAATTCATTTTATATCAGCTATAAAGAACAAGGTAGTGCTGAAAAAAAAAACAATAATCTATCCTCCCTCACAAAAATAAGAATAGAGAAACATATTTTCTCATCAACAAAACAAATTTAAATTTTTTCAAATAACAAAATAACACATTTGAACCATTTTTCAGACAATAAAAGAACTGAAAAAATTGAAGAATTGTTCAAATATGTTATTTTGTTACTTGAAATTTTTTTTATATGTTTATGTAAAATATGCTTTGTTGATGAGAAAATATATTTTTCTTATTTTTGTGAGGGGGGATAGGCTATATATTGTTTTTCGGCACTACCTTGTTCTCTAATATGACATGAATTACTCCTACAGTATGTGGGATCAATAAAGTTCTTATTTTTGCCATCTGAGAAAATTAAATATATTATATTTGGTGCCTAACTGTTTCCCAAATATATTAGTGCGTGTGTGAATGAATAAATGAGACGTAAAAGGTCAATTTCTTACCTAATTTCTTACTCTTACCTTAATAATTTATCAGACTCATGTGCGTGACAGCAGCATTTTGAGTACAACTTTTTTATTTACATACAAATGTTTATCATTATGAATACGAATAGTTATAACATGGACACATCTTTTTGGAAGTTATCTTACTCCATATGCAACCCGATTACTAAGTGTCCGACATAGGTCCGAAGTAGATGGGGTTCAGGTGTTTGCATGCAGTATAAAAGTCCAAACGATGTCTAATAATATGTTCAAAACCCCGATGGAACTGCTGCAGGTAAACGTACTGACTGAATGCTACGCGCCGACTAGTGGTGAAGGCTGTATTGCTACTGTAGCCTGGCGTGAGCCTGTGAGTCCCAGCTCAGGGCAAAGCAAAGTTACGGACAAATCGTTTTACACACAGATCTTTTTACAGATTTGCCGCGGCAGAAGTGTGTCAAAATCCACGTGTGCAAAGACAGCCAATCGAGAGCTACCGGCTGATTTTTGCGCACACATAAATCTGAATACAGACACACGAATCTTTTTACACACACACAAATGTGAATACGGACACACAAATCTTTTTTTACGCACACACAAATCTGAATACAGACACACATATTTTTACGCACACACAGATCTTAATACAGACACACAAATCTTTTTACACACACACAAATGTGAATACGGACACACGAATCTTTTTTTACGCACACACAAATCTGAATACAGACACACAGATATTTTTACGCACACACAGATCTGAATACAGACACACAAATCTTTTTACGCACACACAGATTGAGATACGCACACACATAATATTGGAACAATAATACCCCCATACTCCCGGCTTAACTCTCCGACGCCGCTGTGAGCGGTGAGTTTCTGAACACAAACAATGTTAAATAACAATGTTAAATATCCTACACCTACACCATCCCTTTGCTGATCTAGCTTCAGCACAGAGGCCCTGATCTCCGTCCTCAGAGCCACCTCCTCCAGCGTTGTGGCTCTTCCTCAGGCCTCCTCCCACTTGGACATGTTGGCATCTGAACCATCTGAACTCTCCTCTTGATTTGGAGGATCAGCAGAGCCCAGTTTGGGAGGGCAGGGATAGAGGTAGACCAGTAAACACAGACTCTGGTGGAGTCCACCTCCCATCTGCAATGGATCCGTCTGTATTGGGACTGAATGGCTCAGAGCAATGGGCCCAGTACTCCTATACGGTTGAGGTGTTGTGGTTATGGTAGTAAAATAGGTTAGGGTTGGGCTTTGTCACCTGTCTGATGCTGGGCTTTGAATCATGAGTGTGAATCTTTGTTTTTGTTGATGTTTGTTTGTGTTTAGGTATTTGGTTTGGTTTGGAAGCAGATGAGAATCAGACCATGGTCATCACCAAGCTCTCTCTGGGTCAGGGATCAGATCCTGCCCCAAGTGGAGGAGTTATCTCTGGGTCTTGTTCACAAGTGAGGGAAGAATGGAGTCGGAGGTTGATAGGCCGACTGGAGCGGCGTCCGCACCGATCGGTTGTGGTGAAGGAGCTGAGCTGGCGAAGCTCTCGATTTACCAGTCGGTCTACGTTCCTACACTCACCTATGGTCACGAACAGAGGCGCCGCAGCGGGGGCAGGCAACCCAGGCAATTGCCTAGGGGCCCCGATCTGAAGGGACGGATGATGTCAACAACAAAATAATGGAACTGCTTTAGACGCTGCAACAACAACCCATCAGAAACCCCCCTCACAGGGCCCTTTCCCAGTTGTCCCTGGCTAGTTGCTAGTAGGGGGGCCTCAGCAGACGGCTGATATCGCTCCATATCAGTGACACAACTTGAAACCCCCATAGACACTGCAATGACAGTCAAGAATCTCCCTAATGGGGCCCCCTTACTAGCCGGCATCGACGTTCGGCAAAATAGTGATTCACAATTTGAAAAAAATGAAGCGAACATATCCCTCTGGACACACGAAAAGAAAAAAACAAGAAAAAGATGAAAAAAAGAAGGTGACGGTGGTAAGTGGGAATGTGGAAGCTCTGCATGTTACATTATAAAAAACTATTGCTGCTAGCTAGCCTCCACTTTATCCCAAACTCCCAGTCATCCACCAAGTTTACTGAACATTAAAGTCTGTTTAAAGTGAATTCAGCCATTAAAAGGTCTAGCATAAAAAAATGATGTGGTAATGGTGAGAAAAATGTGGATTAAACTCAGATTTGTCCATAAAACATTTGTGTCTTGAACTCTATCATCAATAAACTGGTGCAGTGTTGCTCATCCATCCATCCATTATCTATTCCCGCTACAGTATATCCTTTGCAGGGTCACGGGCAGTACTCGAGATGAGGGGGGATGGCATCCCCCCTGTATAACTGCCATCCCCCCTTTCCATCCCTTATGTCATTTCATCAATTAATGTGGTATAACTGCTATTTCAACATTTAGAGTCATCACCAGAAAAATAAGACCAGACATTTTCACTTGAAACAAGTAGGAAAATCTGCCAGTGGGAGAAGATTTATCTTCTCATTACAAGCAAAAAAATCTTGTTCCACTTGCAGATTTTTCTACTTATTTTAAGTGAAAATCTACTTGAAACAGGGGAAAATTGTTTTTTTTTCCAGTGATGAGTCTTGTTTTGAGTGTAATGAGATTTTTTTTTACTAAAATGAGACATTTTAACTGGAAATAAGACAAATATTTTTGTTAAGATTTTGAGTTTTTGCAGTTATCCATTTTACTTATCCTGTGAAGGACAGAGTCATATTGATAAGTTCAGAAAACTGTTTTTTATTTTTGTGTTTTGATGTATTTGATGTAAGCCCAGTGGATATTTAAAGCTTACAGAAGGCTGCATTTAACTGCTGCTATGTCATTCCTGCAGTATTTCTGCAGGTGTTTTGGTCAGCGCTATTATTATTAATATATTATATTATTTGTAATCAGCACAAATTATCTGTCCCCATATGATAAAATCCACCATCCCCCCTGATTTTTTTTTTACAACTCGAGTACTGGTTACGGGGGTCTGCTGAAGGCGATCCCAGCTAATTTCAGGTGAGAGGCAGGTCCACCCTGGACAGGTCGCCAGTCCATCGCAGGCATTGCTGCTCATTCATAATAAAACAGTCTTTTACTCATGTTAACTAATTTTTACGCAATGTTTTGAGTTTTTATCTCCAGAAAAAAAAATATAAAGTCCTGCAATTTATTAAACATACCTGGTGAACAACTTTTGTAATCTTTACAAAGTTCCATCCTGTTTTTTAGTCTGACGATATTCGTTTCCTGTTTGTTTGTCTAAAAGCATAATAAAGTCACCTGATCGCAGACGCTCAGGTGAAACCTCCGGTGCTGCTAATCATCGGGCCTTGATGACCTGATCATCAGCAGGGTGCAGTTTCCGGTGTGTGTTAACACAATGCTGAGAGGGAAAGACGTCAGCAAAGGCCTTAGTGAAGCATGTATTGCTGCACATAGTTCTGGAAACAGTTATAAGAGCATTTCTCAATAACGTTCAGCAGTGAAAAAGTTTGTAGGGTAACAATAATGCTATAAACCCTTAGACCAGGATGAGCCGGGGAGCAAATCAAGCTAAGCACGGACAAAGAGTTTTCCACAGCTCTGTTTTTAATCAAAAAACACAACACCAACAAAAGGAGGAGCACTAGTGGTAGCTCAAACCTGACACCATTATAAACATTCTGTCACGTAGCATTGTAGATAGGACCCAAATGCAGGAGAGCGGGAGGCAGGAGTTCCAAAAATGGTGATTTATTAAATGAACCAAAAGCGCTGCTGAGCAGGCCTTACACATCAATATTTACAAACTAGGAAAAAGAAATCAATAATTTTTTTCCGAGCATAACACATTTGCTATTATATTTATGAAATCTCGTCTACTTTGTTTACAATGGTACATTTATTATTTAGTGATTATTATTGTTCTTTTGGTTCGTTTTCTGGAGTTTAGTTTTGATTTGCCTGTTAGTTTATGATTTGTGTAATCATGTGTTATACTTTTGATGGGTAGATGGGCTTTTTTTTTAAACATTTTTTGTAATCTTTTATTTCGAAGATAAGCACGAAAATAAATACATAAATAAAACCTGCAGAACAATGAATCAATAACATTAAAAAAAACAATGCCTCCCTCCCCTTAAGTCCACTTGGTACAGCCCAGCATGAAACACCCCCTAGGGCAGGCATGTCAAACATACGGCCCGCGGGCCGGACCCGGCCCGTTGGATGATTTAATCTGGCCCGGCATACATTTCTGAGTATTTCAAAAAGAAGAAGCGAGTCTCTAGCTTCTTTCTATCAAAAGTTGTGATTTAAAAAAAAAAAAACAAATGCTCCCTCGGGCAGTAAATGTGTAAAAGCGCTCATGTCCAGCATGCGGCACTTACACAAGTTAGTCACAGGATGTAAACATTTGCAACGTGATGTGTCCAAGTAAAAATAAACCGTCAATCTTGCTTCACCATTCACTACTACTAAACAAGTTATCGGTCAACACACCCTTCCAAAAATTGCACTGTCAAAAAAAAGAAAAGTGGACACGGAATGCAGAGTTTTCCAGGAAAAGTGGACTGAGAAGTATTTATTCACAGAAGTGAATGCAAAACCAGTGTGCTTGGTATTTGATCAGCAAGTTGCAGTGTTCAAAGAGTTTAATATTCAGCGCCATGTTCTACCTGCACAATGCATTCTGGGGGCGATGACGTAGAACGGTGGCTCTGGGAAGATAAGCCGCGTTAGTTTAACTGCGACAGGTATCTAAAACATAGATGAGCAGCACTCTCCCGGCCGTGGAGGCTGACGAGGGAGCCCATAAGATGTATCGGTTCAGGCAAACTGGATCAAAGTTCCCGTGTGCTGTGATGCACGGGAGATCTGCAAAAATGATCAAAGTCGTGCTATCTTACCAGTGCATTAGGCTATGGCGTAGCATACGCCGTCTACGGCGTAGCCGTGGCTCTAGAGCCTGCAGCGCTCCGCCATCCGCTCTCCACTCTCGCCGGGATGGATACGCCGGTGGGCAGGACGCACGTTTGGGTGGGCATAGCCCACCCCTGCCGCCCCCCTAAAACCGGCTTTGGGGCTGGGTCCACCGTTTGATGACAGACCAGAGGCTGAGGGGACTGGCCCGGGAGTTTGACGAAACGGCGCAGACTTCGCGTCAAATAGGCAAGAACATCTTTATTTAATTTAATGACGCCAGATCTGGCTGGAGTTTTTATCTGCTAGTTGAAACGTGTGGTCTGTTAGTCTATCTGAGTTTTATGGTGTTTTTATAGTTCATGCTTTATGGTGCTGTACTTTTTTTTTTAATTTTTTTTACTTTTTTGTAGGTGCGGCGTCACCTTAATGTTTTTAGCTGCATTTTCATCTGTGTTTCTGTTGCGCCGTCACCTGTTTAGCTGTGTTTTCATCTGTTTCTGGGTGTCAAAACAGTGGACGGGGGCTAGCAGGTGCCACCGTCTGACGTCACTACCCAGAATGCATTGCGGTGTAAACAACAATGGCAACCTACGAGTTAAATTATATTTTCAAATTTTATAAAAACGAAGACATCCAAAACGTTTTTTATATCACATTGTTATAATTGATACCAACATTTATCTTTTAAGACCTACATGTCTTAATAGCCAGGGTTCCTTTTAAAGCTCTCTTTATCAGTAAGCATGCTCTTTTTTTATTCTTTGTTGGCTATAGTAGCCCTGTGCTGTTTCCCTCTGCTCTGTCCTGCTGTAGCTGCAGCGGTTTTGTCTCTCCTCCTGCGCTCTGAGGATGCACTGCACAGCTTATTGCTGACCATCACGGCCATCCAAGTTAAACATCCGCTCCGTTTTCACTCTGTCTTCCATGCCATTGTTTTGTTTCTGGTTGCAGCTCTCCACGCAGCATCAGACTGAAGCCCCACCGCAATTGTTGTGTTGTTTCTTTGTTTGTTGGTTTATTTCTTTGTTTGTTTTTGGTTAATTACTCATTTGCTTTCCGGTTCCTCCTTGGGGCAGCTGTTTAAAGCATTTTTCTTTCTGTTCATTTATTCTTTTTTTTTAGTCGCATCTGGTTATGTTTATTTTTTGGTTACATTTCTGATTTTGTTATTTAGCTATGGGTTGCCACCCATAGCTGAGTTACTATTTAAGTATTTATATTTACCTTAAAACAATTAATTTGTATTCTTTATCTTGGCGTGCATGTGGGTGTGAATGTTGTGTGAGTGTTTTAGAATAGGCCATTTTAAATATTTGTATAACCCAACACTCGAGTGTCGCTTCACCTAATTTTGTTTTTTTCCCCTGGACAGGAGCTGGGTAGTGCGTGGCTCCCTGGTGGTGGTCCCCATCTCACATCCCTTAAGTTTGCTGTGGCACGTGGTGGTTTGGTTTGTAGTATTGTTGCGTGTTTTAAGTTTCTTTACTCTGTCCGCCTCCCTGAGTTTGGCCCAGTTCCCCCTTTCTTTTGTTTATTTCCCCCTTAACTTACTGTGGTTATAGCAGACACTCGGATTGCAGAGAACATGTTAATTTTAGTAAACCATTGTTAAATAAACGTAAGTTATATATTTTTGGAAGTCCGTCTCATGTCCTCTTTTAACCTTGGTGTAACGAATCTGTGTGACCTCGTAGTAGACCCAGTACCGAGTCGAGTTTATTTCCTGGCGTGCAATTCCCCAGGTGGCGTTGTTGGACAACTTCCCCGTCTGCACTACGCCTCGCCACAAATGCTTAATCACCGTCGGTATGACACTTCTCAGTGACAATGACATTCATGCTGGCCACCATACCACACTGACGTGCAGTGGTTAAGCAGAGGTGCAGTACTCAAGCGCTTCTTTGAGCTACGAGGGGAAATTGGACAGTTCATGGAAAAGAAGGGACGCCTAGTAAAGGAACTTAAATGCAAGGAATGGGTGCAGGATCTTGTGTTTATGGTTGATATTAGACAACACTTGAATACACTTAACACTACATTGCAGGGCCGTAACAGAGTTGTCACTCAATATTACAACAGCATAAGTGCGGTCAAGACGAAACTGTCACTGTGGGAGACGCAGCCATCTTTTTTTTTTTTAATATATAATATAATATCTTTTTATTTCACAATAATTTTCACAATTCACATTTTCACATTCACGATTTCTATTCTATCCACATTCCTAACCTCTCCATAATTACCCTAGGGGAAAAAAAACAACAAAACAAAACAAAAAAAATCATACATTAGGGGAGAACAAAATTAAATAAATATAAAAAAATAAGAAATAAAAAAAATAATGGCAGCAACAGCGATATCAAACTATATATATATATATATATATATATATATATATATATATATATATATATATCCATACATACATACATACATACATACATACATACATACATACATACATACATACATACATACATACATACATACATACATACATACATATACTGTAAGGCACAAGTTCGAAAATAGAGATACTCATTGGTCCCCATTGGAAAAATTATCCAGTTTTGAAAATAATGGAAACCAAAATTCTTGAAAAATATGACCACGGTTGTATTTTTCCAAAGTTAATTTGTCCAATGGTAAAAAAACTGAATCATCTTTCCAAAGTAAAAGTATGCATTTCTTAGCGAAGTAGGCTATGTGATCATAATTAATATCCCTTTTTTTTTCCGGTCTAACTGAAGATCCAGTGTATCATTTAATAAATACAAATTGGAGCTTAACTCAAAATTCATTTCTAAAACTGATTGTGTGAAGGAATTAATTGATTTCCAGAAACTTATTAAAAGATCACATTCCCAAAACATATGCACAAATGTTCCATCGATTCTTTTGCATCTTGGACATTTTGAAGAGATATCCTTTGAAATTTTGTGCATTTTAATTGGAGTTAAATACAGTTTGTAAATACATTTAAAATTAGCCTCTTTAATTTTATTACTAGTAAATGGAAAATGTATTTTTTCACATATATTTAACCAAGTATTTTCCTTCAAAGACCATCCCCACTTCCTTCTCCCATATCTTCACTAAAGTTTGGAAAGATGACAAACCTCCTTGTGATAAAATATTATAAAACTCACTGATCTTTCCTTATGAGGTTATAAATATGTCCTCTATTTCAGATAATCCAAGTCTGATTTTATTTGCTTTGATAAGTGATGTTTTCTGATTTTAAGTCAATGAATGATTTTAATTGCATGTTCGAATTTAATAAATCCTTAAACTGTTTTAAACCAGAGTTTGCCCATTCGCCTATGTTGATATGCTTAATATTCAGATCTGGATTTTGATAAATAGTGGAATGAATTGAAGTACAAGCGGTAATACAGTTTTTTTGCAGGATCTTGTGTTTATGGTTGATATTAGACAACACTTGAATACACTTAACAGAATACAGAGGGCCGTAACAGAGTTGTCACTCAATATTACAACAGCATAGGTTTGGTCAAGACGAAACTGTCACTGTGGGAGACGCAGCTATCTAATGGTGACACAGCGCATTTCTCTTGCCTCACAGCTGTGCGTCCGAAGGCACGGACCGTCCCGTTAATGATTTGGATAAATATAAAGACAACATAACAGATTTGCTGCGAGAGTTTGAGCAGAGGTTTCAGGTATTCAGTGAACTTAAGAACAAATTTGGCTTTTTTCGCTCGCCATTTACAGTGAAGCCTTCTGATATGCCAGTTGACATTCAACTCCAGTTTATTGACGTGCAGTGCGATTCTGCTATGAAGGATACATTTGGATCCGTGGGATTGGATACGTTTATCTCGTTATATCTCGTGCCAGTTTACCCCAAACTAACAGCCATGGCTGCAAAGGTTCTATCCATGTTTGGGACTACTTATCTTTGTGAACAGGTGTTCTCCGTAATGAACAATAATAAAACAAAGCAGTGCTCAAGGTTAACAAATAAACACTTAAATGACATTGTTAAATATGCTGCTACTCAGGATTTGACACCTAATATCGATGCACTTGTGAAGGCAAAAGTAGACTGCAGGAATGCAGTGAGAGAGAGAGAAAAAAAGTGTGATGACATGGAATTTGTTTGGACTCATGAATAAAGATCATTAAAAATAAGATTAATCTGGTTTCATATTTAAGACAATTAATATTGTGCAGTATGTTTTCAGCTTCAATAGGCCTAGGCTAGTAGTTTGATCTGATGTAGTCTAATCTTATTGCCAATGCACTGCTATAACTTTTATTTTGTATTTCTTTTTTTATTTATTTTAAAGCAGTATGACAATTAAGGCAAACATATTTTTTTCATAGTTCCCACTTGAGTTTGTTAATGTGGTGAGTTGGTTCAGGTGTAAAACTGTATTCACTCAACTGTTAAAATAAACCAGTTGTTAACACGTTCACCGCCAAACCATGAATTTTTTTTTCCATTGTTTTGAATAAATGTGTTGTGCTTAGAAAAGATCCCTTGTCATCCATGATTATAATATGTAGGATATGCTACAAATGTAGGCTGAATGATAAAGCATAGTACTGAAAAACAAAGCTAAATATTTGGAGTTGACATTCTTTTACTGATCCGGCCCACCTGAGAACAGAAAGTCTGGATCCGGCCCCAGAGCCAAACTGAGTTTGACATGCCTGCCCTAGGGAGTTAAGGAGTTAAATCACGCCCACTTAAACAACATAAACAATGTGCATTTAAAACGTAAGTTACGGATGTAACTATGGTTCTGTGAATTCCTGGATGACTGCCAGTGGCAGTAAACAGAGTGGATATGTCTCCTCGCGCTCCGCGCAGGTCGAGATTTAATAACAACAGTGTCACGTGAGTGACGTGTAGGCTACCTGTGCGTCTATAAATACCGCCCGGTAGACTACATCCGGCCTCCCAGAACCTTCTCGCAGGAAGTTCGGAGTGACCGGTGTGACTGGCAGTCATCCAGGAATTCACAGAACCATAGTTACATCCGTAACTTACGTTCTGTTTCATTCCTTCCAGACTGCCAGTGGCAGTAAACAGAGTGGATGACTCATACCAGCACTGTCACGAGGAACAACACCCACCTAGTGGTCAGCCGCAGAAGCCAAAGGCAGAACGGCCGAAGCCAGCGTGGACCCAGAGGCCACGTTAAGGCGATAGAACCTGGAGAAGGTGCACGGCACCGTCCAGGATGCCGCTGCACAGATCTCAGACAACGGTACCCCTCTCATTGCCGCCCAGGAAGTGGCCACACCCCTGGTGGAATGACAGACAACGCCTGAAGGGGCAGGTCTACCTGCCACGTCATAAGCCTGTTTGATTGCTTCAACAATCCAGTGGGAGAGACGTTGCTTCGACAGGGCACGGCCCTTGTGCGCCCCCCTGTAGCACACAAACAACTGCTCAGAGCGTCGAAAGCTCTGTGTTGCCTGAAGGTAGAGCCGCAACGCCCGGACTGGGCACAGCAAATTAGCCCGCTCCTCCAGCCGGGACTCAAACGGGGGAGGATGGTATGCTGCCAACTCTATGGCCTGATTGGCATGGTCAGGGGGTAACACCTTTGGCAGGAAAGCGACATTTGGCCACAGGGTCACTCCTGAGCTGTCTGCCTTCCACCGAAGGCACGTAGGACTGACTGAAAGGGCGTGGAGCTCGCTCACACGCTTGGCAGACGTAACAGCCAACAGAAAGGCGGTCTTCCATGACGTCGTCCTCAAGGACCCCCCTGCCATAGGCTCAAAGGGTGCCTCGCCCAAGGCCTGCAGGACCAGCGGCAGGTCCCATGCTGCTGCACGCTGCACTCTGGGGGGGCGCAGTCTCCTGGCACCCCGCAGAAACTGTGCCACCCAGTAATGCGCACCAACTGGTCTACCATCGATGTGGCCATGGTGGACAGAAATAGCCGCTACGTGCACCTTCAAGGTCGAGGCCGCCCGGCCCGCCTCAAACAGATACTGCAGGTACCGCAGTACAATTTGTAACGGACAGGAGATCGGGTCAAAACCCCCATCCCTGCACCAGGAGGAGAAAGCGGCCCAGCAATGCGAATACACCCTTCTTGTGGAAGGAGCTCTAGCATTCTGCAAGGTCTCACATACCGAGGGCTCAAGGTGCGTCAAGAATGACCCTTCCCTCTCAACGGCCAGGCCCAGAGTTGAAGGAGGCTCGGAGAGGGATGCCATACCTCCCCGCCCAGCTGGGACAGGAGGTCCGACCGTACTGGGAGCTGCCAAGGCTCCCCGTCCAACAGGCTGAGGAGCGTGGAGAACCAAATCCTCGAGGGCCACTTGGGCGCCACCAGGAGGACCCTGTGACCCGATAATCTCACCCTGTGAAGCGTGGGCATCACCAGGGGAATCGGAGGGAACGCATAAAGGAGGCCTCTCGGCCAAGTGTTGGCGAGAGCGTCCATCCCGAGCGGGGCACTGGTCTCTGCCAAGGAGAACCACAGTGGACAATGAGTCGTACACTCCGAGGCGAACAGATCCACACGGGCTTCCCCGTATCGATCCCAAATCATTCGCACCACCTGGGGGTGCAACCGCCAGTCCCCTGGGGGCAGCTGCCGGCGTGAGAGGGAATCCGCCACCACGTTGGCTCTGCCAGGGAGGTGCATTGCCCTCAAGGAGGCCAATTGAGGATGAGCCCACATCCACAACCTCCGGGCCTCGTTCAGGGAGTCCAGCGACCTGGTTCCCCCCTGGTGGTTGACATGAAACACTGTCGAAGTGTTGTCTGTCCGGACGAGGACATGCTTGCCCCTGAGAAAGGGCAAGAAGTGCCTCAGCGCCAAGTAGACAGTCCGGAGTTCTAGGACATTGATGTGCCGTCCCCGCCACAGAGGGCCCCAAACCCCCTGGACTGACCTCTTCTGCCATACCGCACCCCAACCCTGAGGTGAGGCATCTGTTGTCACCACCTCTCGCCTCGAAGGGACTGAGCCGAGAGGAACACCGTGCAATAGAAAGGTGCTGTCCCGCCACCGGTGGAGATGAATAAGGCACTGGTGTGTAACCTTGACCTTGACCCACCTGTGAAGGCGAGGGTCCATCTGGAGGCTGTTGAACCACATCTGCAGGGGGCGCAGGTGCAGCAGCCCCAGAGGTGTCACAGCCGAGGCCGCCGACAACATCCCCAGCAGTCGGAGCCATGCGTGGACGGGCAACCTCATCCCGAGGCGGAAGGACCGTAGCAGGTCCTGAATCCGCTCTGCCCGCTCTGCAGTAAGGCGTGCCTGCATCGATACGGAATCGAGGGACAGGCCGATGAAGGTGGTCTGCTGCGTAGGACGCAACAAGCTCTTCTCCCAATTTACCGACATGCCCAGAGCCTCGATATGTGTGAGGACCCTGGATGTCATCAGCTCCGCCTCCTGGAGCGAGGGGGCGCATATAAGCCAGTCGTCCAGATATGGGAGAATCTTTACTCCCGACAGGCATAGCGATGTCAAGGCCGCCCTCATGCATCTGGTGAAGATGCGAGGAGCCAGGGACAGGCCGAAAGGCAGGACGGTGAACTGGTAGGCGTGGCCTTGAAAGGCAAAACTGAGAAACCGTCTGTGGTCTGGGTGTATTGGGACGTGAAAGTAGGCGTCCTTGAGGTCTATGGAGGTGAACCACTCCCCTGGAGTGACAGATTGAAGGACGTCGCGTGTACGCAGCATCCGAAATGGGAGGACCTTCAGGTACTGGTTCAGACCCCGAAGGTCCAGCACAGGCCGAAGAGAAGTGTCTTTCTTCGGAATGAGGAAGTATGTTGAGTAAAACCCACTGCTCTGTGTATGTGGGTGAACTCTTGTGATGGCCTTTTTGTCCAAGAGTTTGGCTATCTCCTGTGACAAACACAGGGCCCTCCCGCGGTCTCTGACCGAGGTTTCCCTGACCCCGGAGGGTGGTGGGGGCCGGCGGCGGAACTGCAACCTGTAGCCCTGGGACAGTGTTTTCAAAACCCATACATCTGGAGAATGGGCTGCCCAATAGGCCAGGTGCTGATGTGAAAACCTGCCCACCGCCGGCCCGAGGCCCTCATAGAGTGCCTCGAGGATTATTTGGGGGTTTGGGGGGACGCTGGTGTTGCCCCTGCACCCGCTGAGACCGGCGAGGTGGAGGGTGTGCGCCCCTGGGCTGACGCCCACCACCCCCAGCAACCCGGCTGTGCTGCCAGGGCTGCGGAGGGGGGCTCGGGGGATGTGAGCGGCGCAGGTCTTGTGCGCCCCGTCTCCTGGAGTGCTGAGCTGGGGGTCCCATGCTCGCACTCCGACGACCCCAGGCCTCTGATGCCTGACCCGACTGCTTCCTGCGCTCCAACGCCTGTTCTGCCTCTGGCCCAAACAACTGGCCCGGCACTACCGGAAGCTTCCGTAGCGTCTGCCTGCAATCATCAGACATGGGTGCCTGCGCCAGCCACACCTGACGCCGCGTCACCACCAGGGTGGACATCAGGCGGCCAAGCTCTCTGGTCATCAGCCCGAAGGCTTGGAGCGCAGCGTCGTTCGTGTCACCCAACTCCCCGCCCTCATGCTCCGACTGCAACATCTGGGACTGGGCGAGGAGGAGCACGGAGAGGGAGTTCCCAATGCGAGCCATGCGGCCTGCCGCATCATAAGCCGTCGAGAGAAGGCTATCCGTTACCCGGCACTGAGGCCTAGGACAGCGGGCCTTATCTCTGAGCGCCTCATCTGGTGAAAGGACCAGTGAGGCGATACACGGGTCCACGGGAGGCATGTGAACCAGGCCATGTTGCTCCGCCTGGCGCATGGAGGCCAAAGTCCTCGCATCCTTGCCATGGTAGGCCAACGCCTTTGGATCTGCCCAGCAGCGCCGCAGCTCCTGCAAAAAAGCAGGCGAGGGCGGGACATCAAAGGGCGGGGCTACAGGAGTCCGGCGAAAGAATGGGTTGCTCGCCGGTTGGGCAGCGGGCGCATCATCCAGCCCGACCTTAGCCAGGGCCGCACGCAGTGTTGCCTGCAAAGGGCAGGGGCCCTCTCCCAGCTCAGTGCTCCCAGAGCTCCTGAGGGATGTCTCCGAGCCAGCCTCTGCCTGTATGCTAGCTGGGTCAACCACCAGACACGGCAGCTCAGGGGAGGGATACTCGCCAGAGCTAAACACACTGTCACGGCCTTGAAACATGGAGTTTGAAGCCCTGGTAGACATAGCATCGTCTCCACAATCTGACTCCCAGGGGACCGCCAGAGGTGGGGAGGGCAGAGCCCGCTCCCTCACTAAGGCCTTAAGCTGCTCCAGTTCAGCCCGTAAATCCTCCATCTCACTGCGTGAGGGAGCATCCTTCGCCTTCTTCTGCGTAGGGCCACTGCGCTCGTCATGGGGCCCCGCTCTGCGCTTGTCCCGGTGCTTTTTGCGGGAACCTGCACTGACATGAGCGGGCCCAGAGGGTGGGAGGTCGCTCCTAAAGAGGAGGCCTTCCACCTGACGCAGCCGGTCCTCTCTCACCGAGAGCGGCAAAATGCTGCAGTTGATGCAGGGGTCGGAGAGGGCCTCCCTCAGGTGCCCCACCCCCAGACACTGGGGGCACAATTCATGGCCATCCTCTACCAACAGTAGAGTGCCACACGATGTACAAGCCATCATCGCTTCCTCCAAAAAATAAAAGGGTCAAGTTAGGAAATCTGGGCGAGAACCGAGACTCGATCAGAACATCTAACAGACTCCTCACACCACTGTTTTTAATCCAAACAATTCAGTGTGGAGCCAGGCAATCCAAGCGAGAACTGTGGCCGCCACAGAACGCGTCCGGAACCTCTGGACTAGCTTTTTTTTTTTTTTTTTTAATATATATATATATTTTTTTTTTTTTATTATTATTTTTTTTTTTAAAGCTTAAGTAAAAAATACTTACCAAGCCAGGCTAGGAACCAACAGACGAGAGCAGTGGGCGGACCACTGAACGCGGCTGGGACATCTAGCATGTGGAGGAATCAGCTCAGCACAAACAATTCAAGACCGTTTGTGTGGCTGGGGAGCGAGCCAGCCCGACACACGGGCGCTTGGATCCTCCCGATGGAGAAAGGGAGAGGTAAGATGGCTTGACAGCCACAGCCTTAGAGGGCACAACGTGCGCTCCGACCAAGAGTCACAGGCAGGCTGTCAAACACCACCAACCAGAGTTGAGCTTACCTCCCCGAACCTGCAGAAAATATAGATCCGAAACACGGATCTACGGAGCGATTAACCAGCGATGTACGTCAGGTCAACAGCGAGAAGATTCAAGAGGCCGGATGTAGTCTACCGGGCGGTATTTATAGACGCACAGGTAGCCTACACGTCACTCACGTGACACTGTTGTTATTAAATCTCGACCTGCGCGGAGCGCGAGGAGACATATCCACTCTGTTTACTGCCACTGGCAGTCTGGAAGGAATGAAACAGAACAATCGCTGCTGATCTGATCCTCTAGTGAGGGGAATACTTCCTCCCTCACACAGTCTGAAACAGTGAAAACTAATCTCTCCAGGTTGCAGACGTCCTAAACTTTTACTGCTTAGTCCACACTGACTCATGCAGCCTACGGAAGAGTATTACGCCCATGCAGGAGAAAAAATATTTGAGAGGGGAAGATTTTTTTTTTTATTGCGCACTACGAGAAAAAAGTCGAAATGTCGAGAATAATGTTGAAATACAATTTCAAGAATAAAGTCGAAATTTCGTGATTAAAGCTGAAATTTCTAGAATAAAGTTGAAATACAATTTCGTGAATAAAGTTGAAATGTCTCCTCTGGCCCATCAAATCCAGTTAGGAGAGCGACTGACAGCTATGCAGCAGCAGCCGTAACTCGCTAACTTACATCCTTGGAGTGTAACATTAAGGGTACGTTTCTGAAGTTATGCAACTGCATGCGTGTGATATGTGTTTCAAATCAATTTGACTTTTTTCTCGACATTTCGACTTTTTTCTCGAAGTGCATAATGAAAAAAAAATCTTACCCCTCTAAAATATTATTTTTATTTTTCTCCTGCCTGGTCCTAATACTCTTCCGTATGCAGGCGGATGAGGATCTTAAACACACCATATTTTTTTCAGACTGAAATAGTGCATCAACTTTTAGAAGTTATTATTATAAACTTAGTTACAAAAACCATGTTCCTTTATTTAGATTCGGGTGGATCCTACCATTAAAGAGAGAAACACCTTTTAAAAGGAGGGTACCAGCAAATGTGTCCATGTGTACATGTAATGACACAAGTTTGGCTACGCATCAGCCGGATAAAATAAAATAAAAAATTCTTCAGTTTCAACATCCTGCCTGAAAAGAGGAACTACCGATCTTGTAATCAGTCAGTTTCTCTATTTTTGTGACCCAACAAAACCGAGAATGACTCTGAAGCCTCTGTGGTGGTTTGACTTTGTGTTTCTGTCCTTAAAATATAACATCTGCTCTTTTTGATGCGTCCTAAAAGATGGAGGAAGAAATTCAATACGTGAATGTGACTTTTAAGAGTAAGCCCATCTCTCCAAACGGTGAGTCGTGGAGCTTTGTTTGCGTGTTTGTTTGTTATATTTTTTTCATTTTTTGTGTGTTTTAGCCAAGACTTCATTTTTATCATCTTAGAAGATGAATAGTTCATGTATTAGTTTTTATTTACATGTAAAAATGTTTTAGACATTGAAAGAATACATTTTTTTTTAACGTTTATTTAACCAGGTTGAGGTTAAAACCCTCTTTTTCGAGGGAGTTCTGGCCAAGAGGCAGCAAAAAGTTACAGTTTTCTGTCTCATGTGCTCTCAGTCTGGATTTAAAATCATTAAAAGAGATAATTTCCCGTAGTTTCAAGTCCTTTTGCAATTGGATCAGTGAGCAACAGATTATTGCTTGAGCACAAATCATAAGAATCAACACTTCTCCGTGTGATCAAGTTACAAATGTAAATGGGCAGTGGTCCATGGCCTTGTAAATAAAAGTGGACCAGCGAGTCGACCTCCTGGTAACAGATAAGGCCGTCCCACTCCCCAGTACAGTTCACCATGACGTTTCTCAATATGTGTTTTGAAAGAGAAAGCGTCATCAAGCAGGATATTGTTAATTTTGCATTATAAAACTACCAAGTTAAGATTAAATTCTCTCAGATTAAAGGATCTGTCAATCAACCCTTGGACAAGAATCAGTGAAGGTGAGGTGCACGTTTCTGATCGTTGGGTTGCGTTCGCCTACGACGTTCTGCTGGGAACCTCTGATACCGAGATCATGACCATGATGCATTGCTCAGTAGAGAAACATTTGTTTTATCCCCAAAAAGTACCTTCTGGCCACTTTATGTGTAACTCTTGGTACCCCATTGTAAACGTACAGCACATACCTGTTTTGGATTCAAAGATAAGGGACATTTTCCGCTGCTGTCCCACTAGCCCAACCGAGGTCCAGTATTACATTTTAAGACAGACGAGATAACTTCCTGTCAATCACTTACAAACTACAAATAGGTGCTCAAGATCTGACAGGCCGTCCTTTGTTGAAACTGAAATGCTGTGGACATTCCTATTATGGCTGTCAGTTTAGCGAGTTAATTAGATTAATAAATTACACTGCTAATTAACGCGTTATGAAAATGAATGCAATAAATTATGAGTGGCAAAATGTGCAAGCATTTTAAATTTGGCCCATTGAGGGACCCGTAGGCCACTTGGCAGGTCACCTGTGTTGCTAGTCAAACAAACAGCAGGGTGACAGACGTGGACGCGACTCAGGGGAGCAAGGCCAGCAAATCTTTGCTAGGGCCTTTGAACGGCAAGTTTATGTATAAAAAGAAAGAAGACGGGACTATCAACAAGAACGTGGTGATTTGTACATTTTGTGAAAAAAGAATTTTGCTATCACCGGAGCTGCTCCAGCTGGAATTATCGCTTAAACGCCAAACATGTCCGGACAAGTTCCACTGTAAACGTTACAGCTGCTAGTGCTACCGCTAGCTCACTTCGCCAACCCACACTTGCAGAATGTGGGAAACGAATGAGCAAAGCCACGACAGAAAAACTGACAAACTCAATCGCAAAGTGGGTTGCTGCTGATTGCAGGTCAATTTCAATCGTGGAAGACGAGGGCCTCAAGGAGGAATGGTGTCATGACCAAACCGTATTAAAACCACTCCCCCAGGCCAACGTGCACAGATGCACGACCATCTGACCGGAAGATATTTTTTCTTTTTGAATTTCATTTATGAAACACACTTGACTTCACCAATAAAAATGTGGATTTCAAATCTTCTCTTCTTAGTGTATTCAATTGATTAGTCATGCACTGCAATTTTGTAATGTCTTAGAATTCAAAATCTTTATTTGGGGAACTTTAGCAGATATGAGATTAAAATGCAATTAATTTGATTAATTAATTATAAATCCTGTAATTAATTAGATAAATTTTTTTAATCGCCTGACAGCACTAATTCCTATGTATGTAACTCCTATAATAGAGCCTAAATGAAAACACATTTGAATTAAAGCACATTTATTTATTTTAAATATTTTCAGTTTATATACGCATTGATTGTCTTTACATTTACATTTTCTTTTAAGTTGTCATGTTCACTCATGTGGGTCTCTGGTGCCGCCCTGGTGCTGCTGACGGACATCGGTACTTCCCCAGTGAGAGACACTATAATAGCAGTTACACGTCTTTAAGAAAGCGTAACTGAGCACTATCCATCCTTCTCTTTAGGAAAGTACCTTCGGTTTCCCATTTTTAGACATATTTATTTTAGCAGAAATATCTTCTCTCTTGTTACATCCATCCATCTCTGATTTGTTGTTCCGAGTTTGTCCCTATTGTTGCTGCTAACCTCGCGAGAACCGGGTTATAGCAGGTGGCAGTTCTCGCGAGGCCATTGACAGTTTGCTGTTTAAAAATTATTATATTATAAAACGGGAAATTTATGGCAAAATACTAATACGGGAGGACGGTGGGAAAGAGGTAAAATACGGTAGTTTCCCGGCCAGAATTGATTGATTTGACAGGTATGATGCAGCACCATTTGTGCTATCTGCTGGGTTTTAAAAGGCACACTATGTAACACTACCAGCCCAGGCCACCTGGGCGCAGCAGATCACCAAAAAAGCTCCACATGCGTCAGCGCCTGGTGTAATGTACAACAGCCAATTTTTTGTTTGCTATTTTTACTCCCTTGTCTGCATATACATTAAAGGAGCTTGAGGCCGGATTGTGGCAGGATTTATGAAAAAAATCTGTATACACTTTAAGTTTTCTAGTAATAATGTCAGATGAAGCATTCCAAACCCAAAAGAATGATTCCTCTAGTGTATCTCTCTGTTGCCTTGAACAGGCTGTGTGCTGCAAAATGTGCTGCAATTCGGTCCCGAATTTCCCGCGCTGTCCTGCGGATGTGACGTCACATGACGCTGCATGCACGTTCTCCCCGTTTTCCCGTGCCGGCTTCACTGTTGGCTGCAGTACCCCCAACGGCCGTCGTGGTGAACGGTGGCGCTAGAGAGTCTCATTTCTTAAAAGGAGCTCAAGCTCCTTTTAATGGTTAATACCAAGTTTGGTAAAACATTTTAACATTTTAATCTTCTTTCTTTTTTTTTAAAACATATATGTAAGAGTGATAAGAGAGGGGCAGGTTTAAAACCACGTACCACACTGCTGGTCTAAGCTCTAGCAAGTTCCCAGAGGACCATGTTACAAATATTGTGTAAACTAGTTAACCAGCTGTCTCTACGTTCGCTGAACTCCATCAACGCTTTTAAAACCCACCTCCTTCTCCGAGCTTTTAAACATCAGTAGTGTGACGGATGTTTTACAACCATCATTTTGATTTTATGTACTCTTATTCCCGGAACTTTTAATCTGTATCGTCTTGATTTTTTGTATTTTTACATTGATTGTATTGTTTTATTCTTTGTGAAGCACCTTGTGGCATTACCTTGTCTGTGAAAGGTGCTTACTTACTTACTTATTATGGAGGCATCAGCTAAATAAATCAGAAAGTTTCCTGTTCCAGTCGCCATATTAGTTTACTATTTTAGATCTTTTTTTCTGCAGAAACCCAAGACAGCATGGAAATAATCTACGACGAGGTGAAGACGGAGGAGATGGCGCAGCATGCCCACTTAATAACAGGTGATTTGCAGTTTTCCAGGACTAAAACATTCATATTAACTATCAATTACAGGAGTGAATTCATTGTTTTTATTCTTTCAGAGAGCAGAAAGAAAGCTCCACTTTGTATTCCACTGAGTTTACTAGCAGCAGGTTTGGGAATTAGCTGCGTCGCCCTGGTGTTGGTCATCGTCTTCCTCAGCACCTACTGTAAGTCCACCCGTCCACGTGTTTAAGGACTGTCGAGGTCGCCCAAGGGTGACGAAACGAACTTTTCTCCCCCGACTGCAGTCGCGTACGAGCACAGGAGACAGAACTCCACCTTAGTGGCGCAGAACCTGCAGCTGTGGGCGGAGAAGGCCTCGTTGCAGAGACGGATGGAGGAGCTGACCAGAGAGAGGGGCCGACTCAACTGGACCCTCGGGGTCATCCTGGAGTACGACAACTTCCCCGTGAAGGAACACTGCCCGCAGAAAGGTCATCACTCTTTCATTACTTCTCTCTCTAAAATCCCTCATCTAGGATTTAACTGTATTAATCTACCCTAAAAAAGTCATCTTTAGTATCTTGAAAAGGTTTTTGAGGTCCACCTTGAGGAGGGAAAAATATCTGACTCTCAGAATAAAGTTTTAATGTAAAAACAAATCAGAATATCATCAGAGTCAAGTTATAGTTTCGTAAGAAAAAGGGATTATAAGTATGTTGTTTTGTATATTGTTTTATTTATATATATATATATATATATATATATATATATATATATATATATATATATATATATATATATATATATATATATCCGTTGGTGTTCCTCAAGGGTCTATGCTGGGGCTTATACTCTTTTCCCTGTACATGCTCCCCCGGGGATCTATTCTTCTCTTTTCACTTCTATGCTGATGACACACAAATTTACATACATTTACAAAACACAACGACTCCCACTCTTTTAAAAGTTTACTAGACTGTCTGGATGGCTTTAAACGTTTTAAATTTAATGAAAATAAAACTGAGGTCCTTGTTTTTCGTCCAGTGCTGCCTGTGACTCATATGTACAGTGGGGCAAAAAAGTATTTAGTCAACCACCAATTGTGCAAGTTCTCCCACTTAAAAAGATGAGGGAGGCCTGTAACTTTCTTCATAGGTTCACTTCAACTATGAGATACAGAATGTGGGGAAAGAAGATACAGTGGGGAGAACAAGTATTTGATACACTGCCGATTTTGCAGGATTTCCCACTTGAAAAGCATGTAGAAGTCTGTAATTTTTATCATAGGTACTCTTCAACTGTGAGTGATGGAATCTAAAAATAAAAATCCAGAAAATCACATTGTATGATTTTTAAGTAATTAATTTGCATTTTATTGCATGACATAAGTATTTGATACATCAGAAAAACAGAACTTAATATTTGGTATGCAAATTAATTACTTAAAAATCATACAATGTGATTTTCAGGATTTTTTTTTTTAGATTCTGTCACTCACAGTTGAAGAGTACCTATGATACAAATTACAGACTTCTACATGCTTTTCAAGTGGGCATATATATATACACACACATATAAATATACATATACACATACATACATACATACATACATACATACATACATACATACATACATACATACATACATACATACATACATACATACATACATACATACATACATACATACATACATACATACATACATACATACATACATACATACATACATACATACATACATACATACATATCATCTTCACTGTCTTTAATAAAAGGTTCAAGGAACTTTGTTATGACTCTTCTCACTTAAGATTACAACCGTAATCACATAACTGATTTTTGTTTACTCTTTTTCCTTCCAGTGTGTAAACCTTGCCTGGATAACTGGGTTCTGTTTCAGTCAAACTGTTACCTGTTTCGGAAACAAAAGTATTCTTGGCGGTGGAAGACCTGGGAGGGGAGCCTCACATCCTGCAGGGAAACCAAGGCAGATCTGGTGGTGATCGACAGCCGCAGAGAACAGGCAAGACTGAAAATTGGTACTTTTTCCAATATTTGAACAATAAAAAAAAGGGGTATTTTCACTCATCGTGAGTTTTCAATCGTGACCGTCATTCTTCTTCCCTCTAGTACAAATGTCCACCTGCAGATTAATTGGGCATTTCTTTACATTTGATTCTATGTAAGCATAGTCCCATAGTGTTCATAGTTTTTAATAGGGACGTCCCAGGTGTTTTTGGACCCGATCCGATTCTGAGTCATTTGATCTTGAGTATCTGCCTATATCGAGTACCAATCCGATACTCTCGTGACACATTTAAAATAATGCACAAATTCAAAATAAACAGATCCAGGTTTCCACTATTTTTATTTAATTCACCTTATTTTATCATTTTGCACTTAAACAGAGCAGTTTTCTTTGAAGTAGCTTGAACAATCAAGTAATAATAGTTCAACTATTAACTAGTAAAAATAGTGCAAATTTAAACATAAATTTGAATTAAATAAAAACATTAGCTCAACTTAAAATACCCAGCAGGCATGTAAACAAATACGCAAATAAAAGTGAAACACTGTCATAAAGTAAGTCAGTAATGTGCTTTTTAGGCTGAACTCTTACTTCTTACTGTCCTTTTCTGGCTTAAAGAATAAAATGTTTGCGTTTGAAGGACCTAGAGTCTTCCTTCCAGCTGGGATTGTTGATAATTACACAGGCCTCTCAGCGTCCAATTAATATTACTACAAATGATTCACTTATTTACAGGATTTCTATTTTGTGGTAAGGGTATCTACAGTATATTATAATGCAGATTTCTGCATATTTCTTTGTAATTTGTCAACAGACAGTGAGGATGATTGATACCAGTTGTTTTAGCATTTTTTGCCTAGTTTGTTTGATGGGCTGATCAAAATAATGAGAATGAAATATATATTTGATCCCTGATCGGGATGCAACGTCTGATTTCGATCAAGTCTGAAACAATGTGATCGGGCCCAATTTCCGATCACGTGATCAGATCGGGACATCCCTAGTTTTCTCCCTAGTATCCCTAGTATTTTTTTTAACCGATTCTAGTGGATGATGTTATAATCATCTTGTTTGGAAAGACTTAATTGATTATCTATTATTTCTTGAACTTTGTTTTAAATGCAGGAATTCATCAACAACCACACAGAAGTATATAATGATGAAAAGCACGGTTACTGGATTGGGTTGAGAAAGAAAAACGCAGAGCAGACGTGGAAGTGGGTTGATGGAAGCAATGTCACAGTGATGTAAGAGCACACACACACACACACACACACACACACACACACACACACACACACACACACACACACACACACACACACACACACACACACACACACACACACACACACACACACACACACACAGTCTCCATCTTGACGTCCGTGGGTTTTTTCTGCAGCACTTCAGAAACAGGCACTGATTTTACCAAACCAGTGATCGATGGGGAAATAAGTACAAACCAGAAAGAGAAATCTCTACACATGCACATATACACACTCACACGTGTGTGTGTGTGTGTGTATATATATATATATATATATATATATATATATATATATATATATATATATATATATATATATATATATATACATACAGTAGGAACATTTGTGTTTTGTAGACCTTTTCTAGATTATTTCTTTGTCGTAAACGTGCTTCATAGCAATAAATCTAATGCCGTTGGAAAGCTGTTTTAAAAATGGTGCCACATTTGTAAGGAACATGTGGGAGGGAGTAAAACAAAAGAAAAGAAAGAAAAGATAATTTACTCTAAATTGCTCTGCATAATTAAATTATATTCAAATCATCTTGCATTTTAATCCTTGATTATTTTGTCTTTCAATATTTTTTTTTAAACTCAACAGAGATCTACATAATTTCAGTTCATCACAAAGTCCATTCCATAATTTGACTCCCAAAAATGAAACACATCTGTATTTGACATTAGTCATCACATAACATGTTTCAAAGACCCGTAGCCTTCTTAAATTATAATTTGTTACAATACATGTAGGAAGGCTTTTATTCTTAATTTGAAATAATATTTCTAATGCTTTTACATGAATATATATCTATGAATTTTAATGTGCCTGACTCAATAAATAATTCATTAGTAGTATCGCGATAAGAAACTGACTAACACATACACATGTAGATGATCTGAAGTTTGTGTTTGATGTTTAGTTCATGTGTAGTTTAGGCATCGGAATTTATCCTAAGTGTTGTTTTATCATCTTTTAACACTTGTGTCAATAAATTCTGATTAATTTGAACGAGTTTTTTGTGTTTATTTTAGACATATTTGTCACAGCTGTTGGTTGCAAAGGCCTTCACTGTTATTCTGTAACGCCACCACTGGCAACAGGCTGGCATGTATGGAAGTTACCTTGAGACTGATTCTGCTATTTAGTTATTATTTTCCTGATAAGTCAGGTGGCCGTTTTGATTAATTCATTTTGATAATTCAACTTGATAAGTAATCTACTTTATTAATTATTAATAATTATCGAAGGACAATTTGTTTGTGGTACAACATATACATATATATATCTAGATTATTTCTTTGTCGTAAACGGGCTTCATAGCAATAAATCTAATGCCGTTGGAAAGCTGTTTTAAAAATGGTGCCACATTTGTAAGGAACATGTGGTCTGAGGGAGTTTTTGAGTTGCAACCAAAGTAAAATGACTTTATGCTGGTGATTGATCAATATGAACAGGGATCAAAACAGCATATGATGGCGCCTTTAACATGTGGATAGAATGGTATCCAGAATGGAATTGGTAAATTATTATTCCTGCAGCGTCGGTGCACAGCCTTACATAGTGTGATGTTTTCATTCATCAGGTTCTGGACCTCCCAGAAACCAGACCCCTGGGAATTGTGTGCCCTGAGTAAACCAGCTCAGCGTTCTCTGGCCAACTGGGTCAAAGTGAGCTGCTCCATGAGAAACCGCTGGATCTGTGAGACCAGAGCCCTGATCAGACCCGACTGAGGATCAATCGCCGGATCAAAACGTTTCTCTTCATTTAGAAAACTTTTGTCAATTATTGAGTGAATGATCATGTTTTGTTTTTTTTTATCTATTTTTCCTGATATATTGCAGTTGTGTGTATTATGAAGTGTAATTATATTACTAGTTTCTATGTACAGTTCAGAGTATGCAAGTATAAAGGAATTTGTGTTCATTCAAATAAACTTTATTGATCCTTCGAGGGAAATTGTTACATGTTCCGTAGTTATATCATGTTTACTTTTATATCTGCTTTTTTTGTTTGTTGGTTTTGTTTGAATATGTTACAGCTCTCATGACAAATTCAATACTGAGTACATGGCTGAACGTCTGCACAGGATTGATGGATTCAAATGAATCGGTCCCATACAGAAAGAGCTCTCTCGTGTTTGATTTAGTTAAAAATACCAGAAACGCACCACTTACCCACACTTTTGCAGCATGTTTCCTTTGATACATAAACCATCTCTCTGATGTGAGAATGCAATGTGTTTGTGACATTCTGGGTGACAACTGGCTCCATCAATAACTATTTCTAATGGCACTTTTCCACTAGAACCTACTCGGCTCGACTCTACTCGGCCTGGTTTCTTTTCCATAACAATTCAGCACCTGGAGCAGAAGTTGGAGGTTGGAGCGAAGCTGCTGTGACGTATTTGATTGTGTATCTAAATGGAGAAGACAACAACACTAGAGATGTAGAACCTGGAGGAGATGATAAATGTGCTGCTGGGTCTGTGGCTTGTGTTCGATATCAAGTTAAAAAATGAGAGTGAGAGAAGCTTCAAGCGGCAACGCTTTTTAATTTTTGTTTGTTTGTCTCGGCGCTGCTGAGAAGTCCGTTGGTAGCCGCGAGCAGCTATGAAGTGACGGAGCTCCTGGTAGATCTGATCGTTCCTTATCGCCTGTCTAGATCCCTTTTTAATTCTCTCCTCAGCCACCAGGTTCATGAACATCTGCACCTCAGAGTTGGATCATGAAACAGGCTTTTGCTGCCGTTGCCTGTCGAATAAAATGAACAAGAAGCCGTCAAGAGCGATGTGATATCGTTCTTTCGCTGATGTCACATTCTGACTCAGACGTCTGACTCCAACCCCCCGACCAATCGGTGGCCTGTAGTGTGATGATGTCAGATACAGCCGACTCAGCCGCTTAGAACCTCGGCAGAGTAGTTACAGAAAAGTATCTACTTGGCACGTTAGAACCTAGAAAGAACCAAACTGAGGCGAGTCGAGTCGGGCCGAGTAGGTAGTAGTGGAAAAGAGCCATAACAGACAGGTCTGTAACATCTGATACAGCCGATTTCTGCGTTGACTCTGCAAAGAGCCACCTACATGGAAGTAACATCGAATTTTGAAAGAAAAAAGTGATTGAATTTCTAGCACTGAATATTTACATGCATTGAAATTATGTATATGAATGTTTTTTAAATTAAAATATTCAACTGCAAAAAAATTCAACCTCAACGCCTGGGAACCCAAGGAAAACCAATTGATTCTAGATTCCTTGGCTTCGGGGTGGAATGTTTTGCGGTTTCATTTTTTGAGGTTGGATTATTTGCGGTTGAAGTTTTTGCAGCTGAATATTTTATTTATTTTAATATTGTTTTAGGCATGCTAATCTCACAGATAGAACAAATAATTCCAGAAGAATTTGGCTCACTTACGACTCAGTAACAGCACCGGCAAGTGCTACGAGGGCTAGATTTGTCCCTGATTTCAGGAACTGGGCCAAGCCTGTGTTCTGGCATCCGACACATGATCCAGATGTGATGGCCAGGTGGGGCCCAAAGGAGCCAAACAAAGTGCTGAATCGGTCCACATCTGGCAGATGTTTGGCTGATTTACAATGTTGTCAGTCAAGGCCAAATGTGGCCCAAAGAGAACTGCAGATATGGGCCAAGTTCGGGCCAAAACCTGTTTGTTGTCGGGGCTCTCATCATTTTAGCTTCAGAGCAACATTGCATTTTGTTTTAACCTGACATCCGAGCAGCGAGTTAAGAAAACACAATCTTTACGAAGATGATAGGACTGCAGAGACAAGCTCTGGGCTAGCCAGGAAGGGTCAAGGGGCAAAAGCCAATGAATGGCTCACAACCTTCGCCTAAGAGCCGAGGCTTTGGCTACGGCCAAAACTGGCAGCCTGCACGGATGCAACTGCCAACAACTGGACCAGGAGCAGCCGTCTCCCCGGACCCTTACATGCCAACTAAGGAAGGATCAGGTCTGCAGTCGGCTGCTCTGCCAGAGCGCCTAGCCGGACTGAGGCTACGACAGCGCTGACCAGAGCTTCAGAAGTCCTCAGTTCAGATGTTGTGGTTGCGGTCAGATTTAGTCAGAAGGTAGCATCACAGGTATCATGAGATATGGTAAGATAAAACAGTGATTTAATGTGGAAAGGTAATGTAAAATAATCATTTAAGGTGGAAGGGTTGGCTAAAACAGTGATTTAAGGTGGACGGGTAGGCTAAAACAGTGATTTAAGGTGGACGGGTAATCTAAAACATTAATTTAAGGTGGACAGTCAAGGTAAAACAGTAATTTAAGGTGGACGGGTAAGGTTAAACAGGGATTTAAGGTGGACGGGTAAGGTTAAACAGTGATTTAAGGTGGACAAGTAAGCTAAAACAGTAATTTAATGTGGAAAGGTAATATAAAATAATGATTTAAGGTGGACGGGTTGGTTAAAACAGTGATTTAAGGTGGACAGGTAAGGTAAAATAGTGATTTAAGGTGGAAAGGTAATGTCAAATAATGATTTAAAGGTATTGTGACATCATTTTTAACATGCTTTTAACACTATTAAAAGTCTTGGCCAACATCCCTCAAATGTGTCTAAAAGGGTGTAACAAGAAAAACTTCACTCCAGTACTCCATGCCTCGCTTTTTATGACGGTGTTTTTTTGCGCCGTGAAAAAAAGCATCCTTTTCTCCCTTTCCTGTCAATCATTGCCCCGCTCCTCCTCCAAACCTCCTCCAACCCAACTGCTACACACTTCTGCCGTCTCCACACACACGCGCGCACACCGAACCACAAACACCCACACACACAGCCCAGACAGGGCGACTACAGCCCGGGGATGAAGTCCGTGACCAGAGGACCGTAGCTCCCCGCAAGCAATACGCTCACAGCGGCGTCGGAGAGTTAAGCCGGGAGCGACAGGCGAAGCATGCACGGAAAAGGAGCACGGCGAAGCAGTCCACAGCAAACAATCACAAAAATAAAGGCATGCAAGCCGCAGTGTCCCCTTATCTTAAGTCCAGTCAGTGGCCGCGGGTCTTCTTAGCAGTTTTCCTCCGGTGATTAGAACAGAAGAAGCTCTAAACAGCTCCGTGTTAAGCCTGATTTATGGTTCCGCGTTAAATCGACGCAGAGCCTACGCCGTAGGCTCTGCGTCGGTGTAACGCGGAACCATAAATCGGCCT
Source organism: Cololabis saira (assembly GCF_033807715.1). Lineage (NCBI taxonomy): Eukaryota > Metazoa > Chordata > Actinopteri > Beloniformes > Belonidae > Cololabis > Cololabis saira. The sequence goes on along the minus strand of NC_084589.1, from coordinate 36,738,892 downwards.
TTATGGTGCGCTGGAGAGGAGAGGAGGCAGGGAGCTTGGTGGAGGGGGCGGTGATTTAGCGGGGCGTGACTTCACGTTCCGCCACCAAACCACATGCGCCGTTTTTGCATAATTATGCGGAAAATCCCAGAAAGCACACAATACACTGAATGTTAAAAGTTCGTTTTTTTTGGGTGTAATTGATGTCAAGACACCCAACAAAAAATCAAGAAAAATTTGTTTTTCATGTCACAATACCTTTAAGGTGGACGGGTAAGGTAAAACAGTGATTTAAGGTGAACAGGTAAGGTAAAACAGTGATTTAAGGTGAACAGGTAAGGTAAAATAGTGATTTAAAGGAGCATGAGGCAGGATTGAGGCAGGATTTATGAAAAAAATTCGTATACGTTTTAAGTTTTCTAGTAATAATGTCAGATGAAGCGTTCCAAACAAAAAATAAGAAAGAATGAGCCCTCTAGTGTATCTCTCCGTTGCCTTGAACAGGCTGTGTGCTGCAAAATGTGCTGCAATTCCGGGCCGGAATTTCCCGCGCTGTCCTGCGGATGTGACGTCAAATGACGCTGCATGCGCGTTCTCCCGTGCCGGCTTCGCTGTTGGCTGCAGTACCCCCGACGGTCGTCGTGGCGCTAATGAGTCTCATTTCTTATTCTTGCCTCAAGCTCCTTTAAGGTGGACAGGTAAGGTAAAACAGTGATTTAAGGTGGACAGGTAAGGTAAAACAGTGATTTAAGGTGGACAGTTAAGCTAAAACAGTGATTTAAGGTGGACGACTAAGGTAAAACAGTGATTTAAGGTGGACAGGTAAGGTAAAACAGTGATTTAAGGTGGACAGCTAAGGTAAAACATTGATTTAAGGTGGACGGGTAAGGTAAAACAGCGATTTAAGGTGGACGACTAAGGTAAAACAGTGATTTAAGGTGGACGGGTAAGCTAAAACAGTAGACATGTTCCATCTGACTGTCAGACTTGTTCATTCCACATATTTGACCCATTTCAGGATTAATGTGGGTCGGGCAGTTCAGTTCGAGGAAGGACTGGCACTTCAAGGAAAAATCATGTCCAGGATTGAGGGTGTCAAGGGTTTGGACTATAGTACATTTGGTTTTGGGGATTTCTTCTTTTAACTTAACTTAACTTAACTTAACTTAACTTAACTTAACTTAAACTTAAACATATCCAACAGCAGAGGAGACGTCCAGGCGGCCATCGTGTAATCATGAAGTAAACTCAACAGCTTTCAAGGTTGAGTTTACGCTGCAGCGTTTCAACTCCATGAGCCAATATCGAGGGTGAACATGTTTGTTTCAGAGGCGCACATTTCGGTGAACAAGCTAAACTGTCAAATGGGGTAATAAATAACCACAAGCACACATCACAATAGAGGAAGAGGAAACGACTCGTTCCTTTTCAAGTCCTGATCTTTCGTTTGAAAGCAGCTCTGAAGCACTGGCATCACTTCCTTTCAATTTGAATCCTTAATTTAAAAAAACTTTCTTTTAAAGGATGGAGGAAGAAATCACTTATTCCACAGTCGTTTTCCAAAATGGTAAAACACGTCCACGAGGTAAGTTTCACAGCTTTTACTGGTTTCTGTGAGAAAGAACAACTCCCCCTCCTCTGGCAGGGATGGAAATAAAAATAACCTGATAGAAAAATGTAAATACTTTTTATTCTCCTGATGAACAACCCGAGTTTATTCACGAATGTTTCAGGAACTGTTGTGTAAAAAAACTCCACTCAGGAAGGTGAAAAGAAGCTTAATCTACATATATATTATTTGCTATCACGATGCATGATGACTAATTCATCCCTATGAAGCCTTTGTCACCTTTGTCACCTTTCTATAACCTGTTTTTTTTTCCAGATCAGCCAGTGAATAAAGAGGACATGACGGTTTATTCTGAAGTAAAAACTAAGGGAAAAGTTCCTGCTTCTGCCGATACAAGTAAGTTACGAAATGCTATTACGACATTGTATGAATATCATGTATCCTCAGTGACAACATTCAATTTAACTCATTAATTCTTAAGTAATCCATGAGAGCAAAGTCATGTCGTTCAAATGTAAATTACTCAAAAAATGGTAAAGCATGAAGTCATGAAGTCAAAATAAACACGATATACTGTAGATAGCAGGCGTGGTTGAAATCCCTGGCGAGTGTTGTGTTTGTCGCCTAGCAACAACAACTGTGGTGATGACATCATTACAGTACGCCAGGTATCACGGTTGATGCCGTGGATGGAAACTTACGTCCAGCAGTTCAGCGTCTGGGGTGCAGAGATGCTCCTTCACAGTCACATGTGCTTCCTACTCTTCATCTTCAACCTCTCCTCTTCAACTCTGATCTTTGGAAAGCTCAATCTGCTGCTTCCACTGGACATTTTTCTACTTGACACACATGCACACAGTTCTGATCAAAGATATTCACGTTTTTTGGAAAGACATTTTTAACACACTGTCAGAAATGAGTAATATGCGCACATTGAACTCTCAGTACTCTCAGCCACACCACAACTCTCCAAAGCAAGTAAACATGTAATTGCCTTTGCTACTTTATTAGCAAGACAATTCATTTTACTCATTCACTCACTCACTCATCTTTTTCCGCTTTATCCGTTCCCGGGTCGCGGGGGCAGCAGCCTCAGCAGAGATGCCCAGACTTCCTTCACCCCAGACACTTCCTCCAGCTCTTCCGAGGGGAGTCGGAGGCGTTCCCAGGCCAGCCAAGAGACATAGTCTCTCCAGCGTGTCCTGGGTCTTCCCCGGGGTCTCCTCCCGGTGGGACATGCCTGGAACACCTCCCTAGGGAGGAGGGACATGCCTGGAACACCTCCCTAGGGAGGAGGGACATGCCTGGAACACCTCCCTAGGGAGGAGGGACATGCCTGGAACACCTCCCTAGCGAGGCGTCCAGGAGGATCCGGTACAGATGCCCAAGCCACCTCAGCTGACTCCTCTCAATGTGAAGGAGCAGCGGCTCGACTCCGAGCTCCTCCCGGGTGACCGAACTCCTCACCCTATCTCTAAGGGAACGTCCAGCCACCCTGCGGAGGAAACTCATCTCGGCCGCTTGTATCCGCAATCTTGTCCTTTCGGTCACTACCCAAGGTTCATGACCATAGGTGAGGGTAGGTGTGTAGATTGACCGGTAAATAGATTAATTTTACTTGGATGGAAATCTTCTGCAGCTCCTATGTCTCTTGGATCAAATCTATTATAAACTGTATGAAGTTGGAAAAAAACAAGGTGCACATTGAAATGGGGCACAGACAAATTTTACACTACATGGGCCCCTTTTTTCTCATATATTAAGAGGCTTGATTTCCCTGCGGTTCCAGGGTAATGTTATTTCTCCTAGTTGTATGCGGGTGTTTTTATACATATGTATATATGTTTGTGTATATAGGTATGTTTTACTTGTTTCACCCTGCTAGATGGATGTGAAGATAAGACACAGTCTAGTTAGAAACATGAGGTGGTTATGAGGATTTCACTGTATTATCTGGTCGATCTGTCTGTAACTTAGTCAAGGCGTACTGTTGATGCGTTGTTGTTTTTTTGAGTGCGTTTCTTTGTTTTAGGACTATCTTTGTTAATGTCCTTACATAATTCATAAGTGCATTTATACTGTTAATGTTTGTCGGGCCAAAAATTCAATAAAAAAGTTTAAAAAAAAGCAAAAAAAAAGATATTCACGTTTCAGTCTTTTGTAATAAAGTGGACGTCACTCTGCCATTTCTAGGGTACTTCTACATTAACTTCCTTCTATCATACCACTGCCTTCAATTTCCACATCTTTTCTGCTTCCTCTTCCTTCCGATGCTGCCATCACTCGCTTGCTTTGTCTCTCGCGATCCGTCTGGGGAGCATTTATCACACGACCAGTGCTTTAAGTGGGAAAAAATAAGTGCCGGTACTCTCCCCCTCCAGTCATACAAATATGGGACTATGTAAATTTGTGTATATATATATATGTATATATATATATATATATATATATATATATATATATATATATATATATATATATATATTAAACTCTCCCACTCTGTTAAAAACCTCCTGTGTTTACCTTCATATTTCCGTTTGGCCGTGCATTTTGTCCCTCCAAGTTATTTCCGTCACAACCACGAGTGCACCCGTTTAGCTCAACGCGACGATACTTGCGTACAGCGAACGCTGTCTGTCTTTCACTGCACCTATCAAATAAAGTTGCAAGAGCCGCATGACACCGGCCAAAGAGCCGCGGGTTGGCCAAGCGCGCCTTTACGTCTGTACGGCAAGCTTTGAGCATCAAAACACCTTAATCAACAAATCCAACCCGTAGACTTTGGGGAGATCGGGAGGAGTTACTGACTGATGGGGAATCTGGGAAGAACAGTACCGGTACGCGCCGCACACAGTAAATAATTTCCGGTACGCTGATGGGTAAAATTTAGAAGTGCCGGTACTGCGTACCGCTCCGTACCGGCCCACTTAAAGCACTGCACACGACAAGAAAAGCATTCATCAAAATAGTGAAGAGCTGCAGTAAGATACTGGGACCTGAGCAGAGTTTGCTGTGGGATACGTACATGTAGGGAGAAGAGCTTCACGCATCCTGTCAGATGCAGAAATTTCAGTTCTTGTCTTCTACAGCTCCTTCTAGAATTAAGCCTAATATTCCTTAAAATTTATCGAAATTGTCTTATTTAAAGCAGGACAATCTGTGCCAATTTGGCAAGAAAAAAAAAGGAAATTAGTTTTTGCAGTGATAGGTCCAGGTTTGGTCAGATTTATTGGATAGAAATACTCCTTCATCCCAACAGCCATCTTAAATATTTTAAATACAGAGCAACAGATGAGTTGGTGAAGGCAGCTTCACATTTCTGTGTGTCTCATGTGTTTTGTTTATCAACCCAGAAGAGGAGCCGGCCGCTCGCTCTTGGCCACTGCTGGCGGGTTTGGGGATCCTTTCTGTTCTCCTGGTCGCCAGCATCGTCGTCCTGGCCTACAGTAAGTTTCATTACGACACATTTCACGTTGATGATCAAGATAAAAACACAAGAAACAAACACTTTAAAAAACGTGAACCAAGAAATCTGAACATATTACAAAACGAACGTACATAGTGAAGAAATCTGTTAGTTTCCTCTTCTGGTCTTTACTTGTTTCTACACATAGGTCTGAATTTCAAACATTCTAAGGACATGCATTTCTACAGAGGTGTAGAAATGTGTATTTTGGACACTTTGGAAGTAATTGCTCTGAATCAGCCAGGAAATAAGATCTCAGTACTTTGATTTACTACTCCGTTTAATCCAGCTCGGGCTGTGCAGCCTGGACTGAATCCAGCAACCTCAACACTTGAGCACATATATGCAAAGATATGCAAAGTTGAGAGTTGAACCTGTGTTTATGTCAGAATAAAATCACCCACAGACTTGTTATGCCACACCAACATGTGACAGCTTCTGTTCAGGTGGATAATTGACCAAGAACTGCTGTATCTCCTGACACCTGTCCTCTGAGGTATGGGCTTCATCCAGTCTCCGTTTTACATCCCTGTCTTCACCGAAGGGCTAAATCCGGTTTTCAGAACCGACACCAACCTTAAATCAAGGAATAGAGGGAATGCGCATGACGTCACAGATGTGACTTCACATCGGGTTACGCCCACTGAGTGGCAGAGAGACTGAGTGGCAGTGTAAACTTTTAGTTTGAGCAACAAAACATCTAAAATTGGAAAGAACTGTTGTGCGATCAACTGTACTCATAGATTTAGCAAGAATCAGAATCAGAATCAGAAATAAGTTTAATGGCAAGTTTGTTAAACACACACAAGGAATTTGTTGTGGTGATTGGTGCAATACAAAGAACAAATATATAATGAAAAGAGAAAATGTATAACATGAGAGAAAATTTACAACATGAGGTTTTAAAGTGCCGGATATGAGTTGTGCAAAGTTGACCTAGGATGTGCGTTAATGTAACGCATAGGGTCAGGATTGTAACGCAAATCGGAGTTATCATTTTACAGACTGCCAAAAAATAAGCTTAAGAGAGACAAATGGATCGCTGCAATTCGCAGAAACAACTGGATTCCAGTCACCAAAACGTGGATTTGCGGTTCCCATTTTGTATCAGGTAATGTTGGATTTTTGGGTAGCTAATGTTAAATGGTCAAATCATAAAGTTCGGTGTCCTCATCACTTTAATTTCACCAACAAATCCTGCCTTGAAGTAGGACCAAAACTTTTGTATGCCTTCAAGCTTTGCTTCGTGTATTTCCCCGGCGTAGAAATTAAGCACATATAAATATGCAACTGAAAAAGCAGACGGAAAATTACCGAGCTGCCTGCAAATTGTTGATTCGTTTTTGGCCTTGAAGGAGCGGCTGGCAAGCCTCTCCGCTATAATCTCCCGGGAGGAATGTAAACATGACGCTCTGCACCCAACCTAACCCTCCCCCTTCCAAAACATCTGAGGATCCTGACTCCCAGAACTGTACCGCTGTTCGATAACATCAAGGACGCTTGGCTACTCTCGGGGAGAAAGGTCGTCGGTCTTACCGCGTTACAGACTCTCACATACACACTGACACACACACACCTCCCTCTCCCCATCCAACCGCCTTCCTGGCTCCCTCTCTTATCAGCCCCTCCCGACAAGGACGTCCGGGTTTGAGCGCCAGCTACCCGGCCCTCACTTGGATGAACTGTGCCGGGACCACCCCCCCCCCCCGACTTCCCCACCCCCAATCACCCACATGCAAGTCCTGTGACGTCTGTGCTTCGTGTCTGCGAGGTGTTTTTTTGCAACTTGATATTGTGTATTGTATGATATTCAATGTGAAGATGTAGCCAGATGTAACCGGAGCCAGTTCTTTGTCTGTGGAAACAGAAAACCCGGTTCCAAACTCAGCACCGGCCCAGAACCAGAACCAGCCCTGGAACCGGTTTGGTGGAAAAGGGGTATCGGGGCTGGTTGTAGTCACACCAAAGTTAAAATGCCTAACTTTATTGAAGGAATAACCATACTTACAGCATAGTTTAAAAGCATAAGCAGAATTCACAGCAATTACAACTGGAATGGGATGAATCTTTAGCTTACAGTTTTGATCCTTAGACTTTCCTGTGAACGTGTTGTTTAAGTTGTGAAGAAATACTTAGAGCATAATCATTCCTATTACCGGTAAGATTGTTTTTCTGTGCTCTCGGTTGTACGGACAGACTGCTGCAACTTGTTAACCGGGTTCACCTGGTTCTGTATGGGCTCAAATTAATGCCATAAGTATTTTGTATCTGTAAATAAACTTTGTACTTGTAGAAATATTTTGTGCGTGTGCAAAAAATATTTGTACTTGCAAAAAATATTTGTACTTGTAAAAATATTCTGTGCGTGTGAAAAAAATATTTGTACTTGTAGAAATATTTTGTGCATGTGCAAAAAGTATTTGTACTTGCAAAACATATTTGTACTTCTAGATACAAAGCTACAAACTTTTTACAAAGCTACAAACCTTTTTTACAAAGCTACAAACTTTTTTTACGAAAGCTACAAACTTTTTTTCAAAAGCTACAAACTTTTTTTACAAAGCTACAAACTTTTTTTACAACTACGAGTTTTGGCAGTGTTTTGACGTGCCAAAACTAACAGCCAATCAGCGATCTTTGGCACGGGTTTCAAAGGGTTTCTGGAGAGCCAATCAGATCATTGCATCGCCTACTGACGTCGCCGCCATATTGGATGTGGCAAGACTGGGCTGCAAACTAATACAAGTAAATGGACTTATTTTTAATTAAGATTAAGAAATTTACGTTTTACGTCTCATTTATTCATTCACACGCGCACTAATATACTTGGGAAACAGTTAGGCACCAAATATAATATATTTAATTTTCTCAGAAGGCAAAAATAAGAACTTTATTTATCCCACACAGGAGTAATTCATGTTATATCAGCTATAGAGAACAAGGTAGTGCCGAAAAACAATATATATCCCCCCTCACAAAAATAGAGACATATTTTTTTATCAACAAAACGAATACAAAAAAATTCAAATAACACATTTGAACCATTTTTCAGACAATAAAATAACAATAACATAAAATGTAATGTAATGTGTAAAGATGTAAAATATGGGGGATATATATTGTTTTTCGGCACTACCTTGTTCTCTATAGCTGATATAACATGAATTACTCCTATGTAGGATCAATAAAGTTCTTAATTTTTGCCGTCTGAGAAAATTAAATATATTATATTTGGTGCCTAATTGTTTCCCAAGTATATTAGTGCATGTGTGAATGAATAAATGAGATGTAAAACTTACATTTCTTTGTAGAAAGGCGCTTTATGAAAATAAGTCCATTTACTTGTATTAGTTTGCAGCCCAGTCTTGCCACATCCAATATGGCGGCGACGTCAGTAGGCGATGCAATGATCTGATTGGCTCTCCAGAAACCCTTTGAAACCCGTGCCAAAGATCGCTGATTGGCTGTTAGTTTTGGCACGTCAAAACACTGCCAAAACTCGTAGTTGTAAAAAAAGTTTGTAGCTTTGTAAAAAAAGTTTGTAGCTTTGTAAAAAAAAGTTTGTAGCTTTGTAAAAAAAGTTTGTGGCTTTGTAAAGTTTGTAGCTTTTGTAAAAAAAAGTTTGTAGCTTTGTATCTACAAGTACAAATTTTTTTTGCAAGTGCAAATATTTTTTGCAGGTACAAATATTTTTTGCACATGCACAAAATATTTCTACAAGTACAAATATTTTTTGCACACGCACAAAATATTTCTACAAGTACAAATATTTTTTGCAAGTACAAATATTTTTTGCACACGCACAAAATATTTCTACAAGTACAAAGTTTATTTACAGATACAAAATACTTATGGCATTAATTTGAGCCCATAGTTCTGGGGCTTCAAACCTCAATTGAGTTGCTAATCTCTTGAAAAACTCAAATAAAAGCTCTACAGCATATAAAAGAGTTTTTTTTTAATACAGCATCTTCAGTTTCAAGCACACTGCTCTGAAGAGCCTGCGAAGAGACGACGAAAGAAAAAGAGAAAATGTAGATTCATAGCAAAGCTCATTCATCTGCTGCTGTGCTCTTTTTTTTAATAGTCATGGTGAGGATGAGAGAGCAGCGCTCAAACCTCACTGACCTCAGAGCAGAAAATGAGGAGATGGAAAAGAGAAACGGTATCCTGATGAATGAGACGGAGCAGCTGAGCGGAGAACGAGCCCGCCTCAACTGGACGCTGGGAGTCATCCTGACATTCAACAACTTTCCTGTGAAGGCTTTCTGCCCTGAAAAAAGTGAGTACTCTCTCTAATAATCGATCTTTCAGAATGTAGCTGGAGATGACTGATACCCTAATGATCCTAGGCATGATCACCTGAAACCACGACTGTAGGTCCCACGTTCAACATCAGTCTTTAAGTCTTTCCATTATTACATTTTTTTTGTGATCAAATGTTTTTATTTATATTTCTTTTTTTATTATAAACGGTGGCATCCACAATGATGTCAAACAAACATAATACACATATTTTCACCCCCTTCCAAACCCACCCCTCGGACCTAAGCATTCACCGAAAACAATTAATTATTAATAATAAGGAAAACAATAAAAAACAAACAAACAAACAAACAAACAAAAAAGGACAAAATAAAACGAAGGCAAAACATAATAATATCAAAAACTGGACAAGGATAGTTGCAACAAGGTAGTCTACATCAATTTTAAATACATTTTTCAAGTTTGGCTTTAATTTGATCTGCGGCCATATACCTAAATAAAATATTTAGTTGTTTTGCATTATGGGTTCGGGCTGTAGATATTTCCAGATAGATAATATCAAGAAAAGTCAAATACCAATGGGAGATGTTAAGCCTGTGTGGTGGTTTCCATCTTACTGCAATTATCTTTTTTGCTTCTGTTAGGCCAGCAAGCAAAATTTGTTTATGACATAGTGAAGCATTAATTGTGGATAAATTATTTAAAATAAGTGTTTGAGGGTTTACTGGAATAGTCTGTACTGTTGTGGAGGATAGTGCAGTTTCAACCTGTTGCCAGAAGTTTGCAACACGTTGTCATTCCCAGACCATGTGCATGGAGGTTCCTGGTTTATTCTGAGAGCATAATGTACATAAAGAGCTAACCAGGATCTTCATATGGTAAAACTTGCAAGGTGTTAAATAAGTTCTATGTACAAATTGATCATCAATAAGCTGATGATCTGGTTTCTGGAAGATGATATATTATTAGTCCATACATCATTCCAGTTGAAATCTGGGTTCCAGTCAGGTATATCCCTTCTCTATATTGCATCTAAGGCTAAGGGTTTATATGACATTTTTAAAATATATTGATATAGAGTTGTGGCCATTATTCGATTTTTAATATGCATAACACCCATAAGAACTTTGAGCATTTGTGCGTATGAAGGCAATGTCTAAGGTTGAGCAACTGCTGACTTGTGTTATGTTGCTGCAAGACTGAAATTACAGAAAAACATGATGTTGGTTGAAAAATTCCACAGCATCGTTTTCTAGATTAACAATATGGCTAAAGGAAGAATTGCTTTGATCCAGGAGATCCACCGTGATGCAAAAACTGGCATTCTGCACAAATTGTAATTTGACGAACTAATCTTAGAAGATTCATCCAGTGTGATTTAATGAAGTTCATTTTGTCCATGGCTTTACAATTTAATTAGCTGATTCTTTTTGTCAGACAAGAATATTTAGGTTTTTTGTTTAGGTATGTCGGGTATTTAAAAAACCTAAATATTCTTGTCCGACGAAAAGAATCAGCAAATTACATTCATCCAATGTGTTTCACATTTTGCAGCGCAATGTTAACAATTTGAAGATTTTCCCATTTTTTTAAAAAATTGAACAGTGTAGGCGTGGTAACACTACGGTGCCATATTTTCTACAATCTTGGTCCAAACTGCTCCAAATATGACGTTGATGGTGAATATCTCAGCCTGAAAAGATTAATATCCCTTTTATTAAGGTATGGTGGTAGAGCAAAGAACATACAGTATGCTCAATCTCGGTCTACAGCTTGTAGGGAGGTGTTTAGACTTTAAATAAGGATATTTATGAATATTTAAGGTGCAAGGTCACGGTATGTGGGTGTGGAAACACGAGTACACCACAATTTCTTCATGATGGAACAAAGCTTTTCCCAATATTGACCAAAAACTCACGTCTTTCGTAAAGGTCAAGCATTATGCAACTGGCTTGTAAGACCCGCCCCTCAAAGCCACATGAGCCAATGGCCGTTGAATCAGTTGCAATGAAAGATCTCAAACATCTGTAGCCTGCAGCTTCACAACAAATTATCCTCTTTTTTATGGAGTTTCCTTCATCCAAAGACAACTAATTAATGCATAGATTTTGCTTTGGCTAAAGCTGCTGATACAGTCAACCCAGAGAGCTGCATGGGCTGGGGAGGGCTGGTCCTACATGGGGACAGATGCATGGACTGGGCGGGAACCGTAAAACTGATGAGAAGAAGAGTTTACCAGTCAGCATTACTTGTGGGAAGGAAGACCTGGAAGACTGTGGTCTGACAACTAAAGGTGAAGTCCGCAGTGAGACGATTGATCTCAATAGACTGGATGTGTGTTTCACGAAAGGATCTCACTCAAATGAAACAAATTGCGATTCACCATCTATTTACGTTTTTGTTGGTCATGGTCAGCTGATGAGCTAAAGACATTCAGGGACCACCATGGTTACCGTGCGTAGGTGGTTAGATTCAGCTTTTGTTAAATTGTTGTTTTGTAAAATGTCCACTGTTGGACCACCGTCCATATGGTTATGAATTCATGACATTTATGATTGGGTGAACATTTATTTTGGACCAGTAAAGGGCCGAAGCCAAGCCAAGTCTCATGATCCCTGCCTCATGGTGAGTTTACGACACCTCCAGCGTGGTCTGGAGAACGGAAAGACCCCATGGACACCAGGATTTGCATATGTGACCCTCTTGGTGATAAGGCACCACACTTTGATTGGACAAGGACCCCAAGCTGCAGGAATGGGTATCAACTTCCTGTATACAGCTATAAAAGGGGAGACCCCCCTCTCTCCGGTCTCTTCTCTCTTTTCTGCTTCTTCCTTCTCACCCACAGGTCTCTGTAACACCAGGGAGCCAGCCAAGGGCCGGCTTTCTCCTTCGTGAACGAAGGAGCGTCCATTTTGCAGCGCTGCACGAGCGACCCACGCAGTTCCGAGCCCAGAAAGCCGAACTAGGGACCCTGCATTGCCTCGACGTGAACGCGACGCCGATCCGAAGTTGAAGGAAGCCAAGTGCTGTGCCCAGCTGCCATCCCCTCATCTGCAGCAAGGACACAGGAGGGAGTGATAGCCGCTTTATCAGGATCCCCTGCTGAGCGTAAACACCCAGCTGTTCCCCGAGGAACGCTGACCGACCACCCTTTTTTCCTTCAACTGCAAAGATTCACGTGAGAGGCTGTTTTTGGTGTCTGGGCAGAGAAAACTTAGTAATACACTTTAAAAGTTAGTTTACGCTGTGAGCTGGACTGCTGATCCCGTCATAGTTGTGTTTATTAACTTAAGTGTTTTTGTTTATCTTCTTATTGGTCTACTGCTGCATCCACATTGCTGGATCGTTATGACATGCTTCTCGACAACCGAAAACAAGGCCCTTCTAAATTTCCCAGTTGAATGACCAGAGCGCACGTGTGAAGTTTAGTTTCACATTGGGGCATTTCTGTGTGGGAAAGATCAGAAGGTCTTGGGTTTCTGGTAATGAGAAATTATTTAAGAGTGTCTATTATTTTACTTTTCTTCTGCATCTCTCTCTCTCTTCCTCTCGTACTAACCCCCCCCCACACGCACACACACACACACCCAGACGCTCCCCTCGGTCATAAATTCCCGAGCCGTTCTGAGATCCGACACACACACACACACACACACACACACACACACACACACACACACACACACACACACGCACACACACACACACACACACACACACGCACACACGCACACACGCACACACGCACACACACACACACACACACACACACACACACACACACACTAGTCACACCCCACACAGATGACTGGAACTTTTGCATTGTATAATTTCTGTCCCTGTTTACGTAGTGTGCCATCAGGATTTTATTTGGGGTGTTGCGTCTATCATCTTTTGACACCTGTATGTAAATAAATCCTGATTGATTTTTAATGAGTGGTTTCTGTTGTTTCATGCATTTTGGTCACAATTGATTTGTTTGACAGAGCCTAGTGCTCGAATTTCACCCTTCAATTACTGTATTATGCATAAACCTTAATTTCTGAGACTGATATTCTGCTGTAAAAGTTATCATTTCCCTGCTTAAGGAACAGGGTGGTGCCCCGAGGATTTTATTTATCATATTGGTCATTCAATTTGATAAATAGTCGACTTTATTAATTATTAATAATTATTAATAAAATTATTAATAACCCTTCGATAACTGATCAGCCAAGCTACCTGAGTTGCACAACACCACTAATACCCCTTTTCCACCAAACCAGTTCCAGGGCTGGTTCTGGTTCTGGGCCAGTTTTGGAAGAGTTTGGAACCGGGCTTTCTGTTTCCACTGACAAAGAACTGGCTCAGGGCCAGAAAACCCGGTTCCAAGGTAGAACCAACTTTTTGCTGGTCTAGAGAAAAGAACCGATTACGTAAACGGAGGGGGCGGAGTTATTAAGACCAATAGCAATAGCAAGACTGGGAGACGGAGACATTTTCAAATAAGAATGAATCTGGATGCAGCAAAGCATCATGGGTCTGAGGAGGAGACAACCTGTCTTTTAGAGATGTGTCCACGGAGGAGCTACGAGGACCAAGTCCTATTAGAGCAAATACCTTGTTGTTGCTTCAACCTTCACGCAAACGCAGCCACAACTAACGTTTGCAGTGACGTAAAGACGTGGCTCCTCTTAGCACCCGAGCTGTGGAAAACCAAACCGGTTCTCAGCTGGTTCCCAAGTTGAACAAGTTGTGAACCAGAACCAGCACTGGAACCGGTTTGGTGGAAAAGGGTTATGACTCTCTCCTTGATTTTCTGAAAGCCATGCTGATTGGACGATCGTTAGATCGTGAAGCCTCTAACAAATGTTCTGTGTGCTGCACAGAGCACGAGTGAATAGCGTCCTTCTCCCACTGGTTCTCTCGTTGGTTTACCTTCCTAAATCAACACCATTAGCAACACTGACGGGGACAGTTGGAGGATGTTTTTTAACTGAATCCTTTCTAAAGGGTGGGGCTGCCTCTATATGCGGAAAGCTGCATGGGCTGGAAAAAAATAAGTTATTTAATAAAAAGAAAGTATCTGGAAGGTCCTCGGTATCACTGCTTTTTCAAAAGCTTTTTCTTTTTTAGAGTTCCCTTATCAATCATGCAGCTATCAAAGTGAAAGCTGGACAACCTGAAAAAACTGGATATATCACAATTTGAGACCCTTTTGAATGTTTGAAAGTCAGAAAAGGCATAAAATGTGCCCTTTTAGTTTTCTAATCCTGAAGACATCGATATCGACGTCATGTATAGGTTTGACAAAAAGGCTGCCAGAGACAGGAATATTTTATACAATTTAGCAACATTTAATCTTCACATCATGTCTGTCTATTTCTTTCATGAATACAGAGTGTCAACCATGTCAGAAAGGGTGGATTCTGTACCGGCAAAAGTGCTACTTGTTTACTCCCAGACTCCCAGGGAGTGATTGGAGGACGTGGGAAGGCAGCCGAGAGTTTTGCCGTGACACAGCTGCAGATCTGGTTGTTGTTGATGATCTGCAAGAAATGGTGATCTTTAACAACATTACACCAACAACACAACCTTAACTTAATTATGAGGTTAACGCTGATATCTTTAGCGTGAAAGCGTTGCTGCTCGCAATGATCTCCAATGTTCTGATTTTCAGGAGTTCATCAGTAACCACACCAAGTTCTACTATGACAAATTCCATGGATTCTGGATCGGGTTGCAAGAAATTAACAAGAACTGGGTCTGGACCGACGGACGCAACGACACGCTCGGGTATGAGAATTTAGGGGATGCAATATGGTTTGTGGAATATGGGGGTTTGAGGATTGTTTGATTTGATTAATTTTGTACATGTAAAAGACAACAATTAAAAGAGAAGATAAGAAAACAAAACAAACAAAAAAAAACAACAAAACAAAGAATTTCATACTTTAACACTTGATATCTTAGTTTACATGTGCAAAAAGGAGTAGGAATAAGTGTAAACTTATTTAATCCTACCCCCATTCACTAATCATTTATGAGTATTTATAATAACTAACTATCCTATAATTATACTCACACACTGTATTCACACACTTACCTATACATACATACACACACACACATAGTTGAATATTTCTATATATATTTGTACAGACATGCCCATATAAATAATTATATAAATGTAGTTATTTACACCATACTATCTCTATATTAACTCCATCTGCTCTATATCTATATATATATATCTACATACTACATACACACACATATATATATATATATATATATATATATATATATATAAACCCCTTCCTCTTTGTACCTCGTGAAAATCATGTTTTTATATTTGTTTTTAAACTGGTTAATGTTTGGACATTGTTTTAATACCAAATCCATTCTGTTCCATAGTTTAGCTCCACTGACTGATATAAAAATCTTTTCATTGTTGTTCGTGTTCTGCAAGTCTTAAAATTTAGAGAACCCCTTAAATTAAACCTCCCCTCTGTGTCATAAAACATTTCCTGTAAGTAAGATGGTAATAAGTTGTTCCTAGCTTTATACATGAATTGTGCTGTTTGGAATTCCCCTATGTCAAAAAATTTGATCATTTTAGAATTGAAGAATAATGAATTAGTTTGTTCATTCTGATGGCTCTTTTCTGCAGTATGAATAGTGGTTGCAGTGAACTTTTATACGTGTTTCCCCAAACCTCTAAACAGTAACTTAAATAAGGCTGGGGGGGGATGAGAGGGGCTACATTTTATTTCTTTTTTGTTATTCATTTTATTTATTTTTTATTTTCTGATGTTCATTTTAAGGTACTGGTTGAGAAAGCCACTTGGAGAAGGGGGTTCCTTTGCACTGATGATCCCTGGGAAGAATCTCACGGAGAGCTGGAACAAAGCAGGAAATGAGTTTAAGAACAGGTTCATCTGTGAGGCCGAAGTCCTCGTCAGGTCCAGCTAACTAACGCTGTTTCTGCTCCTCCTCATGTTGCTTGCGTCTATAAAGTTGTCTCAGTTTTGGACAAGAAGAACATATACGAAAAGCGCTGTTTACTCCAAGCGGAAGCAAAATTTCACATTTTAGAAATGTCTGCAATCTTTTTATAACTTTAATTCTGTTTTGTTTAAGTTAGTTTTTTTTAATCAGTTCGTGTTTTATTAACAGCATGGTAAAAGTTCAGATGAACTATATTTGTAAAAATAAAATCAAATGTGGTAATATAGAGAAATTAAATAAAGAAATGTGAAGTCACATGAACAAATAAAGCACTTTTGAATGAATGAGTTTTACATCATTATTATGATTTAGTAAGATCCAGAGGCCGGACATGAGATAAAACACTCAGCGTAAAGTCTAAAAGGCTCTTCCAACTAAAAAGAAGAACTGCTTAATTCGCTTCATTTTAGCCGTTTTATTTCAATACAAACTTGTGTAAATCTCAGTTTGGAGACAGCAGGTTGTTTCATCCGGATGAATCCAGCCTTTGAAGATGCTCCAGGATGAAAATGGCACATTTATAATAATAAGAATGATAATAATGATCATGGTAACAGTAAAAAAAATACAGACAACATGAAAAAACACATACGTAAACAATCTGGAGTATAAACAGCGTAAAAAATATATATATGTTTTATAAAAAGGTTTGTAGGGCTAAAATAAAGTTTTCCACAAAATTGCATTGCAATAAAATCTTTTTTAAATGTATAAAAGTTGTTCTGGTAGAAAAATAAAAACAAATCTGGGATGCTGCGTCCTCGGAGCTGCAGAGCAACGAGAGCGTCCAGCTCGTTCAGCATCAGCGCAACATGCTGGAGTAGAAGTTCACCCTGGACCCATTATGGGATGTAAAGAGAGCAGACTTTCAGGAGGGACCAGAACCACGAGAATCAAAGCAGTTTCGGACCAAAGCAGTGTCTATTTGCAGCCAGCCTCATTAGATAAACTGTTTTTTTAAAGTGGGGGATAAAATGGGAAATAAAGGGTATACATTGACATCACTTACCACTGGACCAGCCCCCTTACTCTCACTGAGTGGCAAAAACAGCTGCATCTAGTGGAGAAGACGGTATAACAGCCGATTATCGGCTTAAATTAAAGGCAGTTGGACTTGACAGTGACCCGTACAGTTACCAGAAGAACCAGTGGTCCATGGACATTAATATTTGGCCACAAATCCAGTTTCCTGATATTTATATGTATTTAATTTCTACGCCGGGGAAATACACGAAGCAAAGCTTGAAGGCATACAAAAGTCTTGACGCTTGGTCCTACTTCAAGGCAGGATTTGTTGGCGAAATTAAAAGTGATGAGGACACCGAACTTTCTGATTTGACGGTTTAACGTTAGCTGCCCAAAAATCCAACATTACCTGATACAAAATGGGAACCACAAATCCACGTTTCGGTGCCTGGAATCCAGTTTATTACCTTATTAGCTTATTTTTCGGCAGTCTGTAAAACGATAACTCCGATTTCTTGCTAAATCTATGAGTACAGTCGATCGCATAACAGCTATTTCCCATTTTAGATGTTTTCCAGTTGCTCAAACTGAAAGTGTACGCTGCCACTCAGTCTTTCTGCCACTCAGTGGGCGAAACCCACTGTGAAGTCGCATCTGTGACGTCATGCGCATTCCCTCTATATTCAAGGGATAAAGATATAAACATAAGAAATAAAACAAATAAAAGAGTAATGAACTGCTTCAGTCCACGTGTTTCTGGTCCCTGACAAACGTTTATGCTCCAGTAACAGAAATAACATTCATTCATCTCCACAACGTTCCTCGACTCCTCAAACGCCTCCGATCAAAGAGACTGACGTACCAAAAGTCCCGACCTTTCAAACACACCGCTGCCATCGAACCAGCGCTTCTCTGCTTCAGAATGACATCAGCTGTTTAAAAACGTCATTAGTTAAGACTCCAGTGAAATTAAGTGATTATATATATATTAATACAAATATACAATTCTGTTTACATTCCTGTCTTGGTTTTAAAAGTCCAACAAACCTTATGTTTTATAAAGATGGATTATTGCATCTACCTTTCATTCATTACAATGGATTTGAAATAAAACGATCAGGATGTGATCAAAGTGTCAACGAACAACTTCAAGAGGTTTCACCAGAACAAAATAGCTCAAAATTATAAATTTACCCATGATTGTTTATACGTCGATGATTATTTTGCAGCGACTGAAGTCTGGGGAGAGTTACGGCCCTGGAGACGGAGACTGGGTTTCATCTGTTCACAGAATCAGAATCCAGCACACGACAGCTTTTGTTTCAGTTGGTTTCTTCGATGTTTCCAGCTGTTTGGAGCTCGCCGTAAACTCAGTTTTTACATTCATGGTTGCAGGTGTTGGCAACGTCCACCTTCTCCAGAGTTTCCTCCATTTCTGTTGATGTTGTGCAGTTTTTCGTCACCAAGGGAAGGATTGTGGGACGACCTTCTTGTCCTGTGGTCTTCCAGAACTTTAGAGTGTCTTCTTCCTGTTCAGTGTTGACCTGGACATTCCTGAGGTCCATCCCTGCAATACGGTTGGATTGATTGTTCAGTCCAACAAAGACCCTCCTCCAGACATCTCAGTATGTGACATCGACTCCAGACCTTTTACCTGCTTCATTTGTCTTCTAGTAACGAGGGAATGGACCACATCTGGAAAATCGACTGCTTTTCAGTCCTAAGGTTCATAAGGTACTATAGTAAATGCCATATTTAGGTGAAACCTGTTAAAGCTGCTATAGCATCTGTCTATAGTATCTTGATTGCTTCATTTTTAATAAGATGTGGTGGGGGGGGGTGAAGTTAAAACCACATTGAGTGAAGACTTCTGGACCAGACTGTGTTTACTTCTTTTTCCTGAGGTCTTTGATGAGACGTGGTTCTTTCTTCAGAAGGATGGCGTAGAAGAGGTCTTTGCACTCTTTGCCGGCTCTCAGGGGACCAGAGTAGATCTCCCTCATCTTCGCCTCAGTGGTCGGCAGGGCTTTAATCGTATTAAAAGCTTCCTGCTGGATAACATGTTTCTTTTTCAGGAAGTCCAAAATGGGTCCGATGTTGCTCACTCTGGCGATCAACTCGTCGCTGTGTTTGTCCACGAAGTGCTCCTCCTCTGAAGAAGAAGAAGTTTCAGTAAAATGCTAGAAAAATGACTCTCATTCATTAATTAATAATAATAATAATAAAAGAAAGCAAATAATTAAAAAAAACACCAACACCAACACAAAGTCACAGTCTTTGGTGCTGCTTTGGTCTGTAAATATAATTTATCCTCAGTGGGCCCTTCCAACTATTCAAACAAATGTCTAAATAAATAAACAAAACCTGATCAAAAACTCAAAGAGATTAATGCAGAAACAAGTAAACAAAGGGTCAAAATTCCTTTTCAGAGGATATATAACCTCGCACAAAGTTTTATAGAGAAATGCTAAAGACCTAAACAGCAAAGTCATGGATTCATACAGTAAAATAATAAATAATATAATAAATAATACACTTAATATATCTGTAATATAATTAAAAAACTATATCTTAATTATAATTTCAATAAAATAATTTTCCAATTTAAGTCCTCTCCTCAGAGAGCAGGTGAGATGGGAGACGATAAGGGAAGAGGGTTCTGGGGGAAACACCACAAAGCATATACTGCATGCTTATATGTTTGGTAAAATTCAAACAAATGCTTTTTCTCAAGAGTGTGTTCTTAGTACAAGTTTTGGAAAAACACCTAAAGCCGCTGGTAAAAGAAACCAGTCTGCTGTTGATGTCGGAGCAATGGCCGCTGTACGATGTGAAGTCGACCCGGTGTCAGAGCACTGGGTCGTGGGAATAAAGGGGTTGTTGGCACAATAAGAAGTCCACTATGTCTCACATATCGTGTCTCAACTCAAAAACCTCCTTCGAGTTGAGCTTT
The DNA here is from genome assembly GCF_033807715.1 of Cololabis saira. Classification (NCBI taxonomy): domain Eukaryota; kingdom Metazoa; phylum Chordata; class Actinopteri; order Beloniformes; family Belonidae; genus Cololabis; species Cololabis saira. The sequence continues at coordinate 36,718,699 of NC_084589.1, read as the reverse complement.
TGAAGCCTCTTCTTCCTTGTGGTGCACGGCGCCATGTGGCAAATGGGCGGAGCTAATCAAAGTTAGCATTGTAGCTTGCAGAATTAGCTGATGCTAACTTGTGATGCTAATTAATAACAATAATTTACATTCATTCATTCTGTCAGAGCTGATGTGAGGACGAGCAGAGCTGGTGTAGTATAATGTATAATGTTAGTATAATGTCAAGCACTACGCAGCCAAAGTAATGACAGCTAGTCATTGGTTATACCAGCTGCTAATCAAACATTCACAGCCTTAATTGCACATAAATGTGTTGCTTTATATAATACTGCCTGATGTATCACAAACATATTTCATCCTTGCAAAAATGTTATGGATGTAAAGTCTATGAACTATGAAGACAAACCAAAAACCAAAGTCATTGGAGACATTGGAGCCAGCCCCTAGTGGTCAGTAGAGGAACTGCAACTGCTTTACTCCTCCAGTGACTTGAACCTGGAGGTCCCACTAGGTCCGAGCCCATTTGTCATGTTTTATTTTGAAAATTCATGGGCTTCCCTATTAGGCTCGACTGCACTCTGGTTTGGTTGTTTCTAACTAGGGGTCTAACGTGCAGAGTAGATACTTTTTCTGTAACTACTCTGCCAAGGTTCTAAGCGGCTGAGTTGGGCTGTGATGTCATCACACTACAGGCCACCGATTGGTCGGGGGGTTGGAGTCAGACATCTGAGTCAGGATGTGACATCACAGAAAGAGCGACTCTGACGGCTTCTTGTTCATTTTATTCCACCAGCAACGGCAGCACAAAAGTCTCTTTCATGATCCAACTCTGAGATGCAGATGTTCATAAACCTGGTGGCTGAGGAGAGAATTAAAAAGGGATCTCGACGGGCAATAAGGAATGACGAGATCTACCAGGAGCTCTGTCACTTCATAGCTGCTCGCAGCTACCAACGGATTTTTCACCAGCGCAGAGACAAACTAAAAAAATTAAAAAGCGTCGCAACTTTAAGCTTCATTTGGATTACACAATCAAATACGTCACAGCAGCTTCGCTCCAACCTTCCTACTTCTGCTCCAGGTGCTGGATTGTTATGGAAAAAGAAACCAGACCGAGTTGAGTCGAGTAGGTATTAGTGGAAAAGTGTCATAGGGGAGGATGGAGTTGGAGTTGGAGCTGACTGATGTGGAGCAGTAAACGCTTTTATTCAGATGTTGAATCTTAAATGGAAGGGGAGTTGTGTGAGGAGATGGTCTTTATGACCCGGGAACGGGTCTAGCAGAGGGGACGAAGCAGAGCAGCGAGCAGATCAATCACAGTCCAAAGATTTTGGAGATGCCCGTCTGGTGCCACAAAAACCTCCACCACCACCTCCACCAGGAATACTGTATTAACTTACCAGGAGCTGCAGTTCCGACATTGGGGGCTTCACCTGCTGGTTTAACTGTAAAAACACAAGTACATTTATTTACTTATATCAATCTCTCCATTTTGCTCCAATTTTTTTAAAGCTAAAAAATACCATTTTCAATTATCCGACATTAACGTGATGTGCAAACCAATTGATCCATAATGTGCCTAAAGATTAAATTTAATTAAGCATTAAAAAGATAAAATACAAGCACTCACAGAGATGCTCAAGCTGGTTTTAGTGTTTATGATCAATTATCATCATCAAACTAAATTGGATTCATTGGAATTAAACATGATTTAAAATCCGGATTTTCTACCAAATCGTTTCTCACCTTTGGAAGGTCCAGACTTTGGATAGTCACCTGAAAAGAAAATAGAAACATGAAAGTTTCATGTTTGTAATATTAAATATTAAAAAACACAGCTAAACAATAAACAGTAAAATATAAAAAACATTGAAATACTAAATATACTTAATATAACTAAATCAAATATCCACATAGTGTGCTTAAGGATGATTATAAAACACAGAGGCGCTTGCAGTGACAGACAGGGACTGAGCCTGTGATTCTGTGGATTATAAAAGTACAGTGAATGTGAAATTGAGCAGACCTGGAGTGAAAAGTAAAATGTTTGAAGTTTAGATCTTAACATTTCAATTTTTCTACAGTTAAATTATTTGATATTCAGTGTTCTTTTAGTGATTGTAGTTGTGAAGAGAGTTATGTGAGGTATTGGGTGGAAGAACTCATTTTTACAGTCTCTGCAACACAGAACCTGAAGTGAGAGAAAGAAAAGTGTTTCCTACTTTCACCGTAAATATTACGGTGGAAGTATGGGTGTCATGATCAAGGTAATGAAATAAATATATGAAGAAAAAAAAAAACCTGCATACCTGCATTATCTCAAACTCAGTACTTCATATCTTTCTGTTTTTGAGCCGCGTTCATTCATTTGCCGTAACGACTGAAATAGGAGCGCACATGAAATTTAGGAGCGGCTGATTTGACCACGTACAGTAAGTACGAATCACGGCTATGACCGCAGTCTGCAACCGTCAACTACAAAACATAAAGTTAAAATGAAATACACAAAACTGTAAATCTGTAGGTTTTAAACAATGCTCACCTCTTCTGGCAGTGACACTGGTTTCCTCTCTGCAGTAAGAAGAAAAGGAGATTCCGGGATTGCTTGGTCTTTAAAACCCATGTCGACCGTTTTTATGTTTTCGCCACAATTAGCGAGAAAATACACACAGCCCAAGAAAAAAAAGCTAAATTTAGCTTTTATTAAAAACTACTGACAAGCAAATCTGCCCCTAAAAGAAAAGGAAAAGTAATGTCTCCCTCCGATATCCCGGAACGCCCACCCGGATAAGGGTTAATGGCCGGGTTTCCCAGATCAGTTAAGTAGTTCTTAACAGCGAAAGACTTCTTTCAAACCTTCTTAAGGAGCCTGTGAAAGAAAATCGCGTTTCCCAGAGTCGCTCTTAGCTTAAGTATCTCTTTCATTAAGAAGGAAATGAAAGATGCTGCTGACCCAGTCTTTACAACCATCTTAGTGAACAAAGACTCACAGATCCAGCCGCGTCAGGCAAATCAATATCACACCAAGCAATGAGATATTAAAACAATGCAGCCCGCACAAATTTTGATCTATTTTATACTTTAGATTTATATTGTTTAGCATTTATTGGTGACAGCAAAGGGGAAAAAAAAAGAAAAATAAGGAATAACAAGTGTGTTCCTGTATATGCTTTATGCATTACGCACAAATAAAACGATCATCATGAATATCATGTATTTGATAATTTGGCTGCTATACAGCATGTTCTCGCTGCAAATCAACCGTGCCGCTGTGCGCGAAGCAGAACTGTTTATATGAACGCATTCGTGCGTCAGCACTTCAGTCCCCTGGACGTGCTGTCGGACCGGGCTGTCCAGGAAGCCGTGACACCGATCCTCCTGCCCGAGCCCGAGCCCGAGCACCTACATGTGTGATGACAGGGAAGCAGCAGCTGAAGAACGAGATCCTTTGATGAATCGTTCATTACAGTCTCAAATATATAATCAATGGTGTCGGTTTATATTAAAGAATCTTTTTGCCCAGAAGAAAAAAGAGCGAAGACAACGACCCATAACTATTTTCTTCTCTTGAAAAAACCCACCTGCACCGCGGCGTTTAGGATAAAAAGACGCTACAGAGTCGGGATGCAGCAGCATTAGAAGAGCAGGAATACGTGCGAGGCAGAGCTGATCTCCGCAATTAGAAGCCCTCTATAATTGTAAAAAGAATTTCACTTATCACGGGTTCTTTTTGGACCATAACCCCTGCGAAAAACCAGGGATTGCTGTAATTCCACGTCGCGATTTGCGAAACTCGCCTTCTCTTGGCTCTTGACCGTCATGTTTTTGAACGCACACACACGCCCACCACGTTTCCTCCCGGTCTCTGCGTGTGGGGAAAAAAAGCCTCACTGTAGCCAGAAATAACGAAGTAACGCACCGTTTGGATGAAAAAGGGTCATTGAATTATATTTATCATCTTAATTTTTCATTATAACGCACAGGCAGCAGGGAATTAGTGCGTTAGGTAGCAGTGCTGCGTGTGAAAATGCGCTGATAGTGATCGGTGATCGATTTGCCTGGCATCGATTGATTTGGTTTCAGAACCGGACAGCTGCTCCAAAGAGCTTCTGAAAGAGCGAAACTAAAGAACGGTGTTAAGAAGTCATCTGGGAAACACCCGTATCTTAGGGTTCTCTCTTAAGTGAAACCTTCTTTGTACCTCTCTTAAATCCTTAAGAGAGGTCGGATATCAGTTCCGCTCTCTTGGCTTGAAAATAAAGGCTCATGTCGGATCTGCGTGTTTCCCTCAGCAGCCCCATCTAGAGAAAAAACCACCGCACTCGCTACAGGGGCGTAGTGAGCCAGCACAACATCTCACAAACACATACGTATTGCAAAGGAAAGAAAGAGAGAGAAATAAGAAATAAAGAATAGAAAAATAAACATGGTGTGAAAGACAAACTTCTCAATGAATATCAATTATTGATATACATTTCTTCTTTGTGATTAATTTAAGAGACTTAAAAAAATAATCAATTTCAATCAAAAACAGCTTAAATAATGGGGTTTAATTTCGAAATTTACTTTCATGAATATGGAATTTACCTAATAAAATACAGAGGTTGACAAGAAAGCATTTTTTTTTACTCTTTGAATTCAAAATAAGTAATAACATTTTTCCCTTCTATGTTGATTTTATGTTGTTTTGCACAGTATGTAGTTCTCAAGTTCTTTCCAAAATGTACTAGTATATGAGCAACCATATGTGAGTTACACTTTCAGGTTCAGCTTTATGAAACACTATGGTACACACAATAACACAAAATCTTGAAATATATGTTAGATGGATATATGTTATGTAGTATTTTTAAATGAGGTTCTCTGATTTTATTTGTGACACAAAATCTAAAAGGAACAAGACACACCTTATGCCAATTAATATTTACAAAATGAGCATTCCAGAAAAAACTTCCTTTGTGGTTTTACTTTTCCTGAATTATAAAAATATTCTATAACATGTTTATTAGTACATTTTTTACTCAAGATGTCAATACCATTTATATAAAGGGTGTCAACAGCTGTATGTTGCACATTCTGTCTTTTTTAGCTTTTCATTAACTCTACGTAAGTCCATTTCTGATGCTGCTCTCTAAGTGGGCGTTTCTCTATATCTATCTATATAGGTGGAACGGATTGGATAACTAAGCATTGACGAAGGCTCTTCACTTTACACAGTGAAGTCAGGGGAAACCACATGATTTGTGATCATATTTAAGTGAATAATGAAAGGTTATATTATTTATTTAAACTCATATTCGTACATTTGCGTATTGAATTTGTCTGCACTTTTTTATATATATAAAAATAAAATATTATGAGTTATGTTGGGTGCAAATATGGTCTAGACTAGAGGAACCACAGATTAAAATTGTGGCTTTAAAAGGAGAGCACAATATGACCATGAAGTATATAAGAAGAATGGAATTGAATTATCATAAAATGGGAGAAGGAAGGAGGGATAACTATATCGGAGGAAGAATGGACAATGATATGGAGGTATCAGCTCACAGAAGTGGAGGGAGTTTGGATGGAAAAGTCTGATGAGGTATTTTATTACACCCTCCTAGAAGTCTCACTATGATAATAACTCCTATGTCTGCTGGAGAAACTGTGGGAATAAAAATGCAAATCATTACCATGTTTTCTGGGAATGCCCTGTCATAAAGAATTACTGGAAAGAGATACACAAAGCCCTACAGAATATCTTCAAATGTGAAATATCCCTCGGGAGTAAGACCATGTTTTTTGGACACATACATCAGGACTGGCCAAAAAGAGATAAACATTTAATGAATATCCTGCTAGTGGCCTGTAAAAAGACTATTACAAGGAAATGGTTATCACAGGAGAGCCCAACTTTAAAGGTATGGATGGAAATTACAATGGACATTTATAACATGGAGAAGATAACGGCATTTATTAGTTATAAATAGGAGAAATTCACCTTATATTGGGAAAACTGGTTCAACTATGTCACGCTCCATAGGCCTGATTTTATTTTCTCAAGTCAATGATTGTGTTATGTTGAAAAGATGGCTCCCTACTTGTACATACAGTAGTTGTTTTTGGTGGTTTGTCTTTCTTTTCATTGTTTGGACAAAAAACATAAATATTATTCCGACATTTAGGATAGACAACAGATGTAAGATGTATGCATTCATGATGTATCGGATTTGAATGTCTAATGCTGAATGTCAATGAAAAAAAAATTGAAAAAAAAGGGAATTGAATTATCAGCACTTTATTATTAAGGAAAATAAGTGGTTGTATGTAATGGATGGATGGACGGATGATATAATATAATGGAAGAGAAGCTCATGCAGGGCCCATGCCATTGCTTGGGCACAAGCGTGATAGAAGTCGGGGTCTACTATGTCAGACAAGACCTCAGAGGCTCGAGAGGGAGAGAGTTCAAGAAAAAGGGAGGGAGGGACTTGTAGAGGGAGGGAGTTCCACAGAGAGCGAGTCCCATAACCCTTTTCCACCAAACCGGTTCCAGGGCTGGTTCTGGACCAGTTCTGGTTAACACCTCGTTCAACAAGCTGAGAACCGGTTTGTTTTTCCACAGCTCAGGTGTTAAGGGGAGCAACGTCAGTTACGTCGCTGCAAACGTCAGTTACTATTTGTCACAAAGTGCTTTAAAGAATAAAAACAGTTTAGAGCAATAAAATACATAGAATACATGATAGAAAAGAAAAAACATAAAATAACTTAAAACAATGCAGTTTACATAAAAGCCTGTTTGAAAAGGTAGGTTTTTAGTTGGCTTTTAAAAGAGCTCGCAGACTCAATAGATCTAAAAGTTGCAGGCAGAGCATACCAAAATTTAGCGGCCATAACCTTGAAAGCTCGGTCACCACGAGTCTTAAAGGGGACCTATTATGAAAAAGAAACTTTTTCTTGCTTTAACATTATTAAAGTGGTCTCCCCTCAGCCTGCCAACTCAGAGAAGGAGGAAAGCAACCACATTCTGCAGTGTCTGTACAGCCGCCCGGATGATCCATCCAGTGTCATGTGACTTCTAAAAGCCATTCAGATTTTGCTCCTGTTGTGACGTCACGACAGGAGCGATGTGTGAAACCACGGCCACAACTAACTCCGCCGGCCGGAGGTTCCGCCATTTTTTCGTAGCGGTGTATCGCGTCATTCAGGCAGCCAATCAACACAGAGCCTCATTATCATATTCTCCCCGCCCACTCAGAATCCCTCATAGATAATGACGTTAGAGACTGGGATGATAAAGACATGGCTCAGAGGCTGAATTTCTCATTTATTTAGCAAAAACAATCAAAAGCTTGTTTTTGAGACATTCAACGCCCGTTTAAAATAGGTATTAGATGCCATAATAGGTCCCCTTTGAGGCAGGTGTGAGGGATAGCCAGTACGTTCTGCATATTGGATCTGAGCGTCGAGCTGGTGAATACAGTTCCAGTAGGTCAGTTATATCAGGGGGAGCCTGACTATGCAGTGCTCTGTGGGTGAGGGTCAGGATTTTAAACTGTATTCTAAATCAAACTGGGAGGCAGTGAAGAGATTTAAGTATTAATAAAATTTAAGTATAAATAAAATTGTACTTAATTTACTTCCTGTGCTGATGCCTCGGAAACTTAGTTACAGGACTCAACTGAAGTCCTAAGACTTAAAAATCACATTTATTTTAAATGTAAATGTTGTGTTTTAAGCTCACAATAATGTCCAAGGTAAGAATTAATCTGTGGAACACTTAAGACCAGTTAAACAAAATAAATCTTTTTTTACTGTGTTACAAACTTATTAAGAACTTTTAGAGAAGATTTTTTCTTTATTAAAAAAAAACACCTGGGGGATGTGAGCGGTGGCTGCTCTGTCAAAAGAGAACTCTAACAGCCTCTTACCTACCTATATGCCCTGTTTTATCTTGTTTTTTACTCTGCACTGAAAGAGTTCAAATCAAGCCCACTTGGTTGTAAATTAGACGCGTCTTTCCTTACGTGAACATGGAAGAAGATCAATAAACTAAAATGTTTCACGTATCATTTATTCCACAGGCTCACCTGTTTAGAAAGTAGATTTTTTTTTTACAACACTACTTTTAAGATATTTTATTTAGTTTTCTAGCCAAATGAGATTTGAAATGACAACCTTGTCATATATTTGTCTCGTGTTAGCGGGTCTTTGATGCACATGGAACACATTTCCATTTCAGGCTCTCTGCATTGTTGTATTAAAACAATTAATTTCAAATCAGACACTTTTCCAACTTAAAAGAAAAAAATATGTAATAATCCAACATTTCCAGCACCGGTGTGAAACCTGAGTCTGTTCGTTGTGCTTGATTTTATTTTGAAAGGGGATTTCCTGTCATTGTTCACTCTTGAGGCTGGTGATTAGATGTGGTTCTTCTTGCTGGAGGATGGAGTAGAAGATGTCTTTGCTGGTTTTTCCAGCCTTAAGGGGACCGGAGAAAAGCGCCCTCATGCTGTCCTGGATGGTTGGCAAAGTTTGTAGGATATTATATGTTTCTTGCTGGATAACTTTCTTCTTTCTTAACTGGTCCAAAATAGGTCCAATGTTGCTCACCCTCTGGATCAACTTGTCGCTGTGTTTGTCCACAAAGTGCTCCTCTGAGGAAAAAATAAAACAAATCCCTCAAACAACTGAACAGATTTATTGATGGAAGGATTTTCGGCCCACATTTTACTGGCATGATTAGGTCTTGGATCAGTGGCCAGGTGGTCAGGAGAGGGCCTACCTTCATAGCAACTGTAATCCATCGGTGAAAATCCACCAGCTGCACCAGCTGCTTCATCTAAAGCACCAGCAACTGGAACAAAGATGGAGATAAAAAAAGTTGACTGTGCATCTGTTCTTTTTAAATATATAGACATGTTCAACATGGGAACCACTGTTGCTTTTTGCCAATAAAAGAAAAAAGGAAGATGAAAAAAATGAAAGACGAGATTAAAAAGAGACGACTGATACTCAAAATTGACATTTAAATATCTGAACATCAGTGTTTAGCAGCTTGAAACCAGCCTGGACCCCCACTGATGGAAACGGGTCACGATATAAAAGGACTTTGATGAGGACGAGAGGAGACAGCACTCTTAAAACTTCTCAACTCACCATCAGCCATACAAGTTAAGCCTGTTGCTCCACTTGAGGATGCTGCAGCTGGAACAAAAATAAACGTGAATAAAATAAATAGATAGAGCAGTGCAGTGAACTTACAATGATAGGACAGCCATCCACTACTGGGAAGACTGGAAAGCATCAGGTATGTTTTCACCTCTACGATGACAGACTCGGCACGTGTGAAAACCATTCTCTTATTGATGGGCTGCAAAAATTCACTGCTGATCTTGGTATGTGTTTGGCATTGTGTTAAAGGTTGGGTAGGAGAGCTTTTTCTAAAGCATCATTTTTGGTACACCATCAGAAATTCTCCTTAAACCAAAAACAAACTATTAGTGAAATGAGTTCAGGTTAAAAGATAATAAATGTAATCTCTAAAAACCACATCCACTCATCGCGTGTGACTGAACAGAAGTCAGTGGATCGTGATGTCTACAGGTCTTCTTTTACTTCATGATCACACTTGTGCTTGGGCAGTTTGGCTTCTGTAGCACATCATTTATATCAGTGATCATCAGTGTTTTGTGTATTTTAATAAACTTGGTCTAAGTTTGAAACCAACCACTAGTTTTACAAAGAGTTCTGCTTCGCACATTTACCTCTCCCTCTAGTATGTAATTATTTAATTTACCACTATTTTATTTGAATTTTATCCAGACAGGTTGAGCCAATGTCAGAATGACACTCAAAGCATGTTTTAAAACCCCTTCAGGAGCAGAACTTTGTACTAAGCTCTGAACGCGTAAGATAGACGACGATGTTCTTGCATAATGGACAAATAAAACTATGCTTCAATAAAGTACAATCCTTATATCACTGTTGGGGATGAATTGTACTGTAAATACGCCTTAGTTGCAATAATAAATATAAGTCATAGTAAAAACAGATAAACAGGGAGGATGCTCCAAAGTAAAGACGTTAGATGCAAACAGACGGTTATACAGCAGTGGACAAACTTCCCTTTGGGTTTAAATTCAGCCGTGAAACAGCTTCGTTTACTTTTTGGTAAAAAATTTAAACAAGGAAACTTACATTTCTTTTGGTGAAACTCCTTCACACAAACAACTGAACATGTCTCACCTTGTGTACAGCTTTGGTATTCATCTGTGAAGAAACAGAGGACAAAATTATTCTCTTGTGTTTAAAGGTATTGTGACATCATTTTTAACATGCTTTTAACACTATTAAAAGTCTTGGCCAACATCCCTCAAATGTGTCTAAAAGAGTGTAACAAGAAAAACTTCACTCTAGTACTCTTTTCCTGGCTTTTTATTACAGTGTTTTTTTGCCCCGTGAAAAACGCTTCCTTTTTCCCCTTTCCTGTCAATCATTGCCCCGCTCCTCCTCCAAACCTCCTCCAACCAACCGCTACACACTTCTGCCGGCGTCTCCGCACACACGCGCGCACACCGAATCACAAACACCGACACACAGCCCAGACAGGGCGACTACAGCCCGGTGATGAAGTCCAACCGGGACCAGAGGACCGGGACCGCAGCTCCCCGCCAGCAATACGCTCACAGCGGCGTCGGGGGAGCGACAGGCGATGCGAAGCATGCACGGAAAAGCAGCACGGCGAAGCAGACAGTCCACAGCAAACAATCATAAAAATAAAGGCATGCAAGCAGCAGTGTCTCCTTATCTTAAGTCCAGTCAGTGGCCGCGGGTCTTCTTAGCAGTTCTCCTCCGGTGATTAGAACAGAAGAGGCTCTAAACCGCTCCGTGTTAAGCCTGATTTATGGTTCCGCGTTAAATCGACGCAGGGCTTACGCCGTAGGGTTCAGCGTACCTTGCGCGTCGCCGCGTAACCCTACGCCGTAGGCTTTGCGTCGGTGTAACGCGGAACCATAAATCAGCCTTTATGGTGCGCTGGAGATGAGAGGAGGCAGGGAGCTGGGTGGAGGGGGCGGTGATTTAGCGGGCCCTGACGTCACGGCCCGCCACCAAACCAGGTGCGCCGTTTTTGCACAGTTATGCGGAAAATCCCAGAAAGCACACAATACACTGAATGTTAAAAGTTCGTTGTTTTTTGGGTGTAATTGATGTCAAGACACCCAACAAAACACAAAAAATCAAGAAAAATGTGTTTTTCATGTCACAATACCTTTAATAGAAAAACATCACCTTTTACATAAAGCCCCCATATTATGTCATCTTGATCCTTAATTAATTAATCGATTGTAGTGAATGTTACGGACATAATTCACCTTGTTTATTAAGTGTGGTTCTACACACCGTTCATTATTAAATGCAGCATGATGTCCTTCATGCAACTATGGCGGTTCAGAGATCGTGGCCCCTTTAACTGGGGTCATGACGTTGAGCTGCATGCAGTTTTAGCTGCTGGACAGCTCCATTTTGTAGTTTCAGTGTTCTGGTGTTGTTCAATAAACACACGTTTTCAAATGGGAAATTGTCTCCGCGTTTTTCTGCAATTCCCACACGATCTAATTAAATAATACCTTATTAATTGGCAGGTAAAGCTGGTGAACCCTGACCACAGATCACAATATAATCCACAAGACATCATAGTCCATGAGTCTCTTGTCTGACCTCAAGTATAAACCTATCCATCACCATGATAACAAGAAGCAGCTCAGGGCTGATTCTTGATGCAGCCCCACCTCCACCTGACACACTTCTGTTACGCCTACTCCGCACCTCACTGCCTCTCACGCTGCCCTCACACATGTCCTGGACCACTGTGTCATACTTTTCTGCCATATTTGGGTTTATGGCAACCATGCTTACCAGGGTTTGCCTCTGAAATAGTGTGGTACGTGTTATCTAGCAAAACTTCTTCCGCACGTGGGCATTTATAAGTTGTCATACCATCACACTAACTATGCACATTTTTATTCCAGCACTCAAGTTTCTAAGCGTGATCTGTCCAGTGACACTCCTCGTACCTCTGCGGGGGAGAAATTATTTTGGGGGTCTCATTCCTTGGTGGGGTACGGTCAAAGGTGTCAAAGGTATTCACATTCATTACTCAGGTAGAAGTATAGATACTAGAGTTTAAAAATACTCCTGTCGAAGTTGAAGTATCAACTCAAGTATAAAAGTACTGGTTTCAAAACTACTTAAAGTATAAAAGTAAAAGTAATGTAAGGGGGAAAAAGCCATTAAAGACAAAAGCCATTGAAAATGAATGCATCTTAGTATAATGCAAATATTTTAAAGAACCATATATGTGTACTATTGAGCATTCACGTGTTTCAGAGAGCAGAAGATATGATGACTAGTTGCCTATAGGTATTGTAATGGTGCAAAAAGTCAAACTTCAGAGGCATGTTATCATTTATCCTAACCTTTATTGGAATGTACATCCAATTTTAGTTGCAGGAATCTGAGGGCAACGGATGTAAGAACAAAACTGGACAAGAACATCTGTGCCACAACCACAACCAAATTCACTCTATCCGGATGGCGCAATTTAACTGGATAGTTTTTTTTTAAAGGCCAAAATGAAATAGAGTAACGAGGGTGTTTTTAAAATGTAAGGAGTAAAAACTACAGATAATTGCGTGAAAATGTAAGGAGTAAAAGTAAAAAGTCGTCTGAAAAATAATTACTCCAGTGAAGTATAGATAACCAAAATTTCTACTTAAGTAAGGTGATGAAGTATTTGTACTTTGTTACTTGACACCTCTGAGTACGGTTAACTTGGCTTATTGTCTGGATGATGTAGCTCTGGATCTTCAAAATGTCACAGCATTGACCTCTGAGAGTTTCCAAGCTTTCTCAGTTGAACAAAAGGCCCTGTGTAATTATTAATTACATACAGAATAGAATAGCCTTGGATCGAGTCTTGGCGCCCCAGGGGGGTGTTTGTCACATTGTTGGGGAAACGTGTTGCACATACGTCCCAGAAGTTACTGATAACATGACCCATGTAGTATCGCAGGTTAATAATCTCCTACAGGCCCAAAAAGCCGCGACTCGTCAGGAACCTGGGGATTCGATGCGTGGCAGTGGTTAACATCGGGCTCCTGGTATTCTGTGATGCTGAAACTGTGCTTGCCATTTTTACAATAATCTGTGTGATTTGCATTCGGTTCTGCTGTTTAATTCCCTGTGTACGCTCCATGATTATGAGATGAGATTAATGCTCCTTTCACAACGGCTTCATATCTTTTTACTGCCCCAGCAACCTCCCTTCTGGGTATAAACTGACGGGCAAATCCAGTCTGTTCTGAGCACAGCTCAGAAGATGAACTGTGATGTGTTTTTCCAAGTTTTTTTGTTATATTTGTAGTTTAGTGGGTTCTGGGTTTTTTCCCTTAATAAAGGGTTTTACCCATAGAAAGAGTAGTTAGTCTCTAGTAAGTCTTTTACAGACCTCTGTCATTTCTGGGGTCTGATGTTTGGCTTTTCTAGTTGCCAATAGGTGAGTGGTGCTGCATCTTTATAGGGATTCTATTAACTATGAAACACCCTTGAACTCTGTGGTGTAGTAAGTGATTCTTTAAGAAAAAAAAGTGTGGAGTGTGATATTAAAAAAGTGTTTCCCATACTTGATGAAAACAAAACCGCTGAGAGCAGCCGGATGTAGCATTGGCCGACATCAGGTGCAGACTAGTACTCTGCCCAAACAAAGATTAGCGGTGGGCACACCAATGTCTTTTCTACTTGAATGTATCATCCTCTACGCTTCAAAATCAGTACGCTTCCTTTGTTACATCGTCATTCTGGATCGAGGCGCCTGATGTATGTTCTGACCCTTTTTTCATGCAATTTTTTAATTAAATCTACCAAAATCAGAATTATCTCTCAAGTCTAATTCTTGGTAACTTAGACACTCAGATTTCAGTCCAGTTATTCACCTGGTTTGAAAGAGCATGTTAAAGAGGTTTAGCAGGTTTTTCCACAACACTAACCTAAACATATACCGCAAAATCAATGGCAGTTTCACAATTGTAATTATAATTGTAAATTATAGGTTGGAAAGCAGTTTGATAAGAAATACGCAGTGTCAGACCCCACAGACGAGGGTTCTTATCCGTTAAAATTATAGTTCTCTGAGAGCTTTTCAATAATTGTTGTTAGTAGCCTTAAATTATGTTTGTTGTGAGAACTCAAATAACTTCTTGTTGACTGACCTTTTCGAACAACACAGTCCCACACTGGCTGGTGCTCCTTTCTAGGTGAGAGTTTGAGCGTGAAGCCCCCGTCTGGCTTTTCAATGTACACTTCAAAGAAATTCGGCCTCCCTCGTGGATATTCAAACTTTAGTCCCGACTGAAAAATAAACAGGTCAGGGAAAGAGAAACTTCAGCTGCATACTATCAAAATTTGGTAAACCAAAGTTGCAGAAACTACCACACAGCCAGCGTGGAGTCATTTTCACTTGTATATCCGTCTTTTGTTGTCGCTGATAGTTACACGAGTGCAGGAAACGGAAATGTGTGGAAACCCAACTATCACTGATTTTTTCTGAGGACCCTGGGGTATTCACCCCAGGGTCCTCAGAGCTCTGCGTATGTGACATTACTACCCCGCCAGGATATGTCATGGATATAACACTAGTGGTAGCAGTAATATTAGTAGTAGTTGTGGTAGCAGTAGCAGTAGTGGTAATGGTAGTAGAAATAGTAGCATTGGCAATGGTAGTAGTAGTGATAGTGATGGTAGTGGGGGGAATAGTGATAGTAGTAGCAGTATTAGTAGTAGCAGCAGCAGTAGTAGTAGTAGTAGTAGGAGTAGTAGTAGTAGTAGTAGTAGTAGTAGTAGTGGTTATGGTAGTAATAGTGGTAATGTTGGTGGAAGTAGTAGTAGTCCTAGCAGTAGTAGTAGTAGTGATAGTGGTGGTAGTGATATTAGGGGTATTAGTAGTAGTAGTCTTAGTAGTGGTAGTAATAGTAGAGGTGGTAGTGGTAGTGCGATTGTAGAATCAACAATTGCATTTGGGTCAGGCAGGTTCCAGTAATTTTCTGTCTGCCTTAAGTCTCTGGTTCATCAATGGCGACTCCAAACAGACGAAATTGTGGTCAATTCCCGCCACGCCAAGCTTCCAACTTCTCTAAGGTCTTTTCCATCCTGGTAATGAGTTCCAAAACGCGCAGCTAGCCTCTGATTCTGTTCAAGAATCGCATCCAGCTTGCGATTTTGCTCCCCCGATGTTTGAGTCTGAGTGTTGGTCGCACAGCTTATCCCTTCAGGCGCGTCAGGCAGCTCTGAGAGGGCCAGAATAGCTGTCAACGAATTCCGAATTTGTCGATATGCCAGGTAACCGCTAGCTCCAAAAAGCAGAAATCCTGTTATCAGAAATCCAATTATGAAGGCATCTTCAACAACCTTGACCGACAGTTTGGACAGACACACGATCCTCCACGTCTTCCAGGAGTCCATCACGTATCCAGCAACAAACGTCCCGTTGGGGCAAGAGGGCTCCCCTTTGCCCTCTCTTCTCGTCGAAACAATTTGGTCAATTGCACTGAGAGACCAGCCAACCAATTCCATGACTGTAGAAAGTTCCGGAGGATGTGAAAAGAGAGGCTCCAATAGAGTGACAAGACAGAACAAGACAGAGACCAGTCACAGGGCAGATAGGGAGGGAGCCGGAGTAGAAAAGTAGTGGTAGTAGTTGTATTAGTAGTAGTAGTGGTACGGGCCGGCTCTACCTAATTTAGTGCCCTAGGCGAGATTGCTCTCCGGCGCCCCCGCCCACCGCCCACCCCCCCGCCTCCACACACACACACAATTAAATTACACCAGCCAAATGAACAATCACAACAGTTTAATTTGAAAAACAACAGCAAACTTTCAAGTATTGAATGACAGCAGCCAAAAGAACAATCACAACAGTTTAATTTGACAGCAGCAAACTTTCAGGTAACTCTTTCCACAGTGTCTTTCACTTAAACTAAAACTGTACACGTCTGGACTTCCTTGCAGCAAAAGCATCTATGGTATCATCAAATGACACCTGCCTAGACACTTCTCTCCATTGATTAACTGTCTATGGAAGTAGTGGTGATGGCAACTTCTCCCATCTCCTCTTTTTGGGAATTCAAAGTCAGATTTCAGCTGATATGGCCCTCTTTGGACTAATTCCACCCTCACCTTATCAGACAGGGAAGGCCAGTCAGCAGGGTCCAATGGTGCTGTCTTGAGAGATTTTTCATGGACTTGAGGATGTGTTGATGGGCCTGGGGTGTCCTCAGGCTGTGGAACATTGCACGCTGCGCTTGTCCCTTCACCTGCAAGAAAATCAAACACACATGCAAATATAAATATTAATCCTTCAGTATTAGTAAAGTCACAATGATTTACAAATTACAAGACATCAGGCAAAAAATGCATCTTAAGCATGAATTAGGAATAACAATTGTATTGTTCAGTGATGTGACTACAACATTTAATTACAGAACTCACCTGCTTCATGCTGACTTGCAGAGGTGGGTGGTATGGTTGACGTAGTAGTGCTGCTGCTGCTGCTGCATGATGCCTGACTTGTAGCTGTATTCAAACAGAGCACATCCATACTGTCACAACACTGCATTAAGTTTGTTGTGTCAATCTCAATTGATTTTAATGACTAAAAATTATATTTATTGGCATTACTAACAAGGTTGTACCATTCAGTAACAACAACAAAAGCATAGTAGTGTGTCAGAGACCACAAACAATTGGATAAACTTACACTTACATGAGAGTGGTGTTCCTGTGGATGTGTGATCAGAAGGCCCCTCTCCAGAAGCTGTTTGAGGTGTCAAATATTTTTTGAGTGCATCTAGACAGACAGAGTAAATGTATTAAATTACAAGCAAAAACAAGTAATAATAATAATTATAATTATAATAATAAAAAACTGCTGCGGTTTGCATTTTCATCACTTGGCTACTGATTTTCAGCACAATATCAAACGTGATAAGACAGTAGAACTATGCACCAGCAGCAGCTGTGTCAGTGGGCACACAGGAGTTATTATACTAGTGATGACTATGGTAAAGTAAATTTTCAACTCGACCAAACATAATGACTAGATGAAACTGAAATAAAATACCAAATCAGACTGGACATCCAGGCAGGCAGAGATGATAACTGTGTAGAAAACTAATTAAAACTCATCACAAACATAAACAGCGCCGGTGTAGTGCGCATTTCACATTAAACAACGTAGCAAGCTGCTATGTGCTAGCGAGCTACCACAAATAAAACGTCTCTCCACACAAAACGGCATAATTAAAAAAAAATGGTAGGCCTACAGGCTAATGTTACCTTTATATTGCGACTTCCTCTTCTCCTCTTCTTTTCTTCTCTTTCGGTTCTGCGCACCCGAGGGCTTAGACGGCCTTTTCATCTCTTAAATAACAAAAAAATCACCTGTCTGTGACCTGACTCTGAGCCCAGCTCTGACTCTGAGGTGCGCCGCGCGCAATGCGCGCACCCGTCATGTGATTCAGCAGCTGCAGCGCCACATTTTAGGAACGTCATTGTTTATTCATTTGTTAATATTTATTATTTTCAAAAGAGAACACACAAAGGAGGGCGACTGGTCATAGTATATTATTTTTATTTTTAATTTTTTTAATTTTTTTTTTTTTTTCCCTCGAGGCGCCATCTGCTGGAGGGGGCGCCTCGCGGCGCCCCCTGCAGCAGATGGCGCCCTAGGCGACCGCCTATATCGCCTATGCCTAGAGCCGGCTCTGAGTGGTAGCACTAGTAGTGGTGGTAGTAGTAGTAGTAGTAGTAGTGGTAGTACTAGTAGAAGTAGTTGTTCAAACATATCAGGGTCTTGGATACAAATGTCTGTAGAACAAAGCAGGACACTGACTGGAACTAAGAGAGAACTGAGCCCAAAGGCAAAATGGATTTACCAGTCCACTTCCTCCACTGTGGTCTTGAGCTGTGACCAGTGACCAAGAAAATTAAGGTGGATGGACAAACTCTTAGAGGTAAGATGACGATTTCAATCATTCCAAAGAAGCTCAGAGAAGACTCATTGCTCCATGATCCAGCTGAGATGATGTAGCTAGTAACTAATCAACTAGTAACTAGTCAAGTAGGACGTGTATTGGACCTGGACTTCCAGATCGAAGCCTGACAGCAGACCCAGGACTCACTGGTGGGCCAGTTTTAATAAGACAAGCTCATTTTTCTCACATATTCTGTTAATGAGCTTTATGGACAGAATTTATTTGCACAGAACAGGTGGAGGATTTCCAGTCCAGAATCAGAGTTGGAAAATGGATCAATGAATGGATAATGATAAGAAGAAGGTACCAAAGGCCCCCGTACAAGTAAGATACTACTATAAAATAGTTCAAATGTAGCATAATGAAACATAAAAACAATAAAATGAGGACAATGAACTACAAACAAAAAGATGCAACTTCAGTGGGGATTTGAGGATGTTAATGGTGTAAATATGGATGAGTAATAAGACGTGTGATGTCGGGCTGCTTCCTAACAGGTCAACTGGTGCGGTTCGTTAAGAAAACAATTTTTCATGGTCTGTTACGAAGCATCAAAGATATGAAGAACATTTGAACCATACTTTAGGAGTGATTTCTGCATCTTTCAAATCTGTGGTGAGGATGAAGCGGTCACATATTTTCAAGGACTCCGGGTCTGGCTTTCGGATCACTTCGTACCCATAGGATTCTTGTTTCTGGTCAATTGCCTTTAAAAGAAAAAACAGATATTCATAAAATGATTATCACAATGTTACAGTAATCAACAGAATTCAACATTATTGATGTATTTATCACACCAGTACTAGGTTCTAGTAACAGTAAAATGTGTGATGACCTTCTGTAAACCAGGATCATCTGGGATCAGGTAAACATGCAGCGTGAGGAAAGCTGTGTTGGTCTTGTAGAGCAATACGTTACATCTGTATTTCAGACGAAGGCCAACTTTCATCAAGGCAGCTAACAGAGAGAAAGTGGGTTCGGTCAACTTGACGTGCGTCGCTGTGACTTCTGACACGTTCTCCACAACATCTCCACAGTCGTCTATGTGCAGGACCGCAAACTTGTCCAAGATTTCAGGGTTGTCTTCTGCGTGAACAGAAAAAAGAAAGTCAGAAAAACACATCAATAAATATTCAGTAAAAAGTTTTCTTCAGCTCCCCTCACCTATGCAGATCCAGTGTGGCAGGTAGACTTCTTTCAGCTTCCCTTCAATGACGGTGACGTCCATCAGCGGACCTGCAGGCAGGAACTGTCTGCTCTCCATCCTGTCCACGTGTCCCTGCCAGGAGCCAAACTGGTACTTCAAGATGGACTTCTGCTGACAGACCCATCTTAAACCTGAAACACTGCATTCAAAGTGTCCCGGTCCAGACTGCAGCCTGAGATTCGAGTTAGAGAGAAAAAAAGTTTGATTTACATGAATATGAAGGCAAGGCTAGTTTATCTGTATATCACAATTGAACAAGTTGACAGACTTTACAGACATTAAAACATAAATAAAAGGCATGATTTAAAATTTCAACAAAAAAGGAAGAAATGAGAACAATAGATTTTTACAAAGACATTCAAAAATAAATAAGCATGATTTTCAAAATTTAAACAAAAAAAAGGTTAGATAAAATTCTGATAAAAATCAGTAGTTAAAATATGATCAAGTTTCTAAACCAGTGCAGATTTGGAGCCTTTTTCAGATGCAGTTCAGAACAGGCAAGTATTCAACCTGGACTTAAAGGCATTCTCCCTGATTCTCCCTGAGCTAGCAATCATTTTGAAAGAGGCACCTCTAAGCCCCCCCCATTCGGTCCGAATGATACGGACTGGTCCAGGTCCAGGAAGGGAAAGAACCAATCAGATGTCTTCATTTTAAACCACGCCCCCCCGCCCTGTCCCATGCGTGCACTCGCTTCCAGCCCCGACCTCCCCCCCCCGTGTCCACTTCCCACGGGTCCTCCTGGGCTCACAGTGTCCCAGTGTAACCCCCTCCCTCCCTTCTGCCACGGACCCCAGTATATAGATATTATGTAGTTATTTCCAGAGCAGCTCGGTCCCCGCTGTGTGTGACCGGGGAGCGGGAGCCGTTAGTCCGCTGCTGCTGCTGCTGCTGCTGCTGCTGCTGCTGCTGCTGCTGCTGCTGCTGCTGCTGCTCTCTGCCCAGCAGCAGCCTCTGCAGCAGCAGCCCGCGGGGACACGTGAACAGCCGCAGCCGTGAAAAGCTGCAGCAGCTCCGGCTCGGTAGCTGTATGGGGTCCGTGGGGATGTAGGCGTCTCACGGCGAGAGCGGAGAGCGCCGGTGCACGGCACGGCAGCGCGACCCAGGACACACTGGAGAGACAATACCAATGTTCACCCTACTTTCTACCACTAGCCCTCACTCACTACCACTTCACCCTAAAAATGAAGCCACTTGGGTAGGGCCCTTGTAATCTTCCCTAGGGATTGGGACACCACTTGCTACGTCACTGTGTGGTTTACGTTCGGGTACGTAAGTGACTGCGTAGTTACGTTTGCACATACGTCACACCATATCAGGAAGAGAGCTAAAAGCAAGCTAGGAGCTGTTTTAATTTCAGCTGTAGCGATGTTAATATGCCACTTTTTGTTAAGTTTTAATATTTTTTCAGGTGTAAAAGTAACCGTTAAGATCCCCAACCTGGGCTCAGTTTATCCAAATAACGCCTGTTAAGAAATTTGCTCCGATGTTTTCGGGGATGAGAAGAGCCGCCGGCGATTTATGGTTCCGCGTTAATTCGATGCAGAGCCTACGGCGTAGGTTACGCGGTGACGTGCGCTGTACGGTGTGCGTTGCCGCGTACCCTACACCGTAGGCTGTTGGTGTAACGCAGAACCATAAATCAGCCTTTATTCTGGCGAGATCTGAAGATACAACGCAACAACGAGCAAGCGAGTGATTATGTACATCCACTGAGTTAATATTATGAAAGTAAAATATATATTTCTCGCTAGAAATGTAACCAAAACGCATTTTTATGCAGAAACTAACTCAAAATATTGATTTTATTCACTAAAAATGACAAATGTCCACCATGTTTTTTTGTTTGATTCAGTCTGCAAATGATGACGTAAAGCATTCTGGGAATTTTTTCTGGCCCTTGGTCAGCGAGTCAGCAACTGAAATCCCTAGCTTTTAAGGGCTAGATTCATACCCCCTAGCCCTTGCACACTACCCCTACATGCAAAGAGGAATTGGGACACCACTACCCTCACGGGAACGCGCAAAATTTAGGAGTAGGGCTGAAAAGTAGGGCTAGGGGGTGTATTGGGACTGGCCCTTAGTCTCTCGGCTGGCCTGGGAACTCGGACTCCCCTCGGAAGAGCTGGAGGAAGTGTCTGGGGTGAGGGAAATCTGGGCATCTCTGTTAAGGCTGCTGTCTCCGCGACCCCGTTCCGGATAAGCGTTGGAAAATGGATGGATGGATGGATGTTTTTAGTGGCTCTGGAAACACATCTGACATTAAGGACAAGTTCACCATCATTAACCAGGTCTTAATGACTATACCTACAGTGGGATGTTTCTGTGTTTTCCATGCAAGCTTTGCATACTCACGTATTCCCTGCACGTTGAGGTTCCTCATGCTGCAATAAAGGGTTACATTGAACCACAGGCTTTCATGGAGGTTATGGAGGAAGAGAGACTTAAAAGTATGGTCTTTCTCCAAACCTGTTGTGCTGCGTCCCTGGAAGAATGCTGCTCTTAGATGCCAGCAATATTTTTGGTGGTTCTAACTTCTGGTGTTTGATTGAAAAATCAGCAAGAGTAGCTGAGGCCCAGTCTGTATATGAAGAATACTCTTCTTGCAGAGTGTGACAGAGTGCTTAATGGCTGTGGTTTTCCAGAGAAGCTTTACTTTTTCTTGTGGTGATGCATGAGGCAAATCCTGGAGGCAATGCTGAACCTCACAGATAATTCTCAATATCTGACCCTGGATCATCCGGGTCAAAGAGTTCTATGTCATTGGCCAGGAACTCAAGGTAGCAGAGATGCAAGCTTTGTCAATGTGACTGACCAGGGTCGTCTGGCTCACGAGAATATTCCTGGTACAGATGGTCCCTGTGTTATTTTTTACCTGTAGGTTGTAGCCTGGCCTCCGTCCGTGCTGCTCACTTCTGGTTCACAATCAGTCCACCGAATGGACTCCTGCTGCACAAGACAATCAGATAAACAAGTGTAGATATGTTGTTTTGTTTTTAACACAAGTTGTGAATCAGTAAAAACAATTGTGTATTCATTTTCACTGTTATGTGAATGAAAAAATGTAAATAAAAATATTTTTCTCACTGGTTTAAAATCGGTTAGGCAAACAACAAAAGTACAGCAGTCGTGTACAGCAATTCATTCAATTGATGAACAATGTATGGTTGTCTAAATCAGAGCGGCCCAGTGGATTAGGGGTGATTTTGGACACATTCTCTTTTGGACATTCCTATACGTGTCATTGCACTAAGTCCACCCCCGCCTCATTGCAGTTGATTTGGTACAATGTGTACCAGTGGAAACTGACAGTGGGAGGGGCATATGAGCCATTTCAGGAGAGACAATTTTCCACCTTCTTTTCCCACCGTCTAATCAAATAAATGTTTTTAATTACCTTAACACTTTTAGGCTGCAAACTTCTTGAAGGTCCTAGTTAATATACAGAGACGTGAGTTACAACAATGTCACATTGCAATATAAAACCACATCTCCATATGTCTCTACAAACCAAATTTTTATCACATGACTTACCTTTGAATGCTAAGCTCTTGTCTGAAAACATCTGCACCAAATCATTCCTGCCAATCTTCTGTAAAAACTTACTGGCAACCTCTACAGGATAAACAAAACGTTGAGAGATTATTTATGTTTTCAATCTATCCATCTCAGGGCTCTGCTGGAACGTATCTCAGTGTGCTTAGGGTGAAACCCAAGGGCACGCCTGGGCAGGTTCCAGCCGCCACACACAACTTCTGTTTTCATTGACCTCCTGACGACATCTAGGTAAATATTCATCCTTGCAACCGTTTTGACAAGTCCAAGGGAGAGGGAAGGACATTCCACGTCCACTTTAATAGTCATGTCATCACCACCAAGTTTGATGCACAACTTCTTTGAAAAGTGAGAGCTTTTTGTTCTTACCTCCGGCTGATGCGCTGGGTTCTGTCACCAGAATCTTCTTCATATCCTGGGAAACCTCTCGAATCACTTCCACAGAGCGCTCTCCCAGTCTCTCCAGCATCAGATCCACCAGTTTAGGTATTGTGAATGCTTTTGCCAGTTGGTCTTTTGGGATTTGTGGGAGACTTTTCTGGAAGCAGGTGAACTGCAGAAACCACTTGAACTTCAACAGCTCGTTTCTTGTGAAATCAGCCAAATTCATTGAAAAGATCCATTTAGTTTCTGCTTCCTGAAATATTCCAAGACACAATCAATAAGAAGAAAAGTGTTTTACTGTTTATTTATTGACAAAAAATAAACCTAATATAAAATGATTATGTGAAAAACAGAGAGCAGCCTTAATGCCTCTGCAGGGTTTGGGAGGTTGGTAGCAGCCAGGTGCTGGTTTACATGAAGTGTACCCTCAGAGGCGAATGATTCCCGGTGGAGCTCGACCCCTAACCCGCGGCAGTGAATGTAAAAACGACCAACGACGTGTTATATTCAGGTTTTAAACACAAGATGTCCACCGGTGTAAAAGGGGCTTTAGAGAAGCAATTGTTGGGAAGCTTTTTTATTTCTTAAAAGTGGAATTGCTTCAGAAAGATTATTCTCAAGTGGAAATCACTCAGTCCTGGTGTCAGTACAACACCCCTGAACTCCTGCTCCTGATTCAGATGATTATTTCTGCTTCTCCCCAACCTGGCCTCAGTTTATCCAAATAACGCCTGTTGAGAAATTTGCTCCGACGTTTTCGGGGATGAGAAGAGCCGGCGGCTGCGGGGAGCAGCATTAGCTCACGGCCGGGGGGAGAGACGTGATCGCCGGGTAAAACCGCGCTGTCGTCCCGGGGAGAAACTGAACCAATGAACTGACCTGCAGCTATGTGGAGAATTGTCGCTGGCTGAAATAAATCATTTAGGAAGATAAATGTTGGTTTAATAGATGAAATCTAACAGTTGTAGCTTCCATATTAGTTTGTCTGAATATAAAGTGGAGCTTCATGTTTTTAATGGAGCCCCAGAAGCAGCTGCTGCTCTGTCTGTACATCAGAGTCGTCACAATTTTAATAAAAAGGTATTAAAATGAACATATCAGTCTATTGAATTTTATTTTGTTTTATTAAGCTACATATGTTTGGGTTTTTATTTAGTGCACCTCTACCTACTTGGTATACAAAATTATATGTATTATTCATTTCATTATATTATTATTATTATTATTTTTATTAATTTCATTATATTTAGTCGATTCACCTGAAGCGAGACTTCACTACACCAATGCATCGCTCCACAATATTGCAGATCTTTGTTTGTGCATGTGCAAATGTGTTGAAAAAGGTGATATTAGAGTCTCACCTTTTCACAGACGAAATCTTAAGACAGGTCAAGGTTGTCTTAAGTTAAGAAAAAAGTTAAGAACAAATTTGAGAACTTTTATTTCAAGAATACCATTTCTTCTTAAGTTTTTTCTTAAGAAGAAACTTAAGAAGAAAGTTAAGAAAATACTTAAGAACTTTTTTGGAGAAAACGACTTAAGACTTTTTTCTTCTTAAGACAGAACTTAAGAAAAAAATGGCACTTAAGAAGATTTTTTTTCTTAAGAATGTTTTGAGAATACGGCCCCAGGCCCTCAGAGTTTGAGGTGATGATTCTCGTCCTCGCTGCTTCACACTCAGCTGGATGTCTCCAGTTATCAAACTGTGTCACTAACTGTTTTTATCATCTTCATTCGGATAATTTCCGCATGGATGATGATTTTTCAGTAACAAGATATTTATGTCTTACTGATGAGAGAGGGGCTTCTCGTTTCTTAAACAACTATGTAGACGTGGAAAAGTCGTTCATTTGTCTCAGAAGGGTCAAATTATTGGTATAAAGTGAAGAAAACCCATCCAAAGAGATGCAGAAACTACTAAATCTGGGTCAAGAACCGTCCAACGCATCATTAAAACTGGAAGGATTTTGGGGGAACCATTATCTTCCAGGAGGAAATCCTGAATGATTGTCAGGAACCATTTCACCGTTTGGTGAAATCAAATCTGATGAAACGACAGAACCAGACTTTAAAACCACTATCTGCTCGGAAGTTGATCAATATTGTCTGATCTTAAACGTGAGTTTTTTCTGTCTCCATGAATCAAATCTGTGTTGTGTAAAATCACACTCACTTCCACCAACAGTGCCGGTCCATCAAATCTGATTTTTGGTCCTGGACCCTGGTCCTTGATTTGTCCTCCTGAGAACTCAGAGGACAGACTCCGGATGATTTTCCCGATGTTACCTTCGAGTCCTGAGCTGATCTCTGGAAACCTCTGCACCAGATCAGTCCTGTTCATGTACAGCAGAGCCTGCCGGGTCACCTCCACCGACTGCCGGCCAAGTATTTGCACCGTCATGCCCACAACTTCTACCACGGTTGACCACTTATCCAAACCCCAGGAGAAGTGTGAGAAACCCTTCCGAGAGATAACCATCTCCAGGATGTTCTTGAACTGTTGGATTTCCTGTTTTCTCAAATCAGACACAATTTCCAGAAGCAGATGTTTAACAGCTGCCACAGTCGACACCTGGAACAACCAATAAACATATTGTGTTAAACTTTCTTCATTTTATTCTTAAAAACTGTAAAAACTGATTATATTCTGTCAAACACAGAGCAGAATGTTTTAAATAAGAACCAAGTCTTTGACAGTAAGGGCCAAATCCACAAAGAATAGTTTGCGCCCGCAAATAGCGCTGTGAATTGCGCTGCATTTGCCCCCGCAATTTGCCCCGCTTTAAGGTCCTATTCACAAAAGATTTTGCTCTAATGATATACCAGCGCAAACACGCCCATAAAGTTTTGCGGCTGAGTGCAATTTGCACTTGTCTGAGTAAGTGAGCGGAGCTGTTTCCAGTGTTCTCCATATTTCAGCACACAGATTGGTCCCTAATGAAAACTGCAGAAATAAAAAGTAAAGCGAGTGAAAATAAAACGCTGTGAGGCGCAAGGGCGCAATTTCCACTGGGAACAGGGGGGGCATGTCCCCCCCACTTTTCAAACTCATGCTTTAGTCCCCCCCAGCTTTTTTACAGTTTAAGAACTAACGGTAGGCTCAGCCTGTATTACAAATCATCAGGACACTGTGCGAAGAGCCCCGCTCCCCCTCCTCCCTCCTCCCTCAGTGCTGCTCAAGGATGATTTATGGTTCCGCGTTAAATCGACGCAGACCGTACGGCGTAACCCTACGGCGTAGGCTATGCGGCGATTTAACGCGGACCATTATTTAGGCATAATTAGGCTTAACTAGTGTGTGCGTATGTGACAGACGCGCATGGGACGATTGTGAAATAAAATATAAACTGTTTTATATGAATTCTAATTCCCAATTACGTAACAATTCCGTATTTCAAGGGACGGGTGACAAGCCCACTCACCGCGGCTGCATCTCCAGCAGCAGCTGAGCGTCCTGACTGATGCTGAGCTTCACAGGGACACGATCAGCGCTATTTTATTATAAGTCTGATATATGTTGTGATATGTGATGACATTATTAAGCTGTTAAACACACACATTCTAGATTTATATGTTTATATGGTGGAATTGTTATAAGCAGCCCCTTACTGTATGGATGAATCCTGAGCTCCTGTTATTTTTATTTTTAAATCCGAGATTAGTCCAGAGAAACCCCACTTGATCTGACTGTGTACAGTCATGTCTGACTATAGATTTCACCCTTAATATCATTCAGTATCACACAGGCTTGAATGACATTGAAGAGAGAGAGAAACAGAGAGATGGGGAGTGAGGAGTGAGTTTGCGCGCAGTTAATACACGCTTCTGACAGACGGTATTTGCTCCACTATTTTTGCGTGTGGCAAATAGCGCTGGCCTTTGTGAATTAGGCGGTTTTTGCAATGAGGCTTATTTGCATAGAAAGGGGGCAATTTTGCGCCGAATGTATGAATATTACCTAATTTACATGCATGCAAATGGCACAGGCGCATCATGACGCTATTTCCTTGGTAGCGCAGTTTGTGATGCAATTCGCCCTTTGCGGGTGCTTTGTGAATTAGACGCTCTCTTTTTATCTCATTTGCACCGGTTTAGCGGCCGCAAAAGCCGCGCAGTCCTTTTGTGGATTTGGCCCTAAGAGTATAAAACAGATGTTTGCTCATCCGCGCTTCAGTATAAAAGATGAGACTGATGCTGAACGCCTCAACATGAACGCATATTCATCACTGTGAACAACATCAAACAGGAGCTCTTTTTTTATCATTAAAAAGTTCAGATCTGCAGAGTAAAAGCTCTCGTTCACTGCATTGTGTCACATTTCTCACTTTCCGGATAAAAGCAGAGTGCCACACGCCATCAGACGGTTTCTCTGAGGAATAAAAAGATAAAAGAATGATAAGTGACTGATGCTGGGAAAAATACAATTCAATTCAATTTTATTTGTATAGCGTCTAATACAACAAAAGTTGTCTCTAGACGCTTTCCAGAGACCCAGAACATGACCCCCGAGCAAATACATAAAATAAATCTTTAAATCTATGTATCAAAACTTAAATAAATCCCATGTTCCACATTATAAATGAAAGACTGCTTCAAACGGGTTTGAGACACATTTAGAGTCGTTTTTTTTCCATCACGTTCTTACGTTTGGAAGCTGATCTCCTGTCTGAGAGCCTCTTGACCAGCTTATGTTTCTTCATCCGCTTCAAAATCTCCACAAAGTTATTCACGGACCGTTGGCCGTGAGCCTGCACCATTAAAAACACTATGTCCTGCAGGTCTACCAGGCTCGACGACCACAAGATGTTAAATTGAGTCTGAACAAAGTCCTTGAAGACCTTGAGCTCCTCATCGCTCAGATCAGCCAGAGTTTCCAGCAGCAGCTCGGTGTCAGACGACAACGTTTCTACCTGGAAAACAGACACTTTTATCAAAGAAAAGTCGGGGTTATTGATTATGTCATTAATCCAATAGTACTGTATACTAATCAGATAAATACTTAAAGGAGCACGAGGCTCCTTTTAAGAAATGAGACTCTCTAGCGCCACCCTTCACCACGACGGCCGTTGGGGGTACTGCAGCCAACAGCGAAGCCGGCACGGGAGAACGTGGAGAACGCGCATGCAGCGTCATGTGACGTCACATCCGCAACCCAGCGCGGGAAATATGGGCCCGAATTGCAGCACATTTTGCAGCACACAGCCTGTTCAAGGCAACGGAGAGATACACTAGAGAGTTCATTCTTTTTGGTTTGCAACGCTTCATCTGACATTATTATTAGAAAACTTAAAACCTATACGAATTTTTTTCATAAATCCTGCCTCAATCCTGCCTCAAGCTCCTTTAAAGGGGACCTATTATGGCATCTAATACCTATTTTAAACAGGCCTTGAATGTCTTAAAAACAAGCTTTTGATTGTTTTTGCTAAATAAATTAGAAATTCAGCCTATGAGCCATGTCTTTATCTTTACCGTTTCTAACCTCCTTCTCTATGTGGGATTCTGAGTGGGCGGGGAGGCTATGATAATGAGGCACTGTGCTGATTGGCTGCCTGACGTAATGATGCGAATGACGCGATACACCGCTTCGAAAAAATGGCGGAAGCTCCGGCCGGCAGATTTGTTGTTGTTGTTCCCGCCAGAGTTAGTTGTGGGCGTGGTTTCACACATCGCTCCTGTCGTTACGTAAAGATTTTAAGGTTCCTTTACTAGTTTTTAAGTGTCTTAATGGTCTTGGGCCTTCTTATTTGTTTGCACTACTTTTACCCTATCAACCCTCGCGGACCCTGAGGTCCTCCGGTGCTGGCCTTTTAACGATACCAAGAGTCAGAACCAGGACACACGGGGAGGCGGCATTCAGTAATTATGGTCCCCGATTGTGGAACAGCCTCCCGGAGAACCTCAGGGCCGCAGAGACTGTTGATGTTTTTAAAAAGAGGCTCAAGACCCATCTCTTTAATCAGGCTTTTTAACTGACTCATCTAACTCTGAAATTTTCTTATGCTCACCCCTATTTTTATTGGATCTTACTACTCTGTTTTATATTAATCTTTAGTTTATCCTGTTTTATCATATTTTATTTTCATTGTCTTATCTCAATGTTATATCTAAATGTTTTAGTCGTTATTTATGGTCTTATTCTTTTAGTTTTTAATGTCTTGCTTTCTAGACATACTTTTAGGATTTTATGTTATGTTATACTTTTTAAACTCTTTTAGTGTATCTTATCCTGCTTTCTTGTAGCTTTTAGCTCCCGTGTTTCCTCATGGGGAGCCTCCATGCTGGGAGGAGGATCTATGTTTAGGTGGAACGCTGCTTCCCTCCCTCAGTCCTGAATCAGTCCTTCGAGCTGCATATTAAACGGGTTTCCAGGACCGCCTTTTATCACCTTTGTAATATTTATCAGGACCAGGAACATCCTGCACATCTCCTCCAACTCTGTTCATGACATCATCATTGTAATGAACCTGCTTTTGGGCCACCGTCATGTGATCATGTGAACTCTGAACTCTTATGAACGTTTCTGAACATTTGTGATTATGTGAAATTCGACTTTAAAGCTGGTTCAATCCTCAGTCTGAAATCAGCTTCGAATGTCACCTAAAATGGCCACTGGGCTTTGGAGGTGTGAATGCCACACGTCCAATCACTGGGCAGGCGCTGATGACGTCCCCGCATCCCGGTGGACGAAACTCTGCTCTTCCCCTCAGCTCGCCTTCTTTTCTCTCACCCAGCGGGCAGGATACACCCATCCTGCCGACCAGAGCATCTGGGGGGTGGGGGGAGCTGCTTCGGGACCAGGATTGACCGGCCGACCTGTTTCATTCCGAGCCCTCTCTTGCACCAGGAACCGTGGCGTTCTGAGGACGACCGCCAGCGTGAGCCAGAATCAGCCGCAGAAGCTCCAGCTCCTGGACCCGTGAAGCCCACGCGTCCGGCGACCCAAACGGGACGAGCCACATGTTCCAACGGACGGAACCGGCCCCCCTTGCACAGCGAGGGAGCGTGAGAGGCCGTGGCCAGGCAGAAAGAGCCGGCTTAAGGCGCGGGGCACCAACTGTCCTTTTCATTCCAGAGTTGGAAGCAGAGAGGACCGAGAGGCTCGGACTGAAAAAACCCGGCAGAAACGTGGATCAGGACCTGAAAAAGCAGCCCCTCCAGATCCGGAGCAAGGAGGCGTGAGCTTCTGGTTTTGGGCAGTCAGTTAATTTAGAGCGGTTTAAAGAAATTGTGTTTAATGTAACTTTGTATGCATATTATTGTGTAACGCCGGAAACTACCGGCAGCGCTGCTTGTTTATTTTTGTGGCGCCGTTTCAATTCAATTCAATTCAATTCAATTCAATTTTATTTATATAGCCTCTAATAGAACAAAAGTTTTTCCAGACGCTTTCCAGAGACCCATACCCAGAACATGACCCCCGAGCAGTTATTACATAAACAATGGCAGGTAAAAACTCCCCTAGTGGGAGAAAAACCTTAAGCCAAACAGTGGCAAGGAAAAATTCCCCTTTAGGAGGGAAGAAACCTTGAGCAGGACCAGGCTCATAAGGGGGGACCCTCCTGCCGAGGGCCAGACTGGTGGGTCAGGGACGGCAACAGCACAGCAGGCAGGTGGAAGCAGCAACAGGATGACCAGGGATGGGGACCGCAGGCCAGCACGCAGCTCCCGAAGCTCCGGCCCAATCATCAAGTCCCAGGTTGGGGTGCAGGGTCGGGAAAAGGTTGAGAAGGGGCAGGGCCAGGGAGAGGAGTCTTGACGGACAAACCTCTCCCCCGCCTGCCCGGGCCGTTACCCTGCTCCTCTCACTCCCACGCTGCAGGTTCCGGTTTCTGGCAAAGGATGCTGCAACATGGACAAAAGAGAGAAAAGGGAGGAGAAGGGGGGGCCAGCACAAGAAACTACAGGAGCGACTCTGGCACACTAGAGTTTACACTACCTAGAGATTTACCAACACCAGCTAGAGGTTTACTAAACACTAACTATAGGCTTTACTAAACAGAAATGTTTTAAGTTTAGTTTTAAAGGTGGAGGTGGTGTCAGCCTCCTTAACCCAGATTGGAAGTTGGTTCCATAGTAGTGGTGCCTGATAGCAGAACGCCCGCCCTCCAAATCTACATTTAGATACTCTAGGAACTACGAGTAAACCTGCACTCTGAGAACGGAGAGCTCTGACAGGAACATAAGGCACTATAAGGTCTTGCAAATAATGCGGAGCTAAGCCGTTTTGGGCTTTATACGCAAGTAATAAAATTTTAAATTGGATTCTGAATTTTACGGGTAACCAATGGAGCGACGCTAACACTGGAGAGACGTGGTCTCTCCTGCTAATTCCTGTCAGTACTCGTGCTGCTGCATTTTGGATCAGCTGGAGCCTATTCAGCAAATTACTTGGACATCCTGCTAGCAACACATTACAGTAATCTAGTCTAGAAGATACAAACTAGTTTTTCTGCATCACTCTGCGAGAGGATTTTCCTAATCTTTGCAATATTACGGAGGAAAAATGCTATTTTACAAACCTGATTGACATATGGTTTAAACGACAAATCCTGATCGAAAGCAACACCAAGGTTTCTCACAGTTGCACTGGAAGCCATCGCAACACCATCTAATCCCTTCCTAAGATGCTCTGGACCAAGATTGATAACCTCTGTTTTATCTGAATTTAGAAGCAAGAAATTTCTGGACATCCAGTCCTTGATGTCCTTCAGACATGCCTGAAGTTTAACTAACGGTTCTGTTTCATCCGGCTTCATAGACAAATAGAGCTGCGTATCATCAGCATAACAATGAAAGTGTATGCCGTGATTCTGGATTATACTTCCCAATGGCTGCATGTATAAACTGAACAAGATTGGTCCTAGCACTGAACCCTGCGGAACACCATAACAGACCCTTGACTGTTCCGAATAAACCTCATGTACATGAACAAACTGGAACCTGTCAGATAGATATGATTTAAACCAACGTAGAGCTGTCCCTTTAATCCCAACAACATGCTCTAACCTGTGCAGTAAAATGTCATGATCTATAGTGTCAAAAGCAGCACTGAGGTCCAGTAGAACCAGTATGGACACTTATCCCTTATCTGAGGCCATAAGAAGGTCATTCGTGACTCGAACCAGTGCTGTCTCTGTGCTATGATGCATTCTGAACCCTGACTGAAAGACTTCAAACATATAATTTCTATACAAATAGTCACATAGCTGGCTTGAAACTGCCTTTTCCAGAATTTTAGATACAAATGGAAGGTTGGAAATTGGTCTATAATTAGCTAAGGTGTCTGGGTCAAGAGAAGGTTTTTTAAGTAAAGGTTTAATTACTGCGACTTTGAAAACCTGTGGTACATATCCTAAACTTAGGGATAGGTTAATTTGGTCCAGTATTGTCGTACCAATAAGAGAAATAATATGTTTGAATAGTCGAGTCGGGATGGGGTCTAACATACATGTGGTTGACTTAGCTCTATTGACGAGTGAGGTCAGCTCAGGGAGGTCTTCAGGATCAAAACAGTCCAGAGTCAAGTCAGAGCCTAGGGATGTCGCTAAAGCTGAAGAAACACCTACAACCGGCTGGTTGATTTCTTCTCTAATTCTCGTGATTTTACTGTTAAAGAAGCTCATAAAGTCTTCACTACTGAGAGCTGCAGGAATACACGGCTCCACAGAGTTGTGACTCTTTGTCAGCCTGGCTACAGTGCTGAACAGAAAACGTGGGTTACTTTTGTTATCCTCTATCAACGTTGAATAATAAACTGTTCTGGCTTTGCGAATGGCTTTTTTATATACTACTAGAATATCTTTCCATTCACGATAAGAGTCTACAGACTTACAAGAGTACCACTTCCTTTCCATTTTACGCACGTTTTGTTTCAACATGCAGATATCTGAATTATACCAGGGAGTTAAGCTCCTGTGGCTAGAAACCCTCCTTTTCAAAGGAGCAACTTCATCTAAAGCCGAATGCAACAAATCAGCAGTGTTACTAGCAAGGAAATCAACATCTGCAGAGGTAGAACCCAGGTCACTGGCCTCGACTACATCACTATTTCGCACTGTCGTAAGATAAGCAATGGCCTCCCTAAATTTAACAATAACTTCATCAGACAAACACCTGCTAAAATAATACCTCCTATTTTGCACTTCAACATCAACCAAATTAAATTCAAACGTTATTAAGTAATGGTCGGATAAAAGGGAGTTTACAGGTGACACCAACAGATCATCAGTTTCAACACCGTAGGTGAGAACGAGTACGAGAGTATGATTAAAACAGTGCGTCGGTTTATCCACTTTTTGTGAGATACCCATTGATTCTAGAAGAGAATGGAAGGCTAATTTAAGATTATCGCTTTCAACATCCATATGAATGTTAAAATCACCCACTATGATGAATTTATCTGTACTGATCAATAATCCAGAAAGGAAATCTGAAAATTCAGACAAAAACTCTAGATAAGCACCAGCAGGGGGCCGATACACTACCACTAACACAACTGGCATCTCTGATTTCCAGCTCGGAAATTTCAGACTAAGCGTGAGGCTTTCAAATGTATTATAATTGCACTTAGGTTCCATTTTTGTTTGGAGACCGGAGTTATAAATTGCTGCGACTCCTCCGCCTCGGCCCGTGCTTCTAGGAATGTGATGATTAAAGTAGCCGGGCGGAGTTGATTCATTCAAACTAACATACTCTTCCTCCTGTAACCATGTTTCTGTTAAGCAGAAAATATCACTCCTGCTCTCTGTAATTATATCATTTACTAACAGAGACTTAGAGTTTAATGATCGTATATTTAGTAATCCGCATCTAATTTTTTCGGTCTGTAATTGGTACCAAATGTACATTGGTTTTAATTTTTACAAGATTATTTTGGTTAACGCCTCTATAACGCCACACCTGGTGAACTTTTGGAGGGCGGGGAACTGCAACCACTTCTATTTTGCTAAGCACCTGGCCAGAGTCGCCAATATCATGTAATCCTACAGTTTTAGAGTCGCTAATTACATAATGCAATCCTACAGTTTTATTGGCAGGCGTTGGTCCTCGAGAAACAGCAGAGAAGCGTGTAAGACTGCAGCTCTGCATCCTGGCCTGGACCCTGGATTGTCAGGCGGAGTGTCTAATAACATTGGCCAGATTTCTAGAAATAAGAGCTGCACCACCCCAGGTGGGATGAATGCCGTCCCTTCTAATCAGACCGGGCTTTCCCCAGAACGTCTCCCAATTGTCAATAAAGTCCACGTCGTTTTCTGAACACCACTGAGACAACCAGCGGCGGAGCGAGAGCATGCGCCTAAACATGTCATCGCTGGTCAGATTGGGAAGGGGACCAGAAAAACCTACGGAGTCCGATAAACTTTTGCCGTAGTTACACACCGGGACAATATTCATTTTAGTGACTTCCGACTGGCGAAGACGGGAGTCATTAGCTCCGACATGGATGATAACTTTACCATATTTTGCCAGTAGCTTCAAATTTGCTTCTATGTCGCCCGCTCTGGCCCCCGGAATGCACCTAACTATGGTCGCCGGAGTCGGCCTCACATGCCGGACTATGGAGTCTCCAATCACCAGGGTCGGTTTCTCAACGGGTGTGTCGCTGAGTGGGGAAAAACGGTTAGATACATGAAGCAGGTGGTGGTGGTCCCTTTAGGACTGCGCTTCCTCCGAACCGTCACCCACCGGCCCTGACTGGCTGGCTGCTCGGGAGCTGCAGGGGAGCGGCTACCAGCAGCTGCTACAGAAGGTCCACCGCTAACTTAGCCTGGTTAGCTGAGGAGGCTATCGGACTATGGTTTAGTTGGCCGAACCGGACCTCTAACTGACTGAGCCTCGCCTCCAGTCCTGCAAATAAGCTACACTTTAAGCACTTACCGTCTTCACTAAAGGAGGCAGAGGAATAGCTAAACATTTCACACACTGAGCAGCAAAGAGGAGAAACGGTGGGAGAAGGGGAGGCCATGCTAAGATGCTAACAGAGGCTAACGGACAGAATATGTATCGGTGATTGGTGACAGTGAAAGTTACGGAAGAGAAAATGAGCGAGTGTTGAAATAAAGACAGAACTGTACCAGATATAGTGCTATTTTACCAGAAAACAATCTAAATTTTAGACAAAAAAAGTCGGGAGAGATCAGAGCCTGCAAACGCCGTGAGACGGCAGCAGACCGCAACAACACCAGGAAGTGACGCGATGCGTGACGCACGTTATTTTGCCAGTTATTCGTGGGTTAAACACCGTGTCCGCCATTTCTCTTTTGTTGCACGTGGCGTGGCGCTGTTTTGAGATACACGCAGATGATCGTAAGATTTGCATCACATGATTTATTGTTTTTCTCCTTTACGTAGTTTTCATTGTTTTGTGTTTTTCTATGTAGTGAGCCATCGGAATTTATCCAAGGTGTCGCTTTTTCACCTGCTTGACGCCTGGTGTAAATAAATTCTGATTGATTTAAATGAGAGAAGTTGTTTTGCACATATTTTGTTACAATGGCTGGTTTGCCGGAGTCCGTGCCGAACTCGTAACCCCCTTTAACTGTTATTATGTAGAAATAATAGTAAAATGTATTATTCTGTAGAATAATTCATACTTTGAGACTGATTCCTGCCGTTAAGTTATCATTTTCCTGATGATCAGGTGGTGCCCCGTTTTGATTAAGTCATTTTGATAATTCAATTTCATAAATAATCTACTTTATTAATTATTAATAATTGTTGAATGACAATTATTAATAACTCTTGATAACTGAAACAGCACCCCCTCTGTGTGGCACAACACTGCGTTCCTTCTTCCCAGCAGGTGATCCTGATCTGTTGTTCTTGTTCTCTCCTCGTTCCCGTCCTCTCAACCTTCATCAGGTCCAGGTGGATGCTTGTCCTTCCTGGGTCTGGTTCTGGTTCTATCAGAGGTTCCTGTTAAAGGGGACTTGTTCTGTCCGCCTGGTGGTGGATCAGGACCGGGTTTGGGTCCAAGAAAGGTTTTGAAGCGGTCTGTTTCCTTAGAAAAGTTACAATTATCATCTTTATCTTATTGGCTTTGTATTTATTGGACTAAATTGGAACAAGTTGAAGTGTGTCGCTGAAGTGCCTTGTGATGACATTTGTCAGGATTTGGTTCTATATAAATAAAGCTGAAATTAACTGATTTTATGGGTTTAGTTCCAGTACAAATGGAACTTCTGGGTTGGCTGGGAGTTTATTCTGTTTACTTTAATGACTGGTGTCATGACTGGATGTAGGTCGGTCCAGAAGCATTTTACATAAGTGTAAATGTAGATTTTGACAAGTCTTCAGAAACACACGTTAATCACATTTCTTCCATAGGGGGCGCTGCTGCTCACAGAAAGCAATAGAAAAAAATTGAACAAACTGAATTTCTGTATCTTGATCACATAATTATTTGTATCGTCATGAGTTGAACATGTCCAAAAGGAATATTACTCACTTTCTGGATCAGCGCAAGCCAGTGTTCATCCGCGACGGGCCTCTCTGAGGACAGAGGAAACAGAGGACATTCAAGCTTTCTGCTTAAACATCACGTCTTATAACTGTTTTCCAGACAGCGTTTATGCTGAACCCAAAATGAGCTGAAACACGGGTTTGTCTGCAGGTTCCACTGTGGTCCTATCTGCGTTTACTCTGAGTGGACGGAGTGGAATCTGACTCGAGACTAGGTGGGTGAAAGTGAAAGACTTTTTTGGACCTGTACAATTTGCCCTTTTTCTTACACCATGGCCATTTAGTCCACCTGTGTCCTTCATGGGCTCAAAACGCAAAATATATTTGACAGGAAAGAAAATGTTTGGGGAAGATTTGGTCTGGTGGTTTGGTGGTCAGATCAGCAGTCTGGTTCGACATTACAAAGAAATGTCCCTGGGGCCTCATGTACAAAACGTGCGGCGCACAAAAAACGCTCAAAAAACGTGCGTACGCAACTTTCTACGCTCACGGCCGGATGTTCGAAAAGTGATTTGAACATAGAAAGTTGCGGTCTTTCATGCACAAATCAAATCTGGCATATACACTTTTCTGAGGTTTTGTCCATTGGCGACACTCACTGGTGATGCAGTGAAGTGCAGAATATGAGGAAACGTGACGTCAACAATAAGTTCACGACCACGTGAAGGACACGACAGTCCCCACATCACTAGATAAATTACACAAGAGTGGAGCTGCAACAATCTCACAATCAACCACATGATCTGAACAAACAACTAAAGGCAGGAGCTCAACGGTGGAACCCGCAAATCCCGATGGCAGCCTTGGCTCCGTTAGAGGAACCAGCTGATGCATCAGATCACACCGATCTGCTGGTCCAGGACTAAGACTGGACCATCAGCTGGTTTAGGTACCAAGAGGATCTTCTGGATCTCTGCCCTGAACTGGACCAGCTGCTCCGGTTCAGACCAACATGATGCTTTCAGCGGGAGCTGCTGACAGGTCGGACATCTCTGTCACCATGACAACCGTATGGGACGAGTACTCGAGATTAAAGCCAGATCCTAAACATCCCATAACTGTGTCAGAAAAACATTAAAATACATCTTGCAGCGAAAATCCGGTTCTGTAAGGTTGTCTTTTAAAATAAAACTAAGATGTCACGGAAAGGTTGGTTGGTAACTTTTTATTTTTTTTAAATTTTATTTAACCTTTATTTAACCAGGAAAATCCCATTGAGATTAAAAACCTCTTTTCCAAGGGAGACCTGGCCAAGATAGGCAGCAGCAATTACAACACATAGTTATAAATGACAGAAAACACGAACAGTTTCTTCACAAGTTTCTCTATATGCTGCTTAAAAGTGAGGGAGTCAGAAATGTAATTTACCACCTTCATTGCAGCTGTGATAGTACTATGCTTTTTCCGAAATCCTGATTGAAATTTGGATAAAATGGAGTTGGAATGTAAAAACAGCTTAACTTGCTCACTCACAAGAGTTTCAAGAACTTTGACCAGCACTGATAAGTTAGATATTGGCCTATAATTAGTTAAAATTGCTGGGTCACCCCCTTCTAATAAAGGATGAACAAAAGCTGATTTCCATACAGAGGGGATTGTATTCCACTCTACTGTTAAATTAAAAAGGAATGCAAGAGGCTCTGCAACAAAATCAGCTGCCAATTTCAAAAAGTAGTCTGGTGAAAAGATGCGGCCTGCTCACTCCTCAGGTTAAGGAGGAGACCTGAGCTCAGTGCGGGGCCCTCCCGGGGTTGGTAGAGGATGGCAATGCCCAGGACTGTTAGGTAGGAGCACTGGGTGATAAAATGGGGAAAAAACCGGGATAAAAATATTTTTAAAAAAAGTGATTGCGTGCCAGAATCGGATTTCTGGCCACAGGAGCGCGCACAGCAGCCCGTTGAGCGATAGCGTTTAAACGTCAAATTTTCAGATTATGAAGCTCAAGAATGAGATCAAGTCATATTTAGGCAGAAACAACTTTTCATTAACTGTTTTTGGCCTTCAATCAATTTCTGGCAGGTGAAAATTCCTATTTTGTGTTGTAAAAAAGTTAAAAACAATCCTGTGAGCTCTAGTGTTTATATTATGAAGCTCAAGAATGAGATCAAATAATATTTAGGTAGAAACAACCTTTCATTAACTGTATTTGGCTATTTTCAATCAATTTTTGGCAGGTAAAAACACCCATTTTCAGGAGAGAAATCAGATTCTGGCAGGCAATTACTGCGTTCACTCGCTGGCGTGAGCTGAAAGACGAGGAGGGATGTCCAACCGATGGGGATTTAAGCCGGGCATACACTGTGTGATTTTCCAGTCGACTATTTTTTGGATCGGGCCCGATTTCGTACCCTACGCCGTAGGCTCTGCGTTGGTGTAACGCGGAACCATAAATCAGCCTTCAGTGTGTGCTCTGTGTGCTGTTCTGAACACTTCTTTGTTGTGCTCATTTTGCTGGGACGCCGGGTCCCTCCGCCGAGACACAACTTTTGCGGTATGCGTTCATTGTTGTGTCTAAAAATGATGCGCAGTGCCCACCCAATCAGAAATGGTACAGATATTTTGGGATTTTTTTTATATATATAAAAAAATAAAATTATATAAAAAAAATAAAGGATCCCCATAACCTTTGATTGGGTGGGAAGGACGCACGTTTGCGTGGGCACAGCCCACCCCTGTCCCAAAACCGGCCTCGAGTTCCAGTACACAGAAGTCCAACGTGAGTATTATGATCGTATAGTGTGAGCAGACGGGTCGCATTAGAGCATCGGCTCGTACAGTATGAGACCATAAATCGTGGGTTGTGAACTTTTGAACTCAGCGATCTAGTCGTGCAGTGTGAGATGGGGCTGAATCAAATGATTTAAAATATCGCACAGTGTATGCCCAACTTTATGGGGATAAAACAAGAGACAGAATTGTTTAGATACAAATGTAAATGTAGAGTTCCATGTTCGATAAGAATCAAAATTAGAATGTTTTCACATTCGTCTTGGGTTTGGGTAATTCTAAAATTACTGACAATATCAACAACAGACACAGAATAATAATAGTGATCATAAAATTGTGTAATTGGCAATGAGGAAGCTTTATAAAATAATACAATTGAATAGAATTACAGCACTAGAGGAAAGAATGCAATGCAAAGAAAATGTATAGAACATTTCTACTATTATTTCTGAGAACTGTAAAATTGTGCAGGGCTGATCTGCAAAACATTCAGTTATTCACAGGTTATAAAGTATTTTTTTATTTTGTCAGTAAGTATGTTGGACTACTAATTTATGACCAAGTCCCTCTAAAAAACATGACAGGAAAAAGGTGCAGTAGATCAAAACCACAGCGCATTATCAAATGCACGCGACAGGGACGGGAGTTTTCCGGCGGTACGTGCTGGTGCTCATGGGAAACGTAGTGTTCTTTCTGGTAAAGCACTACCGCTTTTGTCCAAAGGAGCCGCCAAACTCAACAAAAGCTGAAAGTTACATTGTGCTGCTTTAAAACCTCAAAATCAGTTAAAAATCTGGGTGTGATTTTTGACTCTGAGCTCACTTTTATTCCACATATCAAAAAGATAAAAGATTTTTACCATCTAAAGAACATAGCCAGAGTTCGCCCGTTTCTCTCTCAGGCTAGTACGGAGGTGCTAATGCATGCTTTTATCTCATGTCGTTTAGATTATTATAACGCCCTGCTCTCTGGTCTTCCCAATAAGAAATGTACAATCTACAATTATTACAGAACTCTGTGAGAACTATTGCAGAAGCTGCACGCGTGCTGACGAGGACCAGAGGGCGGGAGCACATTACACCTGTTTTAAAATCACTGCATTGGCTCCCCGTGCGCTTAAGGGGCGATTTTAAGGTTCGTCTAATAGTTTTTAAGTTTTGTAATGGTCTTGGGCCTTCTTATTTGTCTGCACTACTTTTACCCTATGGACCCTCGCGGACCCTGAGGTCCTCCGGTGCCTTTTAACAATATCAAAAGTTAGAACCAGGACACACGGGGAGGCGGCATTCAGTTATTATGGCCCCCGATTGTGGAAAAGCCTCCCGGCGGACCTCAGTGCCGCAGAGACTGTTGATGTTTTTAAAAAGAGGCTCATGATCCATCTCTTTAATCAGGCTTTTAACTGACTCATGTACTCATCTGACTGGCGTGTTCATGTGCGCTCTTCATTCTCATGACGGGGATCCACTTCATCTCACCTTTGGGTCCGGAGCTGCTCCCCGACAGCCTCTGGACAAGATCGGTCCTGTTCATGTCCGTGAAAACCTCCACAGCCACCTCCACGGACTGTTGACCGTACGTCCTGACGATCATGCCCGCCAACTTCCTCAGATCTTCCGTCAACAGCAATCTCCATGACAACTGTGGGAGATTCCTCTGGTAACAGGTGGCCTGCAGGAGCCACTTCACCTTCTTGAGATCTTCTGTGCTCAAATCTGTCAGAGTTTCCAAAAGCACCTCCTCAACTGACCTCATAGTCACCACCTGGAAAGTCAAAATATACTTCAAGAAAAACGTATCGTCCTTACACTGAATATTAGACTGGGGCGGCAGTAGCTCAGGTGGCAGAGCAGGTCATCCAATGATCAGAAGGTCGGCGGTTCAAATCCCACTCTGTCCCAGTTTGCTGTCGTAGTGTCCTTGGGCAAGACACCTTACCCACCTTGCCCCGTGTGAATGTGTATGAATGTTGGAGGGGCCGTTTGGCGCGATATGGCAGCAACGCTTCCGTCAGTCTGCCCCAGAGCAGCTGTGGCTACGAAACGTAGCTACCACCACCAGTGAGAATGTGTATGAATGAATAATGATCTCTGTAAAGCGCTCTGGGTGCCTTGAAGGGCGTTATATAAAACAAAGTCATTATTATTATTATACTTGCATATGTTTAAAAAGGCGTTTTACTGCGTCTGTCAATCGGGCCATGAGCACCGGCGGTCCAAGCACCCTCTGTTTATTTAAGGTTAATCACAATACAAAAGTTCCCATTAAAACTGGTAAACACATCGGTCATGACATGCAGAATAAAAACAAAAGAAAACTGCAGGTTCTAGATGTTCCTCTTGAGTCAGAACCTTCAGTTATCAGGTCCCTGGGTCTGGTTCTGGTGGAACCAGCTCCCAGTATTACTGGCTTAGTTGTGCTACTATAGACCTATATCGCTGGGGGATCTCCCATGATGCACTGGGCTCTCCCCTCTGACTCTCCTAACTTGGAAATCCTTATTATATTAAAGTTAAAGTTGTTGACGTCCGTCTCACAGGCGGAGATCCCTGGACAAACCTCCCTGGTGCTCTCGTCTTCCCGTCCTCCCATCACCCTGTTAATTTGGTGTTTTCCTCTCCACTGTTGCCTCATGCTTGCTCAGTGGGAGATTTCGATTTCGGCCGTTTGAGAGTTTGAACCGGGACTCAAGTGTAATGAATAAGATGGACACTGATGAAGATAAAAAATGTATCAGAAATAATCATTTACTGAACCCTGCCTGATGAAAATCAGAGGATGCTTTGAAATCTGCAGCATGTATGTTTATGTATCAGAAGAATCGGGGAATGATTTCTTTCAGCCTTTTAACATCCGATTCCTGACAAAGTCAGAGACTCATGCAGGTTGCTCCATCTAAACCGGAGCAGTGTCCTTCAGGATCAGTCAGACATTACTCACCTTGTGGATGAGTGCAGACAGATGTTCATCCCGATGTGTCTCTGAGGAGAAAGAAAGAAGTAAATAAAAAAGAAATAAACAACGCAGCACGTTAAAAAAAGATGACACATCCTTATTTTTGCCTCCTGTAAACAAATGTTTCCACGTTACTAAGAGCAGACGTGAGTTCTGAGACACATTTGAATAGTTCTAGCGTCTTCCATCTTCATCGTCTCACCTTTGGTCACCGAGCTGCCGTCTGTAAGCCTCTGCACCAGCTCAGTCTTCTTCATCTTCTTTAAAACCTCTGTGATCTTCTCCACAGACCTGCTGCCATACGTGTACACCATCAAAAGCACTTTATCCTGCAGGTCAGTCAACTCCAGCAGTATGTGGAAGGAGTCGGACCGCCGCTGGTGGGTTTTACTCAAGGCCTTCTTGAAGTGCTCTTTGTCCTCATCACCCAAGAGATCCAGCGTCTCCAACAGCAGTCTGGTAGCAGACTCGAGCGCCTCCACCTGGTAGATTCAAGGACCAGCAAGAGAATTTATCAGATCCGGTAGCTATGGACTGTTCACTTTACTCGCTATAAAGTGTAAACCGGACATGAGAGACGGACAGAGATGTCACTCCGAAATGACTCCAGACTTGTTTTTGTCTGGACTTAAGCTAAACATTGTAAAGTTGACCGATGACACGTTACTCACCCTCTCGGTGAGCGGAAGAAGCCATTCATTCCCTGAGGAGAAAAAAGCAGCTGGTTCATTAATTTCATAAACATCGCAGCCCATGGGCATTTTTAAAGCTTTCATTTCTCAGTCACCTTTTATAGTGTCGGGACGCTGAATGGATGGCAAATAATGATCTGAATCTGAATCTGAATCTGAATCTGCATATGGATATGGATATAGATATGGATATGGATAAGAATATCGATCTGGATATGGATCTGGAAATGGATCTGGATATGGATCTGGATCTGGATATTGATATGGATCTGGATCTGGATCTGGATCTGAATCTGACTTGATGGCTGACAATCTCTTAACCAGATCCATCTTTCTCATCTTCTTCAAAACGTCTCTTGTCTCCTCCACAGACTGCTGACCGTGGGCCTTCAGCATCAGCTTCACCACGTCTTGCGTGTTTGCTGCTTTCAGTTCCTTCCTTGGGAGCAGCGGTAAAACATTGTCATCTTCAATGAGCAACTTGAATACGACAAAGTCCTCTGGACTCAGCTGATTCAGGGTTTCAACAAGCAGCTTCTGAGTCGCCATCGTTTCTTCCTGAGAGAACAAAGAAGATGTCAGACACCATTTATCCTTCACATGACAGGGATCCATTACACCACGATGGGCAAATGAAAGACTTAAAATGAAGCGATTTAGAAGTTAAGACCTTTACACTGACTGTGAAACACCTTCAGATGGTCCCCCTGACAATGCAGGGTCCAGGCCAGGATGCAAAGCTGCAGTCTTAC
Source organism: Cololabis saira (assembly GCF_033807715.1). Lineage (NCBI taxonomy): Eukaryota > Metazoa > Chordata > Actinopteri > Beloniformes > Belonidae > Cololabis > Cololabis saira. The sequence continues at coordinate 36,674,901 of NC_084589.1, read as the reverse complement.
ACACTTCTCTGCTGTTTCTCAAGGACCAACGCCTGCCAATAAAACTGTAGCGTTAATCAAAATAACCTTGTAAAAATTAAAACCAATGCGCATTTGGTACCAATAAGAGACCGAAAAATTAGATGCGGACTACTAAATATATGCAGGGCTGCACATAATTATTTTGGTCTGGTGCTCAGAGGAGCCCCTGGATATGTGACTTGGGGCTCCACAAGCGCGGTGACCCGTCTCACCGGATCGATAAAAGAGGGATGCAGGAATAAGTTATAGGCAAAACGATATTTATTCACTTATAGAAATGAATTAACAAATTATGGTGCGTGTTAGTCTGTAGAGTCAGTATAAGTAAGTTACAGTTTTTATCAGCCAGATTGGGATGCTCACGGCATATTTTGCACCTAGGGTTGCCAACTTTCAGAAATAGAAATAAAGGACGCCCCGATTTCAGCAGCGCAGGAGCCAAAAAAAAGCCCCAAAACTTCTAAACTGCATTAAAATGTGTTTATTTTATATGAAAAAGCGTGTTCTTTAATAGCATTGAACTTGCATGACTGTACAGACAGCCAACCATATAGCAGCTGAAATAGCCTCCTATGCTCTGTATGTCCACATCAGCCAAGGTGTAGAATATTGCTTCAGGTGAAGAATATGGTGTAAAAATTTACTTATTTCAATAATTCAACTAGAATATGGTGTAAAAGTTAACTTATTTCAATAATTCAACTAGAATTTGGTGTAAAAGTTCACTTATTTCAATAATTCAACTAGATTAGAATATGGTGTAAAAGTAAATTTATTTCAATAATTCAACTAGAATATGGTGTAAAAGTTAATCTATTTCAATAATTCAACTGAAAAGGTGAAACTAATATATTACCTTATTACATGCAAAGCAAGATATGTTGAACCTTTATTTGTTATAATTTTGATGATGGAATTGTTTATTGATTTCATAAAATATTCTCTAATTTATTTTTTATTTGGGGTTTTCATAAACTTTGAGCCATAATCAGAGAGCAGCGTCTTGCTGGTGCAGGAAACTGCTGCACGCAGTGACGGACACTGGCTGATTTATGGTTCCGCGTTGCACCAACGCAGAGCTTACGGGGTAGGATACGCGGGAACGCGAACGTACGGTACGCGTCGCCGCGTAACATCATGCAGCCACTTCTCGGCGAACGCGCGTTTTCTGTTCGATTCGGGTAGTGGTTCAGTTTGGCGTCTCTTTGTAGTTGGTGGTGGTGGAACGCCAAAATAATTACTTAATGGTGCTTGCTTGGACATTTTGACGAGACGTGTCGGGGTTTGTTCAGTAAAGCTGCTTGTGATGATAGATCCTTCCATCTCTTCCTGCCCAACCCACCGCCGCAACGAGCATGGAGGGGGAGTAAGCACGCGCTGTGATTGGCCAGTACCAACTTTGAGTGGCAGTTCTGGGGAAAAGCTCTCGCAATAGATTTTTTAATATTAGTATTCTGGTCTGGCCACAACCAATAATATGAGCCCCAGCTGTTGGTACGCAAAAGCGCTTGGCGGCACAAGATTGACAGCGCACTGTGGATTTTGACGGCGCATGCGCTCTGGCGGCCCACTTATGTGCAGCCCTGAATATATGATCGTTAAGCTCCAAGTCTCTGTTAGTAAATGATATAATTACAGAGAGCAGGAGTGATATTTTCCGTTTAACAGAAACGTGGCTACAGGAGGAAGAGTATGTTAGTTTGAATGAATCAACTCCGCCCGGCTACTTTAATCATCACATTCCTAAGCATGGGCCGAGGAGGAGTCGTCGCAGAAATTTATAACTCCAGTCTTCAAACAAAAACTGAACCTAAGTGCGATTATAATACATTTGAAAGCCTCACTGTTGCAGCCATTATATATCTTTGATCATTAATAGTTTGTTGTTTATTTCGTTGTTGTCATATATTGAACGCTAGGTGGTGTATGGGTGCAAGAGGTGATTTAGGTGCGCTCACGGGTGCAGGTGTAATTGATTGCAGGTGATTGAGACCGGGATGAGCACACAGTTTGTGACCGTGTAGCCATGCACACTTTCCTTGGATCATGTTTATACTGGAATAAACAGTCATGTGTATTTGAGTTCACGCGTCCAAACTTCTATGTCTCGGTAAAGCAATCCCCGAAGGACTTTTGAGTAGCAATCGTCATAACACTCACGCTTAGTCTGAAATTCCCCAGCTCGAAATCAGAGAAGCCAGTTCTGTTAGTGGTAGTGTACCGGCCCCCTGCTGGTGCTTATCTAGAGTTTCTGTCTGAATTTTCAGATTTTCTATCTGGTTTATTGATCAGTACAGATAATTCATCATAGTGGGTGACTTTAATATTCATATGGATGTTGAAAGCGATAATCTTAAATTAGCTTTCAATTCTCTTCTAGAATCGATGGGTATATCACAAAAAGTGGACAAACCGACGCACTGTTTTAATCATACCCTCGATCTCGTTCTCACCTACGGTGTTGAAACTGATGATCTGTTGGTGTCACCTGTAAACTCCCTTTAATCCGACCATTATTTAATAACGTTGGATTTTAATATTGTCGATGTTGAAGTGCAAAATAGAAGGTATTATTTTAGCAGATGTTTGTCTGATGAAGCCATTGTTAAATTTAGGGAGGCCATTGCTCATCTTACGACAGTGGAAAATAGTGAAGTAGTCGAGGCCAGTGACCAGGGGCCTCATGATCAAAACGTGCATGGATTTCAAAGTGAATCCGTGCGTGGAATTCACACGTACGCAAAAAAAAATTCAGATGTTCAAAACTGTGCGTACGCCCAAATCCACGCAGGTTCCTTTGAACATTACAATCAGCGTGGATTTGAGCATACATGCAGGAGCACCACACTCCACCCTGTCTCCTCCCTCAAATACATATATTTGAATATGATAATGAAGATAATTATCCATTAAAAACCGCTCATCCTAACAAGGAACTTGCAAAAACAAGTAAAACAAATTAAAAAAAACATTGGCTGTGAGCTGGAGACAGTCTTATCAAAAGTTGAGGCCTGGTGAGTGTCGCCAACGGACAAAACCTCAGAAAAGTGCATACGCCACCCTTGGTGTGTGTGTGAAAGACCGCAACTTTCTATGTTCATATCAATTTTCGATCACACGACCGTGAGCGTAGAAAGTGGCGTACGCACGTTTTTTGTGATCATGAGGCCCCTGGGTTCTGCCTCTGCAGATGTTGATATCATTGCTAGTAACACTGCTGATTTGTTGCATTCAGCTTTAGATGAAGTTGCTCCTTTGAAAAGGAGGGTTTCTAACCATAGGAGCTTAACTCCCTGGTATAATTCAGATATCCGCATGTTAAAACAAAACGTGCGTAAAATGGAAAGGAAGTGGTACTCTTGTTAGTCTGTAGACTCCTTTCGTGAATGGAAAGATATTCTAATAGTATATAAAAAAGCCATTTGCAAAGCCAGAACAGCTTATTATTCAACGTTGATAGAGGATAATAAAGGTAACCCACGTTTTCTGTTCAGCTCTGTAGCCAGGCTGACAAAGAGTCACAACTCTGTTGAGCCGTGCATTCCTGCAGCTCTCAGTAGTGAAGGTTTATGAGCTTCTTTAACAGTAAAATCACGAGAATTAGAGAAGAAATCAACCAGCCGGCTGTGGGCCTTTCTTCAGTTTTAGCGACTTCCCTAGGCTCTGACTTGACTCTAGACTGTTTTGATCCTATAGACCTCCCTGAGCTGACCTCACTCGTCAATAGAGCTAAAGGTGGAAATATGGTTCTGCGTCAAAACGGCGCCGTGCCTACGGCGTGTGGTTTGGGTCCACGCAGACCACACGCCGTTACCTGCGCCGTCACTGACGTGCACCTCCCGAAAATTGTAACTACGCGTCGAGCGACACAGACCACACGCAGACAGAGAGGGCTGTGATTGGTTCGCTTGGAAGCAACACATTTCCGGTTTCCGGTTTGAAGCAGTTGTGAACTTTCAGGGCTCTTTTCTTCGTTTATGTGTGATTTTTTTTTTATTTTGGTTTTTTTCACAATAGCTGTCCTTATCTTTTTGATTCACTGTGACTGGAAAAAGTCGGATAAACCATTCAGAAAAAGATCGCTAACTAGCGGTCGCGGGGGGTACTGCACCGCGACGAAATGGAGAGACGGAGAAGTCCGAAGGGTTCAATACGGCGTCACGGCTGCGGCGTGTGCTCTGCGTTGGTTTGACGCAGAACCTTAATTCAGCCTTTAGTCAACGACGTGTATGTTGGACCCCATCCCAACTCGACTATTAAAAAAGCTTCTCTCGACCCAGACACCTTAGCTAATTATAGACCAATTTCCAACCTTCCAAGATTCTGGAAAAGGTAGTTTCAAGCCAGTTATGTGACTATTTGTATAGATGTGATCTGTTTGAAGTTTTTCAGTCAGGGATCAGAATGCCTCATAGCACAGAGACAGCACTGGTTAGAGTCAAGAATGACCTTCTTATGGCCTCAGATAAAGGATTAGTGTCCATACTGGTTCTACTGGACCTCAGTGCTGCTTTTGACACTGTAGATCATGGCATTTTACTGCACAGGTTAGAGCATGTTATTGGGATTAAAGGGACAGCTCTACATTGGTTTAAATCATATCTATCTTATATATTCCAGTTTGTTCATGTACATAATGTTTCTTCAGAACAGTCAAGGGTCTGTTATGGTGTTCCGCAGGGTTCACTTAAACTTAAACTTTATTTATTTGTATAGCACCAACTCATGCAGTGTAAGTGCAACTCATGGTGCTTTACATACAAAAATAAAATAACAATCAAAAGTACAATTTAAAACATCCCATACGACCCCACCCCCCACCCCCCACACATACATACACCCTCACTCACACTCATACACATGTGCATACACTCGCACGCCCACACACACACACACAGTAAGTGGACTGGTGACATGGCTTAGCACTAACGATCCAGGTGAGGAAAACACTCAGTGCTAGGGCCAATCTTGTTCAGTTTATACATGCAGCCATTGGGAAGTATAATCCAGAATCACGGCATACACTTTCATTGTTATGCTGATGAACGCAGCTCTATTTGTCTATGAAGCCGGATGAAACAGAACCGTTAGCTAAACTTCAGGTATGTCTTAGGGACATCAAGGACTGGATGTCCGGAAATATTTTGCTTCTAAATTCAGATAAAACAGAGGTTATTATTCTTGGTCCAGAGCATCTTAGGAAGGGATTAGATGGTGTTGCAATGGCTTCCAGTGCAACTTTGAGAAACCTTGGTGTTGTTATCGACCAGGATTTGTCGTTTGAACCATATATTAATCAGGTTTGTAAAATAGCATTTTTCGATCTCCGTAATATTGCAAAGATTAGGAAAATCCTCTCGCAGAGTGATGCAGAAAAACTAGTTCATGCGTTTGTATCTTCTAGACTAGATTTCTGTAATGTGTTATTAGCAGGATGTCCAAGTAATTTGCTGAATAGGCTCCAGCTGATCCAAAATGCAGCAGCACGAGTACTGACAGGAATCAGCAGGAGAGACCACGTCTCTCCAATGTTAGCGTCGCTCCATTGGCTACCCGTAAAATTCAGAATCCAATTAAAAATTGTATTACTTGCGTATAAAGCCCAAAACGGCTTAGCTCTGCATTATTTGCAAGACCTGATAGTGCCTTATGTTCCTGGCAGAGCTCTCCATTCTCTGGGTGCAGGTTTACTCGTAGTTCCTAGAGAGGGGGTGGTGACGACATCCACTGCCAATCCAGGAAGCAGGAGCACACGGAGACACACGTCAAGCACTGGAAATCTGCAACAAAAAACCACCAACAAAACACAAAACCGGCACGGAGCCGACCAAAACATGAACAGCAATCGACCCAAATCTTGAGATCTGATCGCAGTCTGAGCTAAGCTACCGCTACCGCTACCTAACCCCAAAAACTACAGAGCAAGCATGCAGGTGAACAAGCCAGTGTGTATGTCTATGTGTGTAAGCGTATATGCATATGATCATGCGTGTGTGCGTGCGTGTGTGTGTGTGTGTGTGTGTGTGTGTATGTGTGTATATGTGTGTATATGTGTGTATATGTGTGTATATGTGTGTGCGTGCGTGTGTGTGTACATGTCTTTGTGGCTATGTGTGTGTGTGGTGTGCGTGAGTGTGTATATGTTTCTGTAGCTATGTGTATGTGTGTATGTGTGTGTGTGTGTGTGTGTGTGTGTGTGTGTGTGTGTGTGTGTGTGTGTGTGTAATAAACCAAACAAAGCTCCACCTGAAGTGTATCTATAGTGGGGGAGGGGGGGGAGCAACCCCGCCACCCGCTAGACCAGAGGCCGACAAGGAAGAACCCGGAACCCAGGCCACCGGCAACCCCACAGAGGGGAGAAGTAGGAGGGAGGCAACCCACCGCCTGCAAGGCCCCCCCCCTCCCCCGGCGGCGGCCGAGGGGGCCCGCGGGCGGGGCCCCCATGGCGTGGGAAGAAGCAGCCAGAGATCCCCCGGCGGCGGACCGCGACCCAGGCAATCCCCGGCCACCCGGTCCGGGCCGGACACATGGCCAGGAGGCCCTCACCCTCCAGGCCAACGACCCCCACCCGGCAGGGGGCCAGCCTGCCCGGAGAGACAGAGCCGCCCCGGTCGCCGACGCGGGCAGGTGCACCCGCCCCCACGAAAGTGGCCCCCCAAGACCAGAGGTGCGCCCCGCCGCGGAGGCAGCGGGGGGGACCGGAGACGGGCCCGGAGAGAGGGAACCCCCCAACAGGGCGACACCCGCGTGGGCCCGACAACGGAGGGCCCCAGACCCAGGCATCCCATTCATTCATCCATTCACCTATCCGATACCTATACTAATAATAAGATATACTATACATAATAATAATAATAATAATAATAATAATAATAATAATAATAACCATCTTTGTATAATATAATATTGATAAATTATTAAGTTTTGTTGTCCTGCCAATGGAGGCTCAAATCCTCCATGGCAAGGCCCTTCCACACCGCATTCTCACCGACACAGACACACAATCAGGCACCGTTTCCCCCTCCCTGGGGGGGTCCAGCACCGCCAGACGGCACCCCAGGCTGCGCGGCGAGCCCCGCCAGGCCCGGGCATCACGACCCACCTATCCCAGGCCGGCGAGGGAATGCGGGTGATGTGGGACCCCCTCCTAGCCCTGGTGTTGAGTGCATGTGATTAATGCCATATAAACAGGGAGTGGGAGGACCAAGTATCGATTTGACACCGACCCCCCCCCCCCTCCCGAACTACGTGTCCTTGTCAAATGTATTTATTAAGTGTTGAATGCAGTGTCTATATTGCTCTTAAAACCGTGAGGCGGGGAGTGCCGGGCCACGCGGGACAATGCCCCCCACAACCCTATAACTATAATAGTTAGTCTCAAACACAGCTTTGTGGTAGATATGCTGCTATAGGCCTATGCTGCAGGGGGCACCGACATGATCCACTGGGCAGTGCCCCTTCTTTTCTTCTCCTCTTTTCTCCTTTTCCCTTCCTCTCTTCTCCTTTTCCGTTTTTATTTATTATAAGTATCTCATAGCCACCATTTTTGCCCATTGTTCCTGTAGTTTCTTGTGCTGGCCCCCTTTTTTCTCTTTTGTGCATGTTTGCAGGCCGGAGCTTCAGGAGCTGCGTACTGGCCTGCGCCCGCCCCCATATCAGAGTTCCCATATTAGACTAAACTTCTGTGAATAAACGTCTGTGTTTGACATGAACTGTGACTGCTTTGCATCACCACCAAGCCGTCAGACGCTGACTGTAATCTACAGTCGTATAATCTTGCTTGTAAGAGATCTACTTTGTAATGCATTATTCTTTCTGTCCAACTGAAAGTATGATACATTTCAGTTCAGTAATCAGTTCTGTAGGAGTTAGTAGCCAAGACTTGTCAAAAGTAAACTCTGGATGGACTTCTCTGCAGGAACAACAGTATTATAGTTCAGATAATTTGCAAGTCACGAATTAATGTAAATACATATACAGGACTGTCTCCGAAAATTAGAATATTGTGATTTTCTGTAATGCAATTACAAAAACAAAAATGTTATTACATTCTGGATTCATTACAAATCAACTGAAAATATTGCAAGCCTTTTATTATTTTAATATTGCTGATCATGGCTTACAGCTTAAGAAAACTCAAATATCCTATCTCAAAAAATTAGAATATTCTGGGAATCTTAATCTTAAACTGTAAACCATAATCAGCAATATTAAAATAATAAAAGACTTGCAATATTTCAGTTGATTTTTAATGAATCCAGAATGTATGACATTTTTGTTTTTTTAATTTCATTACAAAAAATAAAGAACTTTATCACAATATTCTAATTTTCTGAGACAGTCCTGTATGACGCTATAAACTCCCCCTTTTGGCCGCTCTGGGCTCTTATACCATAATGTCTCATATAGACGAGCATCTGAAATCTGTGTAATTTGAGACTCACTTTGACGGCTCACCTGAACGCGGGACTGGGTGAGAATATGAGGAAAATCCAACCATTAAACCCGTCTCCAGAAGTCAATAAAGTATTAAAACGGAGTTTACCTGCATGTGTTCTTAAGCGAGTTGTATAATCTCCACAATTACAGTAAATCCTTCATCCCAGAGAAAGAAACAAGTTCAGATCATCGCGTTTCCCGTCGTTTCTGATCTGTTTCAGGATCTTTGCAGGTTGAACTCACACACATTTCTGCGGTTCATCCTGAACCATGGACGTTTACTTTGTTAACTCAAAGCCCCTCAGACCCGCAACCACGTCCTCTCCTTTTACCTTTACTTCTGCACAGACTTGACTTCCCCTGTCACAGGATCACTTCCGCGTTTACGTCGAGGGAATTTTATTGTGCTGTCAGATAAGATTACAGGTCTCTTTTCTCCCACCGCCTCACGGCAAAGCGTGCACAATTTGCGCAAAATATGGCCCTTTTACGCACAGCGTGCGTTCTGCGTTCAGGGATGGGTGGCCCTGATACTAAACATAACACTCGTTATACACTAGAACCGACTGCAAGCTGATAAGTTTGTCTATAAATAATTTGTAAATGTTTCGATGTAAATGTCCTTGCAGCTCTAGAAACTGCTATAAAACATCAGATTCATTTTTTTTCCACTTTTTTGCTAAAATCCTTTTTGCTCAAGTCATCTAAACTATCAAATATTAAAAAACCTTTTTAACCCTGAGTTGTTGAACACTGAAACATAAACGTTTATGAGTAAAAATGAGACCGAAATAATGCAAAGATATTGGAAGAATTACCAAAGTACCTCTAGTAAAAGGGCAGTTTAAACCCAGCTCTCTGATTATCAAAAATGAAAGTATTTTTTTTTTATTCCACCCGTTTATCCGGATCAGGGCACATATAGACAACTCATTTATTGCTAATATATCCCATTTTTTAAAGTCTATCTAAGACAAAGTTGTGTTTCTGTTCATTTTTCTGTTTAGCAGCTTTATTGTGTCCTAAATTATTGAACAACTTCATTTGGTTAAAAGGCTATTTAGAAATGTTTTATACTATGTATGTAGTTGCTACGCAGTTTGGCAAATTTTGTCGGACTTTCTGGGCCAATAAGAAAAACAAAACAAAACAAAAACAGATTTGTGAGTTTTACTTTTAATATGAAGGAAATCCAACCATCTAAACACAGGCATACTTTTTAATAATCATATTTCACATAAAAAGCAACCCTTAGATTTCTGCTTTAAAGCACACATGAAACACGTTTCTAAGTCTAAATGATGTCCTGATGGGCCCCGAACAGCTTCCTGCTCATCTTCATCAGAAGTCTTGCTGCAGCATTCAAATGACCTGAGGTTAACTCTCTTTCTAATAGTAATACTGATGAAGATAACCTGAATTTGAACCAGACCGTTGGAGTTAAGATAAAAACTTTATTGATCCTGCAGGAAATTATTATACCAAAGGTTCACTTCCTTTAAATACATCATTAATTCAATCCCATTACTTCATCTTACTCTATTTAATTTTTCTGTCTTTTCCTTCATATGGATTTAGAATATAATAGAGGACAAAAAGAAGTTGTCTTGATTGGGTTACTCCTGTACTCCTGTATGGAGTAACCCAACTAGCTCCAACAATGGAGGGAAAAGAGAAGAAACTGTCTCACTTATCGAATTGTTCATCTGTTTTGGACTGACGTTAATAGATTAAAAGGTTGAGCTTTGGTTTTTAGATATTTTGATTTGTTGCAGGAACAACTTAAGTGATGACAATTTGAGCTTTCTAAACTAACTTTTATACTCAGTGATGAGTTCCATGTATATAAGATGTAACAAACAAACATAAAAACTACTTAGATGAATTTCAAATTTGTATTTAGATTCTAATTAATCAATAAAGTGTTTTCAACTTAATATTTCCAAACTCATAAGTACCTCCCCGCTCTCGCCGTCAGTGTTGACTGTTCTGACGTATCGGTTTTAATCTTCCATCTGTTTCTACGTTGAACCAGCAAACTTTGGGGCCATGAGTTTTGTTAAAAAATGGTACAAAAAAATTGTAATTGTGCAGACCATCTGTTATAATTGTTCAATTTTGTTTTGAGGGAGGGGCAGGTTTAATAAGATTTTCTTCTTCCTGCTCCTTTCTGGTTATGGAATATGCTTTAGTTGATGATTGTGTTGTTGTTATTTTACTTGTTTGTTTTTTTTGTTTTTTCTGTTTGCATATGTCCATGATCGGAATAAATAAAAAATGAAATGAAATGAAACACAATTAACTATAACAGTTCTTTAAAATAACAGCTGGATTTACACATGAAAGGTGGACCGTACTGAGAAGTTAAGGAGGAATGGACCGTACTGAGAAGTTAAGGGGGATTGGACTGTACTGAGAAGTTAAGGAGAATTGAGTCTAAATAAGCAGGTGTGAGCCCCGAAGTCACCTTGTAGTCTATTACAATAGACATCAACCTTGTTGCTTGTGCTTGGATTTCAAGCTTTAATGGATTTCAGATCCATTGTATGGTCTTTATAGGCAAAATCATACATACTTCTGGACCTACCTTTACCAGATCCCATCAGAGCAGAAGCATCCTTCTTTACCTCTAAGAGTGCATATTTTCCTGATCCTCCTCACACACTATGGAAGTCATAGCTGACTTTCTCTCTTAAATCGTTAGTTAATCATTTTTTCCAGTTTTTCTCATCCATCCATCCATCCATCCATCCATCCATCCATCCATCCATCGATTCCTCCATCCATCCATTTTCTTTGGCTAGTCTGGATCAGTTTGTTGGGGCAGCAGCCTGAGCCGAAAAAACCCCAGACTCAGTTCAGTTCACTTTACTTGTGTGGTGCCAGATTACATCAGTCATCGTAAACCACTTTACCCAGAAAGAATTCAGTGTATAATCCAATTAAGTCCAAATCATATTGCAGTACAGTCCAATTCATAATTAATATCTTATGTTCAGTGCAAAAACCCATTTATAAGTAAAAAAAAATGTACTTTCAGGAAAGCCGTCAGGGCAGCCCCCGAACACAACGCCATTGTACTCGATTACCCTTTGTTCCCCCACTGTTTTAGATGTTTTTGCTAGTTTTAAGAATTTTAGTTCAAGAAAAAAAATCTTATGCCCAATACACTCATATTTTTGCGGAAATTAAGACCATTTTGACCAGATTTGTGGAATACTATGCTTGTTGTTTTTGCAGCGCAATGCCAAACATGAAAAACAGCCTGGCTAAGGAACATGACTGCATTACTGTAGACCTTCACTTCTGTGTGATTCCCTGGATCTCTATATGTATATTTAATTTGCTTGACTCTTTCCAGATAGCCAACAACAGTGGTTATGTCCAATTTGACTGGTAGAGAGTAGAGAAGGATGTCAACAAAGCAAAGAAGCAGTTAAAGAAGGGAACAAATCAGGCAGTTCCTGTTTGTTGACAAGGTAAGATTTTTCAGGTAGACGTCGGCTTTGTCAGACTTTTGTGAATATTTGTAATTTACCCATTTCTCATACAAAATGCATGTTCAATAAGAAACTTAAAAAAAGGATATGGCCAAAGTAAATGTTGGATCCAAGCAGCGCATTCCCCTGAAGTTTTTCTCACATTAAATTCATAGTTTTCCAATTTGCAATTCAAGCAAAACATTATTTTGTTAGAACCTTCTAAATATATGAAGCAGACACAACCTGGGTACATTTGAATACATTAGGGGTGGGCAAAAATATTGATATGGCAATATATCGCAATACTTTCCCGGCTGATTCAAAAAGAAAATCAATATTGATTTTTTTTTTTTTTTTCAAATAATAAATCATGTTGTAAGGTTGTAAATCCAGTACGACTTTATTGTATACATGGGCTTAAATAATATTGTTAATGTTAATTTCATATGATGTAAATAATATGAAAAACATGCAAATATGTTGTAACTTTAGCTTGTATAGTTACAATAAAACGGTATGGATAATTTGAATTACATTGTTCAGTTTGTCCCATGAATTATAACTATAATCTGATGTACGTGCAGCTCAGATTTGAATATGCATAATGCCTTTTACAGTTTTCAACAAACTATATATGTCATTGCAATATATTGCAAAATTTAGATATTGCAATATTGCATTGTATCATGATGTGTGTTGTATCGCGAGGTCTTTGGCAATATCCACCCCTAGAATAATAATATTAATAATATATAATAATAATATAATATCAACAATAATATATTGTTGATTTGGAGTTGTAATATCTGCTTATTAACCTTTTGCTGATAAAATCATTGAATTTTACTGTGTCCATGCACGTAGTGAATGGACACAATCAATCTAAGCTCAGTTTGGAGACTGTATATATTATTTTATACTACACAGCTAGTATGAAATGTTTGATTTCATTTAATTTCCTTTAAATATGAAACAAACTGAAAAAAGAAAAAATATTTTAAAGGGAGATTTTCGTCTCAAAATTGTTGTCATACAATTTGGAATGAAGTTCACATGTGGTTCACTTGCATGACGAGTAACATCAGCCGAGTTGTAACCACTTTCAAAACTAAAAGATATGTCTTTTTTTCAGTCCACAGAGTTTGTGAAGAAAAACAGTGTTGTTACCAGTGGCTTCGTTGGGGGATTCCTGCTCGGCCTGGCATCTTACGGTCTGCCAAAAACCATGTGTCTTTGATGTTTAAAAAAAAAAGAAAGGCAAAATATCAATCATTGCTGGAAGGTATTAAGCTATATCTTTTCTTTTGCCTTTTTTGTCTTTGAAACTGTTAACACTTAACTGAATCTGTATATGTCAAACCTCTTAGAGCCGAGGGGCCCTCTTTAAACACTCTCTGGTTTAAGTGATTATGTGTGTCCTGAAGAGTTACTTTGTTTAGGGAAATTGAAAGCCTATCAGAATGTCATCATTTCCCTTTTTATTTATTTTTAGAAAACTGATATTGTTCCAATAGGAAAAAGTGTGCGTTGGTTTTGCTCAGCCAGTGTGTTAAAAGCCTTTAAATTCTCCATCAATCAGACTCCATCAATGCCAGGAATTATACTTTGCATTTTCTAGACTTCACAATCATCTTCAGAGTGACAACTTGAATGTTCATATTCAGTGCTGATGGATAATGATGAGATTAAACTTCTATCATGTGTGCTAAATGGGTTGTATCTGCCTCCCTGTCATCATTGTTATGTATTTTTTTGGGGGGGATTTGATGCCTGAGGTACTAAAAAACTATGGTTTTACTAAGTATCTGAATAAAAATAATCAAATGTATCCTTTGTATGTCTTTACTCCTGGCCTTTAGTCTTGTGTAACTATATGCTATGGTTATAATATATTTATTTGGGTTTTACTCAGAGAGCCTCCCGTAGCTTAGTTATAAACATTATGAAAGGGATATTAAAGAACTGTTTTAGTTTACAGGATTGTTAAAACTATACGACAAAGTATGTAAACAGAAAACATGTTTTATGGGCTGTTGACAAGCTTATATTTTGAATTGATACAATTCTTTTATTTAGCACATTTAGGATTGCGATGTTTGCTATGACGACCCGTACAAAACGCTTCCATGGCAACCAAAAAACCGACCTCGGACTGAAAAGTTTCTGAAGGAAAAACACGTTTTAAAGTATTACCGCCATGGCTTTACCGTTTCTGCCAGGGAGCTCTCGCAATACTCATGTAAGTATATTAATATAGACGGCATGTCTTCAGTAGGTACTGAGCTAAGATAGACTTCGTTGTCTGATAAACGAAGCTCGTTTTATCAGACAACTTGATAGTTATTTCTGTTAAGTTGGTTTTTTTTTGGTTTTACTACAACTGTAGCCTACAGTCATGGCCTTTGAGGCACAAATATGTTTACAAGTTTTCTACAGTTTGCACTTTTGTTATTGCACTAAAAATGTGAATTTATTACAGATTGGATGTTCTGCTTTCTTTCTATTGTTTTTTATGGTTTTATATTAATTTATACAATTTTAAGTTAAGCAGGACAGGTTTCTGTTTAAGAAAGATCCTTATTTTATTCAGTTCATTTTGTTATTTTGTATTAAAGTAAATTGCTGGATAATAATTTGTTTTCCATGAATTCATGCTATTCAAAAATATGCATCTAATTCAATTCAGGTTCGAATCAAATAGTTAAAAAATCTGGTCGACCGGCCCTGCCGAGGAGGTGTCCCTTATTTATTTTTCAGGGAGTTGGCAATCCTAGTTAATAATGACATTGTTTTTCCGTCTTTTGGTGAGTTATTTAACTGTTATTATTTAACTGTTGTTATTTAATTGTTCCGATTCAGGGGCTAAATCGATACAGTTGTTCCGTTTCTCTTTTGTGGGGTTTGTGTTCACATGGCAACCGTCTGTACCGTTTCAAAGCTGTTAACAAATGCCATGCGCGAACCAGCTGCTCTCTGATTGGTCAAATGAACGCGGAAGGAGTTTCCTCTTCCCCGGGATAAACGACACGCCCCTTTCAGCGCAGCGCAGACCGCAGCCGCGGCTTTAGGCTGATTTATGGTTCCGCGTTACACCAACGCAGAGCCTACGGCGTAGGGTACGGCGTAAGCTCTGCGTCGACGCAGACCATAAATCAGGCTTTACCCAATCATTTATGTGCGCTCGGCGCAGAGCGGATAGTCCTTGGGCCAGAGCCCAACATTTCACTTGTCAGTACCACTCAAGGTGACCAAACTTACTTATGATTTTTGAAAAGATCCATGTCTATACATTATATTTTGGTATGATAACCCATCCTGAGTGCTGTATCATAGTTATCAGCTCAGGAAGTTACACAGCTCCTTCAGAAAATTACATTTAGATGCTGGTGCATATCCTGGTTTAGATTCATGTACAGGATATCTGTCAAAGTTTCACAATATTGTCATTGGTATCATTTTAAAGGGGACCTTTTAATCATTGATTCAAGCTAAGACGTGGATCTTTCTGACCAACATAGAGGTCACTGCAGCTCTTTAAACTATAAACAACACACATTTTTACACAATTTTCGCCTAAATGATATAGGCTACTATCTTTTAGCTCTGTGTCAACTAGGAACAACAGAGACACAAAATACAAAAACTGGAATACTCACAGGACCATAAGGATTCAGGAAATGTATAATATACCCCTACTATATTGTTGTTACAGGTCATTGTGAGCCTTAAACTAGAAGAGCATCATTAGGCTCCTATGAAACTATAACAGCCACTAATGTCACAAACTGGTCTTTATCATGCAAATACACGACATAAAGGACACAACAATGAGATAAGGAACCAGCTTAGTTTTATAAACAACATTAGAACACAAAATACAAAAACTGGAATACTCACAGGACCATAAGGATTCAGGAAATGTATAATACACCCAATTTAGAATCATCAATTAACCTGAAGGGGGTGGGTAACTTCATGAGCTGATAACTATGATACAGCTGCCACTCAGGAAGGGTTATCATACCAAAATATCCTCTATAGTCATGGATCTTTTCAAAAGTCATAAGTAAGTTTGGTCACCTTGAGTGTTACTGATATCTGGTCTGGCCCATGGACTAAGAAGGTGGTGGAGGCTGCGCCGACTCTTCTCCTTGCGCCGCGGTCGCACATACACAATGAATGGAGTTGTATTGGTTGCTGTGTGGATTATGTTCTCACTCCAAATAAAACAAAAAGAACCGTTTCAGGTCTCGAATGGAATTGGGCCGAGACCAACTCTAGGAGATCTTGGCTCGCTTGTTTTGTGCCGTTTCCGAGCACGATTACTGTGTTCAGATATACCAAACGATCCGATCTTTAGGGGGAAACGTTCTCTGTTCCGGAACAACTGCTCCAGACGGGACAGGTGTGAAAGCACCCTGTTAAACAACTTATAATTCTTGCAGAATGATAAACAACATATTGATGCTATATTCACGTTTTGAGTTTTGTCATTGTATATACTTTATATTCATGTATGTGACAGGAGTAAACTCTGGACAGGTCATCAGTCCAACCACACACACAGTGGGATCACCAATTAACCTAATGTATATTGTAAGGCAGTGCAATAGAGAAGTTTGTTCCTCTTCTATCCCCTTACATGAGGGGTTGCTTGTTGTTGAATGCAGGTTTTGATTGATTCCTGAACCTGATACGAGCGCGCAAGGAAAACGAGACTTGGACAGTATGTATATATATATATATATATATATATATATATATATATATATATATATATGAAAAAAAAAGAGGATTTGAAAAATGTTACTGGGTCTAATGAGCCTTGATTTCAGCTGCAACATTCAGATAGTACGGTTAAAGTTTGGTGTATATAACATGAGAGCATTGATCCATCCTGTCTTGTATCAACGATTCAGGCTAGTGTAGGTAGTGTAATGGTGTGTGTGAACATTTCATGGCATACTTTGGTTCTCTTTAATTTACACAACCCACGTGAGTACACCCTAGACAGGGTGCCAGTCTGTCACAGGGCTACATATACACAAAAAACCACACAAACTGTAACAGGCAATGTAGAATTAACTTACTTGACATATTCAGTTTGGACTGTGGGAGAAAGCTAGAGTACCCGGCCAAGATCTGAGCAAGCACATGCAGATTCCAGATTGTTCTGTCTGCAGTCTCTGTCTGCCATCAAAGTCTCAAATCCAGGTAGAGAGGCATTTCACCCAAGCTCTTTTTGAAAGTGAAACGTTTAATATTGCATCCCCCACATTCCTGCTGTTTTATTTTATTTAACACTTTGCTCATGATGATCAAGTTAAGAAATTGACATTTTTGCTCATCATAACAGTGATGATCAGAAGTACCAACAGAACCTCCTTAAGTAGCAGAGCTGGAAGTGATATAAGGTTTAATATTTTGTACAAAGGCTCTTTAAAGAAGCTATAGGACTATCAGAATCAAAAGCCAATCCCTCCGATAAGTAGACTGCCCTCTTCCATCAAACACTTCATTCTTGAACATCATTTACTGTCAGGCCTATACAACATGTTATCTCTGACCAGTACTGGAGTTGAGGGGGGATGAGGGGGATGGCATCCCCCCTGAAATGAAAACGGTCAAAATCATCCCACCTGTAAAACTTCCATACCCCCTTTCCATCCCTTATGTCATTTCATCAATGAATGTGGTTTTACTGCTATTTAAACATTTAGAGTCATCACCAGAAAAATAACACCAGAAAAATAACTTATTTGACAATTTTCTCCTGTTTCAACTTGAAATAAGTAGAAAAATCTGCCAGTGGGACAAGATTTATCTTCTCATTACAAGCAAAAAAATCTTGTTCCACTGGCAGATTTTTCTACTTATTTTAAGTGAAAATCTACTTGAAACAGGTGAAAATTGTTGTTTTTTCCAGTGATGAGTCTTGTTTTAAGTGTAATGAGATTTTCTTTACTAAAATGAGACATTTTAACTAGAAATAAGACAAATAATTTTGTTAAGATTTTGAGTTTTTGCAGTGATCCATTTTACTTATCCTGTGAAGGACAGAGTCATATTGATAAGTTCAGAAAACTGTTTTGTATTGTTGTGTTTTGATGTATTTGATGTAAGCCCAGTGGATATTTAAAGCTTACAGAAGGCTGCATTTAACTGCTGCTATGTCATTCCTGCAGTATTTCTGCAGGTGTTTTGGTCAGTGCTATTATTTGTAATATATTATATTATTTGTAATCAGCACAAATTATCTGTCCCCATATGATAAAATCCACCACCCCCCTGATTTTTTTTTACAACTCGAGTACTGTCTCTGACTAAAGTGGCAGCACAATCAGGCCCTTGGAAATACAAAATGTTTCTGAAGATGACAAGATAAAAACGAGGGTCAACATTCTCTCATATGAAAAATTACCGGTAGTAGACAAACATATATAAACATTTTAATCTCACTTAAAAACATAAAAACTCCTAAGAAGTGTTACTGAGTGTGAATATGATCTGTTAGATATATGCAACTTCAAAGTAATGTACTGTAGGAGTGTTTCATGATTATAATGTCCAGGAATGTGTGTATGGTTATGGTTTAAGATCATTAGATAGAAATATGTACAGCCTAAACTCATGTAAGTAATGCATGTTGCAGCATGTCTTTAACAGAAACTATGAAATTGTTTGTCTTCTGTGCTACAGCTTGGACAGGAGAAATTTCACAAATCCCAGCATTTCGGCTATTCCAATGAAATTCCAATGTTCGTGGGATCAGAGAAGCCGGGTATTGGAGGCGAGCGTTTGGAGGGCCAGAACATTAAACCAAAACATTCTGTTTATCCCAAAGAACAGGGCCGTGATCTGCCACCATGGATAGCCTTTGATAAGCAGGTGGATTGAAACTGATTAGCTTCATCTTCATACTCTGGAGCTAATATTTGGTTTTTCTTTATGTATTTTAACATAGCAACTTCCACATTTTCAAACAGCGCTATGTTAGCATTGCCATCTTCATATTTCTGTAGCGTTAATGATTACTCCAGTGACTAAACACAATAATCAGAATACACTAAATCTGATCTATGATTTATACACTGTCTGTCCAGGTTCTGTGTTTTGAAGCTTACTTTGAGGAGACTGTGCCTTTTGCACAAAATGAGAAATACCGGATCAGAAAGTGTAAGATCTACTTCTACCTGGAAGATGACACCATCCAAGTGGTGGAGACACAATACAAGAACAGTGGCCTCCCTAAAGGTGTGTACAACCACACAGGAAATCACTTAGAAATTAGAGCAATATTTATTTATTTTTCCTGCTTCCAAGATTCTAGCTTTCTAAACAGTCCATCACAGTAAAAGAAGCAGCACGATGACTTGTGATGAGCAGTTTTATACCTGATAATCAATAGCGTTTTGCTTGTGATCCCTGTTTCAGGAACCTTGATTTGTCGCCACCGTGTCCCTCTCCCTCACCCAAAGGATGACCAGTTCTACAACGTTTACGATTTCAACCTCAACCAACAGATGGTGCTGTACTCTCGCACGTTCACTCTGACCAACTGTGACGCCTTCACAAGGAACTTTCTGACAAAACTGGGGGTGCAGCTGAATGAACCCACTAATGTGCCCGATGACCCTTACAGCAACCTCCGGAAGCAGGTAGGCATTATAATCACACTTTTAGAATCCAGATTTTTATTTTCTTAGTGAATTGTAAAAAATATATTATGAGCAGGAGCAGTTGAACTAAAGTTCCTTCCTGATCATTAACTATTCCTTTTTTTTTCTTCATTAAAGCAACAACAGCTTCTCTTGAGTAAAATTGTCACCAGAAAAATGGAACTGAATGGAGTGTTTTCATAGTAACATGTGATCTTTTGATGTCTCTCGTTCAGTGGGATGAGAGTATGAAACCCCTTCGTCCCTATCAGAGACTTGACACGCTGAAGCAGTTCCTGGACCACGACCGTGAACTGCTGCGCTTCTACTGCTACTGGGATGATTCAGAGAGCGCGTGTGGATCCCTGCGGGAGCTCATACTTCTCTACTTCCTTGCCGATGACACTATAGAGATATTGGAAGTGCTCCCACCAAACCCTGGAAGAGATGCTAGCAGCAAATTCTTGCATCGCAGCAAATTACCCAAGGTGAAGTGTCCTTTACACTTTATACAGATGTTTGCATACTAGAGAAGAGATGAGAAACTGACTGCTAGATAAGACTTAGGCCTACTTAGTCACTAATATATAATATTGGGTATTACTCATTGTTGTATACAGCTACTCACTGAATAGGTATGTGATGGTCCCCATTACTAAATGTTTTAAGATGACCTGTCCCTTTTTTTTTACCCTTAAAGTAGTCAATCATATCGTCTGAGTACAGTGTAATGAATTATGTTGTCATCATTAACTGCCCATGAATCCTTTTTCACCCATTAGCAAAAACATTAGCTTGTATTGTCTATCATAAAAATGAAAAAGTGTCTCATAATTATTACTTAGTATTTTTACTAATAATTTGACCTCTCAGATCAGTTCAGAAATATAGTGTTGTTTTTGTCAGGCTGTTTCAATTTTAATTTTAGTCTAGTCTTTGGGTCAAGCTATCATTTTAGTTTGTATTAGTTTTAGTCACGTTCATTCTCCTTTTAGTCGTGTCAAGTTTCAGTCGACTAAAAGTCTGAGCATTTTAGTCTTATTTTAGTCAGAATTGTCCAGGACCATTTTAGTCTAGTTTTAGTCAAAGATTGTATTTAGCCAAACCCATTTTACAATTCAAACAAGGTTATCTTATTATTATATTATTGTTACTTTATAGACTCAAGAATACATTCATTCCAGATGCAGAAGACTCTAATTTGAGTTTACAACGTATTTATTTTTCCGCATTTCTCCCAGTCTTTTTCTTTTTTCACGATACATTCGGTTTTCTTTTCTGCGTCTATGTAGGAAAGTGTATCCAAAGATCGTGTCTATTTAACTTTATTTTTAATTGACGTGAACCTAGAGCTCTGCGTTAACGGCATCAGCCTCTAACTCTGCAGCTGCATCTTCTGGATCTGATTCCCCGCGGGCCGAGACTGGGATTGAGGACTAACGTCACCCAGCAGCAGAACTAAACCAGAAACCAGGAAACTACTGAAAACATGGACATTAAGGATCTTTAGTAGAACATTTCACCTCGTCTCGTTTTGGTCAACGAAAATGAAGACACAGAGTTTTTATTTTGTAATCTACATTTTAGTCTCGTTTTTATTCCTCTACGATATTGCATTATATATTTAATTATCGTTATCGTCACATGACCAGCATTTTCGTTGCGTCTTGCCTCGTTTTCCTCAGGTGATAAAGGTTCGTTGTCGACGATATTTAGTCATAATTTTCGTTGACGAAAGCAACTTTAGAAATATTCAGACCTCATTATTCATCATTGTATTTTCTCTCAGGCTAGTTCATCATTATTTTCTGTACAGTCCATGATTAAGAGTGATTATGGAAGTATTTATTCCCATTTTATACATTTATAAGTTATTAGGGATTCAATCAATTTAACTGCTGAAGGCAAACAAATTGAACTTCAGGTTTTACGGTGTTCAGACATGCCGATAATCAGTTAGTCAGGTGTATTGGATTAGCAGCACCTAATTGATACTGACCCTCTTAACTCCACTGGAAACACCAACAGTAAACCGAGTTACCACTCACCGATTCTGCGTTTTGGGTTTCTTTTTCAAAAATAAATATTTATGAATAATATATCAAATGTTGCTGTTGATCTGAAGTTTTAGTTGTATAATATTTAGACCCTATACATAAAACCTTAGAACTGAAAATGGGTGTTTTCTTTTTCACGTGACGGTACTTCAGAGATGATCATACAAGACAGGAACATTTTTGGTCTGTTATGGTTTGCATGTATAATTAATTATTTGAGAAACCTAAATGTTTGCAGTACCTCCCTCAGTTATTTTCTTGGTCTTTCCTTCAAACAGCCACCCGACCCCCGACCCCGTTGAGATCTCATTCTCTCTGACAGGACTGCAGCATCCAGTTTCCCTCATTCTCCTCCAGTTACTCACTAAAGCCTCATTCATCTTGAAAGCCAGCCAGGCCTCAATCATGATTGGGGTTGTGTGTTTTCAGTCCAGTAATTTTATTTGCTTCGATGCCTTTTATTAAATGTCAGCCTCAAAGGTTTACCATGATCCACCATCTGAAAAAAACCCAGCATATCCTTAATGAGAAATCCCTTCTTCATTCTGTCTCATTCTGTCGTGTTTCCTCCTTTTCTCCACCTGCATCCATGTTTACGGGACGCAGAATGGTGTCCACTTTTCCCACTTTTTGTTAATGATGCCTTTTGAGTAAATGTTCCGTCCATTTCATGTGTGGTTGTTTGATATTTCACTGCAGCATGGTCTGGCCCGGATGAAGCAGCCAGGACAGGTCACGGATCGCACAGTGCTCAACGTGCTGGCCGATAACCTGGGAAAACGCTTCATGCTGGACCACCGCAATGTATGTGCTGCTTCAGCCCCGGTTACACTTCATAGCAGTCAACAAGTAGATTACAGGGAGGGAGTCTGTTGTTTAACCAGAAGTTAAAGTTCTTCCAATAAACCTATAATATGGCGTCTGCAGCCACCTTCTCTGGGATGTTGTTTCCACTGGAGCTGTATAGATATAGAAAGGCAGTGTTCATCTGGGTCTGGTTTCATCCAAAAGTTAATGTTCAGCTCCCTGGTTTTGTCAGTGTTGGTCATCAAGTAGTTCTTTGAGCAAAATTCTGCAAGATTGGTTATTCTCTCTAGACGTAGGTTTTCATGATTGTTTGAAATGCATTTTAGGATGGTGGACATGTTTGCAAACTTAACAAAAGAGCTGTGTTCATATCTTAGTGTCCAGTCATGTGTAAAGAATGTGAAGCCCTGATTTCAAGTTGCCTTATTTATGAGAAAGACATTTGTGTGAATTAAGCTATAATTAAAACACGTGAGAATAATGCATGCTTATTTATCTTGAATTAACTTATGCAAAATCTTCCCTTTCTTTTCTCACTTACTTGCAGACGGGAACTATTAGTGAGGAGTTTTATAAGGACTCTGACCTGGCTGTGGGTGGTGAGGTAAACGTGTGGGGCAGGAGAGTGGTCCTCGCTGACTGCGATGACTTCACCAAACAACACTACCGCTCCAAATATGGCATAGGTGAGGCACTGGTAACCATGTCTGCTGTTCATCTGATTTGTATTTCTTTCTGCAAAGGTTTTAGCTCCTTCTTAAAGCAAAACGGGCAACTTTAAATATTAGCTTAGAGGGACTATTTCGTTTTCATATCTGAAATGATTCATTACAGATTTTGATGGTGTTCAGATGGGGTTCAAAATGATTTAAACAGTGTGTGCTTTTCCACCGACTTTAGGCGTTTTGTTTGATAATGATGTGTTGCATTACACTGATGTGAACACTTGGGGGCAGTAAGAGCAAGCAAACTGATCACCTTCTTTGCAAGACATATTCCTAAGACTGTTGGGTGTAACAAGCAGTACTAGAGTTGAGGGGGGATGAGGGGGGATGGCATCCCCCCTGAAATAAATACGGTCAAAATCATCCCCCCTGTAAAACTTCCATCCCCCCTTTCCATCCCTTATGTAATTTCATCAATGAATGTGGTATAACTGCTATTTAAACATTTAGAGTCATCACCAGAAAAATAACATCAGAAAAATAACTTATTTGACAATTTTCAACTGTTTCAAGTAAATTTCCACTTGAAATATGTAGAAAAATCTGCCAGTGGGACAAGATTTATCTTATCATTACAAGCAAAAAAATCTTGTTCCACATTCAGATTTTTCTACTTATTTCAAGTGAAAATCTACTTGAAACAGGTGAAAATTGTTGTTTTTTCCAGTGATGAGTCTTGTTTTAAGTGTAATGAGATTTTTTTTACTAAAATTAGACATTTTAACTAGAAATAAGACAAATATTCTTGTTAAGATTTTGAGTTTTTGCAGTGATCCATTTTACTTATCCTGTGAAGGACAGAGTCGTATTGATACGTTCAGAAAACTGTTTTTTATTGTTGTGTTTTGATGTATTTGATGTAAGCCCAGTGGATATTTAAAGCTTACAGAAGGCTGCATTGAACTGCTGCTATGTCATTCCTGCAGTATTTCTACAGGTGTTTTGGTCAGTGCTATTATTTGTAATATATTATATTATTTGTAATCAGCACAAATTATCTGTCCCCATATGATAAAATCCACCATCCCCCCTGATTTCTTTTTACAACTCAAGTACTGGTAACAAGGAAAAAACAAGCCCAGCTGTGAACATTTTGGGTTGTTTATCTCGCAACAGAAACTCAAGCTTGTCCTGGATGTGTCTACCACCCTGGGCAGGTTTTTGGGCATGCTACATTAGTCACAGTCGAAACGCAAGCACAGCCCCGACTGACAGGTTCCTATGATCAGGGGTGCACACAAGCCGGGACTCCAGGGCTAGTCTACTGCATGTTTTAGATGTTTCCTTTTCTTCAACACACCTGATTCTAATCACTGGTCGTCATCAACATGTCATCAAGGTTTACACAACTCTGTTGGTGACACAGCCTTGTCTATCAGGGTTGTGTTGAGGCAGGGAAACATCTAGAACGTGCAGTAGACTGGCCCTCGAGTACCGGCTTGTGTGCACCCCTGGTTATGATGGAGGGTCCTGCCTATATCCGTCTGTTATCTTTTTATATACTAGTATTTCTTATTATTTATTTTTCTTCTTCTTCTTATTATTATTATTGTATATACCAGTTTACTGTTTATAGTGTGTTATTATTATTACTGTGTTATTACCTCTCTATTGATGCCTCTTGTTTTTTTGCACTATCCCCTTTGCTGCTGTAAACTGCAAATTTCCCCTCTGTGGGACTATTAAAGGTTTTATCTTATCTTATCTTATCTGACTCGGAGCAGTCAGAGGTCAGAGCAGGGATGGATTACCTGCTTCCCTCTGATCCTTCTTGCTCTCCCCTTGTGTTTCATTCTCCCTTCTTCTGATAGTTTTGTGTTGTCTATCTTCTCCTTTCTCGCAGAGGACTTCACTCCAGTGCAGTACAAAGTTCCCCCAGCCCCCGAGCTGCCGAAGCTTGTGCCCCCCTTCAATGGCTTTGGCTCAGAGGAGGACTCGTTGCAGTGCTGTCTGAAATTGTGGCCCAAACCCCCCAGGAAAGATTTCTCTAAGTTTATGGAGAACGACGGGTAGGCCTATGAGTTACAGTCACAGTTACAATCAAATTAAATATTGAAATACGTAAGGACATGTTTGTATCAGAAGACTCCCCCAACGTGCATGTGTATATGTCCCCTCCATATCCGGCCTAAGCAGTAATGTGCTCACGTTCCGTGCCAAGATGACCACTGATACATTTGATGCAGAGAGGGTGTTTTTCATCTCCTTCTTCCTCGGTGATGACACTATGAGTGTGGTTGAGCCCCCTCAGAAAAACTCAGGTATAAAAGTTTAGGCTAAAGCTTCATCAGAAATAGGACTGTCCAGGAGAAGAAATCTTTGCTTCTCATGGATTCTCAAGTAGTCATGCTGAGCTTCCAGTTCCCAAAGTTTGTGGAAACACATGACATAGAGATACATTTCCTCGGATGCACTTTTCACAGTTTGATTGTATTTTTAATGGTGTAAGATGTAAAGTTGTTGCAATATGATATAAATGTGAATATTAGCTAAGTAGTCTGTATTTTCAATACTCATATTTTATACCACTGAAATAACGAGATGGCTGATGTGATGTGGAATTAACAGTTTTGCATTCTGCAAAAGGTATGCTGGGTGGAAGGTTTCTTGAGCGTCGCCGCATGAAGAAGCCTGGCCAGGAGCTGTTTAAGAGCGAGCCGTCTGAGTACTTCACAGCTCAGGATCTGTATGTTGGAGCAAGCATTTACCTCTGTGGTAAAGACTTCCAGCTTCTGGACGCAGATGAATATACACTCAACTACATGGAGCAGCATGCAGAGGAGGTAAACCAATGGACTGAGATTTGTTTACCGCATGGATGTTTCCAGTTTTGGTTTTTGGCTCAGTAATGTCGAGCGGCAATCTTTTTTTTTAAGTTGTTAAAGAATGGTGTGCATGGTTAAAGCGTGTGTGTGTGTGTGTTAAACAGTTCCCCAAAGCCAACATAGGTAACATCCTCAGCAAACTGCGCTCCATTCCGGAGGGAAAACAGGCTGAAGTGAGGAAGTTTCTGGCTCTCGATGACCCCGGCAACACTGGCCTCATCCCCTATCAGTCATTCAGGTGCAGTAAAAAGCAAAATGGCCAGAGTTCCATTTCAAACCAATGCCAACTCTTTTATTGAGCAGAAAACAAGACGTTAAGATTAAAAAAATAAACATGTCAGACAATTTTCTCAAAATAATTGGTTGCATCATTAAAATCTTTTACTACTGTGACGTGATAACCAGATAATCAGACTGTTTTTCAAAGATGATTAACATTCAAATAGAAACTGTGCATCATTAGAGCACAAATAATAAACATTATTTCTCCATCAGTCTGTGATTTTTCAAAATAAGATAAAAAATAGCAAAATGTTTAATTTTTTTTTTTTCCTCCGGCAAAGCAGATTTTTATTGCAGATTATTCAGGAGATTCTGTAATAACGGTGAGATTACCCAGCATTGTTGTTAATGTATTTTACAACACCTTTTTATAAGTCCCTCTTCAGTTGTGCCCCCCACGCAATTATTTAACTTCACCCAGACTACAAAAGTCGCTAGTGAAGATAATGAAGCGATGCCAAACACAATCCTATGACTGGATAGTCCACTTCCACCTCTGTTCTTCCCTCTCCGTCTAGTCTCCATGGAAGTGGATTGTTTTGTGTAACCAACAAACAAACAGCTCTGATCCTGCGTTCAAAACAAAGATTAACCAAATAATAAATAATATAATGAAGTCTTTTAAAAAGTGAAGCCTTGGAATCATCCAAATGAGGCCAAACATTTGTAGATAAACTCAAAGTGGCCTACTACCTGTCGGACGTTTGGCATGTGTCCATGGGGCTTTTTTGCAGGTCTGGACTGAATTTCTTTTTTTCTTTGCATAAAATATGCAAGTTTCCACTAAGCACAGCATGTGCCAAGTTCAGCCAACATGTGTACTGCCTCATTATTAAACTAATAATAAAGAAAGAAATATGTGTAACTTTTTATGCTTTGGCCTGAGTTTGCTTGAATTCTTTTTAGAGAGACAGCTGAGGCAGCAGCATTTTTTAATCTTTTTTTTCTCCAGTTCAGTAAGAGGCTTTAGGGATAGATAAAAGGAATGATTAATGGAGATAAAGACAGTAGAAGAACTTCAGTGAAAGATGAAGGTCCATTGTTAAGATGGAAGAAGACAGGGAGTAGCTTTAAAAATGAAAAATATCCCAATGGTTTAGTCTCCCGAACGAAAAAGGGGACCATCAGACCAAAGCATAAACTGTAGATTGGTGATGGCTTTATCCTGACAGAAATCAGTCCACATCAGCTCTGCAGCATTTCACATTTCCACGGTATATGTATGTATATGTATGTACTTTTTTTTCACCAAGTACTATGCAGAGAGATAACATAAAAATAATCAAAAAATATATTTGCACTGAAAAACAGATTTTTGGAACTTTGCAGATTGTTAATTGGAGATTTTTTAGATACAAATTTTGATTTGACTTGTTAGCACTCAGAAAAAAGTTTTTCAATCACACAACGTGCATTGGACAGAACATGTGAAAGTGAGCTAAGCATCGATTTGTAGGTAATCTGTCAGATTTTATAGTGCTTTTGCAGCATGTTGATGTTAAAGGATTAAAGGAGCTTGAGGCCGGATTGTGGCAGGATTTATGAAAAAAATCTGTATACATTTTAAGTTTTCTAGTAGTAATGTCAGATGAAGCGTTCCAAACCCAAAAGAATGATTCCTCTAGTGTATCTCTCCCTTGCCTTGAACAGGCTGTGTGCTGCAAAATGTGCTGCAATTCGGTCCCGAATTTCCCGCGCTGGGCTGCGGATGTGACGTCACATGACGCTGCATGTGCGTTCTCCCTGTTCTCCCGTGCCGGCTTCACTGTTGGCTGCAGTACCCCCAACAGCCGTCGTGGTGAAGGGTGGCGCTAGAGAGTCTCATTTCTTAAAAGGAGCCTCAAGCTCCTTTAAATAGTGCTATACCTCTCTGGATACAATTTATACAGAGTAGGAAAGAAAATACGCATTCTTCTTTATATGCATTGTTTTCTTCATATTGAAGAAAACTTATTTGATGTTTTTAATGCTGTTCATGTTCATGTATCTCACAAACGTCATATCTGGGACACAGGAGCTTCCTGATGGGCCTTGACTGCGGTCTGACGGAGCATGAAGTTCTGGTTGTGGGCCGATGTTTCTCAGAGCGCAAACAGCCGGAGGAGGACGTGGGATTGATGCTTGCTGTGGCCCAGGACTTCCTCAAGAGGAAAGGCTTTCAGGAGCTCCATGAACTGGCCAAAGCATTTAGGCAGCGTGACCGGCAAAAGTGGGTATCACATATAATGTACCACCAGAGGTGTCAAAAGTATTCACATTCATTACTCAGGTAGAAGTATAGATACTAGAGTTTAAAAATACTCCTGTAGAAGTTGAAGTATCAACTCAAGTTTTTTACTCAAGTAAAAGTATAAAAGTACCGGTTTTAAAACTAATTAAAGTATAAAAGTAAAAGTAATGTAAGGGGGAAAAAAGCCATTAAGGACAAAAGCCATTGAAAATGAATGCATCTTAGTATAATGCAAATATATTAAAGAACCATATATGTGTACTATTGAGCATTAACATGTGTTTCAGAGAGCAGAAGATATGAAGACTAGTTGCCTATAAGTATTGTAATGGTGCAAAAAGTCAAACTTCAGAGGCATGTTATCATTTATCCTAACCTTTATTGGAATGTACATCCAAGTTTAGCTGCAGGAATCTGAGGGAACGGATGTAAGAACAAAACTGGACAAGAACATCTGAAACAACCACAACCAAATTCACTCTATCCGGATGGCGTAATTTAAATGGATAGTTTTTTTTTTAAAGGCCGAAATGAAATAGAGTAACGAGGCTGTTTTTAAAATGTAAGGAGTAAAAAGTACAGATAATTGTGTGAAAATGTAAGGAGTAAAAGTAAAAAGTGGTCTGAAAAATAATTACTCCAGTGAAGTATAGATAACCAAAATTTCTACTTAAGTAAGGTAACAAAGTATTTGTACTTCGTTACTTGACACCTCTGTGTACCACAGACATGCACCTACACCCGCACACACAGCGTAAAATAATCAATAATAATCCCTCTGCAATAGCAACACATACAAAAACCTTGAGGCAGATCGCATCACAACAAGACATCAATCGTGCAGCCTCTGACCTCATATCTCCGAGCAATGATTCATTCCAGCAATGTGAGAGGGGAGCATTGGAACCAGATGGACCCTGAAGACCAGCATGCAGTTCTGCAGGACAGGAACATTCACACACGCACTTGGCCTCCTTGTCCTTTTCATTTTGTGCATAAAACCATCCAATGACAAGAGCTTTAACCCATCTTTAACGTTAGGCTTAGCAGATATGGATGATTATCAGTACCACAGTGTTGCTGAGTAGTCTGTTTATACCGCTGACACCCTTAGTTAGCATCACATTGTTCCTGCAATGAGGATGGCACGACAGGAATGGAGCATCTGGCAGTGCTGTTGAAAACAATAATGGTCTGAGAGAGCAAAAATCATACTCACACATTGTCTTCATGCAATGTCAGCTTGAGACATGAGACTTAAGAACAATGTTGTCAGTGGAATGGCAGTGTTTTTAGATAACCAGAGAGTGTGATGTTTCACGGGTCTTGGAGCTTGAACGTTGTTCCCTGGCTGTAAGTCACTTTGGAAAGCGTCTGCCAAAAGCGTACATATAAATAAAAATATTGAAAACGAAGCCAGAATCTTCACAGACTATTTTCAAATGATATTTGTAAGACATTTACAGAACCATTCCAATGTTTGGATACACCAGTCCATTCAAAATGATATTCAAATCTGCGTAGCCACATTTCAGTAGGGTGCCAAAGACAGCTGTGTGATTACCACCTCAAACCTTGGATATTGCCTGGTGTAATGGAAACCGGCATACATTTAGTTAATGATTCTGACAATCATAAACATCTTTCAACTCTCATGTGATGTCAAGTACATTTTACTGTATCTTGCAGGCAATGCAACATATAGAAAAGATATTGGAAATATTATTGCCATTGGAAGATTGAGTAAAAAGTAAAAGGGGATTCTAAATTATTTTATTATTTTGGAGTTCAGATATAAAGGCAGTTTCATAGCTGGTCAAGAGGCAGCAAAATACACATCAAAGCAACCTGCAGCTATTTACTTTTAATGCTTAATATGAAGCAAGTTTCAACTTACCGTACCTTTTCTATTATAAACCACCATTACTAAAGTATGCAAGACGCCTCGGGCTGCTATGTTGTTTTATCCAACTTTTAAAGTCGTCCATATCTGCGTTTGGTTCTGAGGGAGGTCCCACCAAGGTACAATTCAAGGTGACTTTTAACTGCTTCAACTCTCTGTGCAGTTGTTTTTCTGTGTTTGCAAATGAATGAATGAATGAATGAATGAATGAATGAATGAATGAAAGAATGAGTGGATGAATGAATGAATATTATTACATGCTCTGCTTTGTCTCTAGAACTGGCCGTCTCTCCACCAAGGAGATGAGGAAAATCTGTAAAGCCTTCAAGCTTCCCCTGCCTGAAAAGCTGCTTGAAGATCTGCTCAGCAAGTAAGAGCCCACTTCTACTCAAAGTCCCACCATACAGTTCCACCAAAGGTTTTACAGATTATTTTGAGAGACTCAAACGAATATTTTGTTATACAATTTTACTTGGAACATATGGAGCATCTCTGGACCGGCTTTCAAAATAAAGCTGGTCCAATTATGGACCAGTACAACACGTTCATTTGAATCATTTGTTAATTATCGGGGTGTATGTCTGCTGTAGGTTTGCTGATGAAGACCAGATTGACTATAATGCCTTCCATGCTGGTATTAACTGGGTAGATCACTGCGCTCCACAAATAATGCCAGAGGACATCTTAAGGGTAAGTGAGAAAGACGACAGCAATTCATATGAAACACGAAGAGATGAGAGAGGAAAAAAATGAGAAAAACTTTTTAAATGAAGCTCAATCAGGAGGACATGGTAAGTAGTCTCAAGGTGTGTGCACAGATTTATAAATAGATTTAATTGAAAATCAATCTGAGTTGTACCCCAGTCTGTGATGACTCAGAGGACAAGTGAGCCAAAGGCAGAATTAAGTGAGTGGAAAGGAACAGTCAAATGGACACAAGGACAATTAAACCTGAGCACAACCTTAAAAAGAGTGACACACAGACACAGACACATGAAGACTGAGGTGATCAAAGAATAAGGAAACACTGCCGCTCATTTGTTTCTTCGTCCTCGCATTTGTTTCTTTCATCGAATGCTGATTTGGAATGCTTTACTACGGCCAAACCTAACCTTTGAAGGAGTCAAGCACAACAGGAATGTCATGCTGACAGGCTCAGACTAAAAAACAGTGACTATTGTAGGTGCCTTTTAAGGTGTGTAAAGTTTATAAAAAGATATCAAACAAATAAAAGTCAAAGTATGACCATTTTCATACAAGTAACATCACTGTGCAATATTAAAAAAATGAGCATTCAATAATGAAATCCCATTATGTACTCAGAGCTATGCAGTGATGTTTGTCCATCTTGTCTGTAGTTTGTGGTGAACACAAGGCCTCATGTTGACAGAACTGCGCTGGAAACGGTCAATTACTCCACCCTTCTGCAGGATGTGTTCAGCTCTACCTCCAGCAACAGTGACCCAACAACCTCCTCTTGAAAGTGATTTTGCATCAAAAACACATTCACACACATGCTTTTCCTCCATTAAAGAACATTAGCAAAAAAACGTCTGCGTTTTCATCAACTGTCACGTGGGAGGGAACGTGAGGAGATGGGATAAGTGCGAATTGCATGAAAGTTAGTTTTTACTTCTGTAGAAAAGGCTTGGCAGGAAAGGCTCCACTGGTTTGAGCGTGATCCTACAAAGTCCAGTTAACTTGAAAACTGATGCTACAGGGAGAAGGCTTTGGAGAAGAGAGATGCTTCCTGGTGTGCATGTGTGTTTCAATAACAAGGCGTTAAAGAAGTAATGTGATTCAGCTCTGGCCAACACTTTTAAAGCAGGAAATAACTCTTTTCCAGCACTATGCTATAAGGTGTTATGGAAAACTGACCTTGGGAGAAATGGGAGAAGTGAGAAATGATGCACGCTAAAGGCAATGCTAATCAATACCACAATTCTATGGTATTGATTAGCACACTATTGATTATAGTGTTAATAATTCGAAAGGCGAAAATTGACATGGTTGTGTATTCCCTTCAAGTGTGGTCCAATTTTGTGAATAAAGGTTTTAAAAACAAAAAAAAAAAAACACATCAAGTAACAATGATTTTGTGTTGATTTACTAAGAAGAGGAAAAGAAGGAACTGCCCTGGTATATCCTAATTTGAAGAGGAGGGAGGACGGTGAGTTCAGGTTCAGGAGTTTAGCCGCTTCCAGACGTACGTTACGATATCTTTTAAATAAGTGATGCCAGAGGTGTGGACTCGAGTCACATGACTGGGACTCAAATAAGACTGAAGCAAAGATCCTCTATACAGAAGATAGCGCATTACCGTTGCTGCCAATGGTATGAAATGGTATACACTTCCGGTCTCCTAAGTGGGCGTGGTCGCCCCTCTCCCCACATCGTTTTGGAACATACAACACAAAATACAGTACAACTTTCTTCCAAAAAGACTTAAAGGAGCCGTCTGTAAGAAATGTCCAAAACTGGTACTGCAGTCACTTTCAAAATATTGTTGAGCGGCGTGTACCCTCCCCCTCCTCCCCCCGACCAGAGGTTGCCAGGTAGGCTGCAGAATGCAGCAGGAACGTAGGCTGCCATGGCTGCGATCCGGTCTCCTAAAGGGGCGGGGCAGTCACGTGACACAGATACAAGAAACCGAACTGTAGTGGGCTGTCTCGTTTATTGAACGTCTCTGACTGAAGTCATTATTTTCCCAACTTTACACTTGACAAAATGCAAAGACTAAATTCCCTTGGATTTGAGGCTGTTGACTTGAAAACACTTGACATATTACCCTAAAGATTAAGACACTAATCACCAGTCATCACAGCTACATGTGTCTGTGTGAGCTCTCTTCTTTACAACAGCATGTTGCAAATAGATGAACAACAAAAAATGAAATGAAAAGCATGTGGGTCGAGGATCAGTCGGAGATGGAACAACTTCCAACTTTCTTTGACACTTGGAGTTGCACAAAGAACGGGAGATGTAGCTATCGGCTGTCGTAAAAGTTGCTAGATGACATCATCACCTCATTTTCACTATTTACAAGTGGAGGAATACCATCTGGGAAGATCTGCATCACCAGAGTTAGTGTAGTTCCTGCAGTTACAGCTTGTGGCAAAGCATTTCTGATGTTTACTTCACCGTATGTGTGTAATGGCTACTGTAGGGGAGAAGAATTAAGCTGTAGGAGATAAAACGGGTGTAAAGTACACCCTAAATATGTTTAGAAGTACAATTTAACTTTCTTCTGTTCATTTTTTTTTAATTGTCACAAATCCAAACCGCCTACATTATTCTGACTAGTCACACGACACTTGTTAGGCTGGAAAAATGTACCTTTCCATGCCATCTTTTGCCAACTTTTCATGTCATTCATTTTCTTTGGTTTATTTTGTTATTGATCAGTAGAGTTTCATATTTCATGTCAGATACAATCTTCATGTTTGAATAATTATTCCTCATCTTTCCAATATGTTTAGTGTATCTGCCATCTTCATTTTGTATCATTTAGTCATTAAATGAGCATGAGGCAGGATTGAGGCAGGATTTATGAAAAAAATTCGTATACTTTTTAAGTTTTCTAGTAATAATGTCGGATGAAGCGTTCCAAACCAAAAAGAATGAGTCCTCTAGCGTATCTCTCCGTTGCCTTGAACAGGCTGTTGCTGCAAAATGTGCTGCAATTCCGGACCGGAATTTCCCGCGCTGTCCTGCGGATGTGACGTCAAATGACGCTGCATGCACGTTCTCCCCATTCTCCTGTGCCGGCTTCGCTGTTGGCTGCAGTACCCCAGAAGGTCGTCGTAGCGTTAATGAGTCTCATTTCTTATTCTTGCCTCAAGCTCCTTTTAAGTGTCACCGGATGTAGTTTCTTCCCTTTTCTGGCAGCACTGGATTGGACGGGGAGACGAGCCTCCAGGACCACTCAACCACAGAGCGGCAAAGTCTAAACCACGCCCTCTCCACCTATAGTATAAATGTTTAGCCATGCGGTCGGGGTCTTTTATTGCATCTGGGGACAGTCAGTGTTTTATCACTTAGACTTGTTGGTGTAGGACCTGTGAGCTCACGATTGTGTTGGTGAATTTTCATCAGATCACATCCTTCCAATTTTTGAACTCGCATCAGGTTTTCTTTAAATAAAATTCTGACACACTTAGGCCACGTTTACACATAGCCGGGTATTTACAAAAACGGATATTTCCCCATCTACGTTTTGAAAAATACAGTCATTTACACGAACCTGCATAAATACGCTGTTAATGTGCCATGCGCAGCCAAACCTACAGGGGGCAGTGTAACGAGAAGCGTAAAGTCATGCTAGCCAATCAGAATCCTGGAAAAAAAAACATCAACAAATGACACGTGTAACTTCCAGTTATTTCCAAGATGGAACGAGAGTCTTTCGTTCTGAGTGACAGAGAAGTGGAGTTACTTTTAAGTGTGACTTTAGAATATAAAACAAGTAAAATACAAGAAAATATTGACGGTGGCCAAACAAATTGTAAACACAGGTCGCACACATGACGCTGCACTGCAAAAACTCAAAATCTTACCAGGAATATTTGTCTTATTTTTAGTTAAAATGTCTAATTTTTTGTCAAAAAATCTCATTACACTTAAAACAAGAGTCATCACCAGATAAATAACTTATTTGACAATTTTCACCTGTTTCAAGTAAATTTTCACTTTTTTCCAGTGATGAGTCTTGTTTTTTAGTGTAATGAGATTTTTTTGACTAAAAATGAAACATTTTAACTAGAAATAAGACAAATATTCTTGTTAAGATTTTGAGTTTTTGCAGTATGGTGACGTTTCTGTGGCATAATGTGACGTTCTGAAGCCTAAATGTCCGTTTCCCTCCGTTTACAAGCAAATGTGAAGACGGAGTTTTTGCAAATCTCCACTTTGGCCACCGTTTTTGCTACGTGTAAACAGGGCCTTAATGGAGAAGTTGATAGACTTAATACTTACACGTATTACTTGCAACTCTATTGTATATTTTTACATTTCTATGTAAAAATTTTCCATAAAGTTTTCACTATTCCCACTTTTTCCCTTATTCAATATTTATTACACTTTAATTAACCAGAGACAACTACCAACAAAGAACTTGTGTATGTACTTATAAATAAATCTGCTTCAGAAGTGTAATAAGGACAAAGAAGCTGCTAAAAGTCTGGCCTGATCCTGACTATTTCTTTAAAAACATTGGAAGAAGGAGCATTGATGTGGTGGAGGACAGGTTCTCACAGTGCAGCTCCGGCTAGCTTTACATCCTGTTCTCCTTGGTTTTTTAGGTTTTGGCGAATTGTGGTATCAACCATTAATTTGAATGCAAAGAGTTTAAAAATAAAAAATAAATAAAAAAAATGAAAGAAAGAAGATTGAAAGACTAACCCTGTTGCTAGGCAACATAATGTAAATACTAATCTGAACACTCCGGAATGTGCACATTAGTGTTTACTTAGTGTTTAGTGTCACTTGTGATGTCACTAGTGATGTCATACAGTAAAGCATATAACTGTTGACAAACTGTCTTTAGTTCAGTCTAACCTCAGAGCAAGACACAGCAAAGATCAGTCGAGTTTACTTCATTTCACACATTAACAAAAGTTTAATTACCTAAACTTTCTTTTAAAATGAGCATGAATAAAGATTTAGTGCAGAAAAATAAAAGTGACTGTACTTCCAATCAGGAGGAAGAAGCGTGCAGTTCCAGCGCGACACATTCAAGTGCAGTGGGAAATAATACAAAAAATAACACATTTAAAAGAAGCCTCAGCCCCGACAACCAGCCCCCCAGCAAGAGGAGAAGGGTTTCTGAGGTGGCTGGATCCTCTACAAGCTACGACCATGAAGAAAAGATGGTGAGAGTAGCAAAGAGGAAAGCCAGAGAGGATGGAGAGAGACCAAAAAAACGAGCCAAGCGTGGGAATCTACTGAGACTCGTGAAGGACCAAGAAGTTGCTTCCTCCTCTACGGACACTGGTGTTAGTAGTAATTTAGAAACTCACGCTATTCCTGAGGTAGCTGGATCCTCTACAAGCTACGACCATGAAGAAAAGACGGTGAGAGTAGCAAAGAGGAAAGCCAGAGAGGACGGAGAGAGACCAAAAAAACGAGCCAAGCGTGGGAATCTACTGAGACTCGTGAAGGACCAAGAAGTTGCTTCCTCCTCTACGGACACTGGTGTTAGTAGTAATTTAGAAACTCACGCTATTCCTGAGGTAGCTGGATCCTCTACAAGCTACGACCATGAAGAAAAGACGGTGAGAGTAGCAAAGAGAAAAGCCAGAGAGGACGGAGAGAGACCAAAAAAACGAGCCAAGCGTGGGAATCTACTGAGACTCGTGAAGGACCA
Organism: Cololabis saira; assembly: GCF_033807715.1. Classification (NCBI taxonomy): domain Eukaryota; kingdom Metazoa; phylum Chordata; class Actinopteri; order Beloniformes; family Belonidae; genus Cololabis; species Cololabis saira. The sequence goes on along the minus strand of NC_084589.1, from coordinate 36,638,108 downwards.
AGAGGTTGCTTCCTCCTCTACGGACACTGGTGTTAGTAGTAATTTAGAAACTCACGCTATTCCTGAGGTAGCTGGATCCTCTACAAGCTACGACCATGAAGAAAAGACGGTGAGAGTAGCAAAGAGGAAAGCCAGAGAGGACGGAGAGAGACCAAAAAAACGAGCCAAGCGTGGGAATCTACTGAGACTCGTGAAGGACCAAGAGGTTGCTTCCTCCTCTACGGACACTGGTGTTAGTAGTAATTTAGAAACTCACGCTATTCCTGAGGTGGCTGGATCCTCTACAAGCTACGACCATGAAGAAAAGACGGTGAGAGTAGCAAAGAGGAAAGCCAGAGAGGACGGAGAGAGACCAAAAAAACGAGCCAAGCGTGGGAATCTACTGAGACGCGTGTTGGACCAAGAGGTTGCTTCCTCCTCTACGGACACTGGTGTTAGTAGTAATTTAGAAACTCACGCTATTCCTGGGGTAGCTGGATCCTCTACAAGCTACGACCATGAAGAAAAGACGGTCAGAGTAGCAAAGAGGAAAGCCAGAGAGGACGGAGAGAGACCAAAAAAACGAGCCAAGTGTGGGGATCTACTGAGACGCGTGTTGGACCAAGAGGTTGCTTCCTCCTCTACGGACACTGGTAGTAATTTAGAAACTCACGCTATTCCTGGGGGGGATAAAAGGAAGAAAAATGCCAAGAGGAAGGCCGATGATGAGGATGCTGAAGAAACATCAGGTGGGAAGAAGAAGAAGAAGAAGAAGACAGAGACCCAACAGGACCCAACAAGCTCACGAAGAGCTGAGTTTCAGGAGAAATATGAGCAGCAGGGTCCGCTCGGGGAAGGAGCCTGTGGGTCTGTGTTTGCTGGGTACCGGAAGTCTGATAATTTACAGGTGGCTATCAAACACGTCCAAAAAGACAAGGTGTTCTGCAAACATAAAGGCCAGGATGGGAGGCGGGTTTCTGTGGAGGTGGCTGCAATGCTGAAGCTCCAGGAAGTAAGTTCAGGTTCAGCAGGAGAGTCAGCACCTGTGTCCCTGCTAGACTGGTATGATCTGGATCAGGAGTTGATTCTGGTCATGGAGAGACCAATGCCTTCAGAAGACCTCTCCAGCTACATTGGGAAAAACGGAGGTCAGCTGGAGGAGGACGAGGCCAGAATCATCCTGAAACAGCTGCTGGATGCAGCGGTACATCTTCTGGCCAATAACATCTTCCACAGAGACATCAAACTAGAAAATATCCTGATAGAGACTGATTCATCTGTCCCACGAGTTCGCCTCATAGACTTTGGGCTGAGTTGCTTCTTCAGGCCAAGATCTCGCTATAGGATCTTCTGTGGCAACAGTATCCCTCCGGAGTGGCTTGTTACTAATACGTACACTGCTGGACCTACAACAACATGGCAGATGGGAGTGGTCCTGTATGAAACTCTCCACAACACAGACTTCCCATCCGACTATTACCTTGAAGATGTGATCACAATCAGGGATGATCTCTCTGCAGAGTGTCAAGATTTCCTGCATAAGTGTTTTATTTTAAATCCCAAACAGCGTCCCAGCCCGGAGGAGCTTCAGAGTCACTCGTGGTTGACGTAAGGCAGACGCAAAACACTTAGACACTTTAGTTTTACTGTCGTCTCACTGAAGGTCCTGGTTCAGATCCCAGCTGGCTCTTCCTGTGTACAGTTTGTGTTCTTCCGTACTCTATTCTTTTTATCTGGTTAAATAAAGTTGAAAAGTCCTCCAGTAGTCAAAAAACATCCACATTAAAATATTTGGTGAATCCAAATTGACCCTAAAGAGTGAGTTACAGGTGATGTTACAGGTTGACATCAAACTGCCCTGTTGTCTACCAAATAACTGACAACATAAATCATCTTCTCACGTTTGTGCCTAATTTAGTTTCTACGTTTTACACGTAGATAAACGTACCAATAACTAGAAATTTGACATAAAGACAAAAAATAACAAGTACATCAAAACAAATAATTTGTGTATTTTTAGCTTCAGTGTCACTAATGAAAATATAAAAAAAAGACACTCACATTTTAATTTGAAAACTTAATTTCCCTCCAAGGGATTAATAAAGCATTTTTGAATTTACATTAATTGAAATTTGCCCAAATTTGTCATAAATATAACAAAGATTTACTCTAAAATTAAAAGGAAAATATGAATAAGAAATCCCAGCTGTATACTGTACATACATCACAGTATACAGTATCTACAGCGTCTGTAGTACATACGTATTTTATTTTGGCAAATCAGCCTAATACTTCCATAAATGGTTTGTATTCACTGTTATTCAAACAGATGATTTTCCTCCTTTAAGCCATCTTTATAAAAGCATATAAAGTAGAATAAATAAATAAATAAATAAATAAATCTCTTTCAAACTTTGACCTTATATTTTCATTTTAAAGCATTTCAATCCTAAATCAGAAATCCCTGTAAATAAATTACATCTAAATCTTTTTAAATGTAATTTAATTCTTGTATTTTCCTTTTAAAATATCCAACCCTGCCCCGGACTGGCGACCTGTCCAAGGTGTACCCCTCTCTTTCGCTTGTAATGAGCTGGGAAAGGCTCCAGCAGACCCCCGTGCCCCATATAGAATTAGATCTAGAAGGGATGGATAAATATCCATCTATCCATTACCAAGATCAGGTAAGGGGGCCAGCAGCCTAAGCAGAGAGGCCCATAACATGACATAGGCTGAAAATACTCTATACTGGTCTATACGGGTCTATACTGCGCTGATGAACGTGGACGGTCCGGCACCTTCTGTGCTACCTCTTTATGCCCTAGAGATGCACTTTGTTGTCTCTTTGATTAGTTTTCTTGTAATATGCTGCCCCCAGGTGGTCAGCAAGAACTTCTCATTTCAAAAACCTAATCTCAAATAACAAAAACAATCCCACATTCCTATTCTCCACAATAGATTTTTTAACAAATGGAAATCCTAACAGATCCCAAAAGACAATAACAGACACCCTTTGTGAAGATTTTGCAGACCACTTCAGAGGTAAAATCGATGATACCAGATCCAGTTTTTTATCTCAACAGATTTAAACTTTAAACACACCTGGATCAGTGCTTTTATCTGAGGAGAGTTTTGCCGTGGTAATGCAGGGATACTTGGTCGAGTTTTCTTCAAGGTAAAGCCCACAACCTGCCTTTTAGACCCCATTCCCACAACGTTTTTTAAAGTTGCTGTAACTCGGAGTGTTGCAACCGCAGGAGGAGAGACCGGTCTTAGTCCCGGTCTCCATCACCGGAGAAACACTTTCTGGATCCTGCAGCACCTGCAACTGGCTCGATATCAGACTCTGAAAGTTGCCTAAACATTCAATAAAAATTCATTCAACTTCATTCATTCTGATTCACATCAGTTCGTACCAACCAACCTTTCCGTGACATCTTAGTCTTATTTTAAAAGACAACTTTACAGAACCGGTTTTTCGCTGCAAAATGTATTTTAATGTTTTTCTGTCCAGACACAGTTATGGGATGTTTTAGGATCTGGCTTTAATCTCCAGTAGTCGTCCCATACGGTCGTCATGGTGACAGAGATGTCCGACCTGTCAGCAGCTCCAGCTGAAAGCATCATGTTGGTCTGAACCGGAGCAGCTGGTCCAGTTCAGGGCAGAGATCCAGGAGGATCCTCTTGGTACCTAAACCAGCTGATGGTCCAGTCTTAGTCCTGGACCAGCAGATCGTGTGATCTGATGCATCAGCAGGTTTCTCTAACAGAGCCAAAGCTGCCATTGCCATTCCACCGTTGAGCTCCTGCCTTTAGTTGTTTGTTCAGATCATGTGGTTGATTGTGAGATTGTTGCAGCTCCACTCTTGTGTAACTTATTTAGTGATGTGGGGACTGTCGTGTCCTTCATTTGTGGTCGTGAACTTATTGTTGTTACGTTTCCTCATATTCTGCACTTCAATGCATCACCAGTGAGTGTCGCCAATGGACAAAACCTCAGAAAAGTGCACACGCCAGAAAGTGGCATACGCATGTTTTTTTAGCGCTGCGCGTTTTGATCATGAGGCCCCTGGGTTCTGCCTCTGCAGATGTTGATTTCCTTGCTAGTAACACTGCTGATTTGTTGCATTCAGCTTTAGATGAAGTTGCTCCTTTGAAAAGGAGGGTTTCTAACCATAGGAGCTTAAAGCAGCACAATGTAACTGTCAGCTTTTGTTGAGTTTGGCAGCTCCTTTGGACAAAAGCGGTAGTGCTTTACCAGAAAGAACACTACGTTTCCCATGAGCACCAGAGCGTACTGCCGGAAAACTCCCGTCCCCATTTGATAATGCGCTCTGGTTTTGTTCTACGGCACCTGTCAAAGCTGTAAAGATTTGTAGTTTTTTAGTGTGGCAGGGTTCCTACCATGCTCCTCAAAGTTACATAGTGCCAGTGAAGGCGATACAGACGCCTCAGACCATGACAGAGGTGTCATTAAACCTGTTGGAAGTTGATGTACCATCACAATGACTCTGGAAATATGATATTAAGGTGGAAAAGTTACATAGTGCTGCTTTAACTCCCTGGTATAATTCAGATATCCGCATGTTGAAACAAAACGTGCGTAAAATGGAAAGGAAGTGGTACACTTGTAAGTCTGTAGACTCCTAGAAAATTGACACTTTAGGTTTCGATCCGCATCTAATGTCTAATCAATTACTGACTCCACTCCAATCTGCCAAAAACCTGCCAAATGTTACGTTTAACGGACATATATATCTACCTGGTCCACAATCCTGCATACACCGGCGAAGCTCTCAAAGCATTTAAAAGTACCGAAGCTTACCGCTACTTCACATCAGGATGGGTTAAAGATGCCAAACTTCATAATGTGGAGGCCAAAAAAATGTTCGTGGTAACAGGAAAGGTAAGTAACAGTCTGTTGGTGAATAGCATAAGCATTGAATTGCCAGTAATGCACAGGATACGTCAGGATAATGAAAAGTAAGAAGGCAGTTCACTTTTTCATTAACGTTACTACTCTAGAAAGTAAAAGCATATCATCATGTCACCATAAAACTTTATTAAAACATAAAATATGATTTATTATATTATTAATGCAAATGTTCATCTTGCTAGTTGTACAAAATAACATTATGCATGTTTACATCTCAAACTAAATCTAGCCAGCTAAGCTGTAGTTTGCTAACTTTACTTTTGTTGTAAATTGCAGGTGAAGCCTCTCAGAGCATCAATGCAACCCCAACACAGCCCTGGATCGCAGTACAGGAAGATGGGACTGTTCTCATGGCTCATTGTACCTGCATCGGGTTCAAAGCCCTGGTTTTGCCGATGTATGTCCATCTGATGAAGAGTGCAAAATGTTTTTTAACATGCTTCATCGCAGTGAAATGCAGGAATCCAAGCCAAAGAAAAGTGCCATCCTTTCTGTGATCGAAGGCCATTCCCACAGGTACTTTTGCAGTTAACAAAGTCATTAAAATGAGCTCCACCTAGCTGCAACATTACTGATGAATAATTTAATAACTGATTGTGGCAGGGTGGAGAGGTTGATGGGACACACGCACCTGTGTCCCATCCGCCTGAGTGGCTGCCGCGCCTCCACCCTGCCTGCGTTATAAGGCAGAGCTGGACAGCAGCAAGGGGTCGGAGGAGTTGCTGCTGGCGTGAGGTGCTTGTGCACGTGTGAGGGTTTCTTCTGGTCTAATAAAAGGGTTCTGCACAAAGCTCCGTGTCCTCTCCGTCCTGTCGGTCGGGCCCCCGTGGCACTCACACTGCTACACTGGCGCCCAACGTGGGGCCTGATGGGATGGACAAGGGAGGCACGGAGCGGGCCCTGGACGCGCTCGCCCAGGCCATGGCGGACCTGAACGCCCTACTCCGGGACCAGGGCGAGCATCAGCTCGCTGTGCTGGCGGTGCTGATGCCCGTGGAGCGACCCACCCCTGCGCCACGTTTAAGGTTCGCCGCAGCAGCGCAGGAGGAGCTGGCGGCGCCGCAGCTGAGAGGCCGGGAGGCAGAAACTGCGGGCCGCCAAGCGACGGCTCCCGAGACGGCGGGGCCGACGGAGCGACCCACCCCTGCACCCCGTCTGCGGTTCGCCGCGGCAGCGCTGGCGGCGCCGCAGCTGAGAGGCCGGGAGGCAGAAGCTGCGGGCCGCCAGGCGACGGCTCCTGGGACGGAGGCGGAGTCGGCTGCAGAGGTGGAGGCGGACCAGCAGGGCGCCGGGGTGGAGGAGGCGGTCCCGGGGGCGGACCAGCAGGGCGGCGTGACGGCGGAGGCGGAGTCGCCAGCGAAGGCGGGTCCCGCGGAGACGGGGCCGGACCAGCGGCCAGGGCATCCAGGAGGAGGCGGTCCTGGAGCCGGACCGGCAGCTGGCGCTGGGCCGTGTCACGGAGGAGGGGGTGGTCCTGGACGCACCGTCTGGCCCGAGGCCACCATGGGCCCGGCCCCGAGAGCGGCTTCCTCGGCGGTCAGGCCGACGTCGGGGACGACCACCCGACCCTTCCCGCTGGTGGGCCCGGCACCGAGAGCGGCTCCCTCGGCGGTCAGGCCGACGCCGGGGACGACCCCCCGACCAAGAAGGCCCGGGGGGTTCCGAGCTTCCTCTCCCGCTCCGAGGGGGCGGGGGGGGGGGAGTAGGCTCGGCCGGACGGACCCCGGCGCAAGATTGGCGGGGTGTGTGGCAGGGTGGAGAGGTTGATGGGACACACGCACCTGTGTCCCATCCGCCTGAGTGGCTGCCATGCCTCCACCCTGCCTGCCTTATGAGGCAGAGCTGGACAGCAGCATGTGAGGGTTTCTTCTGGTCTAATAAAAGGGTTCTGCACAAAGCTCCGTGTCCTCTCCGTCCTGTCGGTCGGGCCCCCGTGGCACTCACACTGCTACACTGATCAAAAATCTTATTACAATAACATGATCTATAGGATATTCAAATGGTCATTCTGCACAAAGATTACTTTTAGTTTTGCTTTGGAAAATATATATTGAGACTCATACTTTTGTGTTTTTCCTTGACCTTGACTATTTTTTGTCATATAGCTGAGTACATTTTCCACTACTGCAGGTACACACCAAAAGTGATGCAGTTGGACTTGCCCACTCCTCTGTCAACCTTATATTCAAGCCCCTGTCTACAGATGGATTTGCCCATGCTACTGGTTGAAAGTACCAAAGTTTTTGATAACTTACATCTGACACATCAACAGGTAACCATAATAAAAACAGGATGGTGTTAATGTTTAATTTTTTCCACCTGTTCAATTGAAATTCATTATTAAAATAATAAAAGGCTTGCAATATTTCAGTTGATTTGTAATGAATCCAGAATGTATGACATTTTTGTTGTTTTAATTGCATTACAGAAAATCACAATATTCTAATTTCCTGAGATAGTCCTGTATATTTATAAAAATTAAGACATGAATGAGTATATTCACAGCCTATCACTCACTCACTCACTCACTCACTCACTCACTCACTCACTCACTCACTCACTGTACTGTATCCACCTTATTCCTACGCCCCATGAGGCTTTGCGCGAATTGTGGGTGCTACTTCCGGTGCTGCCAGAACCGGCGTTTGTTTACATGCTGAGTGAACGCGTTAACCCTCTTTCTCCGAGCGTTGGGGATATAAAACATGTGGAAACACCACCTGTCACAGCTCAAACGGGACAATATCATCTTACCTCTGCCTCCTGCTGTTGAGGGATGGGAGGATGACCTGAAGAAGTGAAGAAATGCTTAGAAGATGAGAAGTATCTCATTCTTCCCAATGGGCAAAGTGGATACTACTCCAGGTGGGTAAATATTGTTACTTATCAGTACTCGAGATGAGGGGGGATGGCATCCCCCCTGAAATAAAAACAGTCCAAATCATCCCCCTTTCCATCCCTTATGTCATTTCATTAATGAATGTGGTTTTACTGCTATTTCAACATTTAGAGTCATCACCAGAAAAATAACATTTGACAATTTTCACCTGAAATAAGTAGAAAAATCTGCCATTGGGACAAGATTTATCTTCTCATTACAAGCAATAACATCTTGTTCCACTGGCAGATTTTTTTTACTTATTTCAAGTGAAAATCTACTTGAAACAGGTGAAAATTGTTGTTTTTTCCAGTGATGAGTCTTGTTTTAAGTGTAATGAGATTTTTTTTTACTAAAATGAGACATTTTAAATAGAAATAAGACAAATATTCTTGTTAAGATTTTGAGTTTTTGCAGTGATCCATTTTACTTATCCTGTGAAGGACAGAGTCATATTGATAAGTTCAGAAAACAGTTTTCTATTGTTGTGTTTTGATGTATTTGATGTAAGCCCAGTGGATATTTAAAGCTTACAGAAGGCTGCATTTAACTGCTGCTATGTCATTCCTGCAGTATTTCTGCAGGTGTTTTGGTCACTGCTATTATTTGTAATATATTATATTATTTGTAATCAGCACAGATTATCTGTCCCCATATGATAAAATCCACCATCCCCCCTGATTTTTTTTTACAACTCGAGTACTGCTTATAATCTATGAACTAATGTGACAGGTAGGCTACTTGTGAACCTTCATTACAACAAACTGTAAGCCATCTTTTATATTTATTCTTTCAGGTCCAGCTGGCAGTGATGTGCCTGGGGCTGCAAGCTGGTTATCTGGACACCAACTGAGCACCTGGAGTTCCACATTTCATTTGACAAAGACTTCAGATACACACATGAAACACCTCCAGAACTTTCACATACTTCCAAAATTTGTAGATGAATTTGGTACAAAGAAGATTCCGCTCTGCCCCTCTGTATAAAGCTATGGGGAAAACAGTACAACAGACTTCATTTTTGTTTTCAGTTTTATTAAAAACAGAACCTGAAAGATCCCCTCCTGACATATTAGGACATACAATATAGGGACATGAATCAAAACATTTTAACACAAAAATATTGTTTAACAAAAGCACATTACATTTGTGTCTTAAGTGAGAGAGATTCAGTTTACTGTCGGAGGACTATTTGGACTTTTATTTCCTCAAAAAAATAACAATTGCAGCTGGACCTCAGTTGTTTTCAGAAAATGTTAAATGAATGAAATATGTAAGTGCAGCTCTACAAACTACATACAGCACTTAACCTGTTGAGAGTTATGTGTTAAATATACTGTAAGTGTAACTGAACCTCAATTGTTTTCAGAAAATGTTAAATGAATGAAATATGTAAGTATGTTTAAGTGCAATATTAAATGTCTTCTCACTTGAAATAAACTCAGCTCTTTAATTCACTAAACCAGCACAAATCTTGAAGGACAGAATCATATTGATAAGTTCAGAAAAGTGTTTTTTATTGTTGTGTTTTGATGTACTTGATGTAAGCCCAGTGGATATTTAAAGCTTACAGAAGGCTGCATTTAACTGCTGCTATGTCATTCCTGCAGTATTTCTGCAGGTGTTTTGGTCAGTGCTATTATTTGTAATATCTTATATTATTTGTAATCAGCAAAAATGATCTGTCCCCATATGATAAAATCCACCACCCCCCCTTCTTTTTTACAACTCGAGTACTGATCACAGCTAAGATTTAAAATTTAATTAACAAAAAACTTTTTTCTTATCAACATGTCTGTAGTGAAACTATTGTATTTTTATTCTAATGCTGCCCTGCAGTCCGTGCCATAAACACACTTTGTATTTTAACTGCACAGAAAATAATAATAAACAATACTAAAGGTTGTCATTACCGGACAAATACTGCAATGCTGTGTCCTCCATGCACCTGAAATCATACCTGATATTCTCATGACATTAACCTGAAATTATACCTGATTTTTCATGACATTCCTGTCAATCCTCTGAGGATTCGGCGTCTCTCCTCTGCTGCTTCGTCGGATCTCAGCCACAAAGTAGGATGCAGGTTTTCCTCCACAAAACGACGTACCCGAGCTCCGCAAGGACATTTTAGTAAATGCTACGGTTGATAAACATGTTAAACATTAAATGTCAGAAAACAAAACCGTAACTTCTCTGCTAGATTGAAAACAAATTGCTTTAAAATTAAATAAACCGCTGTTCATGCTCAGCTGCCATGGTTAGTCAATGGCGTTACGCAACTTCCGGCGTCTAACCGGAAGGAGCACCCACAGCCGTTTCTACAGTAGAGCCTCCAGGAATAAGGTGGATATATTCCAGGTTCAAGCATCAGGGTTCATCATCAACCCAGACCACCCCTGGATCGGAGCATCACCCGATAGCATGGTAACGTGCGCTTGCCATGGTGACGGCGTACTAGAGATAAAATGCCCATTCAACAGCAAGGACTGCTCACTCACTGAAAGCTGCAAAGATCCAACAGTCTTCACATAGAAGAAGATGGGACAATGGCACTTAAGACTGACCACAAGTACATGTATCAAGTGCAAGCTCAAATGCATGTTGTGACCTACCCTTTCCTGGTCTTTATAAGTCATGTAAACATGAAACTTTTGTGTGTATCCATGGATCTCACAATTCACCTAAACATGACATATCAGTGTGTGATGTTATTGCACCCATAAGTCATATAAACCTGACAATGTTCTCACAAGTAGCATTAAAATCAGGTTTGACCAAAAGATAGCCCTAGCCAAAATCTCAACAGATGGGCATATTCCTGGAAGCATGGGGAAGAAACACTTTGATTCCCCAGCCTCTAGGACCTTGGGAAAGGCATGTTCCAATTTTTCACATTTTTGTCATATGTCCCGATATGTCCTGAAAACACGTATGTGTGTGTGTGTGTGTGTGTGTGTGTGTGTGTGTGTGTGTGTGTGTGTCTTTTTAAGGTTGAGTCGGCCACAGAAGCTACAATGACTGAACTAATTGAAGAAATTTTGAGCTGTGGCTATCATGGACCTGTTAATGTTGAAAAGAGAGAAGAAATTGTTCGGTATAATTGTTTTTTCAGTATGCTAACTTGTCATGGATGTTAATATTCATGTTTTAACTTAACTTCATACTGAATTTCTTCTTTCTTTCTATATTTTAGTGCTGTTGTTCTTCATGCCATACTTCGGCTGCTGCCCCTTCTCTCCCAGCTACGTGAAGGTCTGAAACTTTATGGTCTCGCTGATCTAATGAGCCAATATCCAAACATCTGCCAACCACTCTTTGTCCCTGGGGTGGAGGTGAAGGTGAGTTAGGGTGCGTCCCAATACTCCCCCTCGCCCTCCTTTTCTTCCCTAACCCTAACTTTTGCGCGTTCCCGTGAAGGTAGTGGTGTCCCAATTCCTCTTTTCACCTAGGGGGAGGGGGCATAACGAGGGCTAGGGGCTGAGAATAGCCCCTTCAAATCGAGGGATTTCAGATGCTGACTTGGCGAGCGAGGGGGTATGAAAAAAAGAGGCTCTGCGTCGATTTGACTCGCCGACCGAAGGCAAACAGGCAGACTGGTCTCAGAGAAATAGAGAGAAATAATCCTGTGACTCGTCAGATTTGTTTTGGATGTTTCTGATATAATAGTCTTCAGAAACCACAAAGTAATCCAGCTGTTATCTGGGTAATTTACACACTTTCAGATAAAGTTGCGGAAGATCACGCCAGAATAAAGGGATTTATGGTTCCGCGTTACACCAACGCAGATCCTACGGCGGAGGTTACGCAACCTACGCCGTAGGCTCTGCGTCGATTTAACGCGGACCCAAGCTCCGGACCCGGCAGACAGAAATCTCTAAATTTCGGAGCAAATTTCTTAACAGGCGTAGCTACAACTGTTAGATTTCATCTATTAAACCAACATATTCCTAAATGATTTATTTCAGCCGGCGTGATTCTCAACAGAGCTGCGTCCCGGGAGAGAGTGTCTCTCCCGGGGCTGACGGAGCAGCCTGACCCGGCGGAGACGTCTCTTCTCGGGCTGTGAGCTGAGGCTGCTCCCCGTGGCCGGCGGCTCTTCTCATCTCCGAAAACATCGGGTCAAATTTCTTAACAGGCGTTATTTGGATAAACTGAGCCCCGGTTGGGGATCTTAAGGTTACCATTATACCTGAAAAAATATTAAAACTTAATAAAGTGCCATATTAACAGCGCTACAGCTGAAATTAAAACAGCTTTTGGCTCTCAGCTTCCTGATCAGGGAAGGGATGAAAACGAGGGGTAGGGGGAGAATTGGGACAGGCACCTGGGCCAAGTGCCCTAGATCTCAAGTGCCCTAAAATCTCCCCCTTCTTTTTTAGGGCTTAGGGAAGAAAAGAAGTGCGAGTGGAGAAAAGAAGGGCGAGTGAAGGAGAATTGGGATTGGGCCTTAACTGTAGGCTATGGCTAGTGATTCTAAGTCCTAAACTTAAAATATCAGCTTATCTCAAGTACCAATCATGTCCTTTACTTTGACCGTAATAGATTCGGAGCATTTGTGGGGTCTCTGGACAATAATAATGAGGATATTTCTTCAAGTTAAAGGCCCACTATACAGGATTTTCCTAAAAAACAATGTATAAACTCGTACACAAGTAATCCTCCTCAATCGTCACTTATGATCCACTACAAGTGTGCGGTGGTGTATTTATCTACAGAGATGCTGCCTTTTGCCTGTATTTTCCGATTTTCTTATTATTTTGCTGTGTTAAGGACGTTGTGTGTGTCAACCTTTGGGCAGTGGGTGTGTAGCCCCCATTCAATAACAGCGTGTGTGAGGTTGGAACTCATAGCGTAGCAACCAGGTTACATCACTGTGTTGTTATGTGTTGCTTCTCCATCTCTCTCCTCTGCTGTCAGTGTGTCTGTTTTGACCCACACAGTTTATGTGTATGGCTTTGTTCTCACCAGCACTGCTCGCTGTCTTCATTCACTCTCTAGCCCACTGGACCACCACTGTTCTCTCTCTCTCTCTCTCTGGCTCATTGAGCTGAGGAGGAGGGGCCAACTTTGAATGCTGTGTGTTTACAAACAGCAACTGCCAATACCTTTGAAACATCAAACATCTTTCTTTGTGTAGAAAATGAATTGATATTGGCCAAATATCTGGTACTAGTATTGATATCTGTGCATTCCTGATAGATGAGTACATTTTTTTAAAATGCATGCCTGGATCTATGTTGCATGCCATTAACCCATTTTGATTTGGATAAACTCATAACGCTATGTTGTTTCTGTCACCAGGCTGATGCTGACTTTGTCTTTGCGGCGTGCAATCCTGAGTTCAGTGAGAAGGGCTCCAACAAAGAACAGGTGGAAGTGAGCGCTATGAACCATCTACAGGACTTCTTGCAGGAGCTGGAAGAATGTAATTGGTCATACAGTTTTCTTCTTGTAAACTCTGTGTACTTAGTTTCTCTATCTTACACATCTCATGAAGCTTCCATGTAGATTAGATTATCATTGTAAGTACACTTATGTCAGAGATTAGATTTCCCAATTCTACCCCTGTGCGAGTACAGGTAAACCTTGTCCAATATTTCATTTACAGTACATGATTGTTTGCTTTTTCTGTCTGTACAGGTGAACTTCCAGAGGTGGGTGACTATCCAGGTCACCTCTCCCCCAGTACGTTTATGCAGTGGCTCACAGGACAGGGCCACATTCCTGTCTTACCAGAAGAGAAGAGAAACTTCACAGTCTTTGTGCAGTTCAATCACACTTGTCACATCCAGTATGTCGTTCATACAGTTTGCTACCCAATAGTCGCCGCATGTAGTAATACAATCCGCTTGCCTGTTCAGCATATGCAAACTTATACTGAGTTCAAACAAGTGATAACTGAGGCCTTCCACCTACTAGGGCAGGCATTTCATCAGGTTTAGGGGAAATGTTGCTGTTTCAAATATGCAGTGCTAAAGAGACTACTGAATGTTTTTTTTTTTTATTTCGTTCAAATTCAATGCATATATAGTCAGGCTCAAGTACTAATACATTGGGTTTAGATATTTGTTCTTTTTTTGTAAGATCACCCAATTCTCTGTTCATGGGGGTAACATTGAGTTATCTGATTAACTTTCTCTTTATCCTTTCAAATGTAACCAAATACATTTCTAAAAGTAGAACAAATGTGTGTGGCTGGTTGATTGATTTTATTTGACATACGTCACTGTTAGCCATTACATTGAATGTTACACTTCAAACAGCATTTCCATATGGGCATTGCACCATTAAAATGTTTTTGTCAGAGAAGATGTCCTTCACTGCGTTCTTTCCATACTCCCTGTGGCTGTGTCAGCTTGACAGAATGTATTCGAGGGTGAGGGTGTCCAATAAAGAAGTGTGGAAGCAAAATACATAGTGCCTACAGGAAAGGTGATTATAATTGAGTGTAAAAATATTAGTGGCATTTTATCATTATTTTTGTAGTTTCAATTAGTTTTCTGTGACTCAAAAGTGGACACATGGGGTCCTAGACTGGACTTGTGCAAGAGAACACATCATGAATTGGTAAAAGTTCTTAGTCCTCTGATTGGCACAGACACGACTGTCAATGATGGTGAAGTAGGTACAAAGCATGAGAGAGTGTGGTCAAATAAATGTCTCTTCCAAAACTATATGAATGAGAAAGGGAATAAATGGCAAGTCGTAGAGTTTCAATGTCCTCGGTCTTCAATGGACATTCCATTTCTGGCACGGTAACACCTGGGGTGGCAGAGTTGCCATCAGATAGCCCTGAGCTCTCCTAATCAATATCCTCAATTTGGATTACCTAAAACCAAGAGAAGATAATATTGTAAGTAGATTGAGAAAATCATATTTAGAGGCAGGACAGACAATATCATTGGCATTATTACTCAACTGCCAAATTTTCCTCAGACATCTCTGGCTCTCTAATGGGGTGCTGCACCATCCCAAGCTCCCACAGCTGGTTCGGGGAAAAGTAGCCCTCTGTCCTGACTGTGGCTTGCATGTGGACCAACAAAAAATGACCCAGCAGTGATCGCTCACTATTTCCTGTCATGTGTGCGAAACCTTGGTGTCACCCCTATGAGACTGAGGAATGATTGCGGCACGGAGAACGGGACCATGGCTGCAATTCAGTGTACCCTACGTCACCACCACAATGAATACTACTCTGGAGCGTCCAGCCACATGTATGCCTCGTCCACAACCAACCAGCGGATTGAGTCCTGGTGGTCCATATTCAGAAAGGGAAGGTGAGAGGCTTTCTTAAATTTAACCCTCATACATCCTTTTAAAATACTAACACTCGTCCTATTAAGGGACAAAAGTATCCTCTTCAAAAATAGTACATGTAATATTTTTTGCATAAATATTTTAATCAACGTCAGTCCTTCAGGACACTTTTGTCCCTTAATAGGAAGAGTGTGAGTATTTTTGCTACACAGTGCAAAAAAGTGGAATATAGGATTTGTCTGAAATTCCAAAATAAGTCCAAAAATACACACCTTTTTGGCTAAAAACATATTCACTGCAAAGTTATCAAGAAAATAGAACTTGTAAAGGACACTTTTGTCACTAATGGTACACAAGGGTTAATTATGAGTAACCTTTTCTTCAAACTTGTGTATATGCTGCTTAACATTTTTAATCCATTTCTATAGGTGTCAGTTCTGGATAGAGACGCCGGATACTTCAATGGGAGTCACGAGCATCAGTGTCTGTTGAGATATTGCTTTGTAGATGTTGTTCAGAAAGACTTGGACGAGTGTGTGAGACTGTGGAACAGTCACAGGATTCGCCCCTCCAGAACAGCATCATGTCCAGGAGGAGTGGCCAGTGAACTCTACTACTTACCACACAGGTAAATACATTGGTGATTGTTTAATTAGGGGTGTTTTAAAAGATGTTCAGATCAGACAAACTGCTTGCAGTTCTAGTTGTTTTACTTTTACATTAAATGTTAATAAATGCAATTATGTCTTCTGTTTAACATAGGTTCGGCTCCAGAGACTGTGGATTTAAAATTGAACAGGCTGAATTGGATCCCTTTCCTGAGGCTCGCCTGTCAATAGCTCCATGTGGGGAACCAAACATGCAGGAGTACTTGGACTTTGCCATGGAACACAATCAATTACAGAAGCCAGAGTACTAGCAGTCTGCATTGGAACTGTATCTGAAACTAAAAGAAATTACTCAGCTATGAACTGAAAGTGATCAAAAAGTGAGTTGTAATGGTAGAACATTGCTATTTGTCTGAACACAAAGTGAATCTGTCACCCACAGCTTCATTATTTTTAATTTTTGATCCCTTTAAGTGGTGAATAAAAAATAAAGCAAAATGAGTATAGAAAACAAAATCTCTTGAAATCTCATGTTTATTTTATCTAAAACAGCTACTCACAAACAGACCAGTTTGAGTATAATGGATCTAAAACATAATTGTAAAATGCTAACTAGCTACAGCTTTAACATTAGCAACTGCACCTTTAGGTGCATCTTAACAACAACAACAGAAACATTTTTAGAGTCTGAGCTCTAGGGGTCATCCAGTCATGGTTTAGAAACAGCCAAATCCTGGACTATTTTGAATACCAAAGTCCATTTGTGACTTGAACACACTGTATGAATCTAGGAGTGGTAATTTCAATGAGTTTGAACATGTATTTGACATTGGGAAGGGAGAGTCATCCAAGAACTCTATTTGTGGCAGTGGTTCCAAGCCAGATGGGGGAAGTGAAGTCAGCCCAGTTGCAAACATCAATACATCCTCCACAGACACAGCAGCCTGGCCTTCTGTAAAGGAAAACATGTTCATACACCATGGTAATGTGGTTTCCAAACTAGTTACAAAAAAAGCTTCCAAACCTTCACAATCAAGGAGATATATCTGCCCAGTAGGCCAAGGTTTGACTTTCTTTCAGTCTCCTGTTACTCCCTGAAGGACTGAGGTCAGGTCTGAAGAGTCTCTCAACGTCAATGCCAGTGAGTCGCTTTTCTGAGTGGAAAAGGACAGGGACCACCAAAGCAGGGTGTTGCTGGAGTGCATGCAAAAACTGAAGGGCTGAGAGACCATCTTTGAATCTACAAAGTGAACACAAACAAACATTGTTTCACAAAGAAAACTATTAAAGATTCTCTTGCAATTACAATCCACCTAAACAAATGTACATTTGGGGAAATGGTTGTGTGTTGATCACTGATTTAACCCTCCTGTTCTCCTTGGGTCAAGGGAGGAAGAAGGAGGGGAAGGAGGGAAGGAAAGAGGGAGGGAGGTAGAACAAAAGAGGAAGGAAGGAGGGAAGGAGCAGAAAAAGGAAGGAAAAGAAAGCAAGGATGAAGGGAGGAGTGAGGAAAGAAATAAGGAAGGAAGGAAAGAGGGACAGATGAGGGAGGGGATAGAGGAGAGAGGAAAGAAAGGGAAGCAAGGAAATAAGGAAGGAAGGAAAAAAGGAGGAAAGATGGACAGAGGGCAAGAAAGAAGGGAGGGAGGAAAGGAGAGAAGAAGGAAGGAAGGAAGGAAGGAAAGACTGGATGATGATGGACTGACCTTAAGAAGTGGTGAAATTAAGAGAGAAGGAAGAGAGTGCCACTACAGGGAGGAAAGAAAGAAGGAGGGAGGGAAGAAAGAATGACAAGTCAATAACAGATTGGGTCAATTTAAAGAAGCCAATTTCTTGATTTCTGATTCTTGATTTGCACATGACAAGATAAGTTTTACAAACTGCAAGAATTACACACTGAAACACAATGACACAGAGGAATGACAGAGGGCAGGGTGGCATGAGTGCTCATAGATTGGCTCAAGGCAGGGAGTGGAGAGACAAACATCACATATTAGGTGTAATAAACTAAGGCACACATTTTGTCACAGTGACTAATTGATAACAATTGTACATTGTACATGACATGAGGCATCTCAAAATAATTTCTTACATAAAAAAAGAAGAAAATCACATCATTAAAAATAGGATCTTACCTGTCAATAACAGATGAGTTGCGGTCAATAATATACCATCGGAGGTAGTCTGCCACCAATTCTTTCTTTTCATCCACAGCAGACATGTCTCAGACTACCTGCTGTCTGTAACAGCGTGCTGTGTCTCATGATAGATTCACGCAGAGCATCCAATGAAGCAGCATTCTCAATCTGAAAGACATAAAAAGGGGCATTAACACCCCAGTGAATAACTATGTACAGTATATCATTACCTATTTTTATTTAGTACCGTAACATACATAGCATGGTGTAACACCACCCTATCAAAAACAAATGAATGAAGCCAATTCTGTGTATGCAATATAGGAAATAAACTGTCTTAAAACACTGCAGAACTATGTAAAACTGCCCTACCATACTGTAGGCTTATGCTATTCTCACCTCTTGCAAAGCTTTCCCTGTTTCTTCATCAGTTATTGTATTAACTGTTGATTTGAATGAAGGCTGGCCCACAAGATAATGTACAAGATCTTCTGACAAGAAATGGGGTCCTGGACCCCCATGTACAACTGACACTGCGATCATCTTTCCTGCCAGGTAGTATTCATCCTCCCAGCTGTGAATGAAGTCATATTAAAAAAAATTAAAAGTTTGGACACACTTTCCCATTCAACTGAAAGTATGTTTAATGATCATTAACCAACCATTAGTATAGTACACATCTAGCCCTATGCATACCCTTTGCATTGTAGGCCAAGAACCGATGTCCTTCTGGTCCATCAAAAATGGGTCGGTCTTTCAGGTGTTTCATTACCAGTGTTAAAAACTCTCGTCTTGGCCCACCTGTGTCGATTCCCTCCTCAAAAACATCAGCATCATCAGTAAATCTGACCAGCATGTCACAGGTTTCAGAATATGTTGTATGCTTGAAACCTCTGACTGCTCCATCCCAAACATTAGCCCTTGAGATGTTGAACCTGCTGACTGTTTTGTGATTAATAGGAAGCAACAGGTTTGCTACAATGTCAGCTAGTGTAATGTTCATCTCCTCCCTGTAATGACAAAAAGTTATCTAATTAGTGGATATTCTAGACAGTGCACAATTAGCTACTTTTACAAAAATACCAGAAATATTGCACAGTGAAAAAACTGGAATGCCAGTAAAAAGCTCATTTTACACTGCTGTGTGTTGGAAATTCTCCACATGGACTGCAACCAGCTCCTCGTCCTCTTCCACAATACCCGGTGCATACAGGTCTTTTTTTAAATTAAAATTAAAATTATGTGAGTCCCTATCTTTTTATTTTTTTTTTAACTTACCTGTAGCAAGAAGTCTTTTCTGGATTTGTTTCCGGTGGATCCATATCCTCAGTATCAGATATTACTATCTGAAAAACAAACCCAATGAAAGCAGCTAAACGCTCGATCATAATCATTACACTCGTTATCAACTACTATAGCCAACAGCTACCTAAGAAAAACTTTGACAGTATCACAATTGCAAGCACGTGCAAAATTGACAAAATTATCACAACTGGAAAACAATAGGTCTACGTCAGTAACGTTATCCATTAATATGAAAAAGAAACAATGACTTACTAAAGATTACAGACCAAGTCGATGTGAGGGAAAAAAAAAAAAAGAAGGATATAAACTTAGTTACCCAGCACAGCCAGGTCCCGTCACACATCACTTGGAACAACAACTTTCTTTAAAGTTTTGTTCATAAAGTCATTTGCAGCGACAGGGTCCTCGAACTGGTGTGTGTCTCCGCTCTGCAGGGTAATCCTGAGCACCGCCGGGTACAGCAGTCCAAACTTCACCCCCGGGCATGAGTGGAGCTGAAGCTTAATAATACCAAAGGCAGCCCGCTTCTTGGCGACAGTGGAGGTGTAGTCAGCAAAGATGGAAATCCTCTTACCCTGGTAGAGGAGAGGAGAGAGTTCCCCGGCCCGACGCAGAATGTCGTTGCGAATGTGAAAGGCGCCTCTCCCTCCTTAGGTTTGGCTCGGAGCGTGCGGTGGGCTCGATCCAGCAGCGGCTTCCCATCCAGGCGAAGTATTTGCTTCAGCAATTGGGCAATAAACTCCGTGGTGTGGGGCCCCTCCAATCCCTCCGGTAGACCCACCAGCCGAATATTATTTCTCCTGGATCGCCCCTCCAGGTCCCCGCATCGGTCATCCAGGTGTTTGACTTGAGCCGTCAGCTTGTTAACTGTAGCCTCTAACTCTGTGATGCGGTCACTGTGATCCGTAGCAGCCAGCTCAAGCTCTTGCATAGTTTGCCCGTGTTTCTGGACCTCTTCTTGCAGCGGTTCAATCGACTCTTTGAGCTCCTTTCTGACAGAGGAAATGTCGGAGAGGAGACTGGAAGAAAAAGAGTCAATTTTCCCAAAAATGTCGTCTTTCAGGGAGTCACGTAGAAAAGGGCTCACGTTTTGTTTTCATTTCTCCAGAAAAACTGAAAAAAATAAGACTTTATGGGATGAATGAATTACTTGCACTATTAAATAAATAATGAAAACTCCTTGAGGTGATCGATTCAAATCAAACCGAGTTAACCCTCATGAGGTCAGGAGAACCAAACGCTACTGCCCTCTATTCGGTTTGACAGCCGCCATTGTTCCTGATGGAGGGAGGGAGAAACTCATCTCCCCTGATGGCTCACTCGAGGGTGACGGTTTGGAAGGTCCATTCTGACCCCTGATGTCCCAGCTCGGGGAGGGAAGCGCCGCTGGTCCCTGCCCACCCCCTCTCCCATCTTCTTGGAGGCTCGTCTCTAGTGACTTGACCTCTCAGATGAACTCTGGACACTGTCCATGTCAGTCATGCTGGGGCTGCTGCAGACGGGCCCACATCTTCCACGGCTCTTTTGCCTTTACATGACTCCTGCTGCGATATTGAGTTGTAATCAATTGATTTACCATTTTAAAATGTAATATTAGTGAATCACTTTTGCAAAAAAAAAAAAAAGAGCCAAAAAACCTTCATAGACAAGTATGGTATTATTTAAAAAGGCATGGCATTTGCATTTGGATTTAACATTTAAAAAAGGTCCGCAGCACCCTCGGGTGCCTACTTTCAGTATAGCAACTGCAACAGGAAATTCATTAATTTGCATTTTACTCAACACTCCATCATCTCTGAATTTATTTCATATTCAGTAAACTGGCTTTCATTATTGATAACATCCGCCTAATTTATTAAAAAAAAAAGACAAGTAAAGAATAAACCGCTGATGCTCCTGCTGCATCTGTGTAGGTACAAGTATGTCACCTTAGTAATTAATGTGTTAATCAGCTTCAAACTATGTTTTATTACATTACGTGGAAAGAACCATCACCGCAGTCCAAACAGAGTGAGGAGCAAAAGTACATTTAATATCAATACCTTCCTTTAAAATGTCCACTATATAACTATTAACTAAATACATATATTTTAAGCTGCTTTGAAATGAATCCCAGATTTTTTTTTTAAAGATGCCAGGGGGTGAAAATATGCTATTTGGAAGACAATTAGATTAGACAATTAGAAGACATTCACGTTTTTTTTTTGTAATTAATGCAAATGATTACAAGAACAAACACAAACACAAATAGAGGGAAACAAACCTCAGTGAAAGTATGTACACTATATTTATTCGTTAATTAGCATATAAAAATGTTTATCAAACTGAATTTTAAAGGCTTTAACATCCATACTGTACAAGAGAGTTGGAGAAAAGGATCAGAATTTAAATGGACGTGATCTGCTCCCGATCAACAGAGAAGAGCATCGTGAATCATTTTGACAATCTTTTTTTTTTTTTTTTTTTATTATTTCGTTTATTTCGGCATGTTTATATAGACACATTTCATCTCCAGAACATTATACATTGCATACTCAGCACATGACGAAAAGGGTACGGGAGAAGCTGACGCTTATCAAAGTCCCGCCCCGTTCTATGTAAGATTCATGATCACATCAACAACAGAATTCAGTAAGATACATAGTTTACCACATAGCAATTTGTCTAATTTCATCCTTCACAGTCCAGATAGCATGTATGTTTGTACACGTGTCCAGTCCACTCATCCTGATCACCGTTCCTGTGATTTACTACTGTGTCCACTGTACAGTTATTTTTATGTCCAAGTCTCTTTTTGCATGCAATCCACTTTGCAATGGAGGTGCGTGTGTCAATGCAGATTTTGATTAGTCGCTGTCCTCTGGCTCTCTAGCCGCCACAGCCTTTGCCCCCTCCGCTCGTACTGACTTCATCTCCTCACGAGCTTTGGACACATCCGACCATACACTGGTCAGTCTCCTCTGGATGTCAGAGAGGCCTGAGAGCAGCTTTGCCTGATCAGCTCTCACTTTTCTCAACTTTTGTAGCATCCAGACCCCGCCAAGCCCTAGGATCACCAGGCCCACCGTCATGCCCGTGAATATATAGACGTCCTCCACGTCTTCCATATCCAGCACCCCAAGACACACCACTTTCCATTTATTCCAACTGTCCATAGTGTACCCCGCCAAGAATGTCCCATCTGGACAGGCCGGTTCCCCTGTCCCAGCACGCCGTGTAGAAAAAATCTTGTCAATAGCATTTACTGAGCAGTTCAGAATCTCCATTCTTGATTTTATGTTCTGCTTGGTCGTGATATCTGCTGTGCTGTGATAGAGCTCAATTTCACACACACACATTTTATAGTCACTTTGTTTTGTTTCCATGTTTTGTTTCCATGCCAGGTGTTCCAGTGCTGATTTTCCCACATTGCCATTGTTTTGTACACATAGCCAGACATTGCCTTCCTGTACCTAGGTTTGATATTCCTTCAATAACAGCTTCTTTAACTCATGTTTGAAAACAGTTAAATTTCTTGCTAACTTTAATTCATTGTTTAGGCTATTCCACATTTTCACACCAGCTACTGACAAACTATGGCTTCCCATCGTTGTCCTTATCTTTTTCTGTTTAAACTGCAGCGAGCTGCGCATGCTGTGAGGACCTTGACTAAGAGTGAACAATTTCTGAACATTTACTGGTAATGCCGCCTGTGTTGCTTTGTAAATTGTTTGTAGCATCTGAAAATGAAGTATCTCTCTCAGTTTTAGATATTTCGTCTTTATGAACAGTTCGTTCGTATGTGCCCTGGCTGGGACAGAATGAATGATGCGAAGCGCTTTTTTTTGCAATTTAAATATTGGTTCTGTAATGCCCTTGTAAGTGAAACCCCAATTTTCTACACAGTACCTCATATGTGGGACTATTAGTGCCGAATATATGGTCTTAAGCGAGTTTAAATTGAGAGATTTCTGCAATTTCCACAGAATAGACACACTCCTTGCCATCTTATTTTGAATTATTTTTACATGTGGTCGCCATGTCAAGAGGTCATCCACTAATATACCCAGAACCTTATGTTCCCTCACTCTTTCTATATTGTTTCCAATAACTTGCAAGTTTATGCTTTTCTTTACATTATTTCTCCCAAATAACATGAATTTGGTCTTTGCCAGATTTAGTGATAATTTGTTTATATTAAACCATGTATTTAGTTTTGTCATTTCTCTGTTAATCGCTTTTTCCAGTATATTCAAGTCGTTTCCTGAGCAGAAAATATTTGTATCATCAGCAAATAAAATAAGTTTTAATACATCAGATGTTTTGATTATGTCATTGATATATAGAGTAAATAGCTTAGGGCCTAAGACTGACCCCTGTGGGACCCCACAGACGACGTCCAGGCATGTAGACCTATTTGTTCCCATCTGGACATATTGGACTCTACCAGATAGATAGCTTTTGATCCATCTTAAAGCTGTATCTCTGATACCGTAATCATATAATTTTTCAATCAAAATATCGTGATTTATAGTGTCAAAAGCTTTTTTGAGGTCAATAAAGATGCCTACTATATATAATTTGTGGTCAAGCGCATCTTTAATCAGTTCTATGGACTCTGTGAGGGCAAGTGCTGTCGAATGTTGCTTTCTGAACCCGTATTGGCTGTCACACAGGATGTTGTGTTCAGTCATGAACTTTTCCAATCTGAGTTTTTCTAAAATCTTTGAACACTGCGGCAATAAGGAGACCGGGCGATAGTTTGTAGTCATATTTATATCACCACTTTTATACAACGGTAATACCTTTGCTATTTTCATTTTGTCTGGAAATACACCGGTTTTGAAGGATAAGTTACATATGTGCGTGAGTGGTGTTATAATTCCTTTTTGTAACGCCTTCAACAGTCTCATGTCAATTTCGTCTACATCTACTGAAGATTTAGATTTGCACTGTGTGAGGGCATTCACAACTTCTGCTTCAGTGACTGGTTCAAGTAACAGACATGAATTTTTAGTGATTGTATTCTTATCAGAGTCAAAATGGTCCCAGCGCAATGGTGATTCAGGGATGTCCTTGGCCAGCTGTGGGCCAACATTTACAAAGAATTTATTGAATTGATCCACAATCAGCTTCCCCTCAGACACCGTCTCATTATTTATAATAAGGTGGTCTGGGAGTGTGACCTTTGGTTTCCGACCTGATACTGAATTCACTATACTCCAAAGTTTCTTGTTATGATCCTTGTTATCTGATAGTAGTTTTTCATAGTAATCCTTTTTTTGCTTTCTTAGTGCACTATTTATCTTATTTCTATATTTTTTATATTTGGATTCAGCTATTTCTGTTCTGCCTCTGAGAAATTGTTTATATAAAAGGTTTTTTTTCCTACATGCATTCACAAGTGATTTCGTAAGCCACGGTGTGGTTTTCTTTTTTGTTTTGTCTGTTACCTCCCTTGCAGGGCAATGTTTATGGTACAGTCCTGTGAGAGTCTTCAGGAATTCATCATACGCTTTGTTTGTTTCTGTTTCAGAGAGCACATGTCTCCATGTCTGTGTCAACAGCTGACTCTCCAATGCGTTCATATTCTTTTCATTTCTTATCCTAATTAACTTTCTTTTTTTCGTCTTGCTCTTTACAATATGATTCCACTCACATATTGCAAAGACTGGTAGATGATCAGAGATATCGCATATCAATAGTCCACTCACTGGATCTGCTTCTAAGACATTTGTAAATATATTGTCAATTAGTGTGGCACTATGTTTGGTAATTCTGCTGGCCATTGTAATTAAGGGATGCATACCTGCCGCATACATACTATTTAGAAAGTCATCTGTCCCAGCGTTGTTGTTTGGGTTGAGGATATCGATATTAACGTCCCCACATATGAAAACATTTTTTTGCTTTGTCAGAGAGAGTAGTTCTGTCACACTATCACTGAATAATTCTAACTTTGAATCCGGGGCTCTATACAGACAGGATATTACAGTATTTCTCCCTTTACACATAGATAATTCTACGGTTATGCATTCCATTACATTGTCAATAGCTTTTGACACATTTTCCAATATGACAAAATTAATGCTCTCTTTAATAAAAAGAGAAACTCCTCCACCAGTCTTTTTTTTTCTATTTTTACACACAAATTCATACCCATTCAAGATGAAGTCCATTCCCTTTTCTTCATTAATCCAGGTTTCTGACACCGCAATGATATCAAAGGATGTCAGCAGGTTACTGCAGCAGCAGTCACCCGCCGCCTATGGATGTAAGATGATTTTTGAAGCGACCCACTTCCACCGGAGACAATACACACACACACACACACACACACACACACACACACACACACACACACACACACCTCACACACACACACACACACACACACACACACACACACACACACCTATATACACATACATACATAAATACACATACATAGTATGTATTTATGTATGTGTGTATAATATACACACATACATATATACACATACAGACATATATACGCACACACACACACACATGTGTGTATATATATATATATATATATATATCATTATCCGTGGGAAATTAAGTGCTGCCCCCCTGTGGTCATGATATGCCCCCCTTGCAATATGGTTCTGGAGCCGGGGCTGGCAGGCCCGTGGCATAGGGCGGGCATTGGGGGGCCGTGCCCGCCCACGGAGTCAGCTGTGCCCGCCCTGGAGTAAAAGCAAATTTCTCTGTTTATTTTATTTGGGTTTTGTTTTTTCCGTCGGAGTAGCCATCTTCTATTAATCCTATCTATCTCAATTTGTCAATCATACAATCCAACCAATGCAATCAACGAACAAAGGCAACGTGTAAGCCAATGACCGACAGAGGGGGGCGGGTCACAGCCTGTGACCCGCCCCCCTCTATCGGTCATTGACTTACAGTGACGCAGTGACCTGTGACTCACAGGTCACTGCGTCACTGCGTCACTGAGACCAGAGTAAATAGTCGTGGTCATCAGCAGTCGCCATTAAAAATGGATATCCGAACATTTTTTAAGAAGACACAGAAAATTACAAGTGACGGTGCGGACGGGAGCGAGCAGGAAGTAGCACCATACAGCTCCACATCTACTACAAACGTAAGCACCGAAGTCAAAAGCCACACTGGAGTAAACAGTCATGCTAGGAGGGTTAGCTATAGCAGCTATGGAGCACGAGGAGCAGCAGTCAGGTATATGATGGTGCTTCCCTCATGTCGGGTAAACATGGAGGGGTACAGAAGCTACTGCAGGAAAAACTGGACAGAGAGATACCATATGTCCACTGTTATAACCATCAGCTGCATTTGGTGGTCACCCATGCCCTGGCAGTTGAAAAGGCTGTGATGGACTTCTTCAGTGTGTGTAACATGCTGTACAAGTTCTGCAGAAGACCAACTGTTGCCATTCTCTACAAAGGAGAGACACTCTTGGACCAATCTCTGTCACTCGACAATCATGTAAGTCATCTTGTGAGTTCATGCTTTTTCCAATTAAGGAATATAGCTAAATTAAGATCCGTGGTTACCAAGGTTGAGATGGAGATGGTTGTTCATGCTTTTATTTCTTCTCGCTTAGATTATTGTAATTCTCTTTTTACCTGTTTAAATCAGACCTCCTTAAATCGTCTCCAAACTGTCCAAAATGCAGCAGCCCGGCTTTTAACTAGTAGTAATAAGAGAACACACATCACTCCAATTTTATCCTCTCTTCACTGGCTTCCCATTAAATTTCGCATCCATTTTAAAATACTGGTGCTAACTTTCAGAGCTTTGCATGGCCAAACACCACAATACATCGCTGACCTCCTCCTACCTTATGCGCCAAATCGGGCTCTTAGATCAGCACACCAATCATTACTGTCTGTCCCTCAAACTCGTTACAAATCCAGAGGTGACCGTGCTTTTCAAGCTGTTGCGCCAAAATTATGGAATGCTCTCCCCTCACAACTGCGTTCTCTGGACTCTTGTGAAGGCTTTATGAAGCAGCTGAAAACGTTTTTATTCAGACAGGCTTTTGGTTAACCGTTTATTGTGTCTCTGCGTTGCTGCTATGTTTTTAATTGTGCGTTGCGACTATGTTTTTAACAGCCCAGTGCTGTTTTCTGTACCTTGTTAATTTTATCTAGGTTTTTATATATATGTATACTATTGGTATCTTTTCTTTTTAATATCTTTTAATTTGTGTGCCTTTTTTTAAATGTAAAGCACTTTGTGATTTTATATCTGTGAAAGGTGCTATATAAATAAACTTTACTTACTTACTTACTTACTTACTCAAGCGCCTTTTGGATCAACGTTGGAGTGGACATTTTGCAACAGGTATGTTGATTAGGACTGATTAAGCTGATAATCCAATTATGGATCCAAGGATCCAATTAAATAAATAAATAAATAAATAATGATGATGCTGTATGTTTGCAACAGCGTACTGTGTGAATGACTCCCCCACCTGAATATATTAATTATTTATTTTATCTTTTCTGCAGTCTCAGTCATTCTGAAATCCTTTGATGACCTATCCACACTGTTCCAAGAGATCACCAGCAACTGGACATTTGGAGCAGATCTGCGCATTGAAGCAACAGGATTGTGGCAGAGCATCTCTGAGCCCAGCTTTAAGTTCATTGCTGAGATGGTGCACAAGATCCTTGCATATCTTGACCCCCCAAACAAGATGTTGCAGTCTGAAGACATGGATCTGGTTACAGGTGAAGGAAGATTATATTTATTTTTAATCTAGACAGTGCAATAAATATACCTAATACCTACTTCTGAGCAAAATTACATTGTATATAATAATACACTTTATTTGCATAGAACCTTTCATACAAGAAATGCAGCTCAAAACGCTTTGCAACAAAGAGTTACATGCACCAAGTGCTTCACAATGAACATTAAACATGGTAAAAAGTGAAAATAGAAAGATTACATGCACCCATTGCTTCATGATGATTGAAAAACATGTTAAAAAAGATTAATGAAAATAAGAGTGCTGCACTGTAAATTTTGTTGTATTCTGTACAGTAACAATAAGGGGTTTTGTCTTTTCTTCTAGGTTTGCAGCTCATCAGCAGTGCATGCACCTGTCTTGAGAATATCCGCACTGAGACAGAATTCCAGGCAATCCTAGCGCATTGTGACACAACAAGGCCAAACTCTGCCTTTGCTGACTATGTGGTTGAGGAAATCAGCACATGTGTAGATCGCAATGATGAAACAGAGCTACGTAGGATTTATTATAGTTGTATTGACTCAGTATGTGGGGAAATGAAAAATCAATTCGGGAAACATAATTGAGACCTGATGGAGGCACTCAATGCCCTGGATCCTGCACAAGCCACATTCTTGGATGTCACCAAGGTGAAGCCTTTACTTGACCTGACCAAGACGCCTGCTGTGGACTCTGAATTCGAGGTGGCTCGCAACTTCCTCAGGACACAAATGTCTTCTCCACCGGATAAGGCGAAGTGGACAATGAAACAGGTGATTTAGGCTAGGTGAAAGTTCAGTATTGTTTTTATTGTATTCAAAAATCTCAAAAACCTACAAGGCCCCTTTTTAAAATGATTAAATGGTCTATATTGTCATGGCCAGAGGTGGACAACTCCAGCTTCAGAGAGTAAAAGTCCTACCATGTATTTGTTCTGCCCATTCACTACAACCAGGTGAGTTCACTAATTAGCTCATCTACCTGGCTGAAGAGCTGATTAGAATCAACTGGTATAGTGAATCTGCAGAACAAATACATAGCAGGACTTTTACTTTTTGAAGCTGAAGTTGTCCACCTCTGGTCATGGTATGGTCATTTGGGACCTTTTAAGCAAGCAGTCAAACACATAACACCTAACATGATTTGGTTCAATGAGAAGAGCATTTATTTGACTGTTCAACATGTTGCATACATTTTTATTTACGGTATATTGTTATCTGAGTTATAATAATATTGATTTCAACCTTATTTATCAATCCTTACAGATTCTGAAACAGTTCCAGAGGCCGCTGGAAGCAATGCCCACCGTCTTCACAGCGTTGAAACATGGACTGACTTTTGGAGCCAGCACCGCATCCTGTGAAAATTCATTTTCCACTCTTATTCTTTTGGGTTTGGAACGCTTCATCTGACATTATTACTAGAAAACTTAAAATGTATACTTATTTTTTTCATAAATCCTGCCACAATCCAGCCTCAAGCTCCTTTAAGAATGTCTTCACAGAGCATCGCCTATCTATGCTTCATCAACGCAAGGCCAACCTCATCCAGTTGGCATTTGAGAAGGACTTGACTCGGAAATGTAGGAATGAGTGGAAGGACAATGTTTTAAGAAGGTTTCACACAGTCCACAAACGTCGCCTGCCACTCTACTAAAAGTGGTTACATCTTGGTTAAACCAAATTAATATTACCGGCAGGCAGAAGGGTCACACTGCTTTGTTTTGCTCCTTGTGCTCCCAAGCTGCTGTAGCTACCTCCCCTAGCATGAATGTTTACTCCAGTGACATCAGTGCTTATGTTTCTATTAGAAGTGAAGCTGTATGGTGCTGTTCTGTGTACGCCACTGCCCCCGTTGCTGTTCTTTGTTACATAAATGTTTGACTTTCAGTGGAATAAATGGACAGCACTACACTACTGTATTGTTTTTTTTTTATATATATTTTGGGATGAACTGCCTGTTTTATTGAGAGAAAATGATTTGACAATACTGTAGGAGTTGCCACGGAGCCACTGTGCAGCCTGAGGCAGATAAAATGTAAGTTGAAAAAGTATGCCCCCCTGAAAAAATGTAATGCCCCCCCTCTAATTTGTTTCTGCAGCCGGGTCTGTACCGAAGTTTAGCTAACGTTAACTAGCTAGCTAAGTTAGCTAGTGTCTGTAAAATAAAGCCTCCCATAAGTTAACGTTAGTGCCAGTAAACGTTAAAAAACAACTTTGCAAGGTAACCTTAGTTTGAAAATGGCTCTCTGTCTAATGTAGCGAATGTCAAAAATAACGTTGTTAGCTAACTAGCTAGCTAGTTAACGTGTTATAATTGTTTTAGCGTAACGATTTGTTGACGTTAACAATAAAATTCGACAGTAAAAAATAGCTTGCTAACCTTGCAAACTTGTTTTTAGGGCTAGCTAACGTTGGCTACACGCTACACAGCAGGTTGTATATCAACGTTATGGTTAAATTTGTCACTGTTCTGTGCTAACATTGTCAATTTGCAGACAATGAAGAGAAAGGCCGGCAAGGATATTGCCTCTTACTTCAAGAGACAGACAGTCAGCGCAGGAGAGCACAGGGCTAATGTTGTTTCTAGGCAGCCAGAGAGAGAATCAGAGACAGAGAGTAACAGCAGTGACAGAGCTGAAGGTAACTTAAGTCAAGTAGTGTGTGTTAAGTGTTTCCCTGACATTATTGTGATGGATTTATTTCTCAAAGCAATATCTAGGGGTGCAAACTTGTCATGTTTTGGTGAAAATAGCTGTTTTAAAATCCGAAATAGGTCATTGGTTTGCATAGGATTGTATCTTTGTCACCTTTTTTGCATATTTGCCACCTTTGTTATTGATTATGGGTTTGCACCTCTTAAAATTAATGAATTTATGGAATCCTATACCTCTTATTGAAGTGTAATGTTACCTGTTCTTGTGCTTTTGTTTTCTGATAGTTATTTGTTTATTACTCTAGTGGTACTGTAGTGTAGTGCTGACAAGTGTAGTGCAGTGTTGACAATAATTTCTCCTATTGGGATGAATATAATTCATGTCTGTCTCCACTCTACATTCTTTTGTATCCCTCCTAAAGGAGAGGGCTCTGAACAGCTCGATCCGGACAAACCCAGGTCTCCAGGTGAGGGACCTGCTCATGGACCAACAGGTGAGGATGATGAGCTAATGGTAAAATTAATGCTGCTTGTCGTCCCCGTCTCTGTCCCATCTTCTCTTTCCAACTCCACTGTGCTCTCAAATTACGCGTACATTGCCTAGTGTATAACATTTTCATTCTTTTGTATACCTCCTACAGGAGAGGGCTCAGAACAGCTCGATCCGGACTAACCCAGGTCTCCAGGTAGTGGCCCTGCTCATGGACCAACAGGTGAGGATGATGTTTTCCTGATGGTTGAATTGATGTTTGGAAGATGAATTCTAAAAGCCACTCGTGTCCAGAGTAGTAATTTTTTTTTTTATAATAATGACTGTTTTTCACTCTGTCATTCTAGACATATCTCAGTCACGAGCAGAAGGACCGAAACAGCCATATTTGAAGTATTACCAACGGACCTTATACGGCGACCGGAGACGGGGCTTCAATCACAAGTGGTACTCTGTTCACAAATGGCTGGAATACTCACAGGCTAAAGACTCTTCCTACTGCTATGCCTGTCGACACTTTAGTCTTCCCAGCTTACGTGATTCGGTTTTTACATCACAGGGGTTTAATAACTGGAAAAAAGCGATGTTTTCTGATGGAGGATTCACAGCCCATGCAAAATCTGAATCCCATTGTAATGCAATGTTCGCATGGGCAGAGTACAAGAGGACACTTGAAAGTGAACGCTCCCTCCCAGCCTCATTGAATGCAGAGTATGAGAAACTGGTGAAAGAAAACGGAGAATATATAAAAACTGTGGGGGAAACGTTGCTTCTCACAGCCACACAGAACATTGCACAGAGGGGAAACATTGAAACTGAAGGGCACAATAAAGGGAATTTTCTTTCTATTATGGAACTCCTAGCAAAGCATGATGCCAAGATTAAAAAAAAGATGACTAGTTCCAGAAATGCGACATACCTAAGCCACCGTACACAAAACGAAATACTTGATTGCTTAGCTGACATGGTCCGAACCGAGATAATAATGGAAGTCGAAAAAAGTGAAGCCTTCAGTATTATGGTCGACGAGACTAAAGACCTTAGCAAGAAGGAACAGATCTCTTTGGTCATCAGATACTACTACAACGGGGCAGTTCATGAAAGTTTCCTCAACTTTGAAGCAGCAGAGCGCTTGGATGCTGCTGCACTTACAGAGAAAGTTATTGCAACTCTACAGAAACATGGTCTCGACTACAGAGAGCACTTGGTTGGACAAGCATATGATGGTGCTTCTGTAATGAGTGGAAAGAACACAGGCGTGCAAGCTCGCATTAAGGCCGAGGCACCTTTAGCTTTTTATGTGCATTGTAATGCCCATTGTCTAAATTTGGTATTAGTAGATTGTGTTAAGTCCATCAATGAAGCATCCTCTTTCTTTTCCCTTTTACAAAGGCTTTATGTATTTGTGTCTGGATCACATGTACACCAAAGATGGCTGGAAATCCAGCAGGAGATGTACCAGGGACCCCCTAGAGAGCTACAGAGGTTGATAGAAACACGGTGGGCTTGCAGATATAAAGCATGTAAGGTAGTTCAGGACAGACTGCCAGCAATCACTCGTCTTCTCAAAGAACTTTCTTTAGAGGGAGGTGGTGACCGTTCTGTTAATGCAAGAGGTTTGCTAGCTCAAGTAGATCAGAATTTTGTTGGCCTTCTTGTAACATACACTCAGATTTTTGGTGAGGTCAATTATCTATCAGAAGCTCTACAGTCTCTTGAACTAAATCTGGGCACTGCAGTATCCCTTGTGGATGCTCTTGTTGACACGTTGCAGAGCTTTAGGGTAGATGGTGCACTCTTTGACAACATGTGGGAAGAAGCTATGTCCCTGAAAGAACAGTGTTCCATCAATCAATCAATCAATAACTTTTATTTGTCCCCAATGGGGCGATTAATCATGCAGCAATATGTAGACATATACACATAGTAAAAAAAGGACAACGACTTTAAATCTAAAAATCCCAAGCCCCACAGCAGCTACCTTTTCCTCATAAAATTGAGAAGGGAGATGGCAGAAGGTACAAAATAATGTTTATATCTGTTCGTTTTGAGAAGTGGAAGTCTGAGCAATGTACCCGATGGAAGAAACTGAAATTCTTGGTGTAGAGGATGAGAACAGTCTGATAGGATAGTATTTGCTTTCCTATACAGCTGTTTGTTATACAGGTCCTGTAGAGTCACCTGAGCAGAGCCAATTATTTTGCTACAGACATTAACCACCTTGGTAAGAACAGTTTTCTGCTTTACCCTTAGTGATGAAAACCAACAAATGAAAGAAAAAGTTAAAACAGACTCAATGAAAGAGCGATAAAACATGGACATCAAGGATGGATCGACATGGAATTTGGACAGTTTTCCAAGACAGTACAGAGGCTGCTGACTTTTCTTGTAAATTAAGTTGGTGTTACTCTCAAATGTCAGCTTATTAGGGCCCGAGCACTTGCAGTGCGAAGGCCCTATTGTATTTGCAGGAATTTTTATTATTATTATTAGGGCCCGAGCACCTTCAGAGCGAAGGCCCTATTGTATTTGCAGGAATTTTTATTATTATTATTATTATTATTTTCCTGACAAAGTGAAGGCCTTTTTGCCCCCCTTAACATGCCCAAAAAGTCACCAAATTTTGCACCCTAGTCAGGCCTGGCGAAAAATTTGATATTTAAAGGTTTGCATTAATGGGCGTGGCAAAATGGCTCAACAGCGCCCCCTTGAAAACTTTGTGCCTCAAGCCCCACGATACGGTTTGACGTACATGCACGAAAATCGGTACACACCTGTATCATGGGACAACTTAAACAAAAGTCTCTTGGGGTCATGCCCGAAACCGAACAGGAAGTCAGCCATTTTGAATTAGTCGTGTCATTTTGGCGAAATTTATGCCATTCCTTCGAAAGTTAATTCAGCCCGAACCGTAACGTGCCCCCAAGTGTGTTATACATCAAAATGTGCGTCTCCATCCTGCGACAACACGCATTACTTTTCTCTTTCAAAAGCGTTACCGTGGCGGCGCTAGACGCCAAAAAGCGCGCCCACCCTTCATCTGATTGGTTCGACAGAAAAAACTTTGTGCCTCAAGCCCCATAATACGGTTTGACGTACATGAACGAAAATCAGTACACACCTGTATCATGTCGCAACTAAAAGAAAAGTCTCTTGGCGCCATGGCCGAAACCGAACAGGAAGTCGGCCATTTTGAACATTCTGAATTAATTGCGTAATTTTGGAGCAATATATGCCATTCCTTCGAGAGTTAATTCAGCCCGAACCGTATCGTGAACCCAGATGTGTTATACATCAAAATGTGCGTCTCCATCCTGCGACTACACGCATTACTTTTCTCTTTCGAAAGTGTTACCGTGGCGACGCTAGACGCCAACAAGCGCACCCCCCCTTCATCTGATTGGTCCATATTTGATAGTTCCCCAAAAGGCACCAAATTTGGCATGCAAGCCATGCCTGGCGATAAATTTGATATTTCATGGTTTGCATTAATGGGCGTGGCAAAATGGCTCAACAGCGCCCCCCGGAAAATTTTGTGCCTCAAGCCCCACAATACGGTTTGACGTACATGCACGAAAATCGGTACACACCTGTATCATGGCACAACTTAAAGAAAAGTCTCTTGGAGCCATGGCCGAAACCGAACAGGATGTCGGCTATTTTGAATAAATTGTGTCATTTTGGCGAAATTTATGCCATTCCTTCGAGAATTAATTCAGCCCGAACCGTAACGTGAACACAGATGTGTTATACATCAAAATATGTGTCTCCATCCTGCGACTACACGCATTACTTTTCTCTTTCGAAAGTGTTACCGTGGCGACGCTAGACGCCAACAAGCGCACCCCCCTTCATCTGATTGGTCCATATTTGATAGTTCCCCAAAAGTCACCAAATTTTGCATGCAACACAGACTTGGCGATAAATTTGATATTTCATGGTTTGCATTAATGGGCGTGGCCTAACGGCTCAACAGCGCCCCCTAGAATACTTTTCTCTGCCACAACTTTTGAATGGTTTGACATAGGAAGTCGTGGGTGGTGTCATGAGACTCCGTAATGAGTCCTTAAGCTTCGTTGGCCTTAATTAGCCCCGCCCCTTCTTCTGATTGGTTGTCCCGATTTTCTGCTATAACTTTGGAATGGTTTGACATAGAGAGTCGTGGGTGGTGTCATCAGATTATTTATGGACTCCTTGACCTTCATTGGCCTGAATTAGCCCCGCCCCTTCTTCTGATTGGTTGTCCCTTTATTCTGTTATAACTTTTTAATGGTTTGACATAGGAAGTCGCGGGTGGTGTCATGGGACTCTGTAATGAGTCCTTAAGCTTCGTTGGCCTTAATTAGCCCCGCCCCTTCTTCTGATTGGTTGTCCCGATTTTCTGCTATAACTTTGGAATGGTTTGACATAGAGAATCGTGGGTAGGGTCATCAGATTCTTTATGGAGTCCTTGACCTTCATTGGCCTGAATTAGCCCCGCCCCTTCTTCTGATTGTTTGTCCCGATTTTCTGCTATAACTTTGGAATGGTTTGACATAGAGAATCGTGGGTAGGGTCATCAGATTCTTTATGGAGTCCTTGACCTTCATTGGCCTGAATTAGCCCCGCCCCTTCTTCTGATTGTTTGTCCCGATTTTCTGCTATAACTTTGGAATAGTTTGACATAGAGAGTCGTGGGGAGTGTCATCAGATTCTTTATGGAGTCCTTGACCTTCGTTAGCCTTAATTAGCCCCGCCCCTTCTTCTGATTGGTTGTCCCGATTTTCTGCTATAACTTTGGAATAGTTTGACATAGAGAGTCGTGGGGAGTGTCATCAGATTCTTTATGGAGTCCTTGACGTTCGTTAGCCTTAATTAGCCCCGCCCCTTCTTCTGAT
This sequence comes from Cololabis saira, assembly GCF_033807715.1. Classification (NCBI taxonomy): domain Eukaryota; kingdom Metazoa; phylum Chordata; class Actinopteri; order Beloniformes; family Belonidae; genus Cololabis; species Cololabis saira. The sequence continues at coordinate 36,602,269 of NC_084589.1, read as the reverse complement.
TGGTTGTCCCAATTTTCTGCTATAACTTCGGAATGGTTTGACATAGGAAGTCGTGGGTGGTGACATAGGACTCTGTAATGAGTCCTTAAGCTTCGTTGGCTTTAATTAGCCCCGCCCCTTCTTCTGATTGGTTGTCCCGATTTTCTGCTATAACATTGGAATGGTTTGACATAAAGAGTCCTGGGTGGGGTCATCAGAATCTTTATGGAGTCCTTGACCTTCATTGGCCTGAATTAGCCCCGCCCCTTCTTCTGATTGGTTGTCCCTTTTTTCTGCTATAACTTTTGAATGGTTTGACATAGGAAGTCGTGGGTGGTGTCTTTTCTGATATGCTTATGGGGGTGGTGGCCGTGAGTGCGAGGGCCCGTTCATCGCTGCTTGCAGCTTTAATTAGGGCCCGAGCACCTTCAGTGCGAAGGCCCTATTGTATTTGCAGGAATTTTTATTATTAGGGCCCGAGCACTTGCAGTGCGAAGGCCCTATTGTATTTGCAGGAATTTTTATTATTATTATTTTTCTTCTGACAAAGTGATGGCCTTTTTGCCCCCCTTAACATGCCCAAAAAGTCACCAAATTTTGCACCCAAGTCAGGCCTGGCGAAAAATTTGATATTTAATGGTTTGCATTAATGGGCGTGGTAAAATGGCTCAACAGCGCCCCCTTGAAAACTTTGTGCCTCAAGCCCCACGATACGGTTTGACGTACATGCACGAAAATCGGTACACACCTGTATCAGTAAACAACTTAAAGAAAAGTCTCTTGGCGACATGGCCGAAACCGAACAGGAAGTCGGCCATTTTGAATTAATCGTGTCACTTTGGCGCAATTTATGCCATTCCTTCGGCAGTTAATTCAGCCCGAACCGTAACGTGCACCCAGGTGTGTTATACATCAAAATGTGCGTCTCCATCCTGCGACTACACGCATTACTTTTCTCTTTCAAAAGTGTTACCGTGGCGACGCTAGACGGCAACAAGCGCACCGCCCCTTCATCTGATTGGTCCATATTTGATAGTTCCCCAAAAGGCACCAAATTTTGCATGCAAGCCAGGCCTGGCGATAAATTTGATATTTCATGGTTTGCATTTATGGGCGTGGCAAAATGGCTCAACAGCGCCCCCCGGAAAACTTTGTGCCTCAAGCCCCACAATACGGTTTGACGTACATGCACGAAAATCGCTACACACCTGTATCATGGCACAACTTAAAGAAAAGCTTCTTGGAGCCATGGCCGAAACCGAACAGGATGTCGGCCATTTTGAATAAATTGTGTCATTTTGGCAAAATTTATGCCATTCCTTCGGCAGTTAATTCAGCCCGAACCGTAACGTGCACCCAGGTGTGTTATACATCAAAATGTGCGTCTACATCCTGCGACACCACGCATTACTTTTCTCTTTCAAAAATGTTACCGTGGCGACGCTAGACGGCAAAAGGCGCGCCCCCTCTTCATGTGATTGGTCCATATTTGATAGTTCTCCAAAAGTCACCAAATTTTGCATGCAAGCCAGGCCTGGCGATAAATTTGATATTTCATGGTTTGCATTAATGGGCGTGGCAAACGGTTCAACAGCGCCCCCTAGAATACTTTTCTCTGCCATAACTTTTGAATGGTTTGACATAGAGAGTTGTGGGTGGTGTCATGGGACTCTGTAATGAGTCCTTAAGCTTCGTTTGCCTTAATTAGCCCCGCCCCTTCTTCTGATTGGTTGTCCCGATTTTCTGCTATAACTTTAGAATGGTTTGACATAGAGAGTCGTGGGTGGTGTCATCAGATTCTTTATGGAGTCCTTGACCTTCATTGGCCTGAATTAGCCCCGCCCCTTCTTCTGATTGGTTGTCCCTTTTTTCTGCTATAACTTTTGAATGGTTTGACATAGGAAGTCATGGGTGGTATCATGGGACTCTGTAATGAGTTCTTAAGCTTCGTTGGCCTTAATTAGCCCCGCCCCTTCTTCTGATTGGTTGTCCCGATTTTCTGCTATAACTTTGGAATGATTTGACATAGAGAGTCGTGGGTGGTGTCATAAGATTCTGTATGGAGTCCTTGACCTTCATTGGCCTGAATTAGCCCCACCCCTTCTTCTGATTGGTTGTCCCTATTTTCTGCTATAACTTTTTAAGGGTTTGACATAGAGAGTCGTGGGGGCTGTCATTTCTGATATGCTTATGGGGGGCGGTGGACGTGAGTGCGAGGGCCCGTTCATCGCTGCTTGCAGCTTTAATTATTATTATTATTTTTCTTCTGACAAAGTGATGGCCTTTTTGCCCCCCTTAACATGCCCAAAAAGTCACCAAATTTTGCACCCAAGTCAGGCCTGGCGAAAAATTTGATATTTAATGGTTTGCATTAATGGGCGTGGCAAAATGGCTCAACAGCGCCCTCTTGAAAACTTTGTGCCTCAAGCCCCACGATACGGTTTGACGTACTTGCACGAAAATCGGTACACACCTGTATCATGGGACAGCTTAAAGAAAAGTCTCTTGGGGTCATGCCCGAAACCGAACAGGATGTCGGCCATTTTGAATTAGTCGTGTCATTTTGGCGAAATTTATGCCATTCCTTCGAAAGTTAATTCAGCCCGAACCGTAACGTGCCCCCAAGTGTGTTATACATCAAAATGTGCGTCTCCCTCCTGCGACCACACGCATTACTTTTCTCTTTCAAAAGCGTTACCGTGGCGACGCTAGACGCCAAAAAGCGCGCCCACCCTTCATCTCGTTGCTTCAGACAGAAAAAACTTTGCGCCTCAAGCCTCATAATACGGTTTGACGTACATGAACGAAAATCGGTACACTCCTGTATCATGTCGCAACTAAAAGAAAAGTCTCTTGGCGCCATGGCCGAAACCGAACAGGAAGTCGGCCATTTTGAACATTCTGAATTAATCGCGTAATTTTGGAGCAATATATGCCATTCCTTCGAGAATTAATTCAGCCCGAACCGTATCGTGAACCCAGATGTGTTATACATCAAAATGTGCGTCTCCATCCTGCGACTACACGCATTACTTTTCTCTTTGAAAAGTGTTACCGTGGCGACGCTAGACGCCAACAAGCGCACCCCCCCTTCATCTGATTGGTCCATATTTGATAGTTCCCCAAAAGGCACCAAATTTGGCATGCAAGCCAGGCCTGGCGATAAATTTGATATTTCATGGTTTGCATTAATGGGCGTGGCAAAATGGCTCAACAGCGCCCCCCGGAAAACTTTGTGCCTCAAGCCCCACAATACGGTTTGACGTACATGCACGAAAATCGCTACACACCTGTATCATGGCACAACTTAAAGAAAAGTCTCTTGGAGCCATGGCCGAAACCGAACAGGATGTCGGCCATTTTGAATAAATTGTGTCATTTTGGCGAAATTTATGCCATTCCTTCGGCAGTTAATTCAGCCCGAACCGTAACGTGCACCCAGGTGTGTTATACATCAAAATGTGCGTCTACATCCTGCGACACCACGCATTACTTTTCTCTTTCAAAAGTGTTACCGTGGCGACGCTAGACGCCAAAAGGCGCGCGCCCCCTTCATGTGATTGGTCCATATTTGATAGTTCTCCAAAAGTCACCAAATTTTGCATGCAAGCCAGACTTGGTGATAAATTTGATATTTCATGGTTTGCATTAATGGGCGTGGCCTAACGGCTCAACAGCGCCCCCTAGAATACTTTTATCTGCCATAACTTTTGAATGGTTTGACATAGGAAGTCGTGGTTGGTGTCATAGGACTCTGTAATGAGTTCTTAAGCTACGTTGGGCTTAATTAGCCCCGCCCCTTCTTCTGATTGGTTGTCCCGATTTTCTGCTATAACTTTGGAATGGTTTGACATAGAGAGTCCCGCTTCCTGATTCAAACGTCTGCCGGCCCCGCCCCCCGACCAATCAGTGGCGAGTAGGGTGATGACGGCCCCGCCCCCCGACCAATCAGTGGCGAGTAGGGTGATGACGGCCCCGGCCCCCGACCAATCAGCTCCCTGTAATGTGGTGACTTCAGAAATATTCCCGGCTCAGCCCGGTTACAACCTTGGCAGAATGGTTACAGAAAAAGTAATAATTTAAATAGTAGGGTTTTACTAATATTTATAACTTACAAATATTTAAAAAATTAGGAAAAAAAAGCCCAGACATTTTATCGCTATGTTGGTCTGTCCTAAGCCAGTAGGTCAAATAAAAAGGAATAGCTGAGACTTAGCTCAGCCAGATTATTGCGGTCTTTGCTGCAAGAGGTCGAGAGTTCAAGCCTGGCTTGATATGCCAAAATTTTTGTCAGCAATTTTTGTGTTTTTTTTACATCAAAATGTTCGTCTCTGTCCTGTGACGACGCACATTACTTTTCTCTTTCCCCTTCTTCTGATTGGTTGTCCCGATTTTCTGCCATAACTTTTGAATTTGAGTGGAGTTTGCGCGCGCAGCTCCCGCGGGGGGAGGGGCTGATGTTCAGCGCGGCCGCCATCTTGGTCGAGGCGCCGCATTGACTGCCTGAGAACGTCGGGCGTGGCCGCCATCTTGGATCGGTATCGCTTTAACTCTAGAGCGTTCACTTCTATTGTGGAAGGAGGTGTCTGCATAAATAAAATAACTATAACTCACTTGATTTTCAACCGATTTTCACGCGGTTTGCTTTGTTACAAACGGCAGACATGTAGCTATGATACAGGATGCTTGATGTACGTTAAATATGCAAGCTTTCATGCTAAAATACGTTCTGCAGGTAGTCACACTTCAGGTATACACACACACACACACACACACACACACACACACACACATATATATATATATATATATATATATATATATATATATATATATATATATATATACACACACACACACACACACACACACACACACACACAATATACACAATACAAAATACAGTATTGCATATTAATGAATGTATTAATATATTTGAATAACAGACATAACAAGCTTAAAAACAAAAAACATAACGGATGACAGCATACAATTGTCATAATGGAGAAAAAAAAGAAACATTTGGAAGGAGTGTGTGTGTGAGGAATTGTATATTAGTGTTATAAATTGAAATTATATAATAATGCAATCGCTATGATATATAATTTTACAATATAATACAGTCAAAAATATATGAAATGAAGCAACATACAATGCAATAATACAATATGCTATATTACTGGGTACGCTAATATGAAATAACAACATGTAATATAATATGGTATAATAGATTAATATAATATCATACATTCTGGACCATGAGATACAGCTGTACTGTATGATCGTCGTTCATTTGAGTGATCTGATTTTTTTTTTCATGGTTTGCATTAATGGGCGTGTCCTCACGGCTCAACAGCGCCCCCTAGAATACTTTTTTCTGCCATAACTTTTGAAAGGTTTGACATAGAGAGTCGTGGGTGGTGTCATGGGACTCGGCATTGAGTCCTTGACCATAATTGGTGACAATTAGCCCAGTCCCTTTTTCTGATTGGTTGTCCCTATTTTCTGCTATAACTTTTGAATGTTTTGACATAGAGAGTCGTGGGTGGTGTCATGGGACTCTGTAATGAGTCCTTGATCTTCTTTGCCCTGAATTAGCCCCGCCCCTTCTTCTGACAGGTCGTCCCTTTTTTCTGCTATAACTTTTGAAGGGTTTGACATAGGAAGTCGTGGGTGGTGTCATTTCTGATATGCTTATGGGGGGCGGTTGACGTGAGTGCGAGGGCCCGTTCATTGCTGCTTGCAGCTTTAATTATTTTTTTTTTTTTTCTTCTGACAAAGTGATGGCCTTTTTGCCCCCCTTAACATGCCCAAAAAGTCACCAAATTTTGCACCCAAGTCAGGCCTGGCGAAAAATTTGATATTTAATAGTTTGCATTAATGGGCGTGGCAAAATGGCTCAACAGCGCCCCCTTGAAAACTTTGTGCCTCAAGCCCCACGATACGGTTTGACGTACATGCACGAAAATCGGTACACACCTGTATCATGGGACAACTTAAAGAAAAGTCTCTTGGTGTCATGCCCGAAACTGAACAGGAAGTCGGCCATTTTGAATTAATCGTGTCACTTTGGCGCAATTTATGCCATTCCTTCGAGAGTTAATTCAGCCCGAACCGTATCGTGAACCCAGATGTGTTATACATCAAAATGTGCGTCTCCATCCTGCGACTACACGCATTACTTTTCTCTTTCAAAAGTGTTACCGTGGCGACGCTAGACGCCAACAAGCGCACCCCCCCTTCATCTGATTGGTCCATATTTGATAGTTCCCCAAAAGGCACCAAATTTGGCATGCAAGCCAGGCCTGGCGATACATTTGATATTTCATGGTTTGCATCAATGGGCGTGGCAAAATGGCTCAACAGCGCCCCCCGGAAAACTTTGTGCCTCAAGCCCCACAATACGGTTTGACGTACATGCACGAAAATCGCTACACACCTGTATTATGGAACAACTTAAAGAAAAGTCTCTTGGAGCCATGGCCGAAAGCGAACAGGATGTCGGCCATTTTGAATAAATTGTGTCATTTTGGCGAAATTTATGCCATTCCTTCGGCAGTTAATTCAGCCCGAACCGTAACGTGCACCCAGGTGTGTTATACATCAAAATGTGTGTCTCCATCCTGCGACACCACGCATTACTTTTCTCTTTCAAAAGCGTTACCGTGGCGACGCTAGACGCTAACAAGTGCACCCCACCTTCATCTGATTGGTCCATATTTGATAGTTCTCCAAAAGTCACCAAATTTTGCATGCAAGCCAGGCCTGGTGATACATTTGATATTTCATGGTTTGCATTAATGGGCGTGGCCTAACGGCTCAACAACGCCCCCTAGAATACTTTTCTCTGCCATAACTTTTGAATGGTTTGACATAGGAAGTTGTGGGTGGTGTCATGGGACTCTGTAATGAGTCCTTAAGCTTCGTTGGCCTGAATTAGCCCCGCCCCTTCTTCTGATTGGTTGTCCCTTTTTTCTGCTATAACTTTTTCATTGTTTGACATAGGAAGTTGTGGGTGGTGTCATGGGACTCTGTAATGAGTCCTTAAGCTTCGTTGGCCTTAATTAGCCCCGCCCCTTTTTCTGATTGGTTGTCCCGATTTTCTGCTATAACTTTGGAATGGTTTGACATAGAGAGTCGTGGGTGGTGCCATCAGATTCTTTATGGAGTCCTTGACCTCCATTGGCCTGAATTAGCCCCGCCCCTTCTTCTGATTGGTTGTCCCTTTTTTCTGCTATAACGTTTTAATGGTTTGACATAGGAAGTCGTGGGTTGTGTCATGGGACTCTGTAATGAGTTCTTAAGCTTCGTTGGACTTCATTAGCCCCGCCCCTTCTTCTGATTGGTTGTCCCGATTTTCTGCTATAACTTTTGAATGGTTTGACATAGAAAGTCGTGGGTGGTGTCATCAGATTCTGTATGGAGTCCTTGACCTTCATTGGCCTGAATTAGCCCCGCCCCTTCTTCTGATTGGTTGTCCCTTTTTTCTGCTATAACTTTTGAATGGTTTGACATAGGAAGTCGTGGGTGGTGTCACTTCTGATATGCTTATGGGGGGCGGTGGCCGTGAGTGCGAGGGCCCGTTCATCGCTGCTTGCAGCTTTAATTGTCTATTATAGTTCCCAGATATTTATAGGACTCTACAATTTCTACAACTTGTCCGTTGATCACTGTCCTATCCGGAGAGGGCTGAGAACGTCTAAAATCAATACACATGTCCTTTGTCTTTGATACATTAAGAGTTAAAAAAGAATCCTGGCACCACTTAAGAAAATAATCAACTACAGGGCCATGGGAGTTTTCAGTGCTGTTCAACAGACTCACAATGACGGTATCATCTGCAAACTTCAATATATGATGGTTTAAAAATGTGCTACAGCAGTTGTTAGTGTATAATATGTACAGCAGAGGAGAAAGGACACGTCCTTGTGGTGAGCCAGTAGATGTAAAAGATAGGTCAGAAAGTTGTCCATTTACTCTCACTCTCTGAGTTCTGCACGTCAGTAAATCCAAAATCCAGCCAAGAATGCTACCGTCAAGACTAAAGTTGTCAATTAGTCTCTGAATCAACAGATGAGGCTGAATAGTATTGAAGGCGGATGAGAAGTCGATATATAGCAGTCTGACATGGTTGTTAGAGAGCTCAAGGTGCTTATAGATGTAATTTAGCAGAGTTAGGGTGGCATCTTGGACCCCCCTACTGGTCCTATAGGCAAGTGTTTCAACTCCAGCTCGTCAAGTTACAGCAAGCTCTAGGTTGAGATTTTTACATACTTACTCCAATCACTCAAAGGGGACAGGGGACAGATAAGGAGTCATTTCGTGTTGGATCATTTATACCAGTTATTGATGTACTTCTGTCTGAGATAACCCGGCGCTTTTCCAAGGAAAATTGTGCTATCATGGCAGGGATACAAGCCCTGAATCCCAGTAGTCCCACATTCTGTGCTAAAGAAGAAGTGTTTCCATTTGCTTTGCAGTATCACTGCAACACAGCAGACCTGAAATCGGAAATGAGGCGGCTTAAGAGAGTGATTGAGAGGAAGGAATCTACAGGGAAGAAAACACCCTCTAGTTTACTGGAACTCACCGTCTTTCTTGAACCATACAGTGAGGTGTTTGTTGAGTTGTTCAAGTTATGCAAAATTGCTCTTGCATTACCTGTTAGCACTGCGTCATGTGAACCTAGTTTTTCTGCACTTAAGTTGATCAAAACTAATTTGAGAAACAGAATGACTGATGAGCGTTTAGGCAATTTAGGGGTATTGAGTGTGGAGTCAGAAAGGGCAAAGGCCATCAATCTTGATGCTTTTGTGGATGTTTTTGCTAAAAGACACAACAACAACAGGCGAATCAAACTCATCTGAGCTGCTCTTTATTGCCATGTTAACTTGTAATTTTGTTTTTTGGACTAGGCTTGATGAGCAAAGCAGCAAAATTATTTGTCAATAAATGTAAATTTGATCTTAATAAATGTAAATTTGAATGGTGAAAGATGTCAGTGTGCTCATGTTCATTAAAGTTTGAATTAAGGCTGTAGCCACCATATTCATGCCTTGCAGTGATGTCATATTGTAGTTCTGAACATGTCAAATTGAGGACCAACATTAAGTTCTATTGTATAGGGTTTTATCTATGCAGGTACCCAATATGGCTGCCTAGACAAGAACTACATTATGACATCTGCTGCAAGGCATCACTACATTGGGAGGTACAAGTCCCACCCAATGTTCAGATATGCCCAAAATTTCCCTCCCAATATATTGCAGCAAACATGTCTGTTATGGAGGGACACGAGGCAACAAGAATGATTGAAATCAAAAAAGGAAAAAAGTAATAATGCTATCCAGGCAACTACTCAAGCTGGTCTTTAAAAGCCTTAGTCTAAATCCAACAAATGTAAGGCCTCAAAATTCAATTTCAGTTTTAGGTATTGAAGAATGAGGGGGTAGGTATCAGAGATGGGGGGACTCGAGTCGATGACTTGACTCGAGTCCAACTCGAGTCACCAGATTTGTGACTTGTGACTTACTTGATTAACATTAAGAAAAGACTTGACTTGACTTTGACTTGACTTTCCTGACCTGCGACTTGACTTGAGCCATGTGACTTGCCAAGTCACATGAAAAACCTGTCTTACATGTCTTATTTTAAAAAATAAAATAAAATAATTAAATTTACATTGTTTTATTGTGAGTAAGTGCTCCTGACTTGCTGCATAACAGCAAACCTGGCAACCCCTCCTCCACACAACGCGACGTGCCTGCATGAGTCCAGTGCGTGATCAGCAGAGATGGAGAACGGCACTCAGACCAACACCGTCCCGAAAATCATACATTTTGGATTCAAAGATTATCAGACAACACCAAATAAAAGAGGAGCGACATGCAACATCTGCAATGTTAAAATTACGGATACTGCAAGCACAACGTCGAATTTCATCAGACATTTCAGGACAGCTCATAAAGAAAGGTGAGTAACATGGTGTAACGTAGGTTAAAGCTAGTGTTGTGATCAAATTCAATCACCCCGGGTTCTTTAATTGAGCTGGAAAAGGTAAATAAAAAGACACAAGACTGGGATAGAATTAAAGTAGGCCTCATGAGTGAGATCGGCAGAGCAGAGCCCCTGCACCCTGCTTCTCAATCGTCCCGCCAGATCTGCCGGTCTTTCTCTTGAGAAAGTTTTATTACACTTGAGAAAGGGGGTGGCTTGGGGCCCCCCTTAGTTTATTGCTGGGGGCCTCTCTTATCTCGTGCCTGTTACAGCATGGTACTCTCAGTGAAAGTCAGAGATGCACCTTAGTTTCACATACAGAAACATTTAGTTAATCAGCACATGCAGTTTACATATTCAGTTTGATTTTAAACTATTCTTTATATAATCAATCATAACACTAGATGGATTAACGTCCTGATTATTATGTTGCTTCTTGGCTGCTGACATCAGAGAGACTACTAGGCTAGTGGATTGATACGTTAATATTTTTCTTATCAATGATTTTTTACTTTAGCTAAAAAATAAAAAGCGGCAAGTAGCTGCAAGCGGCGCTAACGTAGAGTAACGAGTAACGTTAGTTACACCGCGGTTGAATTGGTTTGATATTGGATATTATGAATTCAACACCCATAAAACTTGTGATACATACCACTGATTTTGGTCAAACCACTTGTGATGTGTTCATGGTCATCTAGACTATATATCAAAAAACAGTAATTATTAAAAAATCATATAAAAAATCATATATATGGGCTGATTTAATGTGGTTTAATGAATTCAACACCCATAAAACTTGTGATACATACCACTGATTTTGGTCATATTGCTTGTGATGTGTTCATGGTCATCTAGACTATATATCACAAGAGAGTAATTATTATAAAATCATATTATGGGCTGATTATTTAATGAGGTTTAATGAGGTTTAATGAATTCAACACCCATAAAACTTGTGATACATAACACCGATTGTTTTATGGGTGTTGAATTCCTTAAACCACATTAAATCAGCCCATATATATGATTTTTAAATCAGCCCATATATATGATTTTTTATATGATTTTTTAATAATTACTGTTTTGTGATATATAGTCTAGATGACCATGAACACATCACAAGTGGTTTGACCAAAATCAGTGGTATGTATCACAAGTTTTATGGGTGTTGAATTCATAATATCCAATATCCAATATCAAACCAATTCAACCGCGGTGTTAGTTACTCTTTAAATACCTCTGCCTTCCTCTCTGTTGGCTGTTGTTTTGCATAGCCCTTTGTGTGCATCAATTGGTTTCTTTCTCTCTTTTTTGCGTTTGCAGCCTTGAGTTTTAAACATCAAAACTGCATGCCTAGAATGAGGCTATATGTATTCAAAACTTTATTTTCAGACATTATGGCATGGTTTTGGTGTTTAAACTCATTGATGCACACATGATCAAAAAAAGAGCTAATTAAGGCACTAAATTAGACTTAACATAAAATAAGTACAAGACGGGAAGAAAAACAACTGCGTACATAAATAAACTAGTTCTCTTTTTTTGACCATACAATGCATTTGCATCCCTGAGCTTAAACACCAAAACTGACTAGTGTGCTTATATCTATGTATGCATACAATGAGGCTATATTAGAACTTTACTTTCAGATGTTATGACTCTGTGCCAGGGTGGAGAAGTTGATGGGACACGCACCTGTGTCCCATCCGCCTGAGTGGCTGGTTCTCTCCACCCTGCCTGCCTTATAAGGCGGAGCCGGACAGCAGCAAAGGGGTCGGAGGAGCTGCTGGTGTGATGCTTGTGCACATGTTGGTGATTTAACTAAATAAAACAGGGTTCTGCACGAAACTCCGTGTCTCTCCGTCCTTCGGTCGGGCCCCCGTGGCACTCGCCCTGCCACAGACTCCTTTGTAGGCAGTAATAGCAAGCTGTGTGCATCGAATACATGAGTTTAAAATATATCTTTTCTCCCCCCTCTGTCCCAAATGTCTAGATATGACGAGTACCTTCGCTCAAAAGCAGCTCCTACGACAGACTTGAGTCAGCCCCAGATCTCCCAGTTCATCACAATCAACAAGCAACACTACACTTCTAGCCATCCCCAGCAGAACGCCATCACACGTTCAATACTTTCAGACCTGGTTATTGATTGCAGCTTGCCGTTGTGTATCATAGAACACCCAAGTTTCCGGCGCTTCATGTCTGTTGTTGAAAAAAATACAAAATACAATTCATAGGTTAAGAACATATAAATACAATTTAAAAAATCTATCACTGCTTTGCTTTTTATATTCAACAACTTGTGAGAAAACTAATGACTGTCCCCCTGTGTGCACGGGTACGTTACAGCAGCTGATCTCAGACACCATGGTGTTTTGTTGAATTAAGCACATTCTGTTACAGTGTTTCTTTTTACATACAGTAATGTGATGGTGTAAGTAATAAAAAGCTGTTTTAAATTCATTCATGTTGAGCTGATTCATTAACTTATCAGCTTAAAAAAATATATTGACTCTGAAAAACAGGTTTGGTGAAATACAGACATTTAAAAAAAACTAATGACTTGACTCGTGACTCGACTTGACATGCTTGACTAAAGCTCTGCTTGGACTTGACTTACTTGATCCTCCTATAAGGATGTCTTGGACTTACTTGAGACTTGAGGGCTAAGACTTGGGACTTACTTGAGACTTGCATGTATGGGACTTACTCCCATCTCTGGGACATTGTTTAATTTATACCGGAAACTGTTAAGGCAGACCGGAAGTCGTCATAGTGGACGGGACGTTTTCTTGTATTTAAAAAAAATAGTCCGGTTAAAGTTTGACTGGAACTGTACCGTGACTGTAACAATCATGGATGATAGTACGGACGGAGGTGATAACAGTGATGATATGTTATGGCAGACGGTGAACAGAAAGATGCTGCAACTGTGGTGGTGAGCATAGTGCTGCTTATGGGGGATGCCCAGTTCAAAGACACGCCAGAGAAGTGCAGAGATACAAAGTAACAAATCAAGTATTTTATGCTGATGCTGCAAAAAAAGTGAAGGAAGGCGAAATTCTCAGACCCATTACTGTACGTGAGATACAGAAGGTCAGGGAGGCTGACAACAGACCTGAAATGGAGACATTGTCTTTAACACCAACGTGCAGCCATATAGAGACAAATCCATTTGTGGAAAGGATTAATTAGGATACATTGATTGTGGATAAAACCAGCTTTGTTGCTTTCATCTGTAAAACCATTAATGTGGCAATGCAACAAAAGAAAAAAGTGACAGAATCAAGACAATTGTAGATGCTGCTATAGACATACTGGGGATGAAAGACATTACAGCTGAAATGATACATGAGACATTGAATCCTGATAAACATGATGGACAGTCGCAAGGTGATTAGTGTTCTTATGGTTATACATATCCTCCAATGGAATGCCAGAAGTTTAATTGCCAATGGGCAGGAATTTAAGAAGTTTGTAGCAGATATGGCTGTTAAACCTGACATTATATGCATTCAAGAAACATGGTTGAGACCTCACTTGGACTTTGTTATGGCTGGTTACAGCTCTGTCAGATTTGACAGAATTGGCCAACAAGGTGGGGGGATGTGTTACATTCATTAAGGATAATATTGCATACAGAAGAATCGATGTACCGGAAGAATTTGAATGTGTTGTGATAGACATGTGCAGTCCCAGAGGAGACATAAAACTAGTCAACTTTTATAATCCTTGTAAAAACTTGTCACTGTAAGTATTCCATGAAATCTCAGAACATGTTGACAGATGTGAAATTTGGATTGGAGACTTCAATGAGCATAATACTCTCTGGGGAGGTGAATATACAGACAAGAATGGAGAAGCAGTTGAAGAATTCATGGAGGAGAGATCATTGGTGTGTCTCAATGATGGGAGAGCTACTCGGGTGGATGTCACAAGAAACACAGAGTCATGTTTAGATCTTACACTGGTCTCTGGCAATATGAGTAATCTGTGTGAGTGGACTGTAAAGAATGAGAATAACATGGGGAGTGATCATTTTCCTATAATATGCTCTGTGAGTTCTGAACTGTTTACACAGGAAATGTGGGTGACATCTGGTCAATGATTAAAAAAATGAGTGGGAAAAGACGATCTACTAATATCCCAGTGCTGATAGATGGAGATCAAATGGCAATTACAAACAAGGAGAAAGCAGAGTTACTAGGAAAGATGTTTGCAAAAGTGCACAGCGGAAGTCACTTAGATGACACACATTCACAACGGAAAGCAGAAGTTTTAAGAACTAATACTGATGTAACAAAAAAGAAGGATAGTAATGGATCAACACTTGACATATAATTTACAATTCATGAACTGAAAATGGCATTACAGGGAACTAAATATACAGCCCCAGGTCAAGATCAAATATGTTATGCTATGCTCAGGCAGCTGCCAGATGAAGTACTGCCAATAATATTGAATCTGTTTGTAGCAGTGCGAGTGCTACGGGGGCCCGACCGACAGGATAGAGGAGGACACAGAGTTTTGTGCAGAACCCTTTTTATTTAGCAGAGACACCAACACACATGCTCCTGCACCTTCTCCCACAGCATCAGGCTCAGTCTGCCCCAGCTGCAGTCTCCCAGTCCTCCTTATCAAGGCTGGCAGGGTGGAGAGGCTGATGGGACACACCTGTGTCCCGTCAGCCTGAGTGGCTACAGCTACTCCACCCTGCCACACTGTTGTTGGGGTCGCCCATATGCCCATGTGAACTCTGAACTTATAAATGTATATGAACATTTATGAATGTGTATATTCAACTTTGAAACTACTCAGCTGAAAATCGGCTGTAATGTGCCTCCAAAAATGGCCGCCGTGCCATGAACTACAATCCCAGCATGACTTGCGGGATGGGGCGGTGCCTGAGAGCGATGCGCACCCAATCCCGAGCGAGGCACTGATGACGTCATCGCAGCGCGCGGAAATACAAAACTCCGTGCTGCACCGACACTTTTTCTCTTCTCTTCAGCCAACGATCCGGGACGCGCGTTGCTGTCCAGCAGCTTTTAAGAGCTGTGGGGGAGGGGGGTTTCAAGGAGCCCTCGAGGCCCGCACTGACCGGGCGCAAGGTCCGATCCCAGAGCGCTGCGCTCTGGACTCTCTTCCTGCCTTAAATCCTTTCTTTTTTCTCCGAGCCCTGTCTCCCTTTCAAGACGACCGCTCCGGGAGCCAAAACCCGCCAGGAGCTCCAGCCTTTGGGCCGCGAGGCCCTTGCGCAGCCCGGCGACACAACACGGGACGAGCCGACGTTCCGAAGGGAGGAACCGGCCCCGTGCGCAGCGAGGCGGTATGCTGAGGACGCGGTCAGGACCAGAGCGAGCCGGTGTGAGGTTTCCCCAGCCACTGTTCACTTTTTCTGTGGAGTTAGGAGAGGAGAGAGTCCGAGCGGCCGCAGAAACTGAGGATCCCCGCCAGGAAACCCCTTGCAGGACCGAGCCGCAGGCGACGGAGCCTGCAGCTTCAGATCCGGACTCCCAAGGACGCGTGAGCTGCGGTCTGGGCGATCAGTCACTGGTGTAGACCTGAATTTATGTTTAATGAAATTACTGTGAGCATATTACGGTTATTTGTTCATTTGGTGGCGCCGTTTCGCCAGTTAATCACGGTTTAAAACACCGGGAGTAACACCTGGTCTAGATTTGCACGTGACTTAAAAGAGGGTTCCGCCATCTTTAAAATACCACAGGAGCCCGGCTTCTTTAAACACTGCAGCCACGTTTGAACTGTAGAGGTTCTGTATCATCTTTATTACCGCTTTGATTTCTCTTTTTCATTCCGTGCATTTAACTTTCATTTCATTTTTATTGATGTTTGTTGTTGATGTTGATGTTGTTTTTCTAGTTAATTAATTGTTTTATAATAAGTAGTGTGCCATCAGAATTATTTGGGGTGTTCCGTTTACCATCTTTTGACACCTATATGTAAATAAATTCTGATTGATTTTTAATGAGTGGTTGTCGTTATTTCATGCAGATTTTGGTCACAATTGATTTGTTTGACAGAGCCTAGTGTTCGGATCTCACCCTTCAATTACTGTATTAGGCATAAACCTTAATTTCTGAGACTGATTTTCTGCTGTAAAAGTTATCATTTCCCTGCTTAAGGAACAGGGTGGTGCCCCGAGGATTTTATTTATCATATTGGTCATTCAATTTGATAAATAGTCGACTTTATTAATTATTAATAATTATTAATAATATTTATTAATAACTAGTGTTGTCCCGATCGATCGGGTGGCCGATCGATCGGGCCCGATCACGTCATTTTCAAAAGATCGGGATCGGCCAAAAAAGTATCGGGACATACTGTTATGGCTCGGCCGGCTGGTTTCCGGCCGGTAGCGCTGGGAGCGCGGAGTCGGCGCAGCGGCCAGAAGAGCCGGGCGGCTCTGCTCTGAGCCCCAGCTGCAGCTCAGAGCGGCTCCAGCAGCTCCAGGCCAGTTCGTCTTATTTGTTTGCTTATTGCTCTGTGCCTATGTTTTAACATATATTAATTATTTAATCATTTTATAATTGCATTTAACAATACAGACAGTTGATGTGTGTTTATTGTAAGATTTTGGGCAGCGCCGGCGGCTGAAGAATCGTTTGTGCTGGTGGGGAAGGAAGCGTGGCTAACAGAGAGCTAACAGCAGCTAGGCTACGCTCAGATAAACGGTCTGAAAGTTTTAAAAACAAAGAAAAGCTGTCGGAGAAAAGTGACTGTAGTGTTATGTAAATGATTATCCGTCACTCGTAAATCATCTTTTGGTCCACTTTATTGACTCGGTAACAACACAGGGATGACGGACTGCTATTTTGCAGGCTGGTGTTACGGTCTAAAGGGTCCGTGTCTGAACAACCACAATTGGTTCCTACGCTCTGCGTGACATCAGCACAACACAGTGACAGAAAACTATAACAGCCACAATGAATATCTGCTGCTATTCATTTCATGCTGTTGAGAATTCTGCACTACGGTTAAGCCAAAATGTATTTTCATTTTCTTATTGATTGTGAGTTTGACTGGATGTCATTCAACTTTTAAACCTCGTAAGTAAACTACCTCCTTTTGAAGTGAAATTGATTTATTTTTGTTATTTTACTATTCTGAACTTTTTGTTTTAGTTTACAATTTCATGTTTCTACATTTTGTGGCACCAGAGCTGATAAGCTTTGTTTTGATCCAATGATGCAGTCAGTGAAAAAACAAAAATATGTCCATGTTGGAGAGAATGGACAATACAGTTTTTTACTTAATTTACTTTACTTTTTTTTACTTTACTTTTTTACTTAATTCTTTGCCAAAATGTATCTGATTGGGAAAAAGTATCGGAAATGTATCGGGAGCCAAAAAAAGTGATCGGATCGGGAAAAATCGGGATCGGCAGATACTCAAACTCAAGTGATCGGGATCGGATCGGGAGCTAAAAAATCCTGATCGGGACAACCCTATTAATAACCCTTCGATAACTGAACAGCCAAGCTACCTGAGTTGCACAACACTGTTTAATAAGATATGGAATGAGGGTGTAATGCCTGGCAACTGGAAAAGTGCTGTGGTTCTGACTTTTGCTAAACCCGGTAAAGACACAGCTAATGCAGGAAATTATAGACCAATAGCCTTAACATCACATTTGTGTGAACTGATGGAGAAGATCATTGTTCGCAGACTATCATATCACTTGGAACAAAGAGGACTGATTAACTCATGTCAAAGTGGATTCCGAAATGGCAGGTCTACAACTGATGCACTGGTGAAAGTCAGTAATGAGGCAGAAAAAGCTGTTAGTACAAAAGAAGTCATGGCTATAGTATATTTTGACATTGAGAAAGCATATGATTCAATGTGGAGAGAAGGTCTGTTAATCAAACTGTTTAAAATAGGTATTGGTGGTAAAATGTACAACTGGATTCTGGACTTTTTATCCAATCGGACATTCAGGGTTAAAGTTGGAGATGCTATTTCAGAGGAGTTTGAGATAATAAATGGCATTCCTCAAGGCAGTCAAGTTCAAGTTTATTTGAGATACAGCATTGCATAATAATATGAATAATGATGTTTCTTACACTTTGACACAAGAGGACCGCTATATTGAGAAAAAAATTAAAAATAAATATCAACTGTAAGACAATGCTAAAAAAGTTCATTTTACTTCTGATAAAGCTTGTACGCTCTCGGAAGGAACGACATCTGGTGCCTTTTTGTGTGACTCATAGGTTGTGTGAGTGACCTTCCATTGCGTGTGTAGTAGCGACTTGTATTTGCAGACAGGCTCTGGATCATTGGGCTGGTCCCTTCTTTCAGTAGCCGATGGAATTCCCTTAAGGTGGCCTCCTCTCTCCTCACCTCCAGAGTGGGGAAGGAGTTAAGCTGGGCATACACTGTGCGATATTTTAAATCGTATGAGACAGCCCCATCTCACACTGCACGACTAGATTGCGGAGTTCAAAAGTTCAGAGCCCACGATTTATGTTCTCACACTGTACGAGCCGATGCTCGGATGCGACCCGTCTGCTCACACTATACGATCATAATCCTCCCGTCGGACCTCTGTGTACTGGAACTCCGGTTTTGGGGCACGGGTAGGCTGTTCCAACCCAAACGTGCGTCCTGCCCACCTGACCAAAGGTTATGGGATCCTTTATTTTTTTATAAATATATATATATATATATATATATATATAATTTTAAAAATCCCAAAATATCTGTACCGTTTCTGATTGGGTGTGTGCACTGCGCATCATTTTTTGACACAACAAAGAACGCATACCGCAAAAGTTGTGTCTCGGCGGAGGAACCCGGCGTCCCAGCAAAATGAGAAGAGAAAAAATAGTTGTTCCGAACAGCAGACAGCGCACACAGTAAAGGCTGATTTATGGTTCCGCGTTACACCAACGCAGAGCCTACGGCGCAGGGTACGCGGCGACCCGCACCATACGTGGAAATGCTGTCTTTTTTTGCTATTAAAACATGATTTGTAATGTGAATTTGCAACACTTAAACTGCAAATAATAGTTTTTGACGTGACATCAGAGATTGCGCATGCTCTCTGCGAAAGGATGAGGCAAATCGGGTCGCAGCACTGCTGCACAACTGTGCGATGCCTTCACGATTCTCACGATTTGTGATCGGGAACTCGTCGTGAGGTCGTCGTTACCCCACGTACACTGCACGAGGCACGAGCAACGATTGGGTCAAAATCGGGCCCGATCAAAAAAAAGTCGCACGACTGGAAAATCGGCTCAAAACGAGCCAATGATCGCACAGTGTATGCCCGGCTTAAGGGAAGAGGAACGATGGATAGTGTCTTGTGTTTAGAGGCAGAAATAAGAAAAGCTCAGACCAACAGAGAAATGGTGATTGCAGTATTTTTTGATATTGAAAAAGCATATGATATGTTATGGAAGGAGGGACTACTCATCAAACTCAATAAATTAGGTGTAAATGGGAAACTGTATAATTGGGTTTTAGACTCCATGGTTGAAAGAACAATAGAAGTAAAAATGAATACAGAATATTCAAAAATATATCAAACTGAGAACGGAATACCACAGGGAAGTGTCTGCAGTCCAATCCTTTTTAATATCATGATCAATGATATTTTTAAACGTGTTGAACGAGGTATAGGGAAGTCATTGTATGCTGATGACGGGGCATTATGGATAAGGGGACGGAATCTTGCTTACATTCAGAAGAAACTACAGTCAGCAATTATGACGGTGGAGCAGTGGGCAGATGAATGGGGTTTTAAGTTCTCTGTTGCAAAAACACAAGGAATGTTTTTCTAAACGTCACAAAGAGATCTCCTTAAAAATATATAGTCAAAAAATTGAACAGGTCAGTGTCGTTAGACTACTTGGGATGTGGCTAGATGAAAAGCTGACTTGGAGGCATCATATTGACAAGGTGAGGGATAAATGCAAAAGAATCAACAACCTCTTAAGATGCCTTTCAGGAAGACAGTGGGGTGCAACCAGAGCGTCGCTGCTAAATATATATCAGGTCATCATGAGAGCAGCGCTGTTTAGGCTATCTAGCAGCAGCAGAAACTCATTTGAAAAAGCTGGATGTGCAGCAGGCACAGGGACTGAGGATATGTTGTGGAGCTTTTAAATCCTCTCCAGTAGCAGCCATACAAACAGAAATGGGGGAACAACCACTACGGATCAGGAGAATAAAACTCCTATTAGCATACTGGGTCAATCTTCAAGGACATAGTACTTTGCAAGCTTTACATGAGAATTGTGCAGCACACCCACATTAAAAAAGAAAATAAAATCCAGGATAATACAGAATACTACAGTACATGTGGAAAGGATACATGTTTTGAAAATTTAATACAGCCCAAACCTTATTAAAGTATTTGTCTCTTCTTTATTTACTTTCAGTACCATCGTGGCCGATGTGGGAATACTTGGCGCCGTGAACGGCAGTGGGTCTTCGGGATGCTGGAGGTTGACAAGAATTCCAGAAGATCCATTCTGAGGCTTGTCAGGGATCGCTCAAGGCAAACCCTTATAGGCCAAATTCGACGCCATATCAGACCCAGAACATCCATCCTAACTGATGAATGGCGTGCCTACTAAGGGCAACTTGCTCAGTATGGATATGACCAGTATTCTGTCTGCCATAAAAAAAAACTTTGTTGACCAAGAGACTGGTGCTCATACTCAGCATATTGAGCGTGCATGGCAGAACTACAAGCTGGAAGTATAGCGCCATAGAGGTAATCGTACTCCTGAGTCACTGAAGCTTCATCTCAAGATGATAGAGTGGCACCACTGGTTAGGTGTACGCCATTACAATGGTGTCATCGGGAGACTTTTCCATGATGTGAAAAAACAAGTCAAGTATAGTAATGTAAAGTAATGTATTAGTACACTTAAGAATGTTTGGAGGGGTATTTTTTATGTTAAACAAGTTATCCTTTTTTTGGTAATGTAATCCCCCCCATAATAAATAATGTACATACTGCAGTATACTGTATGTTGGAACCCTCTGTTTGAGGAGGAGTTATACAAGTAATGCAAGTTTGTGTTTTTCGCAAATTGTTTTGTGTTCAAATACAATAAAGTAAAAAACTCTCTTAACTTCTACAAGAAGTAAAACTGTCTTGACTTGTCTATTGCTTTCGTTAAAGCAGCACAATGTAACTTTCAGCTTTTCTGAGTTTGGCGGCATCTTTTGGACAAAAGCGGTAGTGTTTTACCAGAAAGAACACTACGTTTCCCATGAGCACCAGCGCGTACTGCCGGAAAACTCCTGTCCCGTCGCGTGCATTTGTTTTGATGAGAGAAGACGGGACGCTTTTCTTTTTCACCAAGTGAACAGACGGAACGCAAAAAAAAAGATGTTAAACTGCTGGAAAGGAACTGGAATTTACCGGGATACCTTAAACAAGGAAGCCAGGGAGTGGTATATGGAGAAAATAATGATTATTAACGGTCTGGATCCATATGAAATCCCTACTGAAGAGCCATGTGTTTCAATAAATTAGTATAATAGTACAACATACAGTGCATGTTTTGTATCCCTCTTACTTCTCTTTTCTTTTTTTTTGACTGCTATATTATGTTGAAGAGGCTCCGAGGCGTGAGCAATATTTTTGTTTTCCTCGTGAGATTATTTTTTTCCTCTGCAGCTACAAATAAGAGTTAATATTTTTTCCTCAACAAACTAGTTTTATCTGAAGATTGGGGTTAATTGCACCGCAGAGAGCTGGCCAGCAACTGCGTTTAGCTGGCGAAGTGGGGAATAAAACCTGTGTTTTGATCCGACCCGGTCTGCGTGAGTGTTTGTGGTTTAAGGCTGATTTATGGTTCTGCGTTAAATCGACGCAGAGCCTACGGCGTAGGGTACGCGGCGACACGCACCGTACGTTGCGCGTCGCCACGTACCCTACGCCGTAGGTGTGCGTCGATTTAACGCAGAACCATAATTCAGGCTTTACTGTGTGGAAGGTTTGGTCGTTACAGCCGCGATCCAAAGCGAGCCGACGACTCTTTCACTCTTTTACTTTGTTAAATCAGATACTTGGCCTGCGTGGTTCTGCCTCCGAGCAGGAAACCGTTGAAAAGTTAAACCATTAGGATCTTTTCCCCACGTCTGTTGTGTGGAGCTGCTGCAGCCATAACGCAGCAACGGGTTACCAGCTTCTGCGGAGCTCTGAGCTCCACGCCCCGCCCATTTTCGTCTCGACTTCGAATCGGGAAGGAGGGGGAAGTGACGTATGCCGTAAAGCAGTCAAAGTCGTAACGATTTGTAGTTTTTTAGTGTGGCAGGGTTCCTACCATGCTCCTCAAAGTTACATAGTGCCAGTGAAGGCGATACAGACCCCTCAGACCATGACAGAGGTTCATTAAACCTGTTGTAAGTTGATGTACCATCACAATGACTCTGGAAATATGATATTAAGGTGGAAAAGTTACGTAGTGTCGCTTTAAGGCATTTAAATCATTTGACAGTGTAATTACACTTAATGACATCTTAATGAAATGTTCAAATTGTTGCACTTTACTTGAAGTCAAAGAAAACATTCATGACACTGTTATAAACTGATATAACATGTAATTACACTTAATGACATATTAATGAAATGTTCAAATTGTTCCACTTTACTTGAAGTCAAAGAAAACATTCATGACACTGTTATAAACTGATATAACATGTAATTACACTTAATGACATATTAATGAAATGTTCAAATTGTTCCACTTTACTTGAAGTCAAAGAAAACATTCATGACGCTGTTATAAACTGATGTGACCGTGTAATTACACTTATTACATATTAATGTCATATATCACTAGGAAGGAAATTATTCATGACAGTTTTTAACTAATTTGGCAGGGTAGTTACACTTTATGACATCATAAGGAAAATGAAAACATTTATGACACAATTATAATGGTGTCATGACAGCCAAAGTGTGTTGCAATGTATCCTGTTTAAGTGGCTGACAGGAGGATTCAGCACCATGGACAGCGCTGGTGCGCTACCTGCGCTCCACCCGGCTCCACCCCGAGTACTATGAGAGGCGTCAATGGGGAATAAACGAGTAGACGCAGCTGAGGTAAAGGGGAAAATTAATTTTTGGCATATCTAATCTGGCGTCCTCCATCTCTCAACCTATTTCCAACCAAAACCACAATGTATAAAGTGTAAATAAACAACAAACAACAAAATGACTCGTCAATTCTGAAGAATCCACACTACAATGTCAAAGCTTTCCATATATGAAAGTTTAATGTCATGTAAAGACAAAGCTAAATAGATTTTCAAAGTTTGATAATGAGGTCTTCTATGTCATGTTTATGACAGGTTAGTGACACTGCTGGGACCGCGGGACGGAGGGAAGGAGAACCAGTACCTGCTGGGACCGCGGGAAGGAGAACCAGTACCTGCTGGGACCGTGGGCCGGAGGGAAGGAGAACCAGTACTTGCTGGGACCGTGGGCCCGAGGGAAGGAGAACCAGTACCTGCTGGGACCGTGGGCCATCAGACGAACAAAGACCAGAAATGTCTCCTCACACAAAGCAGCAGTTCTGACCTACGAAGCTGCGGAAAACAAAGCTGACATTTCTGGTCTAGTTGTGGTGAAGGGTGTTGCATCTTTGCTTCCCTCATAATGACCCCCACCTTGCACTAATTGACTGCCACTAATTAATATCTAGGAAACTAAACGTGTATCGATTTAAAAACACACTGATTTGATGTATTTTCTCTTTCAACCTGAAGCCGATAATTACGGAGCAATATTACCACCCTCCGGGTTTGGACTCTTTCTTTGGGACTATTGAGCCGCCAAACCGGGAGAACATATTTAACAAGAGCATCGATACTTAAAGCGCACTAGCTCGGCCGAGTGGCATTCACCTACAGCTGGGGCAAAGAAATGATTGTACACTGGAGTACTGGAGTTTTATATATGTTTATTTAAAAATAAAGCTTTTTTCTTGTCTACTCTACTGTATTCTGTGTCCAGAGTAAAGTATTTACTTTAGCTTTAGAATTAAAGTTGGGTCTTTTGGATCTGCCTGTGCAGTCTAACTCAGATAAATAGACATTTTGCAAATCAGCTAAAAGAATCTGAATTCCAAGGACACGACTGAGTTTCGGTTTAGTTTCTTTTTAATCAGAGTTTTGAGTTCAGGGGGGTTTGTCTTTTTAAGACTTATATCTTGCATAAGTTAATGCAGATGAGCGATCAGTGGATGAGTGATATAGACAGGAAAAGGATTGTGGGTGCTGTTCTTGATTTTAGTGCTGCATTTGACTGGATCGATCACAATATGCTCTTAATGAAACTGACTGCTGACCGGTTTTAATAAGGGGACTCTTAATTGGATGCAAGGCTATTTATAAAATAGAACATACCTGTCTACTTTAAAGGTAGTTGTTCTGCGGTGAAGGCAGTATTATGTGGAGTCCCACAGGGAAGTTGTTTGGGTCCGCTGCTCTTCTCTATTTTTACTGATGATATGCCACTTGTCCTGAGTAAAGCTAGTGTTGCCATGTTTGCCGATGATTCTACAGTCTATATGTCATCAAACAATATGGATGAGTTAAATGTGTTGCTGGAAAGTGACCTAGGAAAAGGAACCTGTCCCCGTAGACAGGAGGTGTCCGGTCTGTCCCGGCAGCTCCCAATGACGCTGGTTCACTCATTCATCACCTTTAGGAGTTTTTATATAATGAAAAAATAATTGGGAAAATTAAAATAGTGATAAAAAAGCAATAAAACAAATGTGTGCCTTGATGCAACGTTTCAACTCTTTTAAGAGTTTTGTTCAGGCAAAGGCACAAAGAAACACTGGCTCAGAGTGATAATAAATAAAGGTTCAAATGAAATCACCAATGAATAAAATATATATAACAAAAAGTGCTTTCAAAAAAGAAGGAAAGAAATCCTCTATTTGATGTTTTGAAAAAAAAAAACTCATCATTTTTATAAAAAAATAAATAAAAGGGAATTTTAAACTAATTTTAATTAAAAAGAATTAAAGATTTTTTTTATGAAATAAAATGAACAAAAAGGTGTTTTTAAATCAAAAACAACTAAGGAAGGTGTTCCAAATGAAGAGGTTTGGAGCGTCTCTGGGTCTTCCTCAGGCTGGAAACAGTAAAACTGTGAACAGGTTTCTGGAGAAGGGTCCAGCTGCAGGCTCGGAGGCTGCAGTTCCAGGACCCTCAGTTTTTGCAACAGCGCCACTCAATGAATTGGAGTTGTCATTGCAGGTTGGCAGGTCGCAGATTGCAGATTGTATCCGGACTTCGATGACGAACGTAAGTAACATGTCAAGTTATAAGTTATTTGTTTAAACTGCGGTCTAAATGTAGGATAATTTGAAAGCAAATTGAACAACATGTAAGCGATCATCTAATTTAACCATGAAGTTCACCAGCTGCACTCTATTAAAAAGCACCAAAAGACGAGTATATTCGTCTTTTGGCGACACAGATGCATTTTTAATAAAAAAAAGACAAGTATACTCTCTTGAATCAGAAAAAGCACAGGCATCAAGCCCATAGCCTTTCCTATACAAAACTTAGGCTTAATCTTGCTGTTTTAAAGGCATGGCCAGAGGTTTGCCTTTTGGACTGAAGAGGCCAAAGGGTTGCTTCAGGGAAACTACAACCCTGTGTACAGAGTCCCAAGAGGGAATGCCAGCACTTTGAAGCATCCAGAACATGTGCAGGCAGCCATTGACCGTTCTGCAGAGGAAAAGAGGCTGATGGACCTCATTGTGCAGTCCCAGGAGGCTGAACAACATTTGATGGTATTTTGCAAATGTTCATGTTTGATCTTAAATTAAAGATTAATTTCGGGTCTTTAGGAATATGATCAACTGACATCATTTAACTATGCGACTCATTTATTGAGCTGTATCTTTTTTTTTTTTTTTTTTTTTTTTCTTCACCTTGTCTGCACACATATTATTGATTGATACCATGACGGTAGAAACCAAAAGTGTATATACGTGCATTATTACTATATGTAATATATACATATATATACGCACACATATGCGTACACATACATAAATATACACATACAAACCCAGTGTTTTTTTTTTTTTTTTTTTTTTTTTTTTTTTTTGGGGGGGGGGGGGGGGGGGTGGGGTGACGACATCCACTCCCAATCCAGGAAGCAGGAACACACGGAGACACACGTCAAGCACTGGAAATCTGCAACAAAAAAACCACAAACAAAGCACGAAACCGGCACGGAGCCATCCAAAACACGAACAGCAATCGACCTAAATCTTGAGATCTGATCGCAGTCTGAGCTAAGCTATCGCTACCGCTACCTAAACCCAAAAACTAGAGAGCCAGCATGCAGGTGAACAAGCCAGTGTGTATGTCTATGTGTGTGTGTGTGTGTATGTATATGATCATGCATGTGTGTGTGTGTGTGTGTGTGTGTGTGTGTGTGTGTGTGTGTGTGTATGCATGTGACTAAATGACTATATGTGTGTGTGTGTGTGTGTGTGTGTGTGTGTGTGTGTGTGTGTGTGTGTGTGTGTGTGTGTGTGTAATAAACCAAACAAAGCTCCACCTGAAGTGTATCTATAGTGGGGGAGGGGGGGGAGCAACCCCGCCACCCGCGAGACCAGAGGCCGACAAGGAAGAGCCCGGAACCCAGGCCACCGGCAACCCCACAGAGGGGAGAAGTAGGAGGGAGGCAACCCACCGCCTGCGAGGCCCCCCCCCCACCCGGCGGCGGCCGAGGGGGCCCGCGGGCGGGGCCCCCACGGCGCGGAAAGAAGCAGCCAGGGATCCCGCGGCGGCGGACCGCGACCCAGGCAATCCCCGGCCACCCGGTCCGGGCCGGACACGCGGCCAGGAGGCCCTCACCCTTCAGGCCAACGACCCCCACCCGGCAGGGGGCCAGCCTGCCCGGAGAGACAGAGCCGCCCCGGCCGCCGACGCGGGCAGGCGCACCCGTCCCCCACGAAAGTGGCCCTCCAAGACCAGAGGGGCGCCCCGCCGTAGAGGCAGCGGGGGGGACCGGAGACGGGCCCGGAGAGAGGGAACCCCCCAACAAGGCGACACCCGCGCAGGCCCGACAACGGAGGGCCCCAGACCCAGGCATCCCATTCATTCATCCATTCACCTATTCGATACCTATACTAATAATAATATAATATACTATACATAATAATAATAATAATACTAATAATAATAATAATAATAATAATAATAATAACCATCTTTGTATAAAATAATATTGATAAATTATTAAGTTTTTGATGTCCTGCCAATGGAGGCTCAAATCCTCCATGGCAGGACCCTTCCATACCGCATTCCCACCGACACAGACATACAATCACGCACCGTTTCCCCCTCCCCGGGGGGATCCAGCACCGCCAGAAGGCACCCCAGGCTGCACGGCGGGCCCCGCCAGGCCCGGGTAACCCGACCCACCCGTCCCAGGCCCAGGCCGGTGAGGGAACGCGGGTGATGTGGGACCCCCTCCCGCCCCTTGTGTTGAGTGCATGTGATTAATGCCATAAAAACAGGGAGGAGGGAGGGCCAAGTATCGATTGACACAGACCCCCCCCCCCTCCCGAACTACGTGTCCTTGTCAAATGTATTTATTAAGTGTTGAATGTGCAGTGTTGAGCTGTATCTTTAATGAATGTATGAAATGTAACTGACATTTCATGCCTGTTTTCATTTACGAAATTACAACATAATGCACTGATACAATTTCCACAAAATTGTTATCAGGATGTACTCAACGGGAAGTCAAGACAGTTCAGACGACTTCTGAGGTGCCTGTCTACCTCTGCACTGAAGAACACCAAGACAGGCTCTTCAAGCATCTCCAGGACATCTTGCACCAAGCAAGAACTCCTGCTAACTTCACTGATGAGGTGGAGTTCATCTTGGAGGTTCTGTTTCCAGAGGTAGGGATCACCATTAAAGGCCTGTAATAGTGCTACTTGTTTATGGACCTGTATAATGGCTGTTTTGTATCGGTAGACTGGAATAGATTTTTAAAAATAGATTTTTGAAAATACTAATACTGTAGAGCCTGTACCAATAGGCTATACTCAGGGCAACAGGGTTGGTTTTGTTAGGACGCGTGCTTCAAATTGATTCAATCGCTCAGACTTAGGCTGCGTCCCAATTGAACCCCTCGCCCTCGTTTTCTTCACTAACCCTAACTTTTGCGCGTTCCCGTGAAGGTAGTGGTGTCCCAATTCCTCTTTTCACCAAGGGGGAGGGTGCATAACAAGGGCTAGGGGCTGAGAATAGCCCCTACGGATCGAGGGATTTCAGATGCTCACTTGGCGAGCGAGGGGGTATGAAAATTTCCCAGAATGCTTTTGCCGTAGGCTCTGCGTCGATTTGACTCGCCGACCGAAGGCAAACAGGCAGACTCGTCTCAGAGAAATAGAGAGAAATAATCCTGTGACTCGTCAGATTTGTTTTGGATGTTTCTGATATAATAGTCTTCAGAAACCACAAAGTAATCCAGCTGTTATCTGGGTAATTTACACACTTTCAGATAAAGTTGCCGAAGATCACGCCAGAATAAAGAGATTTATGTTTCCGCGTTACACCAACGCAGAGCCTACGGCGTAGGTTACGTAACCTAAGGGCTGCGTCGATGTACGCGGCGACGCGCGCCGTACGCCGTACCCTACGCCGTAGGCTCTGCGTCGATTTAACGCGGACCCAAACTCCGGAGCTGGCAGACAGAAATCTCTAAATTTCGGAGCAAATTTCTTAACAGGCGTAGCTACTGTTAGATTTCATCTATTAAACCAACATCTTCCTAAATGATTTATTTCAGCCAGCATAATTCTCAACAGAGCTGCGTCCCGGGAGAGAGTTTCTCTCCCGGGGCGACGGAGCAGCTTGACCCGGCGGATACGTCTGTTTTCGGGCTGTGAGCTGAGGCTGCTCCCCGGGGGCGGCGGCTCTTCTCATCTCCGAAAACATCGGGTCAAATTTCTTAACAGGCGTTATTTGGATAAACTGAGCCCCGGTTGCGGATCTTAAGGTTACCTTTATGCCTGAAAAAATATTAAAACTGAATAAAGTGCCATATTAACAGCGCTACAGCTGAAATTAAAACAGCTTTTGGCTCTCAGCTTCCTGATCAGGTTAGGGATGAAAACGAGGGGGAGTAGGAGAAATGGGACAGGCACCTGGGCCAAGTGCCCTAGATCTCAAGTGCCCTAAAATCTCCCCCTTCTTTTTTAGGGGTTAGGGAAGAAAAGAAGGGCGAGTGAAGAAAAGAAGGGCGTATGAAGTTGAATTGGGATTGGGCCTCAGAATCCGGGTCGGATATGCCAATCCATTTATTCCGTATTCAGCAGTAGTCAAAGTAAACGTAATTCCACTATTTAAACTAAACATAAACTTATGACAGAACGCCACTCTCTGTCTTGCACGTCTTGCACAGTCAAAAACTGTTTGTCTTCCCCCTGTCGCACCTGAGTGCAATCACCACCCAGGTGGCTTATAATGGTTACCAGGACAACCACCCACCATGGCTGATTGACAGGCTAAACATGACGTCACCATAAAGGGGGTGACAATTCAATATTCATTTTAAATAAAACAAAATAAATCAAAGTATTTTGGCTCCAACACACCGGCCCCTAATTGAGAACTGCAGGAAGCCGTGAACAATTCAATTCAATATTTAAACAATGGAGCCAATAATTATACAGAAAACTCAAAACAAAACAATCCTCTCGTAGAGGTTTAAGTGTCTGCTGCTTGAATCAACCAGAACTTGGTTCCTGGTCTGTCCAGTTACTGGTTCTGGTCTTTAATTCTCTGTTTGATGAAGTCTTCCATCTGTAGTGTGATTTCTTCAGTGATGCGGGAGCCATCCTTGCTGTCTGGTCAAACTCCACATCTTCCTCAAGCATGCTGTTCTCAGGACGGGTCTGCGCTGTCACCTCTCCCGACATCTGCCACAGCTTTGCTGTGAGAGCTGCTTTCTCCAGCTCCTCCATCTTCTGAGAGCTGCTTTCTCCAGCTCCTCCATCTCATCATCATCATCCTCTTCACCAGTGCTTAATTTGTCCATGAAGAGGTCAACATATCCTCTCCGGAGCTTCTCTACCCGGCTAAACTTATTCTCCGCTATGTTTGTGTGAGAACAGCGCATTCACAGCCTTCACCGCTGATTGGCTGTTTCCCGTGCCTGTCTCTGTGTGTAACCAGTCAGATGGTGCTGCAGTGCATTGACTGCAGGCAGAGAGATGCGGCTGCATCAATCCCAAAATAACGCCGTTTTAAATTGTACAAACACAATATTGGTATCGTTGGAAAGGGAAAAATGTCCTCTTAATTTTGGGGGGGCTGAGATCAAATTTGGGGGGGCTTCAGTGCTCCGCGGCGCAAGGACCACATTGATTGTGCTGCAGCTCAAATGACGTTAAATCTTTATAAACAACATGAAATGCTTGGGATTTGTTCTGTAAATGAATTTATGCATATTATTATTTTTTATACATTAAAAAAAACTTTTTTATATTATTATTGTTTTATATATATACGAGAGGTGCCGGATCTGCCCAAATAAGTCCCGGAACGCAGGGAGGCCAAAATCGAGAGGTGCCGGATCTTGTTCCGGCAGGATCCGGCACAAATTAACCCCTGCTCTTCACCATCATGATCACCGGCTTCGTCATCAGTTTCTTCTTCCTGGCTCGCATCCGTGCCATGATCTTCTCCATCTGACTGCTCATCTGCTTTAACTGGTCCACTGTCCACTGGATCAAAGAAGTCATGGTATTCGAGATCTCTGGAGCTCTTTACCATGGTTTTCTTTGTGGAAGACATTTGATCCAAGTCAAGATCATCATCGTCAGAAGGCAGGTCCTGAAAATAGTCCAGTTCCTCCTTGAGCTTCCTGGTAAAGTTTCTGTCAATTTCCTTTTCCTTTCGGTCCCAGTTTCCCTTCCCCCCAAAGGGATCAACGCGGAAAACCTCAATGTAACGACCCCCTATGTAGTCTTTATTCTTCTTCTTTCCCACTTCTTCTTCAGAGCGTAAATCCACATAGACGTAACCTGTTCTATTCCCACTTTCATTCTTGCCAATCCTGATACCCACGTTGTCATTCCATTGAATATGCGCATTATCAATGATATCATGCCATATCTTTAGGCCAGTATGTCCCTACTGGCCTACCAGTATGTTCGGTAGATTGATATCTCCTAGTTTTAAGGCTGACATAATGTTATTGTATGTGCTGTGACGTTACTGGCCCACCAGTATGTTCTGGCAGATTGATATCACCCATTTTTAAGGCTGACATAATGTTATTGTATGTGCTGTCACGTGACCGGTCATAGGTCCAAACATGGCCGACATTAAGATTGTATTCTTTATGATTTTTCAATACTTTTAACAAAGTTTCGACAGCTAAAAATCCTTTTTTGCGGAAATTAAATGCATTTTCTTAACATTTCCAGCAAGAATTTGACATTGTTTTTTCTATATAGAAGGCCTAAATATTTTATGTAGTTAATATGGACCTCAAGCCAATAAGCTTATATGGGCTTAAATCCTCTGAGCAGACCTTGAATTGAAAGATGTTATTTTATTTTATTTTATTTTTTGCAAACGGTTACAGTACAATTAAATAGATGAAAGAAACAAATTATTATCTTGTTGTTTCTGTCGCTATGGCAACCCGCATCGAAGCTGCTGATGCCGTTTCCGTATCCGTTCTAGCCCGGATACGGAAACTACGTAATGAATGACTCATGATAATGTTTGGGTTGGCGGTAAAAACAACACGACAAACAACATCAGCGTATCTACAAGAAGAAGAAGAAGAAGAATACGACATCAGCGTATTTTCTTTATCAGATTCAGCGTATTGTGCTTTCGTCTTCTCAAGGTAAGCACGTTCAAACTCTTATCTTTGCATGTATTTCGCTAACTTGATAGCATTAGGCCATGCATTCATTGTGACATTAAAACGATTACACGTGGGCTTGTGAGCTAATGAAAACATGATTCTTATGGAAGCTGAAACTGCTAATGTGGCTACCATTGTAAACACGTGTATGCTTAACTGGTTCGTCCACTCACAGTTATCAGTCTTGTATTGAGTTGTACTTTATGTTGTACTGTAATTCTACAAACTGTTAATAAAAAGTTCTATCAATAAAACTACTTGGACGGTTTTCAGACCACAGACCCCGTTTTGGGGCTACGGACCCCTTAGCTGAGAGATAATTAACCACAAAGCCAAACTAGCATATATACAACGCTTTGCAACACACACACACACACACACACACACACACACACACACACACACACACACACACACACACACACACACACACACACACACACACACACACACACACACACACACACACACACACACCCCACGTTGTCAATCATCAATCAGTACTTATTATGAAATTACATTTGACTAGTGGTGTGCTTGTAGATCTGCTCCTTTTTACTAATGTTATTGACCAGATGCAATGGTTCAAGTGGATAATATACAATAACAAATGACCCTGGTATGCTTGTTCTGTTCTTTGCATACTACGGTACATGGGCACTCATGAATCCTGGGTGCCATTACATTGAAACCCTAGCAACACTAACACACTAAGCACAGTGGTTTTCAACCCTTTTCATCAAGGCCCATTATTTATTCTGCATTTGAGTCACGGGCAACCATTTGATGACGTTTAGCCTCTCAGACCCATTTGAGCCACAGACCTGTGGTTTGATGATTGAATATGTTGTTGTCAAGGGCGCAGATGGCACTGGGGACGGGGGGGACACGTCCCCCCGAGATTTATAATGACCCCGATCCGCCCCCCCCCAGATTTATAATGACCCCGATCCGTCCCCCCCAGATTTATAGTGCCTCCCCGATCCGTCCCTCCCACCCACTGTCCCTGTAACAGCCTGTCCTAACTGCATGAGAGCGCGCACTGCGTTACATCAGACGCTCTCTGTCCACGCTGAAAGCGTTATGCCCCCCCCCCCACGTTCTTTTGATTGACAGCTGAAACTCGCTTTGTAGGCTGATTTATGGTTCCGCGTTACACCAACGCAGACCATTCGGCGTAGGGTACGAAAACTGCTGAGAACCTCAGGATATAGCCTTGGCCGACTACAGGTGCAGACTACTACTCTGCCCAAAGATTAGCGGTGGGAACACCAATGTTTTCTCTACTAAAATGAATCATCCTCTACACTTTAATATCAGTACGCTCCTCTGTTTCATTGTCATTCTGCATCGAGACGCCTGATGTATGTTCTGAACCTTTTGCATGCAACTGTTTAATTAAATCTACCAAAATCTGGATTATCTCTCAAATCTTATTCTTCAGATACTCCGTTTTCAGTCCAGTTATTCACCTAGTTGGAAAGAACATGTTAAAGAGGTCTAGTGGGTTGTGCAGATGTACAGAGAAGACCCAAATGCAGGAGATCTAGAGGCAGCAGAAGTAAAAGAAAATAAAAAAATACTTTAATAATAAACTTTAATAATTTCTATTATA
The DNA here is from genome assembly GCF_033807715.1 of Cololabis saira. Lineage (NCBI taxonomy): Eukaryota > Metazoa > Chordata > Actinopteri > Beloniformes > Belonidae > Cololabis > Cololabis saira. Next base: position 36,568,754 of record NC_084589.1, on the reverse strand, counting down.
ACTACTTATTACCTGTGGTTATTACCACACACACCCCACGTTGTCAATCATCAATCAGTACTTATTATGAAATGACATTTGACTAGTGGTGTGCTTGTAGATCTGCTCCTTACCACAGGTAATAAGACAAAAATAAGCCCCGGGAAAAAAATCTTAATGGCAAAGAAGAGCACAAGACCACAACAGGATAACGCAACAAACTTCTCTCACTGATTTTCTTTTCATTGTCAGTGGTCATTCATTCCAGCATTTATTTAGTGTCACAGTGATACAAGGAGCTTGGTCATCAACAGAACTATCCAGACTTTGATGACGAGGTGGTGACGACCGTTAATTAGAATCAGGTGTGTTGATGCAGGGAGACAACTAAAACATGCAGACTGCGGCCCTCGAGGACCAACTTTGGACGCCCCTGTATTAAATGAATGAAGCAAACAATGGGAAAATGAATTGAAAAAATAAAAATAAAAAAAGTGAAAACTCTGTCAAGTGTATTTCTTTAATTGAAATGATTGAGACAGATTTGACCACGCACTCTGTGACTATCATTTTGACCTGGGTTCTGCTGTGAGTCACGTTGAAGCGCGTTTGCGCTCCAGCATCTGGATCGGGGTACGGGGTAATGAGCGTGGGGAGGCACGGATATCCTCTATCCCCCAGGAGATAGCCATAAAATTCTCCTGCAATTGCACATATAACACAAAGTTAAACACATGAATATTCGCAAAACTGATCAATATAATATTAGTAATATAACGCACTCTTTAGAAATGTGGTGCTCAAATTTGATTCCCTACATCCTGCATCATGCACAGAGCCTGGCCATCTCGCCTCCACGTTTGATATTAGATTTGCAGCATCGCATCATCTGGCAATTGAAAAAATACATTTTCAAACATCATTAAGAGAGCAGCACGGTGGCTTAGTGGTTAGCACTGTTGCCTCACAGCAAGAAGGTCCCCGTTTCGACTCGTTTCGAAGGTCCCCGTTTCGACTCCCAGGCCCGGCAGGGACCTTTCTGTTTGCATGTTCTCCCCGTGCTTGCGTGGGTTTCCTCCGGGTACTCCGGCTTCCTCCCACAGTCCAAAAACATGCATATTAGCTTTGCAGAAGAAGAGATTTAAAGAGCTGCAGAAAAACTTTGAAATGGAGAAAATGGAAAAAAAGATTAAAATGGATAAAGCTCTTCAACAACTCCAGACGGAGAAGGAAAATATGCTGCAGCAGATCTTAAGATCTAAGATCCTGGAAGAGACAAAAAGAGATATGGAGGCATGGGCAACTAATGTAAAGATTAAAATGGATAAAGAACGCCAAGAACTCCAGACGGAGAAGGAAAATATGCTGCAGCAGATCTTAAGATCTAAGATCCTGGAAGAGACAAAAAGAGATATGGAGGCATGGGCAACTAATGTAAAGATTAAAATGGATAAAGAACGCCAAGAACTCCAGACGGAGCAGGAAAATATGCAGGAGCAGATATTAAACTTAGAGGATGAAATTAATAAGATAAAAGAAACATTAAAAAGATATATGGAGGAAACTAAACAGTGGGATGAGAAAGAGAACTGTAGTGGGGATGTATTGTCTCACCATGTAGTGGGTGTCGGTGTGGAGGCGTGTCTGTGTGTGGGTGTGTCTGTGGAGGCGTGTCTTTGTGTGGGTGTGTCTGTGGAGGCGTGTCTGTGTGTGGATGTGTTGTCATTGGACAATTCCATGCTGTATTGATGTGGTACCATTAGGAAAGAGAACAGGCAAACATTGATCAAAATAACACTGGTGGTCCCCGGACCATTGGTTGAGAACCACTGCACTAGCACATTTACTGTTAGCTATTCAGTGGACTGAAATAACATGTCAATTTACTTTACCATTCAGTTTGAAGATGGCAGAGAGAGAGACACTCACTGCAGAGCCATGCATAAGTAAGTCGGCTTAAAACGTAAAACAAGCAAAGTCTAGATTCTATTGAATGGGGGGAGTCATGAGTAACTGCAGGCAGGGAGTAGCGAGTGACATCACAGGGGGGCGTGCTGCGAACTAAGCACTGGGCGTACCGCAAACCAAGCCGCCCAATGAAATTCAAACGCGGGGAACATATATTTCCCGACCGTTTATCATTTTATTCTTTTATCTTTGTGATCCACAATGACGGTAAGTAGAAGTGAATGGTGATATATTTATGTTATGTCTCATGTTATGTGCTATCGATACTACTTGTACATCCCTATACAATGTATATTGCTAAAGCATTTTTTCCCTTTTTTTGTTTTTTTTTTTGTTTTTGGAACAGGAGAGCTCAACTGGGATAAGTACCCCAAAGTCTACAAGGAGGAATCCAGGAAGGCATTTTGCATAATCCGGTGCCATGACTGCGGCGAGATGTTTAAAGATGTTTAAAGAGATGTTTAAAGACTGCGTTGGCTTCACTGGCAATGGCAAACGTGGGGAGTACCCCCGTTATTACACAGACTGCCTACCAGGTCTCTGTCCCTTTTGCCAGTATTGAAATCATCTCTCATTCCATCTCTGCGAATAAATGCTCTAAATAAATGTTCTTGTTGTGAAAGTTTTTCTAGCCATTGCAGAAATGTCTTATTCAGCTTTGTCCATCAATACAATGTGTCAGCTAAAGGTTAAATGTGACTATAGCACTAGAATCATTTTAATGGAGTCTGTTGGTAATCGTGTTATGAGATGCTAGGTTCCACATGAGATGGCACATTATTCTCACCTTGGACACTTGGGGAGATTTGATGTTTTGGTCTATATATTTATAAATACAGTAAATATACTTCTGTAGGCATGGTTATTTACAGTCCTTTCTATTAGTAATGCTTTCTGTACATTCATTCAAGAAAGGGTTGGATTTAATTCCACACAAGCTAGGAGTTTGCATTATTCATTTGTAGGTAAAAAAATGTCCTCTTGCACACCTACAGGGACGTGTGTTGGAGCAGGCAAACTAGGTCCTGCACACTGTCTTCATTTAAGTAGAGCATCTGTGTATTAAGCTATACATTTCAGTCTCATGACCTTCATTTGGTATCTAGCTACATCAGCAACAGTTATTTAGAGGACCAATCCAACACACCCGTCTGTTACCATGCAATGGAGAGGTGACAGCCCATGCAAGTAGTAAAGGTGGTGGTGTTGAGTTCATAATACAAGACGGAGAAAAGACTGAAACTTGTTCAACAGACTACTCTATAAGAATATTAAAGCATAGAATTAGGTAACCCTTCATTTTACCGTACGGTAATTACCAGGTGACAAATTATGGTATTTTATTCATGATTATGAGTATTTTCCCATTAATTACATGGCAACTTCCAGATATATGTGTACATTAATTACTCCCAAGTTGCCAAGTATTACCTGCTAGACAACTACCAGGTAATACCATCCTAGTATGTATAACAATTTACTGTATAATCTCCTGGTAATTACACGGAACTTACCATGGTAAATGACACCCTGGTTGCAAGGTAATTACAAAGTATTTTCCTGACAATTACCTAGTATTTATGTGTTTTCTATATGTAATTACCAGCTAACTACCTGGTATTCACTCCAGCCAAGATATCCATGTAGGTAGGTACTTTAAGTATCCCAAGTATTTTCCATGTAATAACCTGGTAATTCACCCATGTACTACCCATGTAAACACATGGGTAGTAGCTTACCAGACAATTGCAGTTGTTACTAGGTAATTTCATAAAAACGACCATGTAATTACATGGTAGTTGTCAGAAAAATACTTAGTACCTATTGTAATGTAATTACCTAGTACCTATACTGGGTAACTTGCATGGTAACACAGAAATTACCAGGTAATTACATGGTAGTAAATTACTTGGTATACTTATAGTCCCTATACCTACATGGCTATCTTGGCTGGTAACAAAGTGAATACTTTTAAATACCAGGTAGTTAGCTGGTAATTACATATAGTAAAAACAAATACATTGCAATCAGGGTTGTCATTTTCCATGGTAAGTTCCATGTAATTACCAGGAGATTATACAGTAAATAGTTATACATACTGTATGATACTGGTACATTACCTGGTAGTTATCAGGGAAAATACTTGGTAATCATATATAATACATTTTAGGCCTGTAGGCAGGGAGTTCCAAAGGTTTAGCCCCTTTACTGAAAATGAAGACTGTCCTAAAGAATTGGTATTATCATGTACTGTAGTTGGTCTGTGGTTTGACATCCAGAAGTGTTCAAATGTGACAGAAGTTCCAGAAGAGAAGCAGAATGAGTAGGCATACTGTTTTGTGGGTAATAGGTCAATCATTTATTCTCATGACCACTCCCTTAAAAGTACTGCTTGTCCAGAACCCTTATCCATAATTTATACATTATGGATAATTAGAATGGACTTATTCGGCTCAACTGCTGTCATAACACACATGGAAGTGGAAGTGATATTGTTGGCATGCAGAGTGAAGACATCATGTCTGGCAAGTTTTGGCTATCCTTATATGACCAAACAACCTATTTATTATCCATCCAATTAGGAATAAGAAATGTATCTTCTCAGTCCATGGAGGAACACAAAACCATTCTTTTTGAATTACTATGGGACAAACTATTGAAGAGACTTTATTGATAGAGCACCCTGAGAAACCAGGTGGGACAAAGGGGTTTGCTCTCGAGTGAATGTCCAGTATGTCGCAAATGTATAAACTCTGGTTGAAGAAAGAAAGAAAGAAAGAAAGAAAGAAAGAAAGAAAGAAAGAAAGAAAGAAAGAAAGAAAGAAAGAAAGAAAGAAAGAAAGAAAGAAAGAAAGAAAGAAAGAAAGAAAGAAAGAAAGAAAGAAAGAAAGAAAGAAAGAAAGAAAGAAGGGTTACACTTTACTTTAAGGTCACCTCTTATAAGCTCATTTTTAATAACCATGTATATACACCACCACTAAAAATGCATGGAACTATTAATAATGCATGAATATGTGATGGTAGGCAAATACACACACACACACACACACACACACAGTTCACGTAAACTTTTATCTTTTATATAGGCACAGCACTATTTACTATATGCTTAGTATCATTACAGATCTTCGTGATACACTAACCCTTACGTATAATTAATATTTGACACTGTTATACTACTTAGCATATCTGATGTATTTTTTGTTCTTGCTTAGTAGGCCTAAATCGCTCTGAATTAAACGTCTAAATATATATATATATGTATATATATATATATATATATATATATATATATATATATGGGTCATTATACGAAAACGTGCCATTTTGTGTCCCTTGAACAAAATTGCTCTGTAAATCTGAATAAACAATTTAAAAAAAAATTTTAAATCATAATTTAGTTTACATGATATGTCCTGTAACATAAAAACAAATTAATATTTGTTTTGTTTTGTTTTTAAAGATTTTTAAACACTTTTTGTGCAAAGCATCTTGCAAAAACTGTAAAAATGACCTGTCCCTGAGTATGATTTTTACACTTTCACCAGCTATTGAGGCCAAAAAAGTCAAACTTTTATATAAAAACTTAAACTTACATAAAGCCTGAAGTGTCATTTCATTACTCATGAATGAGTTTTATTCTTAATATGTTTAAAATATTGAAAAAAACAACAATTTAGTGAGGTCCCCAGGTTGTCGTCAACCCTGTTACTTTTAATGAAAACGCCCCTTCAGACACAATGGACTGTTCCGAAAGTTGCATCATTTCCAGGAAGTGACATCATCTGCCTTTTATGAAGTTGATGGTGAAAAGACAAGAAAGTGTCCTCTTCTTTTAATGAATTTTCTTTGAGTTTTGCAATGTCTGACAGAGAGGGACGAGCTCGTTGTGTCAGTCCTGTTACCACAAAAACATATGTTAAAAAGTAATTTGTTTGAACTTTTAAATGTGCATATATAACAACATTTAAGCCTCTCAGAAATGCACACCATGTGGTGTCATGACCTTTACCACATGGCTAGTAATGGCTGCCAACAACATTTTTCGTCAACCCCGTTACCATCAACCCTGTTACCATTCTAGGGTAACAGGGTTGACAAAAGTATATGCTGTTGTGTGTACATGAAAATATACTTCTCTTACAAATAGTATTTACATAATATGCACATTTTAATATGCACATCCAAGCAAAAAGGTCCCCCGGCAATCTGGCAACATCTTGAGCCAGTACTGGACTATGTACAAGCCCATCATCCATCTGTGTCTGTGGTCCACTTCCTCAGTGATGGCCCCTGTACTCAGTACAGACAGAAGGGTAATTTCTTCCTGTTCAGTACTGAATTGAGCAAGAGAGGCTTTCAGAGTGGCACCTGGAATTTCTTCGAAGCGAGCCATGGCAAGGGAGCCCCTGATGGTGTTGGGGGAGTGTTAAAAAGACTGGCAGATCAGCTTGTGAGTCAAGGACGTGACATCCCTGATGCCGCCACACTATACGCTACTGACAACTAGCACGACAGTGAAGCTCTTTTATGTGGAAACCCAGAACATAGTGGATGCATACTGTAACATGCCAGCAAACATCGCATCGGTCCCAGGGACAATTCAATTCAATTCAATTTTATTTATATAGCGTCTAATACAACAAAAGTTGTCTCTAGACGCTTTCCAGAGACCCATACCCAGAACATAAACCCCCGAGCAGTTATTACATAAACAATGGCAGGTAAAAACTCCCCTAGTGGGAGAAAAACCTTAAGCCAAACAGTGGCAAGGAAAAACTCCCCTTTAGGAGGGAAGAAACCTTGAGCAGGACCAGGCTCATAAGGGGGGACCCTCCTGCCGAGGGCCAGACTGGTGAGTCAGGGACGGCAGCAACACAGCAGGCAGGTGGAAGCAGCAACGGGATGACCGGGGGTGGGGACCGCAGGCCAGCACGCAGCTCCCGAAGCTCCGGCCCAATCAGCAAGTCCCAGGTTGGGGTGCAGGGTACAATGCGAATACACCAGGTGGTCACCAACAGAAAAGCCACTTGATCTCCAGGGACGTCAGCTGTCTGTGTGCCACATTGAAGAACCTGTCCTGCAAATGTTTCAACACTCACCACTTCATCTTCCCTCCACTGCCAGAGGGCCCTCAAATTATCCAGGCTGAGGAACCTCAGGCAACCTCAAGCAACCTAGTCAGACCTACACCAACCCAGTCAGACCTACACCAACCCAGTCAGACCTACACCAACCCAGTCAGACCTACACCAACCCAGTCAGACCTACACCAACCCAGTCAGGCCTACACCAACCCAGTCAGACCTACACCAACCCAGTCAGACCTACACCAACCCAGTCAGAGGAGCACCTGACAGAGGAAATTCAGGAACCCCAGGAGATCAACTGGAATGATGATGAGATTATCGGAGAATGGTGTGTCCTGACATATGACAAGCAGCTCTACCCAGGAATTATCATGGCAACAGATGAAGGCTATGCCCAAGTGAAGTGCATGCACCGTGTTGGCCAGAATAGATATTTCTGGCCAGCCCGTGAGGACAGTATCTGGTACATGTTCGATGACATTCTAAGACTGATTCCTGCTCCTGTTAGAGTGACAGCACGGCACGTAGAAATACGGAAAGACATCTGGTTAAAATGTGTTGGGTAGGCAGACAGGAATGTTACGTGAAGTGATAATTAGCATTATGGTTTGCACTCTATACACTGGAGCAAAATAGAAATATTAAGTTACACAGGTGAGAAAGTTCTGAAAATGTCATATCCATCTGGGAGTTTTTTTGCGGTTCTAGATTGCTCAGAGTTTTTGTGTGGGCAAACTATTGTCAGATTGATGTAATTGTCATTCTGCCAAAATTGTTGACCAGGATGGTTGTTCAGCTGTCGCTCGTCACAGAGGTTTACTGCTGTTATTAACTAGGGCAGTGTTTTTCAACCCAGTCCTACAAGGCACACCTACCAGGAAGTATTTGTTCCAGCTCTACTCCTGTACACCTTATCCAGCTAATGGCTTGATGCTGATTGGTTGAGCAGGAGAAATAGAGCTACCTGGACACAGGTGTGTGGAGTTCAGGTGTGCAGGAGTAGAGCTGGAACAAATACTTCCTGGCAGGTGTGCCTTGTAGGACTGGGTTGAAAAACACTGAACTATGGTACCACTGATTGCGTTTGAGGGGGCACAGCAGATAAAGAGACTGTTGTTTATTCTGTTAAGGCCAAACTTGTTCAATAGATCACTTAATTGTGATGTCATTTCAATATCCTTCATGTTTTGAATAAAACACATTTACATTCGCAGTATCATCATCATCATCATTTTTTCCATCATCTTCTATGCTAAAACCTCTCAATAAATCTCTCCAAAATATTCCGATTAATCATGTTGAACTAAAGGTTTATGAATGTCCTATTATAACTCCATTACACCTAAAACTGTAACTTAAACAAGCAGTATAACCAATATGGTAAATGTTGTCAACCCTGTTACTGAAGTGTCAGTCCTGTTACTTGTATAATATTCTAATATAATTTAAAAAAGGAAAAGACAAATGTAAAATTAACTCATTTTATATGTTAAGTAAAAGAGACTAATGATCCACTCACAGAAATTGAGGCGTTGTTATTTCTTTCCATAACTTTTTCTTAAACCAGAAGATGTTGTGAAAGTGTCAATTGTAAATGAGGATATTCATCAGTGGAAAAAAGTAAACTCCTCAATATTCTCAACTTTGCAAACACACTTAGTGTAACAAGGGGGGGTTTATCTTTCATAGTATATCAGATTTGTTCTAAATATGGATTTAAAACCTTTTCAAACAGTAATTTATATGTCAGTAACAGGGTTGACGAAACATACATGCATGTTGATTATAAGTGAAAAAAATAAAAAAAGTAAGATAGCCTGAGATGGCACGGCACATTTTTCTGAGAGGTAAGGATCTACTTTATCAAACAAAGGGCTTAAAGACTTTTAAAACAGTATTTTGAAAATCAAACATTAAAAATGAGAAATGGCACGTTTTCGTATAATGACCCATATATACACAATTTACAATTTAGGCATTTAGCAGTAGCCTATATATTATAGATAAACACATACTTGGATGAATCCGCAATTATCTAATGGAAATAGTTATAATAAATTAGATAAATATAATACAAAATTGAGATGTCATTGTAAACCCACTGATTGGCTTGGATCGCAGCACACCCACTGCAGTTCTCACCACCCCCCTTCCCTGCACCACGCCCCCCCTCCCTGCCTGCAGTTACCCATACTTGAATGGGGGTGCCTGCTGTGTGTACTGTACTGGGGCTTCACAGTACTGGACAAAACATTATTACCTCACTTTTTAAGCCAAATATCTCTAGCACTACACAAATGGGTGTGTAGCAACAGTGGAGAATTAAAGCGTAACATGTTTTTGTTTGTTTTTTGTTTTGTTTTTTTAACTTGCAGTGTTTCGGTGCTGACCAACTCAGCCTTGTTGGATGCGCTTAGACTGAACTTGTCTGGCGGAATCCCTGGGTAAAGTATACATTTAAATGACTCACTAGTAGTGTAAAAAAACTCACATTAGAGAAATGTGAATTCCACTCTCTAATAAAAGTGTATTTTTACCATGTCTTTTGTTATAACAAAATGTAGTAATGGGCTTGATATCAAATTTCCATTGATTACTTAAGTTATAAGTCATATGGAGCTATACACATTCATGATTAACTTCCCTTTTCCTTTTGAACCAAGGAAAACGAACGGTGATATCCGAAGGGGCCAAAGAGATCCTCAAGGCGTTCTACGAAAAGGGAATGAACCATGTTGGCTCACCCCTGATCAGAGAGGTTTCAACAAAATTGCTGTTAAGCAATAATGTCATAGAGGTTTGTTTTATGGCTATTAAGGGAATAGGGAATTTGTATTGCTAATGTTATCAGGCATACACACTTGTTGCATCTTGGCATTATTTGTCTTTTTGAATCATATATGTAGCAGAGACTAAATGTTGAGGTTCTCTGAGATTAACATGCCTAACCTTAAGTTAGTTGGTGTAGGAGAAGAGGCAGAGGACAGGGTCAGTTGGAGGTAGACAATTTGCTGTGGTGAACTCCGAAGGGAACGGCCGAAAGGAAACGTATAGTCTCAGACGTGCATAACTCCTGCAGATTCAGAATTGCCTCGTGGTTTGTCCAGCCACGTATGGCCAATCAGAGACACTTGCTTTGGCAATGTAAACTTTGAGTGTCAGTGTGCCTTCCGCCTTCCCTGCGATACAGATTGCTCCAATGAACTGCAGCAGCAAATGAGGTATCTAGGTTTTTATGTCTGTGCTCTGGACCCCTGATGGCTACTATTCCATCCTGCTAGCAGTGGACAGACCTCTAGTGTCTGCATCTGTTTTATCTGTGCTCTCATTTTTGAGCAGGCATTTATTGATGTATTATGATTTTTGTTTCTTTTCTTTTTGTCTTTTTCTTTCTTTCTTTTCTGTTTGTTATTTTCCTTAGAGACACATTGTGCAGCTTTTTAATTACCTCATGTTTTTACTGTTTTTTCTGTATGTAAAGCACTTCGTGAGTTTCTCTCTGTGAGAGGTGCTATATAAATAAAATTTACTTACTTACTTACTTACTTACTTACTCATATCCTTGTAAGCTTTTTAGTTACTTTAATTTGGTCTTTTTTTTTTCAGAATTGGATCGGAAACTACAGGAGGACCCTCCATTCCACCCAGTCGTCAAATCCACCAAAGCCAAAACTGCTGGTTAGAGAGTTGTCTGGATACAACCTTTTCTGCAGAAATGTTTTGAAAACGACCAGGGGTAAGTGATATTGTAAACTAAAGCATATAGGCTCTATGGTTGGTTTACACCCAAATGCACCTTCACCTAATGTTAGTTAGTGACTATGGATAGGAGTTCAGTCAGTGGAGCTCTTGCCTTTGGACCACATGTTAATGGGTTAACAATTTAGGCATTTAGTAGACGTTCTTAATCCAGAGCAATTTACACTAAGCAAGAGTACAATACATCAAATACATTTAATACCTACTAGGCAGTTATCATGGGTAAATACTAAATACTATACAGTGCTCCACAATGTACTAAACAGTGCGAAGTTTACGAAAACAAAAGATTAGAAAGTCTATGTAAGCTGCTACATAGACTAAGCTTATCTAAGTCTACAAACAAACTATCTAAAAAGTTGAGGTTGATTTTCTTTTTTGGCCAAAATGGCCCATAGCAATTGGGGTGGCTTTGGGTTCATGACCAGAGTGGGATTGAGCCCCTGACCTCAATCACAGGGCAGACACTAACCACAATGTTGGTGAGCTTTTTAAGTTTGACTACAAGATAATTTATTAAATTCCCTTAATTATTTACCAGGTGAAATGAAAGACCTGAGTGCCTGGTCCCGCTTGCCTGTGGAAGAGAAGGCACGGTATAATGAAGAGGCAGCTGCTCTAAAGGCTGCAAGAAGTGCAGAAGCCCTAAGTCCTGAGATGAGGGAACTAAAGATCTCCAGGCATTTAACTCAAATCAAGAGAGAGGTTTGTCAGAGCTACTGTATTTCTTCAAGGTGACCATGCAGTTGTATTAAGGGCTCGTACACATGGTACCTCATATTTCCTCATATTCAAGGGGTTTTGGAGAGAAATAACACTCCTGTCACTTTAGTGCAGAAGAGAGGTGCTTCTATGTCCAAGTCATTGATGCTCATTATTGCACCAAGGAAGACGATTATGCTTCTGAAACGGTCAAATAGGTTTTCTACCTGTATTTTCACTAATAAACAACATTTTTGTGTCATGTCACAGCTGCACAGTTCATGATGGTATAAGATGTTTGGTACTAACCTATGGGTCACTTTGATTTGTTAGTTGTCCATGCAACATTCTTTCTAAGACCCAGTAATATGTTTTGTTTTTGTTATCCTCCCTATTCTTTCCACAGATGACCATGTTGGAGACGCTAGGGGTGGAAGTCGTCACACTGGGGTTCAACCGCTTCAGTATGGACCCAAAAGTAAAAGTGCAGCATATTGCTAGCAGGAAGGCGGAACCATTTCTTAATGATGCCTCTATCAGAGCATTTGGGATTTTCTTTGCTGGTAATGTCTTTAGAAGAATGCATCGCTGTATTTTCATGCTAAGCATACATATAGACTGAATTGGTGACATGTAAGCAGTTTCATGACATTTCTCAAGTGTTTAGAGTAACACTTACTTTAATTTCAGCCTTTTTATTGGGTTACTGTGCAGTGCTTAAAGTCATAAGTGATAATATTGTGTCAATTAGAGTTGTCAACTAGACCAAATTGCGTTTAGCTTGAATGCACAGAAAATTAAATGGATTTTAAATTGTATATGTATACCGCAGTGACTGGCTTGGTGTACAAACTAAACTACATGTACTTGGATATTATTTTGACCTTGAAGTACTTTCAATATTAGATTTTTTTTTTTTTTTTTTGATGATGATGATAATTCTACATACATGCATGACAATGTGGATTATGTAAAGATTCCAAAAACACAGGATGAGATGTTGATTTCCTGTGCGAGCACATGCAAATGGACTTGTCGGTGAATGATGGATGTAGTCTAGAAGGAGATTATCAGGAAGAATTGAAATTGTGGGACGCATCATCAGTAGTGCTCCTCTGGGTCATGGGGTGTTTCGGCCCTTTACACTATACACCCTCCCCAGAGGCGGCCAGCTGTAGGATGATCAGACCTCAGCTTGCGTCCCGAGCCCAATTAGCCGTGAGAATCACCTATTGTCTAGTGGTGGACAACTCAGGGGATTATGTAAAGTAATTTGTTCATATAGCTAATATAGTTTGTGCTCTAGCTTATTGAATTAATATAATTTTTGTCAATATGTTTAGACACGTCATCTGCAGCTATGACCGGTCACGTGACAGCACATACAATAACATTATGTCAGCCTTAAAAATGGGTGATATCAATCTGCCAGAACATACTGGTGGGCCAGTAACCTCACAGCACATACAATAACATTATGTCAGCCTTAAAACTAGGAGATATCAATCTACCGAAGATACTGGTAGGCCAGTAGGGACATACTGGCCTAAAGATATGGCATGATATCATTGATAATGCGCATATTCAATGGAATGACAACGTGGGTATCGGGTGGACTGCTACAGGCTTCAGCGGGGTCATGAATTCTCTGATTTGTTGCTCTTTAACGCTGAACGGGACTCCTCTGAGCTTCACGGTGAAACCTGTCGTCGGCTCCGTCTCCTGTTTGGCAGTTTTCTTCACTTTGCTCTGCTTCTTATCAGCGGCAGGTTTAGTCTTTGAGATGGTTTCTCTGTCACTGCTCTCATAGGCACTATCCGGTTGCTGAACAGGATCGCCATCCTCTTCTTCATCATCACCGTCATTCATCTCATCTGCCTCCTCTTTGGTGTCCTCTGATGACTTCTTATTAAAGTCATGGTTGTACTGATTCTGTAGCAACTCCTTCAGGTGTGTTATGGAGGTCCTGTTGACACTAACACTTTCATGCTGCTCACTGTAGCTGGAAAGGGGACCATTAACGACCCACCCCAATAGGGTCTTAATGGCGTATGGCCCACTGCCACAACTGTTCACAACTTCCCACGGTTCAAGTAGTTTAGAGGCATTGGTACCAATCAATAGCTCAACGTCAGCTTGAATGCGTGGGAGAACAACCCCATTCAAATATGGCCACTTAGCCAGCTCCTCTTCTTTAATTATGTTTCTGGTTGTCACAGGCATTTTCTTTTGTGTATAAACCTTGGGCAGGTCGTAGAACTGTTCTCCAGTGAGGCTTGAGATTTCCAAGTCCGTCAGGATGTAGCTGGAGACAGATGCCTTTGGGCCCATGGTAAGAAGGCTGATTTTTGCTTTTCTTCCACTCAAATTCAATTTTCTCATTAGCGCTTCAGAACAAAATGTGTCTGTGCTGCCGGGATCAAGGAATGCATAAGTTTTAATTATTTTGTCCCCCATGCTGGACTTCACCTGTACAGGTAGTATGGACAGAATGCCATTGCTGTCACCGGCCCCTGTTTGTCCACAAGAAACTTGTGTGTTGCTCACTGATGGTTTCTTTGGCTGGTTTGTGTTGCTTGCTCCCTCTTTAAAGTCAATATGAAGAAGACTGGGATGTTTTTTGTTGCACACTTTGCACGTCAAACGTTTGTCACAATATTTGCTCATGTGTCCACCACAAAGGCAGCCAAAACAGATTCCTTTTTGTTTTATAAAAGAAACCTTGTCCCTGTGGGATTTCTTTTTCATCTGCGGACATTGATCAAGAGTGTGATTTTTTGAGCAGCATACACAAGCGGTGGCGGTGTGAGCAGATGTGTTACTTTGCTTGGGACTTTGTGGAGATCCGGTTTGGTCTTTAACTTCAGGTTGAGAGGTTTCAATAGTAGTGGCAAAACTGTCTCCCTTGTACATAGGCTTGCCTTGTGACTTCATTCCTTTGACCGGCTTTCCTGTGTTTTGTGAGGTATTTTGGATGTCACCAAAGACTGGATCCGACTGGATTTTGGCCTGGCGCTCAATGAAATTCACAATATCTGTGAATTGGGGTCGGCGGTGGAATCTTTCCATTATGCCACATGCAGACACTCTCCAGATATCTCTGAGCTTATAGGGAAGCTTGGAAATGACCGTTTTCATGTTTGTGGGCATGTCAAGTTCTCTCATATACTGTATTGTTTCCATGGCATTACAACACTGACGAAGGAAAAGTGAGTAAGCTTGAAGGGATTTGGGATCTTCAGATTTCAACACTGGCCACTGGAGCACCTTCTCCAGGTATGCTGCTGTGATTTTATAAGCATCTCCAAAGTGTTGCTCAAGGAGCAGTCTGGCCGTGTCATAGCCTCTGTCTGGTGGCATGAGTTGACAGCTGCGTACAAGTTCATTGGGCTGGCCCTTGGTGTACCTTTCCAAATAGTACAGACAATCACCTTTGTTGGTGGTGTTTCTTTCCACGCAGTGTATGAAGGCCCTGACAAAGGTTTTGAACTGTAATGTATCCCCATCAAAACATGGAATATCCCTTGGTGGCAGTAAATGAGAGGTTTGCTGTTCCATTAGCATGGCTGTGATTTCATTTTGCTTTTGCAAAAGGTCACATACAGTTGAGGTTTCATTGGGTTGAGAAGAAATTTGAGGCTTTGTCACAGCATGGTTCAGGTAAGTAGTGAGTTTATTGGCCGATGCTGCATTCCATGGTAAGTATTGTTGGTCAGATGGATTATTGGATGGTGGTGGTTGTTCTTGTCGAGGTGGTTGTTGCGTTTGTATGCAGGCTTGCTGCTGCAGTGGTTCTATTTGAGTTGGAGTAGGTGTTTGGATAGATGGTTGTACGGATGGTACATACTCTGTGGCTAGGGGGTTGAATGAGACTGAAGGTTCTTTTGGTCTGGCTCCTTTCCTATAGTATGAGTCCATTCCATCAGTGTGTCTGTGAAGGGGTTGGACTAGGAGATTGTAGAACTGCTATTTTGGCATTTGCAGCTGCCAGTTGTGCATCCATTTCCATTTTCTCCTTTTTCTTTCTTAACGTTTCTCTTTTTTGTGACATTTCCCTGTGCAGCCTTTCCTCCTCTTCCTCAATGGCATGCCTTTCTTGTAGTGCTGCAGCACGTATGGCTAGGGCAGCTCTCTCTGCCTCTGCCTGCCTGCGAGCTGATGAGGGGCTGGACCTACTGGACCTGCTTGTTGCAGACCTGGTGTGACTTTGATGAGTGGATTTTGTGCTTTCAACATTTGAAATGCTGTCATTGGGACGGATTTCATCCTCATCACTTTGCTGCACAGTTTCGCTGCTTTTGGTCCATTCATTCACCACCTCAATGAATTCATTGACGTTTATCATTTTGGCTTGGAACCATATATCATGTTTGCTCTGTTCCTCAGGAGGGATTAGTGGCAACAGAGCATTCTGTGCATCTCTTGCATCCTTGCACAGGTTGAGATATTTCCTGAATTCTTCTTGAACTTCTTGTTTGCATCCTCTTCCACTTTGCATTAACTCTCCAATTGTTTTCTGCAAGTGGGATGCTTTGGTGAACTTAGATTTTCTCTCCTTTTGAAGTGAGTGAATTTTCTCCATTAAGGCCTTGGTTGTTAATTTTATCTTGCGTTTTGTGACAACCTGTGATCCAATCTGTGATTCATGTTCACTGTGAGCACTGCGACCTGCTGTGGTCACATCGGACTGTTTTTCAGCCTCTGAAGGTTCAACCATTATTTGCATTGCATTACCACTAGAGCGCATAACATGCGCGTCAGCCACGGAGGGCTCTCCATACACGTTTGGCTCAGTTTGAACCAGAACACCATTATCTGACTCATTTGGACCCAGAACACCATTATCTGAGTACATCTTTGCAATACAAAAAACCAACCAACAGTGTAGAATGTAAAACAGTACCTTTGCTCTTCAGTAAAACCCACAGTTGTTCATCACAGTTAAAACCAGCTTATTAAATCCAAGTCCTTGAAACCATAAAACCACCAATGCATTGGATTTATACCAGAGCGCTCGTTTTTTAACCTTTTTTTTTTTTTTTTAGTACCCTTTGTGTGCACACTATATGGCCATATAACCAGCTGGTAGCGCGCTACATACCTTGATGTGTATGCATTTCTTCGGACCGGTCCACTTTGAGCTGGTAGAGGCTGCCAATTCCACAATCAATTACCAGGATGCTGAGGTGATCCTCCAACTCCTCCGAACAGCGTGTAATCCCCCCGCTTGCTGCCGGGTAGAGGCGGTGATCCAGGCTCTCCTCGAGCGGCGTATAATCCACCCGCAGTGTCGCCGGGTAGAGGCGGTGATCCAGGCTCCGCTCCGAGCAGCGCGTAATCCAACCGCGGTGCCGCCGGGTAGAGGCGGTGATCCAGCCAGACTCCGCTCCGCGCAGCGTGTAGTCCCTCCGCGGTGCCGCCGGCAGCCGGTGCGCTGCGGTCCTCCAAACGCCGCGTCTCAGCAGCGGCTGTGGCGTTGTCCTGCACACTTAGATCCACTTCCAATGCAGGTTTTGCTTTCAACTATAGTCCATTCAAAACGAAGACTAAAGTTTTTGACAATAGTCCGTTCCAAACGAAGAGTATAGTTTTTGACAATAGTCCGTTCCAAACGAAGACTAAAGTTTTTGACAATAGTCCGTTCCAAACGAAGACTAAAGTTTTTGACAATGTAGAGCCTGTACCAATAGGCTATACTCAGGGCAACAGGATTGGTTTTGTTAGGACGCGTGCTTCAAATTGATTCAAACGCTCAGACTTAGAATCCGGGTCGGATATGCCAATCCATTTATTCCGTATTCAGCAGTAGTCAAAGTAAACGTAATTCCACTATTTAAACTAACATAAACTTATGACAGAACGCCACTCTCTGTCTTGCACGGTCAAAAACTGTTTGTCTTCCCCCTGTCGCACCTGAGTGCAATCACCACCCAGGTGGCTTATAATGGTTACCAGGACAACCACCCACCATGGCTGATTGACAGGCTAAACATGACGTCACCATAAAGGGGGTGACAATTCAATATTCATTTTAAATGAAACAAAATAAATCAAAATATTTTGGCTCCAACAAATACATTTATTGATACATTAAATTACATTTCTCTTGGTAGGCTATCATTTATGGTCTTGCGAGGACACATAACGTGCCCGTGCTTCAGGCGGAACAGCTGTTCCTTGCTGGGCAACCCTTACATCCAAGGTGAGAGAATAAAATATAAATATATTTCTAACAGAATGACATTAAGTCTTAATCAATTTATGCAATGCGTTACATACTATAATTAAGAAATGTGTAATTATTGTAATTCCTGTAGCACTTAATGTTTTAAATGTTAAACACATTTCTGTCAATAAAGCTGTGATTTCAGTGAAAGGGAGGAATTTAAAAGGAAGCTCCAAAAACAACTGCTCCAAAAAGGGAGACACTGAGGGAGATTTTTTTGGTTTTTTGGGTTACTTTATTTGTAGAGCACCTTTCATACAAAAAATGTAACACAAAGTGCTTTTCATAAAACATAAACATAAAATGTATTAATGCAAGGAAGGAAATCATAATTATCTGTCTCAAATTATACATTGTACGGTCTATGAATTTGATGTTTGAGAATGTGTAGGAACCCTGGTTGTTAATATTAATTATTTGATTATATTACAAATATAGAGACATAATCTTAAATCTGCCCTTAGAGGCCCAGCTGTGTGCCTTTCAAAACTTATAAATATCTCAATAGTATCTGGCCAAATATGATTCCATCTTAAGTTTACCTGTAATGAGCTAATTATGCTGATCACAAATTTGCAATTTGTTTGCAACTCTTAGCAACCTATTTGATTTGTATTGCAGAGTAGGCTGTTCAAAGTAATTCATATTTGGTTGGAGTAAACCAATGTACTTGTTAACTATTATTATTTGTTTATCAACTCCATACAAAGTAATAATTTAACGGGATTAACCTCAAGAAATCAAAATATTTGTTAATTATCCTTGTTTATTTACTACACATGAAGTAAAAGTATTAATCTGGTGGAATAAACCTTTACACATAAAAATGCTTGTTTATTAATTATCGGTACCTGATTATTAACTTAAACAAGCTTTAAATAAGAATTTCTAACTAAAACTTAAAAAAAGTTATACTTCAATTCTTCATGTTAAGTAATCTTTTGGTGTAATAAACGTTTCATTTGCAAAACTGAAGGTCCTGGAACTGCAGCCTCCGAGCCTGCAGCTGTATACTATTGGGTTTCTGGGGAGAGAGATGTTTCTCTCCCAATGCCAGAAGCAGAATGAGCCTCCTGGTGGCTCCGCCTTTTATACCCTCTGTTTTTAACCATCTTTACCGGCTGTTTTACCAGCAACTTTACACACTAGTCCAGTGGTTCTCAAACTTTTTACACTTGGTACCACCTGAGAAAATAATTTGCTCTCCAAGTACCACCTAATGACCAACATTAAAGTACAGTAGCGGAGTAAGTCAAAGTTTTCATGAAAAACATTTTGAAAGTTTTATTTAACAAGTTTATTTAATATTGTTGACAACTGTAACAATCATACACAGATGGAACACTGTGTTTAAAATTGGAAAATTATAAACTATTGTACAAAATCTATCAAAATGCACTGCATATGAAAATGAAATAAACATTGTAATAAAATAAATATAAAACAAATCTTCAATGTTATTTGAAATTGTACTTAAAAATGTAAATAAAACTGTGCTGTGCTGAAATGTTATAACTTTACTGACTTCACTTAAAAAAAAGACAAAAAAATAAAAACAGGCTATGCCTGACTACAGTTCTTGCTGTTTCTCAGCTTTAGTGACTCCTTTCTGAAACAGAGACAAACACAAACACAGAGACAGAACAATAAGATTTAAGAATAAAAAGTGTGGAAAAGCATTCAGAATAAGAGTTCCAATAAAACATCCACAGATATGATGACCACTTACATGAGCTTAATGTGATGGGTGTGCTTGCCTCTGTGAACACAGTCGGGGAATGTCTGGGTCAATGGAGGTCAGCTTCAGTCTCAGGTTGGGCTCAGCCTCCACTCTGCTTCTGTACTTTGTTTTTATGACAACAAGTGAAGAGAAGCCTTTCTCACACAGGTAGGTGGTTGCAAAGGGAAGGAGAGTACGCACTGCTTTGTCAGAAAGCACCATGGCGCCGCGGATCCGGGTTAAATCATCCAGGTTCCCGGGTGGTTTGGGAGCTGGGTCCTCGGGGGTCTGTCCCAGGCTGGACCAGCTTCATCCTCCGAGATTTTCAGGCAAATCTGTCGGTTTGATCCCCGTTAACGGGCGATGCGCCGCGGATGCGCTCCGGAGCGATCTGTGCACCCGCCGCGGGGCTGCAGCGCCCGTCGCGCAGCATCCGCCGGGTAGATCCGGCTGAAATTCCGCTGGTCGGTCCCCGGGAGTCCCTGCTACCAGTCCAGGCCGGTTCCTGCGGCCCCGGCCGGTCGGAACCGGTCAGATTCCCCCGTTAAAGCCGCGGTGATGCGCGCTGCTCAAGCAGCGCTGCTCCCGGGCGCCCGGCTTGCCTCGGGGCCAGCGTTCAGCATCTGCCGGGTAGATCCGGCTTAAATAGTGCATAAATGTTATTTATATACAACTCATATTTTATTTTTTTAACAATAAAGTTTCCATTTGTGAAAATTCAGCTTTCACCTTTTAAATTAGGCTATTAATTTTTTTTTTTAGTATAAGTGATTATTTTGCGTGCCGTACCACTAGAGGGAGCCCGCGTACCACTAGTGGTACGCGTACCACAGTTTGAGAAAGGCTGCACTAGTCATTTACCTCTCAACCCCTTCAATACTGATGGAAATAGAATAGTTATTTTATTATTTTAAGCCTTCTTACCTTGTTTTTAACTAAATGTATGTAATGTTTATTATAATTCTTTCAAAATAAAGAACCTTTAACCTTTTTACTTTAAATAAAGACAAAAAAAATGATTGCCATACCTATTAAGATTAATATCTTTTTAACCCTGTTTTATTTTGTTAAATAAATCTAAGACTTTAATTTTAGACGAATGGGATTAGGGTTAGTGTTAGGAAAAGGAACCTGTCCCCGTAGACAGGAGGTGTCCGGTCTGTCCGGGCAGCTCCCAATGACGCTGGTTCACTCATTCATCACCATTAGGAGTTTTTATATGATGAAAAAATAATTGGGAAAATGAAAAAGGTGATAAAAAAGCAATAAAACAAATGTGTGCCAACTCAAATAAATGTGTGCCTCAATGCAAACGTTTCAACTCTTTTAAGAGTCTTCTTCACTGATCTGACTGAAGATTCGGAATATGACCATCTCCGTCTTCCCGGACCACACCGCCAAGACAGCGTGGGCACGCGCTGCCTTTAATGAGGTGCGCCGTCAGCTGCGGGAGATTGAAGGAATCCGGTTTGGATTGCTGTACCCCGCCCGGCTGCGTGTAACCCATGACGGCCAGCAACGGGACTTCACGTCGCCAGATGAAGCCCTGGCATTCATCAGGAAAATAAAAAAAGTGACTACCAGCTAGTTTTCTGGGACGATTTATCCAGCTTGCTGTCCATGCGGGACTCTGGCCCTGGGTGAGTGAGTGAGTCAATTCAGAAAATGGGACTTTATGTCGTAATTTTCATTTTTTATTTTTTCTAACTATCAATGGGAACAGCACCGTTTAAAATTGAAGGCCTAATCATCTCTCTGGTATGATGCCTTGATTAGAAATATGCACACACCCCTGTCTATTGCTTAAATTCTGTGCATGTGTGTGCATGTCTGTGTGGGTGTGCGAGTGCATATATGTATATATCATTGTTCTACAGGCCAAAGATCTCCTTAATTTAATTAATGTTTGTTGTTACCCTGACAAGACAGCGATCGTCAGAATGGCTCAGATTGTTGGTTTTATATGCCTCATATTTTATTTATTTATTTTTTTAAGGTTTTAACTCTGCAGGAGCTAAATTAGTTTTTTGTTTTTGTATTTAGCTTCATAGTCGAAAGCATCTTTTTTCGAGAATGGCTTCCTTTGAAGCCTGCACGGTTGTTTCCATCGTTTGGGGATGGGATCATCTAATGTGCGTTGGGCGGGTGGGCGGGGGTTATGGGTTGTTGGCTTTTGGATTATGTCTCTGTAGGTATGTATATACTCCTGAGTTTTGTTTGTTTTGGTTTTCCCTTTTACCTCTTTTTCTTATATCTCCTCTTGTGGTGGGTGAGTCGGTCTTATTTTCTCTCAAAGAATGCCTATATGAACGATCGTAATCTGCGCAAGCCTGATACTGGATCAAACATTACATTCACTAGCTGGAATGTTAAAGGTGTGAATAATCCAATTAAGCGATCAAAGATTTTTTCACATTTGAAACGCTTGGACACTGACATAGCTTTCCTTCAGGAAACTCATTTGCGAAATAAAGATCATTTCAGACTCAAACGTGCTTGGGTGGGTGATATTTTTCATTCAAATTTTGATTCTAAGTCTAGAGGAGTAGCAATTTTGATCAACAAAAGAGTCAATTTCTCCGTCTCCAGGTCAATATCCGATAAGAATGGTAGATATCTTATTGTTGCGGGCACTCTATACTGTAACCCTGTATTGTTGGTGAATATATATGCCCCTAATTTTGATGACCCCAATTTTACGGATAGGCTGTTTGGCAACCTCCCTTTCTTAAAACACGCATATTACAATACTGGGCGGTGATCTGAATTGTGTTATTAATCCTTCTTTGGACCGTTCGAATCCTCGTACTTTGACTCAATCCTCTATGTCAAAATCTATTACCGATTTTACAGTCAAGAACGGGCTTGTTGATCTGTGGAGGTTCTCACATCCTGGAGATAAGGAATTCTCTTTTTTTTCACAAGTACATCAGTCATATTCACGTATTGACTATTTTTTTGTTGATGGCTCTCTTCTCCCCAAAGTTACTTCTGTCGTATACCACCCAATTGTTATTTCAGATCACGCCCCTCTAACTTTGAATATAACATGGTCTGAGCGCCCCCGTTTTTCTTCTCCCTGGAGGTTTAATCCATTGCTTTTATCCGACGATGCATTTAATGTTTCTATATCTGCTTCAATAGATGATTTCATTGCATTAAACAAAACAGATTCTACCAGTTTTTCGCTAGTATGGGAATCACTCAAAGCATATTTGCGAGGAGAGATTATCTCTTATTCAGCATACGCCAGTAAAATCCGCAGGGCTAAATTACAGGAGCTCACATCTAAAATTCAGGACACAGACAGACTAAACTCAGTTAACCCAAGTCCGAATTTACTGAAACAACGGCATGATTTGCAGTCAAAATTCGATGCTCAGCGTGTCAGGCCAGCAGCAAATCCATCAAGAATCCAACCGAATACACACCCATACAGGTCAGTTTATCCAAACACTGCAAAAACTGTGTGCTTGATTTTTAAAAACAAAGCAAAAGTTAGGCTATAGAAAAGATGCTGAGTACATTTTATATCACAGATATCTTGATTGTTTACAAACTTCTTGATTGTATATTTATAAACCAGGCAGTATCAGTGTCTGGAAGAAATATATAATATTTTAATGTGAAAATCCTTTGCTATATAAGGTTTCTCAACCATTCGAATTGGTGGGGATGGACCTCATTGGGAAACTGACCCAAACAAAGAATGAGTACGTCTGCGTGATGATAGACTACTTCACAAAATGGCCACAGGCTTATCCTTTGAGGTCTAAGTCGGCCAAGGAAGTGACGGCATGCATCATTAAATTCGTCCATCAGTTCGAAGCCCCGAAAAGGATTCTTACTGACCAGGGGAAAGAATTTGTCAATGCCGTAAGTTCTTCAGTCCTAGGCAGAAATTGTCTACATGCTCTTGATATATTAAAATGTTATTTTAACAAATAACTCTTTTTGAATTATCTTTTATGTATTATGTTTCAATTCAAATATCACCTTATTTTGGTTCTGACATCGTTAATTTTGTTCTTACAGTCTTACTGTATTTGCAATTAGTGTATTTCTTAAAACAAGTTTCCCTTATGATTGCAGATCAACAAGAGAGTTTGCGAAATTCTCAACATTAAAAGAAGCCTCTGTTCACCATATCATCCCCAAACAAATGGCTTGGTAGAGAGGATGAACGGCACAATTCAGAGGTGAATCCTTTGTTATCCCACACTAAACTTTAATACGTGTCATTAAATGCATATGTTTATATTGCTTTTAGAGTGTGCCTTTCCACTGAAATGGCATATAGAGAAATATAAATACAATGTGAAAAATGATCCTGATCATAAATATCAATAATTTGAAATTGCCTTTATTCTCAGAGCCCTGAGCAAAGTGGTAGGTAAGCATCCAGATACATGGGATGATTATCTGGATGCTGTGATGTTTGGTCTCCGAACAAAAAAGCAGATGACCACCAAATACTCACCCTACTACTTGATGTTTGGCAGAGAGGCCCGCTATCCATCTGAAGTCCCGGAACACTACGTGGTTGGTTTATCATCAATCAGTGTTTGCTATGATTGATCGTAATAACAGACATTCAAAACTTATTCATGTAAGGTTTAAATTCTGACAGCTAATAATTTTTGTAATTTTTGTTCAAAGCTTGACAGCACTGTTGAGGACATAGTGGAACAGGAAGTTTTGTCGCAGGACATTCAGCGACAGGAGGAGCTGATGGAACTTGTAAAAGAAAATCTTGTCAAGGGACAAGACAAAACAAGGGGCAAAATAAAGTCAGATGAAAAAACACCTGACTTCAAAGTCGGGGACAAAGTTTGGAGACAAAACATTAGGAGCCAACAGAGAAAGGAGGGAAAATTGGAAGCCAGCTTTTTAGGACCGTTTTTTATTGTGGCAATTCAGGCTAAAAGTGCTGATCTCCAGGACGAGAAGGGGGCAATCTTCCCCAAAATTAACATCGACCAACTGAAGCTGCACATAGAGGACACACCCAGAGTGGCACACTGGGATGAAAAAAAGAAAGGGAAAGCTTCAGTGGTTGCTCCACCAGCTGCAGCAGCCCCACCGCAGCCAACAGCCCTACCAGCTGCAGCAGCCCCACCGCAGCCAACAGCGCCACCAGCTGCAGCAGCCCCACCGCAGCCAGCAGCCCCACCAGCTGCAGCAGCCCCACTGCAGCCAGCAGCAGCCCCACCAGCTGCAGCAGACCCACCACCAGCATCACCATCAGCAACTCCTCGATATACTCGAGTGATTGCAGAGAAATGTAAGCTTTGTTCTTCATTTTAATCAAAGAGACTTCAATATCCAAGCACATTATTCTCATAAATCAGCCTTGATGATTTACATGACACTGTATATATATTGTGGACAATGGGGTTAAAATAATGCATGTAGTGATGCATTTTAATTGCCACTTACTCCACTTCAATTTACTAGATTCTTTTATCATTATTTTATATCGTTTTGGGCAGATGTACAGGATGCTTGGGCAGGAAAGGATGTCCATGTCCTCCTGTCAAAAATAGGGGCCTACAAATTATTCTACTGGGACATAAAGCAACTTGGTCCTGACATGGAGTTGGAAAGTGAGGTACAATGATCTTATTTAAACATGATTTACATTTTTGGAAAATGCATGTATAGGTTTGACTGTTTTGTAAGACAGCTATAGAGCTAACAAAGTTTTTTTTCTAGAAAACGATATTCTGTTTAAAATTTCTTCACAGGCAATAAATGCATATCTGGCAGTCATGGTGCGTCACTACAATCGCCAGAGTACAAAAGCAGCATTCATTGACTCATTTGCAATGACTGCAATGTGGAAAAGGAGGACTCCAAGAATCAAGGTCCGTATTGGTATATTGAATCTCATTCAGATTAATTACAAATTCCAATAATATAAGGAACATTTAATGCTTTAAATTTTTTAAATAAATGAAAATATTAAATATTTTGAGTCTCCTAGTGCCTTGAACAACTTTATTAGGAATTCATTCTTTAAATGTCTTTTCACTTTTCATTTCATATTTTGTGGACAATTACATTTCCACAACCTTTTTTTGTTCAATTTTAGATCAAACCCCTGCAGTATGACATCATTGTGGGAATTGTAAATGAGCATCACCACTGGACAGTAGCGGCAAAAATGATTATAAATATCATAAATCTGCAATGGTATTATATCATAGAAGAAAAATTCAGGGCATATGTTTCATAATACACTTGAGTGAGTAAAGACATAAGATGTCATTTTATTTTTTTAAACTATGTAGGTCATCTACCCACAAGATAAGAAGTCCCTATTCCTGGATCCACTGGGGAAGTCCAAGCACGTCATCCAAAGATGTTTGGAATCAACAAGGTAAGGATGGCTGTTTTATTTTGATTTAACATTAACATTTCAACGTCTAATTAAATATGTTCACTTTGAAATATATTAAAAACATGTGTGTCCTGATGGCATTGACCCCTAAAATATCAAAATGTTCACTTTTGTGTGAGACAAAATTGCAACACATAATACTATATTAAAAATATTGTCTTTCTTCAGGGCATTCATGCGAAATAAGGGATGCAATGTGTCACGGTGGAAATGTGACACAATCCCACATCCCAAACAACAAGACAGTACTTCATGTGGAGTCTTTGCCTTGAAAGTACGTTCACTATCCTGAGTGGTGTCCTCACCCTCACATTACAACAGAATTGTTCAGTTAAAAATGTTACCTAAAACAAGAAAAATTAAATTATTTTACAGACATTATTCTCTGACAGCAGATTTATATAGGCTCTTTGTTACTAATGGGTAGAGAGTTGGAACCTCTTTAATGTACTGTATAAATCATACTATGGGGTAAATCCACAAAAGGATTGCGCGGCTTTTGCGGCCGCTACACCGGTGCAAATGAGACAAAAAGAGAGCGTCTAATTCACAAAGCACCCGCAAAAGGCGAATTGCACCACAAACTGCGCTGCCAAGCAAATAGTGGCATTTTGCGCCGGTGCCATTTGCATGCATGTAAATTAGGTAATATTCATACATTCGGCGCAAAATTGCCCCCTTTCTATGCAAATAAGCCTCATTGCAAAAACCGTCTAATTCACAAAGGCCAGCGCTATTTGCCACACGCAAAAATAGTGGAGCAAATACCGTCTTTCAGAAGCGTGTATTAACTGCAACGCAAACTCACTCCTCACTCCCCGTCTGTCTCTGTTTCTCTCTCTCTTCAATATCATTCAAGCCTGTGTGATACTGAATGATATTAAGGGTGAAATCTACATTCAGACATGACTGTACACAGTCAGATCAAGTGGGGTTGTGGACTTATCTCGGATTTAAAAATAAAAATAACAGGACGGAGCTCAGGATTCATCCATAGGCTACATAAGGGGCTGCTTTATTACAAACAATTCCACCATATAAACATATAAATCTAGAATGTGTGTGTTTAACAGCTGACCTGTAGGTGTGTGTAGCAAAACAAAGAACATGAATTACCATTAGATCCTGATCTGATCCCAATCCGGTGTTAATGAAGTTACTGGTGCTGTGCCTTGTGCGTAAATGCGCACAGCCTCTTAACATTTGACATTTCATTAGCTTATGTCATACAGACACAGGTCTTTTGATGTGTGTGGAGATGATGGCTATGTTCTACCACACGATGGTGGCCAGTGCACTCTTTTTTGCTGCTGTGTTGGGGGGGCAGCCTTGCAATCAAAAACACCAGGCGACTGGACAAACTGGTCAAAAAAGCGGTGTTGAGCAGGAGTCTGGACCCGCTTAGATCTGTGATGGAGAGGGGCACACTGAACAAGCTGAGTGCTATAATGGACAATAGCAGACACCCTCTCCACAGCATCCTGGAGCAACAGAGGAGCAGGAGCTCCAGCGGTCGGCTCCTCTCACTGCGCTGCAGAACGGAGCGGTTCAGGACATCCTTCGTCCCCACAGCAATAAGACTGTTTAACTCGTCCTGAACTCACTTTCACACACTCACCTCTGCCACAACTGGACTATATTTTAGTTTGCACTTTACATGATATTTGTTTAAAAACCTTATATTTCATGTTTATTTTAATATTATGAATGTGCCTTTATTGTCTGAATGGAAGTGTGGTTGATTTTTATGTTTATGTTTTGATGAGCTGCTGGACGATTGAATTTCCCTTTGGGGATGAATAAAGTTCTATCTAGCTATCTAGCTACATGCGAAATACTAGAGAAGTACAAATACGTGAAAGTTGAGGCTGTTGTGCTCTCTGCAGTTTTCATTATGGACCAATCTGTGTGCTGAAATACGGAGAACACTGGAAACAGCTCCGCTCACTTACTCAGACAAGGGCAAATTGCACTCAGCTGGTGGTAAGTGAAGCGTGTATATAAGGGCTGCCACGCCCGGATTGCCCAGTGATCATGGCAGCAGTGATTGTAGCCAGGAGAAGGCATCGTCATGCCAGGCGTGCTCGAGGGCCGATATTTCGAACGAGAATATCACTTTTTGAATTAAGTGAGAGCGACATCATTCGCAGATACAGGTTGCCAAGTCATACAATCCTTACTCTACTCGATGATATCAAGGAAGACATTGAGCCTGCCACCCAAAGATGTCATGCCATACCTGGCATTGTGAAACTGATGTCCACACTTCAGGTTCTTGCGTCTGGGTCCTTCCAGACACCCATCGCAGGAGTCTCTGGCCTCTCACAATCATCTGTCAGCAGGGCCATGTGGGATGTCGTACCAGCTATTATTCGAAGAGTGGGCAGATTCATTACGTTCCCCCAAAACCGACAGGACATTGCTGAGACAAAACAAACATTCTTTAATGTTGCCGGCTTCCCGAATGTTGTGGGGGCTATTGACTGTACGCACATCCCTCTAGTACCACCAGGGGACAACGAGAATGTGTTTAGAAATAGAAAACACACTCATTCTATCAACGTCCAGGTAGTGTGCGACGCAAATAGCGTCATAACGGATGTGGTTGCCAAATTCCCTGGGTCAGTGCATGACAGCTACATCTTTAGAAACAGCAGTGTCCACAGAATGGTGCAGAACATGGATGACAACTGCTGGTTACTGGGTGAGAACGTTTGTTTATAGAAAACACTTGTCTTTTAATATTGATTACAAATGTGGGAAAAATTTGCTTTTGTATAATAGGTGTCAGCGGCTACCAGCTGCAACCGTGGATAATGACTCCAGTGCGCAGTCCATCGACAGGGAAGCGGCCTACAACCAGGCACACATCAGGACACGTGTGATTGAGCGCACCTTTGGCATCCTGAAAAGCCGGTTCAGATGCCTGGATCGTAGCGATGGGGCTATGCAGTACAGTCCCCCCAAGGTATGCCAGATCATGGTTGTGTGCTGCATCCTCCACAACGTAGCCATGAGAGCCGGTCTGCGCCATGTGGAGCGCGAGGATGAGCATGACTCTGACCCTGATGAAAAGGAGCCACCTGCCCCACTGCCTGATGTACGAGCAGAAGAGGGCAGGCATGTCAGACAAACTATCATTCAACGTTATTTCCAGTAAAATGCTGTATTTGTCAAGGTTGACATTCCCCCCTGCCTTCAGTTTCTGTCTTGCCCCGCCTGTGTCCCATCTGCCCTGATTGTGTCTGCACCTGTGTCTCGTCATGTCTCGTTATCCCTTCAGTATATCTTGTCTTGTCATTCCTTTGTCCCCTCTCGGACCGTACTGTTTCCTGACACTGTTTCCTACCTCCATGTCTCCTCGTAGTCTTTTGATCCTGGTTTTTTGTTAATCCTGCTCTGCAGCGCCTTGTTTTTGCCTTTTTGAAAATAAACCCTTTTTGTTGCAACTCCTGGCTCCTGTTCTCCTGCACTTGGGTCCTTAGCAAACCAAACCATGACAGTATTCCGTATTTCAACGTTATGTTTGGGAAATTATGGGTCTCTGTAAATTAAAGAGAACGTTAAAGAGAATGTTTTCAAATAGAGCAGGTTTACACCTGCTCTATTTGAAAAGTGCCTTGAGAAAACTGCTGCTGTGATTTGGCGCTAAATAAAATGGACTTGACTATACAGTACTGTGCTTTCCATTTCTTAACATTTCCAGTGATATGCTACGTTTTCAGTTACAAACGATCTCGTCTCTGCAACAATTCCACCTTGTTTGACTTAAGCAGGGTGGAATTGTCTGTTAAATATAGTCTGTTAGTAGTTTCGGGGCGGCTGTGGCTCAGGAGTTAAGCGGGTCGTCCACTAACCGCAGTGTTTCACAAACAAAAGCGAATTCAGCAGTAAGGCCAACACAAAACAATCAATCCTATTGGACTTCACACAATGAAAATAGCAATTCACTAGCCACATTATAAGGTCACAGTGGGCTGTATTTCGGCCTTCAGAGTCAGGACCATGGATGGCTCCGCTCTAACTTATAGGTTATAAATCAGCACAAAAGATTCAGGACCATGGACAGCTCCGCTCAAACTGTTTAATTGAGAATGAA
This sequence comes from Cololabis saira, assembly GCF_033807715.1. NCBI lineage: Eukaryota > Metazoa > Chordata > Actinopteri > Beloniformes > Belonidae > Cololabis > Cololabis saira. The sequence goes on along the minus strand of NC_084589.1, from coordinate 36,538,808 downwards.
AACGACAACACAAAGTGAATGACAAATGAGGTCATTATATAAACGAAGAAACAAATTATTTAGTAACGTCATGACACTTATTTCTTCTCTTTCCTGTCTCTTAATCGCCGCCGGGTTGTTTGGACGGACGCGGCACTCTGGCAGGCCCCTCCTGACATGACCTCGGGCTCAGGCTCACCCCTCGTAACCGACGCATTGGCCTCAAGCGCAGCAGCTATCCGACCCATGGCCCCCATCATTTCATTGTGGCTGGCCTGCATTTGTGCTCTTAAGCCTGAGATGTTTTGGTTCAGGCCTGCCAGAGCACCGACCAGCTGACGTGAGCTACTGGCTACTGGCTCAAGTACACGTCGCAAGCCTCTCAATTCAAATTTTACCCCCTTTAGGGTTGAGGCATGTTGTTCCTGTGCAGAAGTTTGTTTTATTTGTTCAGCATAGGAGTTTGTCGATGTCCTCATAATCGACAGGCACTGAGGGGGGTGGACTGTCGACCAGATTTTGTCTGGGCACCGAGGTGGATGGTGTGGGTGTCCTCCTGAGTTTGGGTGACCACTGTGTTGGTACAGGAAGGGCCAGGCATCGGCTGATCTGAAAAGGGGTTGCACAATTAAATATGATATATTATTAAACAAAATAATCCCAATTGAACATGTGACATATGTTGCATACAGAAAAAGGCATTTTTGTTACAAATACAAATATAACATCAATAACACAAGAATGAAAATGTGCTGCTTCTTAAACACAATTTCTTTGTTTTCCAGATTCAGTGTGACAATTGTCTGCAATGGTTCCACCACATGTGTGTCCAAGGCCCTCCAGAAGAGGATACTTTTACATGTCCTGCTTGCACTGTCTAGGCATCTGTGTCCGGTGCATTCATTCCCCTTGCACATAGTGATACACATGTGCATGTGCAGAGTGCTGTGTTTTAGTTTCATATGTTTAAGTATGTTTTTATTTTTGTTATTTAGAGTTCTTTGTTATTGTTAGTATTATTATTAGGGCCCGAGCACCTTCAGTGCGAAGGCCCTATTGTATTTGCAGGAATTTTTCTTCTTATTATTATTTTTCTTCTGACAAAGTGATGGCCTTTTTGCCCCCCTTAACATGCCCAAAAAGTCACCAAATTTTGCACCCAAGTCAGGCCTGGCGAAAAATTTGATATTTAATTGTTTGCATTAATGGGCGTGGTAAAATGGCTCAACAGCGCCCCCTTGAAAACTTTGTGCCTCAAGCCCCACGATACGGTTTGACGTACATGCACGAAAATCGGTACACACCTGTATCATGGGACAACTTAAACAAAAGTCTCTTGGCGACATGGCCGAAACCGAACAGGAAGTCGGCCATTTTGAATTAATCGTGTCATTTTGGCGAAATTTATGCCATTCCTTCGAAAGTTAATTCAGCCCGAACCGTAACGTGCACCCAGGTGTGTTATACATCAAAATGTGCGTCTCCCTCCTGCGACCACACGCATTACTTTTCTCTTTCAAAAGCGTTACCGTGGCGACGCTAGACGCCAAAAAGCGCGCCCACCCTTCATCTCGTTGCTTCAGACAGAAAAAACTTTGCGCCTCAAGCCCCATAATACGGTTTGACGTACCTGAACGAAAATCGGTACACTCCTGTATCATGTCGCAACTAAAAGAAAAGTCTCTTGGCGCCATGGCCGAAACCGAACAGGAAGTCGGCCATTTTGAACATTCTGAATTAATTGCGTAATTTTGGAGCAATATATGCCATTCCTTCGAGAATTAATTCAGCCCGAACCGTATTGTGAACCCAGATGTGTTATACATCAAAATGTGCGTCTCCATCCTGCGACTACACGCATTACTTTTCTCTTTGAAAAGTGTTACCGTGGCGACGCTAGACGCCAACAAGCGCACCCCCCCTTCATCTGATTGGTCCATATTTGATAGTTCCCCAAAAGGCACCAAATTTGGCATGCAAGCCAGGCCTGGCGATAAATTTGATATTTCATGGTTTGCATTAATGGGCGTGGCAAAATGGCTCAACAGCGCCCCCCGGAAAACTTTGTGCCTCAAGCCCCACAATACGGTTTGACGTACATGCACGAAAATCGCTACACACCTGTATCATGGCACAACTTAAAGAAAAGTCTCTTGGAGCCATGGCCGAAACCGAACAGGATGTCGGCCATTTTGAATAAATTGTGTCATTTTGGCGAAATTTATGCCATTCCTTCGGCAGTTAATTCAGCCCGAACCGTAACGTGCACCCAGGTGTGTTATACATCAAAATGTGCGTCTACATCCTGCGACACCATGCATTACTTTTCTCTTTCAAAAGTGTTACCGTGGCGACGCTAGACGCCAAAAGGCGCGCCCCCCCTTCATGTGATTGGTCCATATTTGATAGTTCTCCAAAAGTCACCAAATTTTGCATGCAAGCCAGACTTGGTGATAACTTTGATATTTCATGGTTTGCATTAATGGGCGTGGCCTAACGGCTCAACAACGCCCCCTGGAATACTTTTATCTGCCATAACTTTTGAATGGTTTGACATAGGAAGTCGTGGTTGGTGTCATGGGACTCTGTAATGAGTTCTTAAGCTTCGTTGGGCTTAATTAGCCCCGCCCCTTCTTCTGATTGGTTGTCCCGATTTTCTGCTATAAACTTTGAATGGTTTGACATAGGAAGTCGTAGGTGGTGTCAAGGGACTCTGCAATGAGTCCTTGAGCTTCTTTGGCCTGAATTAGCCCCGCCCCTTCTTCTGATTGGTTGTCCCTTTTTTATAATAAAATCGCCAGTCGCTCTCGCGCTGACTCCCGCTTCCTGATTCAAACGTCTGCCGGCCCCGCCCCCCGACCAATCGGTGGCGAGTAGGGTGATGACGGCCCCGCCTCCCGACCAATCAGTGGCGCGGAGGGTGATGACGGCCCCGCCCCCCGACCAATCAGTGGCGAGTAGGGTGATGACGGCCCCGCCCCCCGACCAATCAGCTCCCTGTAATGTGGTGACGTCAGAAATATTCCCAGCTCAGCCCGGTTACAACCTTGGCAGAATGGTTACAGAAAAAGTAATAATTAAAATAGTAGGGTTTTACTAATATTTATAACTTACAAATATTTAACAAAATTAGAAAAAACAGCTCCAGACTTACATTACTAAATATCGATATGTTGGTCTTTCCTAAGTCAGTAGGTCAATTAGAAATGAGAAGCTGAGTCTTAGCTCAGCCAGAGCGTTCCCGTCTTTGGAGTCAGAGATCAGAGTTCGATTCCCGCAGTATCCAGACTTTTTTGTCAGCAATTTTTTTTTTTTCTACATCAATATGTGCGTCCCTGTCCTGCAACGACGCACATTACTTTTCTCATTTAAAAGCGTTACCGCGGCAACGCTAGACACCAAAAAGTGCGCCCACCCTTCATCTGATTGGTTCAGAGGGAAAAAACTTTGAGCCTCAAGCCCCATAATACGGTTTGACGTACATGAACGAAAATCGGTACACACCTGTATCATGTCGCAACTTAAAGAAAAGTCTCTTGGCGCCATGGCCGAAATTGAACAGGAAGTCGGCCATTTTGAATTAATTGTGTAATTTTGGCGCAATTAATGCCATTCCTTCGGCAATTAATACTGCCCGAACCGTAACGTGCATCCAGGTGACTTATACCTCAAAATGTGCGTCTCCATCTTGCGACTACGCGCATTACTTTTCTCTTTCAAAAGTGTTACCGTGGCGATGCTAGACGCCAAAAAGCGTGCCCCCTTAATCTGATTGGTCCATATTTGATAGTTCTCCAAAAGTCACCAAATTTTGCATGCAAGCCAGGCCTGGTGATAAATTTGATATTTCATGGTTTGCATTAATGGGCGTGGCAAAATGGCTCAACAGCACCCCCCGGAAAACTTTTCTCTGCAATAACTTTTGAATGGTTTGACATAAAGAGTCATGGGTGGTGTCATGGGACTCGGTATTGAGTCCTTGACCATAATTGGTGAAAATTAGCCCCGCCCATTCTTTTGATTGGTTGTCCCTATTTCCTGCTATAACTTTTGAATGGTTTGACATGGAGAGTCGTGGGTGGTGTCATCAGACTCTGTATGGAGTCCTTGACCTTCATTGGCCTGAATTAGCCCCGCCCCTTCTTGTGATTGGTTGTCCCTTTTTTCTGCTATAACTTTTGAATGGTTTGACATAGGAAGTCGTGGGTGGTGTCATTTCTGATATGCTTATGGGGGGCGGCGGCCGTGAGTGCGAGGGCCCGTTCATCGCTGCTTGCAGCTTTAATTATTTATTATTACTGTTATTATTATTTATACGTTTTCATACCACGGTACCTGGACGATTTGTTTTATTATTAGTTATATAGTCTATCACTATTTGATGTGTGTGTGTGTGAGCATTTTTCTATAAAACAAATATTCACAAAAAAAAATGCAGTCTGACAGAATGTGTGTGTCCCCCTATAACTTTTGATAGGAAAGAAGGAACTTGTTCATTTTCACTAAGGTGATTAAGAATGATCTGAAGTACACACAAAATAAATCACTTGATGAACGGGCATAATCTGTGCATCACAGGGAGGGGGACACACATTCTGGCAGACCGAAAATGCAGTCTGACAGAATGTGTGTCCCCCTGTAACTTTTGATAGCAGAGAAGGAACTTGAGGGGGGACACATTTTGTGTTTCATTTACAGCGCATTAACTTATATGTGTAATTATAGGAGGAAAAAGATATGATTGTCTTTTTTTCCATACATTCCCAATTCAGTGCGGTGAATAATACCATAACACGTAGGCTACAGAAGAATAACAACATTTATTTTGATAGATGAGCCATATGTTACTTTGCAAAACCTTGTTGATAAAATTATAACAGTAAAATAATGAATCAAACAATCCACATGTTGCTAGATTTCTTTTATTTAGGTGAAATCAAGTGCGGCAATGTAGCTCCACCCTCGCTGAATGCATGCACGCTCCCGCGGCTGGGGATACACTTCCTATCGGGGGTAAGTACCTTGGCACGACACCGGCACGGGAGAACGGGGAGAACACGCATGCAGCGTCATGTGACGTCACATCCGCAGGGCAGCGCGGGAAAAGCGGCCCCAGCCTTGCAGCACATTTTGCAGCACACAGCCTGTTCAAGGCAACGGACAGATATACTAGAGGGCTCACTCTTTTTGGTTTGGAACGCTTCATCTGACATTAGTACAAAAATTAAAACGTATACAATTTTTTTTTCATAAATCCAGCCTCAAGCTCCTTTAATGTATGAATTTGTTTTAACATTGAATGTGTAAGGTTAGGGGTCAGAGGTTATCTATCCAATCTTCATCAATAATATTATTTCCTTCATGAAAAAACTAAGGACACAATCCCAAAGTGGGAATGAAAAGAAAAGTCAATGAAAAGAAATAAAAATTAAAACCAAACCAAAAAAAAATAAAAACGATTTTTTTATGTTTCTATTTTCTTACTTTCTAATAAAAAATAAAAATAAAAGAAGTGTGCCAGTAAACAAAACACAATAAATTAAGCTCAGTTTCTTTATCCAGTGTCTGGTGAGAGATGCTTCCTCACCAGCACCAGCAGCGGAATGAGCTCTCCTGCTGCTCTGCCTTTTATATGCTCCTGCTTGCCCCGCCCCCTGATGGCCCCCTGATGGCCCCGCCCCCTCTACCTTCTGTACCTTCTGTTTTCAGTCACTTTTTAACCTTTTTACATGAGCTTTTCAAATATTCTGGACAATTTCTTCTTCACAATTTTAACCCCATGAATGAAATATATTTTTTGTTATATACTTATTGATTTATTCCTTTTAACATTTTTTAAACCATGAACTTTAAAAAAAAAAAACATTTTTATGTATTTATTTATTCATATACATTTTTTTAGAGCTTTTAACATTTTTTAATATGAAGTTTTCAAACATTACCCATATGTTTAACAATTTTAACCCCTTTCTAAATTAAATATTTTTTATATATTTATTTATTTATTTATTCATATATTTAATAATAATTTTTTATATGAATTTATTTATTCATATACATTTTTTTTAAGCTTTTAACATTTTTTAATATGAAGTTTTCAAACATTACATATAAGTTTAACAATTTTAACCCCTTTCTAAATAAAATATTTTGTATGTATTTATTTATTTATTCATATTCAGGTTAGCGCCGTCTCCCATAACGGACGACTGTCCAATTTCCCTCCATAACTGAATCAATAAAAATAACAATAATAATAAAAATAAAAATCAACCAAAAAAAAAAAGTTTTTTAATTATTTTTTTATTTTTTTATTTTTATAATAAACAACTAAAGAAGAGTGTGCCATTAAAGGAAACGTTTGAACCTTAAAAAGGTTTTCTTTCTTCAGGCTGGCACACTTCAAAAGTAGCTGGGTTTAGCTCCCATAAATGCCAAACTAAATTGTATATAATGAATTTTAATTATACTATTTATAGAATATTTTAACCCTTATGATGCCAATTAAATTAAACCATGAATTTTTAACCCTTTCATTGCCAAATTAATTGTTTTAAGTACTTTTTTAATGAATTTATACTGTTTAATGAATTTTTTAACCCTTATGATATCCATCAAATAAAATTCCCCAAAATTTGTAACCCTTTCATTGCCAAATGAATTGTGTTAATTACTTTTTTAAGTAATCCTACTGTTTAATAATGTTTTTTAACCCGTATGATGTCTATTAAATTAAATCCCCTCAATTTTTTTTTGGGGCGGCAGTAGCTCAGGTGGTTGAGCGGGTCGTCCGAAGGTCGGCGGTTCGAATCCCGCTCCGTCCCAGTTGCTGTCGTAGTGTCCTTGGGCAAGACACCTTACCCACCTTGCCCTTTGTGAATGTGTTTGAATGTTGGTGGTGGTCGGAGGGGCCGTTTGGCGCGGAATGGCAGCCACGCTTCCGTCAGTCTGCCCCAGGGCAGCTGTGGCTACAAACGTAGCAGCTGTGGCTACAACGTAGCTTACCACCACTGGAGAGAATGTGTGTGAATGAATAAGTGTAGAACTTTGAGATTCATTGAATGGAAAGTGCATTACAAGTTAAATTCATTATTATTATTATTATTATTATTATTATTATTATTATTATTATTATTATTAGTCTAATGAGTGTCTATTAAATGATATTAATAGAAACAAAGCAGGTGACAGACCTGGACGACTCAGGGGAACAACTCAGCAAATCTCTGCTAGAGCGACTCAGCAAAACTTTGCTAAAGCGACTCAGCAAATCTTTGCTAGAGCGACTCAGCAAATCTTTGCTAGAGCGACTCAGCAAATTTTTGCTGGGCTTTTGAATGGCAAGTTTATGTATAAAAAGAACGAAGACAGGACGATCAACAAGAATGCTGTGATTTATACATTTGGTAAAAAAGAATGTTCCTATCAGCGGAGCTGCTGCAGCTACTAGTACTATAGTACTGGAATCACTGTAAACGTTACAGCTACTAGTACTATAGTACTGGAATCACTGTAAACGTTACAGCTACTAGTACTTTAGTACTGGAATCACTGTAAACGTTACAGCTACTAGTACTATAGTACTGGAATCACTGTAAACGTTACAGCTACTAGTACCACTAGCGGAGCAGGCGGGGGGGCAGGGGGGGCGGCCGCCCCGGGCCCACTGCTCCGGGGGGGCCCACTCCGAAGAGGAAAAAAAAAAAGCGTTCTGAATAAAATAAAGAACGTTGGACTGTATAAAACTTGTGTTCATAAGGATAAAGTTGTTTTAAAAAATAAAAATGAAAGAAATAGTCCCTTCTCCCCGTGTGTGTCTCTGTCATGCACGGGTTCGCAGGGCGCATGTTGTCTGTTTAAGGCTGATTTATGGTTCCGCGTTACACCAACGCAGAGACTACGGCCGGGGCTGCGCGTCGAGCCAGTTGTCGCATCAGAGCCTTAAACTCATGCTGAGTTTCAGCAGCTGAAGTTGATTAAAAACTCTCTCCGGGCTGCATTGATGAGACCAGACAATCAAACCTCACATTGCTCTCAATCCAGAGGGACATCGCCGTTGATGAGAGCAAGTTTATTGTGACCAAAAAGACGATTCATTAAGAAATCCAGTGCCGAGGTTGAGGTTGCCAGATCTGACAGGTTCCAGCCCAAATGCAACGTAAAACCCACCGAAATAATGAAAACCAGCCCGAATCTTACATTCTCTATTAAAACCATTAATTATTAAATGCATAATACATTTCATCTTCATATGACTAAATAACCTAAAAAAAAGTTCAGGCTCCAAACAAAAATTACAATAAAATTGAGTAGATTAAAGCAAATATATTATCAGTTTATTGTGTAAGTTTCTACTTTTCTCTGCCATAATGGAAACTTTATTTGTTAATAATTTCTCCTAAATATTTAGTAGAAACCAGGAAAAGCAGCCCAAATATATATTTTTCAGCCTAATTGGGCTGAAACCTGCCCAACCTGGCAACACAGATTTAGGACATCCGCAGGAGATTCTCCTCAAAACGATTAAATAAACTCTTTAATGAATAAAATGAAGACCCTTGGATTGAGATTTAAGACAAATTAAGACATTTAAATGCCTTATTTTAGCAAAAATGGAATTTGAGACTTTTTAAGGATGAGGCTGCATGGAGGAGGCCAGACTATCTCTCAATCCAGAGAGACTTCGCCATAGATAAGAGCAAAGTTATTAAAAGGTTTGCGGCGATGAAGAACCGACTGATGGTTCAGAAATAGTTCGGATTTGAACAAGTTTTAAAATTAAAGTTTTTGCATTTTGGGTCGTTCAATGTGCTACCCCCCACCCCAGATGTAAATATTTTTTGTTGTGGTTCTCTGCCCATCGCTGGATGAAACCATCATTGGTAAGCTGTCATAATATTAATTATTTCTGATAACATTGTCATAATGCTGAATATATGACCTTTCCTATATTGTTTGTTACTGTTTGACTGCTGTGTCTGATTGTGTTAAATAAATGTCGTTGCACATTGTAAACTGTCGTGGAGGTTGAACACGTGTGTCTGAATTGTGCTACTCGGCGAATCCGGCATCTATGGCTCAGATGAAAACTTAGCCTTAAAAATAAAAATATCCCCACGATAAGTCATAATTATGAGATAAAAAGTCGAAATTATGACTTTTTATGTCATAATTATGACTTACTGTGGGGATATTTTTATTTTTAAGGCTAAGATTTCATCTTATTTTTTTCTTTTACTGGAGGAAATGAGCTTCCATAAACATCACTGGATGTCTTTAGATTTTTATCTCCAGTTTGATACCTATATCTTTAAGTCTGCATTAGGCTTATAATTAGGTTTGGCATAATAAGTGGCAAAATCCATGGTGCTAGAACCTCATGTGATGGTTCTGACCGTGTTGCTGCTGCTGTGGTTGTGTGTCAGAGGAGCTGATCTGTGGGATTTTTTTATCGATTATGTTTTAACGGGGATGTTTAGGCCACAAGGGCCCATCTAGAATGCTTCGCCCCCCCTAGGCTGGGACCCCTGCTCCGCCCCTGACTAGTACTATAGTACTGGAATCACTGTAAACGTTACAGCTACTAGTACTATAGTACTGGAATCACTGTAAACGTTACAGCTACTAGTACTATAGTACTGGAATCACTGTAAACGTTACAGCTACTAGTACTATAGTACTGGAATCGCTGTATTGAGCAGCTTTAGTTTTAATTTTGAATTGAGAGTCTGCTTAAGTGCCTATTTGAGACTCAGCCTTATTTTATTTCTGGATTTTATTTATTTAACTGTATTTGCATTGCATTTTTGAATAATGCGCCTAATTGGTTTGCTGATGCGCTTGAGCTTTTTCTTTTGAATTTCATTCATGAAAGGCACTTCAATAAAAATATGGATTTCAAATCTTCTCTTCTTATTCAATTGATTAGTCATCACTGCAATTTTGCAATGTCCTAGAATTCAAATTCTTTATTTGGGGACCTTTAGCATTAAAATGCGATTAATTCGATGAATTAATTAAAAATCCTGTAATTAATTAGATTCATTTTTTTAATCGCCTGACAGCACTAATATAAATATACATTTGACGTTTTCAAACATTTATAAAGAAGATGATTGTTTACAACTTTTGAGAACTTTAAAAAGTCCTTTATTGAAGTCAGTTCATGTGACAAAATATCACATAAATTACACATGTTTTCTTTACAACACAACTGAAGACTTGGTGAAATAAAAGACCAACAACACAAGAGAAACACTGGGATTTTAGCTGAAGGTTTGTCCGCCCAGCTTACGGCCAGACGCAGCACTTGCAGCTTTCGTCGTAGACGGATCCGGTCCCGCAATGCCGGATGTGCATGATGCCGCCGGCGCACATGTAGAAGCTGTTCCTGTCATCCGGGTTGGCGTACAGGCCGTCGGGTTTGCCGTTGCAGAATACGGGCCCCGGGGCGTGAGTGGTGGTGGTGGAGGTCTTGGTGGGAGACGTGGTGCTGGCGCCGGGTTTGGGGGTCGTGGTCGACGGCATCGGGGGCAGCTCTGATCGGTGCAGAGAGGAGAAACATGTTACTGTAACGGAGCGGTCGCACATCCATCTGCTACCACCAAAACTACTCAGGGAGTTTACATGGGAAGTTTAATTCCTCTTTAATTCAGAATTAAAATTAAACCTGATTTAAAACGAGTAAAAATTACCATGTAAACACCTAATGCTGAATGAAAATGGCTATTCCGAATTAAACTTAATTCCGAAGTAAGTGGCTGGTTTATTCCGATTTTAAATCCCAATAGAATAATTCCGTGATCATGTATCCACTCATTCCTCTTTTAATTAATTCCGGTCTTTCTTTCTGCTCGTTCCCTCGCCCGTCTGTCTCCATGACCCTTATATTCCGCGCTGGGCTGGTTTTCCTAACAAAGTTTCAAGATGGCAGCACGCAGTAAACGCTGGTCAAGAGCAGAGACATTTATTTAAGAAATAGAAATCATTAAAAGAACACATGGAAACAGGAAACATCAAAATGGTGATCTTTTCAAAGTTGTAGCGGCTAAGTTAGTTTTTCTTCCGGTAGTTTAACTTCCGGTCCACCCCCCTATCCAATCAGAACCTTCCCAACCCTCAGACCTGTAGAGGAATTGGAGAAATACTATCAAACGTGGTTTCCATGGAAACCTCAATTCAGAATTACTATTTCCATGTAAACGCCAAGGAAAATAGTTATATAATACCCTCTGTTTTTAACTGTCTTAGGAAAAGGAACCTGTCCCCGTAGACAGGAGGTGTCCGTTCTGTCCGGGCAGCTCCCAATGACGCTGGTTCACTCACTCATCAGCATTAGGAGTTTTTATATGATGAAAAAATAATTAGGAAAATGAAAAAAGTGATACAAAAGCAAATAGATAAAAAGGAAAATATTTGAATTCGGAATTATTTAATTCGGAATAACTATTAACTAACTAGCGGAATAACTAATTCTGAATTATTTCGTAGATGGTTCATCATGGGATGGTTGCCCTCCTTGCAGAACTTTCCAGTAAAGTCGTCTAAATCGAGCGCCCACACGAAGGCGCCTCCAAACTTCTGTTCCTTCGAACTGCCTTGTTTTCGCAATAGCAGTTTTGAGGGTCAAGTCTCTGTCTAGCTGTAGCTTCTCTGACAACGAGGCATTGCTCAGCCCGACCACTAACCTGTCGCGTATCAACTCTTTCTGTAACTGTCCATAGTTGCAATGTTCAGCCAATCCATATAGAGCGGTGATGAAGGAATCGACCGTCTCTCCCTGCATCTGCACACACTGATTGAACTTGGTTCTCTCATAGATCACATTTTTTTTGGCACAAAAAAATGCATCAAAGCCCGCTTTAACACCCTCGTACGTCTTCTTCGCCTCGGCCGTTAGCGTTAGCCCCATTACTTTTACCGTGTGCCTGATCACCAACGAGCAGCAGGTGTGATGCCGACAAACTTCCACAGGCTGAAATAGAAATCCCAATAGCAAGGGACCAAAAAACCAACAGGAAACCAAAATAATTTCAACTTTGAAGCCTTATTTTTCCATATATTGTGAAAAACAAACAGTAACTCATATCTTACTTAAAATTATGATTTTATTGTCATGCTCAAATCACAAATTATTTTCAGTGAAGAACCAATAGTAAATTCTTAGAAGATGGTTAAAATCTTTCTATCAATTTATCTATATATGGGCTCTTAATTTAATAAATGTTCAATAAAAAAATGTATACCAAACAGACATGAAATATGACATTTTTAGTGGAATTTTTAGTCTAATTACAGAATCAATTTATAACAGTAATTCATAAAAAATTTTAAAAAAAAACTACATAACACATGTATTTTTCTTTTATAAAAGTAGGTGTTTTTATGAGGCTCAGTGATCAGGGCTGGGATTTCAAAGCTTTCCAATTCCAGCAAATTTAGGTTTAAAATATTACAGATTACAAAAACACTTTCCTATAGTCCACTATGGTTGGGCGATATGGACTAAAAAAATTATCACGATAATTTCTGGCATTTATCCCGATAACAATAGAAATTACGATATTGTAACGGCCAGCTTGTGTTTCACCCGGGGGTGTTAGAGTGTGACACGACCGGATGTTGGGGGCGGGAGTGTTGAGTGCACGTTAAGAGTGTTTGGAGTTCTTGTGCTTCTCTTCCGATGCTTGTGCTACTCGAGTTGTTAATAAACCAAGCTAAACGTTGGAATACGTCTCTGCCTCCGATTCCTTGGATTACTACACTGGTGTCAGAAGTGAAGTCACGGTTGACGACGGAGGACTCGTCTGTGGGAGACGTACGTTTTGTTGTTTTGGTTTAGCTTCAGTTTTAGCATAGCTAGGTGAACCGCGCTCGGTATGAGCGTCGCGGGTGGATTAAAAGACGTGAAGATGGAACCGCGGGATGAACTGCAGACAGGAGTGGGCTTGCCACGGCTGGAGGTGGGCCCTGGGCTGATGGGTGCCCGTTTTCGCGGGTCACCGCTCCGCGCAATGGACAGTGCGCGGCCGCCGGGACCCGCCATTTCGTCGGCGTCTGACGGTAACCATGACAACTCGCGGGCGCTGGGCTCCGCCATTTTCCCGGCGTCTAGCGGTAGCCATGACAACGCTCCACCACCTTCGGCCAGCAGTGTGAAGACACCCAAGTATACTGGCGGCTCTGACTGGGAGGCTTATCATGCACAGTTTGAACTGTTGGCTGATGCCAGGAGGTGGACTGCTGAGGACAAGGCACTGCAGCTGGCTTTGTGTCTGGAGGGTGACGCTCTATCTTGCCTCCTGTTACTAGACTCTGTGCAGCGGCGATGCTATGACGCCCTGGTGGGGGCGCTGAAGAGGCGGTTTGGAACCTGGTCCCAGCCAGCACTTGTGAAAAACGAACTGAGGGGGAGATGCAGGAAGCCTAGTGAGTCGCTCCGGGGGCTGGCCAATGATGTTGAGAGTCAGGTGCGGCGGGCATACGGTCACATGTCTGCCGAGGCACGCAGGGAGCTGGCTACTGACCTGTTTGTCGGGGCCATAAATCCACCTGACCTGCGCATACAAGTACAGCTTCAACACCCGAAGTCCCTGCAGGAGGCGTTGGAGGCGGCCATCGAGCGGGAGAGCCTGTGGAGCGCGGCGGCCGGCGGAGGACAGGAGGCGGGCTCCCATGCAGTGAGGTCGGTGTCGGAATGCCCTGCCAAGGAGGAGGTGCCAGCCTGGGCGACGGAGATAACTGAGCTGCTGCGGGCGGTGACTCTGCAGGCGCCACGTGGGCCACGCTCCGGTCCACAGGTCTGCTGGGGGTGTGGCCAGCCTGGCCACATCAGGAGGGACTGCCCTGCTGCTCGCCGGGGGAGGGGAAACGCCTCAGGGTCCGCATAAACGGGGATATGCGGACCCCTACCTCCACCGCTACCCCAACGCTGCCAGTCCGGGCCTGCAGCCCGGCGGGGGAAGTACAACAGCACAGCCAGGGGGAGGAGGCTCCACTCCCCCCAGAAGTAGATGACAGCACGCCGCCGCCTTCACAGTTTCGTCTGCCAGCCGGAGGAGCCCAACGGCGCAGCGAGGGGGAGGAGGCTCCACCCCCTCCAGAAGTAGATGACAGCGGTGCTCCACCTGTCGTGGTGGGGTGGATCCGGGGGAGCTCTGGTGCCAGGAGCTCCTGTCACGTCGCTGTCTCCGTCCAGGGGGTGCCTACTGCGGGCCTGGTGGACACCGGGTCGTTGGTGACGTTGGTGAGACCTGACGTTCTGCCCAGCGGGACACTTCTACAGCCTACAGCGGTGCAGCTCCGCACAGCCACGGGCCAGCTGGCTCCCATGATGGGGAAAGGGCTGCTGTGGTTGTGTGTGGGGGGCAGGAATATTCGCCATCTGGTGTGGGTGGCGGACGTGCAGGACCGCTGCATCCTGGGGCTGGACTTCCTCCAAGATACTGGTTGCCTGCTGGACATGGGGAGGGGTACGCTTAGCTTTCCAGGGGGTCCCACGGTTACTATGGGTCCTCCAGCCGGCGGCCCACCACTCACCGGCCGATCTGTCCAGTCACTGGGGGTGCCTGTTGCTGCTCCCGCCTTTCCCCGCCCTGTTCCCCTTGTGCCCATGTATAGTCCTCAGTTTACCGGCCCAGTGGACATTCCCCTTGCATCCCCTGTCCCCATGCCCCCCTTCACGTGGCCTTGTTTCCCCCCCTACCCTGCCCCTTCTCCCCCAACAACGAGAGGAACTGTGATGTTTCTCGATGCCCACTGCCAGCAGCTGTCCCCGCTGGCCCCTGAGTTTACCCCGTCGTCTGCGCCTCTCCCCAGTCCCGACAGCATGCACGCCCCTCCCCTACGGCTGCAGGGAGGGGGAGACAGAGGAGAGCTGTCCCTGGGGGGAGGAGTGTGGAGGGAGGAGTATGGAGATCTGGAGAAGCAACAGCAAGAACAACTGAGACTGTTACTAGCGGAATACCGGGGCAGTTTTGCGGCGACTGAGAGTGAGGTGGGGAGGACGCACATGGCGCAGCATGTGATAGACACTGGACATGAGCGGCCCATCAAGTGCCGCCCGCGCCGCCTCCCTCTTGCTCGTCATCAGGCCAGTGACAAGGCCGTGGGGGACATGCTGCAGTCAGACTTTATTGAGCCGTCCGACAGCCCTTGGGCGGCGCCAGTGGTCATGGTCGCAAAGAAGAATGGAGACTGGCGGTTCTGTGTGGATTACAGGCGGCTCAATGATGTGACCACTAAGGACTCGTATCCTCTCCCCCGCATCGACGAGTGCTTGGATCTAGTGTCGGGGTCCTCGTGGTTCTCCACGCTAGACCTGAAGAGCGGCTACTACCAGGTTCCCCTGTCTCCTGAATCCCGCCCGAAGTCTGCCTTCTGCACCGGTCGGGGTCTGTGGCAGTTCAAGGTACTCCCCTTTGGACTATGCAATGCACCTGCCACTTTCGCTCGGCTGATGGACAAAGTACTGGCTGATATCCCCCGCCAGGAGTGCCTGGTGTACCTGGATGACATTCTGGTGCACGGGCGCTCCTTCGAGGGAGCTCTGGAGTCGCTGAGGCGGGTCCTGGGGAAGTTACAGGAGGCGGGTCTGACACTGCACCCGGAGAAGTGCCGCTTTATGCGGAGGAAGGTCACGTTCCTGGGGCACGAGTTGGGCGCGGAGGGGATCGGCACCATGGACGAGAAGATGCGGGCTGTGAAGGACTGGCCAACCCCCCGCGACCAGGGTCAGCTAAAAGGATTCATAGGTTTGGCCTCGTACTACAGGAGACACGTCAAGTCTTTCGCCACCATCGCAGCGCCTCTGTACCGGCTGCTGCAGAAGGACATGGACTATGTGTGGTCTGAGGCGTGCGAGGAGGCGTTTGTCAGACTGAAGCGAGCATTGTGCGAGGCTCCGGTTCTCGCCCCGCCTGACCCCACCCTGCCCTTCATACTCGACACGGACGCCAGCAGTGTGGGGGTGGGGGGTGTTCTGTCACAGCCCTGGCCGGGAGGTGAGAGAGTGGTGGCGTATTTCAGTCAGAAGCTCAAGAAATCTGAACGGAATTACTGTGTCACCCGCCGTGAGCTCCTGGCAGTGGTGCTTTCTGTCAGGCATTTCAGGTACTACCTGGGAGGCCTCCCCTTCACTATAAGGACTGACCACTCCGCTCTCCAGTGGTTATTGACTTTTCGTGAGCCGGAGGGGCAGGTCGCCAGGTGGTTGGAGGTACTACAGGAATACGACTTCAAGATGGAGCACCGACCTGGGGCTCGCCACTCCAACGCGGACGCCCTCTCACGTCGGCCGTGTGCAGCAGACGGGTGCCGCTACTGCGACCGGAGAGAAGCCCGGGAGCTGGTACTGCGGACAGATGGCGGGGAGTGTGCAGCCGTCAGGCGGCTAACGGAGGCCGTCTGCAGGGAGTTACAGACTGTGACTGATGCTGAGTGGAGTGACGAGCAAGAGAGGGATCCGGACCTCCAGCCCGTCTTGCAATGGGTGGAGGCCCAGCAACGCCCGCCCTGGGAGGAGATAGCACCCTCCTCCAAGGCAACTCAGGGACTATGGACTATGTTTGACTCGCTGCGGCTGTCCCGAGGCGTGCTGCAGCGGGCGTTCAAGGCAGCAGCTACCGGGGAGGAGCAGTGGCAGGTCGTGGTCCCGAGCGGCCTGCAGGAGACAGTGCTGAGGGCCATGCATGGAGCGGGCGGCTCTGGACACTTCGGCGTCAACAAGACACTCCGCCGACTTCGACAGAGCTTCTACTGGGGGCGGCAGAAGAGGGACGTTGTTGACTTCTGCCGTCGCTGTGACCTCTGTGTTGCCCGCAAAGGCCCCACAGGGCGCTCGCATGCGCCACTCCAGCAGTTCCCAGTGGGGTGCCCTATGGAAAGGGTGGGCATAGACATTACAGGGCCGTACCCACGCTCAGATGACGGGAACTGTTACGTCCTCTCCGCCATGGACTATTTCACTAAGTGGCCGGAGGCATATGCCATCCCAAACCAGGAGGCCGAAACGATTGCAGATGCCCTGGTGGGGGGCATGATAAGCCGGCTAGGGGTGATGGAATCCATTCACAGTGACAGAGGAACAAACTTTGAGTCTTGGGTGTTCGCTGCCGTGTGTGAGCGCCTGGGCATACACAAGACCCGCACCACTCCGCTGCACCCTCAGAGTGACGGGTTGGTGGAGAGATTCCACCGGAACATGGGAGATCAGCTGGCCATCGTCACCTCTCAGCACCAGAAAGACTGGGACAGGCACCTGCCCCTGGTGCTTATGGCCTGCCGCTCTGCTGTACAGGAGTCTACAGAGTGCACGCCGGCTCTCCTGAGCTCTCCGGGCCGGAGTACGCCAGGAAGCTGCAGGACCGCCTGGATTCAGCTCACAGCTTTGCTCGGAGGCAGCTGTTGGAGGCCGGAGTGAAACAGAAACGCTACTACGATGTGAAGTCTCGGGGACGGGACTTCAAGCCAGACGAGTCGGTCTGGGTCTTCAACCCCATAAGGAAGAAGGGGCGCAGCCCCAAGCTGGACAGCAGATGGACTGGACCCTGCAAGGTCCTTGAGAGACTCGGAGAGGTTGTGTACCGTGTTCAGATGCCTCCTCGGGGGAGGAAGGTGGCCCTCCACAGAGACAGACTGGCCCCTTACAGGGGGGGTCCTCCTTCCCCCGACACGGACGCACCGGCGACCTCTTCACCTTTGCCGGACGTTCCCCCCTCCCCCAGCCCCCCAGACACACCACAGGGGGACCTCGTGCCTGGGTCCCCTGCCCCTTTGCCTTTGCCCACTGCCCCTTCCCCGGGGACTGGCCCACCGCCCCTGGCCACTGTTCCCTTACCCCCGACCCCCACAGGGTCTCGCCGGAGGAGGCGGACAAGGCCTCCGGCGCGGTTGAGAGACTATGTGATGTCCCTTGGGACGCAGGACTGTTGACATGGACAGTGATTAAACGTTGGAAAAAAAAAAAAAAAAAAAAGGATTGTAAACTTGTATGTTTGCTGGGTTGTGGGGTTTGCTCTATTTCTATGCCATGTTGCTTGGGCTGTGTTTTTTGGTACCTTCCTGTTCGGTCCTCGAGGACAAGGACTTTTTGTAAGGGGGGGGTAGTGTAACGGCCAGCTTGTGTTTCACCCGGGGGTGTTAGAGTGTGACACGACCGGATGTTGGGGGCGGGAGTGTTGAGTGCACGTTAAGAGTGTTTGGAGTTCTTGTGCTTCTCTTCCGATGCTTGTGCTACTCGAGTTGTTAATAAACCAAGCTAAACGTTGGAATACGTCTCTGCCTCCGATTCCTTGGATTACTACAATATTCAACTCCAGCTTTGTAACTATAAATCTATCACCACATTCAGTCTTTGGAGCCCCCAAAACACTGCTCTAAAAAATACTAAATGCTACTAAACTACACCAATTAAATTGTATTAAATGTACTTCTTGCAGAGGATTTTCCCACCACAAATTCACAATAGCTGCCGAGTCATGTGATGAGGGGAATAGTAGAGGGCGTGTTCAGGGGTATTTACATCAGAGTAACAGGGTGGACAGTCGACTCAGAGACACAACATATTTTAAGAATTCTAGGCATTAAAATGTATTAATTACAAAAAATAACATTTGATGAGGAATATTATGAATAAAGCTATACAACAATAATGAAAATTGTAGAATATATTTGATTTCTATTACTTATATTTCCGGTTGCAGTTGATCCAACATTATTGGGGACAAGGCAGTTTAGTTTACTTGTGCTAAAATTAGAGTAATTATTTTAAATGTAATTAATTCTGGGTACACATCATTGTTTTCTATGGTAGAGGGGGGTTAACTATGTAAGAGAAGCTTTTGAAAATAAGTATTTGCCCATTTTTACACAAAATATACCACATTATGTCATGGGGACTCAAATGGCAACGAATGCTAGGAATGACCCACATGACCTTTTTAAGTGAGGCCACAACTGGGGAGGAACGGCTCTCAGACGCCTCAAAGAGATACAAATCTTATCAAGATCCTACAGTGGCCGACAAGGGCCAAACGCACTGCAACGGCCTAATGCGTCTCAGTTAAGGAAAACGGCTTCAAGTACACAAACGATTCAAATTCACAAACTCAAAACTAGGTACAAAAAGAGGAACGTGAAAAATGAAAAATGAAATGAAAAAATGAAAAACGATTCAAATTCACAAACTCAAAACTAGGTACAAAAAGAGGAACGTGAAAAATGAAATGAAAAATGAAAAATGAAAAAACGTGCTGCAAAAAACAAAGACAAATGCAGCATCATCAAACGCGCTGCAAATAGAGAAACGATGCAAAGCACAAAACGATATAAAACAAGAAACCATCTTCAAAAGAATAACGCTTCATAACCGGTCACCACAACCGGAAGTGCTTCAAACCTGCAGGCGGCGCTCTCTCATTTTTTTACCAGTGTGAAGTTTCACCTCGGTGACTATTCTTCTAGAGATAACCTTCACCTCAATGGGAACAATAGTATCCATAACATTTTACCCTCGAAGCTACCGACAAGCTCATTGAATGAACCTAGAACCTAGAAAACCTACATGGTCTAAACAAGTTTAAAAGTACCAGTGCAGGTTTAGAGCTTTACTCAAATGCAGGTGAGAAATGAAGTTTCTCTTTATACATGTCATAATGAACCTGGAGGTTTGTTTTTCTCCATCTGCCCTCAGCTTTCCAACACTCTATTTTCCCATTTTCCACCAGTTTGGAGTTTCACCTAGGAGACATCTTCCTTCTAGACATAACATTCACCTCAGGGGGAGCAATAGTATCCATTTACGCTCCCGAGTTAGTGTTGTTGTGGTTTAATGGCTGATGTTAATAAACGGCTCGCGCCTTCCTTCAACATTTATACTCCGCCTCCGACTCCCGTTCTTCGGCACCACACTGGTGACCCCGACGTCAGTCCCGCTGAAGACTCAGAGACTGAACCGAACATGGCAAACAACACTGCTTTTCTGAAGTTGCCGGAGTTTTGGGAGACATCAGCGGCAGCATGGTTCGCCCAGACCGAGGCGCAGTTCGCCCTCCGCGGCATCACGGATGACGTTGCGGGCTATTACCACGTGGTCTCGGCGCTGGGGAATTCCACCGCGGCCAGGTCGGTGAGTTTCATCACCACCCCTCCAGCCCGGAATAGATATGAGGCTTTTAAAGCTTACCTCCTCAAGACCTTTGAGCTGTCGCGGGCAGAACGGGCTAGACGGCTCTAATTATAAAGAACTACAAATCTACAGTCGGTCAAGATAAAGGAAGACTAGATAACTCTGGCACAGAAGAGTGTCTCTTTGGTCAATTTCCATCAACCAAGAGGGAGAACAAGCAGAGACGAAGGTTTTCCGTTCCAAAATCAACATAGCTGGAGAGGCAGGTCTGTTGTGTCCTGACAGATTAGTTTGACTTAAGGAGGAGGAGAAGGTCACCTCTAACTGACACACAGGGAGGAGCAAAGGTGAGCAGAAATCTAGGGTAGATGGGAACGCAACTGTTGTTCAGACGAGAGGTAGTGTTGTTACTACATCACACATCATTTAGCATCGACTTCCTGCAAATGTTGATGCATCTTTGAATTCATGAAAGAATGTGTTGACTGATACTATAAGAGAGTAGGAAGTCCTCTATCTATCTATCTATCTATCTATCTATCTATCTATCTATCTATCTATCTATCTATCTATCTATCTATCTATCTATCTATCTATCTATCTATCTATCTATCTATCTATCCATCCTCCCTTCCTTCTCTCACCCATGAGGTCATGAAAAGTGTCTGAAGACGCCCTGAAAGTGTTCCAAGCACAGGTGGGCAGCATAGCCCGTACTGAAGGGGTGCACTGAACCATAAACAATGATATAAATGTCTGCAGTCCAGGGACTTGTGGACAGTAAACCTTCCGAGCTAATGGAAGTGATGTTGAACCTGCTCGGTACAGAGGAGCCCAACTTCCTTTTTGTTGAGTTGTTCCTCCGCCACATGCCTCCTCGCGTTCAGATAGCTCTGGCCAATACTATTATTACGGAGCCCCGCGCCCTGGCCGAGGAGGCTGATCGTTTTTTCCTGGCTGCTCAACGTTGCACCCCAGAGGTGCTGGCCCTGACACGCAGCTATGCACCTGCGGGTGGCGACACGCCGACCAGGAAAGGACTCACTGCTGCTGACGGCGGCGCCAGCTCTGGTATGTGCTATTACCATGCACGTTTTGGCGCTAAGGCGAGCAAGTGCCGTCCCCCCTGTACCTACGCGGCGGGAAACGCCAAAGCCTGCGCTCAGTAGCGGCCGTGAGCGCAGGCACAACGAACCGGCTGTTGTTTGTCCGAGACGCCATCTCTGGGCTCAAGTTCCTCTGCGACACCGGCGCACAGAGGAGCGTGCTGCCGGCTACGGCGGAGACACCGCTGGTGGTTCCCAGGGGCCGCCACTGACATCTGCGGACAACACCCCTATCCGCTCCTACGGCACGAGGACCGCGGACTTGTGTTTTGGGGGTCAGCGATTCACGTGGGACTTTGTCACTGCTGACATCTCTTTCCCCCTCATTTGCGCTGATTTTTTGTGCGCTCACGGTTTGCTGGTGGACGTCAAGAACGGCCGCCTTGTTGACGCGCTGACTTTCTCCACGATCGCGTGTGTTTCTGGAGAGGCGGCCTGCAGTGGGCTCTCCGGCTCGCTCTCAGAGGGGGACAAGTACCAGATCCTCCTCGGTGAGTTCCCCAGCCTGACAGAACCCACCTTCTCTGCTGCCACGACCAAACATGGTTTAGAGCACCACATCGTGACCGAGGGCCCCCCGGTCCATGCTAGGGCCCGGCGGCTCAACCCCGAGAGGCTTGAGGTCGCCAGGTCTGAGTTCGCCAACATGGAGCGCCTTGGCATCGTTCGCCGTTCGAACAGCCCGTGGGCGTTGCCGCTCCACATCGCCCCCAAACCAGGGGGCGGGTGGCGGCCGTGTGGTGACTACCGCCGCTTGAATGACGCCACTACTCCCGATCGCTACCCGGTCCCGCACATCCAGGACTTCTCCGTGCACCTGGCGGGTAAGCTGATTTTCTCCAAGGTGGACCTGGTGCGTGGATACCACCAGGTCCCTGTGCATCCTGCTGACGTCCCTAAGACGGCCGTAGTCACGCCATTTGGCTTATTCGAGTTTCTGCGCATGCCGTTTGGACTTAAGAATGCGGCTCAGTCCTTCCAACGTCTGATGGACTCGGCACTCAGGGACATGCTCTACGTTTTTGTCTACCTGGACGACATTCTCGTCGCCAGCTCCTCAGAGGAGGAGCACCTGGCGCACCTCCGGGGCCTCTTCACGCGGCTCAGCGAGCACGGCCTCATCGTGAACCCAGCTAAGTGCCAGTTCGGGTTACCCTCAATCCACTTCCTTGGGCACCTCATCAACAAAGGCGGGGCCGTCCCCCTTCCGTTGAAGGTGGAGGCCGTCGCTGCTTTTCCCCGCCCGGATACCGCTGGGGCGCTCCGGGAGTTTCTC
This sequence comes from Cololabis saira, assembly GCF_033807715.1. NCBI lineage: Eukaryota > Metazoa > Chordata > Actinopteri > Beloniformes > Belonidae > Cololabis > Cololabis saira. The sequence goes on along the minus strand of NC_084589.1, from coordinate 36,516,322 downwards.
GGGATGGTGACCTTCTATCACCGGTTCATCCGCCGGGCAGCCCACACCATGCGCCTGCTGTACGAGGCTCTCAAAGGCAAGTCTGCCAACCAGGCCGTCAACTGGGGCCGAGAGGGAGGCCGCGTTCGAGGCCACTAAGGCTGCCCTGAGCCAGGCAGCCCTGCTGGCTCACCCAGCGCCTGGGGCCCCAGTGGCAGTCACGACTGACGCGTCAGATTACGCCGTCGGCGCAGTGCACGAGCAGTGGGTCGACGGCGCCTGGCAGCCGCTCGCCTTTTTCAGCCGCCAGCTGACCCCCAGAGAGCGTAAATACAGTGCGTTTGACAGGGAACTCCTGGCCCTCTCCCTGGCAATCCGCCACTTCCGTTTCCTACTGGAGGGTCGTGAGTTTACGGCTTTCATGGACCACAAACCCCTTACGTTCTCCATGTCGAAAGTGGCTGAGCCGTGGTCTGCCCGCCAGCAGCGCCAGTTGGCGTGTAACAAATAAATCAGTTTGTAAACAAGACCTCTGAACTCATGACGTCATCTCTGTGCGCGCATCGCAGACACAGCTCTGTGTACAGCTGGAGTTCGCTACTGTTAGTTTACTGTTAGTTATTTGAAACATGTCTGAATATTTGTCAAATTTTGAGGTTGTGGACGACGACTTTGAATATGATGGACGTCCTTACCGTTTTGAGCCAGAGTATACGGCTGAAGAGTTCACTGAACGGAGGACAGAGTGCGCGCACAGAGATGACGCACACAGCCCCGGATGTAGACAACAGGTCCTGGAAGCAGATCTAGTGATTCATAAAATAAATGAACGAGTTTCGCGGCAATCATGTGTTATTTAGACGCTGCATCGCCTGTGTCCCGCTGTGCCCCATTCGCTACCATTATATGGAGAAGCGGCCTGCAAAAAACCCCCTAATATCTTACGAAGGACTCCAAATGACACCAAACTTGCCTGGGTGAGTATACGACCTTAAAAATGCCAGAAATAAGGTCCAGGTTGTAAAAAACCGAACTTTCCCTTTAAGTGTATTTAGAGGAAATGTGGCTGAACAAAAGTAACAATGTTGACAGTGCCCTCGTAATTAACTAATGATTAAATGTTTTGTTGTATATTTTTTTTCAGAGAAAACACGTGAATCATCTAGAGAGATACAAAGCTCACACTTCAACTGCCCCTAAAAGAAAATCAGACGGAGCATCACCACAGCAAGTCCCAGGACCCAAACAAGCCAGATTATGGAGCAGCAGGCCAGTGTCCCAGGCCAGTGTTGATAAAAAAATCCTGAACTATATTGTGCAAGGTCTACATGCAACTAACACAGTGGAACAGCAGGGATTTATAGATCTGATACAGCATCTCCAGCCTAATGTCAATGTCATGTACCCGCAACACAGTAGTCAACAGAATTCAAAAAGCCTCTCTTGAAATGAGAAACAATCTCAAAGCAGCAATGAGCTAAATTGACTTCATCGGTACCACAACAGATTGCTGGACAGCATACAGGCGTGGATTTCTTGGTGTAACAGCACATTGGATAGACCCTCAGAGTATGAAAAGACAGTGCGCTGCCCTAGCCTGTAAACAGATGATTGGGCCACACACCTTTTCTGCCCTTGCCAGCGCATTAAACGAAATTCACAGCGAATTCAACATCAGAGACAAAATTACACGCCCCACGACTGACAACGGGTCCAATTTCATTAAGGCTTTTAAGCTGTATGGGCAAACTGATGAAAACAACAACCCAGGTCCTAGTGTCGAGAGAGATGAAGCCAAAGATGACCATGATGATGGGAGTGATGAAGAACAGGAAAGTGAGGGCATGGAGTTTGTTGAGGCTGGAGCGATTCTTGATGAGGATGACTGCCTGGAATACCAACTACCCAGAGACCATCGCTGCGCTTGCCACCTTCTTAATTTGGTGTCAACTGTTGATGTTGAGGAGGCCCATGTCAACAGCACCTACAAGCGGGTTTCACGTTCAGCTTTTGCGAAGTGTTGGGGACTTTGCAACAAAAGCGCAAGATCTACCACAGCAGCAGAGGTCATTGAAAAGAACTGCAAACTGCAGATGTGCCCCTTTTGCACTGGTCCCGCTTCACCTCGGTTCTACCCGCCACGGCCCCGTCTTGCCCTTTTGCACTAGGGCTGAGACGGGTAGAGCCGCTCCAAGCCGATACTATTTCTGTAACCATTCGAGCGAGGTTCTATTCGGGCTGAGCCGGGACTATTTCTGAGGTCACCACCCTCCTCGCCACCGATTGGTCGGGGGGCGGGGCCGTCAAACTACAGGCCCCTGATTGGTCAGGGGGCGGGGCCGTCAAACGTTTGAATCAGGAAGCGGGAGTCAGCGCGAGAGCGACCCGCGGCTCGCTGCGATTTTATTATAAAGCGCAAAACGTCTGTTTGGTGATCCAACTCTGAGGTGCAGATGTTCATAAACCTGGTGGCTGACGAGAGAATTAAAAAAGGGATGTAGACGGGCTGTTTTACTCTCAGCCGCTCGTGGCTCCAGCTGATTTCTCATCTGCGCCGACATGAACAAAGCGGTTGCGCAATCGAGTACGTCACAGCAGATTCACCCCAACCTGCCCACTTCTCCCCTGGCTGTGCAAAAACACACGGGTGGAGCCGCGTCGAGCCGCGCCGAGCCGGGCTGAGGCGAGACTAGTGGAAAAGTGGCATTATTGAGGCCAAATGCAACAAGATGGAATTCCCTGTTCTTGGCAGTCGAGAGGATCATCAGAATTACAAGGGAGCAGGGACAAGAAGCCATCACAGCTGTATGCAGCGCACTGAAGATAGCCATGTATGTACCAACACTTCACTTTAATGCATGTCCTCTAATTACAGTATGTTTTACTAACTCATTGTGCAGGTGATTTGTAAAATTTGTTAGTTATTTAATTGAAGGTGTTTTCTGTTTCTCTGATTCAACAGGTTCACACCTGTTGAGCTTGCATTCCTGGCCGAATACATGAAGACCATGGCCCCGGTGGCGAAGGCCCTGGATGTCCTGCAGGGCGAGAAGAATGTGCAGATGGGCTGGTTGGTGCCAACAATCACAATACTCAAGGATAAGCTCCAAAACCTCCGCCTTTCCACCAAGTTCTGTAGGCCTTTAATTGATGCTCTACTAAAAGGCATTGAGAAGCGTTTCGGACACGTCTTCACAGAACCAGAGCTGATCGCTTCTGCAATTCTCGTGCCCAAATTCAAGACCAGCTGGACAAGTGACGACTACACCCTGAGACTCGGTAAGTGCTGCTTTTTTTAACAATAATACGGGTGGGTGGGGTACATTCATGACTGAAACTGTTGGCACCCTTCAGGATTATTTATTTATTTTTGAAGTTTTTTAAATAACCATATCAGGCTTTTATTATCCAAAGCAGCTGAAATGCAATGCAATGCATTGTACAATTTTTCAGTGTTGTAATGTCAGTGTTTTTGTCTTTTCCCCATATTCATTAGGCCTTGACTACATCAAAAGTCACTTGAAGGACCAAGCTGAGGGAATTAAAGCTGAGAGCTCGCCTTTTTCAGAGGAGGAGGACTTCTTCTCTTCAATCAAACAGGCCAGTTTCCAAGAAGATGCCAAACAGCTGGAGACTTACCTTGGCTCCCCAGGTGATACCATGGATGCACTAAAGACTTTCCCAGCTATCTGTAACCTTTCCCTGAGGCTCAACACTGCCCTCCCAGCCTCAGCTGCATGTGAGAGTAGGGCTGGGCGATATGGCAAAAAAAGTGATCACGATTTTTTTTCCCATATTGAACGATCTCGATTTTTAATCACGATTTTTTAAAATCAGAAGATCCCCCCCTCCCTTCTGGAATAAAATAGAAAGAAACCAGAGATTAGTTTTTTTTTTATTAACAAATAAAGCAAATAGCATGTTTTAACAAGAATCCAGAATGCTACCAGTGGTACCACCGAAAAAACTAGGGATGCACCAAAATGAAAATTTGAGGCCGAAACTGAAGCGGAATAAAATTTAAAGACTTGGCTGAATACTGAGTACTGAATAGCCTACGGAATGCGGTTGTTCACAGTTTTTCATTTATTTTGCCATTTTTTTCACAATTGCATAGATAAAATTGCAATGACATTATTAAAAACAAAAACAGTAAACTAATATGAGTTGAGCCACTGTCAAGCAGCTGGCGATGCGGTTGCTTAAATTGACCAACAGGTGGCTCTCTAACATCACACTTTGTGTACTGTGCGTGACTCTGACGCTGGTTGGTAATTAAGGAGTTAAAACTCACTCGCCACTTACAGGACTCAGTAGCCAGCAGAAACGGCAGTTTTATTACATTTATTAACTGTAGTACCGCTATTATGAGAGGTTATTTCTCACAGTATTAGCCTAAAGGGACTTAAGGCTGATTTATGGTCCCGCGTTACACCAACGCAGAGCTTACGGCGTCATCTGCTGAGCTCTGCTTGTTGCCTCCGCGCTCCGACACATTCACTCCGCTGAGCGCGCACACACACACACGCACGCACGCACACACACACCCATGTCGGGGCCGCGGAGTTTCTGAAGTCGGCGGTGATGAGTAATTTCTGGTACAAGCAGAGCGAATCACAACTTTAATGAGTGCGGTTCGAATACACAATACATCCATCACGAAGGGTATTTTGTGAATCCATCACACCCTCCTCCTGTACGCTCGGAAGAAGTTGTCCGGCGAAATAAATAAATAAATAACCGCTAACCGTGAGTCCCGGTCGGCTCGAAGCTAAGCTAACGCTAGCCTGCGGTTGTTGTCTTGTAGTTTATTCTCTCTGGTCACGCTTGCTCCCACCAGTGCAGGGGAGGCAGATGTGACTACTTTACTGCCTATGGTCATGCAACTTGCCGTGGCATGTCATGCATGATCAATTAATGCAGACAGCGCGGTGCCAGGAAAGCGGGTTGTGATTGGTTGTCGTGCACTTTGCTGCAGCATGTTTTGCACGTGATCGAGAAAGTAGACCCACAGCTGATCACCGTGATCGAACTTAATTTGATCGCGATCACAAATCGAGATCGTATAATCGCCCAGCCCTATGTGAGAGACTGTTCAGTGTAGCGGGACTGATCTTCCGTCCAAGAAGGGCACGTATTGATCACAAGAACTTTGAGAATCAGCTTCTTTTGAGGCTCAACAAAGCATTCTGGTAGTCTGATCGGGTATGCTGTCTTGGGGTCTTGATTGTCAGTTATGACAATGGGGAAACCATGTTATATGCAGTAGGATTTTAATTTTTTTTTTGTTTTTTTTGATGGGACTTACATCTCTTCAACTCTTAGTTTGAATGCAAAATTGTAGCACTCTCCTACTCTGTACCATTTTCACAGCGTGTTAAGTGCTCTTAAGGGATTTGTATGTAGTGATGTAGAGGTCATTCTCATTTAAGTTTTGGTCTTGACTTGTCAGCTGTGACTGGTGTGGGGTTCAGGGCTGAATTTTTCAGGCAGGAAGATTTTAAGTTTATTTTTAATGGGATGAACATGAATACCTCATACTACTGTTTGTGCAGAATCTCTCTCTCTCTCTCTCTCTCTCTCTCTCTCTCTCTCTCTCTCTCTCTCTCTCTCTCTCTCTCTCTCTCTTAGCTGTCTCTTGAGAAAATGTTGAAAATTGAAATTTGTTGTTGTTTTTCCAACCTGGGCCCGGTTTTGAATACAATAAAGTTTGAGAAAGAACATGCTCCTTGAGTGACTTTGTCTTTGACAGTAATGGGTTAATGATTGTGTTGTATCCTGGGCCACTTGTAGAACTAACCAGTGTTTAAATTGAGCTTTCAGTTCATATAGTGGCATCTGGCTGTTTTTTTCAAAGGTTACTTTATACTTTTATACTTTAAGTAGTTTTTGGAGCACATACTTTTTACTTTTACTTGAGTAAAGAGGTCAAGTTGATACTTCAACTTTTACCAGAGTATTTTTAAACTGCAGTATCTATAATTCAACTTAAGTAACAAATGTGTGTACTTGTGACACCACTGTTTATTTCACATTCCTCATAAAACCCGGTAGTTGCTCTCTTTTGTGATCTCACACTTTTCCGACAGCAACTAAACGCATCCTTCCTCTTCCTTGACTAAATAGTGAGCGGATACGCGCGCGCACTAAGCTGCAAACCATCACCTTCTCAACTTTTTCTTTCCTTATTTTTGTCTGAGAGATGGCGCAAAAAAACCCCACAAGGATTTTGAAAAAACTCTTGAACCACCTTTCTGTGGATAACTTCAAGGAGTTTTGCGACGCGCTCCTGGACCGCAGGGAGGAACCGTGCGTCCCTCGCGTAAAGGTGGAGGGGAAAAGCCGCCTGGAGATCGGTAATGTGATGATAAACACTTTCACGGAGCAGGGAGCTCTGAAGGTGGCAGAGGAAATCCTCAGAGAGATCGGCTGCTCCCAGGCTGCGGACAAACTCGGTAGGTTCAACATCTGGGTTCGTGGTTGGATGCAGGAACGCAGGAACTGCGGGTGTAATATTTTAAATCGGTGGAGGTTGGTGTATTAATACACAATAAGTAGCAATTATCTTGGAATATAAACGAGTTTTACTCGTGAAACCTCATCAAACAACGTTCAACAGTTACAGACCAAACAGACTAGTTTTACTTTCGCTTTTGCGCACATAAAAGTTCAGTGAAATGAAGGCTGCGCCGTTTGAGACACTTTAACTGGAAGAAAAACAAGACATTTATGAAGCTGGAGCATATAAATGCTTGTTTGAACGCTGGAACTCTCAGACTGCTAAATGGAGAATCACTGAAATAAATCTGGTGAAGTTTCCACGAGACAAACAGCTTTGTTGTTGTGTCTGCACATAAATGTTCACACACGTGTGTAGTCTTGTGAAACATATTTGACTCATATTTTAATAATAAAAATTATTATTATTATTATCATATTATTAGTAATAAAAAAATGCATGACTACATTTACCTGAACTTATATTTTGGGTGAACTGTCCGTCCTCTGTTACTAAAATGAGAATGACGTCTGCTGGCCACAACTATATATAATAATAGACTGGAAAAACCACGTGACGTCACCCATGGGAATCAGGACAGGTTTGATCAGAATGAATATAAAGAAACAGCATCATATGTGGTCAAAAAGTAAAAAGTAAAAATCTTATTGATTAAAAGGTTATTTAAAGGCCAGATCTCTTTAAAACTGCCTCAGCTTCTTATGAACACTGTATGAAAGGAAACGAAGAGTCAGGACAGGAACATTAGCAGTTGCAGGTTATTATTATTATTATTATTATTATTATTATTATTATTATTATTATTATTATACCCGATCTTTGATAATCTAGTGCAAAAAATAAAATGTATTTGAAAAAAAAGTATAAAAACCCTAATTCAAACCAAAATTCAAATTAAATAATAAATATAGACAACAGTTCAGTATTCGAAACCTTTTTTTAAACTATATTAACTTGAGTACACCACAAAGAAAAGATATCTAACGTTGAAATTTTCACTTATTTTGAATTTGGTGCTGCAACATGTCCCAAAAGTGCTGCAACAGCTGCAAGGCGAGACCATGAAAGTTGAGGAACGATTAAACAAACATCCCACAGTTGAATAGGTCAGGTGGAAACAGGTGAGCGTCTCTGGAGCATCTCAGGACGCCTCAGTCGTTCACAAGCAGGAGGAGCCAAATGAATGAGAGTGAGGAAAAATTAATAAATAAAGGTTGAACGTTAGATATTCTGTCTTTGTATTCAGTTGAATAAAAGTTGCTGAGGATTAGCAGATCATGGTATTCTGTTTTTATTTACGTGTCATATTCAGTTCAATTTAAGAGCAAAGAAGAGCGCAATTTCACTTAAAACACGACACTAACCCCTGCTGGCAACACCCTAATATGACAGCTAGCTGCTAATTCAACGGTACTTTAACAGAAACAAATGAGACCGATAAAAGGATCAAAAAGACATCATTATTGAAAACTAGGGAGTGATGGATCCACAGAGAGGTGTTAGCAAGGGAAAGAAACATATAATTCAACCTGGAACAACAAATGAGTGGAAAGAGAGAGATGTTAGCAGGTAACCAGCTGGTTTCTCCAGCTGCGTTCTCCAGCAGGTGGCGCTCCGGTGCCACCATGTTCAGGTTTAATCAATGCAGTAAATGCATTTTGTCTTTCAGAACTTAATACTGTGTCTTCCTCACTTTTGCAGCTAAAGAGGCAGGACCAGCAGGACCAGCAAGACCAGCAAGACCAGCAGGACCAGCAGGACCAGCAGGACAAGTGGGTGCACCCAGTGAGTCATCCTTCTTAGTTGTTACACTTGAACATGAAACATAGCAGTCCTGCTGTGTGACGTTAGATATTTGAAGGTTTTTTGCAGAATTATTTTTGTTGATAGATAGATAGATAGATAGATAGATAGATAGATAGATAGATAGATAGATAGATAGATAGATAGATAGATAGATAGATAGATAGATAGATAGATAGATAGATAGAAGTAAAAAAAAAATACTAGTAGTACTAAAAGTAGTAGAAATAGTAGAAGTAGTCCACAGATGAAATTGCTTAAATAAATTGAAATTAGCCGTAACTTCAATCAATGAGATGCCCAAAATTGATGTTTCTTCTTTTTCTTCAGTGAAGCATTTTGTGGACGAAGACATGAAGGACTTCCTCCAGAGAGTGTCCAATCACGGCCGCAGTATGGATGAGCAGTTCCTCGAAATCCTCCGGGAACAGGAGCCATATCTTCTAGCTGACCTTAAAATAAAATAGTTTGTGGTGAAATCAAAAAATAGAAAACAACCAAGAAAATGTTTTCTTTGCAGTGGACTATAGGAAAGTGTTTTTGTAATCTGTAATATTTTAAACCTAAATTTGCTGGAATTGGAAAGGTTTGAAATCCCAGCCCTGATCACTGAGCCTCATAAAAACACCTCATTTTATAAAAGAAAAATACATGTGTTATGTCGTTTTTTTTAATTTTTATGAATTACTGTTATAAATTGATTCTGTAATTAGACTAAAAATTCCACTAAAAATGTCATATTTCATACGTGTTTGGTATGGATTTTTTATTGAACATTTATTAAATTAAGAGCCCATATATAGATGAATTGATAGAAAGATTTTACTATTGGTTCTTCACTGAAAATAATCTGTGATTTGAGCATGACAATAAAATCATAATTTTAAGTAAGATTTGACTTACTGTGTATGCTTTTCCCAATATATGTAAAAATAAGGCTTCAAAGTTTAAGTTTTTGTGGTTTTCTGTTGGGTTTTTGGTCCCTTGCTGTTGGGATTTCTATTTCAACCTGTGGAAGTTTGTTGGCATCACACCTGCTGCTCGTTGGTGATCAGGCACGGTAAAAGCCTGCACCATTCTGGAGTCTGATGCCAGATGGTTACCTCTCTTGGATGGAATACAGAAGCCTGCTTTTTTTGCCTTCTTGGTTCCTCCTGCCTCTGCTTTCGCATTACCCAGCTCAGCAGCCCACCTTCAAGCCCCGCCCCTCCTGAACCCCGGAACTAACTCAGGGATAACTGAAACAGAAATAAGACAAACAATATCAGGGACTTGAAGCAAATGAGGCAAGTATATGTACTGTGAATATTTTGGACAGCAGTCTAAATTGCCCTTTCGTCCTTCCGATATGCCAAGGATGAGAGAAACCAGTCCTGCTTTTGACACGTTGAGATTAAAGGGACAGCTCTAGGTTGGTTTGAATCATATATGTGTCAGATTCCAGTTTGTTCATGTACACAAGGTGTCTTCAGTACAGACGAAGGTCTGCTATGGTGTTCCACAGGGTTCAGTGCTAGGGCCAATATGGTTCAGTGTTGGGCCACAGTCCTATGTGAACATGGTAGGCCTCAATTTCAACTTTGAGGCCTAGCTTGGAGGCCTAACGGAGGCATTGGTCAGTGACCCCGATTTACAGCAGGGCCACCATGCTGACGTGAAGAGCGCTCCGCTGGTTGTTAAATAGCAGTGGCTTCCCGATTCTCGTTCTTTTTTCTCTCAAACTTGCTTCCTTCTTCCACAGAGCTCTCTGTGAGATACGAATGCTACAAACTCGTCCACACTGAGATGAGGAGAGCAGGGAAAAGAGCCACTGTTCACCAGGACCCCCTGCAGAGCGTATCCATCCAGCTGTTCACCAAAGAACGCTGGTCTGCAACAGACAGATTCTCTCTACAACCTTCTTCATCACGGAAAGGTGGCTTTGTTGGTAGAGCGTTCGCCCATGAACCTGAAGGTCAGTGGTTCGAACCCTAGTTCCTCCTGTGTCCACCAAAGTGTCCTTGGGCAAGGCACTGAATCCCCCAGCTGCTCCCGGTTGTCAGGCCAGCGCCGTTGTGTGGCAGCTCCGCCGACAACCGGTGTGTGAATGTGTGCGTGCTGGGGCGCCGAAAAGGGGGGGTAAAGGATATGGATTATAGGGGCCCATGATTGAGGGGGGCCCAGAGAGGCCCCTAATGATGATCAAAATTATAATAAAGAAAAATAATGACAAGTTATTAAATAACATATAATCACAAATGTTTTATTTTCAATGCCCTGGTAACAATAACTTTATTTGATTTGGAAACATCAACACCTGCAGCCCCCCTCCCCCCTCTATTTACGTAAAATGGTTCAGTCTGACTGGATCAGCTGCAGGTAGCGCACGTGTGGTTTGTCACACAGCGTCACAGCTCAGCTGCAGGAGGAGGAGACGGCATCATGCCTCAACAATCAGGCAGCCAAAAAAGCAAACAAAAGAAATTAAGAAATGAGAGAGAGTTGAAGGGTCGACAGTATGTCACCCAGTATTTCTGAAAAAAAGGTGGGTTTGTTAGTTGTGGCGAAGCTCAATGGAGGAGGAGTGCCACGTGGCGCAGCCGTGGCACTAATGGTTGGTGCCAACAATCACAATACTCAAGGATAAGCTCCAAAACCTCCGCCTTTCCACCAAGTTCTGTAGGCCTTTAATTGATGCTCTACTAAAAGGCATTGAGAAGCGTTTCGGACACGTCTTCACAGAACCAGAGCTGATCGCTGCTGCAATTCTCGTGCCCAAATTCAAGACCAGCTGGACAAGTGACGACTACACCCTGAGACTCGGTAAGTGCTGCTTTTTTTAACAATAATACGGGTGGGTGGGGTACATTCATGACTGAAACTGTTGGCACCCTTCAGGATTATTTATTTATTTTGGAAGTTTTTTAAATAACCATATCAGGCTTTTATTATCCAAAGCAGCTGAAATGCAATGCAATGCATTGTACAATTTTTCAGTGTTGTAATGTCAGTGTTTTTGTCTTTTCCCCATATTCATTTGGGCCTTGACTACATCAAAAATCACTTGAAAGACCAAGCTGAGGGAATTAAAGCTGAGAGCTCGCCTTCTTCAGAGGAGGAGGACTTCTTCTCTTCAATCAAACAGGCCAGTTTCCAAGAAGATGCCAAACAGCTGGAGACTTACCTTGGCTCCCCAGGTGATACCATGGATGCACTAAAGACTTTCCCAGCTATCTGCAACCTTTCCCTGAGGCTCAACACTGCCCTCCCAGCCTCAGCTGCATGTGAGAGACTGTTCAGTGTAGCGGGACTGATCTTCCGTCCAAGAAGGGCACGTATCGATCACAAGAACTTTGAGAATCAGCTTCTTTTGAGGCTCAACAAAGCATTCTGGTAGTCTGATCGGGTATGCTGTCTTGGGGTCTTGATTGTCAGTTATGACAATGGGGAAACCATGTTATATGCAGTAGGATTTTAATTTTTTTGTTTGTTTTTTTTTGATGGGACTTACATCTCTTCAACTCTTAGTTTGAATGCAAAATTGTAGCACTCTCCTACCCTGTACCATTTTCACAGCGTGTTAAGTGCTCTTAAGGGATTTGTATGTAGTGATGTAGAGCTCATTCTCATTTAAGTTTTGGTCTTGACTTGTCAGCTGTGACTGGTGTGGGGTTCAGGGCTGAATTTTTCAGGCAGGAAGATTTTAAGTTTATTTTTGATGGGATGAACATGAATACCTCATACTACTGTTTGTGCAGAATCTCTCTCTCTCTCTGTCTCTCTCTGTGTGTGTGTGTCTCTCTCTCTCTCTCTCTCTCTCTCTCTCTCTCTGTCTCTCTATCTCTCTCTCTCTTAGCTGTCTCTTGAGAAAATGTTGAAAATTGAAATTTGTTGTTGTTTTTCCAACCTGGGCCCGGTTTTGAATACAATAAAGTTTGAGAAAGAACATGCTCCTTGAGTGACTTTGTCTTTGACAGTAATGGGTTAATGATTGTGTTGTATCCTGGGCCACTTGTAGAACTAATCAGTGTTTAAATTGAGCTTTCAGTTCATATAGTGGCATCTGGCTGTTTTTTTCAAAGGTTACTTTATACTTTTATACAGGGGCGAAAATCCCGGGGGGGACAGGGGGGACAAGTCCCCCCCATTAGTAAAGCTGTCCCCCCCTAGAATAATTTGAGACAGAATGAATGATTTTGGAACAATGCAGTAGTATTTAGTAGTGATGCACCAAAATGAAAATTTGTGGCCGAAACCGAAATCGAAAATAATAATAAACAGTAAAATCTCATTACACTTAAAACAAGAGTCATCACCAGAAAAATAACTTATTTGACAATTTTCACCTGTTTCAAGTAAATTTTCACTTGAAATAAGTAGAAAAATCTGCCAGTGCGACAAGATTTATCTTATAAGCAAAACAATCTTGTTCCACTGGCAGATTTTTCTACTTATTTTAAGTGAAAATCTACTTGAAACAGGTGAAAATTGTTGTTTTTTTCCAGTGATGAGTCTTGTTTTAAGTGTAATGAGATTTTTTTTAACAAAAATGAGACATTTTAACTAGAAATAAGACAAATATTCTTAAGATTTTGGGTTTTTGCAGTTGTCAGATGTGCTGTATTATTGCCACCTTCCACCTAATACCATTGTTTTGTATTACTCTAAGAAAGGTCTTCTGCCTGTTTGCGAGATAGAGTTGAAAATGTCAAAATGCTGTATTAAAGGAAGGCTAAAACTTTTATTCCTTGTCCCCCCCTGGATTTATTCTCTAAAATGTTACTGTTTATTGTCCCCCCCCAACTATGAAACGGGATTTTCGCCCCTGCTTTTATACTTTAAGTAGTTTTTGGAGCACATACTTTTTACTTTTACTTGAGTAAAGAGGTCAATTTGAATCTTCAACTTTTACCAGAGTATTTTTAAACTGCAGTATCTATAATTCAACTTAAGTAACAAATGTGTGTACTTGTGACACCACTGTTTATTTCACATTCCTCATAAAACCCGGTAGTTGCTCTCTTTTGTGATCTCACACTTTTCCGACAGCAACTAAACGCATCCTTTCTCTTCCTTGACTTAATAGTGAGCGGATAAGCGCGCGCACTAAGCTGCAAAACCATCACCTTCTCAACTTTTTCTTTCCTTATTGTTGTCTGAGACATGGCGCAAAAAACCCCCACAAGGATTTTGAAAAAACTCTTGAACCACCTTTCTGTGGATAACTTCAAGGAGTTTTGCGACGCGCTCCTGGACCGCAGGGAGGAACCGTGCGTCCCTCGCGTAAAGGTGGAGGGGAAAGACCGCCTGGAGATCGGTAATGTGATGATAAACACTTTCACGGAGCAGGGAGCTCTGCAGGTGGCAGGGGAAATCCTCAGAGAGATCGGCTGCTCCCAGGCTGCGGACAAACTCGGTAGGTTCAACATCTGGGTTCGTGGTAGGTTCAACATCTGGGTTCGTGGTTGGATGCAGGAACGCAGGAACTGCGGGTGTAATATTTTAAATCGGCGGAGGTTGGTGTATTAATACACAATAAGTAGCAATTATCTTGGAATATAAACGAGTTTTACTCGTGAAACCTCATCAAACAACGTTCAACAGTTACAGACCAAACAGACTCGTTTTACTTTCGCTTTTGCGCACATAAAAGTTGAGTGAAATGAAGGCTGCGCCGTTTGAGACACTTTAACTGGAAGAAAAACAAGACATTTATGAAGCTGGAGCATATAAATGCTTGTTTGAACGCTGGAACTCTCAGACTGCTAAATGGAGAATCACTGAAATAAATCTGGTGAAGTTTCCACGAGACCAGCAGCTTTGTTGTTGTGTCTGCACATAAATGTTCATACATGTGTGTAGTCTTGTGAAACATATTTGACTCATATTTTAATAATAAAAAATATTATTATTATCATATTATTAATAATAAAAAAATTCATGACTACATTTACCTGAACTTATATTTTGGGTGAACTTTCCGTCCTCTGTTACTAAAATGACCAGAATGACACCTGCTGGCCACAACAATACTGTATATAATAATAGACTGGAAAAACCACGTGACGTCACCCATGGGCATCTGGACAGGTTTGATCAGAATTAATATAAAGAAACAGCATCATATGTGGTCAAAAAGTAAAAAGTAAAAATCTTATTGATTAAAAGGTTATTTAAAGGCCAGATCTCTTTAAAACTGCCTCAGCTTCTTATGAAGACTGTATGAAAGGAAACGAAGAGTCAGGACAGGAACATTAGCAGTTGCAGGTTATTATTATTATTATTATTATTATTATTATTATTATTATTATTATACCCGATCTTTGATAATCTAGTGCAAAAAATAAAATGTATTTGAAAAAAAAGTATAAAAACCCTAATTCAAACCAAAATTCAAATTAAATAATAAATATAGACAACAGTTCAGTATTTGAAACCTTTTTTTAAACTATATTAACTTGAGCACATCACAAAGAAAAGATATCTAACGTTGAAATTTTCACTTATTTTGAATTTGGTGCTGCAACATGTCCTAAAAGTGCTGCGACAGGTGCAAGACGAGACCATGAAAGTTGAGGAACGATTAAACAAACATCCCACAGTTGAATAGGTCAGGTGGAAACAGGTGAGCGTCTCTGGAGCATCTCAGGACGTCTCAGTCGTTCACAAGCAAGAAGAGGAGCCAAATGAATGAGAGTGAGGAAAAATTAATAAATAAAGGTTGAACGTTAGATATTCTGTCTTTGTATTCAGTTGAATAAAAGTTGCTGAGGATTAGCAGATCATGGTATTCTGTTTTTTATTTACGTGTCATATTCAGTTAAATTTAAGAGCAAAGAAGAGCGCAATTTCACTGAAAACACAACAGTGACCCCTGCTGGCAACACCCTGATATGACCACTAGCTGCTAATTAAACGGTACTTCAACAGAAACAAATGAGACCGATAAAAGGATCAAAAAGTCATCATTATTGAAAATTAGGGAGTGATGGATCCACAGAGAGGTGTTAGCAAGGGAGAGAAACATATTATTCAACCTGGAACAACAAATGAGTGGAAAGAGGGAGATGTTAGCAGGTAACCAGCTGGTTTCTCCAGCTGCGTTCTCCAGCAGGTGGCGCTCCGGTGCCACCATGTTCACGTTTAATCAATGCAGTAAATGCATTTTATCTTTCAGAACTTAACACTGTGTCTTCCTCACTTTTGCAGCTAAAGAGGCAGGACCAGCAGGACCAGCAAGACCAGCAAGACCAGGAGGACCAGGGGGTGCAGCCACTTCTTAGTTGTTACACTTGAACATAAATCATAGCAGTCCTGCGGTGTGATGTTAGATATTTGAAAGTTTTTTACAGAATTATTTTTGTTCATAGACAGATAGATTGATAGATAGATAGAAGTAAAAAAAAATACTAGTAGTACTAAAAGTAGTAGAATAGAATAAAGAAAGATAAATTAGCACACTAGAATAAAAATAGAATACAACGAAAGAATATAACCCTAGAAAATATAGATGATATGAATACTAGAACAATACAAATAAATAAATAAAACAATTGCACACTGAACACTAGATAAATATTAGAATAAAAATAATAAACAAAAACCTAATTCCACAGATGAAATTGCTTAAATAAATTGAAATGAGCCGTAACTTCAGTCAATGAGATGCCCAAAATTGATGTTTCTTCTTTTTCTTCAGTGAAGCATTTTTTTTGGACGAACACAGGACGGGCTTGATCCAGAGAGTGTCCAATATCGGCCCCATTTTGGATGAGCTGTTGTCTAAAAACGTCATCCAGTCTGAGATGTACACCAAAATAAGAGCTCTGCCAACCTCTCAGGAGAAGACGAGGGAGCTCTTAGATGGTCCTGTCAGAAGCTCAGATGACTGCAAAGAGATCTTCCTCGAAATCCTCCGGAAGTGGGAGCGATTTCTTCTAGCTGACCTTGAAAAGAAATAGTTTGTGGTGAAATAAAAAAATAGAAAACAACCAAGAAAATGTTTTCTTTGCAGTGGACTATAGGAAAGTGTTTTTGTAATCTGTAATATTTTAAACCTAAATTTGCTGGAATTGGAAAGGTTTGAAATCCCAGCCCTGATCACTGAGCCTCATAAAAATACCTCATTTTATAAAAGAAAAATACATGTGTTATGTAGTTTTTTATTTTATGAATTACTGTTATAAATTGATTCTGTAATTAGACTAAAAATTCCACTAAAAATGTCATACGTGTTTGGTATATATTTTTTTATTGAACATTCATTAAATTAAGAGCCCATATATAGATGAATTGATAGAAAGATTTTACTATTTGTTCTTCACTGAAAATAATCTGTGAATTGAGCATGACAATAAAATCATAATTTTAAGTATGATCTGAGTTACTGTGTTTGCTTTTCCCAATATATGGAAAAATAAGGCTTCAAAGTTTAAGTTTTTGTGGTTTTCTGTTGGGTTTTTGGTCCCTTGCTGTTGGGATTTCCATTTCAGCCTGTGGAAGTTTGTCGGCATCACACCTGCTGCTCGTTGGTGATCAGGCACGGTAAAAGCCTGCACCATTTTGGAGTCTGATGCCTCCCTTGGATGGAATACAGAAGCCTGCTTTGTTGCCTTATTGGTTCCTCCTGCCTCTGCTTTCGCATTACCCAGCTCAGCAGCCCACCTTCAAGCCTGCCCCTCCTGAACCCCAGAACTAACTCAGGGATAACTGAAACAGAAATAAGACAAACAATATCAGGGACTTGAAGCAAATGAAGCAAGTATATGTACTGTGAATATTTTGGACAGCAGTCTAAATTGCCCTTTCGTCCTTCCGATATGCCAAGGATGAGAGAAACCAGTCCTGCTTTTGACACGTTGAGATTAAAGGGACAGCTCTAGGTTGGTTTGAATCATATGTGTGTCAGATTCCAGTTTGTTCATGTACATGAGGTGTCTTCAGTACAGACGAAGGTCTGCTATGGTGTTCCACAGGGTTCAGTGCTAGGGCCAATATGGTCCAGTGTTGGGCCACAGTCCTATGTGAACATGGTAGGCCTCAATTTCAACTTTGAGGCCTAGCTCGGAGGCCTAACTCTGAGACCAGCCTCAATTTTAAGACCACATTGTCTTAACGTTGACCGCATGGTCTTAAAGCAAAGGAAATTAAGGAATGACCCCAGAACCCAGCAGTCTTTGCAGTTTATTGCCTTTAGGGGGGGGTGGGGGCGTGGACAAACTCGTCCACGCTGAGACGAGGAGAGCAGAGAAAAGAGCCACTGTTCACCAGGACCCCCTGCAGAGCGTAACCAACCAGCTGTTCACCAAGGAACGCTGGTCTGCAACAGACAGATTCTCTCTACAACCTTCTTCATCACAAGTGAAACGTCTACTGTCCCTACATTCTGTAAGGACTACGTCTCATATCTGATCAGCGTGACTAGCATTAGCCGAGGAGAACATCCCGCCAGCTGCGCTCGTGAAAGCCCACTGGTTACTAAGAACTAGTGAACGCACCCTTCGTCCACCTTTCAACGGAGTGACCTGCAAACGTTCCGACGCTTCTACGAGCGGACCCGTGCGCAATGAAATGACGTGACAAGGCTACGACGACCAGGAAAAGGGGGATGGCCGGCTTCCAGCGATGCTGCATTCTCCGTATGTATTATTATATTGTTAGGGGCCCGTGTAAGTGGACCCATATAACGTGTTACCTCCCTACCGAAGCAGTTCATGCTCCTGTTTCCCCGTTAAAAGTGTGTGGTGGAGTTTGCTCCGCACACTGGCTCCTGTAAAGGAAACAGCAGAATGATAAAGTGGTGTGGTGTGAGATCACGCCAGTTTTCTTCCCTTCCTTACCAACCCACATGGATAAGTTAGTATCCCGGTAATCAGGCCTCCAATACGTTGTCCGCCATTTTCCTTTTAGTCCACGTTATGTGACGTTGTCCTGACACACACACACACACACACACACACACACACACACACACACACACACACACACACACACACACACACACACACACTGACGCACACACACATACATACTGACACACACAAACACGTAGATGATCTGAAGTTTTTGTTTAATGTTTAGTTAGTTTTTGTTTATGTGTAGTTTAGGCATATGAATTTAATTAGTGGTGGTGTATAGTAGTGCTTTGTACCAGAACATTCCAGATCTGACTGAAGATCCAGATGTCCACATGAAGACAAGGTCTGCACCGGATCGAGAGGAGATGACACAAATTCTGAGTAACAGAAAGAGAAATGTAAATATTCTTTTGTAAAATCTATTTTGACTTGTTCAGAGATCATTTGTAAGCATACATAGACTATTTTTAATATTATTTAGAAAATGCTACAATTATCTTTCTTTTTTTGCAAGTCTTCGTAATTTAAATGAGGAGGAAAAAAAATGCATCATGGCAGATAAACAAGGAAAATCAATGATAACTGTAAATAAGCATCCTATATGTCCTTCATGAGATCAAGAATAGACAACAAGCTGTGTTTGGTTGCCTGGCAACAGGCATCTGCTGCAAGTCTGAAATGCCAGGTAGCACGGCAAGCCCATACCTGGGTCCGGCTATCAGTCCCTCCCACGGTCCCCCCGCCCCAGGCCAAATGTGGGAAACATGGGTGTAGGAAGACCCAAGTGTGCTTGTGATGTGTACATCTGTTGAGTGTAGAGATGTCTAAGATGTAATTAAAGACTGAGGAGCAGGCAGTCCCGGAACATGTGAGACAGCGTCCCCCATGCCCCAACCCCCCAACCCCTCGGACCTAAGTGAATGTGTGGGTGAGTCAAGTAGAGGAGCAGCAGGAGGAGGAGAAGAGCACGAGGACAGTCACAGGGACAGTGGTACTGGTCCTGGTAAGCACCCACATTCCCCAGGAAAGACCTGAATTACCAGACAACAAACACTTTGTTGATGTTCTACTCACCCATCTCAAGAGCAAACTGTCAAAAGATAAACGGTACACGAACAATATATTGAGTTCATGACTCGAGTCATTGCTGTTGTGCAACAAATCATATTAATTCATATTTAAAGATTTAAAGAACAACAATGAAGGAAGGAGTCCGAGCACAGGCCATCGCTATCAGCAAATGTTACAAATATGTGCAAAATTAACACAAAAAACGTCTCTCATTCAAAAAGTTAAAAGATAGTGAAACAACATTTGGGATAAATTCCGATGCCTAAACTACAATTAAACAACCAACTAAACATGAAAAACACTTCAGATTACAGTAGGTACATAGGTGTGTGTGTGTGTGTGTGTGCGCGCGTGCGTGCGTGGGTGTGCAGGTATTAGTTGGAGAGAATGAGAGGAATAGAGAAGAAAGTAAGACACTAGAATAACTTCTCACCACCAGAAAATCAAGCTCTTCTGATGTGGTCCGGGATTTCAATTCAATTTGATTTATATAGCTATTACACCAGAAGATGTCTCTAGGATCTTTACAGAGACCCAGAACATGACCCCTGAGCAATTATTACATAAACATAAAATAAAAAAGGGCAGGTAAAAACTCCCTTAGTGGGAGAAAAACCCAGACCAGCACAACAAACTACAAGAACAATGGAGAACAATGATGGTTATGAGATACTTATAATTAATAACTGAGAAAGGAAAGAGAAGATCATGTGGATCATGTGGATCATGTTGGTGTTCCCCTGCAGCGTAGCTCTATAGCAGCATATTTAGGATGCAGCTCTGTTTAAGACCGGCTCTCTAGTCTGATCCTGCAGCTGCAGCTACGACTACTGGCCCTAACACACTAGTGTTAACATTAACTTTAGGCTAAAAAGAAACGTTTTAAGTTGGGTTTTAAAGTTGGAGAAGGTGTCAGCCTTAATCCAGATTGGAAGTTGGTTGCATAGTAATGGTGCCTGATAGCGGAAGGCCCGTCCTCCAATTCTACATTTGGATACTCTATGGACTAAGATAAACCAGCCCTCTGAGAACATATATATATATATATATATATATATATATATATATATATATATATATATATATATATATATATATATATATATATATTTAGACACATGTTTTAATTTATGAAATCAGCATTCACTGACCATGAAAGATTTAAGGTGCTTTCAGGGGGCTGATATTTCTGATATTGAAAAGGTAGAATTATGGTGAGAAAGGTGTAATTGCAGTTTTCCCAAACAAGTTTTTTTTTTAAATACTTTATTTATTCATTTTCAAAACATTTTCAAACAATCCAGGTACATAACAACCTGAACAATTACCCCTTTCATCCCACCCCCCACCCCCAAAACAGGCTAGGGAAGAAAAAGAAAGAAAGAAAGAAAGAAAGAAAGAAAGAAAGAAAGAAAGAAAGAAAGAAAGAAAGAAAGAAAGAAAGAAAGAAAGAAAGAAAGAAAGAAAGAAAGAAAGAAAGAAAGAAAGAAAGAAAGAAAGAAAGAAAAACAGAGAAAGCTGTACAACAGTTTCTGTGGCAATCTGCGAATGTTTAAAATTGCACTTTGAGAAATTACAGACAGATGAATATTCAGACATGGTCATGAAATCGAGGGGTCATGAGGGTCCTCTCCGCTGTATAATATGATCGAGGAATGGTTGCCATATCTGATGGAACCTGTCTGATTTTCCTGACAACTCGAATCGAATCTTTTCTATATATAAAGTATTTGAGAGCTCTGTGAGCCAGGCTTCAAAGCTCTGTGATGTTTCTTTGTTCCAAACTTTGAGAATAATTTTCTTTGCAATAACCATCCCATACTGTATTGACAGAGCCTCCCAGTGGTTAAGAGTATCAAGCTGGTGGGACCAGCCAAGTGTCTCTGGGTCTGGCAGAAGATCATGTTCATAAACCTCGGAGTAAAAGTAAAAAACTTCATGCCAAAATCTACCAAGTTTGTTGCAGAACCAGAGCATATTGTTTTCCCAAACAAGTTAACCCTGTATTACATTTAATTACTTTGTCTGGACCTATGGGAACATTTTGCTTTTACACAAAAATCCAGGTATTTTTTATGTAAAATAAATAAGCACATACTGTATACAGTATGAATATAGAGTACTGGCCCACTGAACTAGAATAGAAACCAATTATATCATACCAGCCTGTCCAGGTAAAAAATAAGGGTGAATAAAAGATTCAACATATAAATTCCCAAGTAAAGTCCCCAAAAGTCTTTAAAGCAGCTTAACAGACCAGCATATCTTTTCAGCAGGGGGAACAACCAACTGTTGTATCAGTCGTCAGCCAGCTGGTGTCACTATATTCATTTTAGCAAAGTTCACTCTTGAAGTTAATTTATTACCAGAACTTTTTAATAAATTATTATTATTATTGTTGTTGTTAGAAGAAGTAGTAGTAATAGTAGTAGTAGTAGTAGTAGTAATATTCCTAATGAAAATTTTGGGGCAGATTTTCCACTTTGAAGCATTATCTTTTACATATGTGGGGAAAAACAAACACGTTAACTCAGATCTTACTTAAAATTATGATTTTATAGTCATGTTCAAATCACAGATTATTTTCAGTGAAGAACCAATAGTGAATTCTTAGTAGATGGTTAAAAACTTTCTATCAATCTATCCAATTCTGGGCTTAATTTAATCAATAAGGAAAATCAATAACATTCCCATAGAAGTTTGAGTCAAATTACATGATCAATTTATAACAGTAATTAATAAAAAATACATATTTTAATTAAAAAACTAGATCACAAATGTCTTTTTTTTTCTTTTATAAAATGAGGTGTTTATGAGGCTCAGTGATCAGGGCTGGGATTTCAAATCTTAACAGTTCCAGCAAATATAGGTGTAAAATATTACACATTACAAAAAGACTTTCCTATATCCTTCTGCAGAGAAAACATTTTCTTGGTTCTTTTCTATTTTTTGATTTCATCACAAACTACTTTCTTTTGAGGTCATCTATGAGAAACGGCTGCTGCTTCTCAACGATTTGGAGGAAGATGTCTTTGCAGGTGTCGGAGCTTCTGAAAGGACCTTTGTAGAGCTCCCTCATCTTCTTTTGATTGGTTGGCAGAGCTATTATAGTGTCATAAGCCTCGGGTTGGATGACTTTTCTTTTCAACAGCGCATCCAAAATGGGGTCGACACAGGACACTCTCTGGACCAATTCCTCCATGTGTACGTCCACAAAGTGCTCCACTGAAGAAAAAAAGAAACACATCCATTTTGAGCATCTCATCGACTGAGGTGACAGCTCATTTCAATTTATTGAAACAATTTCATCTTCAGTCGTCATAACAAAACACAAAACAACTTTAAAATATCAGGAGCAAAAATAATTCTGCTTCTCTGAATTAAAGGAACATTCCAGTTTCACTTCAACCTGCTGAGTCTCTCATCTGTATGAAAGCACAAATGTTCCACCTTGAGATTATAGATGTAAAATTGTAACGGTATCTGACTTGCTGAGGTTTGTCACCGGGTTCTTTGTTTCATAAGGTGTTAACAGTTTCCCCTCTGAAATTTGGTTGATTGTTAAAATACTTGCAAATATCTAACATCACAATGCAGGACTGCTATGTTTCATGGGTGACTCACTGGCTGCACCCGCTGGTCCCGCTGGGCCTGCTGGGCCTGCTGGTCCTGCTGGTCCTGCTCCACCCGCTGGTCCTGCTGGTCCTGCTGGTCCTGCTGGTCCCGCTGGTCCTGCCTCTTTAGCTGCAAAAGTGAGGAAGACACCGTATTAAATTCTGAAAGATAAAATGCACTTACTTTCATCGATTAAACGTGAACATGGTGGCACCAGAGCTACCTGCTAACTCACATCTCTTCCATTCTACACATTTGTTGTTTCAGGTTGAGTAATATGTTCCTCTCCCTTGCTAACACCTCTCTGTGACACCTAGTTTTCAATAATGATGTCTATTGATCCTTTTATCGGTCTCATTTGTTTCTGATGAAGTACCGTTACATTAGCAACTAGGTGTCATATCAGGGTGTTGCCAGCAGGGGTCACTGTCGTGTTTTTAATGAAATTGCGCTCTTCTTTGCTCTAAAATAAATATGGCAAGGTTACCTGAAATATGAACGGAATACGACACGTAAATAAAAAGAGAATACAATGTTCTGCTGTAATGTACTCAAGTTTAAAAAGAAGTTTAAAATACTGACATTTTGTCTATATTTATATTTTACTTGGAATTTCGGTTTGAATTAGGGTTTGTATAATTTTTTATTTTTTTATTTGCACTAAAGATTTGGTATAATAATAATAATATTAATAATATTATTATTAATAATAATAATAATAATAATAATCACATTAAAATACAAAGACATAAATGA
Organism: Cololabis saira; assembly: GCF_033807715.1. Taxonomy (NCBI): domain Eukaryota; kingdom Metazoa; phylum Chordata; class Actinopteri; order Beloniformes; family Belonidae; genus Cololabis; species Cololabis saira. The sequence goes on along the minus strand of NC_084589.1, from coordinate 36,492,742 downwards.
TCGGAACTGTCTCTGGTTTTGAGTCCTGACCACACGCACCTGCTAACGTTTCCTGACGTGACTCCTCGTCTCCTTTCATACAGTCTTTATAAGAATCTGAGGCAGTTTAAAAAAGTTATGCTCTTTAAATAACCTTTTAATCAATAAAATTGTATTTTTTCATTTTTTGACCACTGGCTTAAGCTACCCTATGATGCTAATTAATGTTTCTTTTTATTCATTCTGATCAAATCTGTCCAGAGGTGCGCCAGTGGGTGACGTCACGTGTTTTTTTTTCAGTCTAATATTATACAGTCTACAGTTGTGGCCAGCAGGTGTCACTCTCGTCATCTTAATAAAAGTCTTAATTGAGGATTAGATTAAATATATGTTCAGAGGTAAAAGTAATCATGCATTTTATTATATCTGTCTGTTAAAGACTGTTGAGAATAATAAAGCTGCTAAAATATCAGCTTTGACGTTGTTTTATTAAAATACGACTCAAAGCTGTTTGTCCCGTGGAAACTTCAGCAGCCGACATTTACATCTAGAGTTCCAGCGTTCAAACGAGCCTTTATTTGCTCCAGCTTCATAAATATATAGTTTTTCTTCAAGTTAAAGTGTCTCAAATGACTTCATGGCGAAAGGAAACTGGGAGCAGCCTTCATTTCTCTGAACTTTTATGAGCGCAAAAGTGAAAGTAAACTAGAAAACGAGGCTGTTTGGTCTGTTATTGTTGAACGGTGTTTAATGAGGTTTCACGTGTAAAACTCGTTTATATTCCAGGATAATTGGTACTTTTTGTGTATTAATAGCCTACACAAACCTCCGCCGATTTAAAATATCACACCCAACCACGAACCCAGATGTTGAACCCACCACGAACCCAGATGTTGAACCTACCGAGTTTGTCCGCATCCTGGGAGCAGCCGATCTCTCTGAGGATTTCATCTGCCACCTTCAGAGCTCCCTGCTCCGTGAAAGTGTTTATCATCACATTCCCGACCTCCAGGCGGCTTTTCCCCTCCACCTTTACGCAAGGGACCTCCCCGCGGTCCAGGAGCGCGTCGCGAAACGCATCGAAGTCTTCCTTAGAAAGATTGCTGAAGACGCTTTTCAAAATCCTTTTGGGGTTTTTTTGCGCCATGTCTCAGACAAAAATAAGGAAAGAAAAAGATGAGAAGGTGATGGTTTGCAGCTTAGTGCGCGCGCTTATCCGCTCACTATTAAGTCAAGGAAGAGGAAGGATGCGTTCAGTTGCTGTCGCAAAAGTTATGGCACTTATCCACTAGTACCTACTCAGCGCGCCCCAACTCGGCACGCCTCCACTCGCCTCGTCCTCGTTTGTTTTTCAGTGAGAAGTAGGGGGGTTGGAGCTAAGCTGCTGTGACGTATTTGATTGTGTGATCTAAACGGAGAAGACAACAACACTAAAGATGTAGAACCTGGAGGAGATGATATACAGGACTGTCTCAGAAAATTAGAATATTGTGATAAAGTTCTTTATTTTCTGTAATCCAATTAAAAAAACAAAAATGTCATACATTCTGGATTCATTACAAATCAACTGAAATATTGCAAGCCTTTTATTATTTTAATATTGCTGATTATGGTTTACAGTTTAAGATTAAGATTCCCAGAATATTCAAATTTTTTGAGATAGGATATTTGAGTTTTCTTAAGCTGTAAGCCATGATCAGCAATATTAAAATAATAAAAGGCTTGCAATATTTCAGTTGATTTGTCATGAATCGAGAATGTATGACATTTTTGCATTACAGAAAGAAGAAGAACAGCTGAGAAGTGACAGAGCTCCTGGTGGATCTGGTCGTTCCTTATCGCCCGTCTACATCCCTTTTTAATTCTCTCCTCAGCCACCAGGTTTATGAACGTCTGCGTCTGTGCCACCCTCTTTGTCAATTACACTGCCGAGGTAGGTGAAGGATTCGATTTCTTCCAGTGCTTCCCCCTCCAGCGTGATTGCGTTGGCGTTGGCTGCATTGATCTTGAGGATCTTGGTCATTCCCTTGTGGATGATGAGTCCCAGTTGTGCTGAGGTGGCTGCTACGATGTTGGTCTTCTCCTGCATTTGATGTTGAGTGTGTGACAGCAGTGCCAGGTCAGCAGCAGCAGCAGCAGTTATGAAGTACTTATAATTAATAACTGAGGAAGGAAAGAGAATATCATGTGGATCATGTTGGTGTTCCCCTGCAGCGTAGCTCTATAGCAGCATATCTAGGATGCAGCTCTGTTTAAGACCGGCTCTCTAGTCTGATCCTGCAGCTGCAGCTACAACTACTGGCCCTAACACACTAGTGTTAACACTAACTTTAGGCTAAACAGAAACCTTTTAAGTTGGATTTTAAAGTTGGAGATGGTGTCGGCCTCCTTAACCCAGATTGGAAGTTGGTTCCATAGTAATGGTGCCTGATAGCGGAAGGCTCGTCCTCCAATTCTACATTTGGATACTCTATGAACTAAGAGTAAACCAGCCCTATGAGAACAGTGAGCTCTATTAAGAACATGTGTGTATATATATATATATATATATATATATATATATATATATATATATGTATATGTATATGTATATGTATATATATATATATATATATATATATATATATATATATATATATATATATATATATATATGTATATGTATATATATATATATATATATATATATATATATATATATATACATATATATATATATATATACATATATGTATATATATATATATATATATATATATATATATATATATATATATATATAATTAGACAGATGTTTTAATTTATTAAATCAGCACTCACTGACCATGAATAATTTACGTTGCTTTCAGGGAGCTGATATTTCTGATATTGAAAATGTAGAATTATGGTGAGAAAGGTGTAATTGCAGTTTTCCCAAACAAGTTAACCCTGTATTACATTTAATTAGTTTGTCTGGACCTATGGGAACAAGGTCAAGGTCAAGGTCAAGGTTTACTTTATTAATCTCCCACGGGAGAAATTGGTCTTGGAGTAGAGGCCACAACATTTTGCTTTTACACAAAAATCCAGGTATTTTTCAAGTAAAATAAATGAGCACATATATGAATATAGAGTACTCGCCCACTGAACTAGAATAGAAACCAGTTATATCATACCAGCCTGTCCAGGTAAAAAATAAGGGTGAAGGAAATTCAACACATAAATTCCCAAGTAAAGTCTCCAAAACTCTCTAAAGCAGCTTAACAGACCAGCATATCTTTTCAGCAGGGGTATCCGTCGTCAGCCAGCTGGTGTCAGTCACTATATTCATTTTAGCAAAGTTCACTCTTGTAGTTCATTTATTATTATCATTATCATTATCATTATCATTATTATTATTATTATTATTATTATTATTATTATTATTATTATTATTATTATTATTGTTATAATTGTTAGAAGAAGTAGTAGTAATGGTATTAGTAGTAGTGGTAATAGTAGTAGTAATATATCTAATGAAAATTTTAGGGCAAATTTTCCACTTTGAAGCATTATTTTTTACATATGTGGGGCAAAACAAACACATTAACTCAGATCTTACTTAAAATTATGATTTTTATTGTCATGTTCAAATTACAGATTATTTTCAGTGAATAACCAATAGTGAATTCTTAGTAGACGGTTAAAATCTTTCTTTCAATCTATCCAATTCTCAGCTTACCGTAATTTAATCAATAAAGAAAATCAATAACATTCCTATACAGGTATGAAAAATGACATTTGTAGTAAAAGTTTGAGTCAAATTACGTGATTCATTTATAACAGTAATTCATAAAAAAATACATATTTTAATTACAAAACTAGATCACAAATGTCTTTTTTTCTTTTATAAAATGAGGTCTTTATGAGGCTCAGTGATCAGGGCTGGGATTTCAAACCTTAAAGGTATTGTGACATGAAAAACACATTTTTCTTGATTTTTTGTTTTGTTGGGTGTCTTGACATCAATTACACCCAAAAAACAACGAACTTTTAACATTCAGTGTATTGTGTGCTTTCTGGGATTTTCCGCATAACTATGCAAAAACGGCGCATCTGGTTTGGTGGCGAGCCGTTACGTATAGACCCGCTAAATCACCGCCCCCTCCACCCAGCTCCCTGCTTCCTCTCCTCTCCAGCGCACCATAAAGGCTGATTTATGGTTCCGCGTTACACCGACGCAGAGCCTACGGAGTAGGTTACGCGGCGACGCGCACCGTACGCTGAACCCTACGGCGTAGGCTCTGCGTCGATTTAACGCGGAACCATAAATCAGGCTTAACACGGAGCTGTTTAGAGCTTCTTCTGTTCTCATCACCGGAGGACAACTGCTAAGAAGACCCGCGGCCACTGACTGGACTTAAGATAAGGGGACACTGCTGCTTGCATGCCTTTATTTTTATGATTGTTTGCGGTGGACTACTTCGCCGTGCTGCTTTTCCGTGCATGATTCGCCTGTCGCTCCCGGCTTAACTCTCTGACGCCGCTGTTAGAAGTCCGTGACCAGAAGACTTGACTTCCAGTCGAGTCCTCTGGTCACGGACTTCATCCCCGGGCTGTAGTCGCCCTGTCTGGGCTGTGTGTGTGGGTGTTTGTGGTTCGGTGTGTGCGCGTGTGTGTGGAGACGCCGGCAGAAGTGTGTAGCAGTTGGGTTGGAGGAGGTTGGGAGGAGGAGCGGGGCAATGATTGACAGGAAAGGGGAAAAAGGACGCGTTTTTCACGGCACAAAAAAACACCGTCATAAAAAGCCAGGAATGGAGTACTGAAGTGAAGTTTTTCTTGTTACACCCTTTTAGACACATTTGAGGGATGTTGGCCAAGACTTTTAATAGTGTTAAAAGCATGTTAAAAATGATGTCACAATACCTTTAACAGTTCCAGCAAATATAGGTGTAAAATATTACACATTACAAAAAAAACCTTCCTATATCCCTCTGCAGAGGAAACATTTTCTTGGTTCTTTTCTATTTTTTTATTTCACCACAAACTATTTGTTTTCGAGGTCAGCTATGAGATACGGCTGCTGCTTCCGAAGGATTTCGAGGAAGATGTCTTTGCAGGTGTTGGAGCTTCTGAAAGGACCTTTGTAGAGCTCCCTCATCTTGTTCTGAGAGGTTGGCAGAGCTCTTATAGTGTCATAAGCCTCGGGTTGGATGACTTTTTTAATCAACAGCGCATCCAAAATGGGGTCGACATAGGACACTCTCTGGACCAAGTCCTCCATGTGTACGTCCACAAAGTGCTCCACTGAAGAAAAAAAGAAACACATCAATTTTGAGCATTTCATCGACTGAAGTTACAGCTCATTTCAATTTATTGAAACAATTTAATCTTCAGTCGTCATAACAAAACACAAAACAATTTAAAAATATTGTTTTAATATAATGCTGAGGTTTGTCACCGGGTTCTTTGTTTCATGAGGTGTTAACAGTTTCCACTCTGAAATTTGGTTGATTGTTAAAAAACTTGCAAATATCTAACATCACAACGCAGGACTGCTATGTTTCATGGATGACTCACTGGCTCCACCCGCTGGTCCTGCTCCACCTGCCGGTCCTGCTCCACCCGCTGGTCCTGCTCCACCCGCTGGTCCTGCTGGTCCTGCCTCTTTAGCTGCAAAAGTGAGGAAGACACAGTATTAAATTCTGAAAGATAAAATGCACTTACTTTCATTGATTAAACGTGAACATGGTGGCACCAGAGCTACCTGCTAACTCACATCTCTTCCATTCCACACATTTGTTGCTTCAGGTTGAATAATATGTTCCTCTCCCTTGCTAACACCGCTCTGTGTATCCATTACCACCTAGTTTTCAATAATGATGTCTACTGATCCTTTTATCGGTCTCATTTGTTTCTGATGAAGTACCGTTACATTAGCAACTAGGTGTCATATCAGGGTGTTGCCAACAGGGGTCACTGTCGTGTTTTTAATGAAATTGCGCTCTTCTTTGCTCTAAAAGGAATGTGACAAGGTTACCTGAAATATGAACTGAATATGACACGTAAATGAAAAGAGAATACAATGATCTGCTAATCCTCGGCAACTTTTATTCAACTGAATACAAAGACAGGATAGTTATGGTTCAAACTTTATTTATTAATTTTTCCTCACTCTCATTCATTTGGTTCCTCTTTCTTGCTTGTGAACGACTGAGCAACCTGAGATGCTCCAGAGACGCTCACCTGTTTCCACCTGACCTATTCACTTGTGGGACGTTTCAAAAAGGTGTTTGTTTGTTTAAACGTTCCTTAACTTTCATGGTCTCTTCTTGCACCTGTCCCAGCACTTTTTGACATGTTGCAGCACCAAATTCAAGTGAAAATTTCAATGTCAGATATCTTGTCTTTGTAATGTACTCAAGTGAATATATTTTAAAAAGTTTAAAGTTTAAAATACTGACATTTTGTCTATATTTATATTTTACTGGGAATTTTGGTTTGAATTAGGGTTTGTATACTTTTTTTATTTTTTTATTTGCACTAAAGATTTGGTATAAATAATAATAATAATAATAATAATAATAATAATAATAATATTAATAATAATAATCATCATCACATTAAAATACAAAGACATAAATGATCGGAACTGTCTCTGGTTCTGAGACATGACCACACGCACCTGCTAACGTTTCCTGACGTGACTCCTCGTCTCCTTTCATACAGTCTTTATAAGTCATTTAATCAATAAAATTGTATTTTTTTATTTTTTGACCACTGCTTAAGCTACCCTATGATGCTAATTAATGTTTCTTTATGTTCATTCTGATCAAATCTGTCCAGAGGTGCGCCAGTGGGTGACGTCACGTGTTTTTTTTTTTCAGTCTAATCTTATACAGTCTACAGTTGTGGCCAGCAGGTGTCACTCTGGTCATCTTAATAAAAGTCTTAATTGAGGATTAGATTAAATATATGTTCAGAGGTAAAAGTAATCATGCATTTTATTATATCTGTCTGTTAAACACTGTTGAGAATAATAAAGCTGCTAAAATATCAGCTTTGATCTGATATGTAACGTTGTTTTATTAAAATACGACTCAGAGCTGTTTGTCCCGTGGAAACTTCACTAGCCGACATTTACATCTGTGAAAGAGTTCCAGCGTTCAAACAAGCCTTTATTTGCTCCAGCTTCATAAATATATAGTTTTTCTTCAAGTTAAAGTGTCTCAAATGACTTCATGGCGAAAGGAAACTGGGAGCAGCCTTCATTTCACTGAACTTTTATGAGCGCAAAAGTGAAAGTAAACTACAAAAACGAGGCTGTTTGGTCTGTTACTGTTGAACGGTGTTTAATGAGGTTTCAGGAGTAAAACTCGTTTATATTCCAAGATAATTGCTACTTATTGTGTATTAATACACAAACCTCCGCCGATTTAAAATATTACACCCGCAGTTTCTGCGTCCCTGCATCCAACCACGGACCCAGATGTTGAACCCACCACGAACCCAGATGTTGAACCTACCGAGTTTGTTCGCAGCCTCGGAGCAGTCGATCTCTCTGAGGATTTCCTCTGCCACCTTCAGGGCTCCCTGCTCCGTAAAAGTGCTTATCATCACATTACCGATCTCCAGGCGGCTTTTGCCCTCCACCCTCACGCGAGGGACACACGGTTCCTCCCTGCGGTCCAGGAGCGCGTCGCAAAAGTCATTGAAGTTATCCACAGAAAGATGGTTCAAGAAGTTTTTCAAAATCCTTGTGGGGTTTTTTTGCGCCATGTCTCAGACAAAAATAAAGAAAGAAAAAGATGAGAAGGTGATGGTTTGCAGCTTAGTGCGCTCGATTATCCGCTCACTATTAAGTCAAGGAAGAGAAATGATGCGTTGAGTTACTGTCGGAAAAGTTAGTGATAGAGAGCAATTCCCCCCTTTTATGAGGAATGTGAAACATGTAGGATGCTTCGTGTGTTAGACTGATCCATGTGCAGAACTTAGATTTTATTTGAGCAAAACAGGTGCTTTGTTTTCCTCCAAAGCTTAATTAATTTATCCTCACTCTGTACATCATGTTCTTTCTGTAAAAAAAAAAGAAAAGTTTTAGTAGCTTGACTGGCCTCTAGAGGATGGCTGCAAAAGCACAGGAGAATGTATCCAAGAAATAAGATTAATTCCAATATGATTGCTTTATTTCATTTTTCATTCATGAATACCCAGTTTAGTAAGCCCCCAGTTATTGTTCAGTAAAGCCTCTAGTTAGTGTTCAGTAAAGCCTCTAGTTAGTGTTGAATAAGCCTCTAGTTAGTGTTAATGAATGACTCGCACACCTCCTGCACCTTATAGAGCAAAGTGTAGGCTTGACGTAAACGACCCGGTCCCGGCGAGCCTATAAACAGTCTATGAGTCCATCTACGCACAAGACAGCGTCCTACTATATCAGGACGGCCTTGTGGTCCTCCCTTCTCTCCGCGAAAAGGTCCTTCAGCACCTCCACAGCTATAACCAGGGCACCTTTGCGATGTAGCGGCACGCCCGTGCCATAGTTTACTGGTCCGGGATTTCAATTCAATTCATTTGATTTATATAGCTATTACACCAGAAGATGTCCATAGGATCTTTACAGAGACCCGGAACATGACCCCTGACCAATTATTACATAAACATAAAATTAACAAGGGCAGGTAAAAACTCCCCTAGTGGGAGAAAAACCCAGACCAGCACAACAAACTACAAGAACAATGGAGAACAATGATGGTTATGAGGTACGTATAATTAATAACTGAGAAAGGAAAGAGAAGATCATGTGGATCATGTTGGTGCCCCCCTGCAGCGTAGCTTTACAACAGCATATATATGATGAAGCTCTCTAGTCTGGTCCTGCAGCTGCAGCTACGACTACTGGCCCTAACACGCTAGTGTTAACATTAACGTTAGGCTAAAAGAAACGTTTTAAGTTTGATTTTAAAGTTGGAGAAGGTGTCAGCCTTAACCCAGATTAGAAGTTGGTTCCATAGTAATGGTGCCTGATAGCGGAAGGCCCGTTGCTTTCAGGGGGCTGATATTTCTGATATTGAAAAGGTAGAATTATGGTGAGAAAGATGTAATTGCAGTTTTCCCAAACAAGTTAACCCTGTATTACATTTAATTACTTTGTCTGGACCTATGGGAACATTTTGCTTTTACACAAAAATCCAAGTATTTTTCATGTAAAATAAATGACCACATACTGTATATGAATATAGAGTACTGGCCCACTGAACTAGAATAGAAACCAATTATATCATACCAGCCTGTCCAGGTAAAAAATAAGGGTGAATAAAAGATTCAACATATACATTCCCAAGTAAAGTCTCCAAAAGTATTTAAAGCAGCTTAACAGACCAGCATATCTTTTCAGCTGGGGTATCCGTCGTCAGCCAACTAGTGTCACTATGTACAGTACATTTGAGCAAAGTTCACTCTTGCACTTTTTAACAAATTATTATTATTATTATTATTATTATTATTATTATTATTATTATTATTATTATTATTATTATTATTATTATTATTATTGTTGTTGTTGTTGAGAAGAAGTAGTAGTAGTAGTAATATTCCTAATTAAAATTTTAGGGCAAATTTTCCACTTTGAAGCATTATCTTTTACATATGTGGGGAAAAACAAACATGTTAACTCAGATCTTACTTAAAATTATGATTTTATTGTCATGTTCAAATTACAGATTATTTTCAGTGAAGAACCAATAGTGAATTCTTAGTAGATGGTTAAAAACTTTCTATCAATCTATCCAATTCTGGGCTTAATTTAATCAATAAAGAAAATCAATAACATTCCCATAGAGGTATGAAAAATGACATTTGTAGTAAAAGTTTGAGTCAAATTAACAGTAATTCATAAAAAAATACATATTTTAATTAAAAAACTAGATCCCAAATGTTTTTTTTTTCTTTTATAAAATGAGGTCTTTATGAGGCTCAGTGATCAGGGCTGGGATTTCAAACCTTAACAGTTCCAGAAAATATAGATGTAAAATATTACACATTACAAAAAGACTTTCCTATATCCCTCTGCAGAGAAAACATTTTCTTGGTTCTTTTCTATTTTTTGATTTCATCACAAACTACTTTCTTTTGAGGTCATCTATGAGAAACGGCTGCTGCTTCTCAACGATTTGGAGGAAGATGTCTTTGCAGATGTCGGAGCTTCTGAAAGGACCTTTGTAGAGCTCCCTCATCTTCTTTTGATTGGTTGGCAGAGCTCTTATAGTGTCATAATCCTCGGGTTGGATGACTTTTCTAATCAACAGCACATCCAAAATTGGGTCGACATTGGACACTCTCTGGACCAATTCCTCCATGTGTACGTCCACAAAGTGCTCCACTGAAGAAAAAAAGAAACACATCCATTTTGAGCATTTCATTGACTGAGGTGACAGCTCATTTCAATTTATTGAAACAATTTCATCTTCAGTCGTCATAACAAAACATAAAACAACTTTAAAATATCAGGAGCAAAAATAATTCTGCTTCTATGAATTAAAGGAACATTCCAGTTTCACTTCAACCTGCTGAGTCTCTCATCTGTATGAAAGCACAAATGTTCCACCTTGAGATTATAGATGTAAAATTGTAACGGTATCTGACTTGCTGAGGTTTGTCACCGGGTTCTTTGTTTCATAAGGTGTTAACAGTTCTGAAATTTGGTTGATTGTTAAAAAACTTGCAAATATCTAACATCACACAGCAGGACTTCTATGTTTCATGTTCAAGTGTAACAACTAAGAAGGATGACTCACTGGCTGCACCCACTTGTCCTGCTGGTCTTGCTGGTCCTGCTGGTCTTGCTGGTCCTGCCTCTTTAGCTGGAAAAAGTGAGGAAGACAGTATTAAATTCTGAAAGATAAAATGCACTTACTTTCATTGATTAAACGTGAACATGATGGCACCAGAGCAACCTGCTAACTCACATCTCTTCCATTCCACACATTTGTTGCTCCAGGTTCAATAATATATTCTTATGTTAATAAGAATCTGAGGCAGTTTTAAAACCTCAAACTTCACCAGCCGACATTTACATCTGTGAAAGAGTTCCAGCGTTCAAACGAGCCTTTATTTCTTTCCAGCTTCATAAATATCTTGTTTTTCTTCAAGTTAAAGTGTCTCAAATTACTTCATGGCGAAAGGAAACTGGGAGATCTTAAAGCCTTAAGATTTAAAATATTACACCCGCAGTTCCTGCGTTCCTGCATCCAACCACGAACCCAGATGTTGAACCCACCACGAACCCAGATGTTGAACCTACCGAGTTTGTCCGCAGCCTGGGAGCAGCCGATCTCTCTGAGGATTTCCTCTGCCACCTTCAGAGCTCCCTGCTCCGTGAAAGTGCTTATCATCACCTTACCGATCTCTAGGCGGCTTTTCCGCTCCACCCTCACGCGAGAGACTCAAGGCTCCTCCCTGCGGTCCAGGAGCGCGTCGCAAAAGTCATTGAAGTTATCCACAGAAAGATGGTTCAAGAAGTTTTTCAAAATCCTTGTGGGGAAATAAGGAAAGAAAAAGGAAGGAAAGAAAAAGATGAGAAGGTGGTCGAGTCGGGCTGAGTAGGTACTAGTGTAAAAGTCCCATAGAGAGCAATTCCCACCTTTTATGAGGAATGTGAAACATGTAGGATGCTTCATGTGTTAGACTGATCCATGTGCAGAACTTAGATTTTATTTGAGCAAAACAGGTGCTTTGTTTTCCTCCAAAGCTTAATTAATTCATCCTCACTCTGTACATCATATTCTTTCTGTAAAAAAAAAAGAAAGGTTTTATAGCTTGACTGGCCGCTAGAGGATGGCTGCAAAAGCACAGGAGAATGTATCCAAGCAATAAGATTAATTCCAATATGATTGCTTGATTTCATTTTTCATTCACGAATACCCAGTGACCTCGCCTGTAGTAAAGCCTGTAGTTAGTGTTTAGTAAAGCCTCAAGTTAGTGTTTAATAAAGCCTCTAGTTAGTGTTTAGTAAAGCCTCAAGTTAGTGTTTAGTAAAGCCTGTAGTTAGTGTTTAGTAAAGCCTCAAGTTAGTGTTTAATAAAGCCTCTAGTTAGTGTTTGGTAAAGCCTCAAGTTAGTGTTTAGTAAAGGCTTACTGTTTAGTAAAGCCTCTAGTTAGTGTTTAGTAAACCTCTAGTTAGTGTTTAGTAAAGCCTGTAGTTACTGTTTAGTAAAGTTTTAGTTAGTGTTTAGTAAACCTCTAGTTAGGGTTTAGTAAAGCCTGTAGTTACTGTTTAGTAAAGTTTTAGTTAGTGTTTAGTAAACCTCTAGTTAGTGGCCTGCGGGGAACGTGGTGCCTATCAGGGCCAGTACCTCTGGCCCTGCCTCCTGGCTTCATGCTCCTCTCCTCCTCCTGCCCCCCCACATGACTCATGCACACAATGAGTGCATTTACATGGGAAGTTTAATTCCTCTTTAATTCAGAATTAAAATTAAATCCAATTTAAAATGAGTAAACATTACATGACCATGTAAACACCTAATTCCGAATGAAAATGGCCAATTCCGAATTAAACTTAATTCCGAAGAAAGTGGCTGGTTTATTCCTATTTTAAATACGAATAGAATAAGGTACCACAACATGTACACACTCATTCCGCTTTAAATTAATTCCGGTCTTTCTGCGTTGCTCGTTCCCTTGCCCGTCTGTTGCGATGATGGTTATATTCCGCGCTGGGCTTGTTTTCGAAACAAAGTTTTAAGATGGCAGCATTCAGTAAACAGTGGTCAAGAGCAGAGACGATTTATTTAATAAATAGCTTGTAGGACCTGGAAATAATACAAAGAACAGATGGCAGGAAACATAAGAATTGTGAGCTTTTCAAAGTTGTAGCGGCTAAGTTTGTTTTTCTTCCGGTAGACGTAACTTCCGGTTGACGTCTTTACGTAATACGTAAAGACGGGGGGGGTGCACTGTCAAATGTGGCTATGCAGTGGCAGTGGGGGGACCATGGCAGGGACTGATGGCTATGGGTAGGCATTGGCTTTATCATTTTTCATTTTGCATGTACTTAATTGATTTAGCCTTTATTGTTAGTGTCTCTAACTGTTCTTCACTTGTCAGCATCTTTGAATGAAAGGGTCTGCTAAAGGAATGACTGTACCAGTCATTGTCTGCATTCCTTCTTCCCTGCAGCTGTCGTGGAAGTGTGGAAGTAGCTGACACTGGTCTGGTTGTCGCCCTGCCAACACCACATAAGGCAATTCTCTGATTGCTTGTTTGTTCGTCCAATGACATCCAAAAGAAGTGTTTTTTATGCAGCTGTTGAAAGTGACCCCTGGAAAAGAAAGTCAAATCCAGAAGAACCAGACTAACTCTTGAAAGAATAAAAGGATGAGGATGGCTGGCCAACATATCCAGGACAAGGATGTTTCAGAGGCTGCATAGTCGGGGATCCACATGCCCAAAAGCTCTTGAAAATGGGTTGAACCTGTGATGTCATGCTATACTTTTTTTGTGTGTTTTTTCTATTAATTTGGCCATTAAGGTCCACAGAATGAGAGGCCTGCTCTGCCGGAAACATTGCGAAAAAAAGTTATGGCCATTTTTGTATACTGAAGCCTGTATTTTTTGACTGGGTGATGTGAACTAGGTTTATTTTCTTTAAGTGCTCAATAAGTTGGTTAGGCTGTCAATAAATTATTCCCAGATACACAGAACACATATGTGAACAACACCAAGTCAAAAAATACACTCACAAAGCCTTTTCTAATGATTTTTAGTCATTTTTTGTACAAAAAATACAATCGTTTTTTGCATTTTTCTCAATACTTTCATCTTCACTTCAATAGTAATCAACTTTGCCATGGGTTATGACATCAGCTAATGTCTCATTATTTTCATCAATCTTAAAAGTCATTCCACAAAAAATATTATTAAAATCAAGCCTAAATCAAAGGAACTGTGTTGACTTTATTACCCTTATGCTCAAAATTCTAAGAGCAAAAGAAAAAATAAAAATAAAACAAAAAACTAAAGGCAATAGACATTTTAAGCTGTTACTGGAATCTAGCAGTCTCCTTTCTCTGCACAGACAATGATTGCACATGTGTTAATAATAATAATAATCACACCTGTACAGCATCTAAGTTAATCAGGGAGTTTTGTCACTATATCAAGAGAGGTTTGCTGGACTCATTTTCTCCACTGCATTTGAACACATGGACACAGTGGATATTTTGGATGGATATAGCACATCCCAGGTAAACCTTTTATTCTTATTGTGTAATTGTTTCTTAACTTTCATAGCAGTAGCTTGAATTCTATGAAAGGGCTTGGCAACTATGTTGCATTACCTAGCTTGTTTGGTATGTGTATGTTAGCTAGCTTTGTTGACATGTTTACTAGCTACAGTGTTTTATAACTGATACATTTAAAATGTTTCAAGTTTAATTTATTTTATGTGTGATTTCTATGATTTGTATGTACTCCCTGATTGTCTGAAATGAAGTTTGAATTGAATTTCACCGGCACCCCACCCCTGAGGTTTTCAGCTCAACATGGAGAGAGACGCTGTCCATGGTTCTAAAATTAACAATAATTCCAACCTATTCTGAAGCAAGGTTTGTACTTTATTTTTATTTTTATATACAGTACATGATTAATAATTTGAAGTAAATCACTGCACCACCTGTTTGCCAGCTATCTAGGCATGCACATTGGTCCAAGACTAACTTTCAAATGTAATCAGAACACTTGCTTAATTGCTATTGGGTTTCTTTCTTCACAATGCAGTAAAATAAGTATTATCCTCCCTCCATGCACCCATTGTTTATTTATTTATTACTGAAACATGTTTTTTTTTTCTTGGATTTTCTGCTGCAGATCCTGCAGTCTTAAACATGGAGCCCGAGTTCTCAATAAAGCAGCTGAAGGGAAAGCAGCCGGTCTTCAGTGCCTCAGCCTTTCAAATACAAGGAAGAATGCTTCATTTGTGGAAGAGCCCGAAGAACCAAGGGGGATAGATCCCTCCTTTTGATTGCAACTTAGACAAAATTCCATCTGGAAAAAAGCAAACCAACTTGAAGATGAGGATATGCTATGCAAGATACGTGGTCCTGATGTAAACACGTGCACCGATATGATTGCTAATGACTTCCGGTATCACAGGGATTGCATGAGTGTCTACCTGACAAGACGGGTTCACACGCAGGAAAAAACAAGTACTGGCACAATTCCTTATGATGCTGCACTGACCCAACTAATATCTCGCATTGATGAGCCACTTTTCAAAGATGGTGCCATATTCTTTGTTACAGCTTTGAGGGATGAATTTCGTAAATACGTGGCAAATCATGGAGTTGACAATGTTAAATCATACCAATCTCACTCCTTGGTAGCCCTCCTTAAAAGGCACTATGAAGTAGATGGCAACTGTAAGATAATGGTTGTACCACAGAAAGGATGCTCTAGCCTAGTTTGCTCTGCAGAACTGAGCATTGGCTGCATGCTCACCAAGTTAAAAGAACTAAAGGAGACAGCCCAAGAGGCAGATTATGCAGAAGAAAGTGATGATGAGGTAACACCTGATGATACCATAGTCTCCTCCTACAATACTGCAAAGAGAATACGGATGGAGCTCCAGGCCCAATGTAAGGCAGAAAAGCAGGCAATGAAGGTTGCAAAAGAAGCCAGATCATCTTCAGCTAGTGAAAGTGAGACTGATTACACGGCAATGCAAATGGAGATGTCATACTTGGAGGCATCTAGGAGAGTGAGCAGCAACCTCTACAACCACCTGGCATGGTTGATAACAGATGCATCCCCAGAAGTGGGTGAGGACGGCCGGGTGAAAGTCAGTCCCAAGCAGCATGAACAAGTTCTTAACCTTGCCCAGGATGTCTGCCATACAGTTGCAGGCATCCCAACACCAAAGCACGTTGGTACCGCATTGCACATCCTCAAGGAAACCAGAAGCAAGGCAACTGTCACACTTCTAAACAGATTTGGGAACAGCATCAGCTACCAGGATGCCCAGAGATATATTACAACAATGGCAAAGTCAGTTGATGAGCAGAGAGGTCAGGATGGCACCTTTATACCAACAAACCTTAAGGTTGGACGCTTCACACAATTTGCATTTGATAACCTTGATTTCCAAGAGTACACAAAGGATGGACGAACATTACATGGCACAACACATGTCATATTCCAGTACAAGGATCCTAATGAAGATCCCACGCCAAAGCCTTGTTTACCGTTGCTGAAAACCCGCCAAGCATCCCTGGGCCCTTCTCAGCCATTTCAAACCAAGGATAGCCACCTGAGTCTCTGTGCAAAACCTGCACATTGCAAGCGCAGCAAATACTGCCACTGTAAGAAAAGCAAGTGTGCCCGAGGATGCTCCTGTGCAAGAGCCGGTGTCAAGTGTGTTATTGCGTGTCTCTGCACTGGGGACCCGAACAAATGTTCACGAGTTGAACTCACGCTCGAAGACAGTGAGAGTGAGTGAGTTAATCCGTTGTTTTTATTTTCCTGATCATTTTAATTTTTGTGATATTAGACGTATCTTTATTTTATTCAGCCAATGTTTTTCCTTTTTTACTAATACATAACAAATCTACTGTGCACAACTGTTTATTTTCCTATAAAAATATATAAATGTTTTGAATTTGTTTTTTTGGGGGGGTACAGTTTTTTTCAACAACAAAAAAAGTCCCTTGGAATTTTGAGCATAAGGGTAATAAAGTCACCACAGTTTCTTTAATATAGGCTTGATTTTAATAATATTTTTTGTGGAATGACTATTAAGATTGTTGACAATAATGAGACATTGGCTGATGTCATAACCCATGGCAAAGTTGATTACTATTGAAGTAAAGATGAAAGTATTTGGGAAAAATGCAAAAAACGGTTGTATTTTTTGTACAAAAAATGACTAAAAATCATTAGAAAAGACTTTGTGAGTGTATTTCTTGACTTGGTGTTGTTCACATATGTGTTCTGTGTATCTGGGAATCATTTTTTGACAGCCTAACCAACCTATTGAGCACTTAAAGAAAATAAACCTAGTTTGCGTCACGCAGTCAAAAAATACAGGCTTCAGTATACAAAAATGGCCATAACTTTTTTTCGCAATGTTTCCGGCAGAGCAGGCCTCTCATTCTGTGGACCTTAATGGCCAAATTAATAGAAAAAACACACAAAAAAAGTATAGCATGACATCACAGGTCCTCTCAAATTTTCAGTGACTGGATCCCCGACTAGCATTCACACCAGTGGATGAGCACTTTTTTATCACCAGTTCTGTATTGTGCTAATTTCAGACAGCAAGGAAAGAAAAAAGCAAAACAAGAGTCATCAAGCAGTGGAAGAGGAATCAATGCCTGGTACTCCGAGAATGTACACAAGTGAGTAAACCAAACAAAATCTTGTTGCAGCATGCAGTCTTGCAAGACAGGAAATGCCTGCAGCCTGTCTGACCAGTTGTATAGTACAGCAGTGCTGACAGAGTGACCTTGTTACAAAGCAGATTTTACGTAACATCATGTTCCCATCTGTTTGCAGACAAAGGTCACACATGAGCTGAGCATGAAAAATGTACGGGTCTAAACTACGGGCTCTGGGCACAGACTGAAACTCACACATGCAGCGGGTGTATCTGGAGGTTACAGATGATTTAGCTTGTAAATAACGTCTCTGATGTAAAGCTAGTCACAAAGTATACCCAGACAATGTGGGAATTCAAGTCTACCTGAACATATGGCTCAGTTACGAGAGTTGAGAGAACTGTTTGTTTATCTCAAAATGTTCTGACTTCTTTCTTTTATGATCTCGTCTGGTACTATGATCTCGTAGAAGATTAAGAAAATCGGTTTTCCCTAAGGGCTAAAAGAGGCTAAGGTCGTAAATTAAACTGAATAAATGTTCAATCATTATGAAAGAAAGCGTCCATTTCCAGTCATTGGCAAGGCGTGATTCTACAGCAGCATAACAAAGGTTTACTGTATTTGTACTTATTGGATGTTGTAAAAGAGTAAGGTCAGAACAAGACTGAGACGGAAGCAAAGTTCACGCAACCATAAAAACGTAAAGACAGATAGGAAGGTGTTATAAGTCTGGGTCAGGTTTGTGCTTTTGCGGTTGTCTTGTTTTCTCCACCCCTATGAGTGTGAGTGTGTGTGTGTGTTGGGGGGGAGGGGGGGTGGGGTGGTTGAGCTCTCTGATTGGCCAGGTCGTAAAGATTTGTACCAGCATTTATTTTCCACATGAAACCAAACATTTTCATTAAAACTATCAGTAAAGACGTAGAGTATATTCTGTTAAAGCCGTTCCACCTGTCTTGACCTGTTTGGGCTATACTGTAAATGCTGAGAACCTTGTTGGACTGCATGTAGGAGAGGGAAGACTTTATTTGAGCTGAATCAGTCTTTCCATCCTTGGTTCAAATGTTTCTACTAAACCAACATACGGACACATTTGGCTGGTAGCCAGACAGGAAGTAACCATAGCTAGCCAGGTAAGCCAATCAAAAAAGACCCAGGGCACCCTGAGAGGATCCTTCCAGATATGTGTGGGAGAGTGGGCGTTGAAGGTGGGCCAACCGAAACCCTAACCTAGAAGCTAACTGAGCTACAACTAAGCAGAAGTTGAGGGTGGCTGCTGGTGGCTCCTATGATCAAGCCATAAACAAGTCACTTCACCATCACCAGAGATGGTTCCTGGCCCTGTTGAAGGTGGCTTCACCGTCACCAAACCGCTGGTGTTGTGAGAACCAGACGTGGCCCGAAAGCACAAAGACTACTGTAACCCACCTGCTAGGTAAGTATACTCTGGACCAGAATATTCTAGATTCACCGGGAGGAGGAACTGGGTGCACCCTTCATAAAATAATGTCTTTGTCAAAAATGAAAAAATAGTTTGCTTCAATTGTTCCTTTAAGTCTTTTCCCAAAGTCCTACCACACTGAAAGGTTGACCAATGAAGAATGGAGAAGGTCCTCTTCATCCAGATGCTCACAGGGTTGGCTCGCCACTCCCTCGTCAGGGAGAGAATCCATTCAGTCCAGAATCCAGGGTCATCAAAAAACCCAGCCTGTACAATATAACAGGCTTAAATAAATCTATTCACTTATTTTAACTGTACAGTTTGTATTTTCTAAATATCCATGTATTATACAACCTTTAACTGTTAACTTATAAAAGATAAGTGCTGTATTGCAGTGTTAACATATGAATTGTTAACCTTACCATTTTTATAATGAAAACAAAATCGTTAAATGACTGATAAACAATCAGGAAATCATATGTAAATGATCTGCGGAACCACTCACAGTTCAGCAATAAATCCTCACTTACACTGGATTAAGGTAAGTAATATAATGTAAAATAAATTTGTTGTTGATCATTTGTGAGTTTGTTATCACAATACTCACATTTTGCACTCACATTGTAACAATAGTTTTTTTGTTCTTTCAACAGATTACACATCTGTTAGGTTTCATTTTTTCCCCAGGTTACACTACAAAGAAGGTTTCCATGTTTGGTGGATATGTGGCCTAGTTTGCTGTTAGTCAAAGCACTCCCCCCACCCCAGTCTGGCCTCCGGCAGGAGGGTCCCCCCCTTATGAGCCTGGTCCTGGTCCAGGTTTCTTCCTCCTAAAGAGGAGTTTTTCCTTGCCACTGTTTGGCTTAAGGTTTTTCTCCCTCTAGGGGAGTTTTTACCAGCCATTGTTTATGTAATAATTGCTCGAGGATCATGTTCTGGGTCTCTGGAAAGCGCCTAGAGACAACTTCTGTTGTAATAGACGCTACATACAGTAAATAAAATTGAATTGGAATTGGAATCGAATGTTGGCTGAAGACAACTGCAGATGTGGGCCAGGCTTTCTGTTTTAGCTGGGAGGCTTAACTGGTGACCAGACAAGACAAACAGACAGCCTTCATGAACACTTATGTTCCACATAGAACAAATTCATGTACTGCCAATGTGGTGAAGGAAAGAAAGAGACATTGATTCTTAGATTTAGTCCAACTTTTATTACATCGCAGACTAAATGAAGCCAAGAGAATTCGTGCCGTTTGTAATCACCTAAATATAATCTGTCAACTTTACATGTACTTTGGCATTTCAGGGCTGTATCATGTTCAAAACTAGGGGTGTCAAATTAGCACCTTAATTGCGATTAATTAATTACAGGCATATTTAGTGCGTTATGTTTTTTAATCGCCTAATCTTTTTTTAATCTCTAACTTTACTTTTTCTGTTTGAGAGTTGCCTTTATAATGAAATCTGTGTCTGTGCGATGGGCTTCTTGTGCTTGTGTTGTGGTTGGAAAACAATATCAGTCCCACCTTGAAATGGACATTGATTGGTTGTCCCTGCGCTTGGGAATCTTTAACAAATGCTGGTAGGCTGCCATTGTAGCTGGACAGGCCTGGGGAGGAACGGTGAGTAGCGGAGAAGAGAGGGGAAAATGGAGGAGCATGTGAAAGTTGTCGGTCCAGTGAATGGGGAATTTAAAAAACGCCCAGACACTGATAAAGGTTGAGTGATTTTTGTGTTCTTTGTGGAAAGGAATTTGCACACCAGCGAAGAATCAAGTTTAGCCTACCACATTAACACAAAGCCGCCGGTTGCGAGCACAGCCACAGCTAATGTTAGCAGTGTTGGGCACAGTCCTGTGTTGAACATGGTAAGACTTGATTTAAATTCTAAGGCCTAGTTCTGAGACCCAAGTCTAAGCTCTGATTTCTTACAGCCGACCGCATGGTTTCGAACCTCCATAATGACTCAAACCCCCAGCAGGCTTTGCATTTACTTTGGTGATAAGGAATACCACCTTCATTGGGCATAGACCCTAAAACGCAGGAGGGGCAGTTGTAGATTTATTGCAGCCTGGGCCCGGCTATAAAGAGCAGGCTACCCTTTCTTGCTCTCATTCCTCCTCTCTTGCTACCAAGTTCTCTTCTACCTCTGACCTGTCCATGGTCCCATGGAGTTCTCTGTGAGCTATGAAGAAGGCCACGGCTCCTATTTTAGCATGAAGAGCTACTAGCTATGGGCCTTCCTTCTCCATTATCGTGCCTGAAGAAGCGTCTGGTTGCCTTGAAATGGCAACCAGTCTGCAGCGCTGAAACGAGTGACCCGCAAACGTTCCGAGCCCCAGATGCGCGGAACGAGGGACCCTTGCATGCCCCGATGATGTGAACCCCTTCGGACCGACCAGGAACTGAAGGAGGCCCAGCTGCTGTGCCCCTGCATTCCCCTCATCCACATGAAGACGAGGAGAGCAGGAGAAACAGAGCCACTCTTCACCAGGGTCACCTGCAGAGCGTAACCATCCAGCTGTTCACCAAGGAACGCTGGCCTGCCAGACCAAAAAACCCTTTTTCTGAGGACCAGAACACCTGTCTACAGTGGATAAGTCTTAAAGAGTTACAGAAATCACTGGACTGCATTAAGTGATGGACTGGTGACTTGTCCAGGTGTCCCCCCCGCCTTTCACCTGTAGCTAGCTGGGAGAGGCTCCAGCAGGCCCCCATGACCCTGTACAGGATTAAACGAATACAAAACAACCACATTTTCAGAAGCAAAGTATGATTTTCATTTGTCATTGTTCAGAAACGTATTATTTTTGTCCGTTTGAGGGATTTCAGTGACCCTTGTGGGGTATTTTTCTTCAACAAATGTTTCCAGGAGTCTTGACCACTAAGACAAGGGGGGCACTGTTAGAGAGAGAGAGAGCTACGTTAAATGGTGCAAACTACAAGTCTGATGTCAACCTCATCCCAAGGCTACGTCTACATCTCTGGGCTCGAAGGAATCGGGAACCAGCGTCCAATGAAAACAGATAGTTTCTTTTGTTCCAGACCAAAGACTAACATGACCGTTTCAACTTGAAATAGTCCAAAATCCCAGTTCCTTTGGTTGGATCAGTGTCCTTAATAAGTATCTGATCACCATCATTGTTCTCTATTGTTCTTGTAGTTTGTTATCCTGGTCTGCCCACCCCCACTACCCTCCATTTCTCTTCTGTGCATGTTTGCAGGCCAGAGCTTCAGGAGCTGCAAGCTGACCTGCAGTCCCACCGTCCCCCCTCATGAATTGGCGTCTTTGATGATCCGTCTCCTTTGACGTGATTCTGCAGCAGAGTTTAATGGGTCGTCTCCGTGGATTTGACGTGGACCGCGGCGCGGCGGCGAGGGCGCTGCAGCTGCAGAAACAGTTAAACATCACAGTCACCCAACAGCTCTTTAAACACGTTTAAACACGTCATTTCATTTAATATTAACATATATTTGACTTACCGTCAGAAGCAAGACATCTACTTTCCTCCACCAACCTCTGCCACTGCAAAACACATGAAACAACCACAGTGACATCAGTCTTAGCTCCCCACTGGCCGCGTCGGAAAAGTTAAGTAGGTCAAAAAGTACTTGATATCTTATCCTTTTATCGGTAGCTTTTGAAAACCGCAATCATGACACCTTAAAAGGTGTCAAATTGAACTCAAGCTGTAATATGCTGGCTTCTCAGGCCGTCCCGTTGTTATTTTTTGTTATTTTCCCGTTGTTATAGTTTCACGATTGATTAAGGAGTAAAAGTGTTTTAAAAGTGCAGGAATACCAGAAGCTTCTGCCTATTATTATTATTATTATTATTATTATTACTATTATCGTTGTTGTATTTGTTGTTGTTGTTGAGGTCAGTGTTCCTCCAAGGAACCAGAGAAAAAGGGATTTTGGTTATAACTCACATGACAGCCCCTGTGACGTCAGCCACATGTAAGCTGTCCGACTGTAGCGCCCCCTGGAGGCCCGGAGGGCTCAGAACAGCTCCAGTCCTAATCAATGTACCAAGTTGAGAGTTTCTGCCCGACGACTTTGATGCCTTTGCTGCTTGGACCACCGACGTCCCCAGCAGGAAATGATATGACATCAGACTACAGTTTATTATTGATGATCAGGATGTTGTGCTGTTTAATCCATTTCTGCTTATAACTGGCACGTTTAAGAAACGAAGCATCTGACAACGCTCCTAAAGTCATTCCTGTAGTAAGAGAGAGTCTGTTACTAAACAAGCACCAGATGGCAGAAATTATGCTGGAGATAAGGAACAGAGACAGGCCCAGCGGCTCCCAGCGGCTCCCAGCGGTCCTTATCTTCTCTTACCAGAAGTGGTGTTTGAAGAAGGACGGGATTTTTTTCATGTTGGAATAACGGTTTCAATTTGGGATCATTTGATCACTTTTGTAAAGCTTTCGTGGTCTTCTGTCCTCATTACCAGTAAAACCGCCCGATGGGTTGAAGTTCGAGAAGCAGGAAAACCTACAGGTCTCCTACTGACCACTAGGGTCTGGATCCAGACCTGAGTCCATCTCCTTTACCCTCCACATTAAAATGTCCCACTTTACAGCAGAATTAAACATACAGTCCGGGGCTGGATTGTAGATCCACGGCAGCGGATAGTTTCAAAGAAAGTTTTGATTCAATCTGTTGGTTTCCTTATTGAAGCAATAATAATAATAATTATTATTATTATTATTGTTTAATTGGACTCATTTGGAACCACACTCCTAATGATTTGTTGCTTTCTATAGTTTTATACAAATTCACCCCTATCATAGATGCAACATCCAGCTTTGGAGACCAAATTGAGGTTAGTGGAGGTGAACTTGCTTTTGGCGCCAGCCCCTAGTGGTCCCTAAATCATCGCTACTCCTTTAATTCAGTTCATTTTCTCCAAGCACATCTTTTTTTTTTCTCCCTGAGAATGAATTTTTACTCGATTAAAGAAAAAAAAACACATAAAAGCCTCCTGTAGGAAACAACTTCCTGTTCTATCGCACCAGGTAGGCCATTTTAAAATTACCTCTGCCATGTACCTTGATCATGTATTCCTGTTGAAGTCATTAGGATTTGAGTGATCCATGTACCTTTTACTTTTCAGAAACTGAAAATATTGATCATCTTTTTTAAAATAGTTCCTTTATAAGTTCAGACACACACATCCCGCTGTCTTTGAAAGCGGATATGACTTCATTTACATACTGCTGTGTTATTTACTTGACATGTAACTTGACGCAGAAAAATGCAAAACGCGTTTCCATGACACTTTTGCTATATATATATATATATATATATATATATATATATATATATATATATATATTCATGATGTTTGTTTATATATGTGTTATTTTCATATTATGGATGCCTGTTTCTTGTTTTTCAAATCTTTTGGGACATGTGGTGCTGTTCAATGCCTTTTCTTCCTCATTTGCTCGTAAATCTTACTTCTTGACATATTTGCTATTATATTTATTAATTCTTGTCTACTTTGTTTACAATGGTATATTTATTATTTGGTGATTATTATTGTTCCTTTAGTGTCGCTGCCCCACGTCTTTGGAATGTCCTCCCTAACAACCTAAGGGCACCACAAACCACTGACAATTTTAAAAGAGGACTAAAAACCTTTTTAGCAAAGCATTTTATCACTAAACAATGCTGTTGTTTTTTTCCCTAGTTGCTGTTTGTAACTTCTTTTTCTCTTTTCTGCCATGTCTTGACTTTTTATCCCTTTTAACTCTTATCTTGATTTTATTATTTCTATTTCCTTTGAATTATGAAACTGTAGCACTTTGAGATTTTCAGTAATGTAAAGTGCATTATAAAAAAATAATAATAATTATTATTTGTTATTTTTTATGTTATTGATTTATTAATATGCTGTTTGATTTGTGTATTTATTTTTTGTGCTTATGTTCGAAATAAAAGAATATCAAGCAAAATCAAATAAAGATTGTTGTTTTCTAAACGAAATCTTTTAAGCAGCATAGCAACAAAAACCAACATATGAAAGGTTTGTCCTAAATCAGTGTTTAACATCAGACACAACATGGTCAGTTACTGAAACAGGCTGCCAGGGCCTGGTGACGGGATCACGTGACCCTTGTGTTACAACAACGTGCAGCTCTTGCAGTGGCGCCACCAGCGGGGCGGGGGCAGGGGTGGCCATGGGTGGCCATGGCCACCCCTATAAATTTGCTGGCCACGCCACTGACCACCCCACTTGCCTCAATAAAAAAACTAAAAAACACATGCCGATCACATAGATTCTACCGTCAGTTATTCGTTTCATCCCAAATCATTTGGGCCAAATGCATATATATATATATATATATATATATATATATATATATATATATATATATATATATATATATATATATATATATATATTAATAAAATAAATATATGATATATTAAAATATATATGATATATATTATGTTTATACATATATATGCCTAAGGTTTTTACCAATATGCTATTAACCATTAATATATATGTAGACAAGTTAGAAAGTTAAAAAAAAAAGAAGTATTTCTGAACCTGAACCTTTTTAATATTATTTGTTCTTTTGTATTGCACCATAACATTCACCACAATAAATTCTTTGTGTGTGTTAAAAAAAACTACTTGACAATAAACTTCTTTCTGATTCTGATTTCTCGGTCCAGCTCTTGGTCCTGCAGAGCGGACTCACCGAGACTCTGCGCCTCCTGGTTGCAGCCGATGTCGTGCAGCAGCTCCGCGGTGACGCGCGCAGCCCCGTCCTCGGTGAAGGTGCAGACCAGCACGTCCAGGACCTGCAGCCGGCTCTTCCCCTCCACCCTGCAGCGCCGGACGCGCGGCTCCTCCCTGCGGTCCAAGAGCCGGTCGCAGAACGCCGCGAAGTTCTGCTTCGACAGGCTTTCCATGGTGTCCAGCAGAACCATCTTAATGCGCCTGGGCGGCATTTTTACAGCATCTGACAACTCAGCAAAATTTAAAAAAAAACTAAAAAAAAAGAGTTTCGTTTCCCGCTGTTTCCTTCCTGTTAAGTAAGGAAGTGCATCAAGTTCACGACTGTCATTAAGGCTGCGTTCACAGGCTATGTAAAAAAATCGGAATTATGAGTTGCTGTTGCTTCCAAAACAGCGGAACTAAACACAGCTGACCTCGTGGTTTTCCATCAACATCTGAATCTCGTTTTCACCACATATCAGGCCTTTAAATGGGGGGGCGGGGGTGGTAGTCTAGTGGCTACAGGGGTGGGCTTTTGGTCTGGAGGAGCCAGATTCAAGCCCCAGAATGGCACCCATGAACCACCTTGGCCCCCTGAGCAAGGCCCTTAACCCTAATTGCTCCATCGTGTGTGTGTCTCAGATGTAAGTCGCTTTGGATAAAAGTGTCTGCTAAATGACAGTAGTAGTTAAATATATTTCTTTTTTCAACAGTGTGAAAAGATGCCCCTTCTTTTTTATCAATATTTGTCTAGAGCAGTGGTTCCCAAACTGGGGGGCGCGGCGCTATTGCAGGGGGGGTGCGGTGAGGTTGGAAGGTAGATTAATTAAAAAAAAAAAAAAAAGTAAGATTTTTTATTTCTTTAAGATTTTGCCTTCAATACATATGTGCAGTGAGAGAGAGACAGGAAATAGGGGGAAGAGAGAAGGGGAATGACATGAAGTAATGGTCTGGCCGGCGGGAATCTAACCGGGGACCTGCTGCTTCAGGAATCTATGGGTATCTACGTGGGGGCCAATGGGGGCCGCGGCCCCCATTGGTCAGTTGCTTGGGACCCCATTGGCCCCCCCAACAGACACACCCTCCACACAATCTAGTCTTATATCTTCACAATTTTTCATCCATCATATAATAAATAATAAATAATAAAAAAGGGCGGGGAAGTGCAGGGAAGTTGTGGGACCTGAATCAGGAACAAAATGACTATCATTAGGGCCCATGGAGAATGCTCCGCTCCCTCTGTACTGAGACCCACGCTCCGCCACTGGCCCGTGGTTCATCTTGTAGAGGTTTTTTTTTTTTTTTTTGTTTCCCCCGTTTGTTTTATTTACATGTGTGCTGAGAGATGTGGACATTCTCAACTGTGACCGTGCATTTACACCGAAAGCGCTACGGGGGTCATAGGCGTCCGGCTGCCATGCAATGTCTATGAAAGCTCACTGCAAGAGGCAGTGAAGGCGTCCTACACTTGTAGGTCTTGAGACCACTTTTTTGTGGTCTTGGTCTTGCCAAGACCACCACACATTGAACACACCTATCTTGTGATCACCAGTTCTTCCTCTTGTTAATGTTTACTAAACTATTTGTATTTTGCATTTGATTTAATGTGTTGTTGCATCTGCATGTGTGTCTGTATTTAATGGATGAAAACATTTATAGTGAGTTCAACATCAGACATCCACTTCTCTGTATTATTGTGTTGCAGTTGAATACAACATCATATGGAAACTACTGTAGCTGAACCAGGATGGTGCTGATGTTGTACAATCATGCAGGATGATGAAATAACTAAGTGGTGTGTGTTGCTGAGCTCCAACGTTTTTGTCCGCAGAAGAGAGTGACTTTAGACGCCCTGTATACTTCTGAACGCCACATATGCTTCTTATGACTCATAATGTTCATAACAATGTAACCTGAAACCTCACAACGCAACCAGGAAGTCCACTCTGAGTGGGAACGGCATGTCCTTTGAGAAACAGCTCTCCTCACTTGGGGCGGACAGACAGACATGATCTGTGGTCAGAGGAGTTTATGCTTTTGAGAAAAAACAGACCAAAGAAGAGAAAGGCGACCCAGACTGCTATCTGGTTGGTAGGAGGGAAGACGTTTGGGGGAGAATTACAGACCGATGAGTCACTGAAATATTCAAGAATAGACGAGTCCTCTGAGCCTCTAGCTGTTCATTGGAAACATCCTGCTGCAATTACTCATCTCAAGTGTTTTGCAGCGTCACTTTCTAGATTCATTTGTTCTTTCCAAAAAACAGGACATTGGTCAGTGAAGAGAATTTTTTGTGTTTTAAATTACAAACTAAAGAAAACCCCTCCCGAACTGTTCTGTACATGGGTTCATTAAAGTTAAAACAGGACATCTTTGCTCTCGGCGTCTGAGATGAAAGTGCGGACGTAAAAAGGCTCAACAGCGACATCTACCGTCAGAAAACTAGAACTACCAGCTCGTTTTCAAGTTTTGAAGGACTGAAGAATTTAAATAAAATACATTCAATTTTGTACATGTTTATATACAGTTTATTAACACAAAATAATAATCATAAATCAATAATAATATTTAAAAAAGACTTTACTGGGAGGACCTGAAAGCCACCAGTGTGATATTCTCAGAAGCAACTGAGGTAGACGCGAGTTTTACATCAATAATAAGAATAATGTAAATGAACAAAACTCTACAAATAGTTCTTATGAACAGAATTTACAAATCCTTCATGGAGAGAAACGTGGCTCCGGACGCTGTAGTGCTTCGTGGGCAGCGCTCCTGTAGCCCTGAGGTGAAGAAGAGAGCCCCCCTGCCCCTGAAATGTGTTACCAGTTTATTTTGTTCCACCCAGCAGGTTCTTCTGGGCCCCAACTGGAGTAAAAGAGGGTTACTTATGTGCAGAACCCTCTTGGGTGCGGGTCCCTCTCAGGTTTGGGTGTCCTGGACCCCAGATGTGGAGTCTTTGGGTACC
Source organism: Cololabis saira (assembly GCF_033807715.1). Classification (NCBI taxonomy): domain Eukaryota; kingdom Metazoa; phylum Chordata; class Actinopteri; order Beloniformes; family Belonidae; genus Cololabis; species Cololabis saira. Next base: position 36,464,292 of record NC_084589.1, on the reverse strand, counting down.
CAGGACCCATGGGGGACACAAGAGGGTTGGGTGAAGAGAGAAAGGGGGGAAATGTGTCCAACATAGTTTTAGTAGTTTAAGTTGGGTCCCGACTAAAATCCAGTTAAATCCTGCTCAGGGTCCATATTCACTAACACGGGTAGGACCAACCCTTGCGGGACCCATTTTGCAGCCCCTGTAGTAATGCTGGCTGGGGGGGCGACCTCATGATCCCCGAACAGAGAACCACCTGTGTGATGCATGTATGTGTTATTACTTAATCGGTTCCCTGAAATGCAGCACCTGAGCACTGGCTGCAGCAGAATCGGGCCCCAGAGGGCAGCGCCATTCACACAGGGCCTGAAGAAGCCGCCTCCGGACCTCCGGACCTCTGGACCTCTGGACCTCTGGGCTCTGGAACTCAGGCCGTGCGGGTCAAGTCCAGCCGTCGAGACTCCTGAGAACCCCCTCCCCTACTGTGACGGCCAGGTCTTGCCGGTCTGATCGCCCGCCGCCGGCCCCCCGGTGCACTGCCATGACTCCAGGTTTGTGGGCAGGACATTCAGACTGCTCAGAACCTCCTGTGCCGTCTTCCCCAGCATGCCCTGCACGTCGCAGACGAAGCGGTAGACGTAGCGCTTGCCCGCCGTCTTGTGGATGATGTTCTTGTGGTAGTAGTAGCGCAGGCCGCGGCTCAGCTTCTCGTAGTTCATCTTGGGTTTGTTCTTGCACTGACCCCACCGCTTGGCCACCTGTGGGAGCAACGGAAACCGGACTTAGAGGTACAAAATTTTGCAAAAATATTTCCGTTTCTGGTCGCTACTTGCAAAGAAAATATCATAAAAATGTTGCATTTTGTTCATCTTTTAAGTTTACAATACTTATTTAGGTTTTAACTTCTACAATGAACCTTTGAAGAAACCTAAATTATTAAAAATACTCTGTGGTTAAAGCAAGCGGCCCATGTACTGAGGCTACAGTCCCCCTGCAGCGGTTGCAGGTTCGAGTCCCGGTCTGTGGCCCTTTTACTGCATATCGTCCCCACTCTCTCTCTTTCTCTACAACCTTCCTTTCAAAACTTTAAATGAAGGCCACTAGAGCCACAAAATCTTTAAAAATACTGCAATTATTAACTTCTCTTCATGAATGAATACAGTATTTCTGAATTTGAACTGAATATGAAGTTTGTGATGCTTCATATGTTGGCTCATGTGGACTCTGATTGGTTATCAGGTGGGTTCAAGCTGGTTATTCCTTTTTCCAGGCCCTTTAAGTCCACTTGAATGCATCATGGGTCTCTTGTATTTGGCCCAAATGGGCTTCACATCCCATAAATCGTTTGCTTATCTCAAGCCCCAACCTGCCTACTTCTAATCCAGAGGGGTCCGCGTGGAGATATTGGCTGGGACTTCCTCACCTCTGTGGGGTCAGACATCTTGAACTCCCAGCCGTCTCCCGTCCAAGAGATGAAGGTGCGACAGGCTGAGTCCAGAAGAAGCTCCAGTAGAAACTGCCACAACTGGATGGGACCAGAACCTGAAGAATGCACAAGCATACTGTTAAAACGTAGCTACGGACATTTAATTGTAATAACTGACCCTCTTATGCCAACAAGGTTCAAGTGTGCAGATTCTGACCTGGATACGCGGACATTCCCGCCACCTGACCCTCCCTGTCCGGCCTCTGGGGGTGGGCGTTCTTCCGTTTGGCCACACGGGGGCAGTACTGCTCTGAGGGCTGGGGGTTGGAGTTGGGAGGGCAGGATGCAGGAGCCGGGTGCGGCGGTGGCGCGGTGAAGCCGGGGTATTCAGGCCAGAAGGACGACGGCTGCCTCTGCCCCTCTGAGTCGTAGTAGCTCTGATCCGTTTCACCTGAAACACAAAAGAATCACAGTCTTAACCAGAACCCCGCCTTGGGAGTGGGCTTGAACGTCTGAGTGAATGTCTTACATCGTAAGGCGGTCGATCCCTTCCCCGCGAGGAAGGGGCTGTGGCTGCCCTCCAGGGCCGGGCTGAACTGTCCGTTCTGTGTCACCAGGTTCTGGTAAGTCTGCGGAGACTCCTGGTACCCGGCCTGCGGCTGGTCCACTGTCAGCCCGTCTTAACGAACAAGAATGAAGTTAGACCACGATAGCAAATCACTGCAAAACCACTTCCCGTCCAGCAAGAGTGGGCTTACCGTGTGGATACGAGGCCCACCAGTTGAACTCCTGGTACGAGTCCAGGTTGAAGAGCGCAGCATCGCTGCCTGAGAGGGGAAGGAAGGACAAGCAAGAACTGTAAGATGGATCCGACCCAGCCACAAATGGCACACTTTCCCACGAGCAAACAAACTCTAACAGAACCCGAGGTCTCACCTTTGGCGTCGTAAGGGAGGGACGCCTTCGGGTGCTCCTGGTAGCAGCTTTCTGCCAGGAACTGCTGCTGTCCCAGCATTTTGCTGTCTAACAGAAAAGACAGGTCTTCACCAGGGAAGTCTGGAGGTTAAGCATAAAGCAGACAGACGGGTCAGTTAGGGCAGAAGCACAGACGCTCAGGCTTGTTAACATTCAACATTCACCTCTATCCGAGGAAAACAGCATTGGTTCCCATTTAATGCAGCAGAAGAATTCGAAAATGTTACTTGAAAGACTTAACAGTGGATATTATCTGGTTTAATTAACTTATTATTGATGCATCTGGATGTTAAACATGCATTGAACCTGCTATGAAACCTGTTTTTCAGTAGATTTTTCTTTTAATCCTGAAATTGTTCAAAGTTGAGGCAGTAACCTAAGGTTTTAATGAAATACCTGACACGCTTGGATGGAAGTGAAACAAAAATAGAGCACAAACACTCCCTAAATGGGTGTTTCTTTGTTAGTTTGTTTAATCTACTCAATAATTCATCTTTGCACCCCTCACTTTAGAGAACTTTAGAGGTGCATTGCACCTACTCAGAAATGCAACTACAGGATGGCAACAACAAACGTGATCAGTCTGCTTGCTTTGTCATTCCTTCTTCACATTTCTTGCTACTTCTTCTTTGTCATTTTCAAGCTGAATAGAAAGATAAGTTGCTGCAAAGCAGTGAAAGTTACTCTTTCTCAAAATTTATCAGCTCCGTTGCTATGTCTGAAGAGGGTAAATAAAGTAAATAAAGGTACTAGTTAACTCGGCAATGCAGAAAAGACCCCATGCTGCCATCTAGTGGTCGATGGTGTAATTACAGGACGAACAGACCAACGGGGGTCAAGAATAAACCAGCAGGTCTTGTGCATTGTGGAGTTGGGAGCATAAAACAGGCTTAAGAGTAATAAGGTGGCGAAAAATATGGAAAATCTGTGTTATTCCATCCTGATCCAGGTCTTTTTGTGTTATCTCACTTCAGACACACCAATGTCACACGTGTCAAACTTGAATACCATGGACCAAATCTGGTCCCCCACCTCAGTTTGTCTGGTCCCAATCGGATTCAGACTTTTATGGTTTAGTCATGAATTTGAAACAAAAATAACCTCAAAAAAGAGGAAAACCATCCAAAAGGCTGGACTAAATGACTTTAGATCTGCTGCCTTGACATCGATTGTGATGAAATCTTTTGAAAAACTGGTCTGAAAAGAAGACTGATATTTACTTGGATCCTATTCAGTTTGCTTACAGACCACTTTGTGGAGTCGTGGATTCCCCTGTCACTTCAACAAATCTGTTTTCTTCAACACCTTGAAGGGAATTGAACTAGACTTTTATTTGTTGATTTTTGTGTAGTATTTACCTTCGGGTACAATCATTTAATGATAAGTGGAGACAAGTATTTTAAGTGGCCTGGATGCAGATTTGTCCACCTCTAATCAGTTACAGGTAACCGTGGAGGCAGTTGTGTTACAGTTTAACAAACAAACATAAAAAGTAGATCTCGTCCCTTTGACAATAACTTTGACATCATGATATATGTAGTATTTTAAATGAAAAGCATCAGTCTGGATCCCAACTGGACTTGGATGTTTGAGCAATGACTGAACCAATGATGCCGTTAATGAGACAGAGGCGCTGCATGGTTTGGCTCAATTAAGAAAGAGAGAGGAAAAGTAGGAACAGATGCGGGGGATATTACGGCACGGATGGATGCGTTATTGTACCACGGGATGAAAAAAATCCGCTTGTTTACTGCCAGTCAGGATTTCTCCTCCGTGGATGGACGCAGCCGTGAGGAAGCGGAGCAGGGAGGGGAGGAAAAGCGAGGAGGAAACGCCACCGGAGGGAGTGACACAGGGTAGTGATGGAGGGATGGGGGGGTCGAGGGGGGGACTCTAAATCTGTTGGAGGAGGAAGTCTGGAGGAAAGGATTAGGGAAGACAGAGAGGGGAGTCTAGCATGGAGTGTCTTTGACGTGACCACCCAGCTTCTCCCCGTCTCCGCCGACCTCAGCCCTTTCACACCGCATCCCGCCCAGCGCCGGCCCGCTCCGACCCGGCCGGGTCAAGGTCTCTCCCAGAACCCTCTGACAGATGTGATGAAAATATTTCCTCTGTCCTTCAGCTGCTCGGGTCCAGAGGAAACAGAGCGCACGGGCGCGCCAGAGCGCACGGACACGCCGGAGCGCGCCCGTGCGCTCTGGCGCGTCCGTGCGGCCGCAGAGACGCGCCGGAGCCCTCGCCGATCCCTGAACTCACCATAAGATGCGAAGTCCAGTCCAGCCGGGACTTCCTGCGTCCGGAAGTCTTCGGTGTAGTATCCGTTGTGGCAAATCTCCATCTGTGTTCACACAATCATTTAAGAAAGTTTTAGAATCAATGCAATCTAAAAGCAAACACACACACACACACACACACACACACCCAAGCCCACACCCTCAGCCAGGGCTGTCATGACCACCATCCATGTATTTTTCCATGGATCAGCTGGATGTTATCAGTCTAACGGGATATTTATTTATCTTTAAAGAGGGAAATAAGTCGTAGCCTACCTTTAATGTGAAGTCTGTGCGGTCCGTGTGCGTGTGTCGGGGTTCTGGTGCTGGTGTCGCGCTCAGCCTGCGAGGCGGCCCGGGGCCGTTTTAAAGCCCCCCTGCGGGGTGGGCGGGGGGGCGGCGCCTGCGCTGCGTCGTGACCTGCGGGCGAGAGGTTTGTTTAACCCACCGTGACGTCACAGACCCCCCCACCCCGCCCCCCATTCATAAAAGATAGATGGCAAAACGGAGAACAAGGGGGACTGACGTCTGTACGTCTGGTCTGCGAAGCAAACACAAACCTATACAATAAAATAAAATAAAAAAGTTGGATTGAAAAATTTAAAAAATAATTATTTCTTACTTTTTATATATATTATAAAAAGTAAGAAAGCATGCTTTTACAGTTGAAAGTATCTGATGAGGAGAAATCGAGTTGTCATTGCTGCTCCTCTCTGCTTTCTTGTTCAGCTAATTCAAAGTTTGCAATTAATTGTCAAAAATGTTTATGTCAAAACATCAAAATAAAATATCAGGCATTATAAACAATAAAAGATTAAAGAAACCACTGAGCATACAAGAGGACAGAGACAGCGGGACGGAGGTTCGGGGGGGCATACGTGCTTAGATAAGACCGGGTTGGTGTCTGACTATATATATATATATATATATATATATATATATATATATATATATATATATATATATATATATATACACACACACACACACACACACACACACACACACACACACACACACACACACACACATATGTGTGTGTATATATATACACATATGTGGTGTGTATATATATATATATATATATATATATATATATATATATATATATATATATATATATAGATATATATATATATATATATATAATGTTTTCACAACTTTAAAGGCCATGCATTTACATTGGGCGTATTTCTGTTTCATTTGTTTCATTTGTGTGACAGCTACGACGCCTCGAACAGCACCAACCCCACGAAAGTAGGATAAATCACAACTCTGGGAGTTCATCCTGCTGAAACTCTTCAGAGTCCACTAAACACACCCCGCCCACCAAGGGCGCATGTCAGCGACTGGCGCGTCGAGGCCGGTTTGGGCCAGATGTTGGAGAACAGCTGCTGCTCACGGAGAGCTGACTCAGCAATCCACTCGTGCATGTGCAACTAAAACAGCCAAGATAAGGTCCAACTAAAACCCTCACACTTTAATGGAGCATAAAAAAAACACGGAAAGATGCAGAAGCTTCTGATGCTGCTGTGATGCTGACGATAATAAGGTGCGCGCGCATGTCCCGCGTCCACGGCCTGATGCCGTGCGGGTGAAGGGATCTTATAATGCTGTTTGAAAATTTGGACGTGTCTTTGCTGCTTTTATTTGTTGGGAATCTCCACTGCAGCAACCTCAACTCCGATGCGCGCCTCCGCTCTGACGGGCACGAGCGCGCGGAAGCGGAGTGGAAACGAGGCGGAAATCTTTCATATTTTTCAGAAACAGCAAAATAAAAACGCATGTCCGAGAAAAGTCTAGGCAGTATTCACGTGGACAAGCTGGTCCCTTTTGGACCGTGCTCGAGTAGTTAGTGGACCAAAAAAACAGGAGAAGAAACATTTTCTTCTTTCTCCTGCAGAAACGCGCGGCGCAATTGCGCTCGTGATCTTTCAAATTAAAGTTTGGTTTTACAAACCACAATTTAGTCAAACACATTCACCGGGAAAGGAGCAGATACTCAGTTGTGAGGATGTACAGTGCAGTGAAGCAAATATTTCTGGGTAGAGACTGAAGTTTGCTGATTGCGTAATTTAAGAGGAAAGGGTTACAGATGGGTGGAGCCTGCGTTGTATCATTTGGAAGTTGAAATAAGTATTTATAATAAGAATACTGGTATAAAAATATGAATTAATAATAATAATAAGTTCACCTTTGAGCACAGATGTCGAAAACTTTCCTTCACCAGATGAGGAGGAAAACATGAAGGTCAGTTTGAAATAGTGGAGGGCTATCACTTTACAATTATGTTGGAATAAAATATCAGTGGGGAGTATTTTTGTTAAACCGTCTGCAAAATCCAGGAAAAATGAAGCATCTGCACTATCAAAGGGTTTGCTGTCTCATTGTGAGGAGGGACGAGAGAAAAGGAAAACAACCATACACAGATGAGTTTTGATAACAAGAATATATGGCAAAGATGTGAAAATTACCACTTCTTTGTCTCTAAGATACCCCAATCTCCCCCTGATTTATCCGATTTCTAAAACAATTTATGAGTAAATATGAGCTCTGATATAATAAACTCGGGAGATGACGTAGTTTGGACATAACGGGGATATAAAAGTTTGTCTAAAGCTCAAAAAGTTGTTCTGAGCCCCAGAACATTTCAGCAAATATTATTCAAATATAATTTACCATAAGACCACAAAAACAGCCCAATAATGTTTAACTTCAAAAGTTGCTGCATCCATGTCAAATGTGTCGTTCCTCAGATGACCATTAGGGGCTGCCTCGTAAAACAAGTGTCCTCATGAATAATGTCCAACAGGACAGTGGAAATACGTCTGGTCCAAAAACTGTTTCCAGTTTCCATCGTTGGGTTACAGATTAAAATATAGAAAAACGTACATTTATGCGTAATTACGTGCTGGTTTTGAAGCGACTGGCATCATTTCAGGGGAGACTCCTGACCCGGGGATGGAAACAGCCAACTGAACCCAGCCCTGCCCGAAACTCTGACACAGATTATCAAAATTCAGATAATCTTAACTATTTTTCAGTCTCCCTTTGAGGAGAAAATGCATAGTTATTAATCATTTTAATAATCCACCTTTTCCAGAGAAACCCATATGTTTATCAGATGTTGGAGCCAGAAACATCAGCTCAGATAGGACGGCAGTGTTGTCTTTAATCGGGTGGGTCTTCACTGCTGGGGACATACATATCTAGGTTTTGGTGTAATAAGAAATGTGTAATGAGATAAGTTGTGTGTGAATAGTTTTGACGTGTTTCAGACGTGATTGTCTGACGAGACTCGCGGTTTGGGTGGAGATGAAACGCAGGCTTCTTGAAATCAGAGCTTTGTCCACTTGGCTTTTAATGAGGTGGGAGGAAGAAAAAAAATCTCTGTATCTTTAGAGGCCATTCTGCAAAACAATGGACCGTAAAAACACACACACACACAGACACGCAGACACACACACACACTCAAGTGTTGGCTGAAGAAAGTCTGAAATCACAGCGTGAGTGGCTGCAGGAGATAAGGCCGAGTCCAGAGCCTTGTATAAACAAACACACACATACACACACACACACAGGCGGCTCGGGTCCATCTGGAAAAGTGCAGTCTGGTGAAATCGTGCGCGGAGCCGCGAGTCGTGATTGGGAGCCCCACCTCGAGACGGGGACGCGGGGTAAAGTTACACAACCCAGCGGGGGCGGGGGGGACTCAGCGCCGCTGGACTCACGGAGACAAAAACCTCCAGATAAAAACACAAAATATCATAACTCCACATCCAAACAGGTCACGCGCCAAAAGCTGTTCATTACAATAATAAAGGCGACCCATAGTTCCCGCATGCGCAGTAGCGGCGCGCTGACGGCGATGAGCTCAGAGGTGGAAATGACTTTACAGATGTTCAACCAAAGCGCTCAAAATCAACGTTAGTGTTAAAAACAGAAGATGATTCAGCAAGAAAACAGTTCACTCGTCAAGGCTGTAGACTTTGCATACTTTTTGCTGGGTTTTGACGCATTCCGGATAATATTTAATCATAAAGTTTCGTTTATCTCCTGCAGGCCTCGACTGAAGTGCAGCAAACACTGTTTGGTTTTAGTAACGAGGTATTGGGAGATGCTCCCGTTTTCAAAAAACTAGAAAAAGTAAAAGTTATATTTTAGCTTCAGTATGATGATTTATGATGTTAGATACCTTATACCAGAAAGAAAATGAAATTTAAAATTTCTAATTACATTCAACTTCATGTACAGAGCTCTAGTCCTGATGAATATCAACTCGAGACGAGCTGACGTAACATAATGATTAAATTCAGCATCGGGGGCAAATTTCATCAATAGAATCAGAATTTGCAACTTTATTATCTCATAGATTTGCAAGAAAAATGACAGAAACTTAGACTTTATAAACACGAAACTTCACAATAACAAAAACCTCACACAGCCCTTTCTCCAAAGACTCGACCACACAGTAAAACCACAATAAAGTTCTCACTAATCTTTTCGGATAAAACTCAGAAATCGCAACCTTTCAGACTTAAACTTGACTATGACGTGATTTCTGACTTTGTGGACAAAAAACCCTGAAATTAGGACTATGTCTGCATGTTGCAAGTAGCTTAGTTTTACGCCGGATGCGCTTTAGCACAGCAATCTGTAACATCAGATGACCTCTCGGGACCTCTCGGGAATAGCAAGCGAGGCTCATGATCCTCGCTTGCTATTCGCACGCAGCCGGGAATCGAACTGGGCAACATTCTGAGAGTATAAAATCACCTTATTTTACAGGTAAGACGACTTGTTGTGAACAATTAAACTAATAAATTGTCAGAACGTGGGTTGGCCTGGGAGGATGCGTGGGCGGAGCAGCAGCTGTGATTGACAGCTGGCAACATCTGCCTTTCACCTGAGGACAGCCGGACCTCCTCCAGCATCCCCGTAACCCTGAACCTGAATGAGCAGGTGAGCAGGTGAACAGGTGAGCTGGTTAGCAGGTGAATGGTGGGCCAGCCGGAGTGGGGCGGGGTCAGCTCCTGTGACGAGGCTTCAGCTTCAACAGCTCTCTACATACACCTGTTTGTGACGTCACGTTACTCGTGTAGCTCCTGGTGCTGCCATCCCACCAAACTCCTCCTGCATGGAAACCACGAAGCCCTTTCCTTCATCAGCTCTTCAGTTTGCACTTCTGTTCTACTACTTTAAAGGATTTCACGGGCCGAAACCGATTACAAAACACCAACAGGAGAAGTCAAGAATAAATAGATGTTTTCTTCTTTTTCTTTCCCATCAGAAATCCAGAGTCTGTGAAAAGACACAGTTACTTGTATTTAATCTGCATCATCTCCTTCGGTTACCTGAACAGCAGAAATTGTTGCAGATCTCGAAACATCAGACCAGTGGGTTAGCAGAGAAAGACAACAAAGCATTAAGATGTTAAAGGTTTTTATAAGAGATTGCAAACTTTTTTCTGTGTGGATTGGACTCTTTTAAACAATCGTGCAAAAAACAATGTAGCACTTCTTTTAATCCTATTATTTTCAGTGATAATATAAACTAATCTGACTGTGACCAACATTATTATGGGACTTTTCTCACTGTGCTGTGTATTTATCCAAAAAGAAGCCAAAAGTGCTTATGTCGTTCTCTCTTGGCATTGTGTTAAGACACACCTGAAGGCTCCAGACCTGCAAAAAACAACAAAAACTGCCAAAAACGTCTGCTTTCACAGAGGTCTGCACATCTGCGGGTGTCTGAGCTCTCATGTCGGCGTCTCCTCGGAGCCTCCTTTTCATGTTGGGGGTTTTGGGGCTTTTGTGAGAGAGTTTTAACACTATTCCTTTATTTTGTGGTTTCAGATGATGCTTTGAATAAAAACACAGCTTGAAAAATGTTATTTAGGATTTTATTGTGCAATAACGGTTGCTTTTCTTATCCTTATTGTTTTTATTTGTAACTAAACTATTTATAATTACATTGTATTGGTGGCTGCTGTCTGGAAGGTGCTCCATGAATAAACTTTACTTACTGTGTAAGTATTGGGGGGTATTTAGTATTTCCCACATGATTTCTTTTCTGGTTTGGTTCTGGTTTGGATCTGGTTTGTTGTGTGTCCCAAGAACCAGAACCAAGCAAGGTGAGGCAGCGTTCAGTTATTCTGCTCCTCACCGGTGGAACAAACTTCCTGTAAACCTGAGGTCTGCTCCAACTGTCAGCTCCTTTAAATCAGGGCTAAAAACATTACTGTTTACTGAAGCTAATCTTAAATAAAATACTTACCTGCTGTACTCTATTGCCCTTACTGTTTAACAACTTGTGCTTTTTATTATTTGACCTCTTTTCTTATGATTTTATTTCATTTTATTTGTTATTTAAGCATACTCTTAAATTAAATACTTTTTGAAAACACAAAGTTATGAATAAGCCCTGAATACAGGCATTGTGACATAGAATTGGCAAATAGGGTCTGATTCACCGCACGAATCGGCACAGATTACTTTTGTAATATTGTATTTGACCCGGTCTTTGTACGTTTTGACCGTATAGAAACATAATTCTTGCCCTTGTAAGAATGAGACGTGAACCTGCTGTACTCTACTGCCCTCACTTTTTAACAACTTGTGTTTTTTATTATTTTACCTCTTTCCTCACCATTTTATTTCATTTTATTTGTTATTCACTGTTTAATTCTTGCCGCTTTTAATGTTGATGTAAAGCACTTTGAACTACCTTGTGTTGAATTGTGCTATACAAATAAACTTGCCTTGCCTTCTTTTTGTTGTTAACTGAATTGTGGTCATGCTGTTATTGATGTGAGATTGTCTAAGAGCCAATCAGATGTTTGTCAAAAGGCCATGTTTTTGCACTCGTATGAAAATAATCTTGATTCAGGTTTTTTTCTCCTCATAAGAGCAGCGTTTTGTTGTTTTCTTGCACAGGAGCTGTTTGTTTCATGAGAAGAGCTCAGAGTGACTTCACTTCCCAATTTACAGGGTGAGAGAGAGTGAGAGAGAGGGAGGGGGAGGAGGTGGAGGAGGAGGGAGGTGGGGGGGGGGTGAAAAAAAAAAAACTTGCCATCCGGTTATGGTCTGTGAGCAGAAAAAAAAAAAATTGCAACTGCAATGGTTTGCGCCATCGAGCCAATGCGCGCCCGCATGAATTGAAGGGAGGCTGCTGGAGGCCACCATCGCTGCAACTTTTCAAGACAACGACTCCATGCCAGAGAGCGCGAGGCCGCTGCCATGGACTGCTCGATAAAGGTAGGAGTTTAACGCGGGGCCGTGGATGACAGGCGGCCACCCACACCAGCCTGTCAGCCGAGTCTGTCAGTGAGAGAGGCGAGGCGGTGATGCGAGCTCCCCACTCTTTCCTTCTTGTACAAAATTTCCTCTTCCTTCCCGTTCGTGGTTGTAAGTCAGCTCTATAATAACACAACTAACCACCACATCTTTACACTCAGATAAAAACACTAATAGGTGGCCGCCGACGCGCGTAAAAGAGGAATTTCCAAACGCTTCGTCTTTTTTTTCCATTTTCTTTCTAATTGCTGCGTTTCATGGAGGCCGCGCACCATCCACGTATATAGCCACGATTAAAAAGAGAAAACAGACAAAGGAAAAAAAAAGAAGAAAGGTGAAATGACTTGACAGAGTTGGGTTCTGTGGCGGAGGATGGGTTAGTGACAGTTAATGGAAGGATGCGGGACTTTGGTGATGCGCGCACGGCAGGTGTCCCCGACGGCGCCGCGGAGCCGAGCCGGAGCAGGAGGAGCCGCTTTCTAGCAGAACTCTGACTGGTATTGCACTTTTCATACAGTTTCAAGTGTTCTCGTTTCCCCGCGGAGCCGTTTTTGTGTCTTCATTTCTACAGAAAAGCAGAATTAAACGATTTCACGAAAGTTGACTCGTTGCGCAACGAGGGTGGAAAACGCAGACATGCACACAAATCGAGTCACGCACAGTTGTATGCAAACGTTGGGTTTGTGTTACAATAACATTTCATTTGAAACATGAAGTAATGTATTCTTTTTAGTGATTAAAAAGCGATTATTAACGATTTTCGGTTTCATCCGTGGAATCCGTGACTTGTTATAACCTTTTTAGGCTCAAAATAATCTTTAAAAAATGATTTTAAGATTAAGAACTGATCCTGTCTTTTCCCTTTTGCTTGTTTAAATAAATTAATGAATATATAAAAATAAATCAATGCCTTGGGATCCATTTTAGGAGATTATTGAACCAAATTTATTGTTTTGTGTCATTTTAATAGACATTCGTTTTTTTTGTTTTTTTCGTTCATTAGGTTGTGGAGTGTGAAATTATTTCGGTAGTTGATTATTCTCTCGTTTTTGTTTTTTTTTTTTGCTGCAGATTATGTTTGGGTTATTTTAAGAATAATTTATAGCTGCAAACGGGAGCGCTTGTCAGGTGTTGTTATCTGAGCTCGGCAGGCTTCCTGTCTCAAACCTCAGACTTTCCGCGCACATTTCCGCTCTCTGGACTCGACAAAAGAAAAATGTCAAAAAGCCAACAAAGCCTCGCCCGAAAAGAGCCGCTGCTGGACACTGTGGAGGGAGTCCAGCTGGTCTCTGTTCAGGCCCCGCAGGCCCCGCAGGCCCCGCAGGGCTCCGCGTCGGGGCCTGCGGGACCTGCGGAGGCCCGGAAAGAAAGAAAGAGATAGACCGAAAGAGAGAAAAACCGCATCGTTGCTTGTGTGGCAGATCGCGCAGCTGCTCGGCTCTTTGCAAAATCAGCCCGCTTCGACTTTTACTTCTGCTTTCTGCCGCTTTGCCTCAGACACGACGAGCACGACGAGCACCACGGGCTTTGCACAACTCCACCTGAAGGCCTGACGCACTTAGTGCGCACAAATATCCTCAGACGGGATGAGCTACAGCGCGCAGCTTGGCTTTTTAAGAATGTTTAACTGCATCAAAGTGAAATGTAAACAGCAGCTCTGAGAAGAAAACACTTCCAGTTTCTAGAAATACAAAAATGAGGAACACTGCATGCAACCCACAAATCTTACAAAGTGTCTCATTAAAAAGCACCCGTCCTCAGGGAAACTGGTTGGTTGATTTAAAACTAAAAATTCAAATAAACATATTCTGGTGGTTTTTGAAAACTGAGGTCCTAATGAAGTCTCCGCTTTTTTGGTAAAAATAAATAAATAAAAATGTCAAAGCTCCCTTTTCAACCAGGTGTTTTGTCTCTGTTCATAGCAGCAGGTTTTAGGGGCGGGGTCAAATAATAACTCTGGGAGGTGCCAACAGAGCGATTGTGTAAGCTCAAACAAAAAAAAGTACCCTCTCAAGTTCAACAAATGGACTGTTTTCATATTTACTTTTTCATAACTATAACTCAAAATCCCCACTAATCCTGAGAAATGAAAGGAAACATGATTTTATGATCTTTTATCGAAAGCTGAATCAAATTCTCAGGAGCTGAAGTGACATTTCTCACATGTCTTTGTCCAAAAGGTCCCTTTTACTCCACATCTGTACAGCTCTGTTCACAGCAGTGGCTTTATGGGGACGGAGTCTGTAACTCCACCCTCCAGTACTACAACTACAACAATACATAATAGTACTAGTACTATTAATGATAATAATAATAATGATAATAATAATAATAATAATAATAATAATAATAATACTCGATCTTATCTACAGGTGCTTTTAAGGAGGTTTGCAAAATAGAACAATGTAACAGGATAAAACCTAAATAGAGCCCATTAACTGCAGTGAAGCATGATGGGAAGCTGGGTAAATATAGACAAGGAGAATGGATGTTTGTTTTGAATGTCTTTTGTCTTTATTGAGACATTTAAAAAATACAGTGAAGAAATAATACCAAAACAGCCCAGTGAAAGCAGCTTTTAGAGGCACTGACTTCAAAATAAAATAAAAGATTAAAAACGGTGTCAACAGAAGGAGGAAATATGTCCTGTAGAAAGTTATGATTTTCACGAAAGAGTTTATTTCAATATTTCAATTAATATATCAATTAAACAAAAGAAAGAAGGTTATTAATTTTGATATCTTTGTTTATAGGTGTCTATTATTAGATGATGAGGAGTCTAAACGTTTTGGGGAAATTTAACCTTGTATGTTTACAAAACCAGTATTAAAAAAGTCATTTGTGCAGGACTCTTGGTCCGCTTGCCGCTGTCTGATCAGCCTCTGCTTCCACAGAAGCTGATCAGTATCAGATATATTCAGATCAACATGGAGGCTCCTCTTCTGCATCTGCTGACGGGTGTTTGCACAACTCCGATATTCAGCTTCTACAGACTCAAAATAAGATAGCAGGGAGTGGGCGGAGATTCACGTACAAACACTTTCTGTGCTTATAAAGTTAATATGACCTCAGTGGCCATACCCACCCATACCCCCCCGGTCACTGAAGAAGAATGACATTTCAGGTCTTATCAGAGGTTTAAAATAGCTATTTTGACCAAGGTCGACTGCTCTAACGTTCACAATTCAAGCTCAAAGCTGCTTTGATTTTAATCTCTAATTAAAGTACATGTAGGCTACATGTAATAAAACACAGATAGTTGATTTAAGTCCCAAACGTCCCTTTAATAATGAGAGATGTGTCTTTGAGTTTGAGGGAGTCGACTCTCGACTCTCCTACAAGCGGAGCGTTTCTAATGTTTATCTTTGTGTTTGAATAACACCAGGGTTCGACTCCTCTATGGCCAAATATATTTATAATTATATTAAAAAAGTTGCTGTCAAGCTGATGCATTCAGACCGGAGGTGGTTTTAGATGCTTCAACGATAAACGTCAACGAGGAGTAGATTTAAATTCTTGCTGAAGGAGTTTCTACGGACATCTGTCTTAGCTTCACATGTCCGACCGACACCTTTATTTGTGTCCACTGATCTCAAAAGGGTCGAGGTAAAAAAACTGTTCAGAGGTCAAAACTGCCTGTGAGTTTTACAGCTTCTTGCCTCGTATGTGTTTAAAATAAAATTAAATTTTTGTAGAGAACGTGTACAACGAACCAACAGGCCTCTTAGGAAGTAACTCACTTGTTTGATTATGTAGTGAAATAGTTCAGGCTACAACTGCACGCCGTTAGGGTTTCACCTCCGTTAGCAACATTAGCATCATTAGCATCAACACCAGGAGGAGAAGAATTTCCTCCAAATCCCCAGATTCTCCTTTGAGTTTGAAACAATCAGCAAATATGTTTAGCTTTACTTTTTTTTTTTTAATTCGTAATATAAAAACTGTCCAGGAGCAACTTAAACTCTCCTCTCCTCGTATTAGCTTA
Organism: Cololabis saira; assembly: GCF_033807715.1. Lineage (NCBI taxonomy): Eukaryota > Metazoa > Chordata > Actinopteri > Beloniformes > Belonidae > Cololabis > Cololabis saira. The sequence goes on along the minus strand of NC_084589.1, from coordinate 36,448,365 downwards.
GCGCATTTTTGAGAAGAACAATGAAACCTGGAGGAACCGTTTTTCATTGGGGGGTTCAATTCTGTCGAAAGTACTGGAAGATTAGCCCAGCCACCCGTGGCCTTTAACTCTGGGGAAGTTATCTCATGGGAAAGGAGTCTGGTACTCTTCCCATTCAGTCATTTCCACCAGAACATAACAGACCAATAACGAAAAGACTTTTGTCTGGTTGTTGCTCTGCCTACATCACAGGTACGTCTAAGTCCACAGGCAGTTTATCCTGTGCCTGTTGGTCCTGGAAATCAAAGTCAAACGCAGAGGAACCAGACTTCTTTGCGTAGGGGGGTCAAATGATTGACGGCCACTAAGCCCCGTCCCTCAAATGCCGACGAACCAATGGCCGTTGAGTATCAGTTCCTCAGGAACCAAAGACTTCTGTAGTCTTCAGCTCTGCAGATCCTGGACTCTTGGGATTTTATGTAGTTTATGCAAAATAACAAAACAGTGACGTATTTGGAGTACTTGTGACACCGATTCTGGGTATTCCAAGCAGTTCATTTTATTTAACTGCTTGGAAATTTTATTTAATTTCCTAAATTCAAACAAAACTGAGCTAAATGTTTGCCAAATTAACATCCAGATAATGATACCCTTCCAAACTACAACAATGGGATGTTGTTATCTGTGGTCATGACGGTAGGACCAGGCTTCTGTAAACTCTGGCCCCAATTTAACCATATTAACATCTTTTGTTTGGAACACATCCCTCCATGACATATTTAAGTGGTCTTTTTTTCACTAAAACATCTTGTGACAACGTTTTCATCCAGACAGGTATTGTAAAACAGCAAAAAAAACAATGATAGTTTTTACTTAGCAACAGTAACTAAGGGGGGCGGGGCTTACTAGTCAGGTAAATTAGTGTAGGACATTGTTCTTATGACAATTGGAAAGCAAATCATTGTTGAATTCATGTGTTTGGTTGCCAACTAAAAACCATCAAGGTGTAGTTTATTGATTTTATTAATGTATTTGTTTAATTTCTAATGAAAAAGTGTGAATCTGCATCAGATTAAAAAAAAACTTTGCCAGAGAAACATCCAACATCTCTTTGAAGCCAAGAACTGAAAATGGTTCCAGATTTGGTCATTTTTGTCCCCAGTAAGTTAATATTCCACCTAGTAGTAATGTTTTTAACGATGTGGTTACTCAAACATTTAGCCAAGAGGCAATATTTCCCTTAGTAATACTCTTTCTGGTTTGCTGTGCTGTAGTGGGTGGAGCTGCCCTTCAACCAGTAGGTTGAGTCACCCGTGGAGGCTGGATTAGTCTGCTCTTATCTGGGTTTGTGATGAAACAGGACCCTGCAGATCTGAATGGTACGGAAAACGACGTGTTTTCAGACTGAGGCCTGAATCAAAGCGTCAGGGTTGTTTTTTCTCAAAGTTTTTCAATTGTTAGTGACTTCAAACCCCCCCAAAAATGGTCTAAAAGCAACTAATATATCTCCTTTAAGTCTTTTTTATTGAAAGAAAGGGTTGTTAATGTCATGAATGTCTTCAGCACACTACAGATGTTCTACTGCGACACACTAAACAGAGGGAGATTTAAAGAACATAAGAGAAGAAGTTTAACCTCCACGACTTGAAACACAACAAGGCTTTCCTGTTGTGACCCGTTCAAGCAGAAATATTTTTACACGCTGTTCTTCCATATCCTGTGCGCTGCATTCAGAGGAACAACATGTTGTTTCTTACAGACCAAGTGTAAATATTCAAGATTACCAGCACTGGGATTCAAGCCGAGACGCTGCAGACTGAGGAGGTTAAAGTGCCAAAGAAGTTCAAATAATTTGCCATCTTTGTATTAAATGGAAAAAGTCTAGCTTGAAATATCTAAATATTCTACTTGGACATCCAGAGAGCCAAATCTGGTTTATCTGCACTTTTCTTTGGTCCACATTTGGCTTTGCGTGACAGCGGAGTCCCGGCTGCCTAAACCCGGCCACATATCCATAGAAATTAACTTTTGTCGAGTCAACATGTGGCTTTTTGACCCCACGTTTAATCCAGTTAATGAGCGCTGGGACACATCAGGCCCATATGGCACTTTGCCAGCGCAACTGAGCCACAAGTGCCAAAAGTAGCCCGGACTAGACCCAGATTCATCCGCTATCTGGTGCAGCTAAAAATAATAAAGATAACATAACATCAAAAGGTAACGGTGGCCCAAATTTCATTGTGGCCCAGTTTAGCAGCTACACTCGCATGTAGTCGGTGAATCAGCCGGTTTGAGTGATAGCTGTTTCATTAAGTTTATTAAGTAAAAAAAAAAAAGAAGCATTTTTAATGGTTTAACTCAATTCTTGAACTAAAATGTGAATCTGAGGAGATTCAAAGTGAAGTTCAGCTCACTTGTGTTTTAAAATACCTGCGATCATGAAGCAGCAAGCGGCGTTTCACCGTCACTCTGAGCTGCAAAGTCAGGACGCAGCGGGTGTGCTGCGACGCCAGCTTGAAGAAGGTTGTGTTTTGGGTTCAGAGTTGTTTTGTGTCACTGAGCAACGGGCTGAAACTCTCTGAACAGGAAGTCAGTTGTGGCATCGGCGGTCAGGCCGCATTCTGGTATATTTGTATCAGGCTGCAGCGAACGCAGAGGAGGACTGATAAAGAGATGGAGTGTGTAAGTTGGTGCACAAGCTTGAGAAGAGTTAAGAAGAATGATACAATCAGAGTGTTTGAGCCGAAAAAAGAAACGCACATCTCAAAACGAGGGCTCTGGCGAGAGTTTGCTGTCAGCAGACTGCTCTGGCCCGCCCTCGGACCTCTGTTTCACTTCTGCATGGAGCTAAAGGCCTCGACATCTCAGAGTACAACATGAGAGAAGGAAAACAAGCCAATCGGCCGGAGGACAAAAGAAAAACAGAGCGGGAAAACAGGCGATCTTGGTCACGTGACGAATGCACATCTCTTTGTACGTTTGTCAGACGTTAAATATGAGTCATCGAGAGATGCAGCTCCACAGAGCAGATGAGACGGAGGCCAGTGAAACCGTCTTTTAACGTACATAACTAACTGCTACAAGCACCAGCCTGTAACTGGTTCAGCGTCGAGGTTCATGCTCCCGTATCGAAGCAAAACCACGTAAACATCGCAGTAACCTCTACACCGTAATCTCTGCTGGAGTCTTGGCAGCACACTTCTGTGTTTCTTCCTCTGCTGCTTCTTTGCTGTTTTAAAGCCAGATCGACTGCTACAGGGTCAGTAAAACCTTCTATTTATCAGCTCCAACTCACAACAGATCTGAGCGACATAAAGAGTGTCTACAGGTTTGACCAAGGTAAATTTAAGACTTTTTAATTCCATTTTCAAACTAAATTTGAGACCAAAAAGACAAATCACTAAGAAATCCAGCGCTGAGGTCGAAGTTGCCAGATCTGACTGACAGGTTCCAGCCGAAACGTGATGTAAAACCCGCCGAAATACTTGAAAACCAGCCCAAATCATACACCCTTTATGTTAAAACCCTCAATTATTAAATGCATTATATTATATTAGAATATATATTATAATAATTTCTCCTAAATATTTTGTAAAAAACCAGGAAAAGCAACCCAAATATATATTTTTCAGCCCAATCGGGCTGAAACTTGCCCAACCTGGCAACACAGATTTAGACCGCAGGAGATTCTCCTCAAAACGATTAAACATTTTAATGATGACTGGATAAATATTAATTCCTATTAATTAATTACAAAATGAAGACATGTAAATGCCTTATTTGAGCAAAAATGGAACTAAATACTTTTTAAGGACTTGCACCCGCCCTGTAAAGGGAGTAAACAAAAGCACTGCAACAATGCAGGAAAGACTCTCCACCACCACCTAGTGGTCGGTGGTGTAATTGCGGAGCGTCGAGTATAAACGCTAACAGCGACGTAGCTCCTCAGGACTCCACAGGTGGCAGTTATATGAGGATGACCGCTCAGGAAAAACAAACAAACAAAGACAACTTCAATTTCCACGGCCCGGATCTGAATCCGATATTACTTTTGGAGTTTTCCCATCATAAATCACATTTCAGTGGAAAACTACATGTAGTGGCTATTTGTCTCCAACAACTAGTTCAAACAAAGAGGAAACAGGTAGGGTTTCTAATGCAGATCAGGCAGGAATCACAGGATGGAATGAGTTGATTGTCAAGTAACGACATTTTATGGCCTTTAATAAACCTTTTCCAGAACAATACAGCAAGATGTTGAAATGTTGGATCTTAATTCTGTCCTGAGGCTGAAATTGAAGCTGTCTGAATCTGGTAACAACCACACACCTTCCCTGGTGCCCACTGACTTCCCACTGGGCTCTAATCAATTAAGTAACATCCGCTGTGCCCAAATTGCCCACCACCTTTCAAAATAAAAGCACATAGCTGCAACTCAAATAGACCGAAACAATAAATCTGACTGAACTAATTATGCAAAACAAAGACATTGAAAATGCAACATAGAAAAAACACATAACTGAATATCGCCCACAATACACTTGGTTCATGTAATTGTTAAATATTGTGACAGATCAGAATAATATCTGGTAGCCGTAGGAGCAAAACCACCATCAGAAAACATCCAATCTGCTCATCACCGAGGGGATAACCGGCCGGGGAGTTAATCGTAGTTCATCCTAGAAGTGTCAATCATCCAAACTGGTCAGGTGACCCGTAGATGAGGCGGAGAATCAGTCTTGGTGCATAGATGGTGAGACGTTCTGGGGTGGATTTCTAGAGACTGTGTCAGACTTGTGCTTCGTCCTTATTTCCTGCTGGTCGTATGTCTAACTTTACTCCTCTGCTGAGATCTCACTTGTGTCACCTTTATTTTGACGCCACATTTCTTCAAACACTCGACCATTTTTCAGTTAGCGATGTTGTTTTTTCACACTTGGAGCGACACCAGTGTTTCCGTCACACGACGTGACGAATCACTGGCGATCATATACATGAGAGCTTCAGCTCCTCGTCTGCTTCTGATTTTAGATTTATCTTTTGGTGCGCTAAGGGAGCTTTTTAGGTCTTCATGGGTTGAGGGGAAACTCCCCTGATTTCACACTTTTGGAGAACTGCAGTGTTTGTAAAGTAAACTCTCCAAGCTTCTGGTGGCAGCGGAGCCTCGATTAAGGTCAGATAAATCTGAGATTCGGGCGTAGAAGGAGCTTATCGGAGCTCTGCAGGCGGTGCGTCGCCGCTCCAGGCCTGCAGCAGGTGCTGCTTGTTTTAAAGTTGCTGGGAAGGTGAAAATACAGAGATTAAAGGGAAGTTATTCGGTGTGTTTCTGCCTTTTCACTTTATCTTTAAATCATTTACGAATAATGCCTGAAAACAAACAAAAAAAGAAAATAAAAAGCTCCATGCTGCAGCAACAGCGTGCTAAAAGTCCCAGACATGGTAGAACCGTGAGCCACGCATGAGATGTGATTCACAAAGCAGCCGAGCGAGAAACATCACAAACAAAGAACAATGCAACGGTGGCACTTCAATCGCGTCTGCGCCCTCCTCCCGAGCCTCCGCCCCTCAGAGCGTGTCTTTACGGTTGTTTTCCAGCTTTAAAGTGACCCACATTTGTATGCTGCAACCCCCCTCCCCCAAACCCCCACCGCCCTCCTCCACCATTTCCTCTCCCTTGGCCTGTGCCAAAAGGTTCCTGTGCACATGGCGGCCAGGTTTCCTGTAGGCCGCTGAAAAAGCACGGCGCTGACGTACGAGGCCCGAAGACAATGCTCGGCTCCTCTAAACAAACACGCGCTGCGCCCATCAGACCGCGGCGGTCGCATCGCTCACGCACGAACTTCGTCTGAGCGGCGGGCAGAACGGCCGAGGTCCGGTGTTTTCGCCCTCCGGAGAGCGTGGGACGACAAGTGGCATCTTGGGCTGTTTTTGAGGCCTCTGCGCTAAACACAGGAAGACGGAGTTAAATCTCAATTAGACTCCACCTTGAGAGAGAGAGAGCACCCCCCCCCCCCCCCATGCAACCCCAGTCCTAACGACAAAATAACCCCGTGGTTAGGGCTGCCGATCTCCTTCAAGATTAGACAACCTCCTGCCCACTTTCACACCTTTTTCTCAGCAGTTCATGTTTGTTTGCTTTGCATGCTTTTAATAGCAGTTTCACAAGATCCTGCAAACACCAATTTAAAGTTTTACATCAAGGACTCCGTTGTGAGCATTAATTGTCAGAAAATATTCAGGATGAAATTGTCAAAAAAAGTCAAGTTCAACCCAAACCTAACCCTAACCCCTCCTCAAATAAAAAACCCATGGTTGACTCCACCCTACGGATGTAGAACCTTAAAATGGAACCATTTCACATTTGATGGACTCGTAAAGAGTCCGATCAGAAACTAGAACCCATAATGGGTTTTATTTGTAATGGGTACTTAAAATAGATTTGTTATGGCTAGTGAGTGGGACCCAAGCGCACAGCAACGAGGAGACGTAAGTTTGGTGAAGCCCGTGGGCGTATTTATTTAAGAGGCCAAAAGCAGTGATGAGGAAGTTGGAGTGGGGTGTGGGCTCCGCAGGTGACCGCAGCTCAGCGTAGAAATCCAGAGAACATACGTGTAGACAGGTGAAGCTCTGGCGAGGAATGAAGTGCAGACTGGGTCTTTATACTGGCAGTGGTTGATTGTAGATTGGCAGGCTGGTGTGAAGATTGGTGAGGGACATCAGGTGTGCTGAGCTGAGCCATGGAGCAATCAGTGAGGGGGGAGGGGTGGATGTGAAGGTGAAGAGGAGCGAGCCGTAACAGGACCCCCCCTCCGAGGGGCGCCACCTGGCGACCGTCCGGGAGCGTCGGGGTTAGCCCGGTAGAAGTCCCGCAGGAGAGAGGGATCCATGATGAGCTTCCTGGAGATCCAGCAGCGTTCTTCTGGGCCGTAACCCACCCAATCCGCCAGGTACTGGAACCCACGACCCCGCCGCCGCACCTTCAGCAGCCCTCTAACAGTCCACTGGGGATGACCGTCGACCATCTGAGGAGGCGGAGGGGCTGGGGCGGAGGGCATGAGAGGGCTTGAGGAGACAGGCTTGACCTTGGACACATGAAACACGGGATGCACATGCTTCATGGAGACCGGAAGCTTGAGACGCACAGCCGCTGGACTCAGGACGTGGTCAATCTCGAAGGGACCGACATACCGCGGAGCCAGCTTCCTGGAGGATACCTGGAGCGGTAGATCGGCAGAGGAGAGGTAGACCTGTTGTCCGGCCTGGTACACCGGTGCCGGAGTGCGGCGACGGTTGGCCCCACGGCAGGAGCGCTTATTGGAGCGTACCAAGGCAGCGCGAACCTCCTTCCACACCCGCCGACATCGCCGGAAGTTGGCCTGGACAGAGGGGACAGAGGCCTCAGACTCCTGGAGAGAGAAGAGTGGGGGTTGGTAACCCAGTGATGCCTCAAATGGAGACGTCCCAGTGGCGGAGCAGGTCAGGGTGTTGATTGAGTATTCCACCCAGGGTAGATCCTTGCTCCAGGAGGTGGGATGGAGAGCAGAGACGCAGCGAAGGGCAGACTCCAAACTCTGGTTGGTCCGTTCCGCCTGGCCATTGGTCTGTGGGTGGTACCCTGAGGAGAGGCTTACAGTGGCGCCGATCTCCCTACAGAAGGCTCGCCAGACCTGGGACGTGAATTGGGGCCCCCGGTCAGAAACAATGTCACTGGGAAGTCCATGGAGCCGGAATACATGCTGGGTGAGGAGTTCAGCCGTCTCAGCCGAGGACGGGAGCTTAGGAAGTGCAACCAGGTGAACAGCCTTGGAAAACCGGTCCACTACGGTGAGAATGACGGTGTTTCCATGGGAAGGGGGAAACCCGGACACGAAGTCCAAGGAGATGTGAGACCAAGGACGACTGGGCACAGGAAGAGGACGTAGAAGTCCAGCTGGTGGCTGATGTGACGCCTTGGCTCTGGAGCAGGTGGCACAGGCAGCGACAAACTCCCGGACGTCAGCTCTCATGGACGGCCACCAAAACCGCCGGCTCAGGAAGGAGAGGGTCCGTTGGAATCCGGGATGGCAAGCAAACTTGCTGGTATGGCCCCACAGCAGCACTTGAGACCGCACCGACTGGGGAACGAAGAGGCGGCGAGGAGGACAGTCGTCCGGCACGGGTTCAGCGTGTTGGGCCCGTTTGACCTCTGCCTCGATGTTCATCGTGACCACCCCTATGACACGAGAAGCAGGGATAATGGGCTCAGGCTCGGACGAGGACTTCTCAGGTGCGTGGAGTCGGGACAAAGCATCAGCCTTAGTGTTACTGGAGCCAGGTCTGTAGGTAAGGATATAGTTGAACCTATCCAGGAACTGTGCCCATCTTGCCTGACGAGAGTTAAGGCGCTTGGCAGCCCGGATGAAGGTTAGATTCTTGTGATCAGACCAGACAACTGTGGGCTCCTCCACGCCCTCAAGCCAGTGGCGCCATTCCTCAAAGGCTGCCACCACGGCTAGCAGCTCTCTATTCCCGATATCGTAGTTCTCCTCTGCTGAACTAAACCGACGGGAGAAGAAAGCACAGGGGTGTAGCTTCTGGTCCTCTGCTGACCGTTGGGACAAGACAGCCCCTATGCCTACCTCTGAAGCGTCTACCTCCACTATGAAAGGCCTGGAGGGGTCAGGATGGAGGAGGACTGGGGCTGTGGTGAAGTGCTTCTTGAGGGCAGCAAAGGCGGCATCGGCAGAAGGTGTCCAGATGTAGGGACGTTGAGTAGAGGTGAGTTGAGTAAGGGGGGCAGCTATGCGGCTGTAGTTCCGAATAAAACGGCGATAGAAGTTTGCAAATCCTAGGAAACCTTGGAGCTGTCTGCGGGTGGTGGGTTGAGGCCAGTCGACGACTGCTTGAACCTTGCGGGGGTCAGGACGAATGCAGCCGTCCTCAACAATGAGTCCTAGGAACTCCACAGAAGGTGAGTGAAAGACACACTTCTCAGCCTTAATGAAAAGGCGGTTCTCCAAGAGGCGTTGAATGACCATGCGGACATGCTGGACATGTTCCTGGAGGCCCCGGGAGAACACAAGGATGTCATCCAGGTAGAGGACCACGAATACCTCTAGCATGTCCCTGAGCACGTCATTCATAAGAGCCTGGAAGACTGCGGGTGCGTTGGTGAGTCCAAAGGGCATGACCAAATATTCGTAGTGTCCACGGGGGGTTTTGAAGGCGGTCTTCCACTCATCCCCCTCACGGATACGCACAAGGTGGTACGCATTCCGGAGGTCCAACTTGGTGAAGATGGTAGCACCAACGAGGGGTTCGAAGTTGGAGCTCATGAGGGGGAGAGGGTATTTGTTCTTGATTGTGATGTTGTTGAGCTGCCGGTAGTCTATGCAGGGCCTCAGATCCCCACCCTTCTTCTTGACGAAAAAGAACCCTGCTCCCACCGGAGATGTGGAAGGGCGAATAAGACCCTCAGCCAGACAGTCATTTATGTAACGGTCCATAGCCGCCCTCTCAGGTAGAGAGAGATTGTAGAGGCGACTCACTGGAAGTTGGGCGTCAGGATGGAGCTCAATGGCACAGTCGTAAGGTCGGTGGGGAGGAAGGGTGCAGGCGCGTTCCTTACTGAAGGCCACTGCCAAGTCGTGGTACTCAGCGGGAACCTTGGTGAGATCAGGAGGAACAGGACTGGGCCGCTTAACCGGGGAAGGAGTCTGGGCGGACCGAAGGCAGCGGGCATGGCAGGGAATGCTCCAGCTGAGAATGCGGCCCGAGCTCCAACAGACGTGAGGGGTGTGGAGCTCCAGCCAAGGTCTGCCTAAGATGAATGGCATATCAGGAGAGTTGATAATGTAGGGGCGGATGTTTTCCACATGGTTACCAGAGACCGTGAGGGTGAGTGAGTCGCACCGGTGGGTGACGGGCCCCATAGGGTGTCCATCCAAAGCGAATGCTGAGAGTGACCTCTCCAGAGGTGCAATGGGGAGACCCACCTCCATGGCGTAGCGATGGTCAATAAAGCTCTCATCAGCCCCAGAGTCGATCAGCGCCGGAGTGGTGAGCGTCCCTCCCTGCCAGGCAAGAGTGACAATGAACCTGGCCTTACTGGAGAGGGACTGGGGGTTAACCAAGCGGCTCACTCGGAACCCCCGAGCGGGTGAGCCCTGTCTTTTGACTGCCGAGCTGAGGAGGCTCTGGAAGACAGGATGATCAAGGCTGACCGGAGGTGGAGCGAGTGGCCTGGATACATTACGACTGTGGTGAGCCCTCTCTCGCTTGCGCTCCCGGTGACGTTCATCAAGAGAAATGGAGAGGGAGATAAGCTCGTTCAAGGTACTAGGCCTCTCTCTACCGGCTAAGGCGTCCTTCACAGGCTCTGCCAAGCCCCGCCGGAAAGCACTGAATAATGCGGCCTCGTTCCATTTGCAGCGAGCTGCAAGGATGCGAAACTCTGTGGCATACTCTGCCACAGAGAGAGAACCCTGCTGGAGGGCGGAAAGAGCTGAATCGGCATCCTGCCCATGGACATCATGATCGAAAACAGTCTTAAATTCCTCAATAAAGGCTGCATAGTCTTGCATATAGGGTGCAGAGCCCTCTCGACTAGCCATAACCCACCGACGAGCCTGCCCCGTGGTCAGATTAGCAATGTAAGCTATGCGAGCAGTGGCAGTGGAATACATGCTAGGTTGTAGCTCAAAAACGTACTCACACTGCATTATGAACTCCCGACAGAGAGCGAATGACCCATCGTAGAGAGCCGGAGCAACAAGATGGGGCTCCCGTGGGGGAGGCGTGTCTGGCTCAGGGACTAAGTTGGGCCTGGGCGCTGGAATCGGAGGAGCTGAGGACGGAGCGGACTGTGCTATGAGAGCGGCGACCTGGTCAGTGAGGGCCTGGACTGAGGTGGCGAGACGGCTGACCTGGGTCTGCTGGGAAGAGGCCTGGGCCTGCTGAGCACTTGAAACCGCTTGGAGATCAGTCTTCATGTTTGCAATGACCGTAGAGGCCTCGGATAGCAGACGAGAGTGTTGAGCCAATTTAGCCTCCTGGGCCTGAAGCGGGGTCAAGGGCGGAGTCCTATCCGACATGCTGGCTGGGTCACTTTGGCCAGAGCTTACTGTTATGGCTAGTGAGTGGGACCCAAGCGCACAGCAACGAGGAGACGTAAGTTTGGTGAAGCCCGTGGGCGTATTTATTTAAGAGGCCAAAAGCAGTGATGAGGAAGTTGGAGTGGGGTGTGGGCTCCGCAGGTGACCGCAGCTCAGCGTAGAAATCCAGAGAACATACGTGTAGACAGGTGAAGCTCTGGCGAGGAATGAAGTGCAGACTGGGTCTTTATACTGGCAGTGGTTGATTGTAGATTGGCAGGCTGGTGTGAAGATTGGTGAGGGACATCAGGTGTGCTGAGCTGAGCCATGGAGCAATCAGTGAGGGGGGAGGGGTGGATGTGAAGGTGAAGAGGAGCGAGCCGTAACAAGATTTTATGTTAAATGGCACTGATTTAACAAACAAGGGTTATTCAATGTTAGATAACTTTGTCAAATGTTGGTTTTGAGGTTTTGCCCCTCTGATTATCACCAGGACATTAATCAACAAAAGGATGTGAACCTTTTGGAAATAACTGGTTTTCCCACATGAATTTGTCACAAAATGGGATCTGGTCTTCATCTCAGTCAGTGGAACCTCCTTTGGCATCAGTTCCTTCAAGCATATGCTGCCAGCGTCTCCGGATCAGAGCCGCACAACGTTCAGGAGGACCTCTGGACCTCCCTCATTCGTCGGGTGTCTGGTATGAGCGGCTCTATGGACCATGACCAGTCCAGAGGGCGGATTTTCTTTTTCCTGACCTATGAGTATCTGCAAAGCCATTGTTCTTCCAGCGACAGGGTTTTATCGCTGTTTTTATTATTAGGGCCAATCCCAATACACCCCCTACTTTCTACCACTAACCCTCACCCACTACCACTTCACCCTAAAAATGAAGCCACAAGGCGTAGGGCCCTTGTAATCTTCCCTAGGGATTGGGACACCACTTGCTATGTCACTGCGTGATTTACGTTCGGGTACATAAGCGACTGCGTAGTTACGTTTGCACATACGTCACACCGTATCAGGAAGCTGAAAGCTAAAAGCTGTTTTAATTTCCGCTGTAGCGTTGTTAATATGCCACTTTATTAAGTTTTAATATTTTTTCTGGCGTAAAAGTAACCATTAAGATCCCCAACCTGGGCTCAGTTTATCCAAATAGTGCCTGTTAAGAAATTTGCGATGTTTTCGGGGCAGCCTGCTGGCTCGGGAGCGGATTTATGGTTCCGCGTTAAATCGACGCAGAGCCTACGGCGTACAGCGCGCGTCGCCACGTAACCTACGCCGTAGGCTCTGCGTTGGTGTAACGCAGAACCATAAATCAGCCTTTATTCTGGCAAGGTCTGAAAAGACTTCGCAACAACGGGCAAGCGAGTGATTATGTACATTCACAGTGAATATTATGAAAGTAAAATATATATTTCTCGCTAGAAATGTAATCAAAACCCATTTTTATGCAGAAACTAACTCAAAATATTGATTTTATTCACTAAAAAATAAGAAATGTCCGCCATGTTTTTTTGTTTGATTCAGTCTGCAAATGATGATGTAAAGCATTCTGGGAAATTTCTCTAGCCCTCAGTCGCAAAGTCAGCATCTGAAATGCCTAGCTGTGAAGGGGTAGATTCATACACACTAGCCCTCATTATGCACACTAGCCCTAGATGCAAAGAGGAATTGGGACACCACTACCCTCACGGAACGCGCAAAATTTAGGGGTAGGGCTGAAAAGTAGGGCGAGCGGGTGTATTGGGACTCAACAGATAAAATGGAGCCTTATTGGCCAGGTTTGGACCTGGCATCAAGCTGTGCTCGGAGAAATCGATCACTGGCCAGCTCTCTTTTGTTTCCACTTGTACTCCAGACATGTGAAATGCAGAGCATTTCCTCAGAGCAGGTCTTTGGATGGATTAGCTCGATGCTAATGCTAAGAGTTCGAATTATGCTGATATCAGCTCGTCGATGCCTCTGGAGAGAAGCTATTGTTTTAACAGCCGACACTAAAGCCTGATTTAAGGTTCTGCGTTAAACCAACGCAGAGCCTATGCCGTTACCGTGACGCCGTCGTGAACCCTTCGGACTTCTCCGTCACTCCATTTCGCCGCGGTGCAATACCCCCCCCAGAGGACAACTATTGTGCAAAAAAAACAAAACAACCCAAAAATAAAAATACAATCACACACACACACGAAGAAAAGAGCGCTGAAAGTTCACTACTGCTTCACGAACCGGAACCGGAAATGCGGTGCTACCAAGCAAACCAATCACAGCCCTCTCCGTCTGCGTTGGGTCTGTGTCGACTCAACACGTAGTTACAATTTTTGGGAGGTGCACGTCAGGCTACGGCGTAGGCTACGGAGAGACTCCTGCGTAGCCGCGTACCCTACAGCGTAGGCTCTGCGTTGATTTAACGCAGAACCATAATTAAGCCTTAAGTCGCCTACATTGTTAAACTCAAGTGGAAACAAGGCTTTAGGGTTAGCTGTTCACACTCGGCATTCAAATGTGTATCCAAGCACTCCTTGAGTGATGGGATCTGAGCCTCCCGCTCCCCGTGCATCACTTTTACTTGCAGACACCAAACATGTTATTATCAATCATCGACGGCAGCTGTAATTAACAACATGTGACACAACAAAGATCCACCACGACCTTTTCTGTTCAAACTTCCCTGAGTGAAGGACATGGACGACACAAACACGGGTCGCCAGACATGAAGAAGAAATCTAATGACAAAACCTATGTGGTGGAAAATTCAGCCTTGGTCACTTGATTAAACCAAAACTGCTGAGGGCAGCAAAATTTAGCCTAAGCCCAACTAAGTGTGCAAGCTGGTAGTCTGCTCAAAAAAAGATTACCACTGACCTTGAAGATGTTTTTGTTTATTTGAAGTGTAAGAATGAATCATCCTTTGTGCCATAAAATCGTTATGCTTCCTTTGTTTCATCATCATTCTGCATCGAGACGCCTCGTGTATGTTTTGACTCTTTGGCATGCAACTGTTTAATTAAATCTACTGAAATCTGGATCATCTCTCAAGTCTTATTCTTGGTAACTTAAGACACTCAGTTCCAGTCCAGTTATTCACCTGATTGGAAAGAACGTGTTAAAGAGTATTTAACATTTATGTTGAATAACAGATGAGTCATTCCCTATGCTGATGACGTTAGTTGATTAGGGGGTCCTCCAATCCTTCACAGGATACTGTTATGTTTAGACTACGAGGACAATGCAGACTCAAGAGCCCCGGACCACCTTCCAATCCATCCCAGAATGTGTTCATTAGCCACTTTGAATTGTATTTTCTGGGATAGATATGAAAACCATGTCTGAACGGGGTCGTCCTTGAGTTGCTCCCCCACTTCTCCAAACGTTGTTACTTTATCTAGACTCGACCTCCCGTCCTGCTCACGTCCTCCAGCTGTTTTTTCTCTGTGCCATCTACCTACAAACTGTTCAGTCTCAACGTTCGGAAACCACTCCTGACTCATTTCCACCTATTAAGATCTACAGGAAAAACAAATATGCTTTAGATGTTTTTTGAACCGATCAATAACTAAGTTACCTCTAAACCCTGTTGTATGAAATAATAGAAAAGTTCTTATGAAACATTTTAAACAAAATCCTGCCTATTTTTCCCCCCCTAAAATAGTTTTTTATATTTTGTATCATATTGGCTTATTTATGGCAATTTACTGAAAACTCAGTTTTCAATTGTATACAATTTCTTTTGCAAATTTTTGGGCAGAAATTCAAATATTGATAATTGGCAGCTAAAAGGAAGTTAAAAAGGGGTATATGCAGTTTATTTATTTTTGATAAAACTGTAAATGTGTTGAAGTTTGGCAGGATTTTCAGACGTTAGACACTCCGTCCGTCACATGGCTCTTTCACTGACCGCCGTGTCTGTTGGACAGGAAGCGCTGTCGGTGGTGAGTGAGGACCAGACCATATTCGAGCCGCCCTACGCCGCCGCCCCCACCATGCACATGAAGACCGAGATGACGTCGCCCGGGGTGTACGGCCAGGCCTCCAAGCAGAGTCCTGAGCCCACTGAGTCAGAGTGGGTGGCGTCGGCAGCACAGAATCCTGTGAAAAGAAGCGAACACGTCAATGGCACCAGGTGAGTCAAGGCCGGTTCCCGGGCTGCACGACTGCCAGCTCCTGTTGGCGCTCCGGGTTTTTCCAGACCCTACAAGTATTTGTTTATTATTCCCGAACGAACGCAGCTCCATTGTGTGTAATCAGTGACCACGCTCATGTTTTTGTTCTCAGTTTCAACCTTAATTGATGTACCAGACTCACAGTACTGCAACCAAGCTACTTTTAGTTGTTATATATTTACCTCTGCCTCATTTAAGAGGTTGTTTACCTAAAACACATGACAATTTAAACAGGTATATTGAGGAATAAACAAGTGGTTGTTAAACTTCATTAGAGCAGCACCCCAGGCTGTTTGGAGGACTCTGCAGGGTTCTGAAGGGTTCTGCAGGGTTCTGAAGTTTTCTGCAGGGTTCTGAAGGGTTTTCTGCAGGGTTTTCTGCAGGGTTTTCTGCAGGGTTTTCTGCAGGGTTTTCCTACAGGGTTTTGAAGGGTTCTGAAGGGCTATAAAGGGTTCTGCAGGGCAGATGTGAAGCCAGCTCTTCGGTCAGGACATCAACTGCAGTTCTGTGAGCCAGTTTCATCGGCGATGGCTGTTGCAGAGCTACGAAGCGATACGCAGCAAGAGATGTCCATCACATCGTTTTGGTTGTTTTTTGTCGAGTGTAAAGACAGAAGAGCTTGGAAGCTAGACAATTGGTCCTAATAATAATCAAACAGCTGATATTTTATTATGAAAAAGTCCAATAAATAAAACCTCTCTCTCCTTCCCCCACTTACACGAACAGGTTAGTTTAAGAAGAGTTCCAGAGATGCTACGAGTTACTGCTAAAATGTACCAACAGTACTTTTCTGATTATTGCACTGTTGGGTGTTTTGTTGCAGCTTTAAGCCTCTAACGTGCACACATTACCTAATCCGTATGATGAAACAAATGTTTTTTGTGGTGCAAACTATTTTCATTTAGTGACACGAGGTTCTCTACTCTGGCGAAGATACAAACTAAATTTATCTCCCGTCACAGACAGATGAAACGCTGCAAGAGGAAGTGAACTTGCACCCACCTACAACTGCAGAGAGTGGCAGCTTTAGCAAAGCTCTCTTTTCAAATAAAGGCGGTACTTCACAACCTAAATTTAGGCGTACTGATGAGCGTCTTGGTTTTCTTGACACTGTCGGATGTGAATGTTGACCGAAACTCCTACGTCTGTTGCAGCCGTGAGTCTCCGGTGGACTGCAGCGTCACCAAACGATCCAGACACGTGAGCGACGACGGCGCCCCGATGCTGTACCAGACCCAGTACCCGGAGCCTCGCGTCAGCCCCCAGACCACCAGCCCACTCAGCAACCCCACCGAGGAGAAGCGGGTCATCGTTCCAGCAGGTGAGCAGGGTCACCAGATGCCTCCCTAACAGCTGGCCCCCACTGGGTTGGTGCAACACCCACAACTGGGTCGGAGACGGGCCCGGAACCTGTTTCTTCTTCCCCAAACTGCATCAACCACCTGCTGCCGCTGGTCACAGCTGAACCAGCGCGGCTTGTGGGCCGCCGGGCTCAATATGACATCAGGGTTAAAAATAAACACTGTTCAAAAAAAGTCTAAACTGTGACATTAGAGACGACAAACGGTAACGGATGTGTGATGAGCAGGCGTGGACGTTCTTGGTATTAATCTACCCGCTTCTCTTTTCAGTAAAGCTTCATCTGAGATCATACGACATCCGGAAATATTGCTTTATTAGTAAGCAAATCACATAAAGAAAAGAAAAACCTGATGGTGTAAGGTGGATTTTTATCACCCATAACAAACAAACAAATGGGAATTGCAATCAGAAAACACTCCGGATTGGACTTCCTTTAAACAAAAACAACCCAAAAACTCATCTACGTTTTCTTTTTAGCCCCTGAATGTCACATGTCTTTGATCTGGTCCATAACTCGTCTAAAGTTACTTGAATCAACCTAAAGTTTGATTCTCAGACGAGGTCGGCTCCGCGGGTAAGTGGCCCGTTCTGGGACGCTTCGTTGGAGATGTCTTTAGCAGTGCAATGACAGCAAGACTGACTGCTGGAAGAGAAATTAACCCGTCATAAGTTAGTGTCCGGATATCATCGTCAGCATTATTGGAAACACCACTTTTATTGCGTAACATTCACGTGAATGGAAACGCATTCACTTCGCAGTTCAGGTTTATCAACATTTTGAAATATCTGATAAGTTATAAAACAAAACTGTGATGGAAAGGCATCCTCCGTTCCCTTTTTACTGGATCGTCGATGTTTTTGTTTTATTCAAAAATATGAATCATTTCTGTGAATAACAGACATATTCTGAAAAACACCATCCAGTTATTGTGAACTTAAATCATGATCGAAGTAAGTAAAGCAATACTCACGTTAAGACGTGCCGGATTGTTTCGGCTTGTTAGCACGGTGTTGTCGGTTGCCTCTTTTGCCAGAGCTGAAGGTCCATGTGCCCCCATGTGGCCGGAAGTGGTATTGTTCCATTGTGAGACACTTAAAGGGACGTACGTGTCTTACGTCTCACGCTCCCCCTTCCCCCTCGTGGGAATATACACAGTTAGCGTTCATTTTAGCCGTGCACGTTCCCACAAGCATTTCTTGGCCGGTGTACATAGCTTAACTTAGTATTATTCAGGTGTTTCCTTTGAAATTTCCTTCACCAAACATGAGTTTGTGGACTTGCTGATACCATGTGTTATTGTGAACGTTTTCTTCCTAATGTAGACAAAATCTTTAAGTACAACCTATTAGTTTTACTGTTATTTTATCTTTTTTTTTCGTTTCACAGCTGCCATATGCCGAGAATTTTCAGAACTGCAAAGTCCAACAATGCAAAAATTGATAAAAAAAAACTAAAACTTGTTTCAAGAAAACTGCAAGTTTTAAGAAGACATTTTTGCTTAAAATAAAACAATTTTGTCTAGTTTATGGAATATCAAACTTATTTCTAGAGGGCTGTTTTTGCAGTGAGAGTTTTGTCGTCCATGTAAATGTTCCTAGGTTAAATGTCGTAGTTTTAAAACATTGTAACCTGACTTACATCAACCTCGACCAAACTTCTCAGGTGGACCGATGCACCTGAATAACCTCTGCATGAACCAGCAGAGTAAACTGTGCACGTACGGACCGTCCGCCGGTGTCATCAGCTTGATGCCAGTGAATTTCATCCCACCTTGCCAACTGGGGGCAAAGTTGATTTTCCATTATTTCCAGGGAAATACTGAGTTGGGACTATAATGAGACATTATTCCCCGAGGACTTAGACAACCGATTGTCTCTTTCCTCCTCAGCATGAATCAGTGCTACGAGCCCTCTAAAAATATCACATCCTCCCATCCTGCCCGCTTCCACGGCTCCAACGCCGGTCCCGTCCGTGGAGACTCGTCACGCCAGCAGCAGGTTCGTGGTGTCAGACAGCAGCAGATCCACGTAAAACTCTGCAAGATTCATCAGTGAGTCAACGGCGAAGTTATCCCGCCTCAGAATACGCGGATGTTGCATCACAGCAGCACGTGCCGCTGGCGGAGAACAATTGCGACCTGAGGGTGTGGCCAGTGTACGAGACTCAGGTCGTACGAGTTTACGGGCAGTGCGCACTCATAGTGTATCAAATCCAGTAAAAGCTTCCGATTAAAACTTTCCATAAAAAGTTTTATCGTAAATTACTGGCAACAGCAATTGAGTGTGATAATTTATACCTGCTGTCAGCACCTATTACCACATTTTAAAAGTTTAAACCTCAGTTGTTTATGGCTATTAAAACAAAAGTAATTCTATGCATTTAAAATAAAACCAATAGTTTGGGGACAAAAGACCGTTTTACATACACCCAAGTGAGTTAAAACTTTTTCATGTAATTTTTCATAATTAAAAAAAAAAAAAAAAAACGTTTTCTTTACAAGAGATTAGCCAAGTAATCAGATGGATATTCATAAACATTGGATAAAAAATTATAAAATATGAATCTTTATCACAAACAGGATGTTTTGAACCGGTTGGAATGAAGACCAGACATCACTTTTGTTTTAAAAGTAACGTGTCTTGTTAAACCCCAAGGTCCCTGCTGGCCCAGACAGACCGGACACAGCTGGACGGCCCTCCAGTTCATCGGTTTCTACCTTTACCCAACCCTAACCCAGCCGCTTCTTATTCTGGTTATTTCGGGAACCATCCGAGGGAACTACTGTAATCCCGTAAAAAGCGGTCTTCAGGAAACCTCGGGGTGACATCACAGGGGATCTGTCCAGTTTTTTTCCGTAAATCCGTAACAGTCCAGTAGGTTCGCTACGACTAGAACACTCAGCTGATCCGGGTTTGCTTTCACGCTGCGTTTTATGTCAAACAAACTAGTCCGGCATTCTGGAAATAACCGTCCAAAGTGCCACTTGATGCTGTCTAGTCGGATCAAATCCAGTAAAAGCTTCCGATTAAAACTTTCCATAAAAAGGTTTAATTGTAAATAACTGGCAGCAGCAATTTAGTGTGATCATTTATACCTGCTATAGTTTATAGCATTAGCACCTATTAGGGCTGTTCGATTATGCCCAAAAATAAAATCTTGATTTTTTTTCTCTCAAAATCCGATTACGATTATTTTGTGAATTGACAAAAGGCAAAGAAATTATTTCAAATATGCAGTTTTTTTATTGAACATTTGCCCCATTGGGCTTTAAGTGCAAACTTGGCTCTTATTAAACCAAAAATGAATGAATAAAGTGCAAAACTCAGCACTTGCAAACATACAGTAAGTTATATTTCCAATTAAATAAAACAAGACATTTTCTAATTAAACTAAACTGGGTCTTTGCATGCTAAATAAATAATAAATAATAATGCAACCCATGAAGGAGGTAGAGGTGTGTAATGTCAGTCATTACATTTGCTATTCACATTTGCAAGTTTTTTGCAAGGAACACGAGCCGGTCTACCGCATCTGGCTTGAGGGATGCTCGGTGGCATGTTACAACGCCCCCTCCTACACTAAAGAGCCTCTCCCATGGGGCACTTGTCGCAGGTATTGTGAGGTATTTCCATCAATCATTAATATGGTATCAATCATTAATATGTGTGCAGACAAGGTTTAAAAAAAAAAAAAAAAAAAAAATTGAAAAATCGATTTTACGATTTTCACGTTTTAACATCGTTCTAATTACATAATCGCGATTACGATTTAAAATCGATTAATCGAACAGCCCTAGCAACTATTATCACATTTTTAAAGGTTAAACCACAGTTGTTTGTTTATTAAAACAAAAGTAATGAAACGCATTTAAATAAAACAAATAGCTTGAGGATAAAACAACGTTTTACATTCACCCAACTTAACGTAATTTTTCATAATAAAAAAAAAAAAAAAAAACGTTTTTCTTTACAAGAGATTAGCCAAGTAATCAGATGGATATTCATAACCATTCAATAATAAATATATATATATAAATCTTTCACAAACAGGATGTTTTGAACCGGTTGGAATGAATATGTGTAAAAGTAACGTGTCTTATTGAAAAGGTTCCTGCTGGCCCAGACAAACCGGACCCAGCTGGACGGCCTCTATTTCATTGGTTTCTACCTAACCCTAACCCTTACAGGAACTGGGTCTTGCGGTGAAGCTGCTTCTGAACCCGGTTATTTTGGGACCCATCCGATGGAACTAACTGGATCCCGTTAAAAGCGGTCCTCGGGAAACGTCGGGGTGACATCACAGGGGATTCGTCTTTTTCTGTCATTTTCAAACTTAACGGTCCGGTAGACTCGGTACGACTGCAAAACTTGGGTGATCCGGGTTTGCTTTCACGCTGCATTTTATGTCAAACAAAACCAAACCTTTGGACTAACATCTTCCCTCGAGTTCGATTCACACTTCCCAAAACGACCCGGACTCCTGGAGCAAACGGACTTTGGTCCGTTTTAATGGGACCAGACAGCTCAAGTGTGAATGCATCCTCATACGGTCTACAGTTCTAAAATTTGGACAGCTGTTTTATTTAAGTCACTGACGAAAATGTGTCTCGCCACTGAGTTTCCGTGCCCTCGATAATAACCTAAATATCGTAAAGAAAACCCTGAAATGGAAACAGAACTGTCAAATAACGTTATTTACGTTTTGACAAGGTGGTTTTTCAGACATGTCGATAAACCGGTGCACATTTTTTGTGCATTTGCACAACTCCGGCAGTGCTGGATGTGACGTCGTCGGCCAATCTAAATTCATCAGCATCCGGTTACCGGGGGTTTTTGTGCTTCATTTACATGATGTAACACCACTTCATTACACGTTACTGCATGACATACGGGCTTTACCACTGAATAATCATCTGATCATCTGCTGTTTTGTCTTCTAGCGGCAATCGCAATAATTCAGACTTTCGGAAGTGTAATTAAGCCGTTTGGTTTTCAGGGGGAAAGGTAGCTTAGTGGTTAACGAGGTGAACCCAGGTTCAAGTCCCCAGGTCGGCGAGGGCCCCTGAGCAAGGACCTTAATTACCCAACTGCCCCAGCAGAAAGATGCACCTAGTATAACTAGTGAATCCCAAGGGGATTAATGAAGTATATAATTATTAATGTAAATCCACATTGTGACATCAAGATTAAAGGGGAGATTTTCCTGCACGTTTCAAGCAGAGTGACTTTTCTGTGCCACAAACAGCGGCACACATCTTTAACCGATGACTTTGATGACTTTGCTCAAAGTGGTTGAAGCCACACAACCATCTGTTTAACAATCTCCATCGACATCACGAGCTTCACCAACTAGTTTCCGTTATTATTCAGCACTTTCATGTCATCCAAACAAATGTTCAGGAAACCACTTGTAACTGTGGCGCTCCACCAGTTAACCCCTCTTTTTCTCTCCTTTTCCAAAAGCAGCATTCTGTTATACGTTGCTCAAATGTACCTCCGGGGTATCATATTTGCTATATTATGTGACAGTTTTATTACACCAAGTGCAAACAATGAATTATTCTTATATTTAAAAAAAAAAAAGCACCTAAAGAGGTGATGAGGCTTTAAAAACATCCTCCACCTGTTTCTCGGCGGCTCGAGCAAAGCCATTGGACCGTTGGCTTGTCCGTCACAATTCAGTGAGCAGCCATTGGGCACTCGTGTGCTTTAGGGGCGTGGCTTTGCAGGCAGATCTTATTAGTTTTTTTCCTCCTTCTCAACCTTAAAATACAGATATATAAAAACTGTTTTCAACACAAAGCACTGATTTGAAATTTAACTGAGCTGCACGTCAGAGCTTTTATTTGCTCGTGCGCTGGAAGCTTCCAGTTGTGCACGTCTTAAAAAGAGCACAGGTAAATCCTAAACCTCATGATTCATCTGAAAACACCCTGCATTTGACAGGAAATCAGCTCCGTCGATGATCAGCTCAACCGCAGAAATGATACGTTCTACAACTTCCTGTTTGCGACTTCTTTTAAAGCGGGAAAGCCAACGCAGCATCAGAGCGTCGCTGGAAACTAAAACTATTATAAACAAAGCAGAAAAGCCCTAAATAGGTGCTATAATGTTATAATTCACCGTGCACTTGCCCCTCCCTTTACCCTCTGGTGCCAGATCCCGAGGTGTGGACCCAGGACCACGTCCGACAGTGGCTGGACTGGGCCATCAAGGAGTACGTCCTGGAGGAGGTGGATGTCATGCTCTTCCAAGCGCTGGACGGCAAGGCCCTCTGCAAGATGACCAAAGACGACATGATGCGGCTCACATCGGCCTACAACGCAGACATCCTGCTGTCACACCTCAGTTACCTCCGGCAGAGTAAGCATCGCCTCTTTTTATGACTTCAGAATCCCTCTGTACAGGTTCAGTCTCACTTGTTTGCTCTGAAATTATTCACAGGACAAAATCTAGACATTTAGTAGCGTTGAGACATTTTCAGAGCTTTTATTTTGAAGGTTGTGACATCATAAGCAGGAAAACATTACCCTGTTCACCAAACTTGTGCTCCTCAGGCAGTGTTGTGACCGCTGTTCCTCTTTGCTCGCACATGCTTCCTGTGATCGACATAAAACATGCTCGTCATCGTGACTTTGGATCTTTGCAGCATTACATAATTTTGTGTTTGTGACTGAAGATGCTGCAGTTTGGCTTTTGCAATCAGTGCCGCTGGCATCTTCAATGAAACAAACTATAACTAGGACTGGAGGGCCACCCACACTTGTCTGTTTTTGTCAAACATGATTGAATCTAAAACCATGTGAAAAATAAGGCACACCCTTTTACAGTTCTGTGATTTTATCACGATATAACGTGATAAGTTTGCAACAAAACACCCAACAGGCAAATTATGAAAAACACGTTTTCTCTTGCTTTAACATATATAAAGTGGTCTCCCCTCAGCCTGCCAACTCAGAAAAGGAGGAAAGCAACCAAATTCTGTGTCTGTACAGCCGCCCGGATGATCCGTCCAGTGTCATGTGACTTCTACGAGCCATTCAGATTCTGCTCCTGTCGTGACGTCACAACAGAAGCGATGTGTGAAACCACGCCCACAACTAACTCCGCTGGCCGGAGCTTCCGCCATTTTTTCGTAGCGGTGTATCACGTCATTCGCGTCAGGCAGCCAATCAGCACAGAGCCTCATTATCATAGCCGCCCGCCCACTCAGAATCCCACATAGAGGAGGAGGTTAGAGAATGGGAAGATAAAGACATGGCTCAGCGGCGGAATTTCTAATTTATTTAGCAAAAACAATCAAAAGCTTGTTTTTAAGACATTCAAGGCCTGTTTAAAATAGGTATTAGATGCCATAATAGGTCCCCTTTAAGTAAGAACCCTGTATGTGGCACTACAAGGGTAGTAAAGGACAGACGTAACCAGCCTATCAGCCTCAGTCTTTGGTTCACACTCTGAAAGGACTTTCGGTGGCATCCTGGCCGACACGCCGGCGTGAATCTAGCAATGAATCATTGGATTATGCTCTCCACTACAACCACCATGCTAGTAACAGGAGAGGATGTTGAGGATGCACTCCGGTCTCGTTTTCTTAACCAATTTCTTCTCCCTCCCCTTGGCTTCAGGTAGTCCCACATTCTCCTACCCCACGACCCCCAGCACCACCACACCGCCGCCTGCACCACAACCCAGGCTACAGGTGAAAGCAGGTGAGATCTCTCTTCATCTGAAACTTTATGTTGTTGGCAAAGGCCCTTAAGGACGAAAAACAGTATTTTCTTAGACTATCCTTTGGGGTTCTCCAGGAGTTCAGCTACTTGGTCCATTATTCAGTTCTTATGCAGATGACTGACTCGTTTCCAGCGAGAGTTGGACTCCGTCAACGTGGTCCGTTGCCAGCCATGAGGTAAAGACGGTCCGGTTGTGCGACCTCGGGACTGCATCGCTGCTTTTTGCATAGGACACGGTTGGGGTCCTTCAGGTCTCGCTGGTGCAGCCAAACGCGACCCAATAGAGATGACAAATCAGTGTCTCCAAATCCGAGGTCACGGTCTCAGATGGAGAAGGGCAGGATGCCCTCTTTGTGTTTGGTTTGATGAGGTGCCAGGCTTCACCTGTGGTCATCGCCTGAAGAACAAGCAGTTGAAACAAATGTCCTTGTAGGATCAAGAACCATCAGTTTAGGTAGTTCAGGGGTCTGGTTGAACCAGGTGGGGGGGCAGAATAGGCTGGAGGGATTCTCTCTCCCTGGTGGCCTGGAGGAGGAGGTGGCTGCCCACCCGTGACCCGTACTCATTTAACAGGAAGTTCATGGATGGATGGTATCTTCACCATAAGAGTCTAAAGGTGGAGTAAAGATGGAAAAACCAGGTGATTAACATTCCTGGTTTTGATGTGCGCAGGTAACTGATGCTATAAATGTGAGAAGAGGACTTTCGGTGGCGGCTTCTGAAAAAGGTCTGCTCCCCCATCATCCGAAACATTTTGGTCGGCTATTTTTCACCCTGCAGGTTCTACAAATCGCCATAGTTGGGTTTTCACTTACATAACAAGCTCCCACATCCAAGAAGAAATTAATCTCTGACGCATTCACCAACATTCCCACCCCACCCTCCCGACTGGAAAATACCACTACAGCTGCATGTTTACACCTTCACAATACCGAACGTCCTGGAATGCCTCGTGGCATCCATCACCCTAGAAAGATGCACATTTCCACGTCCCTATCATGGCCAGACGCAGGAAGTTCCTGCGTTCCTCCTTCAAAAGGGTTCAGTATGAGCCGTTAACCCTTCAGCTGTTGGGGATTGTTCTGCAGATGATCCGACGACCTCCGAAGTCCAGCATTGTGACCTCATCTCTTTTCTCAATGTGTGTTGTTGTGAAATGTCATCAGCTGAAGTTCTGTTCCGATAGAAAGTCTCGAGAGGCCCCATCGAACTCCCAGGAAGCTTTTTTACCGGGTACGGATCGGCCGGGCTTCATCAGATGATCGCCACAGTTTGGTTGGCTGGACACAAAATCAGTTGGAGCCATGAATAAGGTTTTATTTCTGTTAGAATAATGTTTGTAACTTTGCTTATTTTATAAAAAAGGAATAACAACAAGTTAATAATAATTTGAAATTAATGCTTTTATTTTGAAAAGTGCCTACATCCGCGTGCAGAGACAAATTGAGATTCAGGAAAAGATGAGAGAAGCATGGTCTGAGTTTTTTTGAGATAAAAGCAGAGACTGTATTGTAAAAATTGTGATCATAAAGAAAATACATTTATTTATATCTTTAGACTTGAATTGATCTGTTTAAATATGATGGCACAAATTAAAAAAAAAAAGCTTATGTTTCTTATCTCCATAAATGTTTCACAGGAGAAAGAGGCGAGTACTTTGAGAAACTGCCCAACGAGGCCAAGAAATCTTGATTCAAATTCAAGAACAAAAAAAAACAACTCCTTTTTGCATTTAATGTTTAACCATCACCATTTCCTCTGAGTCATGTGTTTTAACAATCTGAGTTCAGGGTCACAAAAAAGCTGCGAGGGACAACTTGAATGATTTATGGAAATAAAGAAAAAAAGAAAAAAAAGCGTGTTAAGTTTCTGAAACATGTCACACGGTTTCGGCCTGAACTGTTGACAAAACTCAGAGTCCAAAACTCAACAGCCAGTTTCAGACAGGAAACAGCTGCACCGGCAGAGGAAACGGGGGGTACGGGTCCCACTCCTGGGACACAATCCACAACCTTTGGTGACAGCGCTGGTCCGAACAAAAGAAGCTCACCCAAGACGCCGCAGGTCATCCTAAGACCTCCAAAAGGCCTTATCACGATGGTCCCCGTCGACCTCCTCGCGTCTGCCCGCTGACCTCCGTCCACTTCAAAGAAGCGCTGTGCTCGTCGGTTTGTGGCCTCATGGTTGTGTTTGTGTGTTTGTGTGTGTGTGTGCAGAGGGCGGTTTTGATGAGATCAGCCGCAGGAACAGCTGGCCGGCCAACGCCATGACTCCTGCGGTCCCTAAAGGTACGGCAGACGAACACCCGCCAGTGGAAACTGACACGAAACTGACGGCCGTGGGTTTGGTCACGGCTGAAAACACGCCGGCTTTGCATAGAGATGCACTCAACATGTCACGACGTTGTCACAGCTGAGGAGCAAACAAGTTCCCTCGAGTCATTAACCCCCCTTGTTTCCAGGTTCCTCCCTGGAGCACCAGCCCTCCACCAGGGTTTCGGAGCCGGCGCCGAGGATTGTGCAAGGTACTAAACACAAACACATCAAGACTCGACCCACAAGCAGGTTTTTCACTTCCATATGAGAGGGTTAACAATATATGGCATTTACCATTTAGGCACTAAAAGCAAAGATGGGAAGTCAGTTGTGATCCGTTCCTTTGGTACCTGGACGCAGGTAAAAGGTCTGGAGTTGATATCAGCTGTTTGATCGGAGCTACCAACATGAAGTCCAAGAGAGGGAAGACATTAGTAGGCCGAAAAACCCAACAACATACAGTTTTAATATTGTTTAGGTGTGGCCATAAATAAATAAAGCTCAACAACGTCAAAGTCCTGGAAACAAACCCGGAAACTAATCAAGAGCAGGAACAGGAAGTATAGACTTGTTAGATGTTCTGGGATCAGATTCTTCGGAGGAATGAAACTGAGTTAAACCTGGATCAGAAGGATGGGAAGGATCATCTCCTGATCCACATCCCTCCAGACTCCTGACAGAACCGATGGGACGGATCCTGAGGTGGACCGAGCTCAACTCCCACTCGGACTTATAAAACTGGTGGGTGGAGCTTTACGGTGTAGATGGATGACGACCCTGAACAACCAGTCACCTGATGGAAAAACGTCTCCAGGAAGGACTCTCGCTGTTTATCCAAACACTCAAATTATTTATTACCGTATTTTCCGCACTATAAGGCACTTAAAATCCTTAGTTTTCCTCAAAAATCCGCAGTGCGCCTTATGTAGGAATTTAGTTGTGCTTACTGACCACGAACCAGTTTTATGTGGAAGACTTATGTTTTAGTGCAACGTTGGTAGCGACGTTTGGTTGTTGGACTGTTGGGTCGTATGGGTTGCAACGTCAGACATCGTTAGATAACTAATTATGTAGCGCTGCAAGCAACCACCATACAACATCTAGTCAACGTTACCTTACTGTAATTAGACGTCAAAATCAGGTTTTTAGAGTAAACAGTTTTCAAAACTACATCATAATCAGTTATAGTCAAATGTTGGAATACAACGTTGTTCCAACCTCACACTAACTTCAGGTGTCTGCTATCGGTGCAACAATGAACCAATCAGAGAACGGAACTCTTACCTTCTCAACTTTTTATTTGTGGATTTGTGGAAGACAAATGATTTAAAATGTTAAAGTATTTTTCTGTTTTATTTACAACTGAACGCTATTCTGAGTTATTGTGAATCAGTTGAATAAAGTTTGAATTACCAGACTGTTTTGTTTCGCTTTATATAAGTTTTATCATGCGCCTTATGTATGAAAATAGACCCATTCATTGACAATGCACCTTATAATACGAATACTTCTGAGCAGCTGCATAAGTGAGCTACTTCAATTATGATGGCTGTTATTCCTAAACAGTAAATGCCAAGTTTGTGAAACCGCTTAAAAATTAACTTAATAAAAGCATCCCCCTTTATCACATTTTGTATTATTTCATTTCAAAATCATTGTGAAGGTGTTTAAAAGGCAAAAATTATTAAAAAAAAAAAAAAAAGTTTCTGTACCACGCCAGGAGAGTTCACATAAAAAGCATTGATTTTATTTCTAATATTATTGTCAGGTGCCTCAGCCAATGGCCAGCTGTTATCACTTCCAACCAGTTTAGCATTAACCCGGTTAAACCCAACGGTCACTTTTGATTTAAAGGGGACCTATTATGGCATCTAATACCTATTTTAAACAGGCCTTGAATGTCTTAAAAACAGGCCTTTGATTTTTTTGCTAAATAAATGAGAAATTCAGCCTCTGAGCCATGTCTTTATCTTCCCAGTCTCTAACCTCCTTCTCTATGCGCGATTCTGAGTGGGAGGGGAGACTATGATAATTAGGCACTGTGCTGATTGGCTGCCTGAATGACGTGTAGCAGGGGAGGGCACAAAGACAGAATACAGACATTTGTGTTGGTTTTTACAACCAACAGAGCAATTCGCATGTCTAGCTCGAACAGACGCCATCACGATTCACTGCTACGAAAAAAATGGCGAAAGCTCCGGCCAGCAGAGTTAGTAGTTGTTCCGGCCAGAGTTAGTTGTGGGCGTGGTTTCACGCATCGGAGGCCAACCGATGTAAATCGCTCCCGTCGTTACGTAACAACGGGAGCAGAATCTGAACAGCTCGTAGGAGCCACATCACACTGGAGTGATCATCCGGGCGGCTGTACAGACACTGCAGAATTTGGTTGCTTTCCTCCTTCTCTGAGTTGGCAGGCTGAGGGGAGACCACTTTATATATGTTAAAGATAGAGAAAACATGTTTTTCATAATAGGTCCCCTTTAACCGCAGAGAGCGGGCTAAATGCTAACGTCCGGCGGCGGCTCTGCCTAAGGACCTGCGAGCCGAAGCTAACCTGGACTGACGTGTTCCCGCCGGCTTCCCGAGCATCATGGTGGCATCAAGAAACATATCTCTTTTCATTGTTATGCCGATGATGTGCAGATTATTTATTTGCCATTGACACCAAAACCCAGTGACACTATGCTTGATTGTCTATCTGATGTTAAATCCCGGATGACCTCAAACTTTCTGCATCTAAATGAAAATAAAACTAAAATTATAATGTTTGGATGTTGTCCGGCAGACTTTCCTTTTCCCCTCACACCCAAGAGTAAGTCTCTTGTACAGAATCTTGGGGTGATATTTGATCACCAAGTCAGCTCGCTTATAAAAACTGTTTTTATCATTTAAGGTTTTTATCAAAAGTAAAATGATACTCAGAGTGTAATCCATGCTTTTATTACCACCAGACTGGATAACTTCTCCCGCACAGTGTTAAAAACAGCTTTCCTCCCTGGCTTTTAATTAGTTTTAGTGGATTTTGGCAGAATCTTATCTCAAACATATTCTAATTTTTAATTATTTTACTTGTATTCTGTACTCATCTTATTCTATTTATTTTATCCTTGAAATATACGCCTTTTATTCAGCTGTTTTTAACTGTACAGCACTTTGGTCAACCTCGGTTGTTTTAAACTGTAAACTATAAATAAAGATCGAGTTGAATCATGGCGGTACTAAATGTTACATTTAACGAGACCACTGGAACATTTGAGGTTGAAAATGAAATTAAACATGTAAATTCTCCTCTTTCCAGACCCGTATCAGACGCTGGGGCCCATCAGCAGCCGACTAGCCAACCCAGGTAAGAACCCCCACCTTGACGTGACGGAGCAGGGTGACTCAAATGAGGCCTTTACACTGTCTGCTTTGGCAGCGTGAGAGAAAATTATTAATAAAACATAAAGAAAAGCAAGCGCTGGCAACAGGCGAGCTGAATGGGGTCCCTCTCACCAACATGACTGTTTGCCCTGCTGTTTCCTCACAGAAGGCCAAGCCGTCAGCTCGTCCAAGCACCGAACAAGCAAACAGAGCCCGTACAAGCTCCCCGACCCCAGCGCTCACAGGCCTGTGGGTAGGTTTCTGCCCCAATGTTGTCTCCTCCTCAGAGCCACAGTGAAAAGGTCGCATTTGGTGGAAATAGAGATATATTTATTTATATTTATCTGCCCTGCTACATTAAAACAGGACTGAGGGGCCGTCCCGGCTCCTGGGTCGCTGTGTGCACCAAAAACAAGCCTAACATTTGAAACGGTAGTCCTGAAGACCCCTGGAGGGTCAGTCAAGCACCAGGGGCCTCAGGGTGTCCACAGGTTCGACAGAGTTAAATTCAGGACGTTTTGAAACGTCTTGAAACGTAAACTCACTTATGTTACTTGAAGCACTTGATACAATACTCTCAATACAATACTCTCACACACAATACTGACACTGGCATTGTGTACGTTTCTACTTTTCTCTGCCATAATGAAAATTTTTTGTTGATAATTTCTCCTAAATATTTTGTAAAAACCAGTAAAAGCAGACCAAATTTGATCAACCTGCCCAGTCTGATATTTTTCAGCCGAAACCCGCTCAACCTGGCAACACTGAATTAGAACCTCCGCAGGAGATTCTCCTCAAAAAGATTATTTAAAACTTTTACTTTCAAAGTATAAGAAAACTTTTTAATGATGACTGGATAAAATCCCTCTAAAATTAAGATTCAAAAATGAAGACCGATTGAGATTTAAGACAAATTAAGACATTTAAAAAGGCCTTATTTTAGGAAAATGGAATTTAAGACTGTTCAAGGACCTGCGGCCGCCCTGTCCAGGTGCTTCAGGTGCACCAGCCTCTCCTGGCGGTCGTGAACATTAACCGCAGCTCTTTGAGGTCCGTTAACTGTCCCCGTCTGTCCCCAGGCTCGGGGCAGATCCAGCTGTGGCAGTTCCTGCTGGAGCTCCTGTCCGACAGCAACAACTCCAGCATCATCACCTGGGAGGGAACCAACGGCGAGTTCAAGATGACCGACCCGGACGAGGTGGCCAAGCGCTGGGGCGAGCGCAAGAGCAAGCCCAACATGAACTACGACAAGCTGAGCCGCGCGCTGCGCTACTACTACGACAAGAACATCATGACCAAGGTGCACGGCAAGCGCTACGCCTACAAATTTGACTTCCACGGCATCTCGCAGGCCCACCAGAGCCACGCGGCAGACGGCGGCATTGTTAAGTACCAGACTGAGATGGCTTACGTCCAGCCCTACCACAGCCACCAGCCCAAAATGAACTTCATGGGGGCGCATCCGGCGCCCATGCCCGTCTCCCCCGGCAACTTTTTCGGGCCTCCGTCAACATACTGGAACTCGACCAGCAGCCCCATCTACCCGGGGTCGGCCATGACCCGGCACCCCGCCACCCACTCCCACCTGAGCTCGTACTACTGAGGACGCCGTCCGTCCCGCGTGGTCGGGACGACGCAGGAGAAGAACCCAAGTGTTGCCCCGCCGCGGCGGCACCCGAGCTGAACCCCGTCTGAAAAGGAAGGCGACATGACGCTACGGTCCATTTTGTAAAAGGCATTACGATGTTTTCTCCGAAACATTCCTTCTCAGAAGTGGACAGAAAGCGAGGGGGCTGTACTCCTCCCAGGGTTTTCTGAATTATAAACACACTGTATTAATGTAATTCACTTGTTTAGTTTCTTTTTGCTTCATTTTTAAATATCTCGCTATAAATACCAAAGCCATCGCCGTGTGAGTAGCATGCAAGTTGTATCGCGGTTCTCTTCACTGCGCGGGTCTCATTTAAAAAAAAAAACAAAAAACAAAAAACAAAAGACCCGACTTTTTGTAAAAGAAATTGTACAGAATGGTTTTCTTGTAACAATAAACGCATTATCTGAAGCTGGAATTGTTCGCCCATCTTTTAATGAGATTACAAACAGAAAGGGTTTGATATAAAAGCCACTTGGGAGGAGAACCAGCTGATGAAACCTGCCACTCAAAGGGCTGTGGAGCATCAGTCCCACAGGGACCGGTACTGGGAGACCTAGAGCTTGTATTTATCGCTACAAGGCATATTTAACTCCCACTCCTCTTCCCACCCTCCATGAAAGCTGGCCCTTTTGTGTCCATAATTTATCTAATTAACGTAAAACTTCAAATAATGGCACAACTTTAACAACGAAGCCGCTTGATGGATGGTCGGACCGTTTAGACACATTAAAGTCGGTCCTTGGTTGGATACGGGTTGCAACGTCAGACGTTAGATAACTATTGATGTAGCGCTGCAAGCAACCATCATCCAACATCTAGTCCATGTTACCTTACTGTAATTAGATGTAAACGTTACTTTTTTAGCGTAAACCCAGTTTTCAAATCTACATCATAATCCAGTTATAATCAAATGTTGGAATACAACGTTGTTCCAACCTCACACGAACTTCAGGTGTGGCTATCGCTGGCAACGATGAACCAATCAAAGAACAGGACGTAGTGCGACTCCTACCTCCGCCACTTTTTATTGGTGGATTTGTGGAAGATGAATGATTTAAAATGTGAGTTTATTTTTCTGTTTTAGTTACAACTGGACGATATGAATAACGTTCAACTCAGATCGTTTTGTTTCGCTTTCTATGCTTTATCATGCGCCTTATAGCCCGGCCAGGCTTATGTATAAAAATAGACCCGCTCATTGATAGTGCGGTGCTAATTGTCCGCAAAATACGGGTACATAAAATCAACAGTAAAAGATCTTAAATGAACATTGATTGAAAAACAGCTACTTGTTTCCTAAAGAGCTGATTTTAAAATACCTTTAAACACATTTACAGTAAGGAGGGCCTGTAGGTTGATGTTATCTTGTATCTCATTCCATAATGAAGGGGCATAAATGGAAAATGAGGTTTGACCGAGATCTGACTGCATCCAGGGGACATTTAAAATCATCCCACTTCCTGCTCGTCTCTTAAGGTGTTTGCATAAAAAGACAGAAGTCTGGAGATGTTAAATTGCAATTTACCGATTAATGCTAAGTAAATGTCAGCGTGTGCTTATCGCAAAAGGAGGGAGGGCCATCCTAGCAATCCAAATATGGTGCAGTGGTGTGTGCGTGAGGATTGCTGCAGCTCTTTAAGCAGGGAAGACATACATATACAGGACCGTCTCAGAAAATTAGAATATTGCGATTTTCTTTTTCTTAATGCAATTACAAAAACAAAAATGTCATACATTCTGGATTCATTACAAATCAACTGAAATATTGCAAGCCTTTTATTATTTTAATATTGCTGAACATGGCTTACAGCTTAAGAAAACTCAAATATCCTATCTCAAAAAATTTGAATATTCTGGGAATCTTAAAATGTAAGCCATAATTGCATTACAGAAAATAAAATAACTTTATCACAATATTCTAGTTTTCTGAGACAGTCCTGTATATGGATTATGGACTATCTCCATAATTCAGAACAGATAAGAACAACTTTGCACAAGTCTCTTTTCGGCTTCAGATGAACAATTTTTCAGATTAAAACAAACCCAGTGTCGACTGAAACTTTTTCAGCAGTCTGTCAATGTGTACGTTAAAAGACCCAAATATTTTTAAGTAGTAACTCGTTCAAGACACGTACCGTCTAACGTCAAGATCGTGGAGACAAAAAACATTGAGACGAGAGCAAGTTAAGGTCATAAATTTGATCTTCTTTGAATTTAAAACTAGTTGTAACTCCAGCTGTGGTCTGGTATCTGTGGCCCGATTGAAAGAAGGTGCCATCGTATAAATAATTGTGTCATCAGCATATTAATGAAAATGTGAACGCCTCCCTTCACCTACGGCTGCAGGAATGAGGACGGCTGCATCGCTTCCATCAGAATACTCAAACTTTATTTATCAAAAACAAAGATATCTTCGAATGTTCTGCGAGGCTCCGTGAAGCCTTCCTCCTCGACCTCCACGTAAGCAGAGCCCTTCACCTGCTTCTCCTCACGCTCCTCCTCCACCTGCTTCTCCTCACGCTCCTCCTCCACCCACGTCAGTCCTCGGCCTCCGAACGGCCACTCCCTCTCCCCGACCGTCTCCTCAGGCCACGACCTCCACCTCATCATCTCTGGCGCCGCGGCGGCGGCGGTGACGGAGCCCGTCCTCCTCCTCGGGGAGGGGGTGGGCTTCACTCTGGGCTCTACTGTCCACGGCTCACTGGAGACCATTTGTGCTGATGAAACAAAAAAAACAAGCCTTGATACACTTAAAATTATAGTAGAAACACAAAAACATTTAATTTAAAGAAAATTAAAATTGGATCAAATACATCTGTGGTTTTGCTGCAGCCGACAACAATATGGGGAGAGAACTGTTTTGTACCACATCAGGTAAATTGAATATACACCCACAACTTTTTTTTTTTTTTTTTAAACCTTGTCTGCATATATATATATATATATATATATATATATATATATATATTAATAGTTAATACCAAGTCTGGTAAAACCCAAAGCATATATATGCATTTTAATCTTCTTAAAGCGGCACTATGTAACTTTTCCACCTTAATATCATATTTCCAGAGTCATTGTGATGGTACATCAACTTCCAACAGGTTTAATGAACCTCTGTCATGGTCTGAGGGGTCTGAATCTCCTTCACTGGCACTATGTAACTTTGAGGAGCATGGTAGGAACCCTGCCACACTAAAAAACTACAGATTTTTACGGCTTTGACTGCTTTACGGCATACGTCACTTCCCCCTCCTTCCCGATTCATAGTCGAGACGAAAATAGGCGGGGCGTGGAGCGCAGCTCCGCAGAAGCTGGTAACCCGTTGCTGCGTTGTGGCTGCAGCAGCTCCACACAACAGACGTGGGGAAAAGATCGCTAATGGTTTAACTTTTCACCGCTTTCCTGCTTGGAGGCAGAACCACGGAGGCCGGCCAAGTATCTGAGATAAAGTAAAAAAGAGTCGTTGGCTCGGTTGGATCGCGGCTGTAACGACCAAACATAACGTTCCTCAGTAAACAAACAAACACGCACACAGACGGGCGTCGGATCAAAACACGGGTTTATTAAACCACAAACAAACACTCACAGACCGGGGTCGGATCATTCAAACGGGTTTTATTCCTCACTTCTCCAGCTAAACGCAGTTGCTGGCCAGCTCTCTGCGGTGCGATTAATTTTGTTGAGGAAAAAATATTAACTATTTGATTTGTAGCTGCAGAGGAAAAAAATAATCTCACGAGGAAAACAAAAATATTGCTCACGCCTCGGAGCCTCTTCAGCATAATATAGCAGTCAAAAAAAAAGAAAAGAAAAGTAAGAGTAATACAAAACATGTACTGTATGTTGTACTATTATACTAATTTATTGAAACACATGGCGAGCCAAACATTTACCAAAGCAGCTGCCAAACACTCCTAAACAAGGTAGTAAGACGTGGGTTTAGTAGGGATTTCATATGGATCCAGACTGTTAATAAATAATTATTTTCTCCATATATCGCTCCCTGGCTTCCTTGTTTAAGGTATCCCGGTAAATTCCAGTTCCTTTCCAGCGGTTTAACATCTTTTTTTTTGCGTTCCGTCTGTTCACTTGGTGAAACAGAAAAGCGTCCCGTCTTCTCTCAAAACAAATGCACGCGATGGGACAGGAGTTTTCCGGCAGTACGCGCTGGTGCTCATGGGAAACGTAGTGTTCTTTCTGGTAAAACACTACCGCTTTTGTCCAAAAGATGCTGCCAAACTCAGAAAAGCTGAAAGTTATGTTGTGCTGCTTTAAACTCTTGAATCTTTTTTTTTTTTTAACATATATGTAAGAGGGATAGGGGGGTGGGGTGGAGGGGTGACATTCGCTGCTAATCTGAAATGAGAGAAATGTAAGAAAACACACAACAGGCACACAAGCCTTTGGAATCTGCAAGAAAGAAAAACAAAACGGACACGAGAATAGGCAGAGACACAAACAGTGACCATTCCTCTAAAACTCAATCAAGACTAAGCTACTGCTATTAACTCACTACCCAAAACTGCAGATTGAGTATGCAGGTGAGTGAGCAGGTGTGTATGTCTGTGTAACTGTGTGTGTGCAAAGTGAAAACAAGGTTTTATCTGAACTGCAACTATAGTGGAGGATGGAGGGCACAACCACACCACCCAAGAGACCAGAAGCCGACAAGGAACAAACCCACAACTGCATCATTGGGGGCGTGGTCTTTTGATTGGCAGCCAGCAAAGTCAATGACTTGTTGTCATCACCGTAACTACAAGACCTGCAGCCTCGACTTGGGACCTTTGACTAAAGACCCAACAGAACATAGTCTCTTAATTTAAACAGAATATGGCTTGTTGTGTTGTTAACAGAACTGAGAGACCGCTTTGACCACTTTAGGGTTGGCCTGGAAGATCTACCGCCCCGGGCAGAACTCAACTGGTTCTTGCTTCTGCGCTAGCAGCAGTCGGCTCAACAGCAGCAGGTGAAACAAAGATTTTTTTTGGACAGAAGTGATCAGAAGGCGTCAAGGCCCATTCGTTAGGCCCGTTTGCAGCCTGGTGCCGTGCAGGAAAAGGAAGGAGGGGCTTCAAACCAATGGGTGACATCACAAGGGGTTGTCCAGTTCCAATACAATCTGAGTTCTACAGACTATCAAACATTTTTTTTAAAACCACAGCAGAAGTTGATGCTCCCTGATCGTGCCTCCCCAAGAGTAAGACCCGGGAAGGGAGAAGAAGGAGGGAGGGATTTTAGATCACTGGCAGAGCGATAGACATACGACATATCAAATTATTACCAAGAGTAAGACATTATGATTTGAATGACGTACATCTGCTGTTCCTTTTACAAACTGCCAGAAAAAAACACCTCAAACAAGCAAAAAAACCTTTTGTGAATTATGAGGGATTTCTATTAGGTGCTTTTCTATTTGCAGTCAACGTATCGTTAAGAGCAACCCGTCAAACGTAGATTAGCCAGTGGCTGTCCCGCGGTTTCACAGGGACCAGAACTTCTGTAGATGGAAATCAGAAGATCCTGAACTCTTATTCATGGATATTATGACACAACAAAAACCAAACCGTGTGTTTGGAGTCGAGGTTTTCTGTATTTTTTGGAACGTATTTCTGTGATCTTTGCTGGTTTTGATGACATCATCAGAATGGAGCGGCGACTCACCTGGTGGTGCAGAGAAGCTGCAGATGGAGTCGCAGCAATCGCACACCGAGTCGGATCCCAGCAGCTCCCCCCACCTGAGGAAGACGACGAGGAGCTGATCCTGATGATAAACGTCTGATGGAGATCATTTCCTCCCTTCTGGGGAGAAACTCACCTTTTGGCTTGTGTGTCGTAACTGCAGGACTTGGCTGTAGGCGTGGGGATCGAACCGCCGACCGCCACGCTGCAGTGCATGTAGAGCTGCTGCAGACGGTCAATGAAACATCGACTCAGGAAAACAAACATTTAAGACTCGCAGCAGATCTCGCACCTGTCCCTCTGCTGCTCTGAAGGCGCCGGCCTCCACGGAGAACCTCACGGCGTTGTTTCTGTACGGGATGAAGGCTGCGCGGGTGTCCTCGTTTCCAACGGCACACCTTCATCATCAGGAGGGAAAAACTGAGCGTTTGGGAAAAACTGAGCGTTTTGGAAAAACGTTTTTAAAAGAGTTTAAGAGAGAGAAAGGGCCTATAATCTAAGGGGAGAACTACATTTTAGAACACAAAGTACGAACAACAATGAAAAGCATGTGCATATCGAACTGTGGAATGACTCTGTGGAACAGTTTGGAGCAGGAAATGAAACAAAGTAATAACATAAATCTGTTTAAAAAGAAATACAAAAAATTATTTATAAACAGGTAAATGGAAATGGGTTGACGGGGAGTGTGAGAAACAAATGAAACAGGGAAAAATGGTATATTATACTTGCTTAAGATATGTTTAGATATTTATGTAGTATATATTATCTGTTGAGAGGGATAGTTGAAATTATGTAATGTATGTTATATATTTATTGGGTATGTAACACATATATATTTATAGGGATATTTATGCAGTTTATATAGTGTATATTTATATAGATGTATATAATAGTTGTATTTTCTAGATATTGATATAATATGTATATTGTCTATATACTTATATGGATAATTATGTAATAATAGGCATGTTTACGGAGTATTTATATAGATTATATTATATGGATATTGTGTAGTTATAATACTGTAATAGCAATAATGTAAATCCATAGTGTTATAAAGGGGTAGGAACTAGGAAAAAGTGTACACTTCTTCCTACTCCTTTTTTTCGAACATATGTTTATATGAAGATGTAAATGTTTATCTTTTTATTATTATTTTTACTTTCATTTTATATACAGTACATGTTCGAAATAAAAATTCAATTTAAAATAAAGCATCAGAGGATAATTACCCGAAGTTTTTCACGACTGCAAACTGAGGCGTGGCGGTGTGGGACGTCCCAGCAGAGACGTAGCAGGTGTGGACGTACAGGCGTTGGTGGCGGGGCAGAGCCGGGGCCTCAGCCTGGAACCGGACAGGCTCCCAGGGCCCGTACTGGTCCGACGGGGAGAGCTGCTCCCACCGAGCTGAAAGACACAGAAGCAGAAACAGAAAATGGCAGTACTCGCTTGGAAACGTGAAGCCACAAGGTGTCCAAGTGTCCTCCATGAAAATAAAAAGTCCTTTCAGAAGTTTAAAGCGGTCAAGATGGGTGTTCTGGTCCTCGTGGACTCTCGTCCACCTGTAGATGGGTGTTCTGGTCCTCGTGGACAAGCGTCCACCTGTAGACAGGTGTTCTGGTCCTCGTTGACCAACGTCTCCAGGTGTCTCAGGTCTGAAGGTTTCTCCAGACTGCAGGTTCCAGATGTTTCCACAGATCAGGACACTTCAGAACAGTCCAGTGTTTGGTTCTGACTGGTTCTTGGCTGATTCTAGTTATGGGTCATTGTCCTGTTGAAGGACATGTGACCTGCAACTGAGACCAAGCTTTCCGACTCTGGACAGAACATTTGTCTCCAGGACGTCTTGATGGATAGATTCATGATGAACCACTCAAGCTTCAAAAGGGCTGCAAGGTTTTTCTTTGCCTTCATCGTAGCCTACTTTTTTTTTTTTTTAGGTGGTTGAACAAGTTAGTTGTGTTTATGGCGCTGAAACATCTTTAGAGCTCTCTGCATGTACGTGTTCCTGGTTAACACCTGTAAGAGACATACAGAGGATCACGGTGTTTATTTGTGTGTGTGTGTGTGTGTGTGAGGGGGGCGTTTCCCACGGGAGTAGGTGTGTGTGCGTGCGTAAAGGTGCGCTCTCACCAGGTATTTGAGATGAGATGAGAGAGAGTCAGGGTTGGCAGCCGTAATTTTTGTTGACCGCTTTTGTCATTTTTATTCACTCATTCATCACCCTTTTTGTTATCAGTTAAATCCACTGGTTTCTGTTTCTACCATATACCATTTTGTTGCGCTGTGATAGCCTGATGTTTTAAAACGATAAATGCGCGCAAAAGGCATCCTGGATCTCAGCTCATGTGTCACCATAACTAGCGCGTCATACAAATCTGAATAAGGATCCAACCTCACACTCTCCGGCGGCTAAGGAAAATGTTGGTAGCCGCAACATTTTGTCAACAAAAAAGGCGTTTAATGAAAATCATCAAGCCGCACTAGAAAGAACTAAGTCACCACGCACCGACTAGCCCGAGAACGAAGGAACCACAGCTAATTGTCACACCACGCCATCCACTCACCTGGGAACAGGTAGGACTGAACCTGTAAATGTTTGTGGATTGAGGAATCCGCCTCGATTGGAATACATTGTGCCAAATGAAGACGATGTATTAAACGGATGTTGCTGGCTGGATTGGCGCATTGAGGGTGCGCAGATTTCTCCGTGCTTTATTGGATTCTGATGTCGGGACTTTGTGGCATAAATAAGTGGCGGCTGATGCTGTCTGAAAGCCTAATGCTTGTTGAAATGTTCGGATCAATTTGCTCTGTCAATGAGTCAAATGCAATGTCTATGGATGAACTTTGAATGCGTTGATCTT
Source organism: Cololabis saira (assembly GCF_033807715.1). NCBI lineage: Eukaryota > Metazoa > Chordata > Actinopteri > Beloniformes > Belonidae > Cololabis > Cololabis saira. The sequence continues at coordinate 36,408,171 of NC_084589.1, read as the reverse complement.
TAATGCAATGTGATTGTTTTGCTTCGTACAAAATAGGCTACAATCTAAAGGAAATGAGTCAAATAAACGCTGTTGTTGAATGTTCAAACATGGAAAAGGAAAAAAGGCAAGTTAAAGTGACGGCCAAAGCTCTGGAAAATAAAATTGAACGGTTGCAACATGAGCGCAAAAGTGCCGTTAACAAAGTAAAGGCACTTATTCCGCAAATAAAATCAAAGGGATACGCAAATGAAATTCCCTCACAACTGTACAACTTGAATGCACTGTGTAAAACGGCCACTGACTTACACAATGAATTAATGCCACTGCTTCCTGATGAAGAGAAAAACCAAAACGAGTGGTTTTCTAGCATTATGGATTACAGTGATGCGTTCAAGGAACAAGTGGAAAAATGGATAAATGAAAATTTACATAAATCACCACTTCAGACAAATACTTCTGAGCAACCACCAAAGGAAATGAAACATGTGAAACAAGTAACTGATGGAAAGGGAGAAGATGTGTCTGTTGCTCATCCTCCAGTACCTGTTCCCACTAAAAGATCCTCAGGATGAACTACAGCCCTGTGACAGTGTCTCAAACGCAACCAAGAGATCATGCTCACATTATTCCTCATCCTTAGCCTCACGTTCTTCTGCTCGTTTAAAAACAGAAGCAAACCTTGCACTTTTGGTAGCAAAACAAAAGACATTAAAGGAAAAGCATGCATTGGATGAAGAGGAGTTAAAATTACGTAAAAGAAGAGAACAGCTTTTACTGGAAAATACAATCGCTGAGGAAATGGCAAAACTAAGTGTTATGAAATCAAAAGGCAGCGTTGGCAGTAAATCAAGGTCAAAGGTTTCAGATGGGATGAACTCATATTGTGAAAAGACGTGTTCAAAACAACTAGATGTCAACGCCACAGAATTTGTTCCATCAATGCCAGTTAAACCAAAGTCCAAAGCAATTGAAACCACACGGACAGATGTGAAGCCAAAGGTCACCCACTTACCTGATAAAGGACATCTCCCAGGTCCATCTTACATGCTCCAACGTTATTTAATGGCTCCTGGAGATCCAGTGACCAATGTTACACAAACTGACTCATCACAAAATGACAGTGTGCTAGACATAATGCGAAAACAAAACGAAATTACAACACTCTTAATACAACAACAATGCCTCTCAGCACTCCCAAAAAGGGAAATTCTCATTTTCGATGGCAATCCACTAAAATATCATTCTTTTATTAAAGCTTTTGAAAATGGAGTTGAGAAAAACACCCACAAGAACTGTGACAGACTCTACTTCCTCGAACAGTACACCAAAGGGCATGCAAGAGAGCTGGTGAGGAGCTGCCAGCACATTGAGTCGGACAGAGGATACCTGAGGGCCAAGGTCCTATTAAAAAAGCATTATGGTAATGAGCAGAAGGTGGCAGCAGCATACATGGAGAGAGCTCTGGTATGGCCCACTATCAAAACGGAGGATGTGAAGGCCCTGCAGGAGTACAGCCTCTTTCTACGTGGATGTTGCAATGCCATGGAGGATGTGCAGTATTTAAATGATCTGGACACACCCACAAACATGGTGGAAATCATCAGAAAACTGCCTTACAAACTCCGTGACCGCTGGAGGTGTCACGCATGTGACCTACAGGAAAGGTACAATAGGAGAGCACGGTTTGTGGACATTGTCAACTTTGTCGAAAAACAAGTGAAAATCTTGACAGACCCTGTGTTTGGAAACATTCAGGACACTGTTGTATCAACCAAACAAATCAAACACAAACCTCATCCTCGCTCCAGCGTCAGGGGAACCAGCTTCGCTACCACAGTAAATCATGTGGAGAAAACAGCTCAATCTGTAAATAAAGCCATGGACACAAAACCTTCAGCCAAAAAGATCTGTCCCTGCTGCACTGGAGGACACACATTGGATGTGTGTGCGCGGTTGGAAAAAATGGCACACAGACAAAATTGACTTCCTGAAGGAGAATGGTGCTTGTTTTCGCTGCCTGTGCATAGGGCACATCAGCAAGAATTGCCAAAGGAAGATTTCCTGCTCAAAGTGTGGCCAAAGACACCCGACTGTGCTCCATAAGGATAGTGTGGCAACTGCAGAACCGGCTGAGAGAAGCGTCCAGGTTACAGTGGACGGTACTTTGGTTTCCAGTGGGCTTACAGGGGCTGGTGAGATGGACTGCAAGCTTCCTATTGTGCCAATCCAAGTGAATGCGAAGAAGGGCAATAAAATCATTTTCACGTATGCCTTTTTGGACCAGGGAAGCACTGCCGTTTTCTGCACTGAGAGTCTGAAGCAGAAGCTCAATTTGTCTGGAAAGAGAGCCAACATTCTTCTCAGGACCATGGGGCAGGAGAGGGTGGTCAGTAGTTACATCGTGCCAGAGTTGGAGGTAGCAGCACTTGAAGATGACCGTTTCATCGAGTTGCCAAAAGCGTACACTCAGTTATCAATGCCGGTACACAAAGCAAACATACCCACAAATAAGGATCTGACAAGGTGGCCATATTTAAAACACATCTCCTTACCACAGATTGAGGCTGGAATTGAGTTGCTGATAGGAACAAATGTCCCACGAGCCATGGAACCACTGGAAGTCATCCGCAGTGAGCATAATGGACCTTACGCTATAAGGACGGCACTGGGCTGGACGATAAATGGACCGCTAACAGGAAATAGTGGAGAGGCCAATTATTGTGAGCAGACAGTGAATGTGAATCGTGTCTCCATTGTAAATTTGGATGAACTGTGGCAACAGCAATTTAAGATGGATTTTCCAGAATCTGCTGTGGAGGAACAAGTGGGTCCGTCCAGAGAAGACCTGAGGTTCATGGACATGGTCACAAAGTCAGCTAAGCACATCAATGGTCATTACCAAGTCGCCCTGCCTTTGAAAAGGTCAACTGTCAGCATGCCAAATAACAGGAAAGTAGTGGAGCAGCGTCAAAGCCATCTGAAGAGGAGGCTCCAGAGGGATCCAGTGTTGTACAAGGAGTACATCACCTTTATTAATGATCTGCTGGACAAAGGCTACGCTGAAAGAGTTCCTGATACAGAGCTGGAAAGAAGTGATGGCAGGGTCTGGTACATACCGCACCATGGGGTTTACCACCCAACAAAGAAAAAACTCAGAATTGTGTTTGATTGTGGTGCCAGTTACAAAGGACAATCTCTGAATGAAGAGTTGTTACAAGGGCCCGATCTAACCAGCTCACTAATTGGGGTTGTGACCAGGTTCAGGAGGGAACCTGTGGTCATCATGGCTGATATAGAAGCTATGTTTCATCAAGTGCATGTGCCCCCAGATGATGCTGACCTGCTGCGATTCCTCTGGTGGCCAAAAGGAGACTTTACCCAGGAACTACATGAATATAGGATGAGGGTACATCTTTTCGGAGCTACATCCTCCCCTAGCTGCGCCAATTTTGCCCTCCGTAAATGTGCAGAGGACTTTGGTCATGAGCATAAGAAGGAGACAGTGGACAAGCTGCAGCACTGCTTTTATGTGGATGATTGTTTGGTGGCTGTGGCAACAGAAGAGGAAGCACTGACCCTCTGTCATGAGCTCATGTCTCTGTGCGCTAAAGGGGGATTCTGTTTGACTAAATGGTACAGTAACAGAACTGAAGTGCTCAATGCCATTCCAGAGTCCCGCAGAGCTAAAAGTGTGAAGCAGTTGGACCTGGACCAGGAGCTTGTGCCCATGGAAAGAGTGCTGGGTGTAGAGTGGTGTATCAAGTCGGACACCTTCAAGTTCAAAATTGTATGGCAGGATAGACCACTCAACCGCAGGGCCATCCTTTCTACTGTGAGTTCTATTTATGACCCTCTTGGCATGTTAAGTCCCCTTGTTTTGACGGCAAAAAGGATCTTGAGGGATTTGTGCAGAAGAGGAATTGGCTGGGATGATCCCATACCAGAAACTGTCTCCAAAGAGTGGCGTAAGTGGGTGCAAGGGCTCCACCTGCTGGACAACTTTGAACTGCCCAGATGTTTAAAACCTCTGGAGTTCAGAGACGTTATTACCGCGCAACTACACCATTTCTGTGACGCTTCTGAGGAAGGTTATGGTACAGTCACTTATTTGCTGTTACAGAATGATGACCTCCAAATGCACAGTGCTTTCATCATGGGAAAGTCTCGTGTCGCCCCACTGAAGACAGTTACAATTCCAAGAATGGAACTGATCGCTGCAACAATGGCCAGTCGTATGGATTTCCTATGGAAGAAAGAGCTCCAAATGAGTCTTCAGGAATCTGTGTTTTGGACTGATAGTGCTTCTGTGTTGAAATATATTGTCATGAACTGACTTCGTCATGACAAAAATGGGAGACGACACACAGGGATAAATGTTCAAAACAATGTATTTATTTATAATTAAATCAATCAAACAGGTAAGGTGTGAGTCATCAGTTTGATCAGTGGTGTATGGCAGGTGTGGATGTGTGTAAGTGTAGTGTATGTGCAAGTGCAGAAAACTAAAGACAAACAAACTCAAAACAACCAAAAGAAAACCATGCTTACTGAGCAGGGGAGAGAGCCCAAATGGCCCTGACCAGCCTGCTTAAATATTGGGCCTGATTGGAGTCAGGTGTGCCTCCTCCTCTAGGCACACCCATGCAGGCTGGTCCCCTCCTCCTGCACATGAACAGAACACCCTGTTAAGACAGGGTGGGTCGTCACACCTCCCCCCTTAAGAGAGGAGACCAACAGGTACTCTGTAACTTCAGCTCACACATCATTTGAGACTCTACGGCTTCCTTTAGCAGAAAGTCTTTCTCTCTCTCGTGCCGCTCCTCCGACTTCTTCAGCAGCTCCTGTGCCTGATGCAGCTTTGCATCCACCAGCTGTTGCTGCAAGTCTTTGTGCTTCACCACTTTGTCGATGTGCTCCTCGCGCAGTTTGTACTGTTCGTAGAGTTTCTTGAGTTTTTCTGCCAGGTCTGCGTTCTCTTGTCGAAGGCTGGCGTTTCTCTCGTCGTGCTGCTCCATCTGAGTCTGGATGTCGTTCAGCGTCACCTGGAAATGAGAAGTCACCTCCTTCCTCTTCTCCTCCTCCAGCCGCGTTCTTTGGATTCCTTCCTCCTTGAGTGTCCGGTTGTGTCTTTGCAGCTCCCTGCAGAGGCTTTCCAGCTTGCTGCGGGCCAGGATGGCCTTGCTGTGCTCGTTCCTCAGGTTGTCTTTCTCCTGGACCAGCTGGTTCTGCAGCACCTTCATCTGCTTCTGAGTGTTACGGTTCTCTTCCAACAGTTCGGCGTACATCGTGCAAAGGCCTCCAAGCTTTTCCTCGGGGGTGCTCAGTGTGTTGAGGGTCTGCATGAGGAGGGTGATTTCTTTACCCAGACCTTTCACTTTCTTCTTCTTAGCATGGGTTACTGCGCATGCCGGCAAAACCTCTGTTTTTCCCTCTTGTTTACTTGGGTAAGATGAGACTGGGACCTGGGTAACCACATTTGGAGCTATAGCCTCAGCCCACACTTTATCCCCCGCCAAATCATTTCCAAGTATTACATCGACCCCTTCCACTGGTAACTCAGGCCGCACTCCCACCACCACCTCTCCACTGTCCTGTTAATATTGTGGGTCGTCACAATATTAACAATGAAAGCTTCAGATTTAAGGTGTTTGTTGCCAATTGTGTGTCAGGGATACTGAAATCATCTCACCCTGCTCAGTGGAGGTACGTGGATACAGCAATAAATCCAGCAGATGCAGCATCCCGATGGGTAACAGTGGAGGCATTTTTGCAAGACAGACTCTGGCTAATGGGTCCTCTGTTTCTTTGCCAACCTGAAACAGAGTGGCCTGTGAACCCTGAGCCCAATGTTCCCTCTAAACTGCGCGCGTGCGCAATCGCGCACTGCCCGCATATTCTCAGCGCACAAGAAAGTCTATCCAGCGCAGTGCTTTAAGTGGGCCGGTACGCGCCGGTACGGAGTACCCCCACTTCTCAATATTAGCCTCTGGCGTACTGGGACTTCTCATGAGCTCACAGTTCTCTGTTCTCTCCTTGTGATTTGGCTACAGTGGCGTCGCAACGCGACTGCCCCTCGTGACGTTCACTCGCAAAGCCTGATTTATGGTACCGCGCTAAATCGACGCAAGGCCTACGCCGTAGGGTACGCGGCAACGCGCAACGTACATGCGCGTCGCCGCGTACCCTACGGCGTAGGCTCTGCGTTGGTGTAACGCGGAACCATAAATCAGTTTACGGAGGTCCCGCGAGTCGAGAGGAGGAGAAGTATTCAAGGATTTGGGGAATACAAGGAGCTGTGGGGATCCCGGACACGAGAAAGTCTGAAGCCTCTGCTAAAAGCTATCCATACCATTGCTGTGTCTACCAGCAGTACTGGAGTTGAGGGGGGATGAGGGGAGATGGCACGCCCCCTGAAATAAAAACAGTCCAAATCATCCCCCCCCTGAAATAAAAACGGTTTAAATCATCCCCCCCTGAAATAAAAACGGTTTAAATCACCCCCCCCCCCCCCCCTGAAATAAAAACGGTTTAAATCACCCCCCCCCCCCCCCCGAAATAAAAACGGTCCAAATCATCCCCCCCTGAAATAAAAACGGTCCAAATCATCCCCCCTGTAAAACTGCCATCCCCCCTTTCCATCCCTTATGTCATTTCATCAATGAATGTGGTTTTACTGCTATTTCAACATTTAGACTCATCACCAGAAAAATAACACCAGAAAAATAACTTATTTGACAATTTTTACCTGTTTCAAGTAAATTTTCACTTGAAATAAGTAGAAAAATCTGGACAAGATTTATCTTCTCATTACAAGCAAAAAAAATCTTGTTCCACTGGCAGATTTTTCTACTTATTTCAAGTGAAAATTTACTTGAAACAAGTGAAAATGGTCAATTAAAACAAAATTTTGTCGACATTTCAACTTTTTTAATAAAATTTTTGACTTTTTTTTCTCAAAATCTCAACTTTTCTCTGGACATTTTGACTTTTTTTCTCTAAATTTTGACTTTTTTTCTCAAAACTTTTTTTCTCTACATTTCGTTTTTTTCTCTCAAAATTTCAAGAAAAAGTCGAAATTTTCACCTGTTTCAAGTAGATTTTCACTTAAAATAAGTAGAAAAATCTGCCAGTGGAACAAGACTTTTTTGCTTGTAATGAGAAGATAAATCTTGTCCCAATGGCAGATTTTTCTACTTATTTCAAGTGAAAATTTACTTGAAACAGGTGAAAATTGTTGTTTTTTCCAGTGACGAGTCATGTTTTAAGTGTAATGAGATACTTAAAAATAAAGCGTGCATATGTGATGTTGCTCACAGTCGTCCTCAGTTTGCTCAGGGAGCTTGTGTGTGTGCCCAGATACATGAAAAATTAGAGGGAACATTGCCTGAGCCTATGAGATATCTCTCCCAGGAAGACCGAGAGGTGAAGAAAAGTGTTACTGTTAACACTGTACAAACTGGAGAGGATCCCACTACTCACCTGATCCATCATTACTCCTCATGGATCCGATTAAAGAAAGCTGTGGGATGGTGGTTGAAACTAAAGGAATGGTTGTGGTCTTGTATCAACAAGAAGAAAAATACAGCCAATCAGAGTGAAGAGAGCACGACACAACAGAGAATGAAGGAGCAGAAAAGGTGCATCTTTAAAACCACAACTGTTCTGGGAGCTCTTACAGTGGAGGACATTGACAAGGCTGAGTTGGCCATAATTCAGTTTTGTCAGAGAAGAAAATTTATCGAGGAGTTCTCGTGTCTGGAAAAGGAACAAAATACCAAGAAAAGCAGTCGCCTGTACAAGTTGTGTCCAAGGCTGAAGGATGGAATCTTGCATGTTGGAGGACGGCTCAGTAAAGCAGCACTGCCTTTGGAGTCTAAACATCCCATCATTCTGTCAAAAGACCTTCATATTTCTACCCTGCTACTGAGAAATGTTCATCAAGAGGTAGGACACAGCGGCCGCAACCACATGTTGTACAAGCTCAGAGAAAAATACTGGATGACAGGAGTGAGCACTGCAATTAGGAGAGTTCTGTCGAAGTGCACCATCTGCAGAAGACTTAATGCCGCTCCAGTTTACCAGCAGATGGCAGACTTGCCCATAGATCGACTCAAACCTGATGAACCTCCATTTACCTGTGTGGGCGTTGACTATTTTGGACCCATCGAGGTGAGGAGCAGGAGGAGTACAGTGAAGAGGTATGGTGTCCTTTTTACCTGTCTCGCACTGAGAGCCATTCACATCGAGGTGGCATCTTCGCTGGATACTGACTCCTTTATAAATGCGCTGAGGCGGTTTATATCCAGAAGAGGACAGGTCCGTGAGCTGCGTTCTGACAATGGGACGAATTTTGTGGGAGCAGAACGTGAGCTGAAAACAGCAATAGCACAGTGGAACCAGGCACAAGTGCATGATGTGTTACTCCAAAAAGGGCATCAAGTGGACATTCAACCCCCCTGCTGGATCACACCATGGAGGAGTGTGGGAAAGGCTGATCAGGTCGGTGAGGAAAGTTCTGAACTCCACCCTCAAGGTGCAACGCCTCGATGAGGAGGGGCTCCACACAGTTCTCTGTGAAGTAGAAGCCATTATTAATAGCAGGCCCATCACCAAGGCCTCCACAGATCCCAACGACCTGGAAGCACTAACACCAAACCATCTGTTACTGCTTAAAACCCAAGCTTCATTACCACCTGGAGAGTTCCAAGCAGCGGATATGTACGTACAGAGAAGATGGAGACAAGTCCAGTACATATCTGATCTGTTCTGGAAGCGCTGGATAAAGGAGTACCTGCCTCTGTTACAGGAACGACAGAGATGGACTGGAGTCCAGAGGAACCTGGTTGCAGGAGAACTAGTTTTGCTTATGGACAGTACTGCACCTCGTAATTCCTGGATGATGGGACGTGTCTTGCAAACTTTTCCGGATCGCAAGGGATTTGTACGTCAAATTCGGATCAAGACAAGGACCAGTTGCTTGGACAGACCCATATCCAAGGTGTGTTTGTTGCTGGAGAAGGAGGAGGCAGCATCAGGACGTTGCTGACCTCTACAAGGATTTTGTGTTTTCCAGACTCAGCCTTATCGGTCATGGAGACGAAGAAGAAGGAATACTTTTGGACTTGAACAATTTTTTGGACATTTTTGCATTTGATGACATTGATATGATGATTTATTATGTCTCTTATTGTATTTGGAAATGTGAATTATTATGTGGGACCTAATAATTAGGGGCTGGTGTGTAAGAGACATACAGAGGATCACGGTGTTTATTTGTGTGTGTGTGTGAGGGGGGCGTTTCCCACGGGAGTAGGTGTGTGTGCGTGCGTAAAGGTGCGCTCTCACCAGGTTTTTGAGATGAGAGAGAGTCAGGGTTGGCAGCCGTAATTTTTGTTGACCGCTTTTGTCATTTTTATTCACTCATTCATCACCCTTTTTGTTATCAGTTAAATCCACTGGTTTCTGTTTCTACCATATACCATTTTGTTGCGCTGTGATAGCCTGATGTTTTAAAACAATAAATGCACGCAAAAGGCATCCTGGATCTCAGCTCATGTGTCACCATAACTAGCGCGTCATACAAATCTGAATAAGGATCCAACCTCACACTCTCCGGCGGCTAAGGAAAATGTTGGTAGCCGCAACAAACACCACTTGACCTAATTCTGAAATATTCCCAGACAACGGATGATTATCAGCATTGAGGGACAAGCACCTCGTTCTTTACTGTGGCAGACATTTAAATTGTTTTTCGATTTCTCTTTTAGTTGCAAATCCAGACAGTGTCTAGTAAAATTCAGGCGAGTGAGCTGTAATTGGCTCATGCGGCCTGACACACACACACACACACACACACACACACACACACACACACACACACACACACACACACACACACACACACACACACACACACACACACACACACACACACACACACACACACACACACACACACACACACACACACACACACACACACACACACACACACACACACACACACACACACACACACACACACACACACACACACACACACACACACACACACACACACACACACACACACACACACACACACACACACACACGAGCATCTGATTTTTTTTGCTGATTTTTTCGCCCCCCTATTTTGGAAGCCAAAATCGTTATCAAATTCAATTAATTGTGCTGCCGTAATACAAATAGTCACATGACTGGCTGCAACGACCTTTTCCAGAATTTTAGATACAAAAGGATGTTTGGAAATTGGTCTATAATTAGCTAAAATGTCTGTGAGTGAGGTCAGCTCAGGGAGGTCTATAGGATCTAAGCAGTCTAGAGTCAAGTCAGAGCCTAAGAGTTGTGACTCTTTGTCAGCCTGGCTACAGTGCTGAACAGAAAACGTGGGTTACTTTTGTTATCCTCTATCAACGATGAATAATAAGCTGTTCTGGCTTTGCGAAGGGCTTTTTTATAAACTATTATGGCGCTTTTCCACTAGTACCTACTCAGCCCGGCTCGGCTCAACTCCAACTCCACTCCACTTTCCCACTAAGGGTCCACCCCTGCAGAGTAGATACTTTTTCTGTAACTACTCTGCCGAGGTTCTAAGCGGCTGAGTCGGGCTGCATCATTATTGTCAATGTGCAACTGGCTGTACGACACTAACTTAGGGACTGTCTACAAATTACAGTCCCCATATAAAAATATGATTCATTATATTTATGAATAAAAGATGCAGCTTTATTTTGAAAATGAAAGTGTTTCTACTAATACATTTTCAAATGGAATTTTGTAACACTTTTTACAAGATAACTTTTCAAAATTAAATTTGTAATGTCCTTTTATTCATCATATTAATGAGCCACAGAAGTCACAGAATGAGTTGTGGTGATGAAGAAAATGAAAACACGGTCTGGATAAGTTATTAATTTTATTTATGAGTCAAAAAGTGCCGCTTTATTTTGAAAATTAAAAATAATTTTTGCCAATCCATTTTAATTTGAATTATGGTGCAGAATTTCTTCCTTAAATTCCAAGACACCTTTAACCAAGTCGCTATGGTCAAATTATTTTCAGTCCATGTGTGTTAGAAGTGCAGCATGACAGCAGTGAGGAGAGCGGTAAGAGTCACAGGGAGGTTTTGGGTGTTCATCTCAAATGTTCAGGGTGCAGATTATGCTATATTCTCAAGTAAAATATGCACTATCACTGTCTTTAATAGGAACTGTGAATTTTCTGAAGCAAAGAAATCAGCAGGAAGTTAAACAATTACCATTTCGTGGTGTCAGAATGAAGTTCCTCATTTCTTTGAATCCCTTGCGCATCTGCACCTTTGGAGTGAACCCGACTTTGTAAGAGAAAAGGTACCTAGACAGTTAAGCATATGGCGCACAGCTTTAAAAATAAATAAACAACAGGTTTTGGCACCAGTGAACATTATAGAGATGGATAACCACACCGAGAGCCAGTCTCACCTGTCAGAATAACAAGCGACAGGTAGGCTGAAGGGCAGGGCTCGTCTGATCGGTCCTGGAGGCCTCGGCGGGTCATAATGCAGGATGTTATAGTAGACCAGCTTGTTATCAATCACCTGCAAACAGTCAGTGAATCCCGAGGTTTACTTTTTTCGCCCCTTCCATAGAGTGATGCCCTTTCTTATGCCTGTTTGGAGGATTAAAACGATTCTGAGTGCTGTGAAAGCAACGTGATGTTTACAAGCCCTGAGCGAGCCCCAGGTTCAAAGCTCTGCTGAAAACAACGTGCCCGCAGTTCATTATGAGCACACAGCTCACAACAAGAGGGGTTGTTAGTTTAGGCAAACATGTTCATCTAAGTGGGTCTGAACCAAATGAAAAGAAATAAAGAAAACAGTAATAAATCAATGATCTGCTGTTGCTCCCCGGTCCAGGTGCTGGTGAACATTTGCATCCCTGCACAGTCAATTACAAATGAATGCATGAAAATATTCATCATGATTATTGCTATTACATACTACAATCGTAGCTTTAAAAGTATTTCATGTTTAATATTACGGCCAACCGCACTGACTGTTTATTCACTTGTAAATTCTGTCAATTTTCTCTTTTTTTTGTAAATTTAACTTTGCAACTTTCACATTTTTTTTTAACCTTTATATTTTAACTTGCAAGCGTCTAAAAGAGCAGATGAGGATGCATTTCACCGCATGTTGTACTGGTAAAACTATGCATGTCACAAATAATGTTGGATTTTTAGTTAATTACTGCAAACTGATGTGATTTCACTCAATTTATGTAATGCACACACACACTTATACATACACCAAAAGTTGGGACACAGCTTCTCATTCAAACAAATTGGGAAGTGTGTCCAAACTTTTGGTGTGTACTATATACAGTACTCGAGTTGAGGGGGGATGGCATCCCCCCTGAAATAAATATGGTCAAAACCATCCCCACTGTAAAACTGCCATCCCCCCTTTCCATCCCTTATGTAATTTCATCAATGAATGTGGCATTACTGCTATTTCAACATTTTGAGTCATCACCAGAAAGATAACTTATTTGATAATTTTCACTTGAAATAAGTAGAAAAATCTGCCAGTGGGATTTATCTTCTTAAGCAAAAAAAATCTTGTTCCACTGGCAGACTTTTCTACTTATTTCAAGTGAAAATCTACCTGAAACAGGTGAAAATTGTTGTTTTTTCCAGTGATGAGTCTTGTTTTAAGTGTAATGAGATTTTTTTTACTAAAATGAGACATTTTAACTAGAAATAAGACAAATATTCTTGTTAAGATTTTGAGTTTTTGCAGTGATCCATTTTACTTATCCTGTGGATAAGTAAAGGACAGAGGCATATTGAATAGTTCAGAAAACGTTTTTTTATTTTTGTGTTTTGATGTATTTGATGTAAGCCCAATGGATATTTAAAGCTTACAGAAGGCTGCATTTAACTGCTGCTATGTCATTCCTGCAGTATTTCTGCAGGTGTTTTGGTCAGTGCTATTATTTGTAATATATATTATATTATTTGTAATCAGCACAAATTATCTGTCCCCATATGATAAAATCCACCACCCCCCCTGATATTTTTTTTTTTTTTTTTTTTTACACAATACAATATTCAATTGCGATTAAACTTTGAATTTGCATCCCCACAACCCAGAACTGTGGAGCCCGCCTTCCTTCTGCCGGAGGCGTCACGGGACTCACCGTGTGTTCGGTTCCACACAGACCGAGATCATAGTCGAAATAAAGGTGTTCCGTCGTGGATCTACTGGGCCGACACGTTCCCAGCCGCAGAAGAGAGGGCGGCCCGTCGGGGCCTACGATGCTCCTGTCCACCTGCAGCCGCAGCTTCTGGTCCTCGCACACCGTTGCCACGGCAACGCCGGGGATGCTGGCGGGGCTGATGTTTGGCCACACCGGGAGGAGGAGTTCCCGTACGGGCTTGGGCGGAGGCGCCGCAGCGGGGCCCCTCACCGAATAGTGAAACTCCTTCTCCACCAGCGGCGAATATGACTTCACAAACACGACCGGAGTTTCCCTCCGGTCAACCCTCCTCATCACCGGGAGGGTTGGACTCGAGTCCTCGGCGGTCAGGGTTCCTCCGGCGGCGGAGGACAACAGAACGAGCAGCAGCAAGCACACCATGTTCATAAGTGAAACACGACATGTTTTAGGCTGATCTTTAGGCTCGTGCCCGCTCTCAGTTTCTGCGGCTCTAATTAAGAGCAGCTGGGACAGAAGAACCAGCTGGCCTAAACAGACACAAAATGGCGCCCCCTGGAGGCGCCGGCAGACACAAAATGACGCCACCTAACGGCGTTGGCATAAACAGACACAAAATGCCGCCTTAATAATTATTCCCAACTACTTATTCTCAAAACTTGGAGGCCTTAAATCTGTTCTCCTTATTATTATTATAAAATTGAAAAAATCCCCTTAAAATTATCTAATTTCCATAAACAAGTGCTCCTTTCCTGGTCTTTAATCTATAAACACAACTTCTCCCCCCACTATACTACATCTGGAACAATAGAGACATATTATAACACAAATCATTGTTCTTCCAAAACTGGTTCGTCCATGGAATTTATCTGGTTAAGCAGCTCCTCAATTCAAACGGCACTTTAATGTCATACTCAGAAATCGTAGACAAGTATAGTATTCCTATACCACCAAAGGAATACGCTTCAGTTTTTGATGCTATACCTTCTGGTGTCATAATGCTTCTTAGGAATTCATTTGAACTGACTTTACTGCCAATGGATCCTGCTGTTACTAGTGTTGGTCAGATATGTTTTTTCCTCTAAAAAGAGCAATAACAATCGTGATATACGTGCCTTATTTCAAAGAGTCTCCGTTCCAAATGTAGTCTCTTACTGGAATAACTTCACTTCAGATCTGAACTGGAGGAAAATATGGTGTTTGCCCTCTAAATATCTGATTATAAATAAGGTTAAAGAAGTGACTGAAAATGATTCATCATTTTTATCCTTGCAAGGTATTTAAGATACAAAAAAGGACATTGATGTGGTCTGCTCATTTTGTAAACTGTCTGCAGAAGACTTATGTCATTTATTTTGGTCTTGTCCGATCTCATGTAGGCTATTTTTTGGCAAGATATCTGTTCACTAATTTCACAACATATTGACTCTGATTTCTCCCTTTCATATGAAAATGTATTGTTTGGATTCTTTTCTTAATCAATTTTACATCATCAATTTAATTTTGTTACTTGCAAAATTTCATATTCACAAATCTAAAAGAAAAGCCATCCAAACCACTAAGTTATGTAGCCTCTAACCTTTTTTTGAACTGATCTATAATTTCTGTCTGTGACTAATCCCCTGGCATGAACTTTTTCTATATATGTTTTGTTTGTTTTATAATGTATTGTTGACAATTTGAAATAAAGAATTTATGAAAAAAAAAACACAAAATGCCGCCGAGAGATCCAAAATGGCGCCCCCTTAAGGCGCTAACGGCTGATGGTGGCAAACCCAAAATGGCGCCAGTTTAAGGCTGTTTTGTGTAAAACAAGCAAATATCTTCAATTAATCAAACGTTTAAAGTTCTTCATTCACAAATGTAGATATTTTAAGACCAAACCGTATTTGACACATTGGAGAAATGAGCTAAAGCTCTTGAGTAAGTCCTTGAGTCTTGTTAAATAAAAGAAAGCCCTTAAACTGTTTTCTTTACTTGAAAGATATGATTTGATATGAGATGGCCCTTGTGAGTTATTTTTTATTTTATTTTTATTTTATGTTGTAGGCTACCATAATTGGATTCTCAGTGTATATTTTGTAATACTGCTCAAACCAAGGCAAAAGTTTGTAATTCTGATACGATTATTATGTGCCTTGTTTGTTTGTATCTGTTTCAATTAAAAAAAAAAAAAAAATTAAATAATCAGACGTTTAAAGTGCTGCTTTCATTGAAGCTAGATGTCAAAAACCATAAACTAAAATAGTTAGAAAATATATGGACAGTTTTTTACACAACTGTGTATAAAAACAATTTGTGTCAAATTCAGAATCTACATCCAAGCCACATTTATCACATTTAGTATTGACAAAATTCTGGGTTTAATTACCACTGCCCATTTTATTAGAAACAAATATGTGCTACACGGTTTTTAAGAAATGTATTATGATTTATTGGATTATCTAAAGAATGTTATTGATTAATTTCATTAGCTGACTTTGACATAAAAATAAAAGCAAAAAAGACACAAATTTTGATAATCAAATCAAATATTAGATCCAAACAATTATTTTCAAAAAGACCTATCACACAGATTACTATTAAACAGCATGCGAGGGTTTCCGAATATTCATCCACGTCTCCAACAGGTCTTCATCATAAGCCTTTAGTCACATTTAGTTTATTTCTTCTCATCTTTAATTAGAGAGTATTTCTAGTTAAGCTCCAAAACGAACGCCTCCCTTTAACATACGTGTCACGCCAGACTTATCCACCACTTCCATTAACAGAAAAGTAACATTTGAGTTCATGTAGCAACAGTTTCGTAGTAGCTTCTTTACCTGACCCCAAATTTAATTTTAATTAAAAAAAAAGGCAAAGTGTGTGGTAGGAACAAGCCCGGCGGTTACAGAGGTCGGTTTGCTAAACTGTGACCAATGTTTGACAGAATGTGCCGTTGCTCTTATAAGGAGTGCAAGTCTAGTAGTTACAGAGGTGGGCTTGGGTCTGGAGGTTCAAGCCCCCAGGATCGCAACCAAAACAAACCACTTTGGGCTCCTGAGTTTAACCCTAACCGCCAAAATAATGGCAGCCCACTGCTACTAGTCTAAATAGTGATGGGTTCAAAGCTGAGGACACATTTCAGTGTGTTTCCATGTAAAAAAAATAAATAAATTATTATTATTATTATTATTATTATTATTATTATTATTATAATCACTAAAAGTGCCTCTTATTTAATTAAGATGTCCAACTTTGCAGCAGTAATAATATGTTTGGATAAAATTATCTTAGTCACACTTTTATTTCTTGCCTGTTACTCAAAAAAATAAGGGGAAAAAAAGTAAATATGCTTATTTCTGCTATGAAACTGGACATTTTAGCCTGGAGGTCAGTGACACATGACTCGCTGACTGGCTACAAGTCTCATGGTTTGCGTTCAGATTAATGCAGTGTTACCAAAGAGAAGTCTAAAACGGTTTTAGTCTGTTAGCGGACAGATGACGTAACTTCAGCGAATGCGTGCCACTATTTTTAAGTGTTTCTCTCTTCACCAGGCCACGTGCACAGCCAGCAGCATGAGCAGCGTGATTAGCGTGGCCGTCCAGGGGGAAGCGAGCGTTGCAGCGCCGTTGCACAGATGGGTGTTGCAGCAGTCGTTGGTGAAGGTGAAGTTGAGTCCCATGGTGTATTTTTGCCCCGTGATTCCACACAGGAGGGGCAGGACGCAGCTCTTCTCGTATAGCACCACACGGAAGTCTCCTGCAATCACATCACAAGCATGAGTTCTGACAACACCCCCCACCCTTAAACCCCAGCGATGCGAGCCCGACACGGGGCTCTCTCAGTTCTGTTTCTCAGTTCTGATGCTGGTAAACTCTGGCTCACCTCTCTGGCCCACGGCCCTGCTGGACAGGCAGAGCTGGCCCGGCGGACACTTGATGGGGAACTTGATGCAGTCCAGAGGCGAGATGGTGGGAAACACACAGGTGTAGCAGAAGAGGGGAGCTGCAGGACAAACAGGGTGGTGGAAACACTTAGAAATGACTTTAAGGAGGAGCTGAATGTTTAATGATCCAAGAACCAAGGCAAGTTTATTTGTGTAGCACATTTCAACACAAGGTAATTCAAAGTGCTTTATATCAACATTAAAAGCAGCAAGACACAATTAAACAGTAAATAACAAATAAAATGAAATAAAATGATAAGTAAAGATGTTAAATAATAAAAAGCACAAGTTGTTAAAAAGTAAGGGCAGAACGCGTGCACAAAAGAAAACGTTAAGACCTACAGTCATTAAGAATGTATCTATTGTCTATTGACACACAACAAACCAGATCCAGATGAACTACAGAGGTCTGCGAGCTTCATAGGGAACTAACAGATCAAGCATGTATTCTGGTCCAAGACCGTTCAGGTCTTTGTAGACCAGCAGTAAGATTTTAAACTCTATACTTTGACTCACTGGAAGCCAGTGTAGTTATTTAATGACCGGTGTAATGTGGTCCAGTTTGAATACGTTTTTCGTTTTTCGACGCCCACTCTGTGACATCACATGAGGTGTTTGTTAGGGGTCCGTGATAATAAAATATATATTTAAAAAAGATCCTCTGAAATTAAAGCAGCACAATGTAACTTTCAGCTTTTGTTGAGTTTGGCGGCTCCTTTGGACAAAAGCGGTAGTGCTTTACCAGTAGTGTGGCAGGGTTCCTACCATCCACCTCCAAGTTACATAGTGCCAGTGAAGGCGATACAGACCCCTCAGACCATGACAGAGTTGTCATTAAACCTGTTGTAAGTTGATGTACCATCACAATGACTCTGGAAATATTATATTAAGGTGGAAAAGTTACATTGTGCTGCTTTAATAGAAATAGATTATTATTTTATTCAAATGTGACAAAACCTTTATCTACCTAAACTACATGACCTTATTTTACTCTTTGTATGTGTAATTCGTTGTAATATAAGAAATATTGCCCCCGTTTGCATTGTTGAAGTTACTGCATGACACAGTTAATACAAAATCAACACAATTTGCATCCTTTTCAAAATAAGAGCCCCCTAGTTTCAGTGGGTATTTGTCACTTTAGCGCTTTAATTTTCAGTAAATGTAAAAAAAACAAAGAAGAACGCGATAAGTACAGTAAAAAGAAGAAGCAAAAGAAGAAAAAAAAGAAGTAAATGATGATGGCTCGTATTAAAAAGAGACTGCTTATTCTGAACGTAGCAGACTGAGACTCCAGGGGGTCCAGGACCCCAAAAAGGTTGAGAACCACTGACCTGGTCTCTGGTGGTGCACTTGACCCATCAATAAGCCCCGCCCCTTTTAATAGAGGGTATGCATTGACGTCACTTGACGACCCCACTGGACCGCGCCCCTTTACTTGCTAGTGGCAAAAATGACTGCAACTAGTGGAGAAGACGGGATAACAGTCGATTATGGGCTTAAATTAAAGGCGGTTGGACTTGACAGTGACCCGTACAGTTACCCGAAGAACCAGTGGTCCATGGACATTAATATTTGGCCACGAATCGAGTCTCCTGATGTTTATATGTACTTCATTTTCTACGCCGGGGAAATACACGAAGCAAAGCTTGAAGGCATACAAAAGTTTTGGTCCTACTTGAAGGCAGGATTTGTTGGCGGAATTAAAGTGATGAGGACACCGAACCTTATGATTTGACTGTTTAACGTTAGCTACCCAAAAATCCAACATTACCTGATACAAAATGGGAACCGCAAATCCACGTTTTGGTGCCTGGAATCCAGTTGTTTCTGTGAATTGCAGCGATCCATTTGTCTCTCTTAAGCTTATTTTTCGGCAGTCTGTAAAAGGATAACTCCGATTTCAGATGTCCAATCTCCGATGTTGATCCCACAACAGCTCTTTCCCATTTTAGATGTTTTCCAGTTGCTCAAACTGAAAGTTTACGCTGCCACTCAGTCTTTCTGCCACTCAGTGAAAACCTGCATCTGTGACGTCATGCGAATTCACTCTATTGCTGCTAAGTGACAACTCCGCCCACATGGACGTCGCCTCTTATGCAGTATAAATCAGTTTATTCATTTAAAAAAAAAGAAGAAAACAGATTGATCTCTGATCAACTGAGAAAAGTGCAGAAATCTTTAGACAATGAATAATTGTTTAGTTTTGGTTTTTAAACATTTTCTGGTTTTTAAATCAGCTGGTGTGGTAAAAGTCATTGCGTCTCTGTTGCTTGGTTCGTCCACAGGTGAAGCAGGACAGTCGGTCCACTTACCTGCAGCGGGCAGCAGACACAGGACCATCAGAGGGCACAGAAACCTCGACATCGCTGAGCAGTTTCTGTCTCACCGTCGTGCAAATCTTCCCGCAGCTCAGTTTTTCAGCTCCGTGCGTCCTCGGCCGGCCCAGCTGCACAGATCTGAAGGAAACCCACTTCTGCTTTCCCTTGATATGCTGATAATCCACTTCAGGAATCTCCACACCCCAGCGCTTCTGATTCAATTAAGCTTGTTAGTGTCCCGGCTGGAGCTTGCGACTGCGCTGCGACTGGGCTGCGACTGCGCTGCGACGGTGTGTCCTGCAGAAAAGGGGCCCCATTCACGACTGGGATGCCCAACAGGGTTCTGTCCAGACATCCCACCCAGGGCAGATTTGAGGTGGCACACATCGTACCCTGAGCTGTGTTTCCCACCTACAGAAGCGCATCACGAGCAGGCCTGAGCTGGACCGGCCTCACAACGGGGCCAGGTTGATCAAATCATTCCTTCTTTACTAATGACCGACGTTAAGTTTTCTGGGAAGGCTGTCAAGTGACCCGCGGTCCCATGACTGGCTCGGCGGCAGCCGCCAACAGAGTGGCCGAGGAGATACGGTACAATTACACATTTTTAAAGCTCTTTCTCCTCACAAAGAGGCATTTTTGTGCTTTTCACATTTCAAGACAAAACAAAAATAATTTAGTTTGATGAGTAAATAAATTGATTCCAACAAGAAATTGCATAATGTGGTTAAGAAAGATAATCAGATTAGCCACTGTCTACACTAGTTTCTTTAGTGCGTTTACAAAAGGTAATTGCTTCTATTTTGTCAAGTTTCTCTGCGGGAAAACATAATTACATCACTTCAAAGTGGCTGTTGTCCTCAAAATAAACACAAATATTCTGTTTAATGGATATTTATAAAATAAAAGAGTTAGCTGCTTCCACTGGGGCGGGTCGCTGCTCAAACCTTATTACACTATCACAATAAAAGCATGCGCTTCAGTGGTCGCTTGAGGCTGCGCCCCCTTAGTTACTGTTGCTACGATAATAATAATAATCACTTTATTCTTCAGTATACATAGAAACACAGTGAAATGCAGGGACGTGCAGAGACCTTTGGAGAGGCAGGTGCTGAAATTTAAAAAGGGACACATGGAACATGACTTTAACACTTTCCGACAATAACTTTGTTACTTTGTTACATTACAATACAAAACACTGTGTGTCGTATTGTATTACCTTCTCTGAACTTCTTAAACCTTACCCACGAACCACGTTTTATAATAAAAACTAAAACTAAGACTGAAACTAATGGAAAAATACAAAACTATAATAACTCTGGATACCCACTAATCAAAACTAAAGTAATTACAGAAAAACATTACAGATCTGAATCAACATAAATAACTGGTACATGTGCTTCCTGCTGTGCTCCCTGCTATCCAGCAGGTGATGGATCCACTGTCTTTAGCAGCCTCACTCCACTCCCTTTCCCTTTCTCTCAACCTAAAAATAGATTTGGTTGGTAATGAAGTTAAATTGGTGGGTTTGTGAGATCAGTTCAAGCATTATGTCATCACCATCACAGCTGAAAACAGCGTCCCTGCAGGTTAAGATCGAATTCATTTACTTTTTTGAATCCACTTGGAAAGCCCTAACTTAAATTATAACTTTTACATTATAACTTGTGTTATAGTACGACACAGCTGGAAGTAAATATGAGGTAAAAGTTCTGCGTTACTTCAGATCTGCTTTTAGCTGCCTGACACTAAAGTTCAATAGAGGGTATGCATTCATACACATTCCCACGGGACCACGCCCCCTTACTCGCACTTAGTGGCAAAAACAGCTGCAACTAGTCGGGGAAACTGTGGAAAAGACGGGATAACAGCCGATTATGGGCTTAAATTAAAGGCAGTTGGACTTGACAGTGACCCGTACAGTTACCCGAAGAACCAGTGGTCCATGGACTTAATATTTGGCCACAAATCCAGTTTCCTGATATTTATAGACGAATCCGGCGACCGGTTTGTGTGCGCCGCCATCTTGCGGCGGCGCCATTGCTGCGGTGGCAGGTGTCAATCTGCCACCGCAGCGCTGTCATTGTAACCTGACGCTCTACAGCATCATTATAGCTGGATTGATGATGTTAGACAGTGGCCTTCCATAAATAATGAAGGTATCTTAAATTAATGCTGATGTTAATTTATAAATAATGAT
The DNA here is from genome assembly GCF_033807715.1 of Cololabis saira. Lineage (NCBI taxonomy): Eukaryota > Metazoa > Chordata > Actinopteri > Beloniformes > Belonidae > Cololabis > Cololabis saira. The sequence continues at coordinate 36,386,538 of NC_084589.1, read as the reverse complement.
TTGTTTGAGCGATAAGCAGGAAAGAATAGAGGAATAGGGAGATAAGGGAGTGTATGATTAAACACTGTAATATAGCTCTCTCCACCTCCTCTCCTTACGAGGCATGTCTGCACAATTAAATATTACCTGTGTATGTTTTGTTTAATTTTAGGTATCCAAGAATATTTTATTGATCGCCTGGCGTCCGATGACGAAAAAAAACGCAATTACAGGTCTCTAATTGAAGGGCAGAACTATCTCAGCTCCGGATGATACAGAATACATACATACATAACCCCAATCTGCAGATAAAACTAGTTTGTTGAGGAAAAAATATTAACTCTATTTGTAGCTGCAGAAGAAAAAAATAATCTCACGAGGAAAACAAAAATATTGCTCATGTGTCGGAGCCTCTTCAGCATAAAAAAAAAAGAAAAGAGAAGAGTAATAAAAAAGATGTACTGTATGTTGTACTATTATACTAATTTATTGAAACACATGGCGAGTCAAACATCTACCAAAGCAGCTGTCAAACACTAAACAAGGTAGTAAGACGTGGGTTGTGCAGAACTGCGGCAGTAAATCCTCATCGGAGCTCCACTAGTAGTGATTTCATATGGATCAAACCGTTAATAATCATTATTTTCTCCATATACCGCTCCCTGGCTTCCTTGTTTAAGGTATCCAGGTAAATTCCAGTTCCTTTCCAGCAGTTTAACATCTTTTTTTTGCGTTCCGTCTGTTCACTTGGTGAAACAGAAAAGTGGTTTTGACAGTCCGTCCCGTCTTCATTCACTATCAAAACAAATGCACGTGGCGGGACAGGAGTTTTCCGATGATACAAATACATTAAGAGAGCCTGGCAGGGAGCGGAGTAATAGATCCATACGTATATATGTCTATGGGCTGGAGCGGAGGAGCGGAGCCGCCACCGCAGTAATGGCGGCCCGCTCGACTTCCGGGTTTCGCCGGATTCGTCTATATGTACTGTAACACAACAGCTCTTTCCAATTTTAGATGTTTTCCAGTTGCTCAAACTTAAAGTTTATGCTGCCACTCAGTCTTTCTGCCAATCAGTGGGCGTAACTCACGGTAGCGCATATGTGCATCCATTGCACATATGCGCAAAATGTGACCCCCCTTGGAAGATGAGGCCCTACGCACAGTGCGTGTTCTGCGTTTAGGGAGGGGCGGCACTGCCTACTGGAGCACCCCCAAAGCACCCCTTAGAGCACCCCTGGAAGGGTCCGTCTGTGTGTGAAGATACCCGAGATAAATAAGACCCAGATCCAGGTATAGTTATTGTTCTGTTGTTTTCCTGTTACGGTTGGATTATAGAGTCCAAATCTGGTTGAAATTCAAGTTGACCAAGTAAAATAAAACAAAATTACATAAATTATTCTGATATTATCTGAGCCAGCACAGTGGTGTATTAGGGCCATTTGAGAAGAACTTTTTTTTTTATTAAAATTTTATATATATATATATATATATATATATATATATATATATATATACACATATATATATATATATATATATATATATATATATATATATGTGTATATATATATATATATATATATATATATATATATATATATATATATATATATATATATATATATATATATATATATATATATATATATATATATTAGTGGCCAACAATTAACATTTTGTAATCTTTATTAATCCATGATTTCTGTAATTAACTATGCGATTAATCTCACAAACGTTTTTTCTCTAAAATTTCAAGGAAAAAGTGAAAGAAAACTGTATGCTGAGATGTAGGTAAAAAAGGGAAAATATTTAGTAGCATCCACAGGCTTTTATTTAACAGAAAGTGCCTCATCAATATTTGCAGCCTCTACAGGGGCAAAAAGTAACATTGTGTGTTCTAGACAGTCAGAATGTAGCCTGGAACCAAAAACACAGTGGACACAGATCACTTGAGATTTGTCCACTGTGCCATCTGGGAGAGTTTTAAAAGTAAAATGTCCATTTGCTAACCTGTTTTGCTCCATGTTTGTTCCTCTTGCATAGCGTGTAGCAGGCTGTTGTGGGCGGCGCCATCGGTGACTCTTGCTTTGTGATTGCTTGCTGATTGAAAGACAGACGAGTAAGAAAAAATATGTATATATTATATATATATAAATAAATACAAATATATAAACATATATATATATATATATATATATATATATATATATATATATATATATATATATATATATATATATATATATATATATATATATATATATATATATATATAAGGTGTGAATTCCTGAAACTTAACAAAACTAAAATACATTTTCCTTTTTGAATTCACACGTTTTCATGAGAAAAAGTTGACTTTCCAAATTCATAAAGTCAATTTTGTAAAACCATTATGACTTTATAAACTTGCAGACTGTCAGACAAACACTTTGAAAACAGATGAAGTATAAATTAAGAGCCAGACAGTAAAGTACTTAACTGTTCTTATAATTAATTTCTCCCAGAAGCGGTTTCGTGAGGCTGATTGTGCAGCTCTGCCTCCCCCTAGTGACAGCGGGGATCCTGTGCATCTGTTTATTCTGCCACCAGATGTCACTGTGGAGCACCGTGCACGTTCATGTAGCTCTGACAGGACAGCCACAGTCAGCCTCTGATGCCTGCAGCTTCACCACCACCGAGTGAGGAGCAGCGTCCAGACTAAAGGACAGTTTTTAATCCGTGAGCCGTCAGATTCATTAATAAATGCAGCCCACAACAGTTAAAGTCCCCCTGACCCCCCCCCCCCCCCCCCCCCCCCCAGCCAGACCCACCCACCTCACTCAGAGACAAACCTACACATATGCAGCAGCACAGCTGTAGCAGAGTGGCGCAGCGGAAGCGTGCTGGGCCCATAACCCAGAGGTTGATGGATCGAAACCATCCTCTGCTAAAATGCAGCATTTTGTAGCCGTTGATGAGGAATCGGACAAGCTTTGTCTCTTCAGATCAATATGAGAAGTAATGCATGTATTTGCATGTTTAAATCCTGTGCAGTTCAGTGTGTATCTGGTGTAAGAGAGGGACTGATTCAACTCGGATCTTCAGGGACTCACTCCTCGCTACTAAACACAACTCTGGAGCACAAAGCAGCAGCGATTGCTCATCATCAGCTCGCCTTCTTCCTGCAGCGTGAAGGAAACCTGAGTGGGGATGTTAACAATTAATCGATTTTAGATCAATTGTCGATAACAAATTACTCGATTCAATTAATCAATTAACAGTTAATCACCGTTTTATCATTGGGCTCTGTTCCGTGAATGTAATGCTGATTTAATGTCTCGGCGCGCTCTGACAACAGATTGTTGGACTTCCTTAACAACAGAAAGCTACATCACAATAACATGCCACTACATACAAGTTCAAAACAGTGACATTTCCTTTTGAAAAAATACATTTTCTTTGAACTTTTTCACAGTTATATAGGCTAGGCTTACTTATTTTCTTTTACTGTGTGTGTGTCACTGCCATTGTTGTCATGTTTGTGTCCTTAAATATTTGACTAAGGAATATAATATGCCTCGTGTACTCTGTATGTCAGCAAAAATAATTTTTCTTAGACCTTATTGAGGGATTCTTAGATTTAAAAGAAAAACGCTGCTTATCAGTTAATAAGGCCATCAATTAATCAATTAATGAATTAATCGATAATTAGCATCCCTAGACCCAATGATCTGAAAAAAAAGCTGCAGATCTATGTTCAAAGGCAGTTACAAAGAAATAAATCGAGGTTTAGACTCGCTCACAGTCCAGATCTCCGAGCCACACTTTGAGCTGGACCGGTACCGACCACATGGACGTATCACAGTCATCAGCTGGTGTAAAGGTCAACAAAGGACGCCTCTAGTGGGAGAAATGAGAGGTTTTTAACTATTCTCCTTCTTTCCTCGTTGATCATTGCAGGTCACTGTAACATATCACACATATCTCCTGGAGACATCAGTAAGAGACCTGACTGCATTTTTAAAAGGTCTCTGTGCTCTCTCCAGACCACTTCAAGCTCTCTTCCTGCTCGGTACTGCAAGAAGTTTCCTTCTCACTTGCAACTGTTGTAAAACATGTTTAGAATATATCACAGATGAGGTTCATGCAGCGATGACGATAATCACAAAACTGCCCGTATCAATCTCATCCTCATCTACTCAATGGAACAAAAACAAGATGTGGTTTTGTCTGGACTCAGACCAGGGATGTTTTACATGTGAGACAAACGTGAAAACCACTGTGCTACAGAAACTGCAGAAGGTCCTTGATTATAAACCAGATTGGTAGAAACCCCAGAGAACTCAGCAGAGGTCTGTTGAGGAATGTTTGTTCTGACAGGGATGCTGCAGAACCTTCTCTTTGTAGTGATCCATGGATACAGATCCAAACACAGTGATGATCAGCTGATGATAAGTTTTCTTCATCAATCAAACTGTGAGGTGTTTTTATTTCCTGGACTAAAGCTGTTGTCTCCAGCATTAAAGTCAGTTTGGTTCCTGTAAGAAGTTGTTCTTTGGTGCTTGTGTTACTACTGAAAATGGCGTATCTTCATCCAGAAGTCTTCCTAACTGAACTTCCAATAGTATCAATGTTGACACAGAAACTCCCCAGAGGTTCATGCAGACGGGGGTCAGAAACAACAGGCTGATTAACCGAAACATTTTTACTGAGAGACGTAAAAGAAGTTTCTTCTCCCAGGTCATAAGACTTCTTAATCAAGACACACCCAGCACTCTGCACTCTGAACTCAATCATCACACCTCATATCACATTTATTACTTGTTTGCACTGGATACAGCATGTTTAAATCTCCTTATATTTGCACATTGAACCTTTGTCTCTGCAGAACAACCGCAACACGTTTACAGTAACAAGATTTTCAAGTTTCTGAAGTTTTGAACGTCATCACTGGTGGCCATCCTACCACAGGTAAGCTTTCTGGTGGGATCTGTGGGATCTAACCCTAACCCCTGATTCTTTACTGGAGTCAACGACTCAGAGATATTCAAGAACGACAAGTAAGGGATGTCTTCATGATGGAAGCAGGTGTCACGTCCTCGATGAATAACTCCACTGGTGGCATTTCTGATGAGATCACACACACTTTGTCTCAACAGCTGACCGCTGGATGGACATTATCGGTAGAAACACACAGGAGCCCTGTAAATATTGGGACTTATTCTGTGGTGAACCAAACAATGGTGACCCAAAATAAATTAATACACCTAAAACATCTCAGTTCATTTACTCAATAATTTAGTTGGAATTTATTAACAACCTTCAATATAAATTGTCACCTTCATTTTTTAAATTCAGACGGATTATTTATTAGACTCCTCCTCCTCCTCCTCCTCCTCCTCCTCCACAGGTGCAGCTCTGACTCATTCCAGGATCAGTTCAGCTGCGTCTCAGTGGGTTTTGTTCAGACTGCAGAATCTTCATCTTCAACTCTTTGGACTGTTTGAAGAAACTGTAAGTTCGAAATTGGCTTAAGGGACTTTCTTGTTTGTTTCTGCTGCATCATGGTTGGAGAAGGTATTCACTGCAAACTTTGATCATTCTTGTGTCTGAAGACAAATCTACATGATTGTTAGTTGACAATATTTTTATTGGATTGATTTTCGATTTGTTTTAGCTGTGTTGCAAAATGTGATTAATGATTAAAAAGATTAATAGCTTTTGTAAGATTCCTTTGGTTTTATATTTTGTTCTAACCAGTGACTAGTCACAAAGCCGAATACTGCATTTCTATTGGCTGCTGTATGGAGAATAAATATACAGTAACTCATTGAAAGTTTACAAGTCACTGGACCTTTGAACAACACAGTCTTTTGACTATCATACTTTATTTACAAAAGTTAAGGATTTAGTTCTGTATTTTGTATGATTTTTCAGTTTTTGGAGTAAACATACAAAATAAGAACTTTGCGTTAAGACCTTTCCTTTCCGTCATCGGTGTGCTGCGTGCAAAAAACTTTATGGTCCAAAGCTCGTGAGGCAGCCAGCTGCTGCACTCACAGTTCAGAAACACAGTGATGAACCACTGATAATTAGTTTTCTTTATTGATCAAACTGTGAGGTGTTTTTATTTCCTGGAATGAAGCTGTCGTCTCCAGCATTAAAAACAGTTTGGTTCCTGGAAGAAGTTGTTCTTTGGTACTTGTGTAACTACTGAAGATGGGATATCTTCGTTCAGAAGTCTTCCTGACTGAACTTCCAATTGTATCAATGTTTACACAGAAGCTCCCCAGAGGTTCATGCAGACGGGGGTCAGAAACAACAGGCTGATTAACTGAAACATTTTTACTGAGGGACGTAAAAGAAGTTTCTTCTCCCAGGTCATAAGACTTCTTAATCAAGACATGCCCAGCACTCTGGGCTCTGAACTCTGTCAATCATCACACCTCATATCACATTTATTACTTATTTGCACTGGATACAGCATGTTTATATCTCCTTATATTGGCACATTGGCAAGGCAAGTTTATTTATATAGCACAATTCAACACAAGGTAATTCAAAGTGCTTTACATCAACATAAAAAGTGGCAAGACATAATTAGACAGTAAATAACAAATAAATTGAAATAAAATTGTGAGAAAAGAAGGTAAAATAATAAAAAGCACAAGTTGCTGAAAACCAAGGGCAGTAGAGTTAGTACTGCAGGTACACATCTCATTCGCCCTTTTGTGAAAGTATTTAATTTAAGAGTACGCTGCAATACCAAATAAATGAAATAAAATGATAAGAAAAGAGGTAAAATAATAAAAAGCACAAGTTGTTAAAAATAAGGGCAGTAGAGTACAGCAGGTAAGTACGCTTGAGCAAACAGTAATGTTTTTAAGCCTGATTTAGAGGAGCTGACAGTTGGAGCAGACCTCAGGTCTACAGGAAGTTTGTTCCACCGGTGAGGAGCAGAATAACTGAACGCTGCCTCACCTTGCTTGGTTCTGGTTCTTGGGAACCACAACAAACCAGATCCAGATGAACCTCATCTTCATAGGGAACTAACAGATCAAGCATTTATTTTGGTCCAAGACCATTCAGTGCTTTTTAGACCAGCAGTAAGGTTTTAAAATCTATCCTTTGACTCACTGGAAGCCAGTGTAGCGATTTCATGACCGGTGTAATATGGTCCAGTTTCCTGGTGATTGTAAGGACTCTGGCGGCAGCGTTCTGGATCAGCTGCAGCTGCCTGATAGATTTCTTGTTAAGGCCTGTAAAGATGCCATTGCAATAATCCAACCTACTGAAAATGAATGCATGAATAAGTTTTTCCATGTCTTGTTTAGACAGAATCTTCTTAATTCTAGCAATGTTTTTTAGGTGGTAATAGGCAGATTTAGTGATAAACTTTAGATGGCTGTTGAATTTCAGGTCTGAGTCAATAATTACACCAAGATTTCTGGCTTGATTTGTAGCTGTCAATGACATGGAGCCAAGGTGAGCGCTGATCTTTTCCCTTTCATTTTTAGGGCCAAAAATGATCATCTCTATCTTTTCTGCATTTAGCTGGAGAAAATTCTGGCACATCCACTAATTGATTTGGTGAATACAGTTACTCAATGAGAGTAGGGGACTGTAGTCATGTAGTTACACTGAAATATAGAGTTGTGTGTCATCGGCATAAGTATGGTAGGAAATGTTGTGATGTTCCATAATCTGAGCTAGAGGTAACATATCGATGTTGAATAGAAGCTGTCCGAGGATGGACCCTTGAGGAACCCCACATGTGATCTTGGTTCTCTCAGACTCATGGTACATTGAACCTTTGTCTCTGCAGATCAACTTCTGAGCTTCTCACGTTTACAGTAACAAGATTTTCGAGTTTCTGCAGTAAAAACTCTGTTCATAGAATCACCTCATTGTTGTTTCACACTTGTTCCAGCTAGTTCGAGCATGTTAGTCCTGGTGGACTGGCTTGGTAGAGGATAGGCTGATTACTTTGGGACCCTTTCCAACATTTGAAGGATAAGAAAGAAAAAGAAAAAAAGTGCCAAGTGACCTCTACTGCTCAGTAGAAGTGGAGAGGAACAAAGCAGAGGAGGATTAGCTGATCTGTGTACAACACCAGTGATGTGTGTTTCCTCTGCAGATGAAGGTGTGTGTGTGAGCTGATGTGGACGTGAATTCAGCAGAATGGACCAGCTTGAGGACAGAGAGGAGGGAGTCCCTCCCTTTAAAACCTCTCTGTGTGGGGAACATGAGAGTCGGGGCAAAGCTCAGAGGTGAGATGAGCATCTCTAACTGTCCGTGACTCTTCTGCATGTCAGAGCTAAAGACTCACATCCCCAAACAAAATTATTACAGGAATCAACCTGCACCTGCACCTGCACCTGGACCCAATCCCGGACCTGGACCTGGACCTGAATCCGGACCTGAATCCGGACCTGAATCCGGACCTGAATCCGGACCTGGACCCAGCCGTGTGTCCTTGAAGAGCGACCGGTCAAAAGCCAGGTTAATTAACTTTAAAAGAGTCCGACGTTCCGCTTTAAAGAGGTGAGTGTATCCAAACGCTGCCAATGATTTATGTTTAATACTTTTATAAATAGACTAAATATTTATAGACAATATAATTTCTTTTTCATACAAATAGAATATGAAAATGTTTAACTTTTGTCTTCTATCAGGATCCATCAGAAAAGAGACTCTCTTGAACATGAACCCAGCTGTTTGTCCTTGAAGAGCGACCGGTCAAAGCGAAGGTTTATTGACACTAAAGGAGACCAACAGTGTTCTTCAGAGAGGTGAGATGTATTTAAATGCAGTAAATGTATTTAAATCAGTCCGCATGTTAGGAAATGTCCACATGTTTCTTCCTGAGTAGATCCATGTAGTCAGGGACCCCTGTGGTCCTCCATCACCTGATGGTGATATGAGCTTCCTCCTCATAGATCTTCATCTCCTGTCATGAGCTTTTTCCTCTGGTTGACACATCTGGAGGTCTTACCTTCCAGAGGACTGGTCCTGATGATGATCCAGAGTTCATCAGCTTGTTCATGTTTCCATCATTTGTCCGTCTTCTTGATCTCGTAACTTTTCTTGGAGCAAAACTTGATCTTGTGAATATTTGAATGAGCAGAGCTTTCACTGAGGTCACATGTTCTCGATGGGATCAGCAGGACTAGTAAACAGACATGATGTGAGCTAATTCTTCCTGGTTCCTCCACAGAGTGGACCAGCAGAGCTCAGAGCCTCCCAGTGGTCCGTCTGTCCAGCAGCATCAGACACAGCTGGACTCCATATTTCTGGTCTGTACATGAACAACAACTGCTTCTCCACCTGTTCTGTTGATGTTTGTCTCTATGCTGGTCTCTGGAGACCAGTGGACTGTCAGTCTGTCCAACATGGGTCTGATGTTTGTCTCAGTGGTTTCAGTCTGATTGTGTCCTTCACGTGGTCTGCTGTTCCAGCTGCTGGAGGAAAACATTGTCCTGTTTGTGAAGAATGAGCTGAAGAAGATCCAACGGGGTCTGAGTCCAGATTACCCAGAATCCCAAGAGCATCTGTTGGAGGGTGAGGATGAAGAGCAGAGAAGGAGCAGCAGAGAGGCGTTTGTGAAGATCACAGTGAACTTCCTGAGGAGAATGAAGCAGGAGGAGCTGGCTGAGCGTCTGCAGAGCAGTAAGAGGATTTCTTTGAACATTTAAGATGCTGGATAAATGACCCAGAATGTCTCAGGAAATGAACAACATTCACAGATCAGCCACAACATTCGCCCCCACGTGGTACCAGACCCCTAGAGTAGCACCCTCCCTGTACAGGACAGCATTAATATGTTTAAGCGACCAACACCACAAGATAACTCGAAGATTTTAGTCCTGGTTTTCCTCTCCCAGGAATCTTTCTGAACTCCAGATTGTCTTGATGGTTCCACAGATTATCTGATCAGATCATCTTCTGGGGTTTCCAAGTCCTAAACCTGGAAATCCCCTTTCACAGACACCACAACAATAAAAATTACAAACATCCCACAAAGCCACGACCCATAAGGACTGTACCGCTAACATCCTGGTACTAGAAACTCCAGGACCCCAAATGTTCTTGTTACGTCCTGAATGTTCAGAGGTGTTTTGGTGGTAAAAGTGATTCTACTCAATATTGGAGAGCTCATCGTAACATTAGAGTTAATCAGTGCCGGTCCACATCCTGATTCTTTAGGAGAAATAAGTTTAACTTTATAAAACACTAATTCCTTTCTTTTTGCCACCTTTATTAAGGTCTTTGTAAAAAGCGGCTGAAGTCTAAGCTGAAGAAGAAGTCCCAGTGTTTGTTTGAGGGGATTGTTAAAGCAGGAAACCCAACCCTTCTGAAGCAGATCTACACAAAGCTCTACATCACAGAGGGAGGGACTGGAGACGTCAACGATGAACATGAAGTCAGACAGATTGAAGTAGCATCCAGGAAACCACACAGAGAAGAAACACCCATCAGGCAGGAAGACATCTTTAAACTCCCACCTGGAAGAGATGGACCAATCAGAACAGTGATGACGAAGGGAGTGGCCGGCATCGGGAAAACAGTCCTAACACGGAAGTTCACTCTGGACTGGGCTGAAGGCAGAACCAACCAGGACATCCAGTTACTTTTTCCATTCACCTTCAGAAAGCTGAATGTGCTGAAAGACAGAAAGTTGAGTTTGGTGGAACTTGTTCATCACTTCTTCACTGAAACCAGAGAAATCTGCAGCTTTGAAGAGTTCCAGGTCGCGTTCATCTTTGATGGTCTGGATGAGAGTCGACTTCCTCTGGACTTCCACAACAATGAGGTTGTGACTGATGTTACAGAGTCCACCTCAGTGGATGTCCTGCTGACAAACCTCATCAGGGGGAACCTGCTTCCTTCTGCTCGTCTCTGGATCACCACACGACCTGCAGCAGCCAATCAGATCCCTCCTGAGTGTGTCTCCATGGTGACAGAGATCAGAGGGTTCACTAACCCGCAGAAGGAAGAATACTTCAGGAAGAGATTCAGAGATGAGAAGCAGACCAGCAGGATCATCTCCCACATCAAGACATCACGAAGCCTCCACATCATGTGCCACATCCCAGTCTTCTGCTGGATCACTGCTACGGTCCTGGAGAAAGTCCTGGAGAAAGTCCTGGAAACCAAAGAGGGAGGGGAGCTGCCCAAGACCCTGACTGAGATGTACATCCACTTCCTGGTGGTCCAGGCCAAACTGAAGAGGGTCAAGTATGATGGAGGATCTGAGACGGATTCACACTGGAGTCCAGAGAACAGGAAGATGATCAAGTCTCTGGGAAAACTGGCTTTTGAGCAGCTGCAGAAAGGAAACGTGATCTTCTATGAACCAGACCTGAGAGAGTGTGGCATTGATGTCAGAGAGGCTTCAGTGTACTCAGGAGTGTTCACACAGATCTTTAGAGAGGAGAGCAGCCTGTACCAGGACAAGGTCTTCTGTTTCATCCATCTGAGTGTTCAGGAGTTTCTGGCTGCTCTTCATGTCCATCGGACCTTCATCAAGTCTGGAGTCAACCTACTGGAGGAACAGAGAAACACCTCCTGGTGGTTTAAAACAAGAGAAGAGACTCACCTCTATCAGATTGCTGTGGACAAGGCCTTACAGAGTCCAAACGGACACCTGGACTTGTTCCTCCGCTTCCTCCTGGGTCTTTCACTGGAGACCAATCAGACTCTCCTACGAGGCCTGTTGGAACCAAAACAAAGACGTTCACAGAACAATCAGGAAACGGTTGAATACATCAAGAAGAAGATCAGTGAGGATCTGTCTGCAGAGAAAAGCATCAACCTGTTCCACTGTCTGAATGAACTGAACGATGGTTCTCTGGTGGATCAAGTCCAACAGTACCTGAGGTCAGGAGTTCTCTCCACAGATAAACTGTCTCCTGCTCAGTGGTCGGCTCTGGTCTTCATCTTACTGTCATCAGAAGATCTGGAGGTGTTTGACCTGAAGAAATTCTCAGCTTCAGAGGATGTTCTACGGACGCTGCTGCGGGTGGTCAAAGCCTCCAAGAAAGTTGTGTAAGGACGAACACGGACACATCTGTTTTAATTACAATAACATGTTGTGTTCTTGGAGGAAACCAGTTAAATTCACTGTTCAACTAAGTTGAGGTTCATGTTGGACCAGTTCTCATCAATAATTCATCTCAGGAAACTTTACATGTAGAGAAGAGAAATGCAGCAATCACTATGATCAATACTTATTGATTATTAGTTGAAATAATCAGCATTCATTGATATTATATTGTTTATTTCTTTGTTAAATGGCATTATCCACTTTTGAATAACCTCATCATTTCTCTTTAATCTCCTCTGCAGGTTGAGTGGTTGTAACCTCTCAGAGGACATCTGTGCAGATCTGTCCTCAGTTCTCAGCTCTCCGTCCTCCAGTCTGACAGAACTGGACCTGAGTAACAACCCCCTGCAGGATTCAGGACTGAAGGAGCTGTGTCCTGGACTGGAGAGTCCACACTGTCACCTGGAGTCTCTCAGGTCAGAATCCACCAAGTGTTCAACCGTTGACCTATAGAACTGTTTGTTTGGTTGTTTTATTAGATCTCCGTTAGCAGATTATCTGGGGTCTCATCAGAATCATCAGCTGAATTACAACATTATCATTAATTAAAATACATAAACATAATGCTCACATCTCAGAGACAACAGACACTAGGACACCTGCTCAAAGTACAAAAATAACAACATTATAATCAGCACAATGGCATTATGAGTCTACATTCCCTCTTTTTAAACCCAGGAATTACATTTTCTCATCACACTCTCAAAGAAGATATTAAGAAAAAACTAATCAATTGCTCACTTCTCAACAGTGCATTTTATTCTCCCTGGGTAAACAGAAATTGAGCTTCTTCTTAAAGCATACCATATTATTATCTCCAATCCAAACGTCTGGTAATGAATTCCTCGCCACCATCGCTCTGGGACTCATTGTCTTCTGTTTTAAGTTACTTCTACATGGAGGCAACAGAAAACCACCTGCCGAGTTTGAGTTGTCTTGTTCATGAGGTGTTAAACAAATAAACTTTCCTAAATAACATCAAGATCTCTCTTTAATCCTGTCTCCAGGTTGAGTGGTTGTAACCTCTCAGGGGACATCTGTGCAGATCTGTCCTCAGTTCTCAGCTCTCAGTCCTCCAGTCTGACAGAACTGGACCTGAGTAACAACCACCTGCAGGATTCCGGACTGAAGGAGCTGTGTCCTGGACTGGAGAGTCCACACCGTCAGCTGAAGTCTCTCAGGTCAGAATCCACCAAGTGTTCAACTGCTGACCGTTAGAACTGTTTGTTTGGTTGTTTTATTAGATCCCCGTTAGCAGATTCTCTGGGGTCTCATCAGAATCATCAGCTGAATTACAACATTATCATTAGTTAAAATACATAAAACAAATGCTCATAACTCAGAGTCAACAGACACCAGGACACCTACTCAAATAAAAAAAACCAAAACATTATAATCAGCACAATGGCATTATGACTCTACATTTCCTCTTTTGAAAGTCAGGATTTATATTTTCTCATCACACTCTCAAACAAGATATTAAGAAAAATCAAATCCATAGCTCAATTTAAAAAGAATAAAAAAATATTTTCCAATCTTTCAACAATGCAACAACTTTCTGGACAATGCAAGGTAGAACAAGTAATCATGTGCTGTTCACATTTTAACACCCCCTACCCCACTTCAGCAAAACTACACACACAAACCCAAAAGAAATAGAGGAAAAGGGAAACAGAGTCAACACAATAAACAGATTAATAACTCAATTCTTAACAGTCCATTTTAATATCTTGAGTAAACAAAAATAACTTGAGCTTCTTCTTAAAGCTTATCATATTACCGGTATCTAACGTCCAAAGGTCTGTTAATTCACTCCACATCACCATCGCTCTGTTAATCATTGTCTTCTGTTTTAAGTTACTTCTACATGGAGCCAAAATAAAATGACTTGCTGATGTCCGCCTTGACAAATGATTGTTGTGTGAATAAAATGATAATCTTCTGTAAAATGTTTCTGATGTTTTAGTCATAACTACTTTATTGAATATACTCATCAATTAATATTGCATCCTACATTCTCCACTTAACCAGGATGGATGGGGATTCATTATATTTATCCACTCGTCTGATAAAGGCGCTGAATGACTCAGCCAGCTGCTTTGTTCTGAGCTACCTGCAGTCCGGCCAGGTTACGTTTGGTTGTACTGGACCAAGTCACAGAGCAATAATCTACATTTGATAAGACCGATGCGTGTATCACCTGTTTAATCAAATAATTAGGCAAAAACTTCCTGCTGTGTTCACAGCTATACCTCTACCCATTCTCTGCTCTTTTTGGTCAACTTGTCTATTCCAGGACATTTGACTCTCTACAACATCCCCTAATACCTTCACTTCTGTTACTTGCTCTATCACTAGATCACCCATAGTTAAGCATAACACAGGGTTTTCTCTTAATAAATGTCTTGAACCTAAAACAGTACACTTTCTCTTCACCTTATTCAGACCTCATTTGTTTCTTATCCATTCTTATGTTAATTTTAATTCCACCTTTTAAATCTTAATTAATTCAGCAGTCGCATTTGTCGATGTATATAAACTGTCTAGTCATTGGCAAACATTGCAATGGTGGCATGATTTAGAATAAACAGTAAATCATTGATGAATATTGAAAATAAAAGCGGACCCAAAGAACTCCCTTGGAGAACCCCACAGCTCACGGCTCTCAGCTTGGAATCGCTACCATTAAAGTAAACAGTGCTTTTCCTATCAGACAAATAACTACATGCAATAATAGCTGATTGAAAACCATAGCAGCTTAACTTATTCAATAACACATTATGGTCAAGAACATCAAATCCTGCCCTCATATCCAACAGTACAGTAGCCTACCAACTATTTTTCTGTCATCGATTTCAAGTAACCAATCATCCGTCATTTAAGCAAGTGTCGTAGTTGTGGAGTGGCCTTTCTTGTATGCATGACGATAGCCTGAATTTAACTTTTTTTTTTCAAAAAAGCGTACGATGTTCTGACACTAAATGAAGGTTTTGATGTGTTCCAGTCAGGTTTCCGGCCACATCACAGCACTGAGACAGCTCTAGTAAAGGTCTTAATGATATCTACTCCAATACTGGCAACATTTCAGTCTTAGTCTTACTGAATCTCAGTGCTGCATTCGACACAATCAACAAGAACATCTTGATAGACAGCTTGAAGAACTGGGTGACTTTCTAGCACAGCACTAACCTGTTTCAGTCCTATCTAAAAGACAAAGACTATTTTGTGTCTTTAGGTAACTACAAATCAGAGCTTACACAAATAACATGTGGAGTTCCTCAAGGTTCAATTCTGGGGTCCCTGTTGTTTAATATTTACATGCTCATTTACATGCTCTCACTTGCTCAAATTATGAAAAAGAACAAAATGTGCTACCATGACTATGCAGATGACACCCAGTCTATGCATCTCACCTAGAGACTATAATCCAATTCAAAAATTAATAAAATGTAGGGATGCCCCGATACCGATACTGGTATCGGTATCGGGGCTGATACTGCTCTCATATACTCGTACTCATACTCGCAAAAATTTTCAATACGACGCACCGATACCAATTCATTGTTGTTATAGTTACTGGTTAGTGACACTAGGGGGGAGATGTTGAGCCACTCCGCGGGTCCCCGGCTGAGTGTGGAGCCTGGCGGCGGAGCAGCCACCGAGCCGCCACTGCTCAGCCAGCTGTTCCGTGTTTCAGTTTGTTCTATCTTCCTTAATTATACAAACTGGACGGTTGAGTATTACCCTTACTCACAGGGAACTTTATTAAACACTCCACGTAACTCAAAGTACAACGTAGTCTCATCGCAGGTACATCAACTGCGCATGTGCGGTGCTTAACCTGAAGCCGTCCATGTGAAACAACATAAACAATCCCATTGTTACATTCCGGTTAGCTGCTAGTCGGCTAAGCTTAGCATGGTGATGAGAAGAGAGTGATACCCGTGAGTGAGACTGGCAGCGCCGTTTCAGGCAACATGGCGACAATTAATGCAAGCGGGACATCAGCAGTGTGGACATATTTCAAAAATAACAGCAGAAGCAAGGCAGACTGCGGGCTGTCGGCGCGATGCGGTGCGTGGCCGGGGGAGGGGGGAGCGCCGGCACGCCGACAGCTCGCGCCTTGCCTTGCTTCTGTCGTTTATGCTGGTTTATGAATCTCTGAATGATTTTGTATCAAAATACATCTCTGATCTCCTGGTCCATGATGAACCAACTAGAACCCTCAGGTTGTCAGGGAAACGCCTACTTTCTATACCCAGAGTTAAAACAAAACACGATGTCAGAGTTCAGCTTTTGTTCCTCACCTGTAGAACAAACTCCCAGAATGCATCAGGGATGCTGAAACTCTCTATTGCCTTAAGTCAGGGGTGTCCAAAGTCGGCCCTCAAGGGCCGGTGTACTGCATGTTTTAGATGTGTCCCTTTTTTTTTATCAAACCATCAGCTTGGTCATCAACAGCCTATCCAGACTTTGATGACAAGGTGGTGACGACCGTTAATTAGAATCAGGTGCAGGGAAACAATTAAAACATGCTGGACTGTGGCCCTCGAGGATCGATTTTGGACACCCCTGCCTTAAGTCAAGTTGAAAACCTTTTTATTTACTAATGTCTGTCTGTATTCAATTACTGCTCTTGAATTCTTACATTTTTAATTCAATTCTTAAAATCTTTTTATTTTACGCCCTTTGAGTTGTCTTGTACATGACATGTTATACAAACACTTTCCTAAATAACCGCATCATTTCCCTTTAATCTCCTCTGCAGGTTGAGTGGTTGTAACCTCTCAGAGAACATCTGTGCAGATCTTTCCTCAGTTCTCAGCTCTCAGTCCTCCAGTCTGACAGAACTGGACCTGAGTAACAACCACCTGCAGGATTCAGGACTGAAGGAGCTGTGTCCTGGACTGGAGAGTCCACACTGTCACCTAAAGTCTCTCAGGTCAGAATGAACCAAGTGTTCAACTGTTGACCATTAGAACTGTTTGTTTGGTTGTTTTATTAGATCTCCATTACCTGCTGACCTTTCACAGCAGTTTCTCTGGGGTCTCATCAGAATCATCAGCTGAATTACAACATTATCATTAATGAAAATATATAAACATACATGCCCACAACTCAGAGACAACAGACACTAGGACACCTCCTAAAAGTAAAAAACAACATTATAATCAGCACAATGGCATTTTGACTCAACATTTACTCTTTTAAAAGTCAGGATTTACAAGAACTTTCTGGACAGTGTGAGATGGAACAAATAATCATGTGCTGTTCACATTTTAACACCCCCCACGCTCCACCCCCCTTTAGCAAAACTACACACACAAACACAAAAGAAATAAAGGAAAAAGAAACAGTGTCAACACAATAAACAGATTAAAGTCCCAGATATACTTGCTGTTGGTGCTTGCGTTCGTGTCCGTTTGCGTCCGTTGGCGTGCACCACCAACTGCAACGTCGCTTCATGGTACGTGAGGAGAGCGCGTCGTACCGGCGGTAACCAATAGGGGACAGTAAGCAGAGCAGCAGTTGGAAAAGTGTTTAAATATTTAGTAGTAGCGGTAGTAGCAGCAGTAGTAGCAGTAGCGGATTTGAACAACAAACAAGTTAACATGTCAACATTGGATGAAGAGGAGATTATAACATTGCTTTGGTTGCGATCTGGGCAAAGGAAACAGCACCAGCGACCTCCGCGTCGTTACTTGTAGCAGTTATCTGACTGGGACCAGCACCACACGCGGCCACAGCGAGAAGTGCAGGTCGCGTTCAGTGTCTTTTTGAGAACGTGCACGTCGATGTGTCAAATGAACGCAGGATATGCGTGCCGGCCATGAGGCGTACACGTTCTGACCTGCAAGTATATCTGGGGCTTAATAGCTCAAGTCTTAACAGTCCATTTTATTCTCCTGAGTAAACAAAAATAACTTGAACTTCTTCTTAAAGCTTATCATATTATCTAAAGCCCAAACATCTGGTAATTTACTCCACACCACCATCGCTCTGTGATTCATTGTCTTCTGTTTTAAGTTACTTCGACATGGAGGCAACAGAAAACCAATTGCTGATGTCCGCCTCGACCAATTATTGTGTGTGTGAAAAACATGATAATCTTCTGTAGAGTGTTTCTGGTGTTTAAGTCATAACTACTTTATTAATTAACGTCATCTAAATATTGCATATCATTAGGCAAAAACAATATTTGGTCAACTTGTCTATTCCAGGACATTTGACTCTCTACAATACCTTCACTTCTGTTACTTGCTCTATCACTAGATCATCCATAGTTAAGCATAGCACAGGGTTTTCTCTTAATAAATGTTTTGAACCTAAAACAGTCCACTTTCTCTTCACCTTATTCAGAACTCATTTGTTTCTTATCGTCCATTTTTGTTAATTTTAATTCCACCCTTTAAATCTCAGTTAATCCAGCAGGCGCATTTGCCGATGTAAAACTGTCTAGTCATCAGCCTACCTTGCAATGGTGGCATAATTTAGAATAAACAGTAAATTATATATAGCAGTTGATTCAAAACCATAGCAGCTTAACTCATTCAATAACACATTATGGTCAAGAACATCAAATACTGCCCTCATATCCAACAGTTTAGTACCAACATTTTTTTTGTTATCCATTTCAAGCAATCAATCATCAGTCATTTGAGCAAGTGTGGTAGCTGTGGAGTGGCCTTTCTTGTTCATATCCTGAATTTAACTAATTTTTCAAAAACCTGTACAACGTTCTGACACGAAATGACGGTTTTGATGTGTTCCAGTCAGGTTTCCGGCCACATCACAGCACTGAGACAGCTCTAGTAAAGGTCTTAATGATATCCACTCCAATAATGGCAACATTTCAATCTTAGTCTTACTGGATCTCAGTGCTGCATTCAACACAATCAACAAAAACATCTTGATAGAGCGGTTGATGGTCATTACACTGGTTTCCTGTCTGTCCCATAATAGATGTTAAAATCCTGCTGCTGGTTTATAAATCTCTGAATGATTTCGTTCAGCTTTTGCTCCTCACCTGTGGAACAAACTCCCAGAATGCATCAGGGATGCTGAAACTCTCTATAGCCTTAAGTCAAGTTGGAAACCTTTTTATTGACATATGTCTATCTGTCTTAAATTACTGCTCTTAATTTCTTACATTTTTAATTCATTTTTTAAAATGTTTATATTTCAAGCACTTTGAGTTGTCTTGTACATGAAATGTTATATACATCCATCCATCGTCCGCCGCAGCAGGGGGCAGCAGTCTCAACAGAGATGCCCAGACTTCCTTCACCCCAAACACTTCCTCCAGCTCTTCCGAGGGGAGTCCGAGGCGTTCCCAGGCCAGCCGAGAGACATAGTCTCTCCAGCGTGTCCTGGGTCTTCCCCGGGGTCTCCTCCCGGAGGGACATGCCTGCAAACACCTCCCTGGGGAGGCATCCAGGATAATCCGGTACAGATGCCCAAGCCACCTCAGCTGACTCCTCTCAATGTGAAGTAGCAGCGGCTCGACTCCGAGCTCCTCCCGGGTGACCGAACTCCTCACCCTATCTCTAAGGTAGCGTCCAGCCACCCTGCGGAGGAAACTCATCTCGGCCGCTTGTATCCGCGATCTCCTCCTTTCGGTCACTACCCAAAGTTCATGACCATAGGTGAGGGTAGGTGTGTAGATTGACCGGTAAATCGAGAGCTTCGCCTTTCGACTCAGCTCCTTCTTCACCACGACGGTCTGGTACATCGACCGCATAACTGCGGACGCTGCACCGATCCGTCTGTCAATCTCCTGCTTCATCGTTCCCTCACTCATGAACAAGACCCCAAGATACTTGAACTCCTCCACCTGAGGCAGAACTTCTCCACCCACCCGGAGAAGGTACGCCACCCTTTCCCGATGGAGAACCATGGCCTCGGTCTTGGAGGTGCTGATTCTCATCCCTGCCGCGTCGCACTCGGCCTCAAACCGGCCCAGCACATGCTGAAGGTCCCGGTCCAATGAAACCAACATGACAACGTCATCCGCAAAAAGCAGAGACGAAATCTTGTGGTTCCCAAACCTGATCCCCTCCGGCCCCTGGCTACGCCTGGAAATCCTGTCCATAAAAATTATGAACAGGACCAGTGACAAAGGGCAGCCCTGACGGAGTCCAACATGCACCGGGAACAAGTCTGATCTACTGCCGGTAATGCGAACCAGACTCCTGCTCCGATCATACAGAGACCGGACAGCCCTTAATAGAGGGCCCCGGACTCCATACTCACTGAGCGCCCCCCACAGAATGGCACGAGGGACACGGTCAAATGCCTTCTCCAGATCCACAAAACACATGTAGACTGGTTGGGCAAATTCCTATGAACCCTCGAGCACTCTCCGGAGGGTGTAGAGCTGGCCCAGTGTTCCGCGACCGGATGAAAACCACATTGTTTCTCCTGAATCAGAGGTTCAACTATCGGCCGTATTCTCCTCTCCAGTACCCCGGCGTAGACTTTCCCGGGGAGGCTGAGAAGTGTGATCCCCCTATAGTTGGAGCACACTCTCCGGTAAAAAGAGGGACCACCAACCCGGTTTGCCACTCCAGCGGTACTGTCCCCTTCCTCCATGCAATGTCGCAGAGGCGTGTCAACCAAGACAGCCCTACGACATCCAGAGACTTGAGTTACTCCGGGCGAATCTCATCCACCCCCGGTGCCCTGCCACTGAGGAACTTATGAACCACCCGGCTTGGGTGATGGATGAGCATGCCCTAGAGTCCCCACTCTCTGCTTCCTCAGTGGAAGGCATGTCAGTCGGGTTGAGGAGATCCTCGAAATATTCCTTCCACCGTCCGACGATGTCCCCAGTCGAGGTCAACAGCTCCCCACCCACATCATAAACGGTGCCGGGAGAGTACTGCTTCCCCCTTCTGAGGCGCCAAACGGTCCGCCAGAATTTCCTCGAGGCCGACCGAAAGTCTTCCTCCATGGCCTCACCAAACTCCTCCCAGACCCGGGATTTTGCCTCCAGCACCGCCCGAGCCGCGGCTTGGCCTGCCAGTACCCATCTACTGCGTCAGGAGTCCCACAGGCTAACATAGCCCGGTAAGACTCCTTCTTCAGTCTGACGGCATCCTGTACTTCCGGTGTCCACCACCGGGTTCTATGATTGCCGCCACGGAGACCTTGCGACCACAACTTCGAGCCGCCACGTTGACAATGGAGGCAGAGAACATGGTCCACTCAGACTTGATGTCCCCCGCCTCCCTGGGATCTGAGAGAAGTTCTCTCGGAGGTGAGAGTTGAAGATGTCCCTGACAGAAGGCTCAGCCAGACGTTCCCAACAGACCCTCACAATCCATTTGGGTCTGCCCGGTCTGACCAGCGTCTTCCTCTGCCAGCGCATCCAACTCACCACCAGGTGGTGATCAGTTGACAGCGCAGCCCCTCTCTTCACCCGAGTGTCTAAGACATGCGGCCGAAGGTCAGATGAAACAACAACAAAGTCGATCATTGACCTCCGGCCTAGGGTGTCCTGGTGCCACGTGCACTGATGGACACCCTTATGTTTGAACATGGTGTTCGTTATGGAAAAAAACATGACTAGCACAGAAGTCCAACAACAAAACACCGCTCTGGTTCAGATCGGGGAGGCCGTTCCTCCCAATCACACCCCTCCAGATATCACTGTCATTGCCCATGTGAGCGTTGAAGTCCCCCAGTAGAACAATGGAATCCCCAGTTGGAGCACTATCCAGTACTCCTCCAAGGGATTCCAAGAAGGCCGGGTACTCCGCACTGCTGTTCGGCCCGTAGGCACAAACAACAGTGAGAGACCTTTTCCCGACCCGAAGGCGCAGGGAAACGACCCTCTCGCTCACCGGGGTGAACTCCAACACATGGCGACTGAGCTGAGGGGCTATAAACAAGCCCACACCAGCTCGCCGCCTCTCACCCTGGGCAACTCCAGAGTAGTGGAGGGTCCAGCCCTTTTCAAGGAGCTGGTTCCAAAGCCAAAGCTATGTGTGGAGGTGAGCCCGACTATCTCTAGCCGGTATCTCTCAACCTTACGCACAAGCTATGGCTGCTTCCCCCCCAGCGAGGTGCCATTCCATGTCCCTACTGCAAGGGTTTTGGTCCAGGGATTGGGTCATCGAGGCACCCCGCCACAACTGCTACCCAGTCAACATGCCACCAGCCTATCATGGACATTCCTGCGGGTGGTGGGCCTACGGGAAGGCGGGCTCACGTCGCCATTTCGGGCTGAGCCCAGCCGGGTTCCACGGGCAAAGACCCGGCCACCAGGCGCTCGACTTCGAGCCCCAACCCCAGGTCTGGCTCAAGGGAGGGGCCCTGGTGATGCCGATCCGGGCGACGTTACGGTCCTCGCTGTCTTCCTCTTCATGATAGGCTTGTGAACCGCTCTTAGTCCGGCCCGTCACCTAGGACCTGTTTGCCATGGGAGACCCTACCAGGGGCGTAATGCCCCCGACAACAAGGCTCCCAGGATCACTCGGGCACACAAACCCCTCCACCACAGTAAGGTGGCGGTTCAAGGAGGGGATGTTATATACAAGTTTTCCTAAATAACCTCATAATTTCTCTTTTATCTCCTCTCCAGGTTAAGTGTCTGTAACCTCTCAGAGGACATCTGTGCAGATCTGTCCTCAGTTCTCAGCTCTCAGTCCCCCAGTCTGAAAGAACTGGACCTGAGTAACAACCCCCTGCAGGATTCAGGACTGAAGAAGCTGTGTCCTGGGCTGGAGAGTCCACACTGTCACCTGGAGTCTCTCAGGTCAGAATCCACTAAGTGTTCAACTGTTGACCATTAGAACTGTGGTTGATATTAGGGGTGTAACAATATATCATGCCACGAAATTTCGCGATACAAAAACGTCACGAAACGTGTCGTGGAGGTGACAAAGTGTATCGCGATATTGGGTTATTAATATTAATCTATTGTGTTGACTAGTAACACGCATCTGACCGCGCCTCGACCCGCGGACCAAAATCTTACTCCGCTCAGAAAAAACTAGTCCCGTTTTGCGGTCCCGTTTTGATATCTGAACCTTTACTTATGTAAGGCTGGTGTAGAGTTAAGCCTTACCTTATTAAATTAAACCTTTTTGGGTCGTGAGTAGGATAAACACGGGACAACTTCTGCGTGAGTTCCAGTGTACTTCAATGTCCGCTCAACAGCGTAGGATTTTAGATCATCAACACAGCACCTAGTGCTGTATCACTCCGCCCAATCTAAAACATACTAACAACTACAGATAAACTGACTATTGTAATTATAGTCCCTGATTTACAGAATATAAAGAATATATTTATAAAATAATGAACCCTGAATTAACAAACTAACCTTCTGAACAAAAATAAATCTCCTCTTACACTTATAAGGTGAGCATGAATCAATCTTTTTTATGATGTAAAATTGTATGTATTTATTTACTTTTATTTATTTATTTAATTTTAGTTGTTACATTTCTGGAAAAAAAAAGTCAAATCATACATGAGAGAAAAAAATATTTGTACTTGTATGAAATGGAAGATGCATAATGCAAACCTGACATTTACTTTTAGTTCAGTTTGTGGAAAATGGTTGGCCTGGCTTTCTCTTTAAAACTTAAACAGTTATAAAGAATTACAAACTGTAACAATAGGGCAAACGCACAGCATTGTTTTGTATTTTGTGTCTTTCAAATAAAAGACAATTTTTTCCAGTCATATGTTCCTCATTCAAGGTTGTTAAAAAAATACTGCTATAATATCGTATCGTTATCGTGACCTTAATATCGTGTATCGTGCCGTATCGTGAGATTAGTGTATCGTTACACCCCTAGTTGATATTGAAAGATTGTTGATGTGTTTCTGCTGATCCTCTGACTTTTCCTTCAGCGCCATCATCAGGTGAACATGAGGACAGAGTCAGCTTTAGTCTCAGAGCAGTTCTCTCAGAGTCTCTGCATGTGTGTTGTGTTATGTGTCTGCAGGCTGTCAGGCTGTTTGATCTCAGAGGAAGGCTGTGCTTCTCTGGTCTCAGCTCTGAGCTCCAACCCCTCCCATCTGAGAGAGCTGGACCTGAGGTACAACCATCCAGGAGAGTCAGCAGTGAAGCTTTTGTCTGCTAGACTGAAGGATCCCCGCTGGAGACTGGACACTCTCAGGTATGAAGACAGAAGGACATCAGTGGGCTGGACTCTTCATTGTGATGTTGTGGACATCATCTTTGTGGCTCTCTGGATTTGCACAGATGTCCTCTGAGAGGAAATGTTGTCTAAGCTTTTAAGGAGCTAGAATGGGAACATTTGTTTTTTAAGGGTGATATAAATTCAAGTGCTGACTCCGTCTCTAATAAAATCAAGGAGGTTATAATGTCCTTCTCCAGTAAAGGGAGCTCCAGGACAAATAAATCCAACTGCCTTCATTGGTTCTCTCAAGTATGTCACGCATTGCAAAAAGTTAGAGACCGGATATTAAAAATATCGTTAAAAACCGGTCTAACTGTTGATCGTCAAAACTTCACTTCTGCACGGAATAAAGTAACATCAGCCCTAGGGAAAGCTAAAGCATAATTCTTTTTAACATAATCGAGAATGCTAAAGGAAATTCAAAAAAGGTGTGGAAGGAAATCAATAACCTATCAGGTCGGCAGACAAAACATAATACCAAAGGAATGGAGCTAAATATAAACAACCAGTTAGTGAGAGATCCTGTCACCCTGGCTGAAGAATTTAACTTGTTTTTTATTAAGTCTATTCAAGAAATATCAGGTCTGTTCACTGCTCCTGATTGTGTTTTTTACCCTGTCAATCATGAACAGCAAGTTTTTCACATAACTGAGGTCTCTGAAATAGAAGTTTTGAAAATTATTAGCGCTCCAGTGCCAAGGATGAGTATGGCCTTGACACAGATTTCTTAATATGCCACAAGGAGTCTCTTGTCTGTCCCATCACTTAGCTAATAAATATGTCTATCAAACATTCTGTTGTCCCATGTAACTGGAAGGTGAGTGTAGTAAACCCAATTTTCAAATCCGAAAGTACATCTGAGCTTAATAACTATAGACCAATCAGTGTTCTTCCAGTAATTTCGAAAGTTATTGAAAAATGGGTAGCGAAACAGTTAATAAATCACCTTAATAGTGGACCTACAGCATTGTATCCTATGCAGTTTGGTTTCCGGGCTCATCATTCAACAGAATCTGCCATAACTATGTTTGTGGAAAAGACAAAATGTCTCTGTGATAGATGCGGCTGTGTGGGAGCCATTTTCTTGGACCTCAAGAGGGCCTTTGACACCATTGACCACCACATACTGCTGACAAAACTGTCCAAATTCAATGTCTCTGCTCAGGCGATCCGATCCTATCTCACAGATCGAAAACAGTGTGTTGTGATTAACGGTGCCAAATCCACTTCCCTAAACTGTCCAGTAGGGGTCCCCCAAGGATCAGTCCTTGTTTCCCTTTTAATTTCTGTGTATATTAATGACTTTTTTATTGCTGTAAAAATGTCCATGCCCAGCTTTACGCGGCTTACGCGGATGGGCCCAACATCACAGAGGCTGCCCAGATTCTTACCTCGTCAATGACGAATGTTCAGGACTGGCTGGAAAACTCATGCCTTTTCCCTAAATGTTAAAAAAAGTGTCTGCATGTTTTTCGCCAAACAGCCACCGAAAACTGTCTGTTCTGGCGTGAGAGGAGAGGAGCTTGCTCTGGTAAATGAGTTAAGGTATCTTGGAGTCGTCTCTCATTTAAGAAACACATCAAAAAGGTGACAAAGTCGGTCAAATATAATCTAGCTAATTTTAGACAAATAAGGAATTCACTGTCCACTACTGCAGCTCTCTCTTTTACACTGTATGATTTTCTCACATATTGATTACTGTTTTACAAGCTGGTCACTGGCATGTTCTACAGCACTTAAACCGATAGAGTCACTCTATAAAAAAGCCTTAAAGACATTGGATTAAAAAATATACTCCTATCACATCTGTCTTATCCTTAAAAGTATGACTTTTTAAGTTTCTATAGTTATAGAGTTTTCAAATTTGCTTATTTTATCCAAAGAAGCCTAGATGGTCTAGCTCCGCCACCTCTGAGGGAATTCATTAAAAGAAGGACTGTCAAAGGCATGAACACCAGGGCCTGCGGCAGAGGAGATTTTGAGATTCCCTGCAGGCGACTGCGTTCGGCAGGAATGTTCTGTCCATCTTGGGGGGGGGGGTTATCATTACATACATTTAGTATGTATGCAAATGTACAATGGTCCATACATAATAACAAATCTGTACGTTATAATGCCAACTTGTGCAATAACATTAGCACACACATGTCAGTGTGTGCCAGAAAAGTGCAATAGGGCAATGTGCAATATGCATCAGCACTTTACAAACTAGCACTTAAGCACCTACTGTAGCACTTTAACTTTATGGTCACTTAATTACTGGTTTATCAATGGTAACATGTTTTATTGCTTAATGATTTTTATCTAGCTCAGTCGTGTTTTTTAATGTTGTGTTTTGTTGATATGGATGTCATATCTCGACTCGTATGTCTGCTGGTGTCCGATTCTGTGTCTGGCATTAATTTGCTGCGGGGACGAATGGTGGAAATTAGCCTCTGGCTACAACCATGCATATTTACACATGTGTTTAATAATATGTACGGTCCCTATTCAACAATTAAATTAAATTGAAATGAATTGAATTGGATGCTAGTCCTCTTAGAGGAAGGTGTACATTACAAAAGAGATGTGACCCTTTCATCTGCATTTACATGTTTTTTACACCCCTCTTTCCATCCTGTTCCTTACAGCTGTTGGCCTTTTGTTACAAACCATAGGCTATAATGTCAGAATTTTTTCTATGACCCTTTGAGCAGAGATCTTTGAGCAGATGGAGCTGCTGCAGCCCATCTGGTGCTGCAGCAGAGCTGATAGAGGCGGTTCACAACTCTGAGCCGTTCTTGACCCAGTAAACAGCAGTGTTGAGGCCCATCACAGCACAATAATAGCTGCACCTTCACTCATCCATGACATGGTCTCCTCCTGCTCCTGATTCAGCAAAGATGAAATCAGATGAAAAGAATGTATTCAAACTGTGCTGGAACGTGACGACCACAGGACAGGACTTCAGGGATTCTGCATTCAAGTGCATCTGTCCAAGTGTTCATCAGTGTGTGAGAGCCATGTAATGTCCATGTTTGCTGAAAGAGACTGTGCTGGTCTGACCCCCCTCCTCCTTTCAGGGTGGCGCCTGCTGGACAACGATGGATGACACCAGGTCTGAGGAAGTGTAAGTGTGTTTTTATTTCATTCACATTCAACTATCTTCACACTGTCACATCACACATTCGTGACTCCATCAATGATCAATGACAGATCAATAATAACTGCAGCTGGATTGTTTGTTCTCTCCTTCAGATTCGTGTCAACTCACCATCGACACAAACACAGTCAACAACAACATCAAACTGTCTGACAACAACAGGAAGATGTCACGTGTGGAAGAAGATCAGTCATATCCTGATCATCCAGACAGGTTTGATTTCTGGTGTCAGCTGCTGTGTAGAGAAGTTCTGACGGGTCGCTGTTACTGGGAGGTCCAGAGCAGAGGAGATGTTTCTGTATCAGTGAGTTACAGAAGAATTAGCAGGAAAGGAGACTCTAAAGACTGTAGGTTTGGAAGGAACGATCAGTCCTTGAGTCTGTCCTGTTCTGATGGTGGTCGGTACTCTGTCTGGCACAATAACACAGTAACACCTTCCTCCTCCTCTTCCTCAGTCTCTGACAGATTAGCAGTGTATGTGGACGTTCCTGCTGGAAATCTGTCCTTCTACAGCGTCTGCTCTGACAGACTGATCCACCTCCACACCTTCAACACCACATTCACTGAACCTCTTTATCCTGGGTTCAGGTTCTGGTCTGGTTCTTTAGTGTCTCTGTGCTGAGTTCAGTCTTAACAGTCTCCTCTCTGTTGGACAGATAGATGTATCATTCTTAAAATATCACAAGGACTCATTCGTAACACCCTTAACCACCATCATAAACAGAGGTGTCAAGTAACAAAGTACTTCATTACCTTACTTAAGTAGAAATTTTGGTTATCTATACTTCACTGGAGTAATTATTTTTCAGACCACTTTTTACTTTTACTCCTTACATTTTCACGCAATTATCTGTACTTTTTACTCCTTACATTTTAAAAACAGCCTCGTTACTCTATTTCATTTCGGCCTTTAAAAAAAAACTATCCAGTTAAATTGTGCCATCCGGATAGAGTGAATTTGGTTGTGGTTGTTTCAGATGTTCTTGTCCAGTTTTGTTCTTACATCCGTTGCCCTCAGATTCCTGCAACTAAACTTGGATGTACATTCCAATAAAGGTTAGGATAAATGATAACATGCCTCTGAAGTTTGACTTTTTGCACCATTACAATACTTATAGGCAACTAGTCATCATATCTTCTGCTCTCTGAAACACATGTTAATGCTCAATAGTACACATATATGGTTCTTTAATATATTTGCATTATACTAAGATGCATTCATTTTCAATGGCTTTTGTCCTTAATGGCTTTTTTCCCCCTTACATTACTTTTACTTTTATACTTTAATTAGTTTTAAAACCAGTACTTTTATACTTTTACTTGAGTAAAAAACTTGAGTTGATACTTCAACTTCTACAGGAGTATTTTTAAACTCTAGTATCTATACTTCTACCTGAGTAATGAATGTGAATACTTTTGACACCTCTGATCATAAATAAATCCATAATCAAAGGGTCCTTCCCTAACCTGTGGAAGTTCTCTCTCATCACACCAGTCTTTAAATCAGGAAATCCTGCAACAATTAGTAATTATAGACCGATAAGTATACTTCCTGCAGTATCCACGGTCATAGAAAAACTTGTAGCGCAGCAAATTATTGGACATCTTAACAACAGTCCATACACCCTTAACAGGATGCAATTTGGCTTTAGAAAACACCCCTCTACTGAGACGGCTGTCTGTTTCTTCCTGGAAAACATAAAATCAAAGCTGGATACAGGTGGTGTTATTGGTACTGTTTTTATTGATCTTAGAAAAGCTTTTGACACCATTAATCTCCAGATACTGTTAACTAAACTGTCTTACTTTAACCTCTCCCCAAATACATTGAACTGGATTAAATCCTACATCTCATCAAGAACACGGTGTGTTAGGATAAAGAACATGAAGTCAACGTCACGAAACAACAACCGTGGGGTTCCACAGGGGTCGGTCCTAGGTCTGCTGCTTTTTAGTTTATTTATAAATGATCTGCCAAGCTGCTGTCCTTCGATTATCACCTGTCAAATGTATGCTGATGATACTGTTCTGTGTGCTTTAAGACAACTGACAGATGCTATGTCAAATGTGTACAACTGGCTTGAGAAATTGCAAATGCACTTAAACGTATCTAAGACTGTATGCATGTACTTCTCAAAAAGGGTAAACACTGATATTAATTCCAACATATATGTACAAGGTAAACAAATTGAGGTGGTGCAAAACATTAAATACCTAGGAATCACTCTTGACCTCCAACTCCTTTTCGAACACCAGATAAAAAAGACTGTGAACAGAATCAAGTTTAACTTGTCCAACTTCAGGTTTATTGGGAACAACCTAACTCTTGAGACAGCAAAATTATATTTTGATACCATGATCATACCACACATGTCCTACTGCATAACAAGCTGGGCAACAGCCTGTAAGACAACACTAAAACAAATTGAAATAGTCTACAAACAAGCCCTGAAAGTATTGGATAAAAAACCCAAAGCCACCCCGACTGCCGACGCGGGTACCGCACGGGGTTTGTCCTAATGTTAATTTTCCGTTTTAATTCGTACGTTCTAGGGCAATGTGCAATGCAACACGCACTTTGTATGTCACACAACTTGGATACTCTCAGTACCATAATATTACCATCGCTGGTATTTCATTATTGTAATATACATTTTTTGCTCAAGTCACTTTAGTTTAGTTTAGTTAGTTACTTTATTTCGGTCATGACATCACAAAAAAAAAAAATTAAATAAAAATGACAACAAGGAAACGAATACACTGTTCAAAGAAAACATTACAAAAAGTTTCCAATATACAAATAACATCTAGACCGAAAAAAGGTGTAGGCTGAAGCAAAGCTTATTCATTGCCTACCCTCAAAAAGATTATTTAAAGTAATGAAATAAAAGCAAGAAGTAAGAGATAAGACTGCCAGTAAAACAAATGGCCTCCATGGGGATAACAAAGATTCCTCAAGAAATAAAACAAAAAAAATTAAAAATAAAGGTGCAGTCTACATGTTACCTTCATCCTTAAATAATCAAATCAAATCACCAATTAAATAAATACCTAAATCAACAAAGCAAGCATCACCACTCATTAATTTGATATAGAGAAATCATCCTTATTTTCAATGTTTTTTTTAAATAAGGTTAAGGTTCTACATGATTTCAAATCCCTCTCCAACTTATTCCATAAATCCACCGCTGCCACTGTAGCATCTCAGTTTGGTTTTGGTTCTGATTTTTGATTTCCTGTATATGCTCTCCCCTCTGAGGTTGTAATGGCTTTGTCTTAAATTGAACATATTTTGAATACAGTCTGGCAGCATGTTATTGTTGATTTTGAACATAATCTGTGCAGTTTTGAAGTCCACCAGTTCACTTTAGATACAATCCATACTGCTTTTAAATGCTGATAAATCTATTTTGCTACTATGTATGTTTTATGTTTGTTCCCTTGTTTGATTGTATTGTTTGACTGAATTGTTTTTATGTCTTCTGTGGTGACTGCGGGTGGAAACTAGCATTTCTGCTAAAATCTGGTGTATTTACACTGCTTAATGTAGTTTTCATTAATATGAATTGTCCCGTCTAAATAAACTTTGATTTGATTTGATAGTTGAGTCTGTCACATGACATGTCTGTCTCTGTTTCCATCAGAACACCTGAATCACATGTTGGTGAAACTGTTCTGAAGGATTCCTTGGAAACTTCTTCCTTTTCCAGTCCTTTAAAGGTGGAAGTTATTCCAGGATCCACATGTTGTTCTTCCGTCTGTTTCCAGTCAGAGCTTCACAGTGAACACCAGCATGTTGTTTCTCTGCAGCTCAGTTCAGCTGAGATCATTCAGTTCATGTCAGTTGCAGTTGGTTTGCTGCACATGTGACCAACTGTGATATCAGAGAGGAATCACTGAGCTGCATCAGCTAGATGAAGTTACAACCTGCTGACAGATCTGAGCACAAGGTTGCTGTGCAGCCAGGGTTCATCTGGTCTTTATTCACACCCACTTCCTGTTCCAACCAGGACGTCACTACTGGACTGTCAGGTTTCTGTCATGGTAAAGGGTTTGTTTGTATGCAAGTTTATTGTATTAATAAAATGATCCATCCATCATCTAGAACTGCTTCTTCATGTTCAGGGTCCCGGGGGTAAGCCTTATTGATTTTACACTGTACTATAATGATTTTTATGTACATTTGTCGGGAGAAGAAGAAATCAACAACAATAACGTGCTTATATGGTTCCTAGACTGTAGTAGAAGAACTGGACAAACCCTCCATGATGTCACTCTTAGGTTTTCTGAAGAGGGATTTTAAAGCCTCGTCTTCCTCATACTGCGCCGCTCCACGTTGTAAACGTGAGGAACAAACAGGTCTGGAAGCTGCTGCAACACCAACGAGATCAGGATCACTGGCCTTTGTGAACTGAGAGCTACTTCAAGGATCCTGAACAACTAGAAAGGCTACTTGCTCGATTGAACTTTTTGAAATTGATATTTGATATTCACTGATTAAAAGTGCTGCCTCAACATTTTCTCACAATAATTATCAAATGTATTTATCATGCCAGGAAACATATTTCAGCATGAAACATTTTTTATTCTTTTTTTTTTTTTTTTCATCCCAATTTTTTTCCCATTATATCACCCAGTGCTCCTACCTAAGTCAATCCTGGGCATTGCCATCCTCTACCAACCCCAGGAGGCCCTGCACTGAGCTCTGAGTCTCCTCACAGCAAGAAGGTCCCTGGTTCGACTCCCAGGCCCGGCAGGGGCCTTTCTGTGTGGAGTTTGCATGTTCTCCCCGTGCTTGCGTGGGTTCTCTCCGGGTGCATGTTAGGTTAATTGGTGATTCTAAATGGCCCGTAGGTGTGAGCGTGAGCGTGAGTGTGGTTGTGGTTGTGAGCATGGTTTGTGTGTTTATATGTGGATGGACTGGTGACCTGTCCAGGGTGTAACCCCTGCCTCTCACCTAAAATGAGCTGGGATAGGCTCCAGCAGACCCCCGTGACCCCGCAAGGGATAAAGCTATATAGATAATGGATGGATGGATGGATGTATAATCATAAAAAAATGATACAGGTCAAAAGTAATGATTCCTTTGAATATTTATTTAAATAAATGATAAATAAGTCAAACACAATATGATAACAATACACTATGTACAACAACACACTCTTCTATAAACTTTTAAAGTCAAAAACAATAAGAGGTTCCCAATAAGCACTTGCTTTTGTATTGCACTGCACAGTTGATGTGTCTTGGCTTTGGGAATATTCAAGCCATGGATAATGTTTGTACCAGTCTCTCTGGAAGCACCTGTTCCTGTTACCTTGCAGGGTCCCAGGAAATACATTCAGATGAGGCTGTTGGACCTGCTGCTCTGGACTGTGAGAGATCTGCAAATAATCATCAAAATAAGTCCATCAGTGTGAGGCTAACTGTTACAATGTATCAATGCATTGTTGCCACTGTGCCCCCCTAAACAGTGCCTCTTTATATAGATGTCATTAGTATTGTTTTACAATAAAGTTGTGCCTTTTTGTGTTTGCAATTGCCTGACAGGTGGAGATTTGTTGTCCATGGTGGGGTGGATGGATTCAGTCGTTTAGTCGTCTACCTGACTGTGGCTGGCAATAACAGAGCTAGTACAGTCTTACAGAGCTTTATCGCTGCTGTTGAGCAGTATGGGCTGCCATCAAGGGTACGGTCTGATAAAGGGGGCGAGAATGCAGATATAGGAGAATTCATGATCAGGAGCAGAGGTACCAACAGGAATTCGCACATCACAGGCAGAAGTGTCCACAATCAACGGTAAATAGATGTTTGGCAACGAGGCTCACACAAGCAGCATACCAGTTGAATGTACTTCTTAAGCCTGTCACACATACAGTACTGTCTCAGAAAATTAGAATATTGTGATAAAGTTCTTTATTTTCTGTAATGCAATTAAAAAAAAAAAATGTCATACATTCTGGATTCATTACAAATCAACTGAAATATTGCATGCCTTTTATTATTTTAATATTGGAGGATCCTAATGAGGTTAAGAGACAATACATTTTTTTACAGTTTTTAAATGTCTGTTCCTCCAATTGAATTATGGGAGAAAATATTTTACTTGACACAGAGGTTATAGCATCTTTTAAGTCTTCTCAGCTTTCAAAGATCAACCTCTGAGCTGTTGTTTCTATTGTTTATACTATGCATAACTGTGCTTTTTACAAAACTGAAGCGGCAACATTTAATTTCTCACCAACTGGGTGACCAAAAATAACAGTCTTAAACATTTTGTGTAACGATGTGTCAGACTAGTTTTAAGTACAAGATTGATTATGCTTGTCCTCCATTCAGGTTTATGAAGACTATGGGATCGACTGGAACGGACCTCACAGTCTTCATGGAGCCACTGTGTCAGTCCCCGAGGTTCAGCTGGCCCGCGAGCTATCGCTGGAAGAGGCTGCCATGTTGCCAGCTCCAGGAGTTTCTGTAACTGATGCACTGGGATCATATATAGAGACTATAGAAGTTTTATCAAGCATCATAGCACACTGATGTCCAACCCATGCTTTTATTTACAAAGTACATGAACTACAGCAGGACATAATCCTGTGACATTGGGGCCGTCATGCAGAAAGCTGTGGGCCAACATCCTTCCTGCAACCCGGAACAGGCCGCTTTCAATAAGCACCTCCAATTTCTGCTGGAACCAGATGGTCACGTTCACCCTCAAAAAGCAGTGTTCGGCCCATTCCTCCTGTAAAGTACCAAGGGAGCAGGGGATAAAGTGACAATTAACGACTGATATAGATTTAAAAATGGCATCATATTAACCTTCAAAATAGTAAGAGACTTACCAAGATCTAGACTGAATCCAAACTGAAGTTTGGATATTATTGTTGTCATAAAGTACCGCATCACTCCCTCTCCAACAACAACATCACCTGAAACAAAATTCTGATAATAAAAAAAAAAAAACAGTGGCTGACTAATGCAGCTAACTGGATAAGGTAAATCACTATTGGCTGTAATTGTAGAATAGCATCCTTAATATTGACTATTCCAAATAACAGTAGAATATTTTGTTTTTCATAAGTGCACTGTAAAAAATTTTCCTGTAAAATTACGGTAAAGAGCTGGCAGCACAGACGCCAGCAATATACCGTAATTTTTACGGTATCATCCGTAAAATGATTTTACAGTAGTAGTCTGTAAACCAGAAATACAGTATATTTCTGTATTTCTATCATTTACTGTAAATAGCTGGCGGCAGGGATGCCAGCAATATACTGTAATTTTACTGTATTCACACTGTTAAATTATTTCACAGTCTAATACAGTAAAAAAATAAATACAGCATAGTTCTGTGACTATTTGGAAATTACAATAATATTCTGCTTAGGTTGTTACTTTATCTTCTCAAAGATTATATATAAAACAATAACTCAATGTAGCAGTTTCCTAAAATATCAGTCCTAAATGAAATCAATATTAGAACTTCCTTATTCTTAGGGCTATAGACAATTGCTTAAGATATGCATTATTGTGAATATTGTGCAAAATAAGCAATAAAAACTTAAAATCAGACTCAAAATCATTTATTTCAAAAAGCAATATCAACATAAATACTGCAACTTTCAAAAATTGGAAAAAAAAAGAAAATTAACCCTGTTGGAGGATGCTGAGATTTCAAGTAGTAAACAGCCTAGTAGTGTCTGCTTTAGACCGGCTATAAACTTAAATTCTTAAATTGTTTTTCAGAGATTGTCCCTAACACTTACTCATACCTAACCCATGACAACATTATTCAGCATTGTCTATTTAAGACATTAGTTTGAACAATTTTCTTAAGTTATTTATCTTACCAAACTTGAGCATTACCTTGAATAACACAACAGGTCTAAGAAAAAGACCCAGGCAACAAATTCTGAGGAACGATAAGTTTAACCTATTCTGTGAGGTATATATGCTTATGTCTTTGCAACAATTTAAATACATTTAAAATACAATCTCAGAATTTACTGCAATGAACCATCTGCTGCCAGCAACAATATAGAACAGTAAGAGAATTTTGAAACACATTATCATACGGTGGCCGACAAGGGCCAAACGCACTGCAACAGGCTAATGCGTCTCAGTTAAGGAAAACGGCTTCAAGTACAGAAAAGATTCAAATTCACAAACTCAAAACGAGGTACAAAAAGAGGAACGTGGTGCAAATGAAAAAACCTGCTGCAAAAAACAAAGACAAATGCAGCATCATCAACCACGCTGCAAATAGAGAAACGATGCAAAGCACAAAACGATATAAAACAAGAAACCCTTTTCAAAAGAAAAACGCTTCATAACCAGTTACCAAACCTGCAGGTGGAGCAGCTGACTGAACCACAGTGTTTACATCCATGGTTTAAACATACAGTGGGAACAGTAATGTGATTTTTATCGGACTATATTTATATATGATGTTTTTATCAATGTACATTGTATCGTCTGGTGTAAAATATAATAAAGAAACGCCTCGCTGTACATTACGAGACGTTTCTTTATTATATTTTACACCAGACGATACAATGTACAGTGATATAAACATCATATATAAATATAGTCCGATAAAAATCACATTACCGTTCCCGCTGTATGTTTAAACCATGGATGTAAACACTGTGGTTCAGTCAGCGGCGCCCCCTGCAGGTTTGGAGCACTTCCGGTTGTAGTGACTGGTTTATGAAGCGTTTTTCTTTTGAAGAGGGTTTCTTGTTTTTTGCTTTGCATCGTTTCTCTATTTGCAGCGTTTGATGATGCTGCATTTGTCTTTGTTTTTTGCAGCATGTTTTTTTCATTTGCACCACGTTCCTCTTTTTGTACCTCGTTTAGACTTGTGTTTGAGTTTGTGAATTTG
Organism: Cololabis saira; assembly: GCF_033807715.1. Classification (NCBI taxonomy): domain Eukaryota; kingdom Metazoa; phylum Chordata; class Actinopteri; order Beloniformes; family Belonidae; genus Cololabis; species Cololabis saira. Next base: position 36,350,287 of record NC_084589.1, on the reverse strand, counting down.
AATCGTGTCTGCCGTTTTCCTTAACTGAGACGCATTAGGCCGTTGCGGTGCGTTTGGCCCTTGTCGGCCACCGTAGTATCAATATTTGGAAAACTACACTATTAAGAATGTTTTCAAAGTAGGAACATTAAAACCTTTTTGATTCCATGAGTAAGAACACTCAGCAAAAAAGCATTATTGACACATTTTGAAAATAAAACTGCCACAGGCTTGTGTTTTTCCTTTTAAAATAATCCTGTGAGTTAGATTAAAAATTTCAAAAAAATTTAACTTAAAAAAATTACATTATGTAATTTGCTAAGTACTGTGAAAATACAGAATATGCATAATTGGCAACATTTGGAAAACACATAAGAACATTTTGTAAAAAGTGCATTAAGGCCATTTTGAACAGCTGGTCAAAAACAACATTTAGGCAAGCAACTGTGAGGTAGGCACCTGTGTCAATGCAAGCTAGACTTGCAGTTTTTTTCTTAAATAGTCCTGTGAGGTAGGCTTGTGTTCTCACATCTTACTGTAGCTCCAGTCAGTGGAAGTCTGTGTGGGTGTGAACGGTCCTGATTAAAATCTTGTGCTAGGAGATCCAGGAGAGATGACGGCTGAAGCCGCTGTTCCTTCTGCAGCATAATTCCAGTGTTGCCACTCAGTACGTGCACATGCAGCGATTCAACCTGGTTGGAGATCATTTACACACATCGTACTGACTTTTAAACTGCATGTGAACACCTTAAGTCAGTCCAGTCAATCTGATCAGACCGGATTCGTCAACCTACTTGCAGCACCTAGATAAGCCAGTCCCAAGCCAGTCGCAACCGCCTTGTTAATGCCATGTGAACGGGGACATAGATATTACAGTCTGCGCATGCTCGAGATTTTCCCCCGGGGGAGGGGATTCACCTGGAAGTGAAAGGAGACGACGACGCTGCTCAGTAGCACCCTGGGGTGGGGTGTCGTTTGACTGCTTCAGGGGTGTCGTCAAAATATTTCCTATTCTGACATTTCATATATAAATACTGTATTTTCGCGACCATACGGGCGCCGTGTGGAAAGGCCTCAGTCTTGTGTCATTTCTGTATTTGAAACACACACGGCGCACCGACCGAAACGGCACACACACAAGAACACACACACACACACGCACACAAGGTGCTATTTAAAAATACAGCGGGAGCAAAACTTTGTTTGATTGTAGGCTACTTTATTTCAGTTTTTACATTAATCAAACCCATTAAGTCTCATCCTCTGTTTCTGCATTAAAGAGCTCCGCTAAATCAGCTGTGCCAGTCCGAACTCCTCGCTGTCAGAGTCTCGTTCCGTGCCGTGCGGCGCCTCGGAAATGCACGCTTTTGCAAAAGCTCGCAAAATAGTCCCAGCAAACACGTTAGCCCACGGATCAACAATCCATCTGCAAACTGTGGCATAACTGGCCCGGCGTTGCTTCCACTCCTGGAGAAACTATTCTCCCTCTTAGTCATCCGTTGCTCACACGCCGCCTGCAGCCTTAAGGCTGATTTATGGTTCTGCGTTAACCAACGCAGACCTTATGGCGTATGGTACGCGGCGCACTCACCGAACGTTGCGCGTCGCCGCGTACCATACGCCGTAGGCTACGCCGTCGATTTTACGCGGAACCATAAATCTGCCTTTATTCACCCGCCCGAGACTCTCCTTTTATTCTCCCCACCAACCGCCCGTGCGCTCCCTTTGCCAGCTCTCTGGTGATCTCCCTCCAGCAGCTGCTACTTTATTGAGGTTTTTGTAGTGAAATGAGGAGGAATCATAGAGATAACTTCTCATTTCAACTAACTGGATCAGCCGTTCCTCATCCATGATTGTTTCCTACAGCGCTTTCAACGCAGGCGGCAGGAAGAAAATATAAGCAGGTCTACCGTCCGACCAAAGTGGGGAAAAAAACAACAAAATAACGGCGTGAGGTGACGCAATGAAACAGCGAACAGCTGGAGTGAGCGGCGTGTTCGTGGTGTTAAATGCAGCAAACATGTCACATCATTACTGGGATGTGGGGAAAAGCAGAGGACACGAGAAATTATCAAATAGGTACCAGATCTTGTTGGATCCGGCACAAATTAAGCTCAAATAAGATTAAGATAAGATTCTTGTTAGGCTATATCTTATTATTTTATCAGAACCTTCCAGCCTGGCGATCTCCCTCCAGCAGCTGCCACTTTATTGAGGTTCTTGTATTGAAATGACTGTTTCCTACAGCGCTTTCACCTTTTTTTTCCAACTTTCAACCGGCTTTCAACGCGACCGACAGGAAGAAAATAGAAGCAGGGCGTGCGACAAAAGTCCAGCTCAAAACGGCGCCGCGTCGCTCGCAACCAGTATAGACAGTGCAAATAAAACATAAAGCAATGGAACTGTTTTTCACGCTGACGCTCGCTCGCGTCGCATGCAGTGTGGACACGGTGTAAGATTCGCATTTACAGTCAGAGCGATGCAGCGCGGTTTTTAATTATATTTTACTCTGGGGTGTCGTGAGATTTTATTCACTTTTGAAAGGTGTCATGACTGAAAAAAGGTTGAGAAAGGCTGTTTTAGACAGATTATTAATAGGAAAGCAGTGAGAATGCACCTTTTCCTTCCTTGTTGTTGTTAAGCAGAGGTCAACCGGAAGTGGCTCTTTGTTGAAATGGTTACCATGGTTACCTCGGGTACAGCGCCACCTAGCGTCACGGAGTCAGCCATGCTCTGGTTACAGTGGCTTATTCAATCTGATTCAGTCTGTTCTCAGAACAGCATGTGTACTCAGACAAGTTGATCCAATCTTCTGCATGTCATTATCTGATCAGATCTGCAACCAGCTTGAATCGCTGCATGTGTACGTACTGTCAAACAATAACAAACAAATACGACAGAATCAGGACAAGATCAAGATCATGAACAATATACCAGCCAAGCCAATGTTTATAAAGCTAATAATACTAGTTCTCTTGCGGCTTAATGTGGCAATGCCAGACTGTCAAAACAACCCATGGACAGAGAGCAAGATTCAAGAAAACTCACAGTTCTATATGAAGTCCCATTCAAAATCAACGAGTTTCTTCAGTAGCGTGGAGACGTGTGTGTTGACTGCAGAAAACTTCTTGTGGACGATCACACCTTTCTTCTTGGAGACAACCTTGCCCCTTTTAGCCTTTGTCCCTCTCTCTGGATTTATACCAATGAAGCGCCTGAAATCAAAATAGTCTAAGATCAGAGTGGGGTTGCAATGACATACAAATAGAGTGGACCCGAATGGCAAAGTGACATCAAACGGAATTATAATAAAACCTTAGTCCAATAAAACACCCAGTGTGTGTGTGTGTGTGTGTGTTGTGGCTTCAAATGTACCAATACCATTTTATGCTAAAAAATACAAACACATTCATTTAGTTGTAACAATATAATGATGACAAGGAATGATGGGGTTTTTACCTCTGAATGAATTCCAGAGTACAAGCTGCCTCATCTTGATACTGAAGGTTGAATATATAGTAGATTGCAAACACAGCAGCAAGTCCCGTTACAAATGTTGGTGTGATGCACTCAGAGATGACACGGCCCTCCAGGGTGATCCTCCAACCTCCAACCACGACTTTCCCTGCTGCACCTGAAACTTCACGTCATAGCAACATGAGAATGCATCTCATTTACATTTGTAAACTCAAGATGATATGCAAAGTGACCAATGACTCTAAATTAAATGTATACCATGAAGTATTAGGCGAGGACTTGCAGGAGGACTGAGAGTTGTCTCGACGTCAGCTGCAGTGGCAGAAACCTGTAGGGAACAAATGCATACATACAAGATTTTTTAGAAAAATAATAAAAAGGCAAATCATTAGTAAACACTAGGTGAGAGTAACCTAGAGGTGAATTAGGTATGCTTCTGATGTACCTATAGTCAAACAGATTGTAATCAAATTTAAAAGGTAACAATTTTACACATTAAAGTATGTTAACAGGTACTGATAAATTGCCTCCAGTGAGTCACTCTTTAAAACACAGGGTTAGAAATAAAAACAAAAAACTTACATCTGCAAGAAGGACCAGCCCGGTTAGGTCCTCTCCAAAGTGTGCCATGAGCAGCTGAACAACACAAAGTGCCACATTATCTTCACCATTAGAGATGACATCCTTGACATCTTTGTTAGTAGGTTTTTCCCTGAAGTATTGTATGATGGCTTTTCCACATTCCTCCATACTGAGTTCCAAGCTACGAAGCACATTGATGTCTGTGAGCAGTGTTGGGCAAGTTACATCCAAAATATAATACATTATATATTACTAGTTACTGTCATTTGAAAGTAATTAGTTACATTACAATATTACTATATCTGAATTGTAATGCGTTACACTACTTGTGTATTACTTTTGAGTTACTTTCAACAAAATAGCAAAAAAGATAAATCTTGTCCCACTGGCAGATTTTTCTACTTATTTCAAGTGAAAATTTACTTGAAACAGGTGAAAATTGTCAAATAAGTTATTTTTCTGGTGTTATTTTTCTGGTGATGACTCTAAATGTTGAAATAGCAGTAAACCCACATTCATTGATGAAATGACATAAGGGATGGAAAGGGGGGATGGCAGTTTTACAGGGGGGATGATTTTGACCGTTTTTATTTCAGGGGGAATGATTTGGACCGTTTTTATTTCAGGGGGGATGATTTGGACCGTTTTTATTTCAGGGATGATTTGGACCGTTTTTATTTCAGGGGGGATGATTTGGACCGTTTTTATTTCAGGGGGGGATGATTTGGATTGTTTTTATTTCAGGGGGGATGATTTGGACCGTTTTTATTTCAGGGGGGGGGGGTGATTTGGACCGTTTTTATTTCAGGGGGGATGATTTGGACTGTTTTTATTTCAGGGGGGATGATTTGGACCGTTTTTATTTCAGGGGGGTGCCATCACATCACCCCTCATCCCCCCTCAACTCGAATAGCCTACTGCTCACACGGAACTCAGAACTTCTTCATAAATAACTCCCAGAGAGAAAAAAAACACCAGCAAGCTAACAAACAAACCAATAGAGCTCTCAGAGTTAACAAAACGAACCAGTAATCAACAACTCGCAGCTGTTTTAACCTCTCCTCCTGATGGGCTGCAGGTGTGGTTTAAGGCTGATTTATGGTTCCGCGTTACACTAACGCAGGCCATACGCCGTGGGTTACGCGAACTACTGCGTACCCTACGGCGAAAGCTCTGCGTCGATTTAACGCGGAACCATAAATCCGCTCTCACAGCGCGACTGACTGTGAGCCCGGCTCGTGCAGCTCTTCGCCGACTCCGCGCTCATATATATTTAATAAATGTATAAAGCCCATATATTAATAACGCCTCACTTGGCCGAGCCCTAACGCTGAGACCATGGTAGATTTAAGTTACACGCGGACACGCCGCACTGTTGACTTTTCCCTGCCGGCTCTGCTCACGGAACAGTCCCCACACAAACAGTGTCCAGCGGCGCTACGTTCCGCCGCGCCGCGTTCCCAACGCTTTTTTCTGTTGTCGGGATGTCTCGCGGACGCGGTGTTGGTGAATTCTTTAAAAACAGCTAAACGGGTTAAAATGCGTTGTAACGCGCGTTACTTAGATTGTAACGAGTAAAATATTACCGAAAATTTATTAGTAATGTGTTATATTACTGCGTTACAGCAAATAGTAATACATTACTGTAATTGCGTTACTTTTGTAACGCGTTACCCCCAACACTGTCTGTGAGCAACTCAAAATGTGCGTATATAAACCTTAGTGTGAAAAGAAAAGGCCATTTGCTTTTTAAATCTTCAATGTCAGGTGATGGAAGTGTATTTATGTGGCGACGTTGTAGAGAGAATGTGAGCTCCATTAGATGTTTAACGTCGGCTCTTTCTGCTCCACCTGCACCCTCCTGTCTGTAAACCTCCTCCAGTCTCTGCCGGTGCTGCTCCAGAGTCTCATCAGTTTCTTCTGGGGGGAGCTCTGGCTGAAATCTTGTACATCCATAGGTGTCAGTTGGACCTCTCTTGTATGTGGAGGATCGGTGGTTTGAAAAGCTTCCATTACGGTTGACATTCTCAATGCGGTTTTTCAGTTGAATCAAAAGTGATGTGTAACCTCCAGCCAGAAGTGACCCATCTGGAGTCATATCAGCAAAACTCTTCGGGTACTGTCTGATGATATTTCGAACTACAGTTAGACACTGTGCACGAGTGGGGTTAGCTTCACACCTTCTCATTTCATCTGTGAGTACTCGTACCATCTGGCGTCGCGCCACTGGATTTGGTCTCTTTCCATCTGTAATAGCAGAACGAATTTCCTGTGGCATTTTTTCCCAGGGGACCTGGAAGGTTTCTGGCCATGTTTTCAGTATCTGAGATGTGGAAGGTCTGTTGCTTGGATCGCTGTTTCTTGCCTGGGTTGAACACGATGCAATGGCCGCTAGCCGTGATGGGGTAGAATGAGGCGTAGTGCATAAAGATGGTAATGAAGACTCAGACGCCGACAGATTACTGCTCAGAGATGACGAAGTTGGAGTGGCTTGTAAATTTAATATAACTGTCTCAGTTTCTAAAAAACAAACAAAAAAACTAGATTAATTTAGATTATGGTCATTTCCTATACCTGTACCCTATGTTACTGTGGTATCAGCCTGATACAAGATTTTTAAGTATTAGTCCATCCCCACTTGAATGCCACAATAAATTAGCCATACATTACCTAATTTGAATGCATTCAGGAGTTTCCGGCACTGGATAACAGGTAGCAGATCAGCAATGTCTTCCTGCTGGACATATTTTAAGTCTTCTTTTGACTCCAAGCCGGAACTCTGAAGTTTCGATATTATTTGCCGCTGAGTCTCTTCAGACAGATTGGGCAAGATCTTGCAGATGATCTCTTTGATTTCTTCACTCAAATCCGCCATAATTCTGGAAAAGAGGGAAAGAATGGTGAAGAATTATCAGTTGTGTGCCATGGACAGTGTACTCAGGCAAGGGATAGTAATCTAGCAGATTCTCCTGATTAATACAGCAGTAGCTTCTCTGCATCAGTGTGAGGCTCTAAACATCCATGTCAGGAATACGCAGGGCATGATACTTTTCAGCAATAAAATATACTGCTGAATCCTTAACGAGAACCACTTTGATTTTTCCAGTAACAAGCCTGTCATCATCATCATCAAGCACAATAAGCATGTTCTTTTTGTATTTGGTCCCATTCACAGTCACTCCATTGGCTATCTGAGTGTTTGTGGACTCAAAATTGTGATGTGCAACTGCCTCTCTGATTATATCATTTACTGCGTTTAAATGCACTCAATAACCCTTTTAAAACCCAAATATTAGTAATAACCCGAATTTTGACTGCATGTGAACGTAGTCATTGTAGTAATCTAAGAAAAACTGTGTGCCTCTCCCCACTGAAACAGCTGGAGGGAAGAAGGTACCAGCACTCAGAAATGCCTGCAGAAGCTGATGTCTCTCTGCAAGAGTAGAACATGGATTCTTAAAGTTCAACGAACTTGATTACAGTAAAATATGTCAGGGAACATAGAAAATAATTTCTGGCTGCTTTTTAGTGCCACTGTATCAGTCTTCACGATGAAATATTTAATCTTCACTGAGTTATAATGTTAAGATTATGAAAGAAAAGCCACACATGATGCAAAACCGTTTGACAAATCACATACAAAGTTAGAAGTAATTTGTGAAACGCGCAGTGACAGAAAAAAAATGCATTTACAATTAAGGAGTCCAGATCAAGCCAATATCTTCACACAAACTTTAAGTCTTTAACGGAAAAATACAACACTATCATAAGCCTTGAGGGTTCAAATGTTTTTATCCGAACGAGCTTAATTCCGTTAACTCACCATTTTACAAGATATAAAAAGATATTATTCCAGCAGCCTCGTGGTATTTTCCTGCTAACCTGAGCTCCGTCAGCCGACGTTGGCCTCTCACACCGTGTTTAAGTGTTGCTCCTCGCATGCAGACGTTCAGATATATTAATCTTACCAAGATTAAACAACAATAAAAACCCGAAAAGTAACTTTACTGTAGCTTAATATTGTTTCGGCTAGCCTATTCAAATCTAACCCTCACTGATGGCGAGACAAACTCCTGAGCTACATCAAACATTCTCGGCAATATAAATGAGATTTCCTACCTACTGGCAAATAAAATACGATTTTAATTCACGTACCGTTTAAGTTTGTAGATGCAAGACTGGAATGATGGAGATGAAGTCCGACGATGTGAAGCACATGTCCGTGCTGCGTGTAGCACCTGCCGTCCTCTTCTGGGGGATTTCCAAAAAATACTGTAATGTCCTGAAGATTTCCAAAAAATACTCTAATGTCCTGTAATTTAAAACATCAGCATACCGTTTACGGCCTCTGTCCCGTTGCTCCAAGTTAGGAATCCCACAATGCATTGCTAACTACACTACCAAACTGTTAAACATGAAAACAGTATTTTATTGTTGGAAATTGGCTGTAAATTTACAGCAATTGTTTATCAAATTATACAATTTTTCGGATCCCATTCTCCGATGTAACAATTCCATATAAGATACTTGAGTGGTATCAACTTTACTGATACATTTATTTTACCTACCAAGAAGACGACATTGAAGTGGACATGCCCATTCTTGTGGCTGTTTGTAGAATGAGAGAAGCTCCCGTTCTCTGTCCTCTTAGCAGATTCTCTTTAAAAATTTTGGCAGCTTGAGCTGGTGTTGGTGGTTAGGTTTGCTAGGACCGAAAAGCAGGAGAGAGAGGGAGGCCAGAGGTAGGAGTTCTCAAAAAACAAAGGATTTATTCTAGGGCTGGGCGATTATACGATCTCGATTTGTGATAGCGATCAAATTAAGTTCGATCACGGTGATCAGCTGTGGGTCTACTTTCTCGATCACGTGCAAAACATGCTGCAGCAAAGTGCACGACAACCAATCACAACCCGCTTTCCTGGCACCACGCTGTCTGCATTAATTGATCATGCGCATGACATGCCGCGGCAAGTTGCATGACCATAGGCAGTAAACTAGTCACATCTGCCTCCCCTGCACCGGTGGGAGCAAGCGTGACCAGAGAGAATAAAACTACAAGACAACAACAACCGCAGGATAGCGTTAGCTTAGCTTCGAGCCGACCGGGACTCACGGTTAGCGGTTATTTTTTAATTTATTTCGCCGGACAACTTCTTCCGAGCGTACAGGAGGAGGGTGTGATGGATTCACAAAATCCGTGGGTACCACTGGTAGCATTCTGGATTCTTGTTAAAACATGGTATTTGCTTTATTTGTTAATAAAAAAAAAACTAATCTCTGGTTTCTTTCCATTTTATTCCAGAAGGGAGGGGGGATCTTCTGATTTAAAAAATCGTGATTAAAAATCGAGATCATTCAATATGGGAAAAAAAATCGTGATAACTTTTTTTGCCATATCGCCCAGCCCTAATTTATTCTAACAAAAGGTAAAAACAAAACGCTGCAGAGCAGTATCAAAAAACACAAGGAACAGGCATCAAAAACTTGGAGCACATGGAGGAGGCAACAGAACGGACCGACCAAATGGACCCAGCGGGAGAGCGCCTCACCCTAAGGGAGTTTTTGCGCCGGGCCGAGGAGGGGGAGTATGGGGACCCCCTTCTGGGAACATGCCAGGCTCGCGGTGGGCCCAGGAGCCTGCAGGCTCATGGGAGGCGACGACGAGGGCGTCAGCGCCAGCGCCAGCCCCAGCTTGTTCCGGCTCAAGCTCCTGCACCTGTCCCTGTTCCAGTGGTGGTCCCGGACGCACCTGTCCCTGTTCCAGTGGTGGTCCCGGACGCACCTGTCCCTGTTCCAGTGGTGGTCCCGGATGCACCTGTCCCTGTTCCAGTGGTGGTCCCGGACGCACCTGTCCCTGTTCCGGTGATGGTCTCGGACCCCCCCAGCCAGCTCTGAGGACCCGTGCCCTCTCTCCTGCTTTTGGGTCCTAGCAAACTGTGATATTCTGTGTCTTGTGTTTATGTCATAACCTCACCTGCCCACTAGAGGCAGCACTCCCTCTCTCTCTTCCATATAGGTGTTGACCCTTTGTCTGAACCCTGCCCTGTGAGCAGCCATTTTGGGACTGCTGTTTGGAATGTTTGCTCTCCCTGAATTGAGATAAAGAATTAACCTGCCTTGGTCTTTGTGATTCTTCCTTGGATGTTTCATTGGCGACGAGGATCAGCTTTGGAGGGGGAGAGAAGCAAATATGGCCACCATAGGCACCGTCGGGCCATTTGACAGCCAATCTCAAACATGGGAAGAGTATTGTGAAGTCTTGGAGTTTTTCTTCACAGCTAATGAGATCACTGATGCTGGTAAGAGGAAAGCCGTTTTACTCAGTTGTTGTGGCCCAGCAACATACAGTCTATTGAAGAGTTTGGTGAGCCCGGCTACACCTGGAGAAAAAGACTTTGCATTTTTGGTCACTACCTTAAAGGAACATTTCAACCCTAAGCCCAGTGAGATTGTGCAAAGGTTCAAGTTTAATACCCGGACACGCCGTCCAGGGGAGTCCATTGCAGAATATGTGGCTGATCTCCGGACACGCCGTCCAGGGGAGTCCATTGCAGAATATGTGGCTGATCTCAGGAAGCTGGCAAGGGACTGTAATTATGGAGACACTTTACTACAGATGTTGAGAGATCGGCTGGTCTGTGGTGTGAATGATGACAGTATTCAGAGGAAACTGCTGTCGCACCGGGAGCTGGACTTCAAAAAGGCCTGGGAGATCGCCCAGTCCATGGAGACGGCTGATAAGGACGTGCGGGACATCCAGGCCCTGTGGAGGGAGGAAGCTGGAGCAGCGGGCCGAGCCAAGCCTGGGGAAGCGGTCTACCAGGTTTCGGAGCAGCGAGTCCACGTCTCACCAGCTCCGGGGCCCCAATGCTTCAGGTGCAAGGGTCGGCACTCACCCTCTGACTGTCGTTTTGCCGCCGAGACATGCCATGGCTGTGGAAAAAAAGGGCATCTAATTCGGGCCTGTAGATCCAAAGGAAAGCCCACCCCGGGTCAGTCAGGTCCCCAGGGCAAGGCAGTGGGGGGGAGGTCCCGTAGAGCACATCTATTGCGAGATGGGGGTAGTAGTAGCTCTGAATCAGAGCAGGATATGTACTCCATGCATGCTTTATGTATGGTAGGACAGAACAATCAGAAGGTGCCCCCTATCCTACAGTCAGTGTTTATCAATGGCACAGAAGTCCATTTTGAGGTTGATACGGGCTGTAGTGTTACCATTGTCAGTCAAAAGCAGTATGTTAAGCTGATAAATCTAGCTATTATGCCCAAGTTAGACACCTGCCCAATAAAGCTGAAGACTTACACTGGCGAGCGGCTTCAGGTTAAAGGCATGGCACGGGTCACTGTAACTCACCGGAATGTTTCTCGAGAGCTACCAGTTATCGTGGTGGCTGGCTCCGGTCCCAATCTCCTAGGGCGGAGTTGGCTCCAAGCATTAGCCATGGAGGTCCACTCCATTCATCAGGTGGAATCTGCACCCAACAACCCCCCGAAACCTGGCTCCACCAGGTTAGAGGAAGTACTGATGAAGCATGACGCGAACCACAACAGCTGGTTCTTTAATAAGTTTCCATTCTAGACAACAACAATAATAAAGTTATCCAGAGAGACATGTTGTGAGTTGGCATGTCACCTGCAGATACAGATATCCTCTGTCTACAGAAAGGGAGGAAAGATCTGTCCATGTCACTTACAAACATGAGACCCAACTGTAGCATCCCCGACTGATGACGGTTGACTCTTTAACTGATGGTTCATAGATGTTTTTATTCCTTCAATATAAAATCACCTCAAACACACCGTAAGAGCTATAAAGGAATAAAATACAACAAAGTTACTCTTACTATATACATACATTGTTTCATCCAACTCAAATACAGGCCGACACAGCAGCTCACTGGGTCGGCAAACCCGTTAACTGACAGTAAATAAATGACAGTAACAGACAACCAAACTTAATATATACATAAATACTGTATAAAATTTACAAATAAAACAAACCTTGTGCCCCTTATCAGCCAGGTGCTTTTTTGTGTCGGTTAGGCACACTTTAGCACTACCGACACTAATACCAGTCTTACTGAAAATGTTTCTACAGCCGTTAAACTTTACCGTTAAATACCGGAGCGCTGAAGTTCTCGGCGAGACGCCTTCAAAATAAAAGCACTAAATATTCTTCTTAATATATAACAAAAATAAAAGCCTGGCTCCAAACAACGCCAATGAGCAAAACAAACACGAAAACATATTTACAGAAATAATCATATTAAAGGTCATTTACACTCCCACCAAATCATTACTGGTTTTCATCCCTTTATCATCATATTTGATATAAAGCACGAATGATTTCTAAACCACGTAACCTTTAATTTTAGCGACTGATTAAAAAATGTCCATAAACTAATTATACTACAAAAGATATGGTTGCGGAGTGAAGGGGATGGTTAAACAGTCTCTAGGAGCAGGATCAGCTTCTGCACTGGACGTTCAACGATAGATGGCTTGTCGGAACGCTGTCCCTCCTTTCCTATCTTCTGAACTCCGACACGAATCTTCACCCTTCTCACTAGTCCATCTTTATCAGTCACTGTCTCTACAACTTTAGCCAATTTCCACTCGTTGCGAGGCTGATCTTCTGTCTTTTCCATCACGATGTCACCGACCTTGAGGTTTCTTCTTGGAGTATGCCAGCGTTGTCTGGCGGCGATGTTGTACACATACTCTCTTCTCCACCGGCCCCAGAACTGCTCTGCCAGGTACTGAACACGACGCCACCTCTTACGAGCATACATATCCTCTCTGATGAATCTGCCAGGAGGTGGTAAGGCTGCCATGGGTTTCATGGTGAGCAGGTGATTTGGCGTCAGCGGTTCTGGACTGTCTGGATCATTTAAGTTGTCGACTGTGAGTGGTCGACTGTTCACAATAGCTGCTGCCTCATAAAAGAATGTCCGTAGAGAGGCATCGTCCAGCCTGCCTGATGAGGGTGAGAGAGTAGAACGAAGAACATTCTTCACCGTTCGGATCTGTCTCTCCCATACGCCTCCAGCATGGCTTGCACGTGGAGCGTTCATGCTAAAGTCACATTGTTTCTCAGCCAAAAACGTAGTCAGACGATCAGCATCCACTTGCTTGAGAGCTTCATTCAGTTCGTTTTTAGCTCCAACGAAGTTCATTCCTTGGTCACATTTTATGTCTCGTACTGCTCCTCTTATAGCAATGAAACAACGAAGTCCATTTATGAAGGCATCTGTTGACATGTCGTCTAACATTTCAATGTGAATAGCTCGACAGCAAAGGCAGGTAAAAAGCAGTCCGTATCTCTTTTGTACCTTACGTACTTGTTTGGTGAAAAACGGGCTGAAACAGTCCATTCCACAATAGGTGAAAGGTGGTGATGGATCCACACGCTCAGACGGCAAATCCGCCATTCGCTGTTCCTCTGTGAGCCTTCTGAGTTTTCGACATGTAACACATTGATGTAGATGCGTTGCCACAACTCTGTTGATTCCTGGAATCCAAAATCCGTTTGATCTGATCTCATTAATAGTCAAGCCTTTTCCTTGATGTTTGACCTTCTCGTGACAGTGAGCAATTATTGCTTTGGTGATGGGATGACTCTTTGGTATAATTACTGGATGCTTCAGTGAGGTAGGGAGCGATGCATTTTTTAGTCTTCCTCCCACCTTGAGGAGTCCATCTGGATCAATAAAGGCATCCAACCTAAACAGTTTACTCTGAGAGGGAAGTTGAGTTACCTTACTGAGCAACTTTATCTCTTCTGGATACGCGTGTCTCTGTAAGTCTCTTATGATGATGCAGCGCGCGTCTTCTCGTTCTTGCACGGTGCTGTGGTCTGTCGACTTATCATTCCTGACCCGACGAATGAGACGAGCGACGGCCTGAGTTGCCTTTGATCATGAAGAAAACTTTGACAGGCGGTCTGAGAGACTTGACTGTTCCCGTGTCTGTGTGTTTAGAGTCTGAATCCTCTTGACTTCAGGATCTCCAATCTGTATTTCTGCGCTAACATCCGTAGCTGGAGGTATTTCTTTCTCCCATAAGAACTGAGGTCCTTTGAACCAGCTTGATGTGAGAATCTCACTTGCGCTTGATCCCCTAGATGCAATGTCTGCGGGGTTATCAGTGGTCGAGACATATCTCCATTGTCGAGGAGACGAGCTGAGATGTATTTTCTGAATCCGATTTGACACGAAAGTGTGAAAACGACGTGCCTCGTTGTTGATATATCCCAAGATGAATTTTGAATCCGTCCAGAAATACTCAACGACATTTGTTAAACCAAGCTCCTCCTTTAAGGTGTTACTTGCTGTGGCTGACACAACAGCGGCTGCCAGTTCTAGCCGAGGGATTGTTGTGACCTTGATTGGAGTTACTCTAGACTTTCCTATAATCAGAGCACAGTGAACATTTCCATCTTCGTTCACTTGTCTCAAATACGTACACTGTCCATATCCACATGTACTTGCATCGGAGAAATGGTGTAACTCCTTTTTTACCACTCGTCCGAAACCAGGAGGCAAATAGCAGCGTGGTATGGTGATTTTCTCCAAATTTGCAAGATCATTCTTCCGGCATTCCCACACTGGTTGCAGTTCGCTGGGAAGGGGGTCGTCCCAGCCTGTTCCGTGCCTGCACATTTCCTGAAGCACCTTTTTTCCAGTGAGCAGGAAAGGGCCAACAAACCCCAGCGGGTCAAAAAGGGATGCAACCGTAGACAGGATACCACGTCGTGTTGCTGGCTGGTCCTTCCAGCAAACACGAAATCTGAAGGTGTCTGTTTCAATGTGCCAGTGAATTCCCAAGCCTCTCTAACATCACATCCTTGAAGACCAGATCGAGAGACTTCACCTCAGCAGCACGCTCAGATGAAGGTATGCTCTCCAGCACAGATCTGTTGTTACACATAAACTTGTGCAGTCTTAATCCAGCTGAAGCACAGAGCATCCGTGCTTCCTCTGCAAGCTGAATAGCATCATTCACACTTTCTACACTAGTCACACCGTCGTCAACATAAAAGTCTTTCATGATGAACTGTGAGCCAAGGGGGAACTTACTGGCGTTGTCCGTTGCAAGCTGCTTCAGTCCGTAGTTAGCACATCCCGGCGATGACGCCGCACCAAAGAGATGCACTTTCATTCTGAATTCTTGTGGCTCTGCATTAAAGTTACCGTTTTTCCACCAAAGGAAACGTAGATAGTCTCTGTCAGCTTCATACACGTAGAACTGGTGAAACATCTTTTGGATGTCGCACATCAATGCAACATGGTGCTGTCTGAATCTGAGAAGCACGCCATTCAGATTGTTCAGCAGATCTGGGCCTGACAGGAGATGATCATTCAGGCTAGTTCCCCTGTACTTAGCCGAGCAATCAAAAACTACACGGAGTTTGTCAGGTTTTTTCGAGTGATACACTCCGTGGTGAGGAATGTAACATTTCTCTCCTTCCTTTCCTTGATCATGAACTTCCTCTGCCTCACCCTTTCTGATGATTTCCTCCATAAACTTTACATAATTTTCTTTGTACTTGTCATCCTTTGTCAACTTTCTTTTAAGGTGACTTAGCCGTACCATCGCCAGTTGTTTGTTGTCAGGGAGATAGGGTCTCTCATTAAAGGGGAGTGGCATCTCGTAATACCCTTGAATGTTCCTCTTGATCCCTTCCTTTAACACATTCAGGAAGCGGATGTCATCCTGAGACACAGTCTTTCCGTCCTGATTAGCATCCTTAAAGTCAGACTCGAGAACCCTGAGTGCTTCAGCTGGGGTCACTGGAGGGAGCTCTCTGACAGAAACTCTGTGGCACATGTTGGTGATGCCTGGTGAGTTGTGGTGAAGTGATGAACAGCCTACAATAGTCCACCCCAAATCCGTCTGAACTGCATATGGTTCACTATCTCCTCCAAGAATTACCTGCCGTGGTGCCAGTGCCCTTGAGCAATTGTAGCCGATCAGCAGACCGACTTCACATTCCAGCTGTGGAGGGATTTCATCTGCTATTTTGATGAGATGATTCCAGTTCCGTGCCGTGTCACAGGTAGGAATGTGTGTTCGATTCACTGGTATACAGTTCTTGGTGTAAGCAGGGGGGAGATCAATGTGGATAGCTGAGCTGTAACCTCTCACTCTTAAACCTGACACTCTTTGACTATGCATTAATGTATCCTTCCCTGTCATGGTCGTTAGTTTCAGTCTTACAGGATGTGTTTCAGTCTGTAAACTATTGCTGACTTCTTGGTCAATGAAGACTGTATCGCTTTGGGTATCAAGCAGCGCATAAACAAGTCTTTCTGTACCTGGATTGCTGACAGAAGAAACCCACACTGGTGTTATCATTGAAGTGTTGGTAGATGGCTCCTTCGTTGTCACACCGAGAGCCATTGTGGTTGCTGTTTCCTCTGTATTACTTTGATTTGAGACTAACGTGGGCTTGGCTTTGGTGTAGGTGTCATCGTGGAGAAGCGTAGGATGTCTTGCTTTACATTTATCACATGTATGTCTATTGCGGCAGTCTTTGGCATTATGGCCCATCCTCAGGCAGCCATAACAAAGTTTCTTTTCTCTCACATATTTCCGTCGTTCCTCCAGAGCTTTTCCTTTAAACTCAGGACAGTGATGAAGTTGATGTTTATTGTCTTGACAAAACAGACATGGTGGCTTTAAACTTGTTTTCAACTGTCCTTGTGTTTCAGTGTCTGTAACTGTCTGTGTATGATAAACACTGGATTTACATTTATTTTCCTTCAGATGATGTGATGAGTTAGCCTCTGATGAGTGGAGAGCATGGAATGAAGTAATAGGATTACATGCAATTTCTGCCTCATTTACAACGAAGAAGACAAACTCCTGGAAGATGGGAAACTCCTGGTCTTCTCTCATGACTTGAGTGACTTTGCGGTTCCACTGTGATGCTGCCCAATCTGGTAGCTTTTGAACCAATTTCTGGTTTTCTTCACAATCGTTCAAAATGTTCAGACCTTTAACATAAGGCATGGCTTCCATACATGAGTGTAAGAAATCAGAAAATGCTCTGAGTCCCTCAGCATCTCTGGGTTGGATCTTTGGCCAGTTTGCTAGTTTTTTCCTGAATGCTTTTTGTACAACAAACGGCTGACCATACCTGTGGTTGAGACGGTTCCATCCATCTTTATAGGCTTCATCATCATTTCTAAAAAATATGCCATCAAGTGTCTTTCGAGCTGGACCTGATACATATTTCTTCAAATAATGCAATTTGTCAGCTGATGCAATGTTCCTTTTGTCTATGAGGGATGTGAAGGAAGCCTTCCACTCAATGAACTGAATAGGATCACCAGTAAATACTGACGGTTCTGGCATTGGGAGCCTGTTCAGAGCTATGCTATCTTGGACTGCTTGAGCCAGATAACTTACATCTGTCCTTGCAGGTGCAGCTGTTACTGTGATGTCAGTGGGCTGCTGTATGAGAGCTGAAGGAGGAGGATACACATACTGATGTTCTCTTGTTCTCATCTGATCAGCAAAATTAACATTTGCCTCCTGTATTACTTCCTGATCATAAGTTGTGAACCTTGCTCGTGCAGCTTTAATGTCCTTTTCTGCCTTTATTCTTTCCAACTCACGTTTTTGAGCCTCAAGTTCCTTTCTTTGTTGCTCCTCTAAGAGTTGAATCTTTTCTTTTTGTTTCTCCTCTTTTAGTAACACTTCATACTCTGCCTCCTTTGCTGCTAATTCTGCTGCAGCGTCTGCTCTTCTTGCTACTATGACAGAGTATTGACTGGAACCTTTACTTGAGTGTTGACTTGGAGTTGCAGCTGTGGACCCATAGATGGAGTGAGCATAGTCTCTGTTAAGAAGCTCATGAAGACGTTGTATTACTGCTTCACTATCAAATTCTCCATCTATGCCTGATATCCGTTCAAAGGCAATTTTAACAATGTCCCTTGTTACTGCCTCACAGGCATCAATACGACGTCTTGTCTCATTAGATGGATTGAGGTGAGCTCTGATTTCTATGTACAGGTTTATAACACGGTTTTTTTCTTCTTCAAGTGTGTCTATAAGATTTGCAATGTCACTTTCAGGAATGTTTGACTTTAACTTTTCTCTAGCCTTACGTGCCTGAACCTTCCATTGTTCATACATTTGGGTCAACCTTTTCTCCTTTTTGTGAGCCTCCTCCTCATGATATGCAAGCATCTTTTCCGTGGGATTCCGTAAGCGACCAGAGCGACGAAGATCCTCCTCTGCAGTATCCTTATCCTTCATCTGTTCAGAGTCTCTGTCGTCTAGAGGCGTCTTTGCTGATGCTTCCATGTTGTGAAGAGGTACCACAATCCTTGACCATCACATCAGGTCCCTCTGCAGTTGTCCTTGGTCAGCAACGTGATGTGAGGGATGAGGTGAAGCTCTTACTGTAGCATCCCCGACTGATGACGGTTGACTCTTTAACTGATGGTTCATAGATGTTTTTATTCCTTAATATAAAATCACCTCAAACACACCGTAAGAGCTATAAAGGAATAAAATACAACAAAGTTACTCTTACTATATACATACATTGTTTCATCCAACTCAAATACAGGCCGACACAGCAGCTCACTGGGTCGGCAAACCCGTTAACTGACAGTAAATAAATGACAGTAACAGACAACCAAACTTAATATATACATAAATACTGTATAAAATTTACAAATAAAACAAACCTTGTGCCCCTTATCAGCCAGGTGCTTTTTTGTGTCGGTTAGGCACACTTTAGCACTACCGACACTAATACCAGTCTTACTGAAAATGCTTCTACAGCCGTTAAACTTTACCGTTAAATACCGGAGCGCTGAAGTTCTCGGCGAGACGCCTTCAAAATAAAAGCACTAAATATTCGTCTTAATGTATAACAAAAATAAAAGCCTGGCTCCAAACAACGCCAATGAGCAAAACAAACACGAAAACATATTTACAGAAATAATCATATTAAAGGTCATTTACACCAACATCTTCAGAATCTTTTACAAAGCTGAGTTGTCATAAAAACAACAAAACAAAATTTTGAAGAAAAACTAAATATTTTAATAGTTACAATATATAACAAAGTTGAGTGTTATTGTATTCTCTTATTCAATTTTATCTTGCAGGTGTCATTTTTCTATTGAGTGAGTTTAAGTTAAACACAATCTTACAGCAACCTTATTGATGACACAAACCATTGTCTGTCTCTTTGTGATCCAAGTCCTCGTCAATCACTGCTGGTACTACTACTACAGAAACCTGGCAGCGAAAACTTGAATTTTCTTCCATAAATGAACTCTGTCCTGCAGGCTGTAGCTCCATAAGCACCAGTGGCGATTTTGGTCTGCAAATTTTGGTGGGGCCATGCTGGAAAATCTTATGCAATCAGTATCAAGTGAGAGAAGGGACCACAGCACCTTTGACCACAAAATTGCAGCTGTATAATGCCATCATCACACAAACAGTGCCAATCTAACGACATATATTATCATATCAATAGCGCTACTGTTGTGCCCTTAAATAGGGGAAAAGTAGTGAGGGAAGATGTATAAATGACAGACACAGCTCTTGCCTTCACTCGATTGTATTCAGTGAGGAAGAGGAGCGCTATTCCCCCTACTGGAACCCTGAGGTATTACCACTGGATTGACGCACAATTACCACAAACACTTACACTTTAAATGTATTTTCTACACAGTTATAACCGGAGCAACTTAGCAGAAATAACAAAAAAACGTATATTTTACAATACTCTGAAAAGGAATTAAATTATATTTTCTAAAAAAACGAAATAATTTGTTTTAATACTAAATACTCTCATCTGCCACACTACCAAATGGGCAGTTTCAAGAGCTCATATCAAATACTCAAGATCGAAACAGCAACGTGACAACAATAAAAACACAATGCACAAGCACGACCGTGCACGAGCATGGCGTGTACGGCGCACATGCAATACACAGCAATTAATATACAAAGCCACCACACAGAGTATACCACAGCCAAACAGCCATTTCAGCACCACAGACAGGTAAACAGCTCCATCAGCGTCGGGGAGCCCACGTGAGGTTGTGTCCCCCCCACACCCAGACCCACACATGTATCGCCAGTTGCGCAGTACACAAAGTCCACTAATTCAAAGAATATAAGTACATGGTCAGTTCCACTATAAAAATCTGTTAGACTCACCGTTGACGATCACTTCTTGAAGAGGAAGAGCGCCTTTTTTGACGAGCTCCCGGTTAACCAGAGTTTCCTCTTGAACCATTCCTTATTAAATGTCATCGTTTTGTCTTTTCCGGCTTGACAAATGGTTAAATCATCCGGTCGATGTGGTCCCAAACGTTTTATTTCCAACTTGATCTCAATTGCTAAAGTGCTAAATCGCACACGCACCAAATAGTCAACTTCATTCATTTTGAAAGAATGAAACGTCACCTATCAATCAAAGTACGTAGCCGGCGTACGGTGTGCGTCGCCGCGACCTACGCCGTAGGCTCTGCGTTGGTGTAACGCAGAACCATAAATCAGCCTTTATTCAGGCGCGGTTTGAAAAAGACAAGCGAGTGATTATGTACATTCACTGAGTGAATATTATGAAAGTAAAATATTTATTTCTCGCTAGAAATAGTTTTTTTTTAATTCAGTCCGCAAATGACGGCGAAAAGCATTCTGGGAAATTCTGGGAACAGCCAATCACAGAATGAGCTGTTTGACCGCCGGCCGACGCCGATTCAACATGTCTGCTTCAGTTCAGAGCAGCCAATGAGAGGCGCTCTGGGGCCCTGAGCTCCCGGCCCCACTGTCGAAGCTAATGTGTGCGCTGTACACGCGCACGCGCGCAGCAGTTCACCAGTTAACAACATTACAGGCAGAGGGGACATCTCCGCCGTGCCCCACCGAGCGGAAACAGAGGAGGCTGGATCAGGCAGGGCGAACTATTTACACACAGTTACACTACAAAAAGTGTCAGCAGATGAAATTAAGTTGCATCAAATGAAAACTGCGGACATTTCACAACATTGTCATTTCATTGGAGACAAATTTATTATGAACTTATGTTTAATGACGCATAATCTTCCCCTGCGCAGCAGCGCACTCTGGTGGGGCCGTGCCCCACCGGCCCCTAATGCAAAGACGCCACTGATAAGCACGCCAAGGCTGTCTGGCCGTGGTGGAGGTCTTTGTAATTTTTAGAAACTCCTTTAACTGCCGGTTGGTTAGTACTGAAAATTTCCCCTCTTTTGAGCTGAACATGTCAAAAATTGGTCAGTTGAAGCCCTTCTATTGTATTTTAATCTACAGACCTCCTGGTCCAGCTGGCCCTTTCCTGTCAGATTTTACTGAGCTCTTATCTTCGGTTATTAAGTTGGAGAAAGTCTTAATTATTGGTGATTTTAATTTTCACGTTGATGATGCTACTTCTAAAGCTGCTTCAGAATTTCTTGCTATTACTGAGTCTTTCAACTTCACACAACATGTCTCTGGGCCCACACATCGTGTGGGACATACTTTGGACTTAGTTTTTTCATATGGTCTTAATGTTGATGATGTTTGCTTGATGGATTTCCTTGTTAGTGATCATAAGTGTGTTCTGTTTGACGTGTCTTGTAAGCTGGATCTGCTGCCCCATAAACAATTGTCTTGTAGACGCATCATCAACCAGAGCACAGCTGAAAAATTCACAGCTTAATTTGACCCTGATGCGTTGTCAAACCATGATGACGTGGAGTCCCTGGTCCAGTTATTTAATGAGCATTGCTCCTCTGTCTTGGATGTGGTGGCTCCTTTTAAATCCAGACATATCCCTACTGCCAAGCCCTCACCCTGGATAGATGAGTCAATCCGTGATTTTAGGCGGAAATGTAGAAAAACAGAGCGCTTATGGAAAACCACCAAACTGAAGGTTCATCGGCTGCATCTTAAAGAGCTTTTTATCTGTTTGAATGACATGATAAGGAACGCCAGGATTGCTTATTTTGCCAATCTCATCTCATCTAACAAAGGAAACTCAAAAGTCCTCTTTGAAACGATAAACAACACTATTGTCTCTCCTTCTCCACCACAAGTTCCTGTCTTCTCCGTCACTGACTGTAACAACTTTCTTAAATGTTTTGTGGACAAATTTAGTGATATCCGGGCAAATATCCCCCCACCATCAAACCATAACACTATCAGTGCTTCCTGCCCCACAATTTTAAACTCCTTTTCTCCTGTTTCTTTAGAGGACATCTCTGAACTGTTGCACAAAACTAAGCCCTCATCTGGCCCTATGGACATCCTCCCCTCATTGTTGTTTTTAAATTTTTTCAGTTCCATTGGCTCTACCATTTTAGACCTGATCAATCTTTCCCTTTTATCTGGCTTTGTTCCTAGCCATTTTAAACATGCTATTGTTCAGCCGCTGCTGAAAAAAACTAATTTAGATCCCAGCCTCCCAACTAATTACAGGCCTATATCCAAGCTGCCGCTGTTATCAAAACTACTGGAAAAAGTTGTTTCAAAGCAGCTTACTGATGTTTTAGAAACACATAACATGTATGATGCCTTTCAATCAGGTTTTCGTAAATTACACTCCACTGAAACAGCTCTTCTGAAGGTCACAAATGATATTATGATGGCTGCTGATGATGCGAAGTGCTCCTTATTGGTTTTATTAGATCTCAAATCTGCTTTTGATATCGTCGATCATGCTATTCTCTTAAATAGGCTTAATCTGTCGGTTGGTATCTCTGGGACTGCCTTAAATTGGTTTAAATCATATCTTGCTGACAGAAGTTTCTCAGTCTCTGTGGGTCAGTTCATGTCAAACACAGCACCTCTGTCATGTGGTGTCCCACAGGGTTCTGTTCTGGGTCCCATGCTGTTCTCCCTATATATGCTGCCTCTTGGACAGATTATTAGCGGTTTTAGTGGCATCTCCTATCATTTTTATGCTGATGACATCCAGTTATATTGTTCTTTTAAACCAAACGATTTTAACCAACTGTCCATTTTAAACAACTGTTTGGATGCAATTAAGATTTGGATGGTTGATAACTGTCTTCAATTAAATTCAGACAAGACAGAAGCCCTTATAGTCGCTCCTGAAATTCATATCCCAAACATAAAACAATATATGGGGTCTTTAAGTGCCTGTGCTCAGCATAAGTTAAGAAACTTAGGTGTCATCTTGGACCAATCTCTGTCACTCGACAATCATGTCAGTCATCTTGTGAGTTCATGCTTTTTCCAATTAAGGAATATAGCTAAATTAAGATCCGTGGTTACCATGGTTGAGATGGAGATGGTTGTTCATGCTTTTATTTCTTCTCGCTTAGATTATTGTAATTCTCTTTTTACCTGTTTAAATCAGACCTCCTTAAATCGTCTCCAAACTGTCCAAAATGCAGCAGCCCGCCTTTTAACTAGTAGTAATAAGAGAACACACATCACTCCAATTTTATCCTCTCTTCACTGGCTTCCCATTAAATTTCGCATCCATTTTAAAATACTGGTGCTAACTTTCAGAGCTTTGCATGGCCAAACACCACAATACATCGCTGACCTCCTCCTACCTTATGCGCCAAATCGGGCTCTTAGATCAGCACACCAATCGTTACTGTCTGTCCCTCAAACTTATTATAAATCCAGAGGTGACCGTGCTTTTCAAGCTGTTGCGCCAAAATTATGGAATGCTCTCCCTTCACAACTGCGTTCTCTGGACTCATGTGAAGGCTTTATGAAGCAGCTGAAAACGTTTTTATTCAGACAGGCTTTTGGTTAACCGTTTATTGTGTCTCTGCGTTGCTGCTATGTTTTTAATTGTGCGTTGCGACTATGTTTTTAACATGCCAGCCCAGTGCTGTTTTCTGTACCTTGTTAATTTTATCTAGGTTTTTGTTTACTGTATATGTATACTATTGGTATCTTTTCTTTTTAATCTCTTTTAATTTGTGTGCCTTTTTTTTAATGTAAAGCACTTTGTGATTTTATATCTGTGAAAGGTGCTATATAAATAAACTTTACTTACTTACTTACTTACTAGACTCTCAGCTGATGTTCGAGGCCTCACTGGAACACTGTCACTGACTGGGGCTGTCTCTCTAGCATTTTTTTCACTTTGGCCTTCCTCTTGTTCTCTCTCTGATTCCTGCATGGGTGTCCTTGAAGTCAACAAAATTGCAATTATGGTCATACTTTATTAGTGCGCACAACACTCTTAAGAGAGACATTTTACAAAATAAAACGGAATATGCTACCCTTGCATTTCTTTAGGAATTACATACCCATTGCAGCTCAATCTGTCCAGCTTCATCTCCGAAAAGGGAACTTCCTCCTGACAGGTGATGCAGGGGATGACTGGACCAGAGGCAGTTTGTGAGCTCTCCTAACAACAACAACAAATAAAGTTGAACTAGTGATTAAAGTCACCAATGAGCTTTGTTTTGACTATGTATTAAACTGAGTCTGTAAATATGTACACAATCTATGGGTAGATCCTGTTGAAGTGGACGTATATAGATTGTAGCCTGTCCAATCGTCGTCGATGGATCTTTCAGATAGGCAAGAGTGTAGCCAGTGCTGGGACATGGAAGCAACATAACATTTCGGCTACGAGTAGATCCTACAATTTTAAGAAATTCAAAGCCTCCTCCTTCTTTGAGCTTAGGAAACACCTCCATCAATTTATTGGTTATAACGATGGGATCGTTTTCATTCCCCGTTAAAAAAAAAAGACATAATTCATATTGACTCATCTAAAGCCTGTGACAACTCTTATTCACAGTATGAAAATCAATCAAGTTTGAGTCAAATATGAGAATATCTATGACTAAAAAGAAATGCCAAGCTGAACTGCAGATAATTTCAACGACCTACAGAAAATACAAACCCATTTCTCGTAAATTGCTATTTTCATACTGTAGGAGCTATTTCATTAGTTTATTTTGTTTGTTTATTATTGTTCATTTATGGGTCAACACTAGGGGGCACTAAGCAGTTCAATCATTTAATTGAGGGCAAGGTAATGCACTGGGAGGGAAAATGTTTTTTTACCTGAGGCAGCAGGACAGAGTAGAGAGGCAGCATGTTTGAAGCATGTTTGTTTGCTGTTGGAAAATAAATCATCTTAAACTGGATCTTGACTGGAAACTGGATTTTTTATCTGCCTGAGTAAGCCAAACCGACCTGGTGCATTTGTGGCCCTTTTTTGAACTTTGAAACTTTTGAAGAAACTTCTTTTTCTATGAACTTTTTTCTTGTCTACAAATGGTCACAACACATACTGACCTGAAAATGTCACTTTTTGCTCTCCAAGTCCAGAAGCAATGAGGTTTTCTTTAAGTACCACGCTTGGAACTTTATCCACCTTGTGATCAGCCAAACAACAGACAGTGTGTGTGTAGCTTGTTCGGCTTGTTCGGTTAACTTTGATTTGTGCTGATCGTCGTCTGGTCATATTCCTTCTGGCTCCACCGTTATACGGCGCAAAGAGCCTTGCTACCTCGGCTGAAACACAGAAACATGTCACACCTCACTGGTCACCAGTCAGCTAAAACAGCCTCAACTTATATCTTGACGTGTTACTGCCAGTTAACACTATTTTACCGATTAGTGAAGTAGTTTTATGCTCCCACCATTTAACTACACTGAACATGTAAACACACAGTAATGAGCCTACCGCAAGTACATTTTCAGTCCAACTCCTAATTGTTATCTAATTTAACACACACTTGTGTCCCGATTCACTGATTAGTAGCAAACCTGACTAAAATTAAATGAATGAGCTTACCTTGGACAGGTGTGTAACGTTGCGTGATGCAGCAGCAGGTATGTGCTGTGACGGAGCCGCTGGAGCCGGAGGAGTTCTGCTCAGAGCTTCTTCAATTAAACTCGCTGCTTCTCTCAGCAGCTCTGGGCAGAATTTTGACATTTTGGTACACCTTGCTGTACCAACATTTGTGGTTAGAGGACCAAGTCTCCAGTGGAGTAAAGTAAAAATTTTGGAGTAAAGTAAAAAGTTTGGAGTGGAGTATCCAAACCAGCGTAGAGGTGAATAGCGCCACCTAGTTTATCGTAATGTGTTCACAAGCCCTGCAACAATCCATTACGTGGATTCGATTAGCCTTGACTTGATGTGCAGGAGAACCAATGAGTTTGACGAGTGAAACTGACAGTTTTACATTTACATTTCATGATTCAGCAACACGAAATCATTAATTAAATGTGTCATTAATTAATTAAATGCAGTTTTACATTTCATGATTCAGCAACACGAAATCATTAATTAAATGTGTCATTAATTAATTAAATGCAGTTTTACATTTCATGATTCACACGCAACACGAAATCATTAATCAAATGTGTCATTAATTAATAAAATGCTGAAATAATAAATATATATTTTTACTTAAAATGAATTGTATTTTAATTAATTAATGACATATTTCATTCTAATTTTAATTAATGAATGACACATTTAATTAATTAATGATATATTTCATTCCCATTTTAATTAATTAATTATGTATTTATTTATTTAATTTTGGCACAAAAAATCCTCCATATAGAGATGACCATTCAATGTAATATTCCGTTTCACCACGATATGTTGTCAAAATCTGCAAACTGGTCCTTTAATGTAATATACAGTATAATTATAATATAAGCGCTGGGAAAGTTACACAATACTAAGCAGACCACAGCCTATCCATGCTCTACAAGTCAGAAGTGTAGGGTATACAGTACAAGGTCAAATAATGTAATATGAAACTATTTAATTCATGCTATATGTGTACATTTATGTCAAAAGAAAACCCTGAAATAATATTTTAATTCTTTACTATGTTCACAAATGATATTATATTAGCATAGGCTATTAAGAGGTTATAGGTGGATTTCTCAACTCCGTCAGCTTACATGTCAACTCCGTCAGGTGTAGAACCTGACGGAGTTGACGTCTGACGGAGTTGACGTCTGACGGAGTTGACGTCTGACGGAGTTGACAAAAGGGCATGTATTTTCCCGCCAAAACATGTATTGTTCACTGCAGCTAGCTGTTTTTTCCTCAGTTGCTAGCTGTCTCAGTAACCTCACTAAAATACCTTAATTAAATCCACTACTGTTTAAAAACATTATCATAACAGAGAGACGGTGTTGACATGTTCCAGCTGTGACCATAGGAATATCAACATTGTTTGTCTAAAATATAAAAAAATGTAAAAGATACCAGAGTATGTGTAGTAGTGTTGCATTCAGAACAGGCAGGGAGAGAAAAGGGTCCTCAGGGAAATAGCTGATCATTCTACTTCCTGATTTTGCAACCCAGGGTACGTTTTTATGTGAGACTGGGTTAGTGAGGATTGTATAAAAAATCTGACGGAGTTGACAGAAACTGCGGACAGAACTTAGGCAGGATTTTAGGGGAAATATTGTTTGAAGTTCACTTCATGTATTGTTTTATTTATTTAAGACCACTCTTTGTTATTTAATATATTTGTACACTCATAGAGTTTTTTATAGGTTTTTTGGGTGGGTCAATACTGTGACCTCTTGCTGAGGACAGGTATAATAACTTGGACCTCTTAACTACAGACCATACATTTAAACAAATTCACACGGAAAAAGTGTAAAATGCATTATAAAAAGAACATAGGTATACACAGTTCCTTTAGATTTAACTTTGTAAGTATGTAAACCATGATGAATTTCTTGATTTTCAATATAAATTAGACTTTTCTATGTAGGACATGTTTTGTCCCAACTCTCAAGAATCAGTGAACTATTATTTGAGTTGTTGTTAATCATTGCAGCTTCTTCCAACTCCTACCGCGCTGACTGTAACTTGACACTGGCTTCGTCTCGCCTCATTTGCAGACTCAGTGATTGGATGTTTACGGAGGGGCGGAGCCCTGACAGCAGGCTGTGTGAGGACACACACTGCACCCATAGACATTTATATGTGGGATCAATAAAGTTCTTATTTTTGCCATCTGAGAAAATTAAATATATTATATTTGGTGCCTAACTGTTTTCCAAGTATATTAGTGCGTATGTGAATGAATAAATGAGATGTAAAACGTACATTTCTTTGTAGAAAGGCGCTTTATGAAAATAAGTCAATTTACTTGTATTAGTTTACAGCGCAGTCTTGCCACATCCAATATGGCTCAGCGCTCAATGGGGCGTCTACGGGTCTAATGCTGCACCGACATGAGAGAAGAGCGGGGGCTGATTAACGTGTGTTTGATTATTCTATCAGCGGATTTTTCAATTATTTCATTTAGCCCGTTTTAAATCCTGTTTATCAGCCTAGTGTCTTTTAGGAAATGAATTAGTGCCTTTCTGGTGATTTCAACCCCCTCTCCCTCTGTTCCCAGTATCCCCCTCAAATTCCACTCACGTCCTGCCTCTCTGACTTTTTCCTGTAGCCGCTCTCTTTCTATTTTATACATGTTACAGTGCATTAAGATATGTTCACTGTTTTCTTTTATTCCACAGTTCTCACATTTATCACTATCCCTTTTTCCTATTACATGCAAGGTGCCATTTAGTCCTGTGTGGTCCAGTCTGAGTCTTGTTATAACTGTTTCCTCCCTTCGGTTCCTTTCAGTATAATTCTTTGTTATTAGGCTATAGTATTTTGTATTTTGTGATATCCCTGTCCTTTCTGATCTTCCTCCCACCTTTTCTGCCATATTTGCATTCCTTTCTTCTTTATTATTGCTTTATCTTCTCCTTTTCCTAGTGGAACTGGTATTGTTATTTCCTTTTGTAGAGCCATTTTTGCTAATTTATCAGCACCCTCGTTCCCTGTTACTCCCTCGTGTGCTGGTACCCAACAGAACTGTACATCTATGCCACATCTGTGTATTCTTAATAAACTATGAGAAATATCAAGGAGTTAGTCTTCTCTGCACGTTGTTGTTGCCCTGCGTAGAGCCGCGATAGGGGGACGGAACTTTTTTTTTTGAGAGGAGGGAACTTCCTCATTTGAGGCGAAAAACTATGCGTCACCCTTGTGATTATTTGTCGCCCTTTTTCAGGTATGTTACTGGTAACATTTGCAATTTAAATGTTCGAAATAAGTTTGTGATATATTTCTGAATAGTTGGACAATGTTTATGTTTGGTTAAAAGTAATGTAGAGCAGAGTTTTACCGAGTGTTGTCGAGCGTCTGCGTGTGTGTGTGTGTGTGTGTGTGTGTGTGTGTGTGTGTGTGTGTGTGTGTGTGTGTGTGTGCGCGCGCACGGAACCGTCAACATGTTGTGTACCTACATCTAGTTTTTCTATTGTTTACAAGTCTACAGGTGTATAATGTAAATGTATTTTGAACAGTGTCGTTTATTGGTTATTAAGTAGGTTTTAGTAGTTCAATAGTAGTTCAATACTAGACATTATTTAATTATAATTTAGCCAAAATGATGTATGTCTCAGAGAAAATACTGTCGGTGCGTCCGAAATGCAATACTAAACAGTATATACTCCAAAAGTATACTTAGGTGTGGCACAGTTTTGAGTAAATATCAGTATATTAGTGCCGTGTGCACGGCAGGATTGCACACGGCAGGATTGCACACGGCACTTCCTGCCGTTGGGCGGGGAAGTGGTTACCATGGTTACCATGCTGTCACAGCAGCAGTAGCAGCACCGCTCCGCTCTTTCCCTTTCATCCTGGCCGAAACAAGAGGACATTATACAATATTATTATATACGAATATTAATATTATATAATAATATTATTATACTGAATATTATACTTATGACATATACGTATCTGCGCAGCACCTACAGGGTTTTTCCTGGCTCTAATTGAGGCAGAGGTGGCACCATCCTGGTCATGAGCACACGCGTGCGGGTATACCGTGCCTTCAACTGGCTCAAGCAAACACTTTTTACAAGCAAGATATTTAGTATTTTGGGAGTTCTAATATGATTAATAATATGAAAATTATCATGTTAAAGCATTATTTTATTAACATAAAAATATAAATACAAATATAAGAACTAAATCTTACCAAAAATAAAAAGTTAAAAAACAAACTGCCAAAGAGAAAATTATATAAATAAATGAGTGAAAATGGTTTTCTAGAACGAGTTACTTTTTAGGTGACTCTTATTTTAAATGTAATGATTTTTTTTGGACTACAAAATAAAACATTTTGACTGGATATAAGACAAGTAGTCTTGGTAAGATTTTGAGTTTTTGTAGGGTTTCAGACATTTACTGACAAATCTTGCAACCAGCCAGAACATTTCAGCCTCCTATTTTTCCATCTGTGGAAGCTCCTCATGCTCCTTGGGCCGCGTTCAGACTGCAGGCAAATCTGATTCATATCTGATTCCTTCTCATATCCGATTTTCAGGGCTGACTGTCCACACTGTTTTTAGCAAGTGTCCATATCGGATCTGGCTCTGTTCAGACTGGGCCACATCATTGACTGATCTGACGGGTTGCCTTAGCAACGACGTCAGAGCGGAGGCGTCACCCAGCGCGTGTATTGTGTGAAGTCATGTAATTGCGACATCAAAAACAATAACAATACGTGCGTCCTGCCCACCCGATCAAAGGTTATGGGGATCCTTTATTTTTTTATAATTTTATTTTTTTACATATATAAAAAAATCCCAAAATATCTGTTCCGTTTCTGATTGGGTCGGCACTGCGCATCATTTTTAGACACAACAATGAACGCATACCGCAAAAGTTGTGTCTCGGCGGAGGGACCCGACGTCCCAGCAAAATGAGAAACAGAGAAAAGTGTTCAGAACAAAACCACCAGCATACTAACAAACCAACCAACAAAGCTCAGAGTTAACAAAACGAACCAGCAATGAACAACTGGCAGCTGATGAGCTGACGGGCTGCAGGTTCAGGCTCACAGCGCGACTGAAGGCTGATTTATGGTTCCGCGTTACACCAACGCAAAGCCTACGGTGTAGGGGACGCGGCGACCCGCACCGTACGTGGAAATGCGGTCTTTTTTTCTGCTATTAACACATGATTTGTAATGTGAATTTGCAACACTTAAACTACAAATAATAGTTTTTGACGTGACATCAGAGATTGTACATGATCTCTACGAAAGGATGAGTAGCTCCACAACTGGAAATGGGCGGGGGGTTTGAAGCATGGGTCTGGGACAGTCATATCCGATCTGAGTGTTTGGAGCTGTTCAGACTGAGACGCATCTGCCCAAATGTGATATGAATGCGATATGAAACTACCTCCCGGAGGTGGTTTCGATCTGGTTTGCAAAAATCGGATCTCATGCGGTTTGGGACTCCAGGCTATAAGTGACTACAAAGGGGAAAACAAACCAAACCCCACAAATAACATCTACCCTCCCAGATGAACTTAACTCATTTTATGCCAGGTTGGAGCCCTCTGTCAGCACAACTTCCCCCACCCACACCGTCACCTCTGCGGGAGAACAGAACCCCCCTCAACCCCCCTTTGACTGTCCCGTAACCATCAGCGAGGCCGACGTCCGCCGCTCCTTCAGCAGGATTAATCCACGTAAGGCAGCAGGTCCGGACGGCATCCCGGGACGTGTCCTAAAAGCCTGTGCCCACCAGCTGGCGGGGGTATTCACGGGAATATTCAACCTGTCTCTCTCCCTCAGAACTGTTCCCACCTGCCTCAAGTACAGCACCATCATTCCCATCCCCAAACAGCAGAAAGTAACTAGTCTCAATGACTGGCGCCCCATAGCCCTCACACCCATAGCCAGTAAGTGCTTTGAGCAACTGGTCAAGTCACAAATAACCCCCATGCTTCCCCCCACCCTGGACCCCTTGCAGTTGGCCTACCGTGCCAACAGGAGTACGGAGGACGCTATTTCTCACGTCCTCCACACTACCCTCTCCCACCTGGAAGGGAAGAACGCCTATGTAAGACTGCTATTTGTGGATTACAGATCGGCGTTCAACACAATCGTTCCATCTAGGCTCGTCAGCAAGCTCCAGGACCTGGGTCTGCACACAGCTCTGTGTGACTGGATCCTGGACTTTCTTACGGGCCGCCCCCAGGTGGTGAGAGTGGGCGACTGCACCTCCTCCCCACTGACTATTGGCACAGGAGCACCACAGGGCTGCGTTCTCAGCCCACTCCTGTACTCCCTCTACACCCACGACTGCATGGCCTCACACCCCTTCAACACCATCGTGAAATTTGCAGATGACACGGTGGTGGTGGGGCGGATCACCGGTGATGACGAGGCAGCTTACAGGGAGGAAGTCACCAGCCTGGAGCGGTGGTGTGAGGAGAACCACCTCCAAATGAACGTCTCCAAGACCAAGGAGGTCATTGTGGATTACAGGCGGGGGAGGGACCCACAACCTCCTGTCACCATTAATGGTGCTGTGGTGGAGAGGGTGGTGTTAGATTCCTAAATCATCACAACATACATTAATAATTTAGAAAAAGACACCAGAGACTCTGGAATGATTTTTAAGGCCTTCTGCGCAGAAGTGAAGCAAAGTCGGAGCCCTGTCGAGCAACATGGCTCTCTCTCTATGGCTCTCGACGAAATGCCTGTTGGGTCCTTCTTTGCAGGAGGTATTTATTTGAAAAACCGACAGGCGTCGGCTATGTCAGGGGTTCTTAACCTTTCTGACCTTGGGGCCCAATTTTTTCAGTACAGAGTGGCCCGGGGCCCATTAAATATTAACACTGTATAGCAGGGGTATTCAACTAAAAGGTCCATTTAGAGAAAATGTACTCAAGCGAAGGTCCAGAACATCATAATATATATATATATATACTGTATATATATATACATATATATATATATATATATATATATATATATATATATATATATATATATATATATATATATATATATATATATATATATATATATATATATATATACATACCGGAATATATATATATATTCAAGTAGCCTCATAGTTGTTTCAACATCTGCATCTGACTGTTATATAAAAAAAGTACATATTTGCCATTTAACTTGAATTACTTGAATTTTTTTTCTCTTAAAAATAAAATACATTTTATTTTATTTTTCAAATGCTATCTTATTTTATTTCTCTACCAGCAGTTTGAATTTCCCCTTTTCTTTGTTAATTGTCTCAACACATTTTTTATAATAAATGAATATAAACATTGGTGAGCCTGGAACGATATTTAGTTTTAATTATGTTCATTGTGGAGAAAGCTGCTTCACAGCTGTATGTGGACCAAAATATGGGCAGGATGTTTTAAGATTATCAGTTTATTTTCTGTGACTTCAGTTCAGACTTGGGTGGATATGTTTGATGAAAAACTTGAACGCCACGGTCTCTGAACGTATGAGACACTGGTTTTGTCCCAGAACTAGGATGAATCTGTCCATTCCGGGTTGAGTTTTCCTTTCCACCTGTTACGCTTCTCATCTCTGTATACACTCAAGCTAATTACCATATTTTTACCATACGGGCGCCTGTGGAAAGACGCACCCTCAGTTTTGTGTCATTTCTGTAAACACACACAGCGCGCCGTGTGGAAAGGCCCCATCAACACACACGGAGCGCCGCCTTACAACAACACACACACCAGCATACAAGTGTGCATATTTAAAAATAGAGCGGGAACAAAACTTAGTTTGATTGTACTTTATTTAAGATATTACATTAATCAGTTGTCAGAGGACTCAGCGCGTCAGGTTTCATCCGAGCCTGATCAGCTCAGACGGGCAGGAGCCCGCAGCTCTCTGGCTGCGGAGCAGTCGAGTCTTTCCGATGCTTTTGAGAAAGCCCGAACAACAGTCCAGCCCAGCAGACACGTCGGCCCACGCATCTACATGTACAATCCTTCAGCAGTAACGACGGAGCCCGCAAGCCCGAGAGGCACCGACCTCCCCGGCCGCGGGGACGCGTCAGGAAAATGATCACGCCGCGCTCGCTCGCTCTGGGCGCAGACCCAAGTAGTCGATCCCTGATCCTGGCGGATCTAAACCTACTCTGTGCAAAATGAAGAATTTACTCTGTAACTACACTCCATTTCTCTTACTATTACACGTACAGCTAGCTGAGTGTCTTCTCCTCATTTGGTCGGGAGTTGCTATGCAGTCCCGCGGCCCTCGCGGCCCACATGTGCAAAACTGATTTTTTTTTGGCGGCCCACTAGATGGCGCTCGCGGCCCAAGTGTGGGCCGCGGCCCTATGGTTAAGAATCACTGGGCTATGTTAAGACAACCAATGGTAGACAGTGGATGGACAATGGACAGAAACAGGAAACAGATGGTCACACACATGTGACTTTTCAGTTAAAGAGGCTTGGTATGAAGAAACAAACAGACATCCTTAAAACACAAAGGGTCAAGAGGTCAACTAAAACAGGACCTCTAAAACAGGAGGTTTGAACAGATGGTTTTTAAAGACACTGGGTTATTTACAAACCAGAAGTCACCAGGCCAACCTTCATGGGGGTCTCGTGTTATCAGATGGTCCAACTAAACCTAGCTAACCTTTAAGTCAGCTTAAAGTCTTGAAACAACATGAAGGGTCAATAAATGAGCCCCTTCTAGACAAACAAGAACTCTGTGAGGCTTTGCACAGATGTGTCTAAAGACACTGCTCAGCTGTTAACAAAGCCCTAAATACCTAAATACCATCAGGGAATGGCCTGTCCTGTAACTTCTGTTAACAATTGTAAACTTGTGAAAAACGCAGCAGTCAACTTCTCTGAGCTTACCTAATTCTGTTACGTTCATAATGACAATTTAATTCAAAAACGTTGATTAACTTCACAGTGGAAACCTTTAAATACCTGGGAGTACACATCCACGAACAACTAAAATGGGAGACACACACAACCGTGGTGGTCGCGAAAGCGCAACAGCGCCTGTATGGACTCAGGCGTCTCAAACAGTTCGGCCTGACCAATAAGACCATCCTGAACTTTTATCGGGGGACGGTGGAGAGCCTGCTGACCAGCAGCTTCACCGGCTGGTACGGGAGCTGCACCGACAGAGATCATAGAGCTTTCAGGAGGGTGGTGCGCTCAGCCGAGCGCATCACTGGCTGTCAGTTGCCTACACTGGAGGAACTGTACACACAGCGCTGCCTCAGCAAATCCCTGAGGATTATAAAGGACCCCACACACCCCCAAAATACATTTTTTAAGTTGCTGCCCTCAGGGAAACGATATCAGTCAATCAAGGCCAATACCAGCAGACTGAAGAACAGTTTTATTCCACAGTCGGTCAGACTGCTGAACAAACACAAATGAACAATGAACACTATGATTTGACGGCCTTGTACGCTGATTTTAGTTCTTTTAAACGATTTTAGTTCTTTTAAACGTTTTTTCTCTTAGACTAGCATTTTATTATTACTGTTTTAACTATGTATTGTGGAGCACGACCCAGCATAAGCTTTTCACCATGCATGTACTTCTACATTCTGTGTGACAAATAAACACCTTGAACCTTGAACCTTGAACCTTCAGATTTCAAAAGAGTCATCCAGTTTCAATCTGGATGGGCTAAAAATCGGATATTGGCTGGCAGTCTGAACACGGCCTTGTAGTCCAAGGCCTCCTGGTCTGGTCCATCGATGGCCACTTTTAGGGCTGGGCGATATGGACCAAAAGTCATATCTCGATATTTTCTAGCTGAATGGCGATACTCGATATATATCGATATTTTTTCTGTGCCATAATTGGGGTTTCCCCCAAAGCATTATAGCATAGCATCTATGTTAGCTTCATTTTTTTCTGAGGCAAACCCTTAAAAAAACAGTTTTAATACAAAGCCTCGTGCCAAATGTCACACAGGTACCTTTATTAACAGAGGTCTGCACAATATCAAAATGTGTAAAACAAATGAAATAAAAATAAACTGCCTACATATATAGAATAAAAATACTTCTTGAATAAAATAAAACAAATATCCCTTTCCTGCATAACAATTAAATTAAAATACCCTGTGCAATTAATACAATGTAGACAGTAACAGGCAGACTTTTCCACTGAGGTTGACATTTGTGCAAATGACAAAACATTTGTGCAAATCTCAAATAAAACATTCAAGTCAAATTTTCACAAAATAAGCTACCGGTATATCAAAATGGTAAAAAAAAAATAATATTTTTTTTTTTTTTTTAATAATCGATATAAACGATATTGTCTCGTACCATATCGCGTTTCAAAATATATCGATATATATTAAAATCTCGATATATCGCCCAGCGCTAGCCACTTTACAACAGACATCCAAGTGCCTCTCCTTCAGTCTGTTGCACAGAGGTGTCTTCACCTTAAACAAAACAATTCATGCATTAAGTATTTTTGTATTTATTTTGATACAGACATAAATAGTGATAGTGCCTGCGGCATGGGGTCACAGTGCTTTTGGCATAAATAACAGACCATACCTTCCTCAGTAAGCCTGAGCAGGTAAATTTGTTCAGCCACCGTTTGTTAAACCCACTGGCTCTGTGTTTTTGAGACGATCTGTGAAGATGAATAAAAAGTGATGTTTAAATCACGTACAAGTTGGCTTCGCGTTGATATGCTCCTAATGACTTGGAAACTGACTACCGTTACCCTCGCCTCGCCAACTCCTTCTGTCCTGCACTCTGACCCTCGGTATCACCTTTCATGCATATTTGTGCATACTTTCAGCCCTGACAAAATTGCCGCATCTCGTCGGTAACATGATTTATTACTTCTTTAACTGCCTGTAACGTTAACTGTCGGCATCGTTTCACTTGCACTCTTGCTTCTCCTGGTCGCGAGGTCGCTTTTTAAAGTATCGTATCGGCCCGAATATAAGACGAATAAACAAGACATGCTCGGATGCAAAAGAAACAATATTTACCTGTTTGAACAGTCAGGGAAAACCAGGACGCCGATTTTTAATACAACAAATAACGGAAAAACGCGGAAAATAATTCTCACGTTTTCTTCGTCTTTTTCTGGTGCACTGTCGTTGATACAGCGCCTCCACACGGCGTAATGCTGCAACTGCAGTCAAAATAACATCCATCCAGTCCAACGCCTGCCAGAAAATAACAATTTTCATAACGTCTGAGTTTTGAGAGCTGGGGGCAGCACGAAATGAGGCGGAGGCGGCCGCCTTCTAATTTTGTGTGCAGGAAAAACCCTGACCTAGCAACCAAACACCGCAGCATTGCATTGTGGGAAGTTTCTGCTTAGTAAAGTAAAAAAAAAAAAGTAAAAATCTCACATACTGTTTTTGCTACTCATTAGGGTGGAAGGATGGAATTTCGGACGCAGCTTGTGTTTGTCAGATGTCAGATGATATGTAACCTCTGTAACCGTGATTATTGTGAATATTGTTTTGCACTTGAGTAAATGCTCTCGTTTGGGAAAGACTGCATCACTTGTGATTATCTCGCCCTTTTTCAGAGGCGTAACACAAGTGACCTCTACTGCTCAGTAGAAGCAAAAAAAACAAAAGAGGAACAAACCAGAGCAGGATCAGCTGATCTGTGTACAACACCATTGATGTGTGTTTCCTCTGCAGATGAAGGTGTGTGTGTGAGCTGATGTGGACGTGAATTCAGCAGAATGGATCAGGGTGAGGACGGAAAGGAGGGAGTCCCTCCCTCTGAAACCTCTCTGTGTGGGGAACATGAGAGTCGGGGCAAAGCTCAGAGGTGAGATGAGCATCTCTAACTGTCCGTGACTCTTCTGCATGTCAGAGCTCAAGACTCACATCACCAAACATCATTATTACAGGAATCAACCTGAACCTGGACCTGGACCCAGCTGTGTGTCCTTGAAGAGCAACTGGTCAAAAGACTTCATAATTAACTTTAAAGGAGACCAACGTTCTGCTGTAAAGAGGTGAGTGTATCTAAATGCTGCCAATGATTTATGTTCAATGCTTTTTAAATAGACTGAATATTTATACACTTCTTTTTCATATAAATAGAATATGTACATTTTGAACTGTTGTCTTCTATCAGGATCCATCAGAAAAGAGACTCTCTTGAACATGAACCCAGCTGTTTGTCCTTGAAGAGCGACTGGTCAAAAGACTTCATAATTAACTTTAAAGGAGACCAACAGTCTTCTTCAGAGAGGTGAGATGTGTTTAAATGCATTACATTTATTTAGATCAGTCTTCATGTTAGGAAATGTCCACATGTTTCTTCCTGAGTAGATCCATGTAGTCCTGGGGCCTCATTTATCAACCGTTCGTAGAAAAGGTTCTAAATCCCGTCGTAGGAATGAAATTTAGAATGTATGTAAGTTAAAAAAAATACGGATTTATCAAACGTGCGGACGCTGGTCGTACGCACATCAGTGATGATAAATCCCACCTGTTCTTAACTGCCGTGCTCGTGCACGGTTACCGTCATTTGCATTCAGAAACGCCTCTAATTGACCATATATGGCAGCAACAACAGCTCCCGGTTGGAGGTTTAAGTAAGTAAGTAAGTAAGTAAACTTTATTTGTAGAGCGCTCTTCACAGACCATGGTCACAGAGCGCTTCACAGTTAAAATAAAAACACAGTTAAGGGATACATACAAATTTAAGATTAAAAGGGCCAAGACAACACATTTACAATCATAACAGCCCCAAGATAATTAGGCAAAAGCCTGCACAAATAAAAAGGTCTTTAGTTGCCTTTTGAAGGAGTCAACAGACTCCATGGAACGCAGAGAGACTGGAAGATCGTTCCAAAGCCTGGGAGCAACGGCCTGGAAGGATTGGTCTCCTCTGGTCCGGAAGCGAGTACGAGGAGCCATCAGCAGATTCTGATCCACAGACCTCAGAGCCCGAGCTGGGGTGTAGGGCTGGATCAGATCGCTGATGTAAGGTGGAGCCTGACCATGCAAAGCTCTGAAAGTTAAAACCAGAATTTTAAAATTTACCCTAGAGGAAACTGGCAGCCAATGAAGAGCTTTGAGAATAGGGGTTATGTGTGACCTCCTATTAGCGCGGGCCAGAATTCTTGCTGCGGAATTCTGCACTAGCTGCAGGCGAGACAGCTCCTTCTTGTTTAGACAAGAGAATAAACTGTTACAGTAGTCCAAACGCGAGGACACAAATGCGTGAATGACCAGCTCCAAATCCTTTTGCGACAACATTTTCCTGAGTTTCGAAATATTCCTCAGATGAAAAAAGCAATTCCTTGTCAGCTGTTTGCAGTGTTGCACTAATGACATGTCTTTGTCAAACACAACACCCAGGTTTCTTAGGCTCGGTTTAACAGACTGGCCCAAATCACCCAAATACTGGTTAATCCCAGGAATGGAGGCATCAGGGGCAATAACCAGGGTTTCTGTTTTGTCTACGTTTAGCTGCAAGGTGTTCACACTTAGCCATTGTTTTATCTCCACCAAGCAATGAACTAGGGAATTTAGCCTGTGGAGCTCAGTAGGCTTGAAAGAGCAGTAAAGCTGAATATCATCAGCAAACATGTGGTAGGAGACATCAGGAAAACTCTGGACGATTTTTCCCAAGGGGATCAAATACAACAAAAATAATAAAGGACCCAAAACAGAACCTTGGGGGACTCCACACAACAGATCTGCTGACCCAGACCTTATTTGGTTAGCTGTAACACTAAAGCTACGCCCAGAAAGGTATGACGAGAACCACTGTAGAACTGAACCTGACAGTCCTACTTCATCCCTCAGCCTTCTCAACAGGATTTGGTGGTCGACGGTGTCAAAGGCTGAGGACAGATCTAAGAGAACTAGAACAGTGCATTTTCCTGAATCAGCAGACATCATAATGTCACTGGACACTTTCAGCAAGGCTGTCTCCGTAGAGTGATGTTTGCGGAAACCAGACTGAAAAGTCTCATGGATGTTGTTTTGATCCAGGAATAATGACAGCTGCTCAGAGACCACCTTCTCTAGGATCTTGGACAAGATTGGTAGCTTAGAGATCGGCCTGAAATTACCGAGGACAGTCGGGTCTAAGCCTGCCTTTTTGAGTAAAGGCTCCACTATAGCATGCTTAAAAGCATTGGGAAACACTCCAGAGGACAGAGAGAGGTTAACCATTTTGGTAACCCAGGGGCCAATTACATCAAACACTTTCACAAAAAGCCTACACGGAAGGACATCCGATGAGCAAGAGGAGAGTTTCATCTTGGTCACCAGTGCTGAGATATCAGCAAGAGTCACAGACCTAAATGAGGACCACAAGCTGGAGACAGGCTCAGCGACAGCAGGGGTTCCACACAAAAGGGGAGGGATTTTCTCCTTGATCAACTTAATTTTCTCAGTAAAAAATCTCAATAATGCATTGCTGTCCGCTTCACAAAAAACAGGAGTAACTGGTGCAACAGGACACACAAGAGAATTGATGGTGTTAAAAAGCACTTTGGGATTTTTCTTGTTAGCCGTTACCAGTTGACGAATAAAGTCTGATCTGGCATTTTCCACCATCTCATTATATGAGGCCACAAGATCCCTGAGATGGAGTCTGTGCACCTCAAGTTTAGTGGATTTCCACAGGCGTTCAGTCTTACGACAAAGTCTCCTTAGACTCATGGTGTCTTCATTTGTCCAAGGGCACACTTTTTTCCGAACTGACCAGCTTGATTTAAAAGGTGCCACCTGATCCAGAATTTTGACACAATGGTTGGTAAAACACTGAGTAAAATTGTCCACATCAAGGCAGTCCATAAACAAAAGAGGGTCAAACATGGCAGAGAAACTGTCTGCAGTATTAGCAGAAATAACACGCCTGAGACCTAGCTTCTATGGGCTTAGGCTCAGGGCTGAAGTGGAGATCAAACTGAACAAGAAAATGATCACTGAGCTGGATGTCCTGTACAGACACATTTGAAATGTCTAGTCCAAGGGTAAAAACTAAGTCTAAAATGTGGCCTTTCTGGTGTGTGGGCTCAGAAACATGTTGCTCAAAATTAAAAGCTTCAGTCAATGATAAAAGTTCCTTTGCGGAGCAAGATGAGCTGTCATCAACATGAAAGTTAAAATCTCCAAGGATAAGAACAGATTCCAACTTTATTATGGAGGATAAAAAGTCACTAAAATCCTTCAGAAACAGAGCAGCAGGTCCAGGGGGACGGTAGATTGACACACAGCAAAATGGATTTGAAGATCCCACCATGACCATTTGGGACTCAAATGAAGTCAAATCCTGGGTCTGGGTCATTTTGCATGTGCAACTGTCCTTATATATAACGGCCAGACCCCCCCCACGACGGCAGGGGCGGGGTTTCCCGACAACAGAGCAGCCAACTGGACAGAGTTCATTTAGATGAATAAACTCTTCCTCTCTCTGCCATGTCTCCGAAAGACACATTAAATCCAGCTTTTCTCTTGTGAAAAGATCGTTCAGAGAGAAGGATTTATTTGTAATAGACCGGGCATTCAGCAGGCCGATATGCAGGGTCGATGACGTCAGGGAGGTAGTGTCCGTGGAGCGCATCGGGATTGGTCGAAGGCACGTCCAGCGGTCACGTGGCCTCCAGCTGGACCTTGCGGGAGCCGGTGTAAACACGGAAGAGCGTGGAGGCGATGAGGACCATTGACCACTACTCCAGCGCTGTGTAGGCTCCAAGACTGTCCTTGTGGTCCAAGCAGACGAAAGCATGAATGTGCTGTCGCACACATTGAGGAGAGGGACCCGGCGCAGACACCTTACACGTTGTCCATGGCCGGCGACAGCAGAACCCAGGCGTGCTGCAGCGCGTCGTCGCTTCACCTGGACACCAGAGCGCGAGCCTCTTCTCCTTGATTTCCT
This sequence comes from Cololabis saira, assembly GCF_033807715.1. NCBI lineage: Eukaryota > Metazoa > Chordata > Actinopteri > Beloniformes > Belonidae > Cololabis > Cololabis saira. The sequence goes on along the minus strand of NC_084589.1, from coordinate 36,308,557 downwards.
ACGGACTGGGCCCGGGGCCCGACAAACTTTTACAAACTTTTTTACAAACTTTATTGAACAAAATTCTGTAGAGTTTACAACAAAAGGCAAATGTAACAAAATAATCAATTATCTACAGACATTCAACATTTGGGGGGGTTGAGAGCAAAAAAAAAAAAAAAGATACATTTACTGACAAGCTATGGGAAGTGTATTAATAAAAATTAAGAAACAAAGACATTGTTTCATATAAGCTTTTGGCAATATCGTTTTTTTCACGGATCAATTTTAGAGACGCTAAGTAGTTTACATTAATTTTTTCAGATGTACAATGGAGGGGTTTTCTGTTATTCCATTTGCATTTATGTATGTGATATTTAGCTTGTAAAATAATTATGTTGACCATGTTTGATATATTTCTTGGAAGATTATCCATAAATTAAGATTTGGTTGGAGTCAAAAGCTCCTGCTTGGAGGTGCAAACACCAACCGAGCTGTTCTGCAGAATAAATGAGTCGTGCGTTCAGGCCACCGGGCAACGACGGGTAAGCGAGACATAGTTGCATCGCAGATTATTTGTGCATCGATTGAATGAAATCCTTTCATGTCCACGTAACTGAATTCATTATGTGATGGGGCTTTTATGGCGATGTGGGTGCAATGTATAGCTCCAATTATGTTTGGGAATCCGGCGATGGCATGAAATCCTCGTTTAATTTCGACTTGGTGATGTGTGTATGGAAACTGGGTGTAAATTAGGACCAGAGAAATTATTCCATCCAACACTGCCGGCATGATTTTGCTTAGTGTCGGCTGCGAAATGCCGCATATGTCAAAATGTTCCGGTGGCAAAAAATCCCAGGGTGGACAGGAGCTGGATTTGACTGGGATGGCTTGCATTTTGTCTCTGGCTCCATTATAGGTTGTAAATCACGGCATAGATCCATCAGAATGTTTTTGGGGAAGCGCTACCTGCTGAGAAGCCGCTCCGTGCTCTCACAGATCAACAGATCAGCGCGCTCTTTGAAAACGCGCTCCCTCGGAGCGCACGGTTTCTAAATCCTCCTCCAGTGCAAGATAAGCCATGGTACTTGTATTTTCTTTTCAGCTCGTCCTGCCAAAGCTGACTTTTATAGCTTGTCACACCAATTATTCAAAATGTCTGAATTACTAATGGAGAATTTTTATTAATTGGAGGAAACGGGGAACATGTGCACATGTTCCCCGTTCAGTCACAGTTCAGCGATCTCAAACTTCACATGTAAAGTTTGAGACTCTTTTAATGGGTTCTATTTGTAGTTTCACTGTTCTACCACTAGGTTTTGTGTGTACGCATGGTCGGAGCTGTGCTTATATTTACACGTGTTTCTGCGCACAGGTACATGTTGATAAATACCATACTTTGCCTGGGAATGCTCGTACGCACGCTTTACGCACAGATCTGTGCGTACGAACGGTTGATAAATGAGGCCCCTGGACTCCTGTGGTCCTCCATCACCTGATGGTGATCTGAGCTTCCTCCTCATAGATCTTAATCTCCTGTCATGAGCTTTTTCCTCTGGTTGACACATCTGGAGGTCTTACCTTCCAGAAGTCTGGTCCTGATGAAGATCCAGAGTTCATCAGCTGGTTCATGTTTCCACCAGTTGTCCGTCTTCTTGATCTCATAACTTTTCTTGGAGCAGAACTGGATCTTTTGAATATGTGAATGAGCAGAGCTCTCACTGAGGTCATGTGTACGTTCTCGGTGGATCAGCCGGACTAGTAAACCTTCACCACCACCAGTCCTCTGATGGACTGTCCTCATCCAAACAGGACTTCATGGACCTTCAGATTGTGTTTGTCTCTGTGAGGACAGACATGATGTGAGCTAATTCTTCCTGGTTCCTCCACAGATTAGACCAGCAGAGCTCAGAGCCTCCCAGCGGTCCGTCTGTCCAGCAGCATCAGACACAGCTGGACTTCATATTTCAGGTCTGTACATGAACAACAACTGCTTCTCCACCTGTTCTGGTGATGTTTGTCTCTATGCTGGTCTCTGGAGACCGGTGGACTGTCAGTCTGTCCAACATGGGTCTAATGTTTGTCTCTATGCTGGTCTCTGGAGACCGGTGGAGTGTCAGTCTGTCGAACATGGGTCTGATGTTTGTCTCCGTGGTTTCAGTCTGATTGTGTCCTTCATGTGGTCTTCTGTTCCAGCTGCTGGAGGACAACATTGTCCTGTTTGTGAAGAATGAGCTGAAGAAGATCCAGAGGGGTCTGAGTCCAGATTACCCAGAATCCCTTGAGCATCTGTTGCAGGGTGAGGATGAAGAGCAGAGAAGGAGCAGCAGAGATGCGTTTGTGAAGATCACAGTGAACTTCCTGAGGAGAATGAAACAGGAGGAGCTGGCTGAGTGTCTGCAGAGCAGTAAGAGGATTTCTATGAACATTTAACCTGCTGGATAAATGACCCAAAATGCCTCAGGAGATGAAAAACATTCACATATCAGCCACAACATTCGCCCCCACGTCGTACCACCTCCACTAGTGTAGCACCCTCCCTGTACAGGACAGCATTAATATGTTTAACTGATTCCTGGGTTCAATTCCCGCTGGGGACGCTGTGGGCGCTGAAGTGCGCGTTAGTTCCATGACTTCGGTGCCCACTCCCTGGGTGGGGTTGGCGAAAGGGCCTTTCTGTGTGGAGTTTGCATGTTCTCCCCGTGTTCCCTTGGGTAGCTAATGTGAGCTACCCTCACAAAAACATGCACATAGTCCTGGGCTATATATGCCCCTCTGGCCAACCGGGGCGCCAGATGGGGTGGGGAGGATCTGGCCTGAATAACGTGATCCTTCCACGCACTACGTCTGGCCGGAGAAACCCCACCCTGTATGGTGAAAAGATGCGGCCTGCTCACTCCTCAGGTTAAGGAGGAGACCTGAGCTCAGTGCAGGGCCCTCCCGGGGTTGGTAGAGGATGGCAATGCCCAGGACTGTTACTTAGGTAGGAGCACTGGGTGATAAAATGGGAAAAAATCAAGGATAAAAAATATTTAAAAAAATATATATATATTTAACCGCCCAACACCACAAGATAACTGGAAGATTTTAGTCCTGTTTTCCTCTTCCAGGAATCCTGCTGAACTCCAGATTGTCTTGATGGTTCTACAGATTATTTGATCAGATCATCTTCTGGGGTTTTCAAATCCTAAACCTGGAAAATCCACTTGACAGACACCACAACAATAACAATAACATAACAACCCACAAACCATCAGGGCTCTACTGTTAACATCCTGGTACTAGAAACTCCAGGACCCCCAGATGTTCTTGTCACTTCCACGTCCTGAATGTTCAGAGGTGTTTTGGTGGTAAAAGCGATTCTACTCAATATTGGGCAGCTCACTGTAACATGAGAGTTGATCAGTGTCAGTTCACATCCCTTTATGAGAATTATATTGAACTTTATAAACACTAATTGGTTTCTTTTTTCCACCTTTTTATTAAGGTACTTTTGCTGCAGTTTGTAAAAAGCGGCTGAAGTTTAAGCTGAAGAAGAAGGGCCAGTGTTTGTTTGAGGGGATTGTTAAAGCAGGAAACCCAACCCTTCTGAAGCAGATCTACACAGAGCTCTACATCACAGAGGGAGGGACTGGAGACGTCAACGATGAACATGAAGTCAGACAGATTGAAGGAGCATCCAGGAAACCACACAGAGCACAAACAACCATCAGACAGGAAGACATCTTTAAACTCCCACTTGGAAGAGATGAACCAGTCAGAACAGTGATGACGAAGGGAGTGGCCGGCATCGGGAAAACAGTCCTAACACAGAAGTTCACTCTGGACTGGGCTGAAGGCAGAACCAACCAGGACATCCAGTTACTGCTTCCATTCACCTTCAGAGAGCTGAATGTGCTGAAAGAGAGAAAGTTCAGCTTGGTGGAACTTGTTCATCACTTCTTCACTGAAACCAGAGCAATCTGCAGCTTTGAAGAGTTCCAGGTCGTGTTCATCTTTGATGGTCTGGATGAGAGTCGACTTCCTCTGGACTTCCACAACAATGAGGTCCTGACTGATGTTACAGAATCCACCTCAATGGATGTGCTGCTGACAAACCTCATCAGGGGGAACCTGCTTCCTTCTGCTCGTCTCTGGATCACCACACGACCCGCAGCAGCCAATCAGATCCCTCCTTACTGTGTCTCCACGGTGACAGAGGTCCGAGGGTTCACTAACCCACAGAAGGAAGAATACTTCAGAAAGAGATTCAGAGATAAGAAGCAGACCAGCAGGATCATCTCCCACATCAAGACATCACGAAGCCTCCACATCATGTGCCACATCCCAGTCTTCTGCTGGATCACTGCTACGGTCCTGGAGAAAGTTCTGGAAACCAGAGAGGCAGGACAGCTGCCCAAGACCCTGACTGAGATGTACATCCACTTCCTGGTGGTCCAGGCCAAACTGAAGAGTGTCAAGTATGATGGAGGAGCTGAGACGGATCCACACTGGAGTCCAGAGAGCAGGAAGATGATCAAGTCTCTGGGAAAACTGGCTTTTGAGCACCTGCAGAAAGGAAACCTGATCTTCTATGAACCAGACCTGAGAGAGTGTGGCATTGATGTCAGAGAGGCTTCAGTGTACTCGGGAGTGTTCACACAGATCTTTAGAGAGGAGAGGAGCCTGTACCAGGACCAGGTCTTCTGCTTCATCCATCTGAGTGTTCAGGAGTTTCTGGCTGCTCTTCATGTCCATCGGACCTTCATCAAGTCTGGAGTCAACCTGCTGGGGGAACAAAAAGACACAGAGACTCACCTCTATCAGAGTTCTGTGGACAAGGCCTTACAGAGTCCAAACGGACACCTGGACTTGTTCCTCCGCTTCCTCCTGGGTCTTTCACTGGAGACCAATCAGACTCTCCTACGAGGTCTGTTGGAACCAAAACAAAGACGTTCACAGAACAATCAGGAAACGGTTGAATACATCAAGAAGAAGATCAGTGAGGATCTGTCTGCAGAGAAAAGCATCAACCTGTTCCACTGTCTGAATGAACTGAACGCTGGTTCTCTGGTGGAGGAGGTCCAACGGTCCCTGAGGTCAGGACTTCTCTCCACAGACAAACTGTCTCCTGCTCAGTGGTCGGCTCTGGTCTTCATCTTACTGACATCAGAAGATCTGGAGGTGTTTGACCTGAAGAAATACTCAGCTTCAGATAAGGTTCTACGGAGGCTGCTGCCGGTGGTCAAAGCCTCCAAGAAAGTTGTGTAAGGACGAACACGGACACATCTGTTTTAGTTACAATAACATGTTGTGTTCATGGAGGAAACCAGTTAAATTCACTGTTCAACTAAGTTCAGGTCCATGTGGGACCAGTTCTCATCAATAATTAATCTCAGGAAACTTTACATGCAGAGAAGAGAAATGCAGCGATCACTGTGATCAATACTATTGGATTATTAGTTGAAATAATCAGCATTCATTGATATATCATTTGTTTCTTTGTTAAATGACATAATCCACTTTTAAATAACCTCATCATTTCTCTTTTATCTCCTCTGCAGGTTGAGTGGTTGTAACCTCTCAGGGGACATCTGTGCAGATCTGTCCTCAGTTCTCAGCTCTCAGTCCTCCAGTCTGACAGAACTGGACCTGAGTAACAACCCCCTGCAGGATTCAGGACTGAAGGAGCTGTGTCCTGGACTGGAGAGTCCACACTGTCACCTGGAGTCTCTCAGGTCAGAATGAACCAAGTGTTCAACTGTTGACCTTTAGAACAGTTTTTTTGGTTGTTTTTTTTTATCCCCGTTAGCTGCTGACCCTTCACAGCAGTTTCTCTGGGGTCTCATCAGAATCATGAGCTGAATTACAACATTAATTAAAATACCTAAACATACATGCTCACAACTCAGAGACAACAGACACTAGGACACCTGCTCAAAGTACAAAATACAACAATAAAATCAGCAAAATTTCATTGACTTTAAATTTCCTCTTTTTAAAGTCAGGATTTACATTTTCTCATCACACTCTCAAACAAAAAATTAAGAAAAATCTAATCCATAGCTCAATTTAAAAAGTATAAAAAAATATGTTAAAATTTTCAACAACACAACAACTTTCTTGACAGTGTGAAATAGAACAAATAATCAGGTGCTGTTCACATTTTAACCCCCCCCTGCCCCCCCTTTAGCAAAATTACACACACAGACACAAAAGAAATTAGGGCTGCACCAACAATTGGATATAATCGATAAAAATCGATTATTAAAAGCGTTGGCAACGAATTCCATTATCGATTTGTTGTGTCGCGCGGTTATTACGTCACTCACTAAGACTACGTTCACACTGCAGGCCTTAATGCTCAATTCCGATTTTTTCCCATATCCGATTTTTTTGTGTGGCTGTTCACATTATCTTTTAAAATGTGTCCTATATCAGACTCATGTCTGAACGCATCGCGGCCCTGAACTGACCCGCATGCGCAGAGGAACAATAACAAAGACGTCACGCAGCACGCCGTCATACGGCAGTAAACATGGAGGCAACAGAAGTGAGCATACATGGGTACCGTATTTTCGCGACCATAAGGCGCACATAAAATTCTTTTTTCTTTTTAAAAATGTGCTGCGCGCCCAATGAAACGGTGCGCCGTATCTGTTACCTGTATTACGGTAATGTAAGGCGGACGGCCACCATAAGAACGGTAAAGGGAGAAGGGGACGTGTGAAGCACCCGTGAGTTGCGGACGTGAATGAGACCATCCACAGACTGAAAGCAGTAGCGCTGGCGGAAGAAATTAAAATTGAACATTTTCATGGAGGTCTGTCTTGGTGCTTTCGCTTCATGAAACGGTGCCAGCGTAGCAGCAGCGCCCGGCAGATTACATGGAAAAGATGGAGAGCTTCCACTCATTCTGCAGCCGACACATCACCGACAAACACATCCAGCCCAGACACATCAACAACATGGACGAGGTGCCGCTCACGTTCCACATCCCTGGTGAATCACACGGTGGAGTTAACCCGCGGACCCGCGCGGTGGATAGACGGGACCAGCACGGTGGATAGACGGGACCCGCGCGGTGGAGAGACGGGACCCGCGCGGTGGATAGACGGGACCCGCGCGGTGGAGAGACGGGACCCGCGCGGTGGATAGACGGGACCCGCGCGGTGGAGAGACGGGACCCGCGCGGTGGATAGACGGGACCCGCGCGGTGGAGAGACGGGACCCGCGCGGTGGATAGACAGGACCAGCGCGGTGGATAGACGGGACCCGCGCCGGGGAGAGATGGGACCAGCGCGGTGGATAGACGGGACTCGCACGGGGAGAGATGGGACCAGCGCGGTGGATAGACGGGACCCGCGCGGTGGATAGACGGGACCCGCGCGGTGGATAGACGGGACCCGCGCGGTGAATATCCACACAACGGGGTAGGAGAAGTCGTCATTTATTGTTGTGCTTGCCTGCCACGCTGATGGACAGAAACTGCCACCGATGGTGATTTTTAAAAGAAAAACTTTGCCAAAAGACGTTTCTAGCCGGAGTCATTATAAAGGCGAATGAAAAGGGCTGGCTGGATGAAGGGATGATGATCGAGTGGCTGAGGCAGGTCTATGTGCGGCTACCCGGTGGTTTTTTAACACATCATGCGTGGGCTAACGTGTCTGCTGGGACTGTTGTTCGGGCTTTTACAAAAGCCAGCATTTCCGAGGGGCCGCACGGCACGGAAAGTGACTCTGACAGCGAGGAAATTCGGACTGGCACAGCTGAATTAGCGGAGGTCTTTAATGCAGAAACAGAGGATGAGGACTTTGAAGGGTTTGATTAATGTAAAAACTGAAATAAAATACAATCAAACTAAGTTTTGCTCCCGCTCTATTTTTAAATAAGCATACTTGTGTGCTTGTGTGTGTGTTCTGCAGCGCGTGTGTGTGTTTTGCGGCGCGCGTGTGTGCAGCTCCGTGTCTGTAGACTGCGCCTTTTGGGTCGGTGCGCCGTATGTGTGTTTTAAAACCAAAAATTACACACAAAAATGAGGCTGCGCCTTTTCACACGGTGCGCCGAATGGTCGTGAAAATACGCTATATTTTGAAGTTGTTGTGTGGTGGAAGCCGACGAAACTGTGAGCAAGTGTTAATGAAGAGGAGAAGGAGGAGAAAGAAAGCCGCATTTTTAATAATGGCTTTTTGTAGAGCGATGGCTGCCTCGTCTGTAGAGAGGTGTGTGTGGATGCGGACTCGGAGTCAGGAGTGGTGGGATCATGATGTGATGAACATCTTTACAGAGACAGATTTCATCCAGAATTTCAGGATGTCGAGGGCTACCTTCCAATACATCTGTCAGCGCCTCTCGACTCCCGCCTCGACTCGACTCCCGCCCCCGCCAGCGCAGTATTATGACAATGGTCGCTCTCAAGTGACGTCAAAGTCGCATTAATTCCGACCTGGCTGTTCACACTGAGGTCGCATTGCAAAACATCAGACCTGTATCCGATTTAGAACCACATATGGAAGCGACCTGAATCTGATTTGAAAAGATCAGATTCCATGTGACTTGTGCTGTTCACACTGTCATAAACAAATCAGATCTGAGTCACATATGAGCAAAAAATCGGATTTGGGTCACTTGGGAACTGCGGTGTGAACGTAGTCTTAGTCGCGGAGCTGAAGTTGAATTGAGTGCAGAGCGGAAGTAGAGGAGCTTGTGCTATGTGTTTGGTTTTAGTAACATGCCATGCTCAGGCAGTCTGCAATGGCCCAGACGGGAGACACATGCTCAGTGCTTAACTTTTATTTTTAATCCACGCTATATTCTTGTGGTCCGTCCTCCTATATGTTCCCCCTGTAACCCGGTACATGCATAGGTTCCTCTAAACATCTGTTCCCGCTACGGTTTTAACTAAAAGAAAATGTGCTCCAATACAGCAGGTCTCATAATTTTATTTTGAACACTGCCAAAACTCAAAATCTTATAAAGACTTTAACTTAAAACTTAACTAGAACTTAAAATTTGCTTGACACAAATGAAAGTTCAATTGAAACACGTGGGAAAAACACCTAACCTTTTAAGTTATGTGTGTTATCAGGTGTAATGGCATTTTTAGGTTAGAAATAAGAAAACTTCTTCGTAAGATCCTTAGTTTTTTGAGTGAAGGCAGTGAGAGAACAAATTGTAATGTTCAAACAAATCCTGTTTCTGATTTGTATTTTTCTTTATTTTTTATAATTTATTTATTGTTCTGACAGCTCAGGTCCCTTTTAAACAAAGTATACCTCTTTTGTGCACTTTATTTTTATATATTTGGCAGATGTAAAGCATACATGTGTATGTTTTCTGTGTTAGTCCATTTAGTTTTTTTTTTTTTTAATCAATACTTTAAAAGCTCAGGGATGTTCAAGGAGCAACCTGCTTGTGAACTTTCTGAAGATTATCTGCACTGTGAATTTCCACTGTCAGTTCTGTTTTCGAATAAATGGTTGGAATTTAATGCTTTTTTGTTTTTTGTTTTTTTTATCCGATTCATCGATTAATCGAAAAAATAATCGACAGATTAGTTGATTATTTAAATAATCCTTAGTTGCAGCCCTAAAAGAAATAGAGGAAAAAGAAACAGTATCAACACAATAAACAAATTAATAGCTCAATTCTTGTTTGGTTGTTTTATTAGATCCCCGTTAGCTGCTGACCTTTCACAGCAGTGTCTCTGGGGTCTCATCAGAATCATCAGCTGAATTACAACATTATCATCAATTAAAATACATAAACAAAATGCTCTCAACTCAGAGACAACAGACACTAGGACACCTGCTCAAAGTACAAAAAACAACAACAATAAAATCAGCAAAATTACATTGACTCTAAATTTCCTCTTTTTAAAGTCAGGATTTACATTTTCTCATCACACTCTCAAACAAAAAATTAAGAAAACTCTAATCCATAGCTCAATTTCAAAAGAATGAAAAATATTTTCCATTTTTCAACAACACAACAACCTTCTGGACAGTGTGAAATAGAACAAATAATTATGTGCTGTTCACATTTTAACACCCCCACCTCCCTTCAGCAAAGCTACACACACAAACACAAAAGAAATAGAGGAAAAGGAAACAGTGTCAACATAATAAAAAGATTAATAGCTCAATTCTTAACAGTCCATTTTATTGTCCTGAGTAGACAAAAATAACTTGAGCTTCTTCTTAAAGCTTATCATATTACCGGTATCTAAAGTCCAAAGGTCTGTTAATTCACTCCACACCACCATCGCTCTGTTAATCATTGTCTTCTGTTTTAAGTGACTTCTCCATGGAGCCAACAGAAAATGACCTGCTGATGTCCGCTTCGACAAATGATTGTTTGTGGAAAAAAATGATAATATTCTGTAGAGAGTTTCTGGTGTTTTGTCTGGTGCAGGGATGCTGAGCCATAAGTCAAGTTGAAAACCTTTTTATTTACTTATGGATACATGAAATGTTATACACAAACCTTCCTAAATAACCTCATAATTTCTCTTTAATCTCCTCTGCAGGTTGAGTGGTTGTAACCTCTCAGAGGACATTTGTGCAGATCTTTCCTCAGTTCTCAGCTCTCAGTCCTCCAGTCTGACAGAACTGGACCTGAGTAACAACCACCTGCAGGATTCAGGACTGAAGGATCTGTGTCCTGGACTGGAGAGTCCACACTGTCACCTGGAGTCTCTCAGGTCAGAATCCACCAAGTGTTCAACTGTTGACCGTTAGAACTGTTTGTTTGGTTGTTTGATTAGATCTCCGTTAGCAGATTCTCTGGGGTCTCATCAGAATCATCAGCTGAATTACAACATTAACATTAATTAAAATAAATAAACATAATGCTCACATCTCAGAGACAACAGACACTAGGATACCTGCTCAAAGTACAAAAATAACAACATTATAATCAGCACTATGGCATTATGAGTCTACATTCCCTCTTTTTAAACCCAGGAATTACATTTTCTCATCACACTCTCAAACAAGATATTAAGAAAAAACGAATCAATAGCTCACTTCTCAACTGTGCATTTTATTCTCCCTGAGTAAACAGAAATTACTTGAGCTTCTTCTTAAAGCGTACCATATTATTATCTCCAATCCAAACGTCTGGTAATTAATTCCTTGCCACCATCGCTCTGGGACTCATTGTTTTAAGTTCCTTCTACATGGAGGCAACAGAAAACCACCTGCCGAATTTGAGTTGTCTTGTTCATGAAGTGTTAAACAAATAAACTTTCCTAAATAACATCAAAATCTCTCTGTAATCTCCTCTGCAGGTTGAGTGGTTGTAACCTCTCAGAGGACATCTGTGCAGATCTGTCCTCAGTTCTCAGCTCTCAGTCCTCCAGTCTGACAGAACTGGACCTGAGTAACAACCACCTGCAGGATTCAGGACTGAAGGAGCTGTGTCCTGGACTGGAGAGTCCACACTGTCACCTGGAGTCTCTCAGGTCAGAATCCACCAAGTGTTCAACTGTTGTCCTTTAGAACAGTTTGTTTGGTTGTTTTATTAGATCTCTGTTAGCAGATTCTCTCGGTTCTCATCAGAATCATCAGCTGAATTACAACATTATCATTGATTAAAATACATTAAAAAAAATGCTCACAACTCAGACAACAGACACTAGGACACCTGCTCAAAGTACAAAAAACAACCATAATAAAATCAGCAAAATTACATTGACTTTAAATTTCCTCTTTTTAAAGTCACGATTTACATTTTCTCATCACAGTCTCAAACAAAAAATTAAGAAAAATCTAATCCATAGCTCAATTTCAAAAGAATAAAAAATATTTTCCATTTTTCAACAACACAACAACCTTCTGGACAGTGTGAAATAGAACAAATAATCATGTTCTGTTCACATTTTAACACCCCCACCTCCCTTCAGCAAAGCTACACACACAAACACAAAAGAAATAGAGGAAAAGGAAACAGAGTCAACACAATAAACAGATTAATAGCTCAATTCTTAACAGTCCATTTCATTGTCCTGAGTAAACAAAAATAACTTGAGCTTCTTCTTAAAGTTTATCATATTATCTCAAGTCCAAAGGTCTGTTAATTCACTCCACACCACCATTGCTCTGTTAATCATTGTCTTCTGTTTTAAGTGACTTCTCCATGGAGCCAACAGAAAATGACCTGCTGATGTCCGCCTCTGCAAATGATTGTTTGTGGAAAAAAATGATAATATTCTGTAGAGAGTTTCTGGTGTTTTGTCTGGTGCAGGGATGCTGAGCCATAAGTCAAGTTGAAAACCTTTTTTTCCTTTACGTCTGTCTGTCTTTAATTACTGCATTTAAATTCTTAAAGTTTTAAGTCATTTTTTAAAATGTTTTTATTTTAAGCACTTTGAGTTGTCTTGTACATGAAATGTTATACAAAAACTTTCCTAAATAACCTCATCATTTCTCTTTAATCTCCTCTCCAGGTTGAGTGGTTGTAACTTCTCAGAGGACATCTGTGCAGATCTGTCCTCTGTTCTCAGTTCTCCGTCTTCCAGTCTGAAAGAACTGGACCTGAGTAACAACCACCTGCAGGATTCAGGACTGAAGGAGCTGTGTCCTGGACTGGAGAGTCCACACTGCCACCTGGAGTCTCTCAGGTCAGAATGAACCAAGCTTTCAACTGCTGACCGTTAGAACTGTGGTTGATATTGAAGATTGTTGATGTGTTTCTGCTGATCCTCTGACTTTTCCTTCAGCGCCATCATCAGGTGAACATGAGGACAGAGTCCGCTTTAGTCTAAGAGCAGTTCTCTCAGAGTCTCTGCATGTGTGTTGTGTTATGTGTCTGCAGGCTGTCAGGCTGTCTGATCTCAGAGGAAGGCTGTGCTTCTCTGGTCTCAGCTCTGAGCTCCAACCCCTCCCATCCGAGAGAGCTGGACCTGAGCTACAACCATCCAGGAGAGTCAGCAGTGAAACTTCTGTCTGCTGGACTGAAGGATCCCCGCTGGAGACTGGACACTCTCAGGTATGAAGACAGAAGGACATCAGTGTTCTGGACTCTTCATTGTGTTGTTGTGAACATCATCTTTGTGGCTGTCAGGATTTTATTGTGGCATGTTTTATTAATTGCACAGAGGAAAATACAGATACCTGCACCCAACATGTGGATGCTAGTCCTCTTAGAGAAGGGTATACATTACAAAAGAGATGTGAACCTTTCATCTGCATTTACATGTTTTATATCCCCCTCTTTCAATCCTGTTCCTTACAGCTTTTGTTACAAACCATATAATGTCAGAATTTTTTCCATGACACTTTGAGCAGATGAAGCTGCTGCAGCTCATCTGGTGCAGCAGAGCTGATAGATGCAGTTCACAACTCTGAGCCGTTCTTAACCCAGTAAACATCCCAGAACCACAGCAGTGTGGTTTTCAGGCCCATCACAGCACAATAACAGCTGCACCTTCACTCATCCATGACATGGTCTCCTCCTGCTGCTGATTCAACAAAGATGAAATCAGATGAAAAGAATGTGTTCAAACTGTGCTGGAACGTGACAACCACACGTTGAGTTCAGAGATTCTGCATTCAAGTGCATCTGCCCAATTGTTGGACTGTTCCTTCATCAGTGTGTGAGAGCTAGGGATGGGAATCGAGAACCGGGTCTTGTTGAGAACCGGTTCCCAGTGTTTCAATTCCTTGGAATCGTTTGCCTTTTTCGCAAACGATTGCCTTATCGATTCCATTGGGCGCGAATGACGTAACCAAGCACGTCGCGCAACGTGTGCATTCGCGCCCAGCAGGAAAACACGGGGACAAAGCGGCATAAACGCTCGAAAGTTAGGTTACATTTTACCAAAAAGGATGACAACAGGGCGACAATTCTTGCAATGTGGACATTTTAACAAAGGGGGGAAACTGTTAGGACTCGGCCGGCTGATGCGCTGGGAGCGCGGAGTCAGCCTGGCGTGTGGTAAGGCTGATTTATGGTTCCGCGTTACACCGACGCAGAGCCTACGGCATAGGGTACACGGCTACACGCACCGTAGGGCGCGCGTCGCTGCGTACCCTACGCCGAGGGCTCTGCGTCGATTTAACGCAGAACCATAATTCATGTTTTAGAAGAGTTGCGCTCTCGGCAACGCGGACGTGCCGGGCGCTCCGGCAGACAGCGGAGCTCCTGACACAGCTGCAGCTCGTCAGCTGCAGCTCGTCAGCTCATCTATGGAGAAGTTAAAGAGCATCTACCGCTAGATTCTCCTTTCATCAAGGCAGGGAAGAGTATCAGGCCAGAATAGATGAATGTTACCAGCAGTGACTAAGTTTGCGGTGTTGAACATGTTACTGGACATTCTTGTGCAATTGCTACAAAATAATTTGTTGTTTCTAGTTAATTTCTACAGAAGAATATTTATTTTATTATTATTATTTTATATTAAATACATATTTTACTGTATATTACAAATCATTTTGTGGGGACCCACTGGCACCATCGAGGAGCCCAAGGCTGGGGGCATCTTAAGACCTCACTTATATTTTTTTGTTCAAAGATATAAAAGTTTTACATCTTTGAACAAAAAAGATCAGAGAAACAAAGAAATTGAAACAAAGAAACAATTTTAGTATCAACTTTGTTTTAATAAAACAAAGTTGATACTAAAATTGTTTCTTCTCTTTTTTTTTCAAATGAGAATCGATAAGAGAATCGATAAAGAATCGAATCGTTAAGCAGAATCGAAAATGGAATCGGAATCGAAAAAATCTTATCAATTCCCATCCCTAGTGAGAGCCATGTAATGTCCATGTTTGTTGAAAGAGACTGTGCTGGTCTGACCCCCCTCCTCCTTTCAGGGTGGAGCCTGCTGGACAACGATGGCTGACACCAGGTCTGAGGAAGTGTAAGTGTGTTTTTATTTCATTCACAATTTCAACCATCTTCACACTGACACATCACTCATTCATGAATCCATCAATGACAGATCAATAATAACTGCAGCTGGGTTGTTTGTTCTCTCCATCAGATTCGTGTCAACTCACCATCAACACAAACACAGTCAACAACAACATCAAACTGTCTGACAACAACAGGAAGATGACACATGTGGACGAGGGTCAGTCATATCCTGATCATCCAGACAGGTTTGATGTCTGGGATCAGCTGCTGTGTAGAGAAGTCCTGACGGGTCGCTGTTACTGGGAGGTCCAGAGCAGAGGAGATGTTTCTGTATCAGTGAGTTACAGAAGAATCAGAAGGAAAGGAAGCTCTAAAGACTGTTTGTTTGGAGGGAACAATTGTTCCTGGAGTCTGTTTTGTTCTCATGATGGTCAGTACCGTGTCTATCACAATAAGAGAGTAACATGTTGTTCCTCCTCTTCCTCAGTCTCTGACAGATTAGCAGTGTATGTGGACGTTCCTGCTGGAACTCTGTCCTTCTACAGCGTCTCCTCTGACAGACTGATCCACCTCCACACCTTCAACACCACATTCACTGCACCTCTTTATCCTGGGTTCAGGTTCGGATTCAATCCTGGTTCTTCAGTGTCTCTGTGTTGAGTTCAGTCTCAAGTAGGGGTGGGACTCAAGATTCAATACTGTGGCGATATGTGGCCCATGATAACGATAATATCACGATACACCATATCTACGATATTCGATATATTGTAAGAAATGTAATCAACAATATATCACCATCTATGTGACTGAAAAAGAAAAATGACATATAATTATAAAAAGGAAAACGTCTGTAGTTATGCATTTATTCAATGCCAAAACTTCATACAATATACAAAGAAAGTGCATTTGTATAGTGCCTCACTGCCTCCTAGGCTTGTAAATGTAAACACCAGTGGCATAGCCACGTGTGCCAATGCCACCCACAGAGACAGCTGGCACACCCAAAGATGTTATGCTTTTTTTTTTTTTTTTTTTTTTTTTTTTTGTTATAATGTTGTTGTTATAAATCTAGGCTATTAGTATGTAATCATGATGTTCAAAATAAAAAATCGTATTTTCGGATGTAAAAATCCCCCATCAGGCGATGTGTCGTGGCAGCTGGACTGTTAGACAACTCATCAAACGGAGGGTGGATGGCAGACATGAGTTCCCGTCCATTATTGATTATATGATTATTATTTTAGACTCCTGCGACAAAGATGTTTTATCCAAGATTAACTGTTTGCATCGTATTCTGATAGCATTGCCTGTTACAAGTTGCTCCATGGAGCCTTTTTTTTCAGTCGTCAACAGGATCAGAGCCATCAGAGCGACGACGCTCACAGAGAGACTGAGGAGCCTCTCGTTGCTCATGTTTGAAAAAGACTGATGAAATAATAAATGCATTCAAGGCCAAGCCATGCCGTCTTACCCTTTAAAGTGAGAGCTGTGAAGTTGGCACAGGTAAGCAGCAACATGGTTGTCTTTTACTCTGCTGCTTTGCAATATAAAACCAGTGGCGCAAAAAGTGGGTATGAACTATCTGCGCGTATCGCCACGCTAGGAGGGGGCCAAAGCGACGGGGGGGAAAATGATTTGAAGTGTGCATTTTCTGTATTTAACAGCTTTTATGTGTATATGATGTATATGATTAATAACAGCAGCACGTCACTGATTAGGCGCCTCTGCTCCTCCACCCCCCCTCTCTCCTCCCCGACACACACACTAGTATGAGGCTGCAGCTCCAATGCGCGCCCCCTCGAGCATGCGCTGGGGCGCGAGTGTTTTGGATTGACGGTAACTTTATGGAGAGGTAGAAAAAAAAGAAGAGAGGAAGAGAGAGAAAGAATCATGACAGACAGGGGAAGCCAACAGGTTGGTCTAATATTAGGTGGAAGTGTAGGGAAGAGCCACTTGGTACTAAGTGATTCATATCTAAATATGATGTATATTGAAAAATTGCATAAGCAAGATTTGCAATTTATTCAAAGCTATTAAAAATGCTTTTTGCACAAAAACCTAGATGCCCAGTATGGTTTGAATTTCTGCTGGCCAACCTGAGTCCTTTTGAGAAAATTAGTGCTGGCAGACAGGGCAAGTCAATCACCACAGAGAGGAATGTGGAACAGAGTTGAAGATGAGGGAGAAGAACAGAGAGGGGCAGATGATGATGATGAAGAGGAGCTGGAACACAGAGAGGTGCAGAGGAGAGATCTGGGACAAGGCATTAGATCCATCTGAATGGCCTTCACCGCACTAAATGAGGGACTCATTGAGACAGTACATAGTTGAGAATGGCCCACAGAAATGTTGTGATGGGCCATATCCAAGATCAGATAAGAGTAAAAGGTGTTTTTCCAAAGTGTTTTTGTGGTGTTGGTCATTGTACTCAAAAAAGTACTAACAGAGTTTATTGTTTTGCATGTAAACTTTTTGGTGAAGCTAGAGTTGCTGACACATGCCTTTTGGTGAGGTTTGGTGTCTTTCAAAAACACTGAAGCATCATGAAACCAGTGGTTATCACATAAATGCATATCTTATATGGAAAGAATTGGTATCTCGCTTACGCCTAGGTAAAACTATTGTTAGTGAATTGCAGAGAGCCATGGCCGCTGAAAAGGCACACTGGACAAGTGTGTGGACTCGAGTGATTGACTGCTCCTTGCAGAAAGAAACTTGCCACTGAGGCGACTATTTGGCTTAAGGTTGGCCTGATGGTTTTATAATAAAGCCATCAGGCCAACCTTAAGCCAAATAGTTGTGTTCTGCCTCTGGTTAAATAGCTTTGTTGATCATGCGTAATGTGGATACGTTATGGCTCTGAGTGCATGAGTGTTATATTTGACTAGGTTTGCTTCATTGGGCAGCTATGTGTGTGTGTGGTTATGTTTTTGTGATTTTTTTTTTTTTTTTTTAAATTTAGGACACGTATAAAGTGTGGTTATTCTATTACTTATTATTATATATATTATTATACTTATTATATATTGAGAGCACACAACGTGTGGATATGTTTTGCACTGTTAATAATGTTGGATATACATGCTTTTGAATGTTTGTGGAGGTGTAACATCTAGTTTTGTTGAAAATGAATTTGGCGCACCCAGTCTTTGCTGGTTCACACACAGTCTCTTTTCTGGCTACGCCACTGGTAAACACTGCAGCTGGACAAATTGAAGTGCATGAACAATAGTGCGGTGACAACCGCGTAAATCCATGATGTGTGTTGTAATAAAATATCGATATTTGTCGTCAGTTTATCGATTATTTATTGCAACAGAGAGCGCAACAATGTATTGCAATATCGATTTTTTTTTTTTTTTTTTTTCTCCTCCTCCCCACCACTAGTCTGAAGAGTCTCCTCCTGTCAGAGAAAATGTCTCTGTTGGACAGATAGTTGAGTCTGTACATGTCTGTCTCTGTTTCCATCAGAACAGTGAATCATGTAATGTTTGTGCTTCATTTCAACTGCTTTCAGATAAATACACAATTCCCAAACAACATTTTTTTAGATATCTACAGGTGCGTAGTTTTTTACAGAAAACTTTTCCCACTTTCCCTAATTCCCCAAATGAGTCTGCTATAGATACCTTTCTACGTCCATTGCCTACCTTTAAGGGGGCAATTTCGGTTATATATAATCAGATCTGTGGTCTACGTCCTGAATCGCTTCAAGCTATGAAAACCCGTTGGGAGGGGGATATAGGTGAAGAATTGGCTGGAGAGGTTTGAAACGAGATTCTGCGTCGGGTACACAAATCCTCTATATGTGCGAGACATGCTCTCATCCAATGCAAACTTTTACATCGCATCTATTACACCAAAGAAAGGTTGTCTAAAATATACGATACTGTATCGCCTGACTGTTACAGATGCCGACAAACTCCAGCAGACCTCATGCATACCTTTTGGCTTTGCCCCTCATTAAACAACTTTTGGACAGAGATTTTCCGCTCTCTATCAAAGATAGTGGGGCAGAGAGTGGAACCTACTCCTCTAGGAGCCTTGTTTGGGGTTTTCCCCTCATTGCCCTCTCTTTCCAAATCGGAGAGGGATGTTTTGGCTTTTGTTACATTATTGGCTAGGAGGTTGATAGTGATAAATTGGAAGAGTCGCCCCCCCCCCTCCTACACCCACTGGATAAGGGATATTTTGTATAATCTTAAACTGGAGAAGATCAGATTCTCCCTTAATGGCTCTGTGGACAAATTTCGGAGGGCCTGGGGTCCATTCTTCACCTTTGTACGAAGTCTGGGTCCTACTCTAGTGGCGGACAGGTGAGGTCCGGTGGAATAGTGGCTTTATAAACTTGTGCTAGGGGTGGGGCGCTGCGGCGCGGGTCACGGTAAATCTTATATGTAATACTTCTGGACTGATGTTTTATGTTTGTTTGATGTTTGCTTTTTTATTTGTTATTACTATTATTTTTTAATTTGGCTTGCAGTATGTCCTATATGTTATGTTTTTGTTTTGGTCTCTGATGTTGTTTTTTTTTTTTATTGTTTTTTTATTTTTGGGGTGAAAAAGAAAAACACAGTCTTTTCTTTTATAAGGTTTCTATTTACTGGGTTGTACTGGAAGTTTGCATGTAACTACAAAACTGCCTCTGCTTTGTATACTTCTGTGAAAATCCAATAAACAAATGTTTAAAAAAAAAAAAAAAAAAAAAGAACAGTGAATCATGTGTTGGGGAAACTGTTCTGAATGATTCCTTGGAAACGTCTTCCTCTTTCAGTCCTTTAAAGGTGGAAGCTGCCGTTATTCCAGGATCCACATGTTGTTCTTCCGTCTGTTTCCAGTCAGAGCTTCACAGTGAACACCAGCATGTTGTTTCTCTGCAGCTCAGTTCAGCTGTGATCATTCAGTTCATGTCAGCTGCAGTTAGTTTGCTGCACATGTGACCAACTGTGATGTCAGAGAGGAATCACTGAGCTGCAATCAGTCAAGATGAAATTACAACCTGCTGTCAGATCTGAGCACAAGGTTGCTGTGCAGCCAGGGTTCATCTGGTCTTTATTCACACCCACTTCCCGTTCCAACCAGGACATCACTACTGGACTGTTTATGTGTGAGCTCTCACCAAGATGAATAAGATGATCCATCCAGCATCTAGAACTGCTTCTTCATGTTCAGGGTCCCGGTGGTCGGCCTTGTTGATTTTACACTGTACTAAGAAGGGCTACTTTTTGTATTTTGTATTTGATGACAATATTTGATATTCACTCATTAAAATGTCCAATTTTAATATTTCCTCACCATAATTATCAAATTGATTTATCATGCTACGAAACATATTTCAGCATGAAGCATTTTTTATTCTTAATCCATTTACTCTGTTCCAATTTTCAAATGATCACTTCTGTAACATTTTAGTAGCAAATCATGAACTTCTTCAAATCAAGTCCCATTAATGCAAAATTAAGCACCATAACACTTGCAGCAAATCATGAAGTCTCACATCTGTAGAAATGATCAGGTATAAAAATAATCAGATATTTAAAATCCACACATGTGTACTAATAATCAAATATGTAGCACTGGTCTGAAGGTTTGCATGACAGAGTGGTGGATTTAAGCGCATCCGGCCACCAGAGGGGGCTGCTGCACTCGATCCTGCTGAGTGCTGCTTATCGTGGTAGAAGAAGAGAGACAATGATGAGAAGCTGGATGATGTGGATGAAGCTGTTATGAATCTGATGTTTGTGGTTCAGTGTGTGTACAGAGAAACGTAAGTTATATTGTTGTTGATTGGAAGCACTTCTTTGTTATATTTCATAAGTCTGCTGGTGAATATTTCCAGCAGTGTTATTTACTTCGCTAATCATTCATGTTGTGTTTTCTGAATGTCACTGACTGTTTTCAGTATATCATGAATGTTATCTCTGTATATAATGTTCATGCTAATAACAATATTATTTGGATTGTATGCTATGGTTACATATATGTAATCCTACTTATTGATTTTGGTTTATTCCAGAACCAAAGGATTCTAGACTGGATTAAAGCACTGTAAAGGAAATTGACCGCTTCCTGCCTTTTCATTTAAGTCTTGACACGCGCTTCACAATTAAAATTCAGAGAAAGCCAGTGTACAACTGTTAATCATTAAGCCTCCAAAACATATGGTCCTTGGAGCCGGATATGGTCATTACGAAGTGATAATGGCTTATGTTCCCCCAAGTGATGATGTACGTCCACGCCGACGAATGCGACAACCAAGGCTGATGGAAGATTATGAAGGGTACACCCTCCCACAGGCTGTCAGTTACTCTGCAAGCCCCCCTCCGCTGTGATAGAGGAAACTGAATGGAGGTATAGAGAGGGATTTTCCCGAGGTGACCCCTCACCCGGTGTTGTGGCCACCATCACCAGGCCACCCAGTGTAGGTCGAGAGTCCTATGCAAGACATGCAAATGGAAACACCTCGAGGCCTTGCATGAGGTGAATCTCCAGCCTGGCAGGAATGAGCTCCAGCAGATGCTGTTGATGAGTTTCACAACTTTTACACATATTGTCTGCTGGTGGATGATGCAGTGGTAATGAAAAAACTCAAGAAAGTCCATGTCACTTCTGCAGTGGGCAATGAAGCCTGAATGAAGGCCCATCTCTTGTCACCGACACCAGCTTTTTCAGTTGGACAAATAATAATAAGTATAATAATTAAAGCTGTGAGTAGCGTTGATCAGGCCCCCGCACTCATAGCCACCACCCTCCCAGGATCCACCACATTCCTGGGTCAATATCACTATAAAGTGCCTTTGGTGTCCACATCAGTCAACTTATCATCATGAGCAAATTTGAAAGTAACAACATTCTAAGGTTCTGGAGTAAATTACCAAACATTTGCACACATGAGTGTTGTGGCAAGTCTCTTGACATGGGATTACATCATTTTAAATCATTTTCTTTGATTTGGTGTAAGCCTGGGTGATAAACCAAAAATGTACAGACACCGACATTCACTGTGATGTCCAATGTCAATTTTTTCTCATGTCGGTAAATTTTGTGTTTTGATAAAAAAAAGAAAGAAAGAAAGAAAAGAAACATATTTTTGTCTGTTTTTACTATGTGTGGTGATAGGCTATTTTCATTCCCCTTTAAGATGGTGTACAGCAGGGATATTCAACTTGCGGCCCGCCAGGAGCTTTTATGTGGCCCCTGGTCCTATTTCAAAAAGGGTGGGGGCGTAGTGTTGTCCAGATCGATCGGCCGTCACTTCCGGTCGGCAGCCGGCGTAAATTCCGGCCGGCAAGTGAAACTAACATGGTTTACATATCGCATTTTGTTAATTAATAAAAGTTTAAGATGCTTGGCAGCCTTTTCAGTTGGTTAATGATTCATTGGACAGTGTTTGTACATGTTAATCTCTGCTAGAGATGTTTTTCACTACTTCGGATTTTTTGCCAGTGTTGCACAGTGATAATGTTTGTCACATTATTTGTTATTAGCCTCCGTAGTATAGAGGACTTGTTGACATCATTAGGCTTCTAGGATTGGCCTGAAATGTTTTTCATTTGAATCTCTAAATGAGGACTTTGCATTTCAGATGGACTTCTAGGCCTCCTATAATTTCATGCGATTGTTTTGCTGATATAATGTACAGATGTGTCATAAATAAAGGAGCTTATGGTTAATATTTTGGTTGCTTATTTATAACATCAAACTGGCTGCTATGGACTGAAATGCTTGTGCTCAATGCTTAATATAATATTCAAATAAGGAAATCTTGGTGGAAAGTGGTGCTTTGTCATTATGGCGTGTTTTATTAAAAGTAGGATAATATCAACTTCATTAAGTTTGCACATGCATGGTTTAAAAATGAACCTGCATTTAAAATAATATTTCTTTATCTGAATATTATATTTAACATTCACAATGACTAAATCTGGAGACAATTAATACATAATTATTATGTAAACTAGACATATACATATACAGACATAGATATATTCTCCTGCTCATTCCTGAGCACAAATGTATTATATATACACAAATCTCCGTCTTTGAATGCAAAATACATTTTGAAAACCCCCAAATTTTCCTTTTCAGTGCGGCCCTCTCCATACAGTCTTTTTGCAGATGTGGCCCCCTGCCTAAGTTGAAGTTGAAGACCCCTGGAGTACAGTGTGTGGGTGTAATCATGTGTCTCCACCCACCCAGTCTGAATGAGAATGGAAACTCACAAAAATGGCTGATGGTTCAAACAAAGAAGCGGCTGACATAGCCACAAATGAGCTTCAAGAACTTTATGAATGCGTAGCGCAGGCAACCTAAGTTACAACATAACCCCCAAAACCCCAAAACAATTATAATACATTAAAAAGTTGGAAATGTTATCTTTTTAATGATTATTATTATAAAAGACAAAATCCACAGCAATGGTACATTGCATTATTGAGACGAAGAAAAAATACTGTGTGTGTGTGTGTGTGTGTGTGTGTGTGAGAGAGAGAGAGAGAGAGAGAGAGAGAGAGAGAGAGAGAGAGAGAGAGAGGGAGAGAGAGAGAGAGAGAGAGAGAGAAAAAGCACTGGTCGTTTGCAGGATGGATAGCGAAGAGGTAATGTATTTTTGGCTAAACAACATATTATATGACGATGTTGAAAATCACTAAGTTCAACTTGGTTTTATTAGGAGCTGTCCTGTTTCAGCGAGATAATGCGCCCCAAACTACAAACACCAACATACTTACTGACAAAATAAACAAAACCCAAGACGAATCCCCTGTATGTGAAAACATTCTAATTTAGATTTTTATTGAACATAGAACTCTACATTTACATTTAATAATAATAATAATAATAATTTCAATTTATATAGCGCTTTTCACCTGAAACGACAGATCTCAGAGCGCTTTACTAAGAAGACTAAAAACAAGACTAAGAAACTAAGACAAAACTTAGCTACTAAGTAAGATAAAAAGTTGTGGGCAGCAAAAAGATTAAAAAAAATAAAAAAATATTTTAATAAAAGGGGTCAAGGGAAGAGTTCAGGGGAAACCCTGCTTGTAGAAGAGTGTTTTAAGGCCCGTTTTAAAGGACTCCACAGAAGGTGCATTCCTGAGGTCGTCAGGTAGAGAGTTCCATAGGCGTGGGGCGGAGGCAGAGAAGGAACGGTGTCCCATCGTCACGAGCCGTGGAGAGGGGACATGAAGGAGAGTGGCGTGGCTGGAGCGAAGGGTGCGTGCCGGTTTATGGACAGTGATTAGATCACTTAGGTAGCTGGGGCTTTTTTGATGGATGGCTTTGAAGGTCAGGAGGAGGACCTTGAACTGGATCCTGTAGTGGACCGGTAGCCAGTGGAGTTCGGCCAGAACTGGGGTTATGTGTGCTGACTTTTTGGTACCAGTGAGCAATCTTGCAGCGCTGTTCTGAACCAGTTGGAGGCAGTGGATGGATTTTGCAGGTAGACCGGAGAGAAGTGCATTGCCATAGTCAATGCGTGAAAAGATGAAGGCGTTAACCAGTTTTTTTAAGTCATCTTTGGAGAGGGATGGCTTCAGTCGGGCTATATTTTTAAGGTGGAAGTAGGAGATCTTGCAGATGGGTTTTATGTGAGGTTGGAATGATAGGGAAGAGTCAAGCTTAACTCCAAGGTTGGTAACAACAGGGGAGAGGGAGATGGGCTGACCGTCGAGGGAGAGTGCAGCAGTGCTAGCATTGGCAAGTTGGTGGGAGGTACCGATCATGATGGCCTCCGTCTTGCTGCTGTTGAGTTGGAGGAAGTTGTTATTCATCCAGGAGCGGATGTCCTCCAGGCAGATGTTGAGGGAGGAGACTGTTTTAGAGGGATTTGGATGGGTTTTGATATAGACCTGAGTGTCATCAGCGTAACAGTGGAAGTTGATTTTGTGTTGTCTGATGATGTAGCCAAGTGGGAGCAGATATATCAAAAACAGGATGGGGTCCAACACTGACCCCTGTGGCACACCACATGTCACCTCAGTGTCGTCAGACCTGGCAACTCCCAGGGAGACATGGTAGCAGCGGTTGGTCAGGTAGGAGGTGAACCACTTCATTTGTATCATAACAATTCTGTCTCTCTTGTCGGACATCCCTCTTCGTCTTTCATCTTGCGCCAGCGAGTGAACGCCGGGCCAATGTTTATTCTTGTCCGGGCATTTTCTTTTTTTTTTTTGCATTTAGCTTGTTACTCTCCCGCTTTCTTTTTTCGCCTCCTCCGATAAAACTTTTATTTTCTTTGTTTTTTTCGCTGCTTCGGCCATGATACCAGCTTCTGCTGAGCTCTGCGCTCCACGCCCAGCCCAGCTTTCATCTCGACTACGAATCGGGAAGGAGGGGGAAGTGACGTATGCCGTAAAGCAGTCAAAGCCGTAAAAATGTGTAGTTTTTTAGTGTGGAAGGGTTCCTACCATGCTCCTCAAAGTTACATAGTGCCAGTGAAGGTGATACAGACCCCTCAGACCATGACAGAGGTTCATTAAACCTGTTGGAAGTTGATGTACCATCACAATGACTCTGGAAATATTAGATTAAGGTGGAAAAGTTACGTAGTGCTTCTTTAATTTATAAAAAGTTTACAAAATAAACACTTTCATTATTACTTACATTTTAGTCTTATTTCTAAGAAAAAGATCCTAGTAGCCCACAACACTACTGGTAGTAGTACTAGTGTTGTACTTTTGTTGTTGGTGTATAGCCTATACTATACTATACTATACCAGACAGCTCCTCTTCCACAAAAGACGTATGTGCTCTTCCTGTTAGAGTTCTCATAAATTACGACTTTATTCTCGTAATATTACGACATTATTCTCATATTATTATGACTTTATTCTTGTAATTTCCAATTTTTTTTGTCTTAGTTTGGCGCTAATACTCCGTCGTAGGAGCGGGCGGTGACATGACTGTCCAATGAATTCAGATAACCAAAAAAAAAGTTTAGGGGGATTAAACGTCATTGTTTTAAAACACCAAATTATAAACCAACCTTTAGTAATACTGATATTACTACGGGTGATTAGTTGTTTACAGCAGGGAAATCAAAGACATTGTGTGTAAGTTTCAAATCATAACTGGAACTGTGAGGAAATGAAACACGTTTTGCGTAATTAATAAAGCTTTGCATTATTAACTCATTATTAACGCTCCATTTAGCCAATTACACTGTTGTGTTGCTGTAAAATCAGTTGGAGGACATACATGTAAATGTGATATGAATGATTCATGCTTGATCACATTCATACCAAAGTCCCACTTTTTTTCTTCAGCAATATGCAGTGGGATTCACTGTTCAGGTTCATGATGAGCGCTCCCCCATTAGTGGGTGAACTAACTACTGATGACAAGCAGAAAACAGTACTCATTTAGTACTAGTTTCCAACAGGCTTCAATTCATCCAGTAAAAATAACAGTGCATGCCAGATCGAACATACTCTCAGACCCCTGTTGCTGTTGCTTCTGTTTATAGAAAATGACGCAGACATCACTGGAAGATGGAAACATCAGACAGATCAGGGAAATACAAGATGAAACCCTGAGACCGACTAGCGCCGTGATTCCCAACCCACGGTCCCCGGACCGGTACCGGTCCGTAGAGCCGTTACTACCGGGCCGTGGAATGGCTTGTGTTCCGATCATAATTAGGGCTGCAATGATTCGCCGACGTTGTCGACAAAAAAGCGATAATCAAAATTGTCACCAGACGTTTTTTTCCCAATGGAGTGAGGCATCTCACTTCACTTCACCTCATACAATCTCTGCCGAGAGCAGCGCTGCACGACAGGGTCTCAGCAGCTTTTCTTTTTTTTGCGTCTCAGCGCAGCTGCGGGTAACAAAACTTGGCACTGGGGGTTCTAGGATTTTTCTGAAACAGGGGCCATTATGGGGCCAAATGTAACCTTCAGGGGCCAACAGTATTAAGCCCCTTTCACATAGACCCCTTTCCAGCCTACGTCATCACAGGATGCGCGCGCATTGTTGCGGCGGAAGTGCTGAAGAAGTTGCATGAGTTTGAATAGAGCGAGGGAAGATTTTTTTCTTAAATTGCATTTTTGGAGTTGCAGTAACGTTATAGAAGAACAACATGCCCACCAGCTGTTGTGTGTACGGGTGTACAAATCGAAATCCCGAGGAACATATTTTTTTTGCAATTCCCAGAGGAAACAGGCCATTTCAAAAGCACCGACTGGACCGAGGATCATCAAGCATGCCCGCGTTTGCAGTGCTCATTTCACATCTGGTGAGTTATCGTGGCTATCTGGTTTAGCTTTACTTGAATGCCTTTAATTGAGTAGCTGTAGGTAGAGTAAGTGTATTGTAAGTGTTTGCTACCATAGACTGTAAGTTTACTACTGGTGCTAGCTAGTAGCTAACTCATACAGCTGAGAGCTTCAGTGTGGTGTACATAATAATTATTAATATTATTAATATTATAGATCCATGGGTGTACAGCAGCTCCACGTAACTTAACAGCTTTAACGCTCTAGCATCATTGTTGTTTAGGATGTGTGCCCTGGTTGTCTTTTCTCTGATTTGAGCATCTCAGAACACTTAAGAAACTTGAAAAGTGGTTATCTGGTGTTATTTGGCTAATGTGTTTCTTTCTTTTTACAGGTGAGATGTCACTGGACCACGAAAGTCCTGATTTTGTGCCCTCTATTTTTTCATACACTAAACAAAACCAAAACCCTGATGCAAAGATCAAAAGGTAAAATACAATAAATGAGACCTAGCTGTTTGTGTTTTTAGCTTAACCTAATGACATGATTAACTCGTGAATATTAAGGGTTTACTTATTTTGGTATTAAGCAAACCATAACCGATAATTAAGATGGGAATTTATTGTATTACAGCTTGAGATCAGTATTTTTGTTCATTTGAGTTTTTTTATGTGAAGGTACCAAAGAAAAAAGAAATGGAGTGAAAGACTTTGGTTGCTCCACCAAATCAACCTGCTCCTGCTCCTGGAGCTCCAGAGGAAGTCACCAGCATGGATCACAGTCCTAGTAAGTGTAGCCACTGTTGTGTCATTTCATGTCTCATTGCATTGTATAATGGTTCAACCATGTTGAGTATTCTCCCCCTATGCTGATCTCCACATCCATTCTTTTCTTTACAACCCATATTTATGCACAGTGTAGACTAACACAGTTGCAATTAATCTTATGTCTATGTATGTGACAAATAAAATCTCCTTGTCCCTGTCCTTTTCTCCTCTCCTATTCACAACTGTCCTCTACTGATTCCAATGCCCCTCTTATGTTCTCTATACACCTCTCCATCCATCCATCCATCCATCTCGTCTTCAATTCTCAGCTGTTCTCTTTTCTGCTAAAGCTGAAGAGGACATCCCAGTCACGAGGACAGAATACGATGACCTGAACCTGAGGTACACCGAGCTGAAGAGTGACTACGTCAACCTGCAGGAAAAGTATCAACAGCTGCGAGATGAAAATGAGAGACTTAAAGAGGAGCTGAAGAAGTCTACATTTTCATACTCAAATATTAAGTGCAACATGGTACAACTGTTGTTTATCACTAGAATAACATCTGTGCTCTTTGACTGGTTGTGCACCAAAATTGCAGGAAGTGTAAAAATATTCAGCAAGAAGCTCTCTCTACAGGATCATCTTTTGATAGTGTTAATGAAATTAAGGTTGCAGCTCATGGTGCCACCCTTCGCATTCCAGCTTTCACCAAAGGCAAACAGCAACTTTATGCACACATCAAGACAACTGTCACGTGTCAGGATACATGTCGAACGTGTTATAGGGAGATGGAAGAACTTCAGAATTTTGCAGACAAGAATTCCACTGTCACAGGCTGACCTTCTAGATGATATTGTTATTGTGTGTGCTAGTCTCACAAACCTTAGCAAAAGTGTTGTTCCGAAAAAATCTAAGAAATAAGGGTTCTGAATAATAACATCAAGTCTTGACATTTTTTTATTTTCTCATCAGTGATTTGGAGCTGTGACTATGAATTGAATATCAGCCATTAATGATTTACTTGACTATTAAAGTTTTGCTAATAAACTACCGGAGTTATTTGTTTTTTCCTCACTGATTGTGTAAATGTATTGATTTTCTCTTTTTAAAGCTACAAACATCCAACTTCCACAGCTGTAAATATGCTGCACAAATATACATATATTCACTATATGTGTTGTATATCAAACTCAGGTATATTATAGATATATTAATCCCCACAAACCCTCAAATAAAAATAATGAATTTACCTAAAAATAATGAACTAAGTTTTAAAAAACTATTTTGCATTATATGCCTTTTAATGTTTTTCTTTTTATCATATTAGTGGGAATAGGTTTCTGTAAATTAATGGTGATAATGTGAGATGCAGGATGGACAATAAAGCTCATATAATTTTTATTTTTTTAAATAACTATCAACTTCATTCAGCCAGCACAGACAAAGGTACACATGACATGGCTTTCATTCAAAGGCAATGCTTAATGAAACTCATTAAGAAACAAAGGGGACACAGTAAATTAACAAAAATAATAAGATAAATAAATATGAAATAATATAATAACTTAAAATGTCTAGTGTATAAAATACATTCAGTTGACTGTCATAATTCTTTACAAACTTCAGCTGTGACAGCTGCTGACAGTGTCGCAGCTTCTCCTGAGTGTAAACACTAGGTTTCTCAACCAAATACGGATGAATATCCGGCCATTGGACATCGGGCCACTTTGTGATATCTTCCTCCGGGAAGGAAGTTGCTTTCCATCCGCCAAAGTTAGTTTAGTAACGTAATTTCCACGATCTTTTTCCGTCAATCGGCTGGTGTAAACTGTGATGAACTCCGTCTTTCTGCCGCAACAATGCGCGCGCAGCTTGCTTGTTTACAAACACGGAAAGGGGTCTATAGAGGGCGCAAAGCGGCGACCTGCCGCCGGCTTTCCCATTCATCGTGTATGTGCTGCCGCAGCGCAAGAGTGGACCGCTCTGCTGGCGAGCTTGGCGGCGCGGGAGAGGCCACCTGCCACGGGCGTTTCACCTGCCTGCGTCTGAATTGAACATTTTTTAATTTCATCGCGCTGTGAGGGCATCTCGGTGCGACCAATAGGAGAGAAGGTGGTTGTCATCCTGCTGAGGACCCACTCCAAAACAGGCTGTCAAACTGCTCCCTGTTCAATCTGAAGTAGACCTGGTCATCATGGAGCTGTAGCTCCAACGAGCCTGGATTCCCCCAAATCCTGTCTTCTCATGAGGATTTCATGGACCCTCCTTGCTGCTGCTGCTCTTCTCCTCCTCAGAAGAACTAAAGCCAGCATCCCCCCTGAAATAAAAACGGTCCAAATCATCCCCCCCTGAAATAAAAACGGTCCAAATCATCCCCCCCTGAAATAAAAACGGTCAGAATCATCCCCCCCCTGAAATAAAAACGGTCCAAATCACCCCCCCCCCGAAATAAAAACGGTCCAAATCATCCCCCCCTGAAATAAAAACGGTCAGAATCATCCCCCCTGAAATAAAAACGGTCCAAATCATCCCCCCTGAAATAAAAACGGTCCAAATCATCCCCCCTGAAATAAAAACGGTCCAAATCATCCCCCCCTGAAATAAAAACGGTCCAAATCATCCCCCCCCGAAATAAAAACGGTCAGAATCATCCCCCCTGAAATAAAAAAAGTCCAAATCATCCCCCCTGTAAAACTGCCATCCCTCCTTTCCATCCCTTATGTCATTTCATCAATGAATGTGGTTTTACTGCTATTTCAACATTTGGAGTCATCACCAGAAAAATAACACCAGAAAAATAACTCATTTGACAATTTTCCCCTGTTTCAAGTCAATTTTCACTTGAAATAAGTAGGAAAATCTGCCAGTGGAACAAGATTTATCTTCTCATTACAAGCAAAAAAATCTCAGATTTTTCTACTTATTTCAAGTGAAAATCTTTGAAAAAAAATTGTTGTTTTTTATTTACTTTTTGTATGAACAGCAGCAAAGTTGAATAAAATATCTATTTTTCATTGAAGTACCATCTTTCTCGTGTTTATTATCATTTGCCACATAATTAAAGCAACCTCATACTAAATTTAAGAAAACAATTTTTGCATTTTTTTGTCATATAATTTCATCCAAAACTTTCTATTATATTATCGAAATGTGTTTCTTTTCTTTGTGTTTCTTTGAGTGGCAGCCCTGTCATGGCTTGGCGGACAATAAGTTCTGGTACCCGACCGGACTGAACAGCGCCATGCACAGGTGCTGTATGCAGGTTAGGTACAGTCTGCTGCAGAGATGAGCGGACCTCAGCAAACCTCCATGAGCCGTTTCTTTACTGGTTGTTCCAGTAAAAGAAATAGTGATGAACAAGTAGAAAATCCTACCAAAAAGAAAAGCAAAAGCTTTAATCGCAAGTACGACATTATGTATATAAAATACGGATTTGTTGCAACGGGCGATTTGGAGGCGCCAAACCAAGTATGTATTTTATGTGGAGAAACGCTGCAATGAAGCAATGAAGCCATCCAAGCTCCAAAGACACTTAAATACAAAACATCCTTCTCTCAAAGACAAACCAGTGGATTTTTTCGAAAGGAAAAAACGTGAGTTACATTTGCAGAAGCAAGTTTTAAAGGCCACAACATCAGCTAACGTCGCTGATGATAGCCTGCATTTTAAAATGCATAGTTTTTTTCTAAAATGTTTATTAAAATTGACATAAATTGTCAACCGTTCCCTGAGCTTTTTGTTTATACTTCTGCTGGTCCTTGGCTCAAAAAAGGTTGGGAACCCCTGGACTAGCGTACCCCTTGTAATCTGGATCAACAAAGGCAAGAACACAATGTAGATACATGCAGGATCACAAGCTTGCAAAGATCAATGAGGCTTGAAAGTAAAGACAATCTTGCAAGGGAAGTACAGTAATTTCACAGGTTTCCTCATGGAGGGTAACTACTTCCTTTTGTGAAGTTTCTAAAAAAGTAAAATTCCCCAAATTTCACGTTGTTGGCATAATGGAAAGGTTGATTGTGGTACACCAGTAGCTTTAAGACAATAATACAAAGTCCAACTTTGTCACATTGGTGGGAGAATTGAGATAATAAGAATGTAGAAATTAAAATAAACAGAGAGGATGAATCGTTACTGTGACGTGTTACGGGTTTCCCCTTGCAGTGTTGAGACATTACACTGGAACTGTATCCGTAATCAATCAAATGAAAGACAAATCTTACAAAAAAAAAGCCCAACTAAAACAAATATAAACCAACCTTTAGTAATACTGATATTACTACAGCTGATTAGTTGTTTACAGCAGGGAAATCAAAGACATTGTGTGTAAGTTTCAAATAATAACTGTCTGGAACTGTGAGAAAACGAAACATGTCACATTAAAAGCTTTGCATTATTAACGCTCCATTGAGCCACTTTAACTTTTGCAACTTTGGCATCTAATAGCAATGCAATCTTGATAATTAGCCACGCAGTATGCAGGTGGAAAATGCTTCAGGATGTTTGGGGGAAACAGAAATTCCCCAACTTACCAGCCACATCTGTCAACTACTAGTTGAATCAACCAATGACGTGACAGCAACTCATTACTTTCAAGCATGTAGACATGATAACATGCTGAAGATCAAATAAGGCATCAGAATGGGAAAGAAGGGTGATTTAGGTGACCCTGAACTTGGTATGGTTGCAGGTGCCAGGTGAGACGGTCGGAGTATTTCAGGAAGTGCTGATCGACTGGGATTGTCCTCCATTTCCAGAGTTTACAGCGAATGGTTCAAAATGAGAACAAAAATCAGCGAGGAGACATTCTCTAGCAACAGGAAATCAACAAAGCAGTTGTTACAACTGAGGTATGCAGAAGACTGCATCACACAACCTGAAGCACGTGGGCTACAGCTGCAGAAGACCGCACTGGTGCCATAGCTGTCAGTTGATAACAGGAAACCAATGCTGTCGTCATCAAACTTGCATAAAAGAATATTCAAAAAACACTTGCTGGTCTGATTTCTTTTGCAACATTCAGATTGGTGGGGTCAAATTAAGCCACAAGTAACACGAAGGGTGCACATCAGGGACCATCGACTGAAAAAACTAAAAAAGTTGTACCCCAAATTCTGCTGTCGTTGTTTAAGTTGTTAAAAATTGCATTTTAATTTAAATTTTGTCCAGAAAAGAGCTTGGCGACATTTAAATGTAAATGCATTAGCCTGGGGGCGCTGTTTCTCTTATTG
This sequence comes from Cololabis saira, assembly GCF_033807715.1. Classification (NCBI taxonomy): domain Eukaryota; kingdom Metazoa; phylum Chordata; class Actinopteri; order Beloniformes; family Belonidae; genus Cololabis; species Cololabis saira. The sequence goes on along the minus strand of NC_084589.1, from coordinate 36,275,520 downwards.
CATTTGAATATTGTCCTCTGTAAATCAGGTTAAATCTTTCAAAATGAAATGTGAAACAGCTTTTCCATTTTCATTTTAATATTGTCATAGAATGCCCATACAAGTATGTGAAAATGAAAATTCAAATTTAATTATTGCATTTTAATTTCATTTTTGTCCCAAATAACTCATGCATATGTGGAAAATTATAATGCTATTGTGGAATTACATTTGCATTTGAATAAAGTCCCCTATGGGCTTCCATACTGCATAAAGTGATGCTCGTTGGAGATCAATTCTACTCAGATGTGGGTCTGTGATGTCACAGATCCACGCCGACTAGAACAGCTCACCTAATGACAGGTAGCTGTGACAAATAGTAGCTGGCTGCACAAACAGTGAAGACTGTGTGATGCTGGAGTTTTTGAGTCATCTATTAGACCTGAATGTGTTCCCCAGAGCTCAGAAAATGTATTTTATTTGCAATAAATGCTTACTAATGTGTGTAAAACCATTGGAAACAATGGCAATAGTAGCACTGCACCATTTGCAATGCAAGCATTTCTATAGTGTTTGCCCATTTAAGCTCATTTGACCACAAAAAAAAGAAAAAGAAAAAGACAATAAAATATTTTATTAATGGACTGTGGTCGAATTTTCTGAGAATAGATTAAATCATTAAGTGAAAATAATGCACAATAAAATTTCTTGCAGGCAAAAAAGCACTGCACACATCAGAAAGGCAACATCCTGCCTATGAAGGCACGGTGGAGGGACTATCATGGTCTGGGTCTGCTGTACCGCAGGATCTGGAACAGTCCATTATCACCTTCACAGCATCCTCTTCTGCTGTGTCCAGACACGTTGGTGTCCCAAATCAAAGGAGACGGCACTTTTCAATGTCAGTTTTTAATATTTCTCTGTGATTCATGGAGTAAATCATGGTATTTCCATGTTATTGTGTTACATGCTTGGCCAGGATTCTCACACTTTAAAGCTGAGAATGATCTCTTCATCACCCTAACGTAATCCAAGAATGGGCCATCTAGATGGTTTTGAATTGAAATAATGAAATCAGAACAGTCAGGGAGAATGTCAGAGGAAGATCAGGGCACTAGGTGAGGAGCAAAAGATTGGGAAGGTTTAAATAATCCAACAAAACAGCCAGATAAATATGTCAGCAGCAGAAAAGAAGAACATTTCTACTTCTACGTGACTGGGAGGACCTATCATCTGGCTTGTAGCAGCACAGGGGGTGTTGTGGCATAAAAGACCTGACTCCGAGTTTACTAAGTCAAAGTATCAAAGCTGAAGTTAAAACAGACAGCTGCAACTACGGCTGACGATATGCCTGCTGCAGCCAGCCTGCTGCAGCCTGCAGCCTGCAGACTGCAGCAGCAGCACACCGTCCGCTTCAACTGGTGTCTGTTGGGCACTCAAGGACGGGACTGAATGTACTTTTTGCATATGGGCGGCAGTCACCACCGTAAATACGCGTTCTGGTTGAGGCATCAAAGGAGGCGCGCAAAAAAAGCGCCCCGATCTGCGCTCCTCTTGTTTTTAACATTGCCGGTGACAGTGGCGTCAGCTGAGAGATCATTCTCAAAGTTAAAAATGATTAAGACATACCTGAGGAGCTCCACGGGGCAGTAGCGGCTGAGTGGCTTAGCTATCCTCTCCATTGAAAATTTAAGAGCCAGGGATTTGGACATTTGGGGATGTAATCCAGGATTTTGCCCAGCGCAAGGCTCGCAAAAGGCTGTTTCATTGAACTTATAAATTAATCTTTTGTTTAGTAGGCTACACCCTGTGTTAAACCTCGGGTTCATATTCTAAGAACCTTTTCTTAGATTTTTTTTTCTTTTCAAGGAATTAGTCTAATATAACCTACAGCAGAGGTCTGTTTTTCACGTTACACACTGTTGCGGTTTGGTCGGAAGATCTTAAAATAAAGTGTAAAAAAACAAAAACAATAATCTCTCTTCTGTCTTGTCATGCTATTGTTGACTTAATGTTTATTATCTCCTCTTGCCTTAAGCTTTATCATGTAGCGATACACTCTTGACTTTGTAAGAAAAATGATTTTGTGGTCATTTCAGCACCGCCATGAATCAGACAGCTCCTCCCGTGCTGTCTGATGCGATGGTGAGGTTTGTTGACGTGCAGACTGTTGTGCACAGGTGAGTTAAAGCTGGGCTGTTACATTTAGAATCTTGACCTCTTAAAAAGTTTCTAATAGGCTACAATAACCCAAGTCATTTATTTGATTGTAAAATTTAACAAACTGTTGGTAAAATCTATATAGACCTCATAGTGGGGGTGAGCGCATGCATGTGCGTGATTGCGCGGGTACGCCTTAACATGCACTTAGGGCCCGTCAATATATCTTGCACTGGGGCCCGTGCTGAGGTTGCTACACTGCTGCGAGGGACAGTAAAAATTAGGTTTTGCATCGACATTTACCCTCATAAAAGGATCAGTACCAACAGTACGGACCCGGCAACTGCACAAGAGTCAGCGGTAAGTGATGTGAATTTTTTATGTTATTTATATTTGTCTACAAGTATGATCTTTGCATGGGCTTAGTATTTAGCTTAGCTCTATTAGTAATACATGTTTTTCTGTTTATGGTTTCAGATCTTCCAAGCAATGCACCTGAAGTTGTTTATGTACAACACCTTCAGAAGAAATGCACGGTCCTTCCTTGAGCCAGCAATAGTGCATAATTTTTTTTTTTTTTTTTTAACAATAAAGTTGCCATTTGTGAACATTCAGTGTTGTGATTTCTTTACAGTTAACATGATTCATTTGTCTTGTAACATAAGAAATGAAATGATGAGGAATCGGAGTAAAGAACTGTTAGTGTGAAGACGAGGTGACCCGGTCCCCTTCAGGTGACTAAAGGCTGATTTATGGTTCCGCGTTACACCAACGCAAAGCCTACGGCGTAGGGTACGTGTCGATTTAACGCAGAACCGTAATTCAGGCTTTAAGATCCCTCAGAGTCGTTTACACCGTGTCATAACTGCATGCGAGCGTCTGACTATCGTGTCGAGCTGCGTGTCATTGGACGCTCTCTGTCCACACTGAAACCGTTAAACTCGCGGCCAGTTAGGACAGTCCAATAGAAAATAAAGCAATGGAATTGATTTTGTCGCTGAAGCTCGCTCGCATCGCACGGGACACGCTTTAATAGTGTACGGAGCCGGCTCTTCAGCCAGAGCGAGGCTTTGTTCCCTCCCCTGCTACACGTCATTCAAGCAGCCAATCAGCGCAGAGCCTCATTATCATAGCCTCCCCTCCCCTCAGAATCCCTCACAGAGAAGGAGGTTAGAAGCGGTAAAAATGAAGACATGGCCCAGAGGCTGAATTTCTAATTTATGTAGAAAAAACAAGGTTTTGATTGTTTTTAAGACATTCAGGGCCTGTTTAAAATATACATTAATGTAAACCAGAAATAAGCTTGATTTGGACACTGATTTCAACATGTTTATGATACTTTTATATACACAATATTACATCTGCCCACATGACTTTATCTACCCACGTATTGACCGTAACTCTTGAGGTTTTATTGCCAACATTGCTGATTTTCTTTTTAGCTTCCATGCATTTTGTTGGTACGATACTTTGTCTATCTTTTAACAACTTGTATACTTACCATTTGTATACTTTTGCTTCTCTTTGCACCTTGGTTAAATCTATAAACGGGTTTATCAGAAATGGAAGGACACACATGTACTTAGAAACCAGACTGTCTTTGTACAGTCTATTAAAGAAGCAGGCAACACTGGGAATCAGGACCACGATGGAAAACAGGAAAATCTTACAAGGACTGGGTAAAAACAAAAGTTTCCACACTGCTAAGAGACAGCTGGAATTGGATACAGGTGGGTTAACTTTGAACAAGGAGCTGGAGAGGTGAAGGCCAAGCTGGAGACAGCAGACATACACGCCGGGGACCTCTAGTGGAGGGAAAAAGGAAGACAACTGAATTGAAACTAAAATAACATGCTTTAGAAATAAAGACACTTTGTATATTTATTTTTTCTATAAAAAAATGTGGTGCATGCATGTGTCTAAAGCAGGGGTTCCCAACCTTTTTTGTGCCAAGGACCAGCAGAAGTATAAACAAAAAGCTCAGGGACCGGTTGACAATTTATGTCAATTTTAATAAACATTTTAGAAAAAAACAATGCATTTTAAAATGCAGGCTATCATCAGCGACGTTAGCTGATGTTGTGGCCTTTAAAACTTGCTTCTGCAAATCTAACTCACGTTTTTTCCTTCCACTGGTTTGTCTTTGAGAGAAGGATGTTTTGTATTTAAGTGTCTTTGAAGCTTGGATGGCTTCATTGCTGCGTTGGTGAGCGTTTCTCCACATAAAATACAAAGTGTGTTTGGCATCTCCAAATCGCCCGTTGCAACAAATCCGTATTTTATATACATAATGTCGTACTTGCGATTAAAGCTTTTGCTTTTCTTTTTGGTAGGATTTTCCACTTGTTCATCACTATTTCTTTTACTCGAACAACTACTAAAGAAACGGCTCATGGAGGTTTGCTGAGGTCCGCTCATCTCTGCAGCTGACTGTACCTAACCTGCATACAGCACCTGTGCATGGCGCTGTTCAGTCCGGTCTGGTACCAGAACTTATTGTCCGCCAAGCCATGACAGGGCTGCCACTCAAAGAAACACATTTCGACAAGTTTTGGATGAAATTATATGACAAAAAAATGCAAAAATTGTTTTCTTAAATTTAGTATGAGGTTGCTTTAATTATGTGGCAAATGATAATAAACACGAGAAAGATGGGTACTTCAATGAAAAATAGATATTTTATTCAACTTTGCTGCTGTCATTCATGCAGGGAGACACCTAAAACATGCTGGATAGGTCTTTCCAGGACCGGAGTTGGAGACCCCTGTATTATGCTCTTATTTATTCATGTAATAATATACAGGTGGAGGTCGGAAAATTTGAATATATTGCAAAACTTCATTCGTAGTAAATTCAACTTAAGGTGAAACAAATATTATTTCCCACTACATGCAAAGTGAGATATTTCAAGCCTTTGTTATAATTTTGGTGATTATGGCTCACAGTTTATGAAACCCCAAATAAAAAATCTAAAAAAATTTGAATATATTATGAAATCATTAAACAATTCAATCATCAAAATTATAACAAATAAAGGATTAACATATATTGCTTTGCCTGTAATGAGACTATGTAATATACATGTATTACGTGGTCTGATAACCATATCCCGACGAATATTTAATTCTCTGCGCATTAATTCTGCACCTTCATCAATTGTGTCTTCATCAAAAGGACATGCCATGTTCGTGACAATGGACTTCTAAAGTACTGACTCTGTTTTTAATGACAGACGGCAGAACTTCGCCAAAACTCGCCTGCTGACTGAATGAATGAGGAAATCAAATGTGCGTGTGGCTCTGAAAGAGGCGGAGACGCAGAGAAACTCGAGGTTCATTGATATAAACCTGGTCCAGGTTAGGTTCAGAGAGTCTGTTACTGCAGTAACTGACCGAGAGCTTAAGTTACCTCTCTTTGTGAAACAGACTAGAGTTACCTCTCTTTCTCTGGTTTGAGTTACCTCCCTTTGTGAAACGGAAAACTCAGTTTCCCTCATTTCAGGGTTAACAGACTCAGAGTTTTCACTAAACCTGCTTTGTGAAACGGACCCCTGCTCATCATTGATCAGCATCTGCAGTATTGATCAGTGAGCGCAGTCGTCTGGTGCGGGGAGACGCAAAAAAGAAAAAAAAAAAAAAAGCTGCGCTGACACGCGGCTCTGGGCAGAGATTGTATGAGGTGAAGTGAAGTGAGATGCCTCACTCCATTGGGAAAAAACCGTCTGGTGACAATTGCCGACAATTTTGATTATCGCTTTTTGTCGAAAACGTCGTTGCAGCCCTAATTATGATCGGAACACAAGCCATTCCACGGCCCGGTAGTAACGGCTCTACGGACCGGTACCGGTCCGGGGACCGGGGGTTGGGAATCACGGGTCTAAAGTATAGAGAAGTTGCTTTGTTCACCTCCTAAATACACAACGGTTTAGGCCGAGGTTGAGCTGTGTACGACAGTGAGCTTGATCCTCTGATCTTTTATTTATTTTTTGCATCGGTCAGTAATATTATCCTGTAAAAGCAACACAACCACCACCACCCTCTGCTGGATCTGTTTGTTCATTAACAACATGACAGGATATTGAAACAATTTTTCTAATAAGCATTAGTAATTTGCTGAAAATGACTCTGCTATGACGGACAAGCCTGCGCTGGACTTTCACGTGGTTGATGAGCAAACATAAAGTTTGTTTTAGATTTCCTCCTCATTTACATTCATATAGTAAGGCATATAGTTTTTGTTTCCTCGTGGCACAAACATGTAAATAAATAAAGTATGCATTATTATGGTACTCATTCAAAACCACATTTATCCAAACTTGGACTCTGAATGAGACTGAGGTGGCGCTTACATTAAAAGAGGGAGAGGTTATGTAACTGAAACTATAGAAGACAGGCAGGTTTTTCCAGTACATGAATGTTTCCGGTAAAATACTGTTTCCTCTAAGAAAATTTAAAAAAGACAGGGTGCTGAAAGCCTGGCAATAAATATATATATATAGAGTAGTGTGACCTCCAAATAATCTGTTTCTTGACAGTTTCAATGTTTTCTCCTAAAACGTTGACCTTGGAGGCGTGAGAAGAAAGCAGCTTCTCAGAAGCTGGAATGAACAGAAAACTAGGAAAGAGCCAGAACAGCCATTCAAAATAAATAAATACATAAATGAAGGCGACGCCTTATGAGTCATATAATCTACTTCATTAATGGGGTTTATAGGAGATTGTTTTGGGATGTAACTGCGCTGCTAATGATGGTAAATAAAGCCCAAAACTTGTTTTTGATTACATGTCACAAAAAATGAATTGGCTTCATCTTAGCAGTCGAAACACTATATCACTACAAGACTGTAAATACTTTATCATATCTCACTTGATTTATATGTTTTGCCATAATATTTGTCCTTTCTGTAACCTAGCTAAAACATTGTTTGAATAAAATTATATTCATTTTTTCATACAAATAGTTTTTAAAGAAAAAAAGTCCTACTTCTCTGATCTTATCATTATTTGTCATTATTTTGTGTGATACATCTTTTACACCTGATAAGAATAAAAATATAAAATTATTAAATTTAAAATGTATTATAAAAAACTGTCTTTCTGCCTGCATCTTCAAACTTCTCCATAAAGGTATTCAGAGACTTAGTAATGCATTGACGTGGGATCTTGAGCTGCTAGAATAACAGGTCACCTGCAATGATGTCATCTGGGCAGGTTTACAAGAAAAGAAAAATTATATGAGGCACATCCCATAAGGAGCTGAACCGTGAGCAAAATTACATTTTTTAGAGTTCAAAATCATATATTCAAGTATCAAAAAAAGATTGTAGTAAATAGGAGAATGAAAGTGAAAAAAGAGATACTGATACAAATATTAGTAGTAAAAGTAGTAATACAAGTATACACACTATATATATATATATATATATATGTATATTGTGACGACCCCTCCATCCACTAGTTGTCCCTGCTTTGTCTGCTGCTGTGTTTTCCTTTGCAGGAAGTAGGGTGGAGAGGTCGCCTGATTAGGTGATGACCCACACCTGGGCCCGGTGTGGGTCTCTATTTAAAAGGCTTCACTCCTGCTTGGCTCTCTCTCTCTCTGGTCTGGTCGGGCACAGCTGCTGCTGTTTGGATTTTGGTTGTTTTTTCCACACATTCATACATGCTCACACTACTGATTACTGACCTATCTTAGTTCCTTATCTTTTGTTAATAAATTTACTTTTATTATACTGTCATCCTCGTCTCGTCTCCCTCCTTGTCGCTGCCTATGAGCCGGGCTGTGACATGTGGGGGCTCGTCCATTTGATTCGGTGACGTCAGATCAGCGTTAGCTGTAGTTAGCGGTGGACCTCGTTTTTATGAATGAGTTGTGCATCCGGTTTTGTTGGGAGACGTTTGACTAGCGTGGTAAGTCTGTTTGTTTGGTTTGGGTAAGCAGCCGTAATAAGTCTGTTCTGAGGAGATTGTTTTGTGCCAGGCTGTGTTGTGCTGATGGTGTTTTTTAGGCACTGAGTTTGTGGGGTCCTGTGTGTGCCCAGCCGTATTAAGTCGCTGTTGCTTCTGTCCCTGTTAGGCTTAAGAGCGAATTCCCTTTGGAGTTCGTTTGGGGGGGTGTTAGTGTGGTGTGAAAGTGGCTGGAGCAGTTGTCTCGGGGGCACATCCGCAGCTGCAGGTGAGTCGCCATTTAGTGGTTGCTTTGCCGGGCTGACGGGCTTTAGTGCGTAAATACCCACCACCAAATACCTGAAGACTAGGGAGGAGCTTAGCTAGATTCTGGTTAGGCAGTTAGAGGGACGGGGCTACGGTGACGTTTTGGCTGTGGGGGGACTGTGTGCGCTCAGTGTGCTACAGGTTAAGCACTGCAGTTTGTTTGTTTTTTGCATTGGTTTGTATGGTCTGTGTTTGGACAGGTAATTGGGCTGCTTGATAACCATGGCTAGTGTGGAGGATTTTTTGAAAGCTCCATCAGGGGAGTCTTTGGAGTACTACACACGTGATCAGTTGTTGAGGATTGCTGACCATTTCGAATTGGAAGTGAGTGATAAACGGAGTAAGGATAGCATTAAAGCTATTATTAAGGCTAATCTGCCTGATGTGGGTATTATCAATCCTGGTAAATTGCAGGCTGCCGGTCCTGTGGTGGAATCTGTTGTGTCTGGTGATGCTGGATTAACTTTTGAACAGAGGCGGGAATTGCTTCTGTTGCAGACTGAACTCAAAAGGCTGGAGGTGGAGGCGTGTAGACTGAACTCAGGTGGCGCTGGTGCAGGCCATGCTCTTTCAGCTGCTCCTGTTAGATCAGCATCTAGTTCTTTTGATGTTGCCAGTAATTTGCGTTTAGTTCCCCAGTTTTGTGAGCGCGATCCAGATATATTTTTTTCGCTGTTTGAGCGTGTTGCTGAGGGTAGAGAGTGGTCAGATGTAGATCGCACACTGCTTTTACAATGTGTCTTAACTGGTAAAGCGCAGGAAGCCTACTCTGCTCTCTCAGTAGGTGAAAGTAAGGTGTATGCAACTGTCAAGGCTGCTGTGTTGAGGGCATACGAGTTGGTGCCGGAGGCATATCGGCAGAGATTTCGGTCCTGGGAAAAGTCTGGTAAGCAGACTCATGTTGAGTTCGCCAGGGAGCTGGTGACTCATTTCAGCCGGTGGTGTGTTTCCTTGCAGGTCAACACTTTTGATGACCTGTGCGATTTGGTGGTTTTAGAGCAGTTCAAGAACTCTGTTCCCAGTCATATCGCTGTTTATATCAGTGAGCATAAAGTGAAGACTGCTGCTGAGGCTGCTAAACTGGCCGACGAGTATACTCTTACGCACAGGGGTAGCCGGGAGCATTACTCTCGGGATGACCGGGGAAATGGTAAATTTCGTGTGTCAGGTCATGTTAAGGGGGAGGACGGAGTCAGTCCTCGCCTGGATAACATTAAGCCAGAACGTGTTGCACGTCAGGTAGAGTTTGACTCAACCAAAATATGCAATTATTGCAAAGGCAGGGGACATTGGAAAGCTGACTGTCCTAAGCGTGGTGCCAAGGTTAAATCTGCTGCGTTTGCTGCCTCTGTTAAACATGTTGGTCCTGTCATTTCTTCCTCCCAGCAGGTAGCTGCTGGAGTCAAGTGCAGTTTGGATAAGGCGGATTTCTCAGTTTTTGTGTCTGACGGTTGTGTGTCACTGGTGGGGAGTGATGCCACTGTGCCGGTAAAAATTCTGAGAGATACTGGGGCTGTTGATTCATACATTGTGAGCTCTGTGTTGCCTTTTTCTGAGGAAACTAGTACTGGAGATTATGTTCTGATGCGAGGGATGGGGTTAACGGTGTTGCCGGTTCCATTGCATCATCTAGTGTTGAACTGTGGGTTGGTTCGAGGTGACGTCACCATGGGTGTGCGCCCTGCACTGCCGATTGAGGGTGTGGACATTATTTTAGGTAACGACCTTGCTGGTAGCCGTGTGTGGGCTGATGGTGTGCCACCTCCACCCATAGTAACATCTTCACCTGTTGTTACAGGAAAACCAGATGAGAGTGCTCAATGCTTTCCTGAGGTTTTTACAGCCTGTGCAGTGACTCGAGCTAAGCGCCGTGCAGAGTCAGAGTCTGAGCCTGAACTTGAGGGTGGGGGACCAGGGGAGAGTGAGATTTTCTCTGTGGACATCCCTGACTCTTTGTTGTCTGTTTCTCGCAGTGACCTGCTGGTGGAGCAGAGGGCAGATCCCTCTCTGAGCCAGTTGTTTGACCGAGTTCTCACTGTTGAGGAGGCTAGGAGCGCAGTACATGGTTACTTGCTGCAGGATGGATTGTTGGTGAGGAAATGGTTGCTGCATGGGGAAAACTTTGTTGGTGACCCGGTCTGGCAGATTGTTGTTCCTTCAAAGTTCCGCAGTGAGGTGCTGAGGGCTTCTCATGATCAGTCTGGGCACCTGGGAGTCCGCAAAACGTATGATTACATTCTGCGATACTTTTTCTGGCCTCAGTTAAAGAGGGATGTGTCCAGGTACATTAAAACATGTCATATATGTCAGATGACAGGGAAGCCAAATCAGAGTATTAAACCAGCTCCTCTGTGCCCTATTCCAGCAATAGCGCAGCCATTTGAACATCTGATTATTGACTGTGTTGGTCCTTTACCTCGTTCCAAGTCTGGTAGCAACTATTTGCTTACAGTAATGTGTCAGAGCACAAGGTATCCAGCTGCTTATCCATTGCGTACCATTACTGGTAGGTCTGTGGTGAAGGCTCTGACGCAGTTCATTTCCACCTTTGGCATCCCAAAAGTGATTCAGAGTGATCAGGGCTCTAATTTTTCATCTCATTTGTTTGCTCAGGTTCTGAAACAGTTACATGTTAAACATAACCAGGCTTCTGCGTACCATGCTCAGAGCCAAGGGGCTCTGGAAAGATTTCACCAGACTCTGAAGTCTCTGTTGCGTGGCTACTGTGTTGAATTGAATCAGGACTGGGAGCAAGGGCTGCCGTGGCTTCTGTTAGCTGCTCGAGAGGTTGTGCAGGAAAGCACCGGTTTTACCCCAAATGAGCTTGTGTTTGGACACACAGTGCGTGGGCCACTCACTCTGTTGCATGATGCTGTGGGGCAATCAGAACCACCCAGTAATTTGATTGACTATGTCAATGGTTTTCGGCACCGATTGTACGTGGCTGGGGAGATGGCTAGGGAGAAGTTAACCTCTTCCCAGGGGAAAATGAAGCGTCTTTATGACCGCCAAGCTGAGCACCGTCAGTTTAGTCCTGGTGATCAGGTACTTGCATTGTTGCCAATTGCCAGTTCCCCTTTTCAAGCCAAGTTTACTGGCCCGTTTACAGTTTTACGCCAGCTGTCAGACCTAAATTACCTGTTGTCGACACCACGGCGTAGGAAATCAACTCAACTTTGCCATGTAAATTTGCTGAAACCTTATTACACTCGGGAGTCACAGGTCTCTGCATCTAGTGGTGAGGGGCAGAAAGAGTCTGTTAAATCGGTGGCTGCTGCTGTGGGAAGTTCTGTGTTTCTATCTGTGCCAGAGGATGATGGGGTTACTCCACCGGATGAGAGTGTGTTGCGTGGCAGGTTAAAGAACTCTGAAACCTTGGAAAATCTGGAGTCTCTGTTTGGTCATCTGTCTGAGGAGAGGGGCGCTGAGTTGTCGGCTCTGATTAATGGTTATCTTTGTCTGTTTGGTGATGTACCAAGTCGGACGAATTTAATCGAGCATGACATTGATGTGGGGGAGGCGCAGCCAATCCGTCAGCGTTTCTACCGGGTGTCGGAAGAGAAGCGAAAGGTGATGGACGGAGAGATACAGTACATGCTTAATAATGGCATTGCAGAACCATCATCATCTAGCTGGGCGTCTCCTTGTTTATTGGTAGACAAGTCTGATAAGAGTCCCAGGTTCTGCACAGACTATCGGAAGGTAAACGGGGTCACTAAACCAGATGCTTTTCCACTGCCGCGTATGGAAGATTGCGTCGATCAGGTCGGCTCTGCTCAGTTTGTGAGCAAGTTCGATTTATTGAAGGGTTATTGGCAAGTGCCATTGTCCAAGAGGGCAAGAGAGATTTCGGCGTTCATAACACCTTCTGGTTTGTTCTCATACTCGGTTATGAGTTTCGGGTTGCGTAACGCGCCGGCAACGTTCCAGCGCCTTATGAACCTGGTGGTGACTGGGCTGGAGGGTTGTGCTGTTTACTTAGACGATGTTGTTATCCACAGTGATACGTGGGAGGAACATCTGGTCCGTATTGAAAAGCTGTTTAATCGTCTAGCTGATGCACACCTGACCGTGAACCTAGCAAAGTGTGAGTTTGCCAAGGCCACCATCACCTACCTGGGTAAGGTAGTGGGGCAGGGAAACGTGCGGGCAGTACAGGCTAAGGTGGCTGCAATCGGGCAGTATCCAGTGCCAGCAACCAAAAAGGAACTTCAGCGCTTTCTGGGTCTTGTGGGGTACTATCGCAGTTTTTGTAAAAACTTTTCGACTGTGGTAGCTCCCCTGACAGATTTGCTGAAAGGGAAAACGACATACATCTGGTCACCATCTTGTCAGCAAGCTTTTGATAATGTTAAAGCTATTCTCTGTTCCCCTCCTGTTCTCGCAGCTCCACGCATGGACCGTCCCTTCCAATTGCAGGTAGACGCGAGTGACGTGGGTGCAGGTGCGGTCTTATTTCAGACTGATGATAGTGGTGTTGACCGTCCCGTGAGTTTCTACTCTAAAAAGTTTAACGCATTCCAGTTGAATTATTCGGTTATCGAAAAAGAGACACTTGCACTTATCTGGGCTCTTCAGCATTTTGAAGTGTACCTTGATTCTGGCAGTGTTCCTTTGGTGGTCTATACAGACCATAATCCGATAACTTTCTTGCAGTCCGTACAGTGTCCAAACCGCAGATTAATGCGTTGGATTTTGTTTTTTCAAACTTATTGTTTAGATATCCGCCACATTAAAGGAGTTGATAACATTGTGGCTGATGCTCTATCCAGAGCACCTTATTCTTAGTCATGTAACTGTGCCATTTATTGTTTGATCTCTCCGGTCTGCTGTCTTCCTTTTCGCAGTCGCTCTTAAATGCTTTTCCAGGCGCCGGAATTGCTGGGTTGCAGTGTGGGGGTTGGTTTGCTGACCGGGGAAGGTAACGAAATTGGTCAGTATGAATTGTACTGCAATTTATTAATTTCATGTAACTAATGACGGTGGTTAAGTGTTTAATTTTTGTGCAATGTAGTTGTTACCTTTCCGGTGTTCCAGTGGGAACCCCGTTTTTATGGGGGGGGGTGTGACGACCCCTCCATCCACTAGTTGTCCCTGCTTTGTCTGCTGCTGTGTTTTCCTTTGCAGGAAGTAGGGTGGAGAGGTCGCCTGATTAGGTGATGACCCACACCTGGGCCCGGTGTGGGTCTCTATTTAAAAGGCTTCACTCCTGCTTGGCTCTCTCTCTCTCTGGTCTGGTCGGGCACAGCTGCTGCTGTTTGGATTTTGGTTGTTTTTTCCACACATTCATACATGCTCACACTACTGATTACTGACCTATCTTAGTTCCTTATCTTTTGTTAATAAATTTACTTTTATTATACTGTCATCCTCGTCTCGTCTCCCTCCTTGTCGCTGCCTATGAGCCGGGCTGTGACAATATGTATATGTATATGTATATATATATATATATATATATATATATATATATATATATATATATATATATATATATATATATATATATATATATATAGTTCGGCTTTTATTTTCTTGACATTTTATTTTGACATGACACGAGTGTGACTTCTGCTCATAGGATGAAAAGATTTCACAACAGCACATTTCTGTGGAGCTACTTGCAGTAACACGCAACTCATAAAAGTTTGGGATAAAAAATGATTAGAGCTTTAAGCAAGAAAATGTTTTTGGCCCTCAAACGTATTCCAACAGATACAGAGAACGGAGACAGATATGGACTTACCATGTCTGTGCGTATTGGCTGCGCTTGCGTCGACTGGTGGTTCATGCAGCGATAACGATAATCACAAAACTGCCCGTATCAATCTCATCGTCATCTACTCAATGGAACAAAAACAAGATGTGGTCTTGTCTGGACTCGGACCAGGGATGTTTTACGTGTGAGACAAACGTGAAAACCACTGTGCTACAGAAACTGCTGAAGGTCCTTGATTATAAACCTACTGAGAACTCAGCAGAGGTCTGTTGAGGAGTGTTTGTTCTGACAGGGATGCTGCAGAACCTTCTCTTTGTAGTGATCCATGGATACAGATCCAAACACAGTGATGATCAGCTGATGATAGGTTTTCTTCACCAATCAAACTGTGAGGTGTTTATTTATTACTTGTTTGCACTGGATACGGCATGTTTATATCTCCTTATATTTGCAAATTGAACCTTTGTCTCTGCAGATCAAGCGCTGAGCTTCCTCACGTTTACAGTAACACGATTTTCTGTAGTAAAAACTCTGTTCACAGAATCACCTCATTGTTGTATATATATATATATATATATATATATATATATACACACACACACATACATCTGAAGGGGGTAAAATTCAATAAGAAGGTGTGAATTCCTGAAACTTTGCATGACAAAACTAAAATACATTTTCCTTTTTGAATTCACACGTTTTCATGAAAAGAAAAAGAAAAAGTTGACTTTCCAAATTCATAAAATCAATTTTGTGACAAGTGTAAAACCATTAGGACTTTATAAACTTGCAGACTGTCAGACAAACACTTTTAAAACAGATGAAGTATAAATTAAGAGCCAGACAGTAAAGTACTTAACTATTCTTATACTTAGGCCCAGTCCCAATACAGCCACTACTCCTACTTTTCAGCACAACCCCTAAATTTTGTGCATTCCCGTGAAGGTAGTGGTGTCCAAATTCCCCTTTTTACCTAGGGCTAGTGGGGAAAACGAGGGCTAGTGGATATGAATCTAGCCCTACAGAGCGAGGGTTTTCAGATGCACGCTAGCTTACCTAGGGCCTGAGAAAACTTCCCAGAATGCTTTACGTCATCATTTGCAGACTGAATAAAAAAAAACATGGCGGACATTTCTTATTTTTTAGTGAATAAAATCTATATTTTGAGTTAGTTTCTGCATAAAAATGTGTTTTGATTACATTTCTAGCGAGAAATATATATTTTACTTTCATAATATTCACTCAGTGGATGTACATAATCAATCGTTTGCCCGTTGTTCACAAAGATCTCGCCAGAATAAAGGCTGATTTATGGTTCCGCGTTACACCAACGCAGAGCCTACGACGTAGGTTACGCGGCGACGCGTGCCATACGCCGTACCCTACGCCTTAGGCTCTGGGTCGATTTAACGCAGAACCATAAATCAGCATCCTAGCCGGCAGGCTGGTTTCATCCCGAAAACGTCGGAGCAAATTTCTTAACAGGCGTTATTAAAACTTAATAAAGTGGCATATTAACAGCGCTACAGCGGAAATTAAAACAGCTTCTAGCCTGCTTCCTCTCGGCTTCCTGATATGGTGTGACGTTTGTGCAAACGTAACTACGCAGTCGCTTATGTACCCGAACGTAAAGCATGCAGTGATGTAGCAAGTGGTGTCCCAATCCCTAGGGAAGATTACAAGGGCCCTAAAGTTTGTGGCTTCATTTTTAGGGCTAGTGGTAGTGAGTGAGGCTGATTGTGCAGCTCTGCCGCCCCCTAGTGACCGCGGGGGTCCTGTGCATCTGTTCAGTCTCCCACCAGATGTCGCTGTGGAGCACCGTGCACGTTTACTCCGGCTCTGACAGGACAGCCACAGTCAGTCTCTGATGCCTGCAGCTTCCCCACCACCGAGTGAGGAGCAGCGTCCAGACTAAAGGACAGTTTTTAATCCGTGAGCCGTCAGATTCATTAATAAATGCAGCCTACAACAGTTAAAGCCCCCCCTGAGCCCCCCAGCCATACCCACCCACCTCACTCAGAGACAAACCTACACATATGCAACAGCCCAGCTGTAGCAGAGTGGCGCAGCGGAAGCGTGCTGGGCCCATAACCCAGAGGTCGATGGATCGAAACCATCCTCTGCTAAAATGCAGCATTTTGTGGCCGTCGATGAGGAATCGGACAAGCTTTGTCTCTTCAGATCAATATGAGAAGTAATGCACGTCTTTGCACATTTAAATCCTGTGCAGTTCAGTGTGTATCTGGTGTAAGAGAGGCACCGATTCAACTTCAGGCACTCACTCCTCGCTACTAAACACAACTCTGGAGCACAGAGCAGCAGCGCTCGCTCATCATCAGCTCGCCGTCTTCCTGCAGCGTGAAGGTGACCCGAGTAGGGATGTTAACAATTAATCGATTTTAGATCAATTGTCGATAACAAATTACTCGATTAAATTAATCAATTAACAGTTAATCGCCGTTTTATCATTGGGCTCTGTTCCGTGAATGTAATGCTGATTTAATGTCTCGGCGCGCTCTGACAACAGATTGTTGGACTTCCTTAACAACAGAAAGCTACATCACAATAACATGCCACTACATACAAGTTCAAAACAGTGACATTTCCTTTTGAAAAAATACATTTTCTTTGAACTTTTTCACAGTTATATATAGGCTAGGCCTACTAATTTTCTTTTACTGTGTGTGTCACTGCCATTGTTGTCATGTTTGTGTCAATAAATATTTGACTAAGGAATATAATATGCCTTGTGTCCTCTGTATGTTACCAAAATAATTTTTGTTAAACCTTATTGAGGGATTCTCAGATTTAAAAGAAAAACGCTTCTTATCAGTTAATAAGGCCATTGATTAATCAATTAATGAATTAATCGATAATTAGCATCCCTAGACCCAATGATCTGAAAAAAAAAGCTGCAGATCTATGTTCACTACCCCTAAATTTTGCGCGTTCCAGTGAGGGTAGTGGTGTCCCAATTCCTCTTTGCATCTAGGGCTAGTGGGGGAAATGAGGGCTAGTGGATATGAATCTAGCCCTACAGAGCGAGGGTTTTCAGATGCTGACTTTGCGACCTAGGGCCTGAGAAAATTTCCCAGAATGCTTTATGTCATCATTTGCAGACTGAATAGAAAAAAAAACATGGCGGACATTTCTTATTTTTTAGTGAATAAAATCAATAGTTAGTTTCTGCATAAAAATGCGTTTTGATTACATTTCTAGCGAGAAATGTATATTTTACTTTCATAATATTCACTCAGTGGATGTACATTATCACTCGTTCGCCCGTTGTTCACAAAGATCTCGCCAGAATAAAGGCTGATTTATGGTTCCACGTTACACCAACGCAGAGCCTACGACGTATGTTACGCGGCGACGCGCGCCGTACGCCGTCCCCTACGCCTTCCCCTACGCCGTCCCCTACGCCGTCCCCTACGCCGTCCCCTACGCCATCCCCTACGCCATAGGCTCTGCGTCGATTTAACGCAGAACCATAAACCAGCTCCCGTGCCGGCAGGCTGGTTTCATCCCGAAAACGTCGGAGCAAATTTCTTAATAGGCGTTATTTGGATAAAATGAGCCCAGGTTGGGGATCTTAACGGTTACTTTTACGCCTGAAAAAATATTAAAACTTAATAAAGTGGCATATTAACAGCGCTACAGCGGAAATTAAAACAGCTTTTAGCCTGCTTCCTCTCGGCTTCCTGATATGGTGTGACGTTTGTGCTAACGTAACTACGCAGTCGCTTACGTACCCGAACGTAAACCACGTAGTGACGTAGCAAGCGGTGTCCCAATCCCTAGGGAAGATTACAAGGGCCCTAAAGTTTGTGGCTTCATTTTTAGGTCTAGTGGTAGTGAGTGAGGGCTAGTGTGGTTTCGTGAGGCTGATTGTGCAGCTCTGCCGCCCCCTAGTGACCGCGGGGGTCCTGTGCATCTGTTTATTCTCCCACCAGATGTCGCTGTGGAGCACCGTGCACGTTTATTCCGGCTCTGACAGGACAGTCAGCCTCTGATGCCTGCAGCTTCCCCACCACCGAGTGAGGACCAGCGTCCAGATTAAAGGACAGTTTTAATCCGTGAGCCGTCAGATTCATTAATAAATGCAGCCCACAACAGTTAAAGCCCCCCTGACCCCCCCCAGCCAGACCCACCCACCTCACTCAGAGACAAACCTACACATATGCAGCAGCACAGCTGTAGCAGAGTGGCGCAGCGGAAGCGTGCTGGGCCCATAACCCAGAGGTCGATGGATCGAAACCATCCTCTGCTAAAATGCAGCATTTTGTGGCCGTTGATGAGGAATCGGACAAGCTTTGTCTCTTCAGATCAATATGGGAAGTAATGCACGTATTTGCATGTTTAAATCCTGTGCAGTTCAGTGTGTATCTGGTGTAAGAGTGGCACTGATTCAACTTCAGGGACTCACTCCTGGCTACTAAACACAACTCTGAAGCACAGAGCAGCAGCGATTGCTCATCATCAGCTCGCCGTCTTCCTGCAGCGTGAAGGTGACCCGAGTAGGGACGTTAACAATGTATCGATTTTAGATCAATTATCGATAACAAATTACTCAATTAAATTAATCAATTAACAGTTAATCGCCGTTTTATCATTGGGCTCTGTTCCGTGAATGTAATGCTGATTTAATGTCTCGGCGCGCTCTGACAACAGATTGTTGGACTTCCTTAACAACAGAAAGCTACATCACAATAACATGCCACTACATACAAGTTCAAAACAGTGACATTTCCTTTTGAAAAAATACATTTTCTTTGAACTTTTTCACAGTTATATATAGGCTAGGCCTACTAATGTTCTTTTACTGTGTGTGTCACTGCCATTGTTGTCATGTTTGTGTGAATAAATATTTGACTAAGGAATATAATATGCCTTGTGTCCTCTGTATGTCAGCAAAAATCATTTTTGTTAGGCCTTATTGAAGGATTCTCAGTTTTAAAAGAAAAACGCTTCTCATCAGTTAATAAGACCATCATTTAATCAATTAATGAATTAATCGATAATTAGCATCCCTAGACCCAATGATCTAAAAAAAGCTGCAGATCTATGTTCAAAGGCAGTTACAAAGAAATAAATCGAGGTTTGGACTGGGTCACAGTCCAGATCTCCGAGCCACACTTTGAGCTGGACCGGTACCGACCACATGGACGTATCACAGTCATCAGCTGGTGTAAAGGTCAACAAAGGACACCTCTAGTGGGAGAAATGAGAGGTTTTTAACTATTCTCCTTCTTTCCTCGTTGATCATTGCAGGTCACTGTAAAATATCACACATATCTCCTGGAGACAACAGTAAGAGACCTGACTGCATTTTTAAGAGGTCTCTGTGCTCTCTCCAGACCACTTCAAGCTCTCTTCCTGCTCGGTACTGCAAGAAGTTTCCTTCTCACTTGCAACTCTTGTAAAGCATGTTTACAACATTTCACAAATGAGGTTCATGCAGCGATGACGATAATCACAAAACTGCCCATATCAATCTCATCCTCATCCACTCAATGGAACAAAAACAAGATGTGGTTTTGTCTGGACTCCGACCAGGGATGTTTTACGTGTGAGACAAACGTGATAACCACTGCGCTACAGAAACTGCAGAATGTCCTTGATTATAAACCACTTAGAAACCACTGAGAACTCAGCAGAGTTCTGTTGAGGAATGTTTGTTCTGACAGGGATGCTGCAGAACCTTCTCTTTGTAGTGATCCATAGATACAGATCCGAACACAGTGATGATCAGCTGATGATCAGTTTTCTTCATCAATCAAACTGTGAGGTGTTTTTATTTCCTGGAATTAAGCTGTCGTCTCCAGCATTAAAGTCAGTTTGGTTCCTGGAAGAAGTTGTTCTTTGGTGCTTGTGTAACTACTGAAGATGGCGTATCTTCATCCAGAAGTCTTCCTGACTGAACTTCCAATAGTATCAATGTTGACACAGAAGCTCCCCAGAGGTTCATGCAGACGGGGGTCAGAAACAACAGGCTGATTAACTGAAACAATCATCACACCTCATATCACATTTATTACTTGTTTGCACTTTGCACTGAATATGGCATGTTTATATCTCCTTATATTTGCACATTGAACCTTTGTCTCTGCAGATAAACCTCTGAGCTTCATCACGTTTACAGTAACAAGATTTTCGATTTTCTGTAGTAAAAACTCTGTTCACAGAATCACCTCATTGTTGTTTCACACTTGTTCCAGCTAGTTATAGCATGTAAGTCCTGGTGGACTGGCTTGGTCGAGGACAGGCTGATTACTTTGGGAACCTTTCCGACATTTAGAGGATAAGAAAGAAACAAAAAGAATTAAAGCTGCAAGCAGCGATGAACGGGCCCTCGCACTCACGTCCACCGCCCCCCATAAGCATATCAGAAACGACACCACCCACGACTCTCTATGTCAAACCATTCAAAAGTTATGGCAGAAAATCGGGACAACCAATCAGAAGAAGGCGCGGGGCTAATTCAGGCCAATTATGGTCAAGGACTCAATACCGAGTCCCATGACACCACCCACGACTCTTTATGTCAAACCATTCAAAAGTTATGGCAGAGAAAATAATTCTAGGGGGCGCTGTTGAGCCGTTAGGCCATTAATGCAAACCAGGAAATATCAAATTTATCACCAGGCCTGGCTTGCATGCAAAATTTGGTGACTTTTGGAGAACTATCAAATATGGACCAATCAGATGAAGGGGACGCGCGCTTTTTCGCGTCTAGCGTCGCCACGGTAACACTTTTGAAAGAGAAAAGTAATGTGCGTCGTCGCAGGACAGAGACGCACATTTTGATGTAAAAAAAACACAAAAATTGCTGACAAAAAATGTTGTCATACAGCCAGGCTCGAACTCTCAACTTCTGGCACCAAAGACCGCAATGCTGTGGCTGAGCTATGTCTCAGCTATACCTTTTGCTTCGACTTACTGCGTTACGAGAGACCAACATAGCGATAAAATGTCTGGAACTTTTTTTTCCTAATTTTTTAAATATTTGTAAGGTATAAATATTAGTAAAACACTACTATTTTTATTACTTTTTCTGTAACCATTCTACCGAGGTTCTAACCGGGCTGAGCACGGGTCTATTTCTGATGTCACCATATTACAGGCAGCTGATTGGTCGGGGGGCGGGGCCGTCATCACCCTACTCGCCACTGATTGGTCGGGGGGCGGGGCCGTCATCACCCTACTCGCCACTGATTGGTCGGGGGGCGGGGCCGTCATCACCCTACTCGCCACTGATTGGTCGGGGGGCGGGGCCGTCATCACCCTACTCGCCACTGATTGGTGGGGGGGCGGGGCCAGCAGACGTTTGAATCAGGAAGAGGGACTCTCTATGTCAAACCATTCCAAAGTTATAGCAGAAAATCGGGACAACCAATCAGAAGAAGGGGCGGGGCTAATTAAGGCCAACGAAGCTTAAGAACTCATTACAGAGTCTCATGACACCACCCACGACTTCCTATGTCAAACCATTAAAAAGTTATAACAGAATAAAGGGACAACCAATCAGAAGAAGGGGCGGGGCTAATTCAGGCCAATGAAGGTCAAGGACTCCATAAAGAATCTGATGACACCACCCACGACTCTCTATGTCAAACCATTCCAATGTTATAGCAGAAAATCGGGACAACCAATCAGAAGAAGGGGCGGGGCTAATTAAGGCCAACGAAGCTTAAGGACTCATTACAGAGTCCCATGACACCACCCACGACTTCCTATGTCAAACCATTCAAAAGTTATGGCAGAGAATAGTATTCTAGGGGGCGCTGTTGAGCCTTTAGGCCACGCCCATTAATGCAAACCATGAAATATCAAATTTATCGCCAAGTCTGGCTTGCATGCATAATTTGGTGACTTTTGGAGAACTATCAAATATGGACCAATCACATGGAGGGGGGGCGCGCCTTTTGGCGTCTAGCGTCGCCACGGTAACACTTTTGAAAGAGAAAAGTAATGCGTGGTGTCGCAGGATGTAGACGCACATTTTGATGTATAACACACCTGGGTGCACGTTACTGTTCGGGCTGAATTAACTGCCGAAGGAATGGCATAAATTTCGCCAAAATGACACAATTTATTCAAAATGGCCGACATCCTGTTCGGTTTCGGCCATGGCTCCAAGAGACTTTTCTTTAAGTTGTGCCATGATACAGGTGTGTAGCGATTTTCGTGCATGTAGGTCAAACCGTATTGTGGGGCTTGAGGCACAAAGTTTTCCGGGGGGCGCTGTTGAGCCATTTTGCCACGCCCATTAATGCAAACCATGAAATATCAAATTTATCGCCAGGCCTGGCTTGCATGCCAAATTTGGTGCCTTTTGGGGAACTATCAAATATGGACCAATCAGATGAAGGGGGGGTGCGCTTGTTGGCGTCTAGCGTCGCCATGGTAACACTTTTGAAAGAGAAAAGTAATGCGTGTAGTCGCAGGATGGAGACGCACATTTTGATGTATAACACATCTGGGTTCACGATACGGTTCGGGCTGAATTAACTCTCGAAGGAATGGAATATATTGCTCCAAAATTACGCGATTAATTCAGAATGTTCAAAATGGCCGACTTCCTGTTCGGTTTCGGCCATGGCGCCAAGAGACTTTTCTTTTAGTTGCGACATGATACAGGTGTGTACCGATTTTCGTTCATGTACGTCAAACCGTATTATGGGGCTTGAGGCTCAAAGTTTTTTCTGTCTGAACCAATCAGATGAAGGGTGGCCGCGCTTTTTGGCGTCTAGCGTCTCCACGGTAACGCTTTTGAAAGAGAAAAGTAATGTGTGGTGTCGCACGACGGAGACGCACATTTTTATGTATAACACACCTGGGTGCACGTTACGGTTCGAGCTGAATTAACTGCCAAAGGAATGGCATACATTTCGCCAAAATGACACGTTTAATTCAAAATGGCCGACATCCTGTTCGGTTTCGGGCATGACCCCAAGAGACTTTTCTTTAAGTTGTGTACTGATACAGGTGTGTACCGAGTTTCGTGCATGTACGACAAACCATATTGTGGGGCTTGAGGCACAAAGTTTTCAAGGGGGCGCTGTTGAGCCATTTTGCCACGCCCATTAATGCAAACCATTAAATATCAAATTTTTCGCCAGGCCTGACTTGCGTGCAAAATTTGGTGACTTTTTGGGGACGTTTAGGGGGGCAAAAAGGCCCTCCTTTCGTCAGAAGAAAAAAGAAAAAAAAAAATTCCTACAGATACAATAGGGCCTTCGCACTGCAAGTGCTCGGGCCCTAAAAATAGAGCCAAGCGGCATGAGCCAAACAAAAAAAAAAAAAGTATTACATATATATATATATACATATATATATATACATATATATGTACACACACACACACACACACACACACACACACACACACACACACACACACACACACACACACACACACACACACACACACACACACACACACACACACACACACAGATAAGCACATATGCAGACATACACACATACATCCGAAGGGGGTAAAAATCAATAAGAAGGTGTGAATTCCTGAAACAAATTTCCATGACAAAACTAAAATACATTTTCCTTTTTGAATTCACACGTTTTCATGAAAAGAAAAAGAAATAGTTGACTTTCCAAATTCATAAAATCAATTTTGTGACAAGTGTAAAACCATTAGGACTTTATAAACTTGCAGACTGTCAGACAAACACTTTTAAAACAGATGAAGTATAAATTAAGAGCCAGACAGTAAAGTACTTAACTGTTCTTATACTTAGGCCCAGTTCCAATACACCCACTACCCCTACTTTTCAGCCCTACCCCTAAATTTTGCGCATTCCCGTGAAGGTAGTGGTGTCCAAATCCTCTTTTCACCTAGGGCTAGTGGGGAAAACGAGGGCTAGTGGATATGAATCTAGCCCTACAGAGCGAGGGTTTTCAGATGCTGACTTCGCGACATAGGGCCTGAGAAAATTTCCCAGAATGCTTTACGTCATCATTTGCAGACTGAATAAAAAAAAAACATGGCGGACATTTCTTATTTTTTAGTGAATAAAATCAATATTTTGAGTTAGTTTCTGCATAAAAATGCTTTTTGATTACATTTCTAGCGAGAAATGTATATTTTACTTTCATAATATTCACTCAGTGGATGTACATAATCACTCGTTTGCCCGTTGTTCACAAAGATCTCGCCAGAATAAAGGCTGATTTATGGTTCCGCGTGACACCAACGCAGAGCCTACGACGTAGGTTACACGGTGACGCGCGCCGTACGCCGTCCCCTACGCCGTCCCCTACGCCGTCCCCTACGCTGTCCCCTACGCCGTCCCCTACGCCGTCCCCTACGCCGTCCCCTACGCCGTCCCCTACGCCGTCCCCTACGCCGTAGGCTCTGCGTCGATTTAACGCAGAACCATGAATCAGCTCCCGAGCCGGCAGGCTGGTTTCATCCCGAAAACATCGGAGCAAATTTCTTAACAGGCGTTATTAAAACTTAATAAAGTGGCATATTAACAGCGCTACAGCGGAAATTAAAATAGCTTCTAGCCTGCTTCCTCTCGGCTTCCTGATATGGTGTGACGTTTGTGCAAACGTAACTACGCAGTCGCTTACGTACCCGAACGTAAACCACGTAGTGACGTAGCAAGTGGTGTCCCAATCCCTAGGGAAGATTACAAGGGCCCTAAAGTTTGTGGCTTCATTTTTAGGGCTAGTGGTAGAGGGTGAGGGCTAGTGGTAGTGAGAGGACAGTTTTAATCCGTGAGCCGTCAGATTCATTAATAAATGCAGCCCACAACAGTTAAAGCCCCCCTGACCCCCCCCAGCCAGACCCACCCACCTCACTCAGAGACAAACCTACACATATGCAGCAGCACAGCTGTAGCAGAGTGGCGCAGCGGAAGCGTGCTGGGCCCATAACCCAGAGGTCGATGGATCGAAACCATCCTCTGCTAAAATGCAGCATTTTGTGGCCGTCGATGAGGAATCGGACAAGCTTTGTCTCTTCAGATCAATATGAGAAGTAATGCACGTCTTTGCACATTTAAATCCTGTGCAGTTCAGTGTGTATCTGGTGTAAGAGAGGCACCGATTCAACTTCAGGGACTCACTCCTGGCTACTAAACACAACTCTGAAGCACAGAGCAGCAGCGATTGCTCATCATCAGCTCGCCGTCTTCCTGCAGCGTGAAGGTGACCCGAGTAGGGACGTTAACAATGTATCGATTTTAGATCAATTATCGATAACAAATTACTCAATTAAATTAATCAATTAACAGTTAATCGCCGTTTTATCATTGGGCTCTGTTCCGTGAATGTAATGCTGATTTAATGTCTCGGCGCGCTCTGACAACAGATTGTTGGACTTCCTTAACAACAGAAACCTACATCACAATAACATGCCACTACATACAAGTTCAAAACAGTGACATTTCCTTTTGAAAAAATACATTTTCTTTGAACTTTTTCACAGTTATATAGGCTAGGCCTACTAATGTTCTTTTACTGTGTGTGTCACTGCCATTGTTGTCATGTTGTGTCAATAAATATTTGACTAAGGAATATAATATGCCTCGTGTACTCTGTATGTCAGCAAAAATAATTTTTGTTAGACCTTATTGAGGGATTCTCAGATTTAAAAGAAAAACGCTGCTTATCAGTTAATAAGGCCATCGATTAATCAATTAATGAATTAATCGATAATTAGCATCCCTAGACCCAATGATCTGAAAAAAAGCTGCAGATCTATGTTCAAAGGCAGTTACAAAGAAATAAATCGAGGTTTAGACTCGGTCACAGTCCAGTTCTCCGAGCCACACTTTGAGCTGGACCGGTACCGACCACATGGACGTATCACAGTCATCAGCTGGTGTAAAGGTCAACAAAGGACGCCTCTAGTGGGAGAAATGAGAGGTTTTTAACTATTCTGCTTCGTCTGTCGTTGATCATTGCAGGTCACTGTAACATATCACACATATCTCTCGGAGACACCAGTAAGAGACCTAACTGCATTTTTAAGAGGTCTCTGTGCTCTCTCCAGACCACTTCAAGCTCTCTTCCTGCTCGGTACTGCAAGAAGTTTCCTTCTCACTTGCAACTGTTCTAAAGCATGTTTAGAATATATCACAGATGAGGTTCATGCAGCGATGACGATAATCACAAAACTACCCGTATCAATCTCATCCTCATCTACTCAATGGAACAAAAACAAGATGTGGTTTTGTCTGGACTCAGACCAGGGATGTTTTATGTGTGAGACAAACGTGATAACCACTGTGCTACAGAAACTGCAGAAGGTCCTTGATTATAAACCAGATTGGTAGAAACCACTGAGAACTCATCAGAGGTCTGTTGATGAGTGTTTGTTCTGACAGGGATGCTGCAGAACCTTCTCTTTGTAGTGATCCATGGATACAGATCCGAACACATGATGATCAGCTGATGATAAGTTTTCTTCATCAATCAAACTGTGAGGTGTTTTTATTTCCTGGACTAAAGCTGTTGTCTCCAGCATTAAAGTCAGTTTGGTTCCTGGAAGAAGTAGTTCTTTGGTACTTGTGTAACTACTGAAAATGGCGTATCTTCGTCCAGAAGTCTTCCTGACTGAACTTCCAATAGTATCAATGTTGACACAGAAACTCCCCAGAGGTTCATGCAGACGGGGGTCAGAAACAACAGGCTGATTAACTGAAACATTTTTACTGAGAGACGTAAAAGAAGTTTCTTCTCCCAGGTCATAAGACTTCTTAATCAAGACACACCTAGCACTCTGCACTCTGAACTCAATCATCACACCTCATATCACATTTATTACTTGTTTGCACTGGATACAGCATGTTTAAATCTCCTTATATTTGCACATTGAACCTTTGTCTCTGCAGAACAACCGCAACACGTTTACAGTAACAAGATTTTCAAGTTTCTGAAGTTTTGAACGTCATTACTGGTGGCCATCCTACCACAGGTAAGCTTTCTGGTGGGATCTGTGGGATCTAACCCTAACCCCTGATTCTTTACTGGAGTCAACGACTCAGAGATATTCAAGAACGACAAGTAAGGGATGTCTTCATGATGGAAGCAGGTGTCACGTCCTCGATGAATAACTCCACTGGTGGCATTTCTGATGACATCACACACACTTTGTCTCAACAGCTGACCGCTGGATGGACATTGTCGGTAGAAACACACAGGAGCCCTGTAAATTTTGGGACTTATTCTGTGGTGAACCAAACAATGGTGACCCAAAATAAATTAATACACCTAAAACATCTCAGTTAATTTACTCAATAATTTAGTTGGAATTTATTAACAACCTTCAATATAAATTGTCACCTTCATTTTTTAAGTTCAGACAGATTATTTATTAGACTCTTCCTCCCCCTCCCCCCATTCCTCCTCCTCCTTTCCTCCTCCTCCTCCTCCTCCTCCTCACAGGTGCAGCTCTGACTCATTCCAGTATCAGTTCAGCTGCGTCTCGGTGGGTTTTGTTCAGACTGCAGAATCTTCATCTTCAACTCTTTGGACTGTTTGAAGAAACTGTAAGTTCGAAATTGGCTTAAGGAACTTTCTTGTTTGTTTCTGCTGCATCATGGTTGGAGAAGGTATTCACTGCAAACTTTGATCATTCTTGTGTCTGAAGACAAATCTACATGATTGTTAGTTGACAATATTTTTATTGGATTTATTTTTGATCGGTTTTAGCTGTTTTGCAAAATGTGATATACCTTTTGTAAGATTCCTTTGGTTTCATATTTTGTTCTAACCAGTGACTAGTCACAAAGCCGAATACTGCATTTCTATTGGCTGCTGTATGGAGAATAAATATACAGTAACTCAGTGAAAGTTTACAAGTCACTGGACCTTTGAACAACACAGTCTTTTGATTATCATACTTTATTTACAAAAGTTAAGGATTTAGTTCTATATTTTGTATGATTTTTCAGTTTTTGGAGTAAACATCCAAAAAAAAAAACTTTGCGTTAAGACCTTTCCTTTCTGTCATCGGTGTGCTGCGTGCAAAAAACTTTATGGTCCAAAGCTCGTGAGGCAGCCAGCTGCTGCACTCACAGATCAGAAACACAGTGATGAACCACTGATAATTAGTTTTCTTTATCGATCAAACTGTGAGGTGTTTTTTATGTCCTGGACTGAAGCTGTCGTCTCCAGCATTAAAGTCAGTTTGGTTCCTGGAAGAAGTAGTTCTTTGGTACTTGTGTAACTACTGAAGATGGGATATCTTCGTCCAGAAGTCTTCCTGACTGAACTTCCAATTGTATCATTGTTTACACAGAAGCTCCCCAGAGGTTCATGCAGACGGGGGTCAGAAACAACAGGCTGATTAACTGAAACATTTTTACTGAGAGACGTAAAATAAGATAAAATTTCTTTTCCCAGGTCATAAGACTTCTTAATCAAGACACGCCCAGCACTCTGGGCTCTGAACTCTGTGTCAGGGAGTGGTTGTTTGCACTGGATACAGCATGTTTATATCTCCTTATATTGGCACATTGCCAAGGCAACGCAAGGCAAGTTTATTTATATAGCACAATTCAACACAAGGTAATTCAAAGTGCTTTACATCAACATTAAAAGCGGCAAGACATAATTAGACATTTTATAACAAATAAAATGAAATAAAATTGTGAGAAAAGAAGGTAAATAATAAAAAGCACAAGTTTCTGAAAACCAAGGGCAGTGGAGTTAGTACCGCAGGTACACATCTCATTCGCCCTTTTTGCGAAAGTATTTAATTTTAGAGTACGCTTAAATACCAAATAAATTAAATAAAGTGATAAGAAAAGAGGTAAAATAATAAAAAGCACAAGTTGTTAAAAATAAGGGCAGTAGAGTACAGTAGGTAAGTACGCTTGAGCAAACAGTAATGTTTTTAAGCCTGATTTAAAGGAGCTGACAGTTGGAGCAGACCTCAGGTCTACAGGAAGTTTGTTCCACCGGTGAGGAGCAGAATAACTGAACGCTGCCTCACCTTGCTTGGTTCTGGTTCTTGGGACACACAACAAACCAGATCCAGATGAACCTCAGGGGTCTGGGAGCTTCATAGGGAACTAACAGATCAAGCATGTACTTTGGTCCAAGACCATTCAGTGCTTTGTAGACCAGCAGTAAGATTTTAAACTCTATCCTTTGACTAACTGGAAGCCAGTGTAGCGATTTCATGACCGGTGTAATATGTTCCATTTTCCTTGTGTTTGTAAGGACCCTGTCGACAGCGTTCTGGATCAGCTGCAGCTGCCTGGTAGATTTCTTGTTAAGGCCTGTAAAGATGCCATTGCAATAATCCAATCTACTGAAAATGAATGCATGAATACGTTTTCCATGTCTTGTTTAGACAGAATCCCCTTAATTGTAGCAATGTTTTTCAGGTGATAATAGGCAGATTTAGTGATAAACTTTAGATGGCTGTTGAAGTGCCAAGTGACCTCTACTGTGCAGTAGAAGCGGAGAGGAATAAACCAGAGCAGGATCAGCTGATCTGTGTGCAGCACCAGTGATGTGTGTTTCCTTTGCAGATGAACGTGTGTGTGTGAGCTGATGTGGACGTGAATTCAGCAGAATGGATCAGTGTGAGGACGGAGAGGAGGGAGTCCCTCCCTCTAAAACCTCTCTGTGTGGGGAACATGAGAGTCGGAGCAAAGCTCAGAGGTGAGATGAGCATCTCTAACTGTCCGTGACTCTTCTGCATGTCAGAGCTCAAGACTCACATCACCAAACATCATTATTACAGGAATCAACCTGGACTTGGACCCGGACCTGGACCCAGCTGTGTGTCTTTTAAGAGCGACCGGTCAAAAGGCAGGAGGTTAATTAACTTTAAAAGAGACCGACGTTCCGCTGTAAAGAGGTGAGTGTATCCAAACGCTGCCAATGATTTATGTTTAATTCTTTTTAAATAGACTAAATATTTGTACCTGTATAACTTCTTTTTTATGTAAATAGAATATTTACATTTTGAATTTTTGTCTTCTATCAGGGTCCATAAGAAAAGAGACTCTCTTGAACATGAACCCAGCTGTGTGTCTTTTAAGAGCGACCGGTCAAAGGGCAAGTTCATTAACTTTAAAAGAGAGAGACGTTCTGCTGTAAATAGGTGAGTGTATCAAAACGCTGCCAATGATTTATGTTTAATTCTTTTTAAATAGACTAAATATTTGTACCTGTATAACTTCTTTTTTATGTAAATAGAATATTTACATTTTGAATTTTTGTCTTCTATCAGGGTCCATAAGAAAAGAGACTCTCTTGAACATGAACCCAGCTGTGTGTCTTTTAAGAGCGGCCGGTCAAAGGGCAAGTTCATTAACTTTAAAAGAGTCCGACATTCCGCTGTAAAGAGGTGAGTGTATCCAAACGCTGCCAATGATTTATGTTTAATACTTTTTAAATAGACTAAATATTTATAGACAATATAATTTATTTTTCATATAAATAGAATATGTAAATGTTTAACTTTTGTCTTCTATCAGGGTCCATCAGGAAAGAGACTCTCTTGAACATGAACCCAGCTGTGTGTCCTTGAAGAGCGACCGGTCAAAGCGAATGTTTATTGACTTTAAAGGAGACCAACAGTCTTCTTCAGAGAGGTGAGATGTATTTAAATGCAGTAAATGTATTTAAATCAGTCCGCATGTTAGGAAATGTCCACATGTTTCTTCCTGAGTAGATCCATGTAGTCCTGGACCCCTGTGGTCCTCCATCACCTGATGGTGATCTGAGCTTCCTCCTCATAGATGTTCACCTCTCTCCTGTCATGAGCTTTTTCCTCTGGTTGACACATCTGGAGGTCTTACCTTCCAGAGGACTGATCCTGATGATGATCCAGAGTTCATCTGCTGCTTCATGTTTCCATCATTTGTCCGTCTTCTTGATCTTGTAACTTTTCTTGGATCATAACTGGATCTTGTGAATATGTGAATGAGCAGAGCTCTAACTGAGGTCACATGTTCTCGATAGGATCAGCAGGACTAGTAAACATTCACCACCACCAGTCCTCTGATGGACTGTCCTCATCCATACAGGACTTCATGGACCTTCAGATTGTGTTTTTCTCTGTGAGGACAGACATGATGTGAGCTAATTATTCCTGCTTCCTCCACAGAGTGGACCAGCAGAGCTTAGAGCCTCCCAGCGGTCCGTCTGTCCAGCAGCATCAAACACAGCTGGACTCCATATTTCAGGTCTGTACATGAACAACAACTGCTTCTCGACCTGTTCTGTTGATGTTTGTCTCCATGCTGGTCTCTGGAGACCGGTGGACTGTCAGTCTGTCCAACATGGGTCTGATGTTTGTCTCCATGGTTTCAGTCTGATTGTGTCCTTCATGTGGTCTTCTGTTCCAGCTGCTGGAGGACAACATTGTCATGTTTGTGAAGAATGAGCTGAAGAAGATCCAAAGGGGTCTGAGTACAGATTACCCAGAATCCCTAGAGCATCTGTTGGAGCGTGATGATGAAGAGCAGAGAAGGAGCAGCAGAGAGGCGTTTGTGAAGATCACAGTGAACTTCCTGAGGAGAATGAAGCAGGAGGAGCTGGCTGAGTGTCTGCAGAGCAGTAAGAGGATTTCTATGAACATTAAAGCTGCTGGATAAATGACCCAGAATGTCTCAGGAAATGAACAACATTCACAGATCAGCCACAACATTTGCCCCCACGTGGTACCACCTCCACTAGAGTAGCACCCTCCCTGTACAGGACAGCATTAATATGTTTAACCGACCAACACCACAAGATAACTGGAAGATTTTAGTCCTGGTTCTCCTCTCCCAGGAATCCTGCTGAACTCCAGATTGTCTTGATGGTTCCACAGATTATTGGATCAGATCTTCTTCTGGGGTTTTCAAGTCCTAAACCTGGAAATCCCCTTTCACAGACACCACAACAATAAAAATTACAAAACAACCCACAAAGCCACGACCCATAAGGACTGTACTACTAACATCCTGGTACTAGAAACTCCAGGAACCCAAATGTTCTTGTTACGTCCTGAATGTTCAGAGGTGTTTTGGTGGTAAAAGTGATTCTACTCAATATTGGACAGCTCATCGTAACATTAGAGTTGATCAGTGTCGGTCCACATCCTGATTCTTTAGGAGAAATAAGTTTAATTTTATAAAACATTAATTCCTTTCTTTTTGACACCTTTATTAAGGTCTTTGTAAAAAGCGGCTGAAGTCTAAGCTGAAGAAGAAGTACCGGTGTATGTTTGAGGGGATTGTTAAACCACGAAACCCAACCCTTCTGAAGCAGATCTACACAGAGCTCTACATCACAGAGGGAGGGACTGGAGACATCAACAATGAACATGAAGTCAGACAGATTGAAGCAGCATCCAGGACACCACACAGAGCAGAAACAACCATCAGACAGGAAGACATCTTTAAACTCCCAACTGGAAGAGATGAACCAATCAGAACATTGATGACGAAGGGAGTGGCCTGCATCGGGAAAACAGTCCTAACACAGAAGTTCACTTTGGACTGGGCTGAAGGCAGAACCAACCAGGACATCCAGTTACTGCTTCCATTCACCTTCAGAGAGCTGAATGTGCTGAAAGAGAGAAAGTTAAGCTTGCTGGAACTTGTTCATCACTTCTTCACTGAAACCAGAGAAATCTGCAGCTTTGAAGAGTTCCAGGTCGTGTTCATCTTTGATGGTCTGGATGAGAGTCGACTTCCTCTGGACTTCCACAACAATGAGGTTGTGACTGATGTTAAAGAGTCCACCTCAGTTGATGTGCTGCTGACAAACCTCATCAGGGGGAACCTGCTTCCTTCTGCTCGTCTCTGGATCACCACACGACCTGCAGCAGCCAATCAGATCCCTCCTGAGTGTGTCTCCATGGTGACAGAGATCAGAGGGTTCACTAACCCACAGAAGGAAGAATACTTCAGAAAGAGGTTCAGAGAAGAGGAGCAGACCAGCAGGATCATCTCCCACATCAAGACATCACGAAGCCTCCACATCATGTGCCACATCCCAGTCTTCTGCTGGATCACTGCTACGGTCCTGGAGAAAGTCCTGGAAACCAGAGAGGGAGGGGAGCTGCCCAAGACCCTGACTGAGATGTACATCCACTTCCTGGTGGTCCAGGCCAAAGTGAAGAGGGTCAAGTATGATGGAGGATCTGAGACGGATTCACACTGGAGTCCAGAGAACAGGAAGATGGTGGAGTATCTGGGAAAACTGGCTTTTGAGCAGCTGCAGAAAGGAAACCTCATATTCTATGAACCAGACTTGAGAGAGTGTGGCATTGATGTCAGAGAGGCTTCAGTGTACTCAGGAGTGTTCACACAGATCTTTAGAGAGGAGAGCAGCCTGTACCAGGACAAGGTCTTCTGCTTCATCCATCTGAGTGTTCAGGAGTTTCTGGCTGCTCTTCATGTCCATTGCACCTTCATCACGTCTGGAGTCAACCTGCTGGAGGAACAGAGAAACACCCCCTGGTGGTTTAAAACAAGAGAAGAGACTGACCTCCATCAGATTGCTGTGGACAAGGCCTTACGGAGTCCAAACGGACACCTGGACTTGTTCCTCCGCTTCCTCCTGGGTCTTTCATTGGAGACCAATCAGACTCTCCTACGAGGTCTGTTGGAACCCAAACAAAGACGTTCACAGAAAAATCAGGAAACAGTTGAATACATCAAGAAGAAGATCAGTGAGGATCTGTCTGCAGAGAAATGCATCAACCTGTTCCACTGTCTGAATGAACTGAACGATAGTTCTCTGGTGGATCAAGTCCAACGGTACCTGAGGTCAGGAGTTCTCTCCACAGATAAACTATCTCCTGCTCAGTGGTCGGCTCTGGTCTTCATCTTACTGTCATCAGAAGAAGATCTGGAGGTGTTTGACCTGAAGAAATACTCAGCTTCAGAGGAGGTTCTACGGAGGCTGCTGCCGGTGGTCAAAGCCTCCAAGAAAGTTGTGTAAGGACGAACACGGACACATCTGTTTTAACTACAATCACATGTTGTGTTCATGGAGGAAACCAGTTAAATTCACTGTTCAACTAAGTTGAGGTTCATGTTGGACCAGTTCTCATCAATTATTCATCTCAGGAAACTTTACATGCAGAGAAGAGAAATGCAGCGATCATCAATACTTATTGATTTTTAGTTGAAATAATCAGCATTCATTGATATTATATTGTTTATTTCTTTGTTAAATTGCATAATCCACTTTTAAATAACCTCATCATTCGTCTTTAATCTCTTCTGCAGGTTGAGTGGTTGTAACCTCTCAGAGGACATCTGTGCAGATCTGTCCTCAGTTCTCAGCTCTCAGTCTTCCAGTCTGACAGAACTAGACCTGAGTAACAACCACCTGCATGATTCAGGACTGAAGGAGCTGTGTCCTGGACTGGAGAGTCCACACTGTCACCTGGAGTCTCTCAGGTCAGAATGCACCAAGTGTTCAACCGTTGACCTTTAGAACAGTTTGTTTGGTTGTTTTATTAGATCTCCGTTAGCAGATTCTCTGGGGTCTCATCAGAATCATCAGCTGAATTACAACATTATCATTAATTAAAATACCTAAACATAATGCTCACAACTCAGAGACAACAGACACTAGGACACCTGCTCAAAGTACAAAAATAACAACATTATAATCAGCACAATGGCATTATGAGTCTACATTCCCTCTTTTTAAACCGAGGAATTACATTTTCTCATCACACTCTCAAACAAGATATTAAGAAAAAACTAATCAATAGCTCACTTCTCAACGGTGCATTTTATTCTCCCTGGATAAACAGAAATTACTTGAGCTTCTTCTTAAAGCTTACCATATTATTATCTCCAATCCAAACGTCTGGTAATGAATTCCTCGCCACCATCGCTCTGGGACTCATTGTCTTCTGTTTTAAGTTACTTCTACATGGAGGCAACAGAAAACCACCTGCCAAGTTTGAGTTGTCTTGTTCATTAAGTGTTAAACAAATAAGCTTTCCTAAATAGCATCAAGATCTCTCTTTAATCTCCTCTCCAGGTTGAGTGGTTGTAACCTCTCAGAGAACATCTGTGCAGATCTGTCCTCAGTTCTCAGCTCTCAGTCCTCCAGTCTGACAGAACTGGACCTGAGTAACAACCACCTGCAGGATTTAGGACTGAAGGAGCTGTGTCCTGGACTGGAGAGTCCACACTGTCACCTGGAGTCTCTCAGGTCAGAATCCACCAAGTGTTCAACTGCTGACCGTTAGAACTGTTTGTTTGGTTGTTTTATTAGATCCCCGTTACCCGCTGACCTTTCACAGTAGTTTCTCTGGGGTCTCATCAGAATCATCAGCTGAATTACAACATTATCATTACTTAAAATACATAAAACAAAATGCTCACAACTCGGTCAACAGACACTAAAAACAACATTATAATCAGCACAATGGCATTTTGACTCTACATTTCCTCTTTTGAAAGTCAGGATTTATATTTTCTCATCACACTCTCAAACAAGATATTAAGAAAAATCAAATCCATAGCTCAATTTAAAAAGAATAAAAAAATATTTTCCATCTTTCAACAATGCAACAACTTTCTGGACAATGCGAGGTAGAACAAATAATCATGTGCTGTTCACATTTTAACATCCCCTACCACACTTCAGCAAACCTACACAAAGAAATAGAGGAAAAAGGAAACAAAGTCAACACAATAAACAGATTAATAACTCAATTCTTAACAGTCCATTTTAATATCTTGAGTAAACAAAAATAACTTGAGCTTCTTCTTAAAGCTTATCATATTATCTCAAGTCCAAAGGTCTGTTAATTCACTCCACATCACCATCGCTCTGTTAATCATTGTCTTCTGTTTTAAGTGACTTCTACATTGAGCCAACAGAAAATGACTTGCTGATGTCCGCCTTGACAAATGATTGTTGTGTGAAAAAAATGATAATCTTCTGTAAAATGTTTCTGAGCAGCTTCAGAGCAGATTTGTTGTTGTTTTGGCACATAATGTGACGTTCGAAAACGCAAAACTCCGGTTGTGTGTGTCTACACGCATCTACATAAACGGAGTTTTCAAAAATCTTCACTTTGCCCGGAGTTTTTTTAAACCTTCGTTTATTTGCGTTTTCGCGTGGATGACAGGTCAAAACGTAGGAAAATATCTCCGGTTTAGCAGATATCCGCAGATATCCGGCTACGTGTGGACGGGGTCTTAGTCATAACTACTTTATTGAATAAACTCATCAATGAATATTGCATCTTACATTCTCCACTTAACCAGGATGGATGGGGATTCATTATATTTATCCACTCGTCTGATAAAGGCGCTGAATGACTCAGCCAGCTGCTTTGTTCTGAGCTACCTGCAGTCCGGCCAGGTTACGTTTGGTTGTACTGGACCAAATCACAGAGCAGTAATCTACATTTGATAAGACCGATGCGTGTATCACCTGTTTAATCAAACAATTAGGCAAAAACTTCCTGCAGTGTTCACAGCTATAGCTCTACCCATTCTCTGCACTATTTGGTCAACTTGTCTATTCCAGGACATTTGACTCCCTACAACATCCCCTAATACCTTCACTTCTGTTACTTGCTCTATCACTAGATCACCCATAATTAAGGATAGCAAAGGGGTAATTTCTTAATACATCTCTTGAACCTAAAACAGTACACTTTCTCTTCACCTTATTCAGACCTCATTTGTTTCTTATCCATTCTTATGTTAATTTTAATTCAACCCTTTAAATCTCAATTAATTCAGCAGGCGCATTTGTCGATGTATATAAACTGTCTAGTCATTGCAATGGTGGCATGATTTAGAATAAACAGTAAATCATTGATGAATATTGAAAATAAAAGCAGACCCAAAGAACTGCCTTGGGGAACCCCACAGCTCACGGCTCTCAGCTTGGAATCGCTACCACTAAAGTAAACAGTGCTTTTCCTATCAGACAAATAACTACATGCAATAGAAGCTGATTGAAAACCATAGCAGCTTAACTTATTCTATAACACATTATGGTCAAGAACATCAAATACTGACCTCATATCCAACAGTACAGTAGCCTACCAACTATTTTTCTGTCATCGATTTCAAGTAACCAATCATCCGTCATTTGAGCAAGTGTCGTAGCTGTGGAGTGGCCTTTCTTGTATGCATGTCAATAGCCTGAATTTAACCTTTTTTTTTTAAAAAAAAACATACAATGTTCTGACACTAAATGAAGGTTTTGATGTGTTCCAGTCAGGTTTCCGGCCACATCACAGCACTAAGACAGCTCTAGTAAGGGTCCAATGATATCCACTCCAATAGTGGCAACATTTCAGTCTTAGTCTTAGTGGATCTCAGTGCTGCATTTGACACGATCAACAAGAACATCTTGATAGACAGCTTGAAGAACTGGGTGACTTTCTAGCATAGCACTAACCTGTTTCAGTCCTATCTAAAAGACAAAGACTATTTTGTGTCTTTAGGTAACTACAAATCAGAGCTTACACAAATAACGTGGAGTTCCTCAAGGTTCAATTCTGGGGTCCCTGTTGTTTAATATTTACATGCTCATTTACATGCTCTCACTTGCTCAAATTATGAAAAAGAACAAAATGTGCTACCATGACTATGCAGATGACACCCAATCTATACAAGCATCTCACGTAGAGACTATAATCCAATTCAAAAATTAATAAAATGTCGGGATGCCCCTACTGATACTGGTATCGGGGCTGATACTGCTCTCATATAGTCGTACTCGCAAAAATTCTCCGATACCACGCACCTATACCACTTCATTGTTGTTATAG
Organism: Cololabis saira; assembly: GCF_033807715.1. Taxonomy (NCBI): domain Eukaryota; kingdom Metazoa; phylum Chordata; class Actinopteri; order Beloniformes; family Belonidae; genus Cololabis; species Cololabis saira. The sequence goes on along the minus strand of NC_084589.1, from coordinate 36,237,704 downwards.
TTACTGGTTAGTGACACCAGGGGGAGATGTTGAGCCGCCCCGCGGGTCCCCGGTGAGTGTGCAGCCTGACGGCGGAGCAGCCGCCGAGCCGCCACTGCTCAGCCAGCTGTTCCATGTTTCAGTTTGTTCTATCTTCCTTAATTATACAAACTGGACGGTTGAGTATTACCCTTACTCACAGGGAACTTTATTAAACACTCCACGTAACTCACAGTACAACGTGGTGTCATCGCAGGTACATCAACTGCGCATGTGCGGTGCTTCACCTGAAGCCGTCCATGTGAAACAATATAAACAATCCCATTGTTACATTCCGGTTAGCCGCTAGTCGGCTAAGCTTAGCGTGGTGATGAGAAGAGAGTGATACCCGTGAGTGAGACTGGCAGCGCCGTTTCAGGCAAGATGGTGACAATTAATGCAATCGGGACATCAGCAGTGTGGACATATTTCAAAATAACGGCAGAAGCAAGGCAGACTGCAGGCTGTTGGCGTGATGCAGCGAGTGGCCGGGGGGGGGGGAGTGTGGGATAACATTGGATGGTATCAGGGCATCTCTAATAAAATGCATTGATCACATTAAAAAGTGGATGTGCTACGATTTCATTCAGTTAATTGAAGAGAAAAACAGAAATAATTGCGTTTGGAACCAAGAAAATAAGATTAAACGTCAGCACTCAGCTTCAAGTAGTGAAGCTAAAAACAAATAGCCAACCCAGAAATCAAGGAGTGGTTTTGGACTCATACCTGAACAGCCACATTAAGAAAGTAGAAAAGTCAGCCTGTTTCCTTTAAAGAACATGTGGAGGAGAGTGGACCATACAAGTCCAGTTCTTAGAGCTTTACACTGGTTTGCTGTCTGTCCCAAAAAAGATGTTAAAATCCTGCTGCTGGTTTATGAATCTTTGAATGATTTCGGATCAAAATACATCTCTGATCTCCTGGTCCATGATGAACCAACCAGAACCCTCAGGTCGTCACGGAGTCGCCTACTTTCTATACCCAGAGTTAAAAAAAAACACGATGTCAGCGTTCAGCTTTTGCTCCTCACCTGTGGAACAAACTCCCAGAATGCATCAGGGATGCTGAAACTCTCTATTGCCTTAAGGCTTAATTCAAGTTGAAAACCTTTTTATTTACTAATTACTGTCTGTCTTCAATTACTGCTCTTAAATTCTTACAGTTTTAATTCAATTCTTAAAATCTTTTTATTTTAAGCCCTTTGAGTTGTCTTGTACATGACATGTTATACAAAAACTTTCCTAAATAACCTCATCATTTCCCTTTAATCTCCTCTGCAGATTGAGTGGTTCTAACCTCTCAGAGGACATCTGTGCAGATCTGTCCTCAGTTCTCAGCTCCCAGTCCTCCAGTCTGACAGAACTGGACCTGAGTAACAACCACCTGCAGGATTCAGGACTGAAGGAGCTGTGTCCTGGACTGGAGAGTCCACACTGTCACCTGGAGTCTCTCAGGTCAGAATCCACCAAATGTTCAACTGTTGACCATTAGAACTGTTTGTTTGGTTGTTTTATTAGATCCCCGTTAGCTGCTGATCCTTCACAGCAGATTCTCTGGGGTCTCATCAGAATCATCAGCTGAATTACAACATTATCATTAATTAAAATATATAAACATACATGCCCACAACTCAGAGACAACAGACACTAGGACACCTGCTCAAGGTAAAAAACAACATTATAATCAGCACAATGGCATTTTGACTCAACATTTACTCTTTTGAAAGTCAGGATTTACATTTTCTCATCACACTCTCAAACACAATAATCAACAACACAACAACTTTCTGGACAGTGTGAGATGGAACAAATAATCATGTGCTGTTCACATTTTAACACCCCCCACACTCCACCCCTCTTTAGTAAAACTACACACACAAACACAAAAGAAATAGAGGAAAAGGAAACAGTGTCAACACAATAAACAGATTAAAGCCCCAGATATACTTGCTGTTGATGCTTGCGTTCGCGTCCGTTTGCGTCCGTTGGCGTGCACCACCAACTGCAACGTCGCTCCAGGGTACATGAGGAGAGCGCGTCGTACCGGCAGTAACCGATAGGGGACAGTAAGCAGAACAGCAATTGGAAAAGTGATTAAATATTTAGTAGTAGCGGTAGTAGCAGCCCTCCTTGAACCGCCACCTTACTGTGGTGGAGGGGTTTGTGTGCCCGAGTGATCCTAGGAGCTATGTTGTCGGGGGCACTTTCGCCCCTGGTAAGGACTCCCATGGCAAACAGGTCCTGGGTGACGGGCCAGACTAAGAGCGGTTCACAAACGGCAATCATGAGGAGGAATACACCAAGGACCGTTACGTCACCCGGATCGGCGTCACCGGGGCCCCGCCCTGGAGCCAGGCCTGGGGTCCGGGCTCGCTGGCGAGCGCCTGGTGGCCGGGTGGCGACGTGGGCCCGCCTTCCTGTAGGTCCACCACCCGCAGGAAGGTCCATGAAAGGCCGGTGCAATGTGGGCTGGGTAGCAGTCGTGGCGGGGTGCCTCAACGACCCAATCCCTGGACCAAAACCCTCACAGTGGGGACATGGAATGTCACCTCGCTGGGGGGGAAGGAGCCGGAGCTTGTGCGTGAGGTTGAGAGATACCGGCTAGAGATAGTCGGGCTCACCTCCACACATAGCTTGGGCTCTGGAACCCAGCTCCTTGAAAGGGGCTGGACCCTCTACTACTCTGGAGTTGCCCAGGATGAGAGGCGGCGGGCTGGTGTGGGCTTGGTTATAGCCCCTCAGCTCAGTCGCCATGTGTTGGAGTTCACCCCGGTGAACGAGAGGGTCGCTTCCCTGCGCCTTCGGGTCGGGAAAAAAGGTCTCTCACTGTTGTTTGTGCCTACAGGCCGAACAGCAGTGGGGAGTACCCGGCCTTCTTGGAGTCCCTGGGAGGAGTACTTGATGGTGCTCCAACTGGGGACTCCATTGTTCTACTGGGGGACTTTAACGCTCACGTGGGTAATGACAGTGATACCTGGAGAGGCGTGATTGGGAGGAATGGCCTCCCCGATCTGAACCCAAGCGGTGTTTTGTTGTTGGACTTCTGTACTAGTCACAGTTTGTCCATCACGAACACCATGTTCAAGCATAAGGGTGTCCATCAGTGCACGTGGCACCAGGACACCCTAGGCCGGAGGTCAATGATCAACTTTGTTGTCGTTTCATCTGACCTTCGGCCGCATGTCTTGGACACTCGGGTGAAGAGAGGGGCTGAGCTGTCAACTGATCACCACCTGGTGGTGAGTTGGATGCGCTGGCGGAAGAGGAGGTTGGACAGACCGGGCAGACCCAAACGGATTGTGAGGGTCTGTTGGGAACGTCTGGCCGAGCCCTCTGTCAGGGAGATCTTCAACTCCCACCTCCGAGAGAGCTTCTCTCGGATCCCGGGGGAGGCAGGGGACATCGAGTCCGAGTGGACCTTGTTCTCTGCCTCCATTGTCGACGCGGCGGCTCGAAGCTGTGGACGCAAGGTCTCCGGTGCCTGTCGTGGCGGCAATCCTAGAACCCGGTGGTGGACACCGGAAGTACAGGATGCCGTCAGACTGAAGAAGGAGTCCTACCGGGCTATGTTGGCCGGTGGGACTCCTGACGCAGTAGATGGGTACCGGCAGGCCAAGCGAGCCACGGCTCGGGCAGTCTTGGAGGCAAAAACTCGGTCTGGGAGGAGTTTGGGGAGGCCATGGAGGAAGACTTTCGATCGGCCTCGAGGAAATTCTGGAGGACCGTTCGGCGCCTCAGAAGGGGGAAGCAGTACTCTGCCGGCACCGTTTATGGTGCGGGTGGGGAGCTGTTGACCTCGACTGGGGACATTGTCGGACGGTGGAAGGAATACTTGGAGGATCTCCTCAACCCGACTGACATGCCTTCCACTGAGGAAGCAGAGGGTTGGGGCTCGGAGGCGTGCTCATCCATCACCCAAGCCGAGGTCACCGAGGTGGTTCGTAAGCTCCTCGGTGGCAGGGCACCGGGGGTGGATGAGATTCGCCCTGAGTACCTCAAGTCTCTCGATGTCGTAGGGCTGTCTTGGTTGACACGCCTCTGCGACATTGCATGGAGGAAGGGACAGTATCTGTTTAAAAAGGGGGACCGGAGAGTGTGTTCTAACTACAGGGGGATCACACTTCTCAGCCTCCCCGGGAAAGTCTACACCAGGGTACTGGAGAGGAGATTACGGCCGATAGTCGAACCTCGGATTCAGGAGGAACAATGCGGTTTTCGTCCCGGTCGTGGAACACTGGACCAGCTTTATACCCTCCGCAGGGTGCTCGAGGGTTCATGGGAATTTGCCCAACCAGTCTACATGTGTTTTGTGGATCTGGAGAAGGCATTTGACCGTGTCCCTCGTGCCATTCTGTGGGGGGTGCTGAGTGAGTATGGAGTCCGGGGCCCTCTACTAAGGGCTGTGCAGTCTCTGTATGATCGGAGCAGGAGTCTGGTTCGCATTGCCGGCAGTAAGTCAGACTTGTTCCCAGTGCATGTTGGACTGCGGCAGGGCTGCCCTTTGTCACCGGTCCTGTTCATAACTTTTATGGACAGGATTTCTAGGCGCAGCCAGGGGCCGGAGGGGATCCGGTTTGGGGACCTCAGGATTTCGTCTCTGCTTTTTGCAGATGATGTTGTCCTGTTGGCTTCATCAGACCGGGACCTCCAGCATGTGCTGGGGCGGTTTGCGGCCGAGTGCGACGCGGCAGGGATGAGAATCAGCACCTCCAAGACCGAGGCCATGGTTCTCCATCGGAAAAGGGTGGCATGCCTTCTCCGGGTGGGTGGAGAAGTCCTGCCTCAGGTGGAGGAGTTCAAGTATCTCGGGATCTTGTTCACGAGTGAGGGAACAATGAAGCGTGAGATTGACAGACGGATCGGTGCATCGTCCGCAGTTATGCGGTCGATGTACTGGACCGTCGTGGTGAAGAGGGAGCTGAGTCGAAAGGCGAAGCTCTCGATTTACCAGTCAATCTACGCCCCTACCCTCACCTATGGTCATGAACTTTGGGTAGTGACCGAAAGGACAAGATCGCGAATACAAGCGGCCGAGATGAGTTTCCTCCGCAGGGTGGCTGGACGCTCCCTTAGAGATAGGGTGAGGAGTTCGGTCACCCGGGAGGAGCTCGGAGTCGAGCCGCTGCTCCTTCACATTGAGAGGAGTCAGCTGAGGTGGCTTGGGCATCTGTACCGGATGCCTCCTGGACGCCTCCCTAGGGAGGTGTTCCAGGCATGTCCCACCGGGAGGAGACCCAGGGGAAGACCCAGGACACGCTGGAGAGACTATGGGCCCGATTTACTAAGATCCTAAATAAAGAGTACTAAATTGCGTGTGCACTGAAAAAGTTTGCACGTGCTGTTTGCGTGTGGTTTGAGGGTGATCAACTAAGATTGCGTGCGCAATTGATAACCGGTGCAAACAGCAGTATTTAAATGAGGTGTTGCGTGTCTTAAGGTTTGCGAGCGCAGATCTGCGCCATGGAATGCACAGTCACAAGTCACAAGCGCAAAATGAAATTTGACGAGTTGGAGTTAGAGATATTAGTGGAAGAGGCAAATAAACACATTCATGAACTACAGCAAAGAAATTTAAACATTACCAAAAGAAACGCAATATCGGAGAAAACCTGCGATAGAATAAATGCAGTTGGTAACACAAAAAACGGAAAAACGTCTGGTTTTTCATATTTCAATTTTAGGCACAGATCAAAAATACGAAATAGAAAAACAGGCCACAGGACTGAATTTGTTTTTAATATTTAATTGGTCGGGTTTGCGTGACCTGGCGGTGCTCGGCATGATCTGAGGAGAAAAAGACATCAGACACAGAGCTGGATAGCGCTTTGATTCAATCTATTTATGAGTTAAGTTTTTATTCAGATGTCCACAGTATATTGCAAATATTATATATTATATAGCAAACACTGACAGTAAATGTGTGACAGACGGGACCATATGGCCGTCGATTTAACGCAGAAGCATAATTCAGGCGAAGCTGCAGTCTCTGCGCTGATCCTGACACAGCGGGTCGGAGCGGATTTGGTCATGATGTTTTAACCTGTGTTTTGTGATTAATAAGCACGGGTTTTAATTAAATGTAATTTACGAAGGATGATTTCACGTTCAATAAGATAAGTAATCGATAAAATACAAAGTTTTGGCACAAAGGCTTGGCCTGCTTGTGGGCGAGTGGAGGGGGGCACAATAAGAGAAGGTGGCAAGATATAAGGCGAAGAACTAAAGAAAAAGTGTCCATTAATAAAACTTGTGCAAACATTTTTAAAATAGCATGCAGCAGAATAAAGACTCTCTCTTTGCGTATTCTTTGATTTTGGATGTCACCTCCTTGCCACAATAACAGCAGCAGCAGATTAGCACCTTCCTTTCGAACGTATTAAATACAGACGCAATCACAATACGCGCAACTACTTTCAGGCTTGGTAAATCTCATTGCGTGTGGTAAATGGAGCAATTTGCATCTTCCCCTCCCAGTATTTAGCGCTCTCTGGCGGTTACGCCCCATATTGATTATTCATCAGGGCAAAAGTACTAACTGAATTGCGTGTGCAATTTAGCGCATTTGAGAGACGCAATCCTCTTTCCACGCTGTTAGTAGATCAGCTGGCACTTTGGTTTGCGGGTGCTGTCAAGTTTGCACAGGTTTTAACACACGCAAACCTTTAGTAAATCGGGCCCTATGTCTCTCGGCTGGCCTGGGAACGCCTCGGACTCCCCCCGGAAGAGCTGGAGGAAGTGTCTGGGGTGAGGGAAGTCTGGGCATCCATGCTGAGGCTGCTGCCCCCGCGACCCGGGAACGGATAAAGCGGGAGAAGATGAGTGAGTGAGATGAGTGAGGGTAGTAGCAGCAGTAGTAGAAGTAGCAGATTTGAACAACAAACAAGTTAACATGTCAACATTGGATGAAGAGGAGATTATAAGATTGCTTTGGTTGCGATCTGGGCAAAGGAAACAGCGCCAGCGACCTCCGCGTTGTTACTTGTGGCCAGCTGTTATCTGACCGGGACCAGCGCCACACGCGGCCACAGGGAGAAGAGCAGGTCGCTTTCAGTGTCTTTTTGAGAACGTGCACGTCGACATGTCAAATGAACGCAGGATACGCGCGGCGGCCATGATGCGTACGCGTTATGACCTGCAAGTATATCTGGGGCTTAATAGCTCAAGTCTTAACAGTCCATTTTATTCTCCTGAGTAAACAAAAATAACTTGAGCTTCTTCTTAAAGCTTATCATATTATCTAAAGTCCAAACATCTGGTAATTTACTCCACACCGCCATCGCTCTGTGATTCATTGTCTTCTGTTTTAAGTTACTTCGACATGGAGGCAACAGAAAACCACTTGCTGATGTCCGCCTCGACCAATTATTGTGTGTGTGAAAAAAATGATAATCTTCTGTAGAGTGTTTCTGGTGTTTAAGTCATAACTACTTTATTGATTAACGTCATCCATGAATATTGCATCCTACATTCTCCACTTAACCAGGATGGATGGGGTTTCATTATACTTCCACTGGTCTGATAAAAGCGCTGAATGACTCAGCTATCTGCTTTGTTCTGATTTGCCTGCAGTCTGGCCAGGTTACGTTTGGTTGTACTGGACCAAATCACGGAGCAATAATCTACATTTGACAAGACCGATGCGTGTATCACCTGTTTAATCTAATCATTAGGCAAAAACAATATTTGGTCAACCTGTCTATTCCAGGACATTTGACTCTCTACAATACCTTCACTTCTGTTACTTGCTCTATCACTAGATCACCCATAGTTAAGGATAGCAAAGGGTAATTTCTTAATACATGTTTTGAACCTAAAACAGTCCACTTTCGCGTCACCTTATTCAGAACTCATTTGTTTCTTATCATCCATTTTTATGTTAATTTTAATTCCACCCATTAAATCTCAGTTAATCCAGCAGGCGCATTTGCCGATGTAAAACTGTCTAGTCATCAGCATACATTGCAATGGTGGCATAATTTAGAATAAACAGTAAATTATTGATGAATATTGAAAATGAAAGCGATCCCAAAGAACTCCCTTGGGGCACCCCACAGCTCACGGCTCTCAGCTTGGAATCGCTACCATTAAAGTAAACAGTGCTTTTCCTATCAGAGAAAAAACTCTTACCACATGCAATAGCAGTTGATTCAAAACTATAGCAGCTTAACTTATTCAATAACACATTATGGTCAAGAACATCAAATACTGGCCTCATATCCAACAGTTTAGTACCGACATTTTTTGTCATCCATTTCAAGCAATCAATCATCAGTCATTTGAGCAAGTGTGGTAGCTGTGGAGTGGCCTTTCTGGTTGATATCCTGAATTTAACTCACTCTCACTCACTTATCTTCTCGCGCTTTATCCGTTACCGGGTCGCGGGGGCAGCAGCCTCAGCAGGGATGCCCAGACTTCCCTCACCCCAGACACTTCCTCCAACTCTTCCGGGGGGAGTCCGAGGCGTTCCCAGGCCAGCCGAGAGACATAGTCTCGCCAGCGTGTCCTGGGTCTTCCCTGGGGTCTCCTCCGGGAGGGACATGCCTGGAACACGCCTGGAACACCTCCCTAGGGAGGCGTCCAGGAGGCATCCGGTACAGATGCCCAAGCCACCTCAGCTGACTCCTCTCAATGTGAAGGAGCAGCGGCTCGACTCCGAGCTCCTCCCGGGTGACCGAACTCCTCACCCTATCTCTAAGGGAGCGTCCAGCCACCCTGCGGAGGAAACTCATCTCGGCCGCTTGTATCCGCGATCTTGTCCTTTCGGTCACTACCCAAAGTTCATGACCATAGGTGAGGGTAGGGGCGTAGATTGACCGGTAAATCGAGAGCTTCGCCTTTCGACTCAGCTCCCTCTTCACCACGACGGTCCAGTACATCGACCGCATTACTGCGGACGCTGCACCGATCCGTCTGTCAATCTCACGCTCCATTGAATTTAACTCATTTTTCAAAAACCTGTACAACGTTCTGACACGAAACGACGGTTTTGATGTGTTCCAGTCAGGTTTACGGCCACATCACAGCACTGAGACAGCTCTAGTAAAGGTCTTAATGATATCCACTTCAATAATGGCAACATTTCAATCTTAGTCTTTCTGGATCTCAGTGCTGCATTCAACACAATCAACAAGAACATCTTGATAGACCGGTTGATGGTCATTACACTGGTTTCCTGTCTGTCCCATAATAGATGTTAAAATCCTGCTGCTGGTTTATAAATCTCTGGATGATTTCATTCAGCTTTTGCTCCTCACCTGTGGAACAAACTCCCAGAATGCATCAGGGATGCTGAAACTCTCTATAGCCTTTAGTCAAGTTGAAAACCTTTTTATTGAGTTATGTCTATCTGTCTTAAATTACTGCTCTTAATTTCTTATGTTTTTAATTCATTTTTTAAATGTTTTTATTTTAAGCACTTTGAGTTGTCTTGTACATGAAATGTTATATACATCCATCCATCCATCCATCGTCCGCCGCTTATCTGTTCCTGGGTCACGGGGGCAGCAGTCTCAACAAAGATGCCCAGACTTCCTTCACCCCAGACACTTCCTCCAGCTCTTCCGGGGGGAGTCCGAGGCGTTCTCAGGCCAGCCGAGAGACATAGTCTCGCCAGCGTGTCCTGGGTCTTCCCTGGGGTCTCCTCCCGGAGGGACATGCCTGGAACACCTCCCTAGGGAGGCATCCAGGAGGATCCGGTACAGATGCCCAAGCCACCTCAGCTGACTCCTCTCAATGTGAAGGAGCAGCGGCTCGACTCCGAGCTCCTCCCGGGTGACCGAACTCCTCACCCTATCTCTAAGGGAGCGTCCAGCCACCCTCCGGAGGAAACTCATCTTGGCCGCTTGTATCCGCGATCTCGTCCTTTCGGTCACTACCCAAAGTTCATGACCATAGGTGAGGGTAGGTGCGTAGATTGACCGGTAAATCGAGAGCTTCGCCTTTCGACTCAGCTCCTTCTTCACCACGACGGTCCGGTACATCGTCCGCATAACTGCGGACGCTGCACCGATCCGTATGTCAATCTCCCGCTCCATTGTTCCCTCACTCGTGAACAAGACCCCAAGATACTTGAACTCCTCCACCTGAGGCAGGACTTCTCCACCCACCCGGAGAAGGCCCTTTCCCGGTGGAGAACCATGGCCTCGGTCTTGGAGGTGCTGATTCTCATCCCTGCCGCGTCACACTCGGCCTCAAACCGCCCCAGCAAATGCTGAAGGTCCTGGGCCGATGAAGCCAACAGGACAACGTCATCCGCAAAAAGCAGAGATGAAATCTTGTGGTTCCCAAACCGGATCCCCTCCGGCCCCTGGGTGCGCCTAGAAATCCTGTCCATAAAAATTATGAACAGGACCGGTGACAAAGGGCAGCCCTCCCGGAGTCCAACATGCACCAGGAACAAGTCTGATCTACTGCCAGCAATGATAACTAGACTCCTGCTCCGATCATAGAGAGACCAGACAGCTCTTAATAGAGGGCTCCGGACTCCATACTCACTGAGCGCCCCCCACAGAATGGCACGAGGGACACGGTCAAATGCCTTCTCCAGATCCACAAAACACATGTAGACTGGTTGGGCAAATTCCCATGAACCCTCGAGCACCCTGCGGAGGGTGTAGAGCTGGTCCAGTGTTCCGCGACCGGGACGAAAACCGCATTGTTCCTCCTGAATCCGAGGTTCAACTATCGGCCGTATTCTCCTCTCCAGTACCCTGGCATAGACTTTACCGGGGAGGCTGAGAAGGAGGCCCCTATAGTTGGAGCACACTCTCCGGTCCCCCTTTTTAAAAAGAGGGACCACCACCCCGGTTTGCCACTCCAGCGGTACTGTCCCCTTCCTCCATGCAATGTCGCAGAGGCGTGTCAACCAAGACAGCCCTACGACATCGAGAGACTTGAGGCACTCCGGGCGAATCTCATCCACCCCCGGTGCCCTGCCACTGAGGAGCTTAAGAACCACCCGGCTTGGGTGATGGATGAGCACGCCCCAGAGTCCCCACTCTCTGCTTCCTCAGTGGAAAGCATGTCAGTCGGGTTGAGGAGATCCTCGAAGTATTCCTTCCACCGTCCGACGATGTCCCCAGTCGAGGTCAACAGCTCCCCATCCACACCATAAATGGTCCCGGCAGAGTACTGCTTCCCCCTTGTGAGGCGCCAAACGGTCCGCCAGAATTTCCTCGAGGCCGACCGAAAGTCTTCCTCCATAGCCTCACCGAACTCCTCCCAGACCCATGTCGCCATTTCGGGCTGAGCCCGGCTGGGTCTCACGGGCAAAGACCCGGCCACCAGGTGCTCGCCTTCGAGCCCCAACCCCAGGCCTGGCTCCAGGGAGGGGCCCGGGTGACGCCGATCGGGGCGACGTTACGGTCCTCGCTGTCTTCCTCTTCATGATAGGCTTGTGAACCGCTCTTACTCTGACCCGTCACCTAGGACCTGTTTGCCATGGGAGACCCTACCAGGGGCGTAATGCCCCCGACAACATAGCTCCTAGGATCACTCGGGCACACAAACCCCTCCACCACAGTAAGGTGGCGGTTCAAGGAGGGGATGTTATATGCAAGTTTTCCTAAATAACCTCATAATTTCTCTTTAATCTCCTCTGCAGGTTGAGTGGTTGTAACCTCTCAGAGGACATCTGTGCAGATCTGTCCTCAGTTCTCAGCTCTCAGTCCTCTAGTCTGACAGAACTGGACCTGAGTAACAACCACCTGCAGGATTCAGGACTGAAGAAGCTGTGTCCTGGACTGGAGAGTCTACAATGTCACCTGGAGTCTCTCAGGTCAGAATCCACTAAGTGCCCGATCTACTAAGATCCTAAATAAAGAGTACTAAATTGTGTGTGCACTGAAAAAGTTTGCACGTGCTGTGTGTGTTTTCCGGGTGATCAACTAAGATTGCATGCGCAATTGATAACAGGCGCAAACCGCAGTATTTAAATGAGGTGTTGCGTGTCTTATTTGTCTTACTTGTTTGCGCCATGGAGAGTCTGGATGGAAAGCAGGATAGTTGCAAGCGCAAAATGAAATTTGACGAGTTGGAGTTAGAGATATTAGTGGAAGAGGCAAATTGTTGTGCCGTATTCAGCACCCCTGCCGTGAAAAGCACCCCCTCGTATATTCAATGATAAGTAGACCAAGAAAAAAAACAACACACTGACACTTCAATATATTTATATATACACACTCACACAAACACATACTTAGGAGTTTATATTATATATATTTACAAATATTATGGAAGACAACACAGTAAGCAGGCTATTAATTAATGAAATCAATAACCATTTACCCGATTTTTGTTATCTGTGACTGTGATTGTGGGAAAGTATGACTATTGTGGAATCCATGAGCGCATTTAAACATGAATCATTAACACAAAACTGGACGCTAAACAGAACGTGACACGGAATGAGAATATCATTTTTGTGCTTTTCACGGCAGGGGTGCTGAATACGGCACAACACCGGGGTATGACAACTGCAGAACAAGTATAGGCGCACAATAAGAAACATTTTTTTCTCCATGAAAACACGTGATTTATTTATTATCACAAATAAAAAAATGAATGTGCCTCCTGTGGCAACCTTTTGCTGAATAATACTCGATTTAACATTCAAATAAAATATTTCTGCTTTTTGCATGTGGAGAATCCTCACCACAAGTTGAGCCATCCCCACCCCAGTCCTCAAATCAGGCACCAACAAGCATCCCTGCGTAATGCTGGGCAGATTAGCACCTTCCTTTCAAACGTATTAAATACAGACACAATCACAATCCCCGCAAAAACTTTCAGGCTTGGTAAATCTCATTGCGTGTGGTAAATGGACTTATTTGCATTTTCCCCTCCCAGTATTTAGCGCTTTCTGGCGGGTACGCCCCATATTGATAATTCATCAGGGCAAAAGTACTAAATGAACAGCGTGTGCTATTTTGCTCATTTGAGAGGCGCAGTCCTCTTTGCATGCTGTTAGTAGATCAGCTTGCACATTGGTTTGCGCGTGATGTCAAGTTTGCACACGTTTTTACACACGCAAACCTTTAGTAAATCAGGCCCTAAGTGTTCAACTGTTGACGGTTAGAACTGTGGTTGATATTGAAGATTGCTGATGTGTTTCTGCTGATCCTCTGACTTTTCCTTCAGTGCCATCATCAGGTGAACATGAGGACAGAGTCAGCTTTAGTCTCAGAGCAGTTCTCTCAGAGTCTCTGCATGGGTGTTGTGTTGTGTGTCTGCAGGCTCTCAGGCTGTCTGATCTCAGAGGAAGGCTGTGCTTCTCTGGTCTCAGCTCTGAGCTCCAATCCCTCCCATCTGAGAGAGCTGGACCTGAGCTACAACCATCCAGGAGAGTCAGCAGTGAAGCTTTTTATCTGCTGGACTGAACGATCCCCGCTGGAGACTGGTTACTCTCAGGTATGAAGACAGAAGGACATCAGTGTGCTGGACTCTTCATTGTGATGTTGTGGACATCATCTTTGTGGCTCTCTGGATTTTGTTGTGGCAATTTTTATTAATTGCATAGAGTAAAATACAGATACCTGCACCCGACATTTGGACTGGAGGACTGAGAGCTGAGAACTGAGGACAAATCTGCACAGATATCCTCTGAGGGGAAATGTTGTCTAAGCTTTTAAGAAGCTAGAATGGGAACATTTGTTTTTTGAGGGTGATATAAATTCAAGTGCTGACTCCGTCTCTAATAAAATCAAGGAGGTTATAATGTCCTTCTCCAGTAAAGGGAGCTCCAGGACAAAGAAATCCAACTGCCTTCCTTGGTTCACTCAAGTATGTCACGCATTGCAAAAAGTTAGAGACTGGATGTTAAAAAAATCGTTAAAAAACGGTCTAACTGTTGATCGTCAAAACTTCACTTCTGCACGGAATAAAGTAACATCAGCCCTACGGAATGCTAAAGCAAATTTTTTTTTTTTAACATAATCGAGAATGCTAAAGGAAATTCAAAAAAGGTGTGGAAGGAAATCAATAACCTATCAGGTCGGCAGACAAAACATAATACTAAAGGAATGGAGCTAAATATAAACAACCAGTTAGTGAGAGATCCTGTCACCCTGGCTGAAGAATTTAACTTGTTTTTTATTAAGAAATATCAGGTCTGTTCGCTGCTCCTGATTGTGTTTTTTACCCTGTCAATCATGAACAGCAAGTTTTTAACAAAACTGAGGTCTTTGAAATAGAAGTTTTGAAAATTATTAGCACTCCAGTGGCAAGGATGAGTATGGCCTTGACAGAAATTTCTTAATAGGCCACAAGGAGTCTCTTGTCTGTCCCATCACTCAGCTAATAAATATGTCTATCAAATATTCTGTTGTCCCATGTAACTGGAAGGTGAGTGTAATAAACCCAATTTTCAAATCCGGAAGTACATCTGAGCTTAATAACTATAGACCAATCAGTGTTCTTCCAGTAATTTCCAAAGTTATTGAAAAATGGGTAGCGAAACAGTTAATAAATCACCTTATTAGTGGACCTACAGCAATGCATCCTATGCAGTTCGGTTTCCGGGTTCATCATTCAAAAGAATCTGCCATAACTATGTTTGTGGAAATGTCTCCTTGATAGATGCGGCTGTGTGGGAGCCGTCTTCCTAGACCTCAAGAGGGTCTTTGACACCGTTGACCACCACATACTGCTGACAAAATTGTCCAAGTTTAATGTCTCTGCTCAGGCGATCAGCTGGTTCAGATCCTATCTCACAGATCGAAAACAGTGTGTTGTGATTAACGGCGCCAAATCCACTTACCTAAACTGTCCAGTAGGGGTCCCCCAAGGATCAGTCCTTGTTCCCCTTTTATTTTCTGTCTATATTGATGACTTTTTGATTGCTGTAAAAATGTCCATGCCCAGCTTTACGCGGCTTACGCGGATGGGCCCAACATCACAGAGGCTGCCCGGATTCTTACCTCGGCAATGACGAATGTTTTGTATTGGAATAGTCTTCCTACCACTATCAGAGACAGCTCTACTTTACCCTCTTTTAAAACAAAACTTAAAATCTGGCTGAAGGAAAACCAGAGGTGTGAACATTAATTGGGCTATTATAATAAACTTGACATTGAAACTGTAATTGATAACTGTATTTCTAATGTAAGGGGTTTTTTTTGGGTGGGGGGGGTGTTGCTGGTGATAAACTGTATCATTACATACATTTAGCATGTATGCAAATGTACAATGGTCCATACATAATAACAAATATGTACGCTATAATGCCAACTTGTGCAATAACATTAGCACACACATGTCAGTGTGTGCCAGAAAAGTGCAATAGGACAATGTGCAATATGCATCAGCACTTTACAAACTAGCACTTAAGCACCTAGCACTTTAACTTTATGGTCACTTAATTATTGGTTTATCAATGGTAACATGTTTTATTGCTTAATGATTTTTATCTAGCTCAGTCGTGTTTGTTAAGGTTGTGTTTTGTTGATATGGATGTCATATCTCGTCGCGTATGTCTGCTGGTGTCCGATTCTGTGTCTGGCATTAATTTGCCGCAAGGACGAATGGTGGAAATTAGCCTCTGGCTAAAACCATGCATATTTACACATGTGTTTTATTAATATGTACGGTCCCTGTTCAACAAATACAGTAAATTGAAATGAATTGAATTGGATGCTAGTCCTTTTAGAGGAAGGTGTACATTACAAAAGAGATGTGACCCTTTCATCTGCATTTACATGTTTTTTACACCCCTACTTTCCATCCTGTTCCTTACACCTGTTGGCCTTTTGTTACAAACCATAGGCTATAATGTCAGAATTTTTTCTATGACACTTTGAGCAGAGATCTTTGAGCAGATAGAGCTGCTGCAGCTCATCTGGTGCTGCAGCAGAGCTGATAGATGCAGTTCACAACTCTGAGCCGTTCTTGACCCAGTAAACAGCAATGTGGTTTTGAGGCCCATCACAGCACAATAACAGCTGCACGTTCACTCATCCATGACACGGGCTCTTCCTGCTCCTGATTCAGCAAAGATGAAATCAGATGAAAAGAATGTATTCAAACTGTGCTGGAACGTGACGACCACAGGACAGGACTTCAGGGATTTTGCATTCAAGTGCATCTGTCCAAGTGTTGGACTGTTCCTTCATCAGTGTGTGAGAGCCATGTAATGTCCATGTTTGTTGAAAGAGACTGTGCTGGTCTGACCACCCTCCTCCTTTCAGGGTGGAGCCTGCTGGACAACAATGGATGAAACCAGGTCTGAGGAAGTGTAAGTGTGTTTTTATTTCATTCACATTTAACCATCTTCACACTGTCACATCACACATTCGTGACTCCATCAATGATCAATGACAGACAGGGGCGGAGCAGGGGTCCCAGCCCAGGGGGGGCGAAGCATTCTAGATGGGCCCTTGTGGCCTAAACATCCCCGTTAAAACATAATTGCTAAAAAAAAAAAAAAAGCCTAATGCAGGTAGGTATTAACCTGGAGATAAAATCAAATGACATCCAGTGATGTCGGATTCAATACAGCTGATTCAATACAGCATTTAACACAATCGGACACGGCGGTCAAACAGCAACAAACAATATAGGAAAAGCCATATATTCAGCATTATGACAATTTTATCAGAAATAATTAATATTATGACAGATTACTATTGATGGTTTCATCCAGCGATGGGCAGAAAACCACAAGAAAAAATATTTCCATCCGGGGGGTGGGGTAGCACATTGAATGATCCAAAATGCAAAAACTTTAATTTTAAAACTTTTTCAAATCCGAACTATTTCCGAACCATCAGCCGGTTCTTCATCGCCGCAAACCTTTCAATCACTTTGCTCTTATCAACGGCAAAGTCCCTCTCGATTGAGAGCAAGGTGAGGTTTTATAGTCTGACCTCATCCATGCTGCCTCATCCTGAAAAAGTCTCAAATTCAATTTTTGCTAAAATAAGGCATTTAAATGTCTTAATTTGTCTTAAATCTCAATCCAAGGGTCTTCATTTTATTCATTACATTGTTTATTTCATCATTTTGAGGATAATCTCCTGCGGATGTTCTAAATCTGTGTTGCTAGGTTGGGCAGGTTTCAGCCCAATTGGGCTGAAAAATATATATTTGGGCTGCTTTTCCTGGTTTTTACTAAATATTTAGGAGAATTTATTAACAAAAAAGTTTCCATTATGGCAGAGAAAAGTATAAACTTACACAATAAACTCACTGATAATATATTTGCTTTAATCTACTCAATTTTATTGTAGTTTTTGTTTGGAGCCTGAACTTTTTTTGGGCTATTTAGAAGTGTGAAGATGAAATGTATTACGCATTTAATAATTTATGGTTTTAACAGAGAATGTAAGATTCGGGCTGGTTTTTCATTATTTCGGTGGGTTTTATGTTGTATTTGGGCTGGAACCAGATCTGGCAACCTCGACCTCAGCACAGGATTTCTTAATGACTCGTCTTTTTGGTCACAATCACTTTGCTCTCTTCAATGGCGAAGTCCCTCTCGATTGAGAGCAAGGTGAGGTTTGATAGTCTAGCCTCATCCATGCTGCCCGGAGATAGTTTTTAATCAACTTCAGCTGCTGAAACTCAGCATGACTTTCCTGCTTTAAGGCTCTGATGCGACAACTGGCTAAAAGTAAACAGACAACATGCGCGCGCGCGAACCCGTGCATGACAGGCAGACACACACGGGGAGAAGGGACTATTTCTTTTATTTTTATTTTTTAAACAACTTTATCCATATGAACGCAAGTGTTATACAGTCCAACTTTACTTATTTTATCCAGCACACTTTTTTCTTCCTCTTCGGCGTGGGCCCCCACACAGCAGTGAGCCCGGTGCGGCCACCCCCTCTGCCCCCCCGCCTGCTCCGCTAGTGATGACATATCAATAATAACTGCAGTTGGGTTGTTTGTTCTCTCCTTCAGATTCGTGTCAACTCACCATCGACACAAACACAGTCAACAACAACATCAAAATGTCTGACAACAACAGGAAGATGATGTGTGTGGGGGAGGATCAGTCATATCCTGATCATCCAGACAGGTTTGATTTCTGGTGTCAGGTGCTGTGTAGAGAAGTTCTGACGGGTCGCTGTTACTGGGAGGTCCAGTGGAGAGGACATGTTTCTGTTTCAGTGAGTTACAGAAGAATCAGCAGGAAAGGAGACTCTAAAGACCGTAGTTTTGGATGGAACGATCAGTCCTGGAGTCTGTCCTGTTCTGATGGTGGTCGGTACTCTGTCTGGCACAATAACACAGTAACATATTCCTCCTCCTCTTCCTCAGTCTCTGAGAGAGTAGCAGTGTATGTGGACGTTCCTGCTGGAAATCTGGCTACTACAGCGTCTCCTCTGACAGACTGATCCACCTCCACACCTTCAACACCACATTCACTGAACCTCTCTATCCTGGGTTCAGGTTCTGGCTTGGTTCTTTAGTGTCTCTGTGCTGAGTTCAGTCTCAACAGTCTCCTCCTGTCAGAGAAATTGTCTCTGTTGGACAGATAGATGTATCATTCTTAAAATATCACAAGGACCCATTCGTAACACCCTTAACCACCATCATAAACAGAGGTGTCAAGTAACAAAGTACTTCATTACCTTACTTAAGTAGAAATTTTGGTTATCTATACTTCACTGGAGTAATTATTTTTCAGACCACTTTTTACTTTTACTCCTTACATTTTCACGCAATTATCTGTACTTTTTACTCCTTACATTTTAAAAACAGCCTTGTTACTCTATTTCATTTTGGCCTTAAAAAAAAAAACTATCCAGTTAAATTGCGCCATCCGGATAGAGTGAATTTGGTTGTGGTTGTGGCTCAGATGTTCTTGTCCAGTTTTGTTCTTACATCCGTTGCCCTCAGATTCCTGCAACTGAAGTTGGATGTACATTCCAATAAAGGTTAGGATAAAAGATAACATGCATCTAAAGTTTGACTTTTTGCACCATTACAATACTTATAGGCAACTAGTCATCATATCTTCTGCTCTCTGAAACACATGTTAATGCTCAATAGTACACATATATGGTTCTTTAATATATTTGCATTATACTAAGATGCATTCATTTCCAATGGCTTTTGTCCTTAATGGCTTTTTTTCCCCTTTCATTACTTTTACTTTTATACTTTAATTAGTCTTAAAACCAGTACTTTTATACTTTTACTTGAGTAAAAAACTTGAGTTGATACTTCAACTTCTACAGGAGTATTTTTAAACTCTAGTATCTATACTTCTACCTGAGTAATGAATGTGAATACTTTTGACACCTCTGAACATAAATAAATCCATAATCAAAGGGTCCTTCCCTAACCCGTGGAAGTTCTCTATCATCACACCAGTCTTTAAATCAGGAAATCCTGCAACAATTAGTAATTATAGACCGATAAGTATACTTCCTGCAGTATCCAAGGTCATAGAAAAACTTGTAGTGGAGCAAATTATTGGACATCTTAACAACAGTCCATACACCCTTAACAGGATGCAATTTGGCTTTAGAAAACACCCCTCTACTGAGAAAGCTGTATACAGGTGGTGTTATTGGTACTGTTTTTATTGATCTTAGAAAAGCTTTTGACACCATTAATCACCAGATACTGTTAACTAAATTGTCTTACTTTAACCTCTCCCTAAATACATTGAACTGGATTAAATCCTACATCTCATCAAGAACACGGTGTGTTAGGATAAAGAACATCCAGTCAACGTCACGAAACAACAACCTTGGGGTACCACAGGGGTCGGTCCTAGTTCTGCTGCTTTTTAGTTTATTTATAAATGATCTGCCAAGCTGCTGTCCTTCGAATATCACCTGTCAAATGTATGCTGATGATACTGTTCTGTATGCTGCAAGAGAACTGACAGATGCTATGTCAAATGTGTACAACTGGCTTGAGAAATTGCAAATGCACTTAAACGTATCTAAGACTGTATGCATGTACTTCTCAAAAAGGGTAAACACTGATATTAATTCCAACATATATGTACAAGGTAAACAAATTGAGGTGGTGCAAAAGATTAAATACCTAGGAATCACTCTTGACCTTCAACTCCTTTTCGAACACCAGATAAAAAAGACTGTGAACAGAATCAAGTTTAACTTGTCCAACTTCAGGTTTATTAGGAACAACCTAACTGTTGAGACAGCAAAATTATATTTTGATACCATGATCATACCACACATGTCCTACTGCATAACAAGCTGGCCAACAGCCTGTAAGACAACACTAAAACAAATTGAAATAGTCTACAAACAAGCCCTGAAAGTATTTAAAGGATAAAAAACCCAAAGCCACCCGACTGCCGACGCGGGCAGGTGCACCCACCCGCCGCACGGGGTTTGTCTTAATGTTAATTTTCTGTTTTAATTCGTACGTTCTAGGGCAATGTGCAATGCAACACGCACTTTGTATGTCACACAACTTGGATACTCTCAGTACCATAATATTACCATCGCTGGTATTTCATTATTGTAATATACATTTTTTGCTCAAGTCACTTTAAACTCAAGTCACTTTAGTTTAGTTAGTTACTTTATTTCGGTCATGACATCACAAAAAAATAAAATAAAATAAAAATGACAACAAGGAAACGAATACACTGTTCAAAGAAAACATTACAAAAAAGTTTCCAATATACAAATAACATCTAGACCGAAAAAAGGTGTAGGCTGAAGCAAAGCTTATTCATTGCCTACCCTCAAAAAGATTATTTAAAGTAATGAAATAAAAGCAAGAAGTAAGAGATAAGACTGCCAGTAAAACAAATTGCCTCCATGGGGGTAACAAAGATTCTTCAAGAAAAAAAACAAAAAAAATAAAAAATAAAGGTGCAGTCTACATGTTACCTTCATCCTTAAATAATCAAATCAAATCCCCAATTAAATAAATACCCAAATCAACAAAGCAAGCATCACCACTCATTAATTTGATATAGAGAAATCATCCTTATTTTCAATGTTTTTTTAAATAAGGTTAAGGTTCTACATAATTTCAAATCCCTCTCCAACTTATTCCATAAGTACACCACTGCCACTGTAGCATCTCAGTTTGGTGTTGGTTCTGATTTTTGATTTCCTGTATATGCTCTCCCCTCTGAGGTTGTAATGGCTTTGTCTTAAATTGAACATATTTTGAATACAGTCTGGCAGCATGTTATTGTTGATTTTGAACATAATCTGTGCAGTTTTGAAGTCCACCAGTTCACTTTAGATACAATCCATACTGCTTTTTAATGCTGATAAATCTATTTTGCTACTATGTATGTTTTATGTTTGTTCCCTTGTTTGATTGTATTGTTTGACTGAATTGTTTTTATGTATTCTGTGGGGACTGCGGGTGGAAACTAGAATTTCTGCTAAAATCTGGTGTATTTACACTGCTTAAAGGAGCATGAGGCTCCTTTTAAGAAATGAGACTCATTAGCGCCACGACGGCCGTCGGAGGTACTGCAGCCAACAGCGAAGCCGACAACGGGAGAACGCGCATGCAGTGTCATTTGACGTCATTTGACGTCACATCCGCAGGACAGCGCAGGAAATTCGGCCCCACAATTGCAGCACATTTTGCAGCACACAGCCTGTTCAAGGCAACGGAGAGATACGCTAGAAAGCTCATTCTTTTTGGTTTGGAACGCTTCATCTGACATTATTACTAGAAAACTTAAAACGTATACGAATTGTTTTCATAAATCCTGCCTCAATCCTGCCTCATGCTCCTTTTAATGTAGTTTTCATTAATATGAATTGTCCCGTCTAAATATACTTTGATTTGATTTGATAGTTGAGTCTGTCACATGACATGTCTGTCTCTGTTTCCATCAGAACACCTGAATCACATGTTGGTGAAACTGTTCTGAATGATTCCTTGGAAACTTCTTCCTCTTCCAGCCCTTTAAAGGTGGAAGTTATTCCAGGATCCACATGTTGTTCTTCCGTCTGTTTCCAGTCAGAGCTTCACAGTGAACACCAGCATGTTGTTTCTCTGCAGCTCAGTTCAGCTGAGATCATTCAGTTCATGTCCGCTGCAGTTGGTTTGCTGCACATGTGACCAACTGTAATATCAGAGAGGAATCACTGAGCTGCAATCAGCCAAGATGAAGTTACAACCTGCTGACAGATCTGAGCAAAGGTTGCTGTGCAGCCAGGGTTCATCCTGGTCTTTATTCACACCCACTTCCTGTTCCAACCAGGACGTCACTACTGGACTGTCAGGTTTCTGTCATGGTAAAGGGTTTGTTTGTATGCAAGTTTATTGTATTAATAAAATGATCCATCCATCATCTAGAACTGCTTCTTTATGTTCAGGGTCCCGGAGGTCAGCCTTATTGATTTTACACTGTACTATAATGATTTTTATCTACATTTGTCGGGAGAAGAAGAAATCAACAACAATAACGTGCTTATATGGTTCCTAGACTGTAGTAGAAGAACTGGACAAACCCTCCATGATGTCACTCTTAGGTTTTCTGAAGAGGGATTTTAAAGCCTCGTCTTCCTCATACTGCGCCGCTCCACGTTGTAAACGTGAGGAACAAACAGGTCTGGAAGCTGCTGCAACACCAACGAGATCAGGATCACTGGCCTTTGTGAACTGAGAGCTACTTCAAGGATCCTGAACAACTAGAAAGGCTACTTGCTCGATTTAACTTTTTGAAATTGATATTT
Source organism: Cololabis saira (assembly GCF_033807715.1). NCBI lineage: Eukaryota > Metazoa > Chordata > Actinopteri > Beloniformes > Belonidae > Cololabis > Cololabis saira. The sequence continues at coordinate 36,215,048 of NC_084589.1, read as the reverse complement.
GATATTCACTCATTAAAAGTGCTGGCTCAACATTTTCTCACAATAATTATCAAATTTATTTATCATGCTAGGAAACATATTTCAGCATGAAACATTTTTTATTCTTTTTTTATCCCAATGTTTTTCCTTTTTCCATTTTATCACCCAGTGCTCCTACCTAAATCAGTCTTGGGCATTGCCATCCTCTACCAACCCTGGGAGGCCCTGCACTGAGCTCAGGTCTCCTCCTTAACCTGAGGAGTGAGCAGGCCGCTTCTTTTCACCAGACAGGGTGGGGCTTCTCTGGCCGGACGTAGCGTGTGGAAGGATCACGTAATTCCGGCCAGATCCTCCCCACCCCATCTGGCGCCCCGGTTGGCCAAAGGGCTCACATTAGCTACCCAAGGGAACACGGGGAGAACATGCAAAGTTATGGGGGAACTCAACACGCATTCAGCGCCCACAGCGTCCCCGGCGGGAATCGAACCCAGGACCTTCTTGCTGTGAGACGGCTGCACTACCACCGTGCCCCATGCATTTGTTATTTTTAATCCATTTAATTTGTTCCAATTTTCAAATGATCACTTCTGTAACATTTTAGTTGCAAATCATGAACATCTTCAAATAAAGTCCCATTTATAGGAAACTCAACCACCAGGCTTCGGCCTGGGCGATAAATCGGAAATTTACACATACCCACATTCACTGGGATGACCAATGTCAATTTTCTCATGTCAGTATATTCTGTGTTTCAACCCAGTCTCACATAAAAACGTACCCTGCCTACGTTGGTCCAAAGTGCAAAAACGTAGAGGGGTTACAATAATAGCCCTTGAATTGTATAACTGTTACATTTTTCTCACTATTCGTTTTGCGTCCAAGTCACGTGACTTTCAAGATTCTGGCCGTGACACCAAAAACATGGCAGACATGTCTAATTTTTTAGTGAAACAAATCAATATTTTTAGTTAGTTTCTGCATAAAAATGCATTTTGATTGCATTTCTAGCGAGAAATATATATTTTACTTTCATAATATTCACTCAGTGAATGTACATAATCATTCGCTTGCTCGTTGTTGCAAAGTTGTTTCAGATATCGCCAGAATAATGTGAAACTGCAACGTTTGAATAGATATATTCAATTGATATATGTTTTTTAAAACGTTTTTATACGTTAGGGTTAACCAAACCAATGTGACTACAAATATGGCGCTGATTAGCAAAAAGCTGTATAGCATGACTATAGGGAAATGTAGTTCTTAGCAAATATTTTTTTTTCCACAGAAATGGAGGTTGTTAATACTAAAATTAGAGTGCACATAGTAGTTTATAATTGTTAAATGTGTGTGTTAGATTTGCAGCTTCTCCATCCATAGCAGGCATGTCGCCGCCTGCCTCGTCAGCCATAAGAAGAACCACAGGAAGGAAACGGTCTCAAAATGTTCTGTTTATTTAAACTTCTTCATAACACTAGGAAAAAACATCAGTAACCATGGCATGTCGTGAAAAAGGGAAAGTGAAGATAAAAGACCCCGCCGCTCCTCTACATCCTTCCCGTAAAGCAAAGTGAATTAACGTAAAGTGTTGCAACATATAAAAAGAATCACGAGAGTAATAACATCCCCAGGAGGCTGGCCGTATTGCTTACAATATAATCTCATACAAAAACAAACCATGTAATATGGGAGCAAATCAGAAATGCATGAGATCATACAATTTAAAATGACATCCACTGCCAATCCAGGAAGCAGGAAAACACGGAGGCACACGTCAAGCACTGGAAATCTGCAACAAAAACCACAAACAAAACACAAAACCAACGAAACCAATACGGAGCCGACCAAAACACAAGCAGCAATCAACCCAAATCACAGTCTGAGCTAAGCTAACGCTAACTAACCCCAAAAACTACAGAGTGAGCATGCAGGTGAACAAGCCAGTATGTATGTCTATGTGTGTGTGTGTGTGTGCGTGTATGTATATGATCATGCGTGTGTGTGTGTGTGTGTGTGTGTGTGAGTATGCGTGCGTGTGTGTGTACATGTCTTTGTGGCTATGTGTGTGTGTGTGTGTATGTGTGTGTGTGTATGTATATGTTTGTGTGGCTGTGTATGTGTGTCTATGTGTATGTATACGTGTGTGACTGAGTGGCTATATATGTGTGAGTGTGTGTGTGTGTATGAGCGTGTATATGTATGTGTGGCTAAATGTAACTGTGTGTGTGTATGTATATGTGTGGCTATGTGTGTGTGTGTGTGTATGTGTGCATGCATGAATGTATGAATATGTATACGTGTACGTGAGTGTGTATATGTCTATGTGGCTATGTGTATATAGGTGGGTATGTGTGTGTGTGTGTGTGTGTGTGTGTGTGTGTATATGTGTGTGTGTGTGTGTGTGTGTGTGTGTGTGTGTGTGTGTGTGTGTGTGTGTGTGTGTGTGTGTGTGTGTGTGTGTGTGTGTGTGTGTGTGTGTGTGTGTATGTGTGTGTAATAAACCAAACAAAGCTCCACCTGAAGTGTATCTATAGTGGGGGAGGGGGGGGGAGCAACCCCGCCACCCGCGAGACCAGGGGCCGACCAGGAAGAACCCGGAACACAGGCCACCAGCAACCCCACAGAGGGGAAAGGTCGGAAGGAGGCAACCCACCGCCAGCGAATGAGTGCATGTGATTAATGTCATAAAAACAGGGAGGGGGAGGACAAGGTATCAATTTGACACCGACCCCCCCCTCCCGAACTAAATGTCCTTGTCAAATGTATTTAATAAGTGTTGAATGTGCAGTGTCTACAGTGCTGTTGAAACCGTGAGGCGGGGAGTGCCGGGCCACGCGGGACAATGCCTCCCACGACCCGGACCCCCCGCCCCTTCTCCTATGTGCGTATGCATCATGTAAGGGGGGGAAGGAGGGGGAGCAGAGGCCGAAGCCAGGAGGCAGGACCAGCAGAGCCGGCCCTGAAAAGACGCACACGCTCCCCCACCGGCCATCCAGTTGACGGGGGCCGGCCCTCCGAGCCGGGCCAGGGCCCCACCGTACCTCCACGGGCGCCCCCGGCGCCGCCGGAGCCCCCAGACGGAGGGGGAACCGGTCCAACATCCCCCCATTCATACTGACAACATAAGACATAGACACCTGGGAATGGTGCCACCCCGCCGCCGCGCCTGCCCGCGCAGGGGAGGCCCGATTCCCGGACCCGGCAACACCCCCCCCCCGGGGCCACCCCAGCGGACACCCCAAAGGTCACGGGGTCCCCACAGACGCAGGGGCATGCGGCCCCCGCCCAGCAACGGAGCACCAAGGCAGCAATGCCCCCCCAGCGCAGACAGCCACCCCCCACCCAGGCAGGGCCGGGCCCTCCGAGCGGGACCCCCACGGTCCAGCCCTCCCCGGGAGACCCGGAGATGCCCTAGCCACAGCCCCCCGCCCGAGCCCCCCCAGCCACCCCCCCCACTGCCATGAGGTAACCCCCCCATAGGCCCCCAGGGCCCCCACCGGCTAGGGACAGGGCCCCACGGCCCCAAGGGGCCACCAGCGGCCCGCGCCCCAGACCCCCCAAGCCGAACCCCAACCCCAAGGGCTACGAGATCACCACCCCCCGCCCCCACTAGGTAATGAAGCCTATAATTGGGGACCAGAGAGAATGCAATTCAGCCGAATGTTGTTCAGTGGAGGCAGACATTATCTCACTACTAATATGGTCTGATAAAAGATTCCTAAAGTGGTTAATACATAAATTGGACTTTTGTTTCCAATTCACTAGAATGGTTTTCTTTGCGATACATAAGGCAGTGAGAACCTGGTGTGTCCAGTTAGATTCCATTTGAATATCTCCCAAGTGACCTAATATACATATCGTGGGGTACACTGGGATTCTGTAGTTGATCCATGTGGATAAATCCTCACAAATCGCCGTCCAGAACCTCCGTACCGGTGTACAAAACCATAGTGCATGCAGGTGGACCACCTGCTGGACACGGGGAAGCGGCTGGTCATTTCCGGGCCGCTTCCCCCGCCGCGCTACGGGGACGTCACCACCAGTCGCCTCCGCCAGCTGCACCGGTGGCTGAAGGGATACTGCTTGGACCAAGGTATCCCATATGTGGACAATTTTATGGCTTTTTTAAACAGACCCCACCTTTTTAAACATGACGGCCTCCACCCAAACCAGGTGGGGTCACGGCTTTTATCAGTAAACATTGACTTGACAGTCCAGCACCACCTCATGACTCACCGCTAACACACAGACACATAGGAGCACATCTCACTCACCCCCACCCACCTCATACACCAACACCACACACACCTGTACAGCACCACCACCACCCCTGTCACCAGAATCCCTGGACACCCACACTATAAAAACCATCATTTCATACAGAAAAACAAAGCACAGGAATGTTTTTAGATCCAGCTATGTTGTTAATGTTCCATTAAAGCACCATGATGAGCGCGCCTTCGGCACAGACATCAAGATTGCTGTGCTGAACATGCGCTCTCTTTTAAACAAATCTTTTATTATAAATGACTTGATTTTAGACAGGAAACTGGACTGTATTCTCCTTACAGAGACATGGCTTGGCACAGATGCACCTGTTGTTCTCACTGAGGCCTCCCCACCAGATTTTAACTTTCTATTTTCCACCAGGGGGGACAAGAGAGGGGGCGGAACTGCATCAATAATAAAAATCACTATGTCATCCAATGCAGTTCCTTTTAACAGCTACACATCATTTGAATATCATGCTTTTGTTTTTAGCAACCCCCCAATTCTTTGCATAACAGTCTACAGACCCCCCCAGTATTCCACCTGTTTTATCAGCCAATTCTCTGAACTTTTATCAATTATTCACACCTCCTACAACAGGATCTTAATAACTGGTGATTTTAATCTGCACTTAGACGACATCTCAGACCCAGTATCCAGAGAATTTTTAAACCTTTTAAACTGTCTAGATTTTAAGCAACCCCATGGAGAACTGAGGAAATAAAGAAACTAAAAAGAAACTGCAGGAGTGCCGAAAGAAGATGGAGGAAATCAAAATTAACAGTTCATCATAACATTTTTTGCCAACACCTTAAGTATTACAATAACAGTATTAAAAAAGCAAGAACCGCCCATTTCAAAAACCTAATTTTAAACAACAAAAACAATTCCAAATTCCTATTTTCTACAATAGATTTTCTAACAAATGGAAACCTGAACAGATCCCATAAAACAGCAACAGACCATTACTGTGAGGATTTTGCAGACCACTTCAGGGGTAAAATTGATGACATTAGATCCAGTCTTTTATCTCAACAGATTTTAACTCTTAGCACACCTGGGGCCTGTACTACGAAGCGGGATTTGGGGTTAGCGAGGTAACTTCAGGTTTAACCCTGGGTTTTCAGGACTACGACCGTGGTTCACTTCTTACCGGGGTACATCGCCATGGTAACTTATGCTGAACAGCTAACCTGCTCCGGAGCAGGTTATGTTCGAGATACAGATCGCCGGGTATAAAAGCACCGCCCACTGACCAATCAGCTCTCTTGGAAAATGGCATGCCCTTTCGAAGAGAATCCAGTGGAGCTCGGTGCGCGGATCGTGAGAGGATCCCTCCGAAGAGAACGCGTATTCAGGGACCGCCAAAACCCCTTTGCTTTCCCTGATGAGTACCTGTATGAACGATCCAGAAAAAAAGGAAAAAAAGAGGTGGAGGAGAAAATAAAAAATAAATCAATCAATGAATAAATAAAACAAATCATCACCCAAAATCCGATGTACAATCAATCCAAAACTAATACCAATTAAATAAATAAATCAAGAAGAAATCAAAAAGAAGATGCATTTGTAAGGGGATAGCAAAAAAGGGATTTTCAATTTCGTCCCTCGAACATTCTGAGAAGTCACTTTAAAATACTAAATACCCCCCTCCTGAAAAAATAAAAAATAAAATAAAATAAATAAATAAACCCAATTCTTTGGTACAGCATCAGCACAAGTTATCGGTCAACAACAATAGTTATAGAACCAATATATACAGGACTGTCTCAGAAAATTAGAATATTGTGATTTTCTGTAATGCAAACACAAAAACAAAAAAATGTCATACATTCTGGATTCATTACAAATCAACTGAAATATTGCAAGCCTTTTATTATTTTAATATTGCTGATCATGGTTTACAGTTTAAGATTAAGATTCCCAGAATATTCAAATATATGTTTATATCCCTATGAATTTACGCATTTATACAGTCAGCGATCTTTTGCCAGCTGTCTTTCCTGCATTTTGCAGCTGCAACTGTGTTGCTTTTTGCCTGTATTATATGCCTATACTCATCATATTTCCGTAAAATTATTGTTTGCTCTTCGCTACTGAAATAAGCGGCTCTGACAGCGGACTTCTCCATGCTTGCAATTGGTCATGCGCTGAAAACACTGCCCATTTTATGTGCACGCGCTCATATCCAGATTGGGGAAACCTGGGTTGATATACCGAGTTGATAACCACCGTCGTGTGACCGCTTAGCGTGATTGCAATTGTCCGGGTTAGTGAATCTGGATAAGGAAAAGATATCCTGGGTATGTTGAACTTGCTTCGTAGTACAGGGCCCTGGATCAGTGCTTTTATCTGAGGAAACACTGGAGAGTTTTGCCTTGGTTGATGCGGGGACACTTTGTAGAGTTTTCTCCAAGGTAAAGCCCACAACCTGCCTTTTAGACCCCATTCCCACACCGTTTTTTAAAACACTCTGAATTCTTTGAGGAACAGCTTTTGTATTTGGTCAACTGTTCTCTTCAGACGGGTGTCTTCCCTGCCGCCTTTAAAACGGCGGTGGTGAAGCCCCTTCTGAAGAAGAGTGGGTTGGACCCCAATGTTTTAAATAACTACCGGCCTGTATCCAACTTACCGTTTTTAAGTAAAATTTTAGAAAAACTTGCTTTTAATCAAGTGAATGAATTTTTAAACTCAACACACATTTTAGAGGCTCATCAGTCCAGTTTTAGGATGAACCACAGTACAGAGACAGCACTTTTAAAGATTTTAAATGACATCAGGTGCAATTTAGATAACCAAAAACTCATCTGGATCTAACCGCCGCCTTCGATACAGTAGACCATCACATTTTATTAAACAGACTGAAGCACTTGGTCGGCCTCTCTGGTACTGTTCTTAAATGGTTCACGTCCTACCTCACTGATCGTAGTTTCTTCGTAAGTATGGATACATGTTCCTCAGGAATCTATAAGATAAGGTGTGGGGTTCCCCAAGGGTCAATTTTAGGTCCAACTCTTTTTAATCTGTACATGCTGCCCGTTGGGGACGTCATCAGGAGACACGGCATCAGCTTCCATAGTTACGCTGACGATACGCAACTGTACATTGCCGTGTCTCCTGATGACACTGGGCCAATTGATGCCCTTTTTAACTGTATTTTAGACATCAAGTCATGGATGGCAGCAAACTTCCTACAGCTCAACCAGGGCAAAACAGAGGTTTTACTCATCTGTCCCAAAGGCCAGAGAGAGAAACTTTTACCAAAGTTACAGGATTTTAAACCCTCAAAATCAGTTAAAAATCTGGGCGTGATTTTTGACTCTGAGCTTTTATTCCTCATATTAAAAACATAACAAAGATCGGTTTTTACCATCTTAAGAACATAGCCAGAGTCCGTCCGTTTCTCTCTCAGGCTAGTACGGAGGTGCTAATGCATGCTTTTATCTCATGTCGTTTAGATTATTGTAATGCCCTGGGGCCTCATCTATAAAGCTTGCTTGCGCAGAAAAAGCGCCTGAAAGTTGCGGAAGCCACCTTCTACGCAAATCCTCGGATCTAAAAAGAAAAAACTAACCGAAAAATCTGCTTATCTTTACGGCAACTAGGACCCTCCCGTAAGAATTTACTTAAGACACGGGGAACTGGCGACGCAGGCTGTGAGGTGGTGAAATGAAGCCAGATTCATATCATACTCTTAATAATGTCATCACATATCACAACAGGCTTAAAATAATAAAATAATAAAATATAATAAAATAGCGCTGATCGTGTCCTCTGTGTGTGAAGCTGTCAGTCAGGACTCTGGTGCTGCTGGAGCTGCAGCCTCTTCTTCACCCGCTTTAGGACAGAACAAATGAGGGGCTGCGTTTAGGGAGCCCCACGGAGCCCCTAAAGGGACTCAGATTTTTTTTCATATATATGAGTTTTGCGCGCGTGAAACCTTTAGGTGCTGCTTGTATATGGTGCCTAAATTAGGGCCCGCGTTAAAACGACGCAGAGCCTACGGCGTAGGGTACGCGGCGACGCGCACCTACGCCGTAGGCTCTGCGTTGGTGACGCGGAACCATAAATCAGCCCTGAGCAGCTCTGAGGGGAGACGGGAGAGGAGGAGGGGGAGCGGGGGGTGAAGCGGGGCTGCGGGGCCGTTTTCGTATCGCTTTCATACAGTGTCTTGATAATTTGCAATTTAAGGCTGAGCCTACCGTTAGTTTTTAAACTTTAAAAAGTAAGGGGAAAAAAAACATGATTTTGAAAAGACGGGGGGACGTGTGTCCCCGTTTAGCGCAGCAACGGCGTGCTGCCACTCACTCGCTTTATTTTATTGTATACTATTTATATACTTATTCTAACTTTTACTGTGACCACCAAATAATGTGGTTTTCCTGTCCTCCACATCATCTAAACAACATCTCTGTCTCCGTGAAAGTCAGTGTCACGGTGGCTGCTACTTCATTCATTCTGACGCACAAACAGGCTGCAGGAAGCCACTGCGCATGCTCAGTAGGCTCATCCATATGCATTTATGGGCGTGTACAGGGCGGGGATTCAGCTACGCAGCCTTCCAGCTGGACTGTGATTCATAAAGGAACGTTGCGTGCAAATCTGCGTGCACATGGTTTTATTGATCCGGATTTTTTTTTGCGCCCGGCATTTTCGGCTTTTGAGCGTACGTGCACTTTTAGTATGACTCCTACGCAGTCCATTTTAAATGAGGCCCCTGCTCTCTGGTCTTCCTAAAAAGAGTATTAAGAACCTACAATTATTACAGAATTCAGCCGCACGCGTGCTGACGAGTACCAGAGGGCGGGAGCACAATACACCTGTTTTAAAATCGCTGCATTGGCTCCCCGTGCGCTTCAGGATCGATTTTAAGGTTCTTTTACTGGTTTTTAAGTGTCTTAACGGTCTTGGGCCTTCTTATTTGTCTGCACTACTTTTACCCTATCGACCCTCACGGACCCTGAGGTCCTCCGGTGCTGGCCTTTTAACCATACCAAAAGTTAGAACCAGGACACACGGGGAGGCGGCATTCAGTTTTTATGGTCCCCGATTGTGGAACAGCCTCCCGGAGAACCTCAGGGCTGCAGAGACTGTTGATGTTTTTAAAAAGAGGCTCAAGACCCATCTCTTTAATCAGGCTTTTAACTGACTCATTTAACTCTTTTAAATTTCTTATGCTCACCCTTATTTTTATTGTATCTTACTGCTCTGTTTTATATTTAGTTTATCCTTTTTTATCATATTTTATTTTTGTTTAATCTCATGTTTTATCTAAATATTTTAGTCGTTATTTATGGTCTATTTTATACATTCTACTGTCTTATTCTTTTAGTTTTTAATGTCTTGCTTTCTAGACATACTTTTAGGATTTTATGTTATGTTATACTCTTTTAAACTCCTTTAGTGTATTTTATCCTGCTTTCTTGTAGCTTTTAGCTCCAGTGTTTCCTCATGGGGAGCTTCCATGCTGGGAGTGACTCTGGCCTGCAGGGGGTCGTCCTGGGGGTGGTTCTGGCCTGGATGGTTGTGGAGCTCTGCACCACGGCTTCACCGCTGTGGTGTGGACTCCTCTATCCGTCCGGGCCAGGATGGTGTCTGTGGCCCCCCCCCCCCCCTTGTAGCTGCGGGCTATGAGACCTCCTGGCGTGGACGGCTCCCTGTTACCGTTTCCTCACCTGGATCCTCTGTGCTCAGCCATGTCTGCACCATGTGTCTGTGTGTGTGTCTGTGTGTACAACCTAAGTCAATTGTAGTGTGCTTGTGTCTGCGGGGAGGGGGGCGGGGGGGGGGGGGGGGGGAGGGGGGGGGGGGCATTAATAAGTTTTATGTTTATTTGTTTTATGTTAAGCACTTTGTGTTGCATTATTTGTATGAGAAGTGCTATATAAATAAAGTTTGATTTGATTTGATTTGATATAATTATCAACTGTATTCTCTATTATCCATGCCATTTAACAGTTGTGTTAAATACATGCTTTCCTGGGTAGTGGTTGCTAGAGCAATATACCCAGCTTCACAAGTTGAAAGAGCCACTGTAGGTTGTTTCTTTGACTTCCAGGAAATTGCTGGGCCTTCTTTTGTCAGGTTGAAACAGTATCCTGTAGTGCAACGTCTATCCTCCACAGAAGATGCCCCACTCAGTCCCTGTAGGCTATCAGGTTTAAATCCTCATAATTTTTCCGGAAACACAGTTTGTAATCATTTGTACCTTTTAGGTATCTCAAAACATGTTTGGCAGCCACTAAGTTCTCTGCTTTCGGCTTTGCCAGTGTTTGTGACAGTTTGCTAACTATCCAACTGATGTCTGATCTGGTACAAGTCATGGCATAGATCAGGCTGCCTACAATCTCACGATACTCTTTAGGATTTACCAACTCATTTTTGTCACTCTCATTTGTCTCCAATTTTAGCTCGCATAGTGTATATCTGGGTTTACACTCCGACATTCCAAACCTTTCAAGCATTTTTAGGATATACCTTTTCCGGCTCATTTTGATTTCGTCACCCTCTCGAAATCGTTCAAATTGTATGCACAAGAAGTATGTTATTTTCCCCAGATCTTTCATATTGAATCTGGATTTCATAGTGTCTTTGAATCTGTTGAGTAAATCATTATTGCTGGCTGCAATTATAAGATCATCTACCCAGATGATGACAAGGATCACATCATTCTCTATCTGTTTTCTGTATACACAGTGGTCAGATAGATTTCTCACAAAGCTGTCTTGTTCTAAGTGATCATTTAGAAGTTTGTACCAGTTTCTCCCAGATTGTTTCAGGCCATACAGGGATTTCTTTAACTTGTACACCAACTTCTCTCCGGTCTCTGATATCATTTCAAAACCCTCTGGTTGCTCCAAGAAAATTTCCTCATCTATAGGAGCGTGTAAATATGCTGTGGGGTATATTGGTGGGGGGTGGGGGGGTGACATCCACTGCCAATCCAGGAAGCAGGAACACACAGAGGCACACGTCAAGCACTGGAAATCTGCAACAAAAACCACAAACAGAACACAAAACCAACGAAACCAATACGGAGCCGACCATACATGTCTTTGTGGCTATGTGTGTGTGTGTGTGTGTATGTGTGTGTGTGTATGTGTATGTTTGTGTGGCTGTGTATGTGTGTGTATGTGCAACAACGGAAAATTTAAATGACCCTAAAACATTTTGGAAGGTGATTAAATCCATTTCAGCAGATGAGAATCATAGTGACCTCCCATCCAGCATTGTTTACAATGACATCACTATATCTGATAGGGCTTCCATGCTTGACTGCTTTAATAAGCATTTTATTGCCTCTGGCTCTCTGTTCTCTCATTCTTCTCCCCAAATTGACTCACCAGCCGCAGATTCAGTGCCTTCTGCTATAGGTGCTGGTCACATACCTGCTGGTCATTCTTTTTGTTTTACATTGTTCACAGTGGAAGAAGTCCATAGAGCTCTCCTTTCTTTGGATATTACGAAATCCGCAGGCCCAGATGGGTTAGAACCTCGTTTTTTAAAGTTAGCTGCTGATTTCATTGCTAAACCTATCCAATGTATTTTCAACCTTACCATCACTAACAATTGCATTCCTGCGATTTGGAAGGTTGCTCATGTTCTTCCTCTTTTAAAAGGAGGGGATCCTACTTGTTTGAATAACTACCGGCCAATTTCTAAGTTGTGCATTCTGTCAAAGGTCCTTGAAAGGTTGATAAATGATCAGTTGAAGGACTTTCTCCAAAAAAACAATATTCTCTCCCCATATCAATCTGGTTTCAGGAAGCAACACAGTACCATCACAGCCTCCTTAAAAGTCACAAACGACCTAATAGAGTCACTAGACAACAACAAATTCTGCACAGCCCTCTTTGTTGACCTCTCCAAGGCCTTTGACACTGTGGATCATTCCATCCTGAAACAAAGATTGTTGAATATTGGTCTGTCAAAACAAGCAGTTGGTTGGTTTGGTAACTATCTGTCAGACAGATTGCAATGCATACATTTTAATGGTAGTTCTTCTACAATGTTAAATGTCTCTTCTGGTGTGCCCCAGGGCTCTGTTTTGGGTCCAATTTTGTTTACTGTTTATGGGGATGTACTTGGCAGAAATGTCCCTGATGCTAATTTCCATTTCTATGCTGACGATACTGTCATTTACTGTTTTGGTTCCACCCTTGCTGAGGCTCTTGGCTACCTACAGACTGCTTTTAACTCTGTGGAACGTCAGCTTGTAGAACTGAAACTTGTTTTAAATGTTTCCAAAACCAAATGCATGATCTTTTCAAATGGCAGGAAGATACCTGAGCCCCCTCCCAGTGTATTCTCCCTACAAGGAAATGTGATTGATTTTGTGCCTTGCTACAAGTATCTGGGTGTTTTAATTGATGATCGGATTTCTTTTAAATCTCATATAGAGAACCTGATCAAGAAATTAAAGCTTAAGCTGGGTTTCTTTTATCGCCACAGAACATCCTTTACATTTGCTGCCAGGAAGAAGTTGGTTGGTGCCACCTTTCTTCCCCTACTGGATTATGGCGACCTTCTTTATATGCATGCCCCTGCCAAATGTCTGCAATCTCTGGACTCTGTGTATCACGGTGCCCTGAGGTTTGTCATAGGTTGTAAAGCCCTTACTCACCATTGTACCTTATATCGCAGAGTTGAGTGGCCCTCATTGACTGCACATCGTCTCTCACACTGGCACATTCTTGTATATAAAGCCATTTTAGGTGTACTTCCCCAATATTTGTGTGGTTATATTTCAAGAACCCAGAGCGCTTACTCCCTACGTTCCAACGATTGTTATCTGTTGAGTGTCCCCAGGGTTCGCACTGAACTTGGCAAGCACTCGTTTATGTACTTTGCACCTTTTGCCTGGAATTCATTGCAGAGCACCCTGAAGTTGAGGGATCTTGTTTCTTTGGGATCATTCAAGAATGTTATGAGTGACATAGAGTCGGCCTCATACCGTTCTTGTTCTTGTTCATGAAAGCCCCATTATCTAGCTCTACTGATTTGATCAGATTATATTCGGTTTATTTTATTGTTGTTCGACTTGGTGTTTTAGGTAATTCTGTACTGTCTGTTTTAACTGTTGAAACTCAATGTTTTAAAGCTGCTGTCTTGGCCAGGCTTCCCTTGCAAAAGAGACCATTGTGTCTCAATGGGACCGACCTGGTAAAATAAAGGCTAAATAAATAAATAAATAAAAATGTGTATGTATACGTGTGTGACTGAGTGGCTATATATGTGTGAGTGTGTGTGTGTGTGTGTGTGTGTGTATGTGTACATGAATGAATGTATGAATATGTATACGTGTACGTGAATGTGTATATGTCTATGTGGCTATGTGTATGTATGTGGATATGTGTGTGTGTGTGTGTGTGTGTGTGTGTGTGTGTGTGTGTGTGTGTGTGTGTGTGTGTGTGTGTGTGTGTGTGTGTGTGTGTGTGTGTGTGTGTGTGTGTGTATGTGTGTATGTGTGTGTAATAAACCAAACAAAGCTCCACCTGAAGTGTATCTATAGTGGGGGAGGGGGGGAGCAACCCCGCCACCCGTGAGACCAAAGGCCGACAAGGAAGCCAGGCCACCAGCAACCCCACAGAGGGGATGGGATCCAGTTTCTTATGATCATGCTTGTATGCATAACACTCAGATCCAAACAACCACATGTTGGCAAGATCTGGCTTTCTTCCTGTCAACATGAAGTATGGGGTATTTTTAATCCTGTCATTGTAACACCATAGGCACAGATTCAGAATGGCTCAAAAAAAAGGTCACGTGACACTGGGGGACTCTGTAAGGCGGGGGTCAGAGACCCTGCAGAATTTCATGGTATTTTGTCTCCCCTGTGCTGGCAGGGTGAGGGGAGACCACTTTATATATGTTAAAACAAGAAAAAACGTGTTTTTCATAATAGGTCCCCTTTAATATTGTCTGGAAGATACTGTTGACTGACCTTGAATACGAATGTTTCTTCCTCTTCGGGGTCCTGTTGTCTTTCTGCAGTAGACAGAAACACCCACTACCCCTACTTTTCAGCAATCAATCAAAGCTGCCCGTCGAGTCAACGATGGCTGCCTGCGAAACGTCCATGTTCCCAATGTCTTTTTATTTCTTACAGGCACGCTCTCGACTTAGCATGCCAATGCGGCTTGTACATCTTCGGTCACAGTGACGACACTTGAATGCTCCTAGGATCCCGTCAGCAGTGGCCTCCCTTTGCGCATGACGACGTGCACGTTTAAGTGCGTTGTTTTGCTGCTTCAGATCGTCCCACTTTTTAAGGTCAGCATTTGTGGTGTTTTTCCAGCTGGAACTGTAGAATTAAAAAAAATCCTGTTATAAGACCTTTGTCCAATTTTTCTAAGTTTCTAAACCTTTGGTCCAAGATTTAAGAAAAAAAAAAAACACAAGTCGAAGTTTTGGCTGATATTCGTCCAAAAATACTGTGAAGGTCTTTATTGCAAAAAGTACAATTCACAACAGTTCACAGGAGAGCCGCACGGTCCCGGGTCCAAGGAAGCTCTAAAATCTCTCTCTCTCTCTTTCTTTCCTTATATACCTAGTCTGAGATAAGGTAAGACATTATCTGTACTTTCTAGGCACCGATTTCATACATTTGCCAGAAATCTCTTTGAAGTCATGATCTTCCTTTATCATTTTAATGAGCTCTGCCCCCCGGGGGCCCCTTCAGACAGCTTCCATATTCTTCCCAGTTTGCCTCTCACCCTTCGCCACGGCCTCTCAAGGCCGGGTGCCCCTCCCCTCTCCTGTCCTCTACTGACAACATCAACCCCAGTCCAAATGCGCTACTTAGTTTACGTGATGAACAGTTGACTACCCTCTGGGTTTTCCCGCTCTTGTACATTTTGCCCGTGATGGCCTTGAAGTCATGTACATGCACTTTTGCTCCTCCTCTGGCCCCCCCTCTTCAATGCCATCCCGCTCTCCAGGTGCCAAGGGCTCCCCCTCCCTCACCCGTGCGTGTAAGGCCGGTGTTTTTCCACTTTCCCAGCACAGTCACATCATTATGAACCATCATTTCTTCATGTTTGACTTTAGTCTAAATGATTATAAAATATTCAAATGATTATATAAAAATAACCTCAACAGAACGATCCAAAGCCTCGAGTTGCCATGTGTCTGGTGAGATGTCACATTGCTTAAGAGTGCTCTTTAGCGTATCTTTCCATCGTAGGAGTGGGCGACCGACAGATCTTTTTCCTTTAGCAAGCTCTCCAAAGAGTACTTGTTTCGGGAGTCGGTTTTCAGGCATACGAGCAATGTGCCCTGCCCACCTTAGTTATATCTTGGAGAGAATGATCTCAATATCCATGGTATTGGCTCGAGACAGAACTTCATCGTTAGTCACTCTCTTATGGTATGAGATGCGAAGGATTGCTCGTAGATGGCGTTGTTGGAGGCAGCGGAGACGTGTGATATGACGACGGTATAGTGTCCATGTTTCGGAATCATAAAGAAGGGCTGACAACACAACAGCATTATATACAGAAATTTTTGTGTCGACTTTGACGTCATGCGATGACCACAGGCTTTTCTATAGCCTGCCGAATGATGCACTCGCACAATGAATACGGTTTTCAAGCTCCTTGTCTATGGTGCAGTCACTTGATACAATAATTCCAAGGTATTTGAAGTTTTCTACCGTTGCGAGAGGAGTGTTGTTGATAATGATTGGTAATGTCGATGGTGAGTTGGAGAGATGCATGACCTCTGTTTTTGCTGTGTTGATGATAACACCGAAAGATCTTGTGGCAGCCGAGAAGCAGTCCATCATACGTTGGAGAGATTCTTCTGAATTGGCAACGAAAGCGCAGTCATCAGCGTATTGGAACTCTCTCATGAGTATCTGCAGGCATTTGGTGCTGGATTGGAGGCGACGAAGGTTGTACAGTGAGCCATCCATCCTGAAGCGGAGGTAAATGCCATCCTCAGGTGTTTCTAAAAAGGCATTTGTGAAGAGAGCTGCTGCAAAAAGTGAGAAACGTGTGGGAGCAAGTATGCATCCCTGTTTTACACCATTATTATACTGTATGTCTCGAGTTAAGACACCATCCACCGTGATCTTAACACACATGTTGGTAAGTAGAAGCTTTAAAATGTTGACAAATTTCTGGGGACATCCCATCTTTCCGACGATTACCCACAGTGCTTCACTACCACTAAATTCTGCGCATTCCCGTGAGGGTAGTGCTGTCCCAATTCCTCTTTTCACCTAGAGGGAGTGGGGAAAACAAGGCCTAGTGGATATGAATCTGTGTCTACAGAGCGAGGGTTTTCAGATGCTGACTTCGCGACCAAGGGCCAGAAAATATTTCCCAGAATGCTTTACGTCATCATTTGCAGACTGAATAAAAAAAAAATCATGGCGGACATTTCTTATTTTTTAGTATAAAAGAGAATAGAATATTTTGAGTTAGTTTCTGCATAAAAATGCGTTTTGATTATATTTCTAGCGAGAAATATATATTTACTTTCATAATATTCACTCAGCGGATGTACATAATCACTCGTTTGCCCGTTGTTCACGAAGATCTCGCCAGAATAAAGGCTGATTTATGGTTCCATGTTACACCAACGCAGAGCCTACGACGTAGGTTACGCGGCGACGCGCACCATACGCCGTCCCCTACGCCGTCCCCTACGCCGTACCCTACGCCGTACCCTACGCCGTACCCTACGCCGTAGGCTCTGCGTCGACTTAACGCAGAACCATAAATCAGCTCCTGAGCCGGCAGGCTGGTTTCATCCCGAAAAACGTCGGAGCAAATTTCTTAACAGGCGTGATTTGGATAAACTGAGCCCAAGTTGGGGATCTTAACGGTTACATTTACGCCTGAAAAAATATTAAAACTTAATAAAGTGGCATATTAACAGCGCTACAGCGGAAATTAAAACAGCTTCTAGCCTGCTTCCTCTTGGCTTCCTGATATGGTGTGACGTTTGTGCAAACGTAACTACGCAGTCGCTTACGTACCCGAACGTAAACCACGCAGTAAACCACTTAGCAAGTGGTGTCCCAATCCCTAGGGAAGATTACAAGGGCCCTAAAGTTTGTGGCTTCATTTTTAGGGCTAGTGGTAGTGAGTGAGGGCTAGTGCGGTTTCGTGAGGCTGATTGTGCAGCTTTGCCCGCCCCCTAGTGACAGCGGGGGTCCTGTGCATCTGTTCAGTCTCCCACCAAATGTCGCTGTGGAGCACCATGCACGTTTACTCCGGCTCTGACAGGACAGCCACAGTCAGCCTCTGATGCCTGCAGCTTCCCCATCACCAAGTGAGGAGCAGCGTCCAGACTAAAGCACAGTTTTTAATCCGTGAGTGGTCAGATTCATTAATAAATGCAGCCCACAACAGTTAAAGCCCCCCTGAGCCCAACAAAGGACGCCTCTAGTGGGAGAAAGGAGAGGTTATTAACTATTCTGCTTCTTCTGTCGTTGATCATTGCAGGTCACTGTAACATATCACACATATCTCCTGGAGACATCAGTAAGAGACCTGACTGCATTTTTAAGAGGTCTCTGTGCGTTCTCCAGACCACTTCAAGCTCTTGTAGAGAAAATCCTTTTCGGGACCTCCACATGATTCTAAGTTTTTCCTACCCCACATAGACTAAGTTTTTCCTTCATCCGCGGACTTGAAGAAAACACTGGAGTCAAAGTTTCAGCTGGTGTTCCGTCCAAATACTGTGCAGGTCTTTATTGCAAGAATTACAATCAGTACCACACACAGGAGAGCCGGCATGGTCCCGGTACCAACTCTAAAACTTTGCATCAAATCATCCGTCTTATATACTTTTGAAGGATCTGGGGGCCACACCCCTGTATCCAACAATATCCCTATAACCTTCTCCTCATGTCAGTTCCACAAGTGGTACATACATAAATCATTCAACTTCTTACCTCACTATCCACCCTCCCCAGCGTCTTTTTTACCACTACAGGTGTCGTCTCCCAAGTCTCGTGTCATTGCCTAAAATCTGGAGATCGTTTTGGCCCTCATAGGGAGGATTCCCCGAGAGATACTCGTTTTCTACTAATCTTGGTGTAAATTGTTCAAACAAGGGCAGTCTCTAGACACCTGGTGTGATGTATGACGCCCCTTGTACCCAAGAAAAGGGAGATAATTTTGCACATACACAGAGTGGGGCCTATTTGCAAGAGGCCCAAGCATGTGTTTCCTTCCAATCTGAGCAAATACAAGCAGATACTTCATAACACACACATTCCTTTTCATGGAGTTGCAGTGATTCTTCCCGGACACCAACGTTTTTAAAGACAACAACCATGATTATACAAAACTGTAACTCTCTTTCTACTACAAGATGGGGAGGAAAGACACACACACACCCCCACACACAGAGAGAGACAGAGACGGCAAGAGACACAGAGAGAGAGAGGGACACAGACCCCTCTCCTTCTCAGCCACATGCCGGAGTGATATAGACACACACACTGTAATTTTTTCTTCCTCCTTTAGCTTAAAGTTCATATAGCAATCATTTTGAAGTAGAAGGTTCCCAGTGTTAGATTTCAACCAAATGATTATACATACATAAAAACAATTCCTCTACACTCTCTTCCTGCTCGGTACTGCAAGAAGTTTCCTTCTCACTTGCAACTCTTGTAAAGCATGTTTACAACATTTCACAGATGAGGTTCATGCAGCGATGACGATAATCACAAAACTGCCCGTATCAATCTCATCCTCATCTACTCAATGGAACAAAAACAAGATGTGGTTTTGTCTGGAATCGGACCAGGGATGCTTTATGTGTGAGACAAACGTGATAACCACTGTGCTACAGAAACTGCAGAAAGTCCTTGATTATAAACAGGGCTGCGCATAAGTGGGCCGCCAGAGCGCATGCGCCGTCAAAATCCACAGTGCGCTGTCAATCTTGTGCTGCGAAGCGCTTTTGCGTACCAACAGCTGGGGCTCATATTATTGGTTGTGGCCAGACCAGAATACTAATATTAAAACATCTATTGGGAGAGCTTTTCCCCAGAACTGCCACTCAATGTTGGTACTGGCCAATCACAGCGCGTCCTTACTCCCCCTCCATGCTCGTTGCGGCGGTGAGTTGGGCAGGAAGAGATGGAAGGATCTATCATCACAAGCAGCTTTACTGAACAAACCCCGACACGTCTCGTCAAAATGTCCAAGAAGCAAGCGCCATTAAGTAATTATTTTGGCGTTCCACCACCACCAACTACAAAAAGACGCCAAACTGAACCACTACCCGAATCGAACAGAAAACGTGTGTTCGCCGAGAAGTGGCTGCATGATGTTACGCGGCGACGTGTACCGTATGTTCGCGTTCCCGCGTATACTACCCCGTAAGCTCTGCGTTGGTGCAACGCGGAACCATAAATCAGCCAGTGTCCATCACTGCGTGCAGCCGTTTCGTGCACCAGCAAGACGCTGCTTTCTGATTATGAGCTCAAAGTTTATGAAAACCCCAAATAAAAAATAAATTAGAGAATATTTTATGAAATCAATAAACAATTCCATCATCAAAATTAGAACAAACAACAATATATTAGTTTCACCTTTTAAGTTGAATTATTGAAATAGATTTTACACCATATTCTCGTTGAATTATTGAAATAAATTAACTTTTATACCATATTCTAGTTGAATTATTGAAATAAATTAACTTTTACACCATATTCTAGTTGAATTATTGAAATAAATTAACTTTTACACCATATTCTAGTTGAATTATTGAAATAAATTAACTTTTACACCATATTCTAGTTGAATTATTGAAATAAATTAACTTTGTAAAGGACCATATTGAGCCATTCATCTTTATAAGTGAATAAATATCGTTTTGCCTATAACTTATTCTTGCATCCCTCTTTTATCGATCCGGCGAGACGGGTCACCGCGTTTTTGGAGCCCCAAGTCACATATCCAGGGGCACCTCTGAGCACCAGACCAAAATAATTATGTGCAGCCCTGATTATAAACCACTTAGAAACCACTGAGAACTCATCAGAGGTCTGTTGAGGAATGTTTGTTCTGACAGGGATGCTGCAGAACCTTCTCTTTGTAGTGATCCATGGATACAGATCCAAACACAGTGATGATCAGCTGATGATAAGTTTTCTTCATCAATCAAACTGTGAGGTGTTTTTATTTCCTGGACTAAAGCTGTTGTCTCCAGCATTAAAGTCAGTTTGGTTCCTGGAAGAAGTAGTTCTTTGGTACTTGTGTAACTACTGAAAATGGCGTATCTTCGTCCAGAAGTCTTCCTAACTGAACTTCCAATAGTATCAATGTTGACACAGAAACTCCCCAGAGGTTCATGCAGACGGGGGTCAGAAACAACAGGCTGATTAACTGAAACATTTTTACTGAGAAACGTAAAAGAAGTTTCTTCTCCCAGGTCATAAGACTTCTTAATCAAGACACACCCAGCACTCTGCACTCTGAACAATGTCAATAATCACACCTCATATCACATTTATTACTTGTTTGCACTGGATACAGCATGTTTAAATCTCCTTATATTTGCACATTGAACCTTTGTCTCTGCAGAACAACCGCAACACGTTTACAGTAACAAGATTTTCAAGTTTCTGAAGTTTTGATAGTCATCACTGGTGGCCATCCTACCACAGGTAAGCTTTCTGGTGGGATCTGTGGGATCTAACCCTAACCCCTGATTCTTTACTGGAGTCAACGACTCAGAGATATTCAAGAACGACAAGTAAGGGATGTCTTCATGATGGAAGCAGGTGTCACGCCCTCGATGAATAACTCCACTGGTGGCATTTCTGATGACATCACACACACTTTGTCTCAACAGCTGACCGCTGGATGGACATTGTCGGTAGAAACACACAGGAGCCCTGTAAATCTTGGGACTTATCCTGTGGTGAACCAAACAATGTTGACCCAAAATAAATTAATACACCTAAAACATCTCAGTTCATTATTCAATAATTTAGTTGGAATTTATTAATAACCTTCAATATAAATTGTCACCTTCATTTTTTAAATTCAGACAGATTATTTATTAGACTCTTCCTCCCCCTCCCCCCATTCCTCCTCCTCCTCCTCCTCCACAGGTGCAGCTCTGACTCATTCCAGGATCAGTTCAGCTGCGTCTCAGTGGGTTTTGTTCAGACTGCAGAATCTTCATCTTCAACTCTTTGGACTGTTTGAAGAAACTGTAAGTTCGAAATTGGCTTAAGGAACTTTCTTGTTTGTTTCTGCTGCATCATGGTTGGAGAAGGTATTCACTGCAAACTTTGATCATTCTTGTGTCTGAAGACAAATCTACATTATTGTTAGTTGACAATATTTTTATTGGATTTATTTTTTATCTGTTTTAGCTGTTTTGCAAAATGTGATTTATGATTAAAAAGATTAATACCTTTTGTAAGATTCGTTTGGTTTTATATTTTTTTCTAACCAGTGACTAGTCACAAAGCCGAATACTGCATTTCTATTGGCTGCTGTATGGAGAATAAATATACAGTAACTCAGTGAAAGTTTACAAGTCACTGGACCTTTGAACAACACAGCCTTTTGACTATCATACTTTATTTACAAAAGTTAAGGATTTAGTTCTGTATTTTGTATGCTTTTTCAGTTTTTGGAGTAAACATACAAAATAAGAACTTTGCTTTAAGACCTTTCCTTTCCATCATCGGTGTGCTGTGTGCAAAAAACTTTATGGTCCAAAGCTCGTGAGGCAGCCAGCTGCTGCACTCACAGTTCAGAAACACAGTGATGAACCACTGATAATTAGTTTTCTTTATCAATCAAACTGTGAGGTGTTTTTATTTCCTGGACTGAAGCTGTTGTCTCCAGCAATAAAGTCAGTTTGGTTCCTGGAAGAAGTAATAATAATAATAATAATAGATTTTATTTATATAGCGCTTTTCTGGGCACTCAAAGACGCTTTACATTTAAAACAAAACACATAATACAAATTACAATTACACAGGACAGTACAAAAGGACACAACATGAGACAGGACATTAATCACACATTAAAAGCAGTTCTGTAAAGGTGAGTTTTGAGATGGGATTTGAATGCTGGGAGGTCTGTACAGTCACGGATGTTTTTGGGGAGGGAGTTCCAGAGGGTGGGAGCAGCGATGGAGAAGGCCCTGTCGCCCCAGGTCCGGTGCTTGGTTCTGACTGGAAGGGACAGGAGGTTGGCGTCAGAGGAGCGGAGGCTGCGGGAGGGAGCGTAGCGGTGGAGCAGGTCGGTGAGGTAGCAGGGGGCCTGGTTGTGGAGGGCTTTGTGGGTGAGGAGAAGGAGTTTGAAGTGGATCCGTTGAGGGATGGGGAGCCAGTGGAGCTTCTGGAGGACTGGGGTGATGTGGTCTCTGGAGCGGGTGTGGGTGAGCAGGCGGGCGGCAGAGTTTTGAATATATTGGAGTTTATTGAGGACCTTGGAAGTTGAACCGTAGAGGATGCTATTGCAGTAGTCGAGTCTTGAGGTGATGAAGGCGTGGATCAAGGTTTCAGCGGTAGAGAAGGAGAGTGATGGACGGAGACGGGCAATATTTTTCAGGTGGAAGAAAGCAGTCCTTGTGATGTGGTTGACATGGTGTTGGAAGGAGAGGTTATTGTCCAGGATAACTCCAAGGTTGCGGATGTGAGTGGAGGGAGACAGAATGGAGTTGTCCATGGTGAGGGTGAAGTTGTGAGCGGTTTTGGTGAGGGATTTTGGGCCGATGATGAGCATGTCCGATTTGTTGTAGTTGAGTTGGAGGAAGTTCGAGTGCATCCATGACTTGATTTCGGCGAGGCAGTTGGTCAGGGTAGAGTGGGTAGCAGAGGTGAGGGATTTGGTGGAGATGTACAGTTGGACGTCGTCGGCGTAGCAGTGGAAGTGGAGGCGGTGGCGGCGGATGATGTTGCCAAGGGGGAGCATGTAGAGGATGAAGAGTAGAGGACCAAGCACCGAACCCTGGGGGACGCCTTGTGACAGAGGGGCAGTGGAGGAGGAGCAGTTGTTGATGCTGATGAATTGATGTCTGTTGGTGAGATAGGATTTTAACCAGGAGAGGGCGGATCCGGTGATGTAGAGAGATGATTCCAGGCGGGAGAGGAGGATGGTGTGGCTGATGGTGTCGAAGGCTGCTGTGAGGTCCAGGAGAAGGAGAATGCTGAGGTTGCCGGAGTCGGAGGAGAGAAGGAGGTCATTGGTGACTTTGATGAGGGCTGTTTCTGTGCTGTGACGTGAGCGGAAACCAGATTGAAATGTTTCAAACAGATCATTGGAGGTGAGGTGGGTCTTGAGCTGAGTGGCGACGGCGCGTTCCAGAATTTTTGACAGGAAAGGGAGGTTGGAAATGGGCCGGAAGTTGTTCATGGTGTCAGGGTTGAGTCCAGGTTTTTTGAGGATGGGGGTGACAGCTGCCAGTTTGAGGGTGTCCGGGACTGATCCAGAGCTGAAGGAGGAGTTGATGATGTTGATGATGAGTGGGGAAATGGCTGGGAGACAGTTTTTTATAAATGTGGATGGGATGGGGTCCAGAGCACAGGAAGATGTTTTCATGCCCATCATGACAGTGGAAAGAGACGCTGAAGACATGGGAGAGAAGTGAGACAGGGGCTGAGTGGTGGAGGGGGGGGAAACAGGTGGGGAGGTGGAGGAGGTGGTCAGGTTACTGTAGATGGTCTGGATTTTGGATTGAAAAAATGAGAGGAAGTCGTTGCACTTAGAGACTGTGAAGGAGTTGGAGATGTTGTCACTGGGTTTGAGAAGTTTGTTGATTGTGGAGAAGAGAGCCTTTGGGTTGGAGGAGTCGGAATGGATGATGTTGGAGAAGTAGGTGGAGCGAGCTGAGTTGAGGGCATCCTTGTATTGGTGGAGATGATCAGTGTAGGCGAGTTGGTGAACAGTTAATCCAGATTTCTTGCAGAGTCGCTCGAGTTGACGTTTGCGGGATTTCAGTTTGCGGAGTTCAGGGGTGTACCAGGGTGCTGAGCGTGCGAAAGAGACTGTTTTGGTTTTGATGGGAGCCAGTTGATCAAGACAGGAGGAGAGTGTATGATTGTAGTAATCCACGAGGTCCGAGGGGTTGTCGGGTGACGGGGGAGGGGAGGCGGACATCTGAGTGGCGAGAGAGGCTGAGAGGGCAGAGGGGGAGATGGATCTGATGTTGCGGAAGGATATTTTGCGTGCTTCTTTGGGAGTGGGGATGGGGATGTTGATGTCCATGATGATTGCCAGGTGATCAGACACGTGGAGGTTGAGGCTGGAGAGCTGATTTATTGTGAGGCCAGTGGAGCAGACGAGATCGAGGGTGTGGCCGCGGGCGTGAGTGGGGAAGTCGACGTGTTGAGTGAAGTTGAGGCAGTGTAGCAGGTCCAGGAATTCAGCAGCAGGTTTACAGTTAGGATCGTTGATGTGGAAGTTGAAATCACCCAGGAGGAGAACAGAGGGAGAGATGGAGCAGAGCTGGGTCAGAAAATCCGAGAGATCCGAGAGAAAGGAGGGGGGGTTTGGTTTGGGGGGGCGATAAATGACGGCGGTGACAAGAGGAGTGGGGCCAGGTAGTTTGAAGGCAGTGTGTTCGAATGAAGGAATGACAGGAATGGGGATGGAGGTTGCTTTAATGTCCTTTCTGTATATTGCTGCAACACCGCCCCCCCGCCCCTCAGCACGAGCTTGTTCCATGTAGGTGAAGTTGGGGGGAGTGGCCGGATTTAGTGAGAAATAGTCCAGGGGTTTGTGCCAGGTTTCTGTTAGACAGAGGAAATCCAGATTATTGTCCGTTATAAATTCATTCAGCAGCAGGCTTTTGTTGTTGAGTGAGCGGGTGTTGAACAGAGCCAGTTTCAGGTGGTGTTGCTTGGTGATTGGCTGAGAGGACTGAGGAAGTGGACGGAGATTGGACAGATTCTGTTTGTTGTGATGACGTAACGAAGTTGCAGGACGGCAGGAGGACCACAAGGAAGGAATGGAGTTTGGCGACGTGAAGTTGTAGGAAAACATGCGTCCTGAGCGGCTGTGTGGAGGATGGTTTTGCCAGAGTGGACCAGGTGTCGGGCGCGGGTGGTGGGCCGCGGCGGAGTGGAGCGGCGGCATGGTCCCGGTCGAGAGCGGTAGCTGGAAGCTAACGAGAGCTAGCGTCGAGGAGCCGAGGGTCCGGGTGTAGAGGAGCGACGAGAACCCCAGGAATATCCACAGGATTAGCCACAGCATGCTACATCCAGCAGGTAAGCTTGTTGAGGTGGAGATGGTGGTGGCTGAGGACGGAAAACAGCGGTGACCAGTAACGAGTAATGGCAGAGTAGCGAGCAGCTAGCTAGTTGCTTTAGCCGGTGGTTCAGAGCAAAACTTACTCGCGAGGGCTCCAAGAGGAGCCCGCAGCGGAGAGAAGACAGTTGCGGTGTACACGGGAGAAGTAAAAGTTGTATCAAAACTTACCGGCAGAGGCCCAAATACTGGGCCTGCTGCGTTGGAAATGCTTCGGTAAGTTTGACGTGAGCGGGTGCCAGGGATACACAGACCACGGTTCTGCTGCGGTGTCAGGAGGACCAGGTAGTTCTTTGGTACTTTTGTAACTACTGAAGATGGCATATCTTCGTCCAGAAGTCTTCCTGACTGAACTTCCAATTGTATCAATGTTGACACAGAAGCTCCCCAGAGGTTCATGCAGACGGGGGTCAGAAACAACAGGCTGATTAACTGAAACATTTTTACTGAGAGACGTAAAATAAGTTTATTTTCCCAGGTCATAAGACTTCTTAATCAAGACACGCCCAGCACTCTGGGCTCTGAACTCTGTGTCAGGGAGTGGTTGTTTGCACCTGATACAGCATGTTTATATATCCTTATATTGGCACATTGCCAAGGCAACGCAAGGCAAGTTTATTTATATAGCACAATTCAACACAAGGTAATTCAAAGTGCTTTACATCAACATTAAAAGCGGCAAGACATAATTAGACAGTAAATAACAAATAAAATAAAATAAAATTGTGAGAAAAGAAGGTAAATAATAAAAAGCACAAGTTGTTGAAAACCGAGGGCAGTAGAGTTAGTACCGCAGGTACACATCTCATTCGCCCTTTTGCGAAAGCATTTAATTTAAGAGTACGCTTAAATACCAAATAAATGAAATAAAATGATAAGAAAAGAGGTAAAATAATAAAAAGCACAAGTTGTTAAAAATAAGGGCAGTAGAGTACAGCAGGTAAGTTTAATTTAAGAGTACGCTTGAGTAAACAGTAATGTTTTTAGCCCTGATTTAAAGGAGCTGACAGTTGGAGCAGACCTCAGGTTTACAGGAAATTTGTTCCACCGGTGAGGAGCAGAATAACTGAACGCTGCCTCACCTTGCTTGGTTCTGGTTCTTGGGACAAACAACAAACCAGATCCAGATGAACCTCAGGGGTCTGGGAGCTTCATAGGGAACTAACAGATCAAACATGTATTTTGGTCCAAGACCATTCAGTGCTTTGTAGACCAGAAGTAAGATTTTAAACTCTATCCTTTGACTAACTGGAAGCCAGTGTAGTGATTTCATGACCGGTGTAATGTGGTCCAGTTTCCTGGTGTTTGTAAGGACTCTGGCGGCAGCGTTCTGGATCAGCTGCAGCTGCCTGATTGATTTCTTGTTAAGGCCTGTAAAGATGCCATTGCAATAATCCAACCTACTGAAAATGAATGCATTAATACGTTTTTCCATGTCTTGTTTAGACAGAATCCCCTTCATTGTAGCAATGTTTTTCAGGTGATAATAGGCAGATTTAGTGATAAACTTTAGATGGCTGTTGAAGTGCCAAGTGACCTCTACTGCGCAGTAGAAGCGGAGAGGAATAAACCAGAGTAGGATCAGCTGATCTGTGTGCAGCACCAGTGATGTGTGTTTCCTTTGCAGATGAAGGTGTGTGTGTGAGCTGATGTGGACGTGAATTCAGCAGAATGGATCAGTATGAGGACGGAGAGGAGGGAGTCCCTCCCTCTAAAACCTCTCTGTGTGGGGAACATGAGAGTCGGGGCAAAGCTCAGAGGTGAGATGAGCATCTCTAACTGTCCGTGACTCTTCTGCATGTCAGAGATCAAGACTCACATCACCAAACAAAATTATTACAGGAATCAACCTGGACCCAATCCCGGACCTGGACCTGGACCTGAATCCGGACCTGGACCCAGCTGTGTTTCCTTTCAGAGCGACCGGTCAAATAGCAGGTTAATTAACTTTAAAAGAGGCCGACGTTCCGCTGTAAAGAGGTGAGTGTATCCAAACGCTGCCAATGATTTATGTTTAATACTTTTATAAATAGACTAAATATTTATAGAAAATTTCTTTTTCATACAAATAGAATATGAAAATGTTTAACTTTTGTCTTCTATCAGGGTCCATCAGGAAAGAGACTCTCTTGAACATGAACCCAGCTGTGTATCCTTGAAGAGCGACCGGTCAAAGCGAAGGTTTATTGACACTAAAGGAGACCAACAGTCTTCTTCAGAGAGGTGAGATGTATTTAAATGCACTAAATGTATTTAAATCCAGGAAATCTTCAAAAAATGTTTGCGGAAAGGGACGGAAAGTATAACCTCAGAGGGAAGGGGAAATTTAAACAACCAAGTGCTCGTACCACGCTAAAAACAATGTGTATTTCAGTCTATGGAGTAAAAATGTGGAATAGTTTACCAGACGAAATAAAAGATAGTAAAAGTGTTGTCCAGTTGAAAAAAAAGTTTAAATGGTGCACTTTTGAAAAGTATAAAATGTTATTTATGTTATTTATATTATGTTGTTTATTACTTTATTTTTTTCTTGTTCAGTTAATAGTAGTTTGGATTATTTGGGTACATAATCCTTGTGTTTATGGCTACATGTGCATGCATGGGTATGTATGTGGGTGTGTATTCGGGTATATCTGTAGGGTGTGTATGTATGTATGCATGTATGTATGTATGCATGCAAGAAGGTATGCATGTGCAGATATATTTATATAATTATGTTTACAATCATAGTAGTGTATTCTTGTGTAATTTTGGTAAAGTTTTGGATATATAGCCTATGTTAATATACTTTGTAATTTTGGTAAAGTTCTGGATATATATGTTAATATACATTGTTGTAGTACTATAAAGTACTGTATTACTAGAATATGTTTTGTTTGTTTGTCAAATTTTGAATAGTAAACAAGGGTTTGGCGCCTAAAAGCTATGCTTCTGCCAAACCCTTTTCGTTCAGCCATAGTTTAATTTATTTTTTCTGTTTTGTTTATGTTTGTTCTTTTTTTATGATGTTGCTGCTGAACGAAATAAACAATCATTCATTCATTCATTCATTCATTCAAATCTGTCCTCATGTTAGGAAATCTACACATGTCTCTTCCTGAGTAAATCCATGTAGTCCTGGACCTCTGTGGTCCTCCATCACCTGATGGTGATATGAGCTTCCTTCTCATAGATCAGGGGTCACCAACCCTGGTCCTCGAGGGCCGGTGTCCTGCATGTTTTAGATGTTTCCCTGCTTTAACACACCTGATTCTAATTAATCATCGTCATCAGCTTGTCATCCAGGGCTGCACAGTTCTGCTAATGACACAGTCACTTGTATCATGGTGCAATGAAGCAGGGAAACATCTAAAACCTGCAGGGACACCGGCCCTCGAGGACCAGGGTTGGTGACCCCTGTCATAGATCTTCATCTCCTGTCATGAGCTTTTTCCTCTGGTTGACACATCTGGAGGTCTTACCTTCCAGAGGACTGATCCTGATGATGATCCAGAGTTCATCAGCTGGTTCATGTTTCCATCAGTTGCCCGTCTTCTTGATCTCGTAACTTTTCTTGGAGCAGAACTGGATCTTGTGAATATGTGAATGAGCAGAGTTCTCACTGAGGTCATGTGTACGTTCTCGGTGAATCAGCCGGACTAGTAAACATTCACCACCACCAGTCCTCTGATGGACTGTCCTCATCCAAACAGGACTTCATGGACCTTCAGATTGTGTTTTTCTCTATGAGGACAGACATGATGTGAGCTAATTATTCCTGCTTCCTCCACAGAGTGGACCAGCAGAGCTCAGAGCCTCCCAGCGGTCCGTCTGTCCAGCAGCATCAGACACAGCTGGACTCCATATTTCTGGTCTGTACATGAACAACAACTGCTTCTCCACCTGTTTTGTTGATGTTTGTCTCTATGCAGGGGCCTGTACTACGAAGCGGGATTTGGGGTTAGCGAGGTAACTTCAGGTTTAACCCTGGGTTTTCAGGACTACGACGGTGGTTCACTTCTTACCGGGGTACATCGCCATGGTAACTTATGCTGAACAGCTAACCTGCTCCGGAGCAGGTTATGTTCGAGATACAGATCGCCGGGTATAAAAGCACCGCCCACTGACCAATCAGCTCTCTTGGAAAATGGCATGCCCTTTCGAAGAGAATCCAGTGGAGCTCGGTGCGCGGATCGTGAGAGGATCCCTCCGATCTTCTTCTTCTGTTTGTTGCAAGTAATGTCAATGCTATTTCATTGTGCTTTTGTATACTGATATCATCCTAAAACAGAGAGTGATAGAAACACTAAAGCCTTGTACTTGTTGTACTTCTAAGATATGAAAGTGAGCCTACTTACCGCTTTGAATTATGTTTTTATATTTATTTTTTATTTGCTCCCATGTGCGTTTCACTCCGCTGGGGTTGCAGCTGAAGGAATGAGGCTACAATTGTCATACACGCCATACGAATACATCTAAGCAACACATGCATTTAACAGAATAGACAACTGTAATTATAGTCAGATCTACTTATGCCCTAATGATGGGGCAGTGATGTTTATATCCCTATGAACTTACGCATTTATACAGTCAGCGATCTTTTGCCAGCTGTCTTTCCTGCATTTTGCAGCTGCAACTGTGTTGCTTTTTGCCTGTATTATATGCCTATACTCATCATATTTCCGTAAAATTATTGTTTGCTCTTCGCTACTGAAATAAGCGGCTCTGACAGCGGACTTCTCCATGCTTGCGATTGGTCATGCGCTGAAAACACCGCCCCTTTTATGTGCACGCGCTCATATCCAGATTGGAGAAACCTGGGTTGATATACCGAGTTGATAACCACCGTTGTGTGACCGCTTAGCGTGATTGCAATTGTCCGGGTTAGTGAATCTGGATAAGGAAAAGATATCCTGGGTATGTTGAACTTGCTTCGTAGTACAGGCCCCTGGTCTCTGGAGACCAGTGGACTGTCAGTCTGTCCAACATGGGTCTAATGTTTGTCTCTATGCTGGTCTCTGGAGACCAGTGGACTGTCAGTCTGTCCAACATGGGTCTGACGTTTGTCTCAGTGGTTTCAGTCTAATTATGTCCTTCAAGTGGTCTTCTGTTCCAGCTGCTGGAGGACAACATTGTCATGTTTGTGAAGAACGAGCTGAAGAAGATCCAGAGGGGTCTGAGTCCAGATTACCCAGAATCCCTAGAGCATCTGTTGCTTGGTGAGAATGAAGAGCAGAAGAGGAGCAACAGAGAGGCGTTTGTGAAGATCACAGTGAACTTCCTCAGGAGAATGAAGCAGGAGGAGCTGGCTGAGCGTCTGCAGAGCAGTAAGAGGATTTCTCTGAACATTTAAGCTGCTGGATAAATGACCCAGAATGTCTCAGGAAATGAACAACATTCACAGATCAGCCACAACATTCAACCCCACGTGGTACCACCAAAATTACAAAACAACCCACAAAGCCACGACCCATAAGGACTGTACTGCTAACATCCTGGTACTAGAAACTCCAGGACCCCAAATGTTCTTGTTACGTCCTGAATGTTCAGAGGTGTTTTGGTGGTAAAAGTGATTCTAGTCAATATTGGAGAGCTCATCGTAACATTAAAGTTGATCAGTGTTGGTTCACATCCTGATTCTTTAGGAGAATTAAGTTGAATTTTATGAAACGGTAATTGGTTTCTTTTTTTCCACTTTTGTTATGGTTCTTTTGCTGCAGTTTGTAACAAGCGACTGAAGTCGAAGCTGAAGAAGAAGTCCCAGTGTTTGTTTGAGGGGATTGTTAAAGCAGGAAACCCCACCCTTCTGAAGCAGATCTACACAGAGCTCTACATCACAGAGGGAGGGACTGGAGACGTCAACCATGAACATGAAGTCAGACAGATTGAAGCAGCATCCAGGAAACCACACAGAAAAGAAACAACCATCAGACAGGAAGACATCTTTAAACTCCCACCTGGAAGAGGTGAACCAGTCAGAACAGTGATGACGAAGGGAGTGGCTGGCATCGGGAAAACAGTCCTAACACAGAAGTTCACTCTGGACTGGGCTGAAGGCAGAACCAACCAGGACATCCAGTTACTTTTTCCATTCACCTTCAGAGAGCTGAATGTGCAGAGAGAGGAGAAGTTCAGCTTGGTGGAACTTGTTCATCACTTCTTCACTGAAACCAGAGCAATCTGCAGCTTTGAAGAGTTCCAGGTCGTGTTCATCTTTGATGGTCTGGATGAGAGTCGACTTCCTCTGGACTTCCACAACAATGAGGTCGTGACTGATCTTACAGAATCCACCACAGTGGATGTGCTGCTGACAAACCTCATCAGGGGGAACCTGCTTCCTTCTGCTCGTCTCTGGATCACCACACGACCCGCAGCAGCCAATCAGATCCCTCCTGACTGTGTCTCCATGGTGACAGAGATCAGAGGGTTCACTAACCCACAGAAGGAAGAATACTTCAGGAAGAGATTCAGAGATGAGAAGCAGACCAGCAGGATCATCTCCCACATCAAGACATCACGAAGCCTCCACATCATGTGCCACATCCCAGTCTTCTGCTGGATCACTGCTACGGTCCTGGAGAAAGTCCTGGAGAAAGTTCTGGAAACCAGAGAGGGAGGGGAGCTGCCCAAGACCCTGACTGAGATGTACATCCACTTCTTGGTGGTCCAGGCCAAAGTGAAGAGGGTCAAGTATGACGGAGGAGCTGAGACGGATCCACACTGGAGTCCAGAGAACAGGAAGATGATCAAGTCTCTGGGAAAACTGTCTTTTGAGCAGCTGCAGAAAGGAAACCTGATATTCTATGAACCAGACCTGAGAGAGTGTGGCATTGATGTCAGAGAGGCTTCAGTGTACTCAGGAGTGTTCACACAGATCTTTAGAGAGGAGAGGAGCCTGTACCAGGACAAGGTCTTCTGCTTCATCCATCTGAGTGTTCAGGAGTTTCTGGCGGCTCTTCATGTCCATCGGACCTTCATCAAGTTTGGAGTCAACCTGCTGGTGGAACAGAGAAACACCCCCTGGTGGTTTAAAACAAGAGAAGAGACTGACCTCCATCAGAGTGCTGTGGACAAGGCCTTACAGAGTCCAAACGGACACCTGGACTTGTTCCTCCGCTTCCTCCTGGGTCTTTCACTGGAGACCAATCAGACTCTCCTACGAGGTCTGTTGGAACCAAGACAAAGACGTTCACAGAACAATCAGGAAACAGTTGAATACATCAAGAAGAAGATCAGTGAGGATCTGTCTGCAGAGAAAAGCATCAACCTGTTCCACTGTCTGAATGAACTGAACGATGGTTCTCTGGTGGATCAAGTCCAACAGTACCTGAGGTCAGGACGTCTCTCCACAGATAAACTGTCTCCTGCTCAGTGGTCGGCTCTGGTCTTCATCTTACTGTCGTCAGAAGATCTGGAGGTGTTTGACCTGAAGAAATACTCAGCTTCAGAGAAGGTTCTACGGACGCTGCTGCCGGTGGTCAAAGCCTCCAAGAAAGTTGTGTAAGGACGAACACGGACACATCTGTTTTAATTACAATCACATGTTGTGTTCATGGAGGAAACCAGTTAAATTCACTGTTCAACTAAGCGATCACTATGATCAATACTTATTGATTATTAGTTGAAATAATCAGCATCAATATTATATTGTTTATTTCTTTGTTAAATGGCATAATCCACTTTTAAATAACCTTATCATTTCTCTTTAATCTCCTCTGCAGGTTGAGTGGTTGTAACCTCTCAGAGGACATCTGTGCAGATCTGTCCTCAGTTCTCAGCTCTCCGTCCTCCAGTCTGACAGAACTGGACCTGAGTAACAACCCCCTGCAGGATTCAGGACTGAAGGAGCTGTGTCCTGGACTGGAGAGTCCACACTGTCACCTGGAGTCTCTCAGGTCAGAATGAACCAAGTGTTCAACTGTTGACCTTTAGAACTGTTTGTTTGGTTGTTGTTATATTAGATCTCCGTTAGCAGATTATCTGGGGTCTCATCAGAATCATCAGCTGAATTACAACATTATCATTAATTAAAATACATAAACATAATGCTCACATCAGATAACAGACGCTAGGACACCTGCTCAAAGTACAAAAATAACAACATTATAATCAGCACAATGGCATTATGAGTTTACATTCCCTCTTTTTAAACCCAGGAATTACATTTTCTCATCACACTCTCAAACAAGATATTAAGAAAAAACTAATCAATAGCTCACTTCTCAACGGTGCATTTTATTCTTCCTGGGTAAACAGAAATTACTTGAGCTTCTTCTTAAAGCATACCATATTATTATCTCCAATCCAAACGTCTGGTAATTAATTCCTCGCCGCCGTCGCTCTGGGACTCATTGTCTTCTGTTTTAAGTTACTTCTACATGGAGGCAACAGAAAACCACCTGCCGAGTTTGAGTTGTCTTGTTCATGAAGTGTTAAACAAATAAACTTTCCTAGATAACATCAAGATCTCTCTTTAATGTCCTCTCCAGGTTGAGTTGTTGTAACCTCTCAGAGGACATCTGTGCAGATCTGTCCTCAGTTCTCAGCTCTCAGTCCTCCAGTCTGACAGAACTGGACCTGAGTAACAACCCCCTGCAGGATTCAGGACTGAAGGAGCTGTGTCCTGGACTGGAGAGTCCACACTGTCACCTGGAGTCTCTCAGGTCAGAATCCACCAAGTGTTCAACTGTTGACCTTTAGAACAGTTTGTTTGGTTGTTTTCTTTGATCCCCGTTAGCTGCTGACCTTTCACAGCAGTTTCTCTGGGGTCTCATCAGAATCATCAGCTGAATTACAACATTATCATTAGTTAAAATACATAAAACAATATGCTCACAACTCAGAGTCAACAGAGATTTGACACCTACTCAAAGTAAAAAAAAAACAAACATTATAATCAGCACAATGGCATTATGACTCTACATTTCCTCTTTTGAAAGTCAGGATTTATATTTTCTCATCACACTCTCAAACAAGATATTAAGAAAAATCAAATCCATAGCTCAATTTAAAAAGAATAAAAAAATATTTTCCATCTTTCAACAATGCAACAACTTTCTGGACAATGGGAGGTAGAACAAATAATCATGTGCTGTTCACATTTTAGTTGGTATGGGTATGCGGGCTCGGTGTGAAAAAAAGGGCATCCCTAGGGCATCCCTAATAAAATGCATTGATCACATTAAAAAGTGGATGTGCCACGATTTCATTCAGTTAATTGAAGAGAAAAACAGAAATAATTGTGTTTGGAACCAAGAAAATAAGATTAAACGTCAGCACTCAGCTTCAAGTAGTGAAGCTAAAAACAAATAGCCAACCCAGAAATCAAGGAGTGGTTGTGGACTCATACCTGAACAGCCACATTAAGAAAGTAGAAAAGTCAGCCTGTTTCCTTTAAAGAACATGTGGAGGAGAGTGGACCATACAACTCCAGTTCTTAGAGCTTTACACTGGTTTGCTGTCTGTCCCAAAACAGATGTTAAAATCCTGCTGCTGGTTTATGAATCTCTGAATGATTTCGGATCAAAATACATCTCTGATCTCCTGGTCCATGATGAACCAACCAGAACCCTCAGGTCGTCAGGGAGACGCCTACCTTCTATACCCAGAGTTAAAACAAAACACGATGTCAGCGTTCAGCTTTTGCTCCTCACCTGTGGAACAAACTCCCAGAATGCATCAGGGATGCTGAAACTCTCAATTGCCTTAAAGGGGACCTATTATGGCATTTAATGTATATTTTAAACAGGCCTTGAATGTCTTAAAAACAATCTAAAGCTTGTTTTTTCTACATAAAACAGAAATTCAGCCTGTGGGCCATGTCTCTAGTTTTACCGCTCCTAACCTTCTTTTTCTATGAGTGATCCTGAGGGGAGGGGAGGCTATGATAATGAGGCTCTGTGCTGATTGGCTGCTTGAATGACGTGTAGCAGGGGAGGGAACAAAACCTCGCTCCGGCCAGAGCAGCCGGCTGCGTACACAAAGCGTGTCCCATGCCAGGGAGTTTCTGCGACAAAATAAATTCCATAGCTTTATTTTTTTTTTGTTTAACGGTTTCAGTGTGGACAGAGAGCGTCCGATGTCACGCAGATCGACGCGATAGTCGGACGCTCGCATTCAGTTACACGGTGGAAACAGATCTTAAAGCCTGATTTATGGTTCTGCGTTAAATCGACGCGTACCCTACGCCGTAGGCTCTGCGTTGGTGTAACGCGGAACCATAAATCAGCCTTTAGTCACTCACCTCGTCTTTACACTAATTCACACAGGAAGATTTCTAATCAGGTACACCACAGTTCTTTATTCCAATTCCTCAAGACAAATGAATCATGTTAACTGTAAAGAAATCACAACACTGAATTTTCACAAATGACAACTTTATTGTTAAAAAATAAAACATACATTGTATATAAATAACATGTATGCACTATTGCTGGCTCAAGGAAGGACCATGCATTTCTTCTGAAGGTGTCGTTGAACAGCTTCAGGTGCTTGGAAGATCTGAAACCATAAACAGAAAAAAATGTATTACGGTAACCGTCGGGGCTCCTCACCGGTCCGGGGCTCCGGGGCTCCGGAGCTAAGCTTAGCCCATGCATACTCATAGACAAATATAAATAACATAAAAAAATAACGTCACTTACCGCTGACTCGTGTGCAGTTGCCGGGTCCGTACTGTGGGCACTGATGAGGGAAAATGTCGATGCAAAACCTCATTTTAGCTGAATTACAACATTATCATTAATGAAAATATATAAAACATACATGCCCACAACTCAGAGACAACAGACACTAGGACACCTCCTAAAAGTAAAAAACAACATTATAATCAGCACAATGGCATTTTGACTCAACATTGACTCTTTTGAAAGTCAGGATTTACATTTTCTCATCACACTCTCAAACACAATATTAAGAAAAATCAAATCAATAGCTAAATTTAAAAAGAATAAAAAAATATTTTCCATTTTTCAACAACACAACAACTTTCTGGAGAGTGTGAGATGGAACAAATAATCATGTGCTGTTCACATTTTAACACCCCCCACGCTCCACCCCCATTTAGCAAAACTACACACACAAACACAAAAGAAATAGAGGAAAAGGAAACAGTGTCAACACAATAAACAGATTAAAGCCCCAGATATACTTGCTGTTGGTGCTTGCGTTCGTGTCCGTTTGCGTCCGTTGGCGTGCACCACCAACTGCAACGTCACTCCATGGTACGTGAGGAGAGCGCATCGTACCGGCGGTAACCGATGGGGGACAGTAAGCAGAGCAGCAGTTGGAAAAGTGATTAAATATTTAGTAGTAGAGGTAGTAGCAGCAGTAGTAGCAGTGGCGGATTTGAACAACAAACAAGTTGACATGTCAATATTGGATGAAGAGGAGATTATAACATTGCTTTGGTTGCGATCTGGGCAAAGGAAACAGCGGCAGCGACCTCCGCATCGTTACTTGTGGCAGTTATCTGACTGGGACCAGCACCACACGCGGCCACAGCGAGAAGTGCAGGTCGCGTTCAGTGTCTTTTTGAGAACGTGCACGTCTACGTGTCAAATGAAAGCAGGATATGCGTGCCGGCCATGAGGCGTACACGTTCTGACCTGCAAGTATATCTGGGGCTTAATAGCTCAAGTCTTAACAGTCCATTTTATTCTCCTGAGTAAACAAAAATAACTTGAACTTCTTCTTAAAGCTTATCATATTATCTAAAGCCCAAACATCTGGTAATTTACTCCACACCACCATCGCTCTGTGATTCATTGTCTTCTGTTTTAAGTTACTTCGACATGGAGGCAACGGAAAACCACCTGCTGATGTCCGCCTCGACCAATTATTGTGTGTGTGAACAAAATGATAATCTTCTGTAGAGTGTTTCTGGTGTTTAAGTCATAACTACTTTATTGATTAACGTCATCGATGAATATTGCATCCTACATTCTCCACTTAACCAGGATGGATGGGGTTTCATTATATTTATCCACTCGTCTGATAAAAGCACTGAATGACTCAGCTATCTGCTTTGTTCTTTGACCTGCAGTCTGGCCAGGTTATGTTTGGTTGTACTGGACCAAATCATGGAGCAATAATCTACATTTGACAAGACCGATGCATGTATCACCTGTTTAATCAAATCATTAGGCAAAAACAATATTTGGTCAACTTGTCTATTCCAGGACATTTCACTCTCTACAACATCCCCCAATACCTTCACTTCTGTTACTTGCTCTATCACTAGTTCACCCATAGTTAACCATAGCACAGGGTTTTCTCTTAATAAATGTTTTGAACCTAAAACAGTCCACTTTCTCTTCACCTTATTCAGAACTCATTTGTTTCTTATCGTCCATTTTTATGTTAATTTTAATTCCACCCTTTAAATCTCAGTTAATCCAGCAGGCTCATTTGCCGATGTAAAACTGTCTAGTCATCAGCATACATTGCAATGGTGGCATAATTTAGAATAAACAGTAAATTATTGATGAATATTGAAAATAAAAGTGGTCCCAAAGAACTCCCTTGGAGAACTCCACGGCTCTCAGCTTGGAATCGCTACCATTAAAGTAAACAGTGCTTTTCCTATCAGAGAAAAAACTCTTACCACATGCTATAGCAGTTGATTCAAAACCATAGCAGCTTAACTTATTCAATAACACATTATGGTCAAGAACATCAAATACTGCCCTCATATCCAACAGTTTAGTACCAACATTTTTTTGTCATCCATTTCAAGCAATCAATCATCAGTCATTTGAACAAGTGTCGTAGCTGTGGAGTGGCCTTTCTTGTTGATATCCTGAATTTAACTCATTTTTCCAAAACCTGTACAACGTTCTGACACGAAAAGTTTTGATGTGTTCCAGTCAGGTTTCCGGCCACATCACAGCACTGAGACAGCTCTAGTAAAGGTCTTAATGATATCCACTCCAATAATGGCAACATTTCAGTCTTAATCTTACTGGATCTCAGTGCTGCATTCAACACAATCAACAAGAACATCTTGATAGACCGGTTGATGGTCATTACACTGGTTTCCTGTCTGTCCCATAATAGATGTTAAAATCCTGCTGCTGGTTTATAAATCTCTGAATGATTTCGTTCAGCTTTTGCTCCTCACCTGTGAAACAAACTCCGAGAATGCATCAGGTATGCTGAAACTCTCTATAGCCTTAAGTCAAGTTGAAAACCTTTTTATTGACTTATGTCTATCTGTCTTAAATTACTGCTCTTAATTTCTTACGTTTTTAATTCATTTTTTAAAATGTTTTTATTTTAAGCACTTTGAGTTGTCTTGTACATGAAATGTTATATACATCCATCCATCCAGGGGGGAGACCGAGGCGTTCCCAGGCCAGCCGAGAGACATAGTCTCTCCAGCGTGTCATGGGTCCTCCCCGGGGTCTCCTCCCGGAGGGACATGCCTGGAACACCTCCCTAGGGAGGCGTCCAGGATGCATCCGGTACAAATGCCCTGTCACGTCTGGTGTGTGATTGGGACCCAAACGCAGGAGAGCAGGAGGGAGGAGTTGCAAAAACCAAGGATTTATTCCAGAAAACCAAAAACAAAGCGTTGCTTGGCAGGATCAAAAGAAACGGGGATCAAAAAACTTGGGCAGGAAAAACGTGGCAGG
Source organism: Cololabis saira (assembly GCF_033807715.1). Taxonomy (NCBI): domain Eukaryota; kingdom Metazoa; phylum Chordata; class Actinopteri; order Beloniformes; family Belonidae; genus Cololabis; species Cololabis saira. The sequence goes on along the minus strand of NC_084589.1, from coordinate 36,175,951 downwards.
AAACATGGAGGACAAAACAGTACGGACCGACAGGGAACAAGGGATTGACAAGACCAGATATACACAGGAGATAACGAGACACGACGAGACACAGGTGCAGACAATCAGGGCAGATGGGACACAGACGGGGCAAAACAGAAACTGAAAGGCTGGGGGGAATGTTAAACCCTGACAGAACCCCCCCTCAAGGGACAGATCCCAGATGTCCCCTCATGGACATATCACCCAGGGCGGGTGGAGGGGGCCTGGTCTGAGGCGCTGGCTGCGGGGGTACCCGGGTCTGGGGCGCTGGCTGCGGGGGTACCCGGGTCCGAGGCGCTGGCTGCGGGGGTACCCGGGTCCGAGGCGCTGGCTGCGGGGGTACCCGGGTCCGGGGCGCTGGCTGCGGGGGTACCCGGGTCCGTGGCGCTGGCTGCAGGGGAACCCGGGTCCGTGGCGCTGGCTGCGGGGGGTCCGGGACCATCACCGGAGCAGGGGCTGATGCGTCCGGGACCACCAACGACGACGCGCCCAAGACCACCGCCGGAACAGCGGCTAGCTAGGGCTGGCGTCGACGCCGTCGCTCCAGAGCCTGGATGCTCCGGGGCCCACCCCGAGCCAGGCGTGTTCCCCAGAAGGGGGACTCCTCTTCCTCGAACCACCTCATATTTTTCTCCTCCACCTCCTGGCGGAGAAACTTCCAGAGGGAAATCCACTCTCCCGCTGGGTCCATTTTTGGTCGGCCCGTTCTGTCACGTCTGGTGTGTGATGTGGACCCAAATGCAGGAGAGCAGGAGGCAGGAGTTGCAAAAACCCAGGATTTATTCCAGAAAACCAAAAACAAAGTGCTGCTTGGCAGGATCAAAAGAAACTAAACAGGGATCAAAAAACTTGGGCACGAAAAAAACGTGGCAGGAAACATGAAGGATAAAACAGTACGGACCGACAGGGAACAAGGGCATGACAAGACCAGATATACACAGGGGATAACGAGACACGACGAGACACAGGTCCAGACAATCAGGGCAGATGGGACACAGGCGGGGCAAAACAGAAACTGAAAGGCTGGGGGGAATGTCAAACCCTGACATGCCCAAGCCACCTCAGCTGACTCCTCTCAATGTGAAGGAACAGCGGCTCGACTCCGAGCTCCTCCCGGGTGACCGAACTCCTCACCCTATCTCTAAGGGAGCGTCCAGCCACCCTGCGGAGGAAACTCATCTCGGCCGCTTGTATCCGCGATCTTGTCCTTTCGGTCACTACCCAAAGTTCATGACCATAGGTGAGGGTAGGGGCGTAGATTGACCGGTAAATCGAGAGCTTCGCCTTTCGACTCAGCTCCCTCTTCACCACGACGGTCCGGTACATCGACCGCATAACTGCGGACGCTGCACCGATCCGTCTGTCAATCTCACGCTCCATTGTTCCCTCACTCGTGAACAAGATCCCGAGATACTTGAACTCCTCCACCTGAGGCAGGACTTCTCCACCCACCCGGAGAAGGCATGCCACCCTTTCCCGGTGGAGAACCATGGCCTCGGTCTTGGAGGTGCTGATTCTCATCCCTGCCGCGTCGCACTCAGCCTCAAACCGCCCCAGCACGTGCTGAAGGTCCCGGTCCAATGAAGCCAACAGGACAACGTCATCCGCAAAAAGCAGAGACGAAATCCTGTGGTTCCCAAACCGGATCCCCTCCGGCCCCTTGCTGCGCCTAGAAATCCTGTCCATAAAAATTATGAACAGGACCGGTGACAAAGGGCAGCCCTGCCGGAGTCCAACATGCACCGGGAACAAGTCTGATCTACTGCCGGCAATGCGAACCAGACTCCTGCTCCGATCATACAGAGACCGGACAGCCCTTAATAGAGGGTCCCGGACTCCATACTCACTGAGCGCCCCCCACAGAATGGCACGAGGGACACGGTCAAATGCCTTCTCCAGATCCACAAAACACATGTATACTGGTTGGGCAAATTCCCATGAACCCTCGAGCACCCTGCGGAGGGTATAGAGCTGGTCCAGTGTTCCGCGCCCGGGATGAAAACCGCATTGTTCCTCCTGAATCCGCGGTTCAACTAACGGCCGTATTCTCCTCCAGTACCCTGGCGTAGACTTTCCCGGGGAGGCTGAGAAGTGTGATCACCCTATAGTTGGAGCACACTCTCCTGTCCCCCTTTTTAAATAGAGGGAGCACCAAACCGGTTTGCCACTCCAGCGGTACTGTCCCCTTCCTCCATGCAATGTCGCAGAGGCGTGTCAACCAAGACAGCCCTACGACATCCAGAGACTTGAGGTACTCCGAGCGAATGTCATCCACCCCCGGTGCCCTGCCACTGAGGAGCTTATGAACCACCCGGCTTGGGTGATGGATGAGCACGCCCCAGAGTCCCCACTCTCTGCTTCCTCAGTGGAAGGCATGTCAGTCGGGTTGAGGAGATCCTCGAAGTATTCCTTCCACCGTCCGACGATGTCCCCAGTCGAGGTCAACAGCTCCCCACCCACACAATAAACAGTGCCGGCAGAGTACTGCTTCCCCCTTCTGAGGTGCCAAACGGTCCGCCAGAATTTCCTCGAGGCCGACCGAAAGTCTTCCTCCATGGCCTCACCGAACTCCTCCCAGACCAGGGTTTTTGCCTCCAGGACTGCCCGAGCCGCAGCTCGCTTGGCCTGCAGTACCCATCTACTGCGTCAGGAGTCCCACAGGCTAACATAGCCCGGTAGGACTCCTTCTTCAGTCTGACGGCATCCTGTACTTCCGGTGTCCACCACCGGGTTCTACGATTGCCGCCACGACAGGCACCAGAGACCTTGCGACCACAACTTCGAGCCGCCGCGTCGAAAATGGAGGCAGAGAACATGGTCCACTCGGACTTGATGTCCCCCGCCTCCCCGGGATCTGAGAGAAGTTCTCTCGGAAGTGAGAGTTGAAGATGTCCCTGACAGAGGGCTCAGCCAGACGTTCCCAACAGACCCTCACAATCCGTTTGGGTCTGCCCGGTCTGTCCAGCCTCTTCCTCTGTCAGCGCATCCAACTCACCACCAGGTGGTGATCAGTTGACAGCGCAGCCCCTCTCTTCACCCGAGTGTCCAAGACATGCGGCCGAAGGTCAGATGAAACGACAACAAAGTCGATCATTGACCTCCGGCCTAAGGTGTCCTGGTGCCACGTGCACTGATGGACACCCTTAGGTTTGAACATGGTGTTCGATATGAAAAAAACCGTGCCTAGCACAGAAGTCCAACAACAAAACACCGCTCGGGTTCTGATTGGGGAGGCTGTTCCTCCCAATCACGCCTCTCCAGGTATCACTGTCATTGCCCACGTGAGTGTTGAAGTTCCCCAGTAGAACAATGGAATCCCCAGTTGGAGCACTATCCAGTACTCCTCCCAGGGACTCCAAGAAGGCCGGGTACTCCGCACTGCTGTTTGGCCCGTAGGCACAAACAACAGTGCCTTTCCCCGACCCGAAGACGCAGGGAAACTATGGGGGTATTATTGTTCCAATATTATTTGTGTGTGTGTATCTCAATCTGTGTGTGTGTAATCAAACATTTGTGTGTGCGTAAAAAGATTTGTGTGTCTGTATTCACATTTGTGTGTGCGTAAAAAGATTTGTGTGTCTGTATTCACATTTATGTGTGTAAAAAGATTTGTGTGTCTGTATTCACATTTATGTGTGCGTAAAAAAAATGCGTACTGAGATCTGTAAATGTCTGTCTACAGTTACAACTCAGGCGGGAGCTCTCGATTGGCTGTCTTTGTACACGTGGATTTTGACACACTTCTGCCGTGGCAAATCTGTAAATGCGATCTGTGTGTAAAACGATTTGTCCGTCAAATCACGTTTCCTTTGCCCTGAGTTCGGACTCACAGGCTCACGCCAGGCTACAGTAGCAATACAGCCTTCACACCACTAGTTGGCGCGTAGCACTCAGTCAGTACGTTTACATGCAAAACACTAATATGGGAAAATACTAATAAGGGAGTACGGCGGGAAAGAGGGGTAAAATACGGTAGTTTCCCAGCCAAAACGGGAGACTTGACAGGTATGGGCACAGCACCAGAGTTTAAAAAAACTGCTGTCAGAGAACCTCAAAAAGAGTGTTTTCTTTAAACATTGATGAAGTCACCAGCCAGAGCAGGACAAAATGATGTAAGTACTTGTTCACTTTTTTGATAATGATACGGCCAAAGTAACAACTCAACATCTGGCAAGCAGAAAAGTTAATCTTGCCGATGTTTTAGCACTTATGCTGGAACTAGAAGATGTCCTGCAGTCTTATGAGCTTGAGTGGAAACAAGTCACAAGTTTACATGACCATTAGTGTTTTGAGTGTACATTTATTATGAAGAGATACAAAAAAAAATACAAGATGATATACAAATCTTAAACAAAATATCTTTAAATGTGCAAATCGTAAAAAAGGTTTAGAAATTATGGGAGGTACCAAAAAAAGCTGAACTAAAACAAAATATCTTTAAATGTGCAAATCGTAAAAAAAGCTTTACAAATTATGGAGCTGAACTAAAACAATATCTAAACATTTACCAATTTTAGGTTTACAAAATGTCTAGAGGTTGCGGTATGTGGATGACCCTGGGTGGGCATCTGGTTGTGGGGTGGAGTTCATGGGATGTGGGATGTGGGTGCTCCGAACATGTTATTTGTGCCCTCCATAAGTGTGGTCAGCACCCGCTCCTGTCGCTCATCACTCTCTCGAAGCTGATCTTGCCAAAAATCCCTCATCTCACCCATCATCGCCTCTATGCCCCTGCCGCCTCCGACGAGGTCTCTGGGCACTTGTCTCAGAAGACAGAATTGGTGTAAAACCTATTACCAGTCCTTATGTGGGTATATGTCTAAACATAAAGAAGCATTGGTTGTTGCAGCCAGCATATTTTGCAGAACTTACCTGGTAACTCAGAGTTCCTCTGCAGCGGGGAACTGCTCCTTGAGGTCTCAGCAGATCTTTCAACCAGACAAGTCTCAGCGAAGCCATGCTGTGTTGAATCATTATGGCCCCCCATCTCTGTTGCTGCTTCTGCAGAGGGTTACAAAAATGAAAAATTATTTATATCTTATTCATTTTATGTCAGACATAAGGATTTATTTTGTCTAGTTGTCAGAATAATCACATTATTGGTTCCATATTATGTTCTTTGCAAATATAATCATGACTACTTTCATTAAACTGTGTTTTAGGTACTTTGTTTTATAAACAGTCACACCGGGTTCATTTTGACCCTGGAAAACAGCTGTGATTGGTTTTAAATCAGAATTCTGATTAAACCTGATCAGTGTGTTATAATATAAATGCATTTTCGTTAAACTCAGACAATAACCCCCCCAATAAGTACTGTAAATCGTTATTCATATTCGTTCGGAGCATGCAAGCCCATATGGTGTGTGCCCAGGCAACAAGTTTTAGCAACTAAGATAGCAACTCACCTTGGTCAAATGCCTCGAAACCGACATCCACCCCGTGTTGTCCGGCTTGGGACAAAGGTCGACTCCCTAGCAGGTTATCCAAAATCTCCAATTATGGACAACTGACCGTATCATGTGCACTTCTAGAGTTGTTCTGTTTGGCGCCAATGTACGCCTTCCGTATATTCTTCGGCTTTATTTTTATCTGCTCCGGTGTCCCGGGGTCCGTTTCACAAAGCAGGTTTAGTGAAAACTCTGAGTCTGTTAACCCTGAAATGAGGGAAACTCTGAGTTTTCCGTTTCACAAAGGGAGGTAACTCAAACCAGAGAGAGAGGGGTAACTCTAGCCTGTTTCACAAAGGGAGGTAACTTAAGCTCTCGGTCAGTTACCGTAGTAACAGACTCTCTGAACCTAACCGGCAGAAGTGTGTCAAAATCCACGTGTACTGAGTTGTAACTGTAGACAGACATTTACAGATCTCAGTACGCATTTTTTTACGCACACATAAATGTGAATACAGACACGCAAATCTTTTTACACACACATAAATGTGAAAACAGACACACAAATCTTTTTACGCACACACAAATGTGAATACAGACACACAAATATTTTTACGCACACACAAATAATATTGGAACAATAATACCCCCATAGGAAGCGACCCTCTCGTTCACCGGGGTGAAATCCAACACATGGCGACTGAGCTGGGGGGCTATAAACAAGCCCACACCAGCTCGCCGCCTCTCACCCTGGGCAACTCCAGAGTAATGGAGGGTCCACCCCCTTTCAAGGAGCTGGGTTCCAGAGCCCAAGCTATGTGTGGAGGTGAGCCCGACTATCTCTAGTCGGTATCTCTCAACCTCACGCACAAGCACCGGCTCCTATCATGGACCTTCCTGCGGGTGGTGGGCCTACGGGAAGGCGGGCCCATGTCGCCATTTCGGGCGGAGCCCGGCCGGGTTCCACGGGCAAAGACCCGGCCACCAGGTGCTCGCCTTCGAGCCCCAACCCCAGGCCTGGCTCCAGGGAGGGGCCCCGGTGACGCCGATCTGGGTGACGTTACGGTCCTTGCTGTCTTCCTCTTCATGATAGGCTTGTGAACCGCTCTTAGTCTGGCCCGTCACCTAGGACCTGTTTGCCATGGGAGACCCTACCAGGGGCGTAATGCCCCCGACAACATAGCTCCTAGGATCACTAGGGCAACACAAACCCCTCCACCACAGTAAGGTGGCGGTTCAAGGAGGGGATGTTATATACAAGTTTTCCTAAATAACTTCATCATTTCTCTTTTATCTCCTCTCCAGGTTAAGTGTCTGTAACCTCTCAGAGGACATCTGTGCAGATCTGTCCTCAGTTCTCAGCTCTCAGTCCTCCAGTCTGACAGAACTGGACCTGAGTAACAACCACCTGCAGGATTCAGGACTGAAGAAGCTGTGTCCTGGACTGGAGAATCCACACTGTCACCTGGAGTCTCTCAGGTCAGAATCCACCAAGTGTTCAACTGTTGACCGTTAGAACTGTGGTTGATATTGAAGATTGTTGATGTGTTTCTGCTGATCCTCTGACTTTTCCTTCAGCGCCATCATCAGGTGGACACGAGGACAGAGTCAGCTGTAGTCTCAGAGCAGTTCTCTCAGAGTCTCTGCATGTGTGTTGTGTTATGTGTCTGCAGGCTTTCAGGCTGTCTGATCTCAGAGGAAGGCTGTGCTTCTCTGGTCTCAGCTCTGAGCTCCAACCCCTCCCATCTGAGAGAGCTGGACCTGAGCTACAACCATCCAGGAGAGTCAGCAGTGAAGCTTTTGTCTGCTGGACTGAAGGATCCCTGCTGGAGACTGGACACTCTCAGGTATGAAGACAGAAGGACATCAGTGGGCTGGACTCTTCATTGTGATGTTGTGGACATCATCTTTGTGGCTCTCTGGATTTGCACATATGTCCTCTGAGAGGAAATCTTGTCAAAGCTTTTAAGGAGCTAGAATGGGAACATTGGTATTTTGAGGGTGATATAAATTCAAGTGCTGACTCCATCTCTAATAAAATCAAGGAGGTTATGTCCTTCTCCAGAAAAGGGAGCTGCAGGACAAATAAATCCAACTGCCTTCCTTGGTTCACTCAAGTATGTCACGCATTGCAAAAAGTTAGAGACCGGATGTTAAAAAAAACATTAAAAAAAACGGTCTAACTGTTGATTGTCAAAACTTCACTTCTGCACGGAATAAAGTAACATCAGCCCTACGGAAAGTTAAAGCATTTTTTTTTAACATAATCGAGAATGCTAAAGGAAATTCAAAAATTTGGTCGGCAGACAAAACATAATACTAAAGGAATGGAGCTAAATATAAACAACCAGTTAGTGAGAGATCCTGTCACCCTGGCTGAAGAATTTAACTTGTTTTTTTATTAAGTTTATTCAAGAAATATCAGGTCTGTTCACTGCTCCTGATTGTGTTTTTTACCCTGTCAATCATGAACAGCAAGTTTTTAACATAACTGGGGTCTATGAAATAGAAGTTTTGAAAATTATTAGCGCTCCAGTGCCAAGGATGAGTATGGCCTTGACACAGATTTCTTAATATGCCACAAGGAGTCTCTTGTCTGTCCCATCACTCAGCTAATAAATATGTCTATCAAATATTCTGTTGTCCCATGTAACTGGAAGGTGAGTGTAGTAAACCCAATTTTCAAATCCGGAAGTACATCTGAGCTTAATAACTATAGACCAATCAGTGTTCTTCCAGTAATTTCCAAAGTTATTGAAAAATGGGTAGCGAAACAGTTAATAAATCACCTTAATAGTGGACCTACAGCATTGCATCCTATGCAGTTCGGTTTCTGGGCTCATCATCATCTGGACCTCAAGAGGGCCTTTGACACCGTTGACCACCTTACAAAACTGTCCAAATTCAATGTCTCTGCTCAGGCGATCCGATCCTATCTCACAGATCGAAAACAGTGTGTTGTGATTAACGGCGCCAAATCCACTTACCTAAACTGTCCAGTAGGGGTCCCCCAAGGATCAGTCCTTGTTCCCCTTTTATTTTCTGTGTATATTAATGAATTTTTGATTGCTGTAAAAATGTCCATACCCAGCTTTACGCGGCTTACGCGGATGGGCCCAACATCACAGAGGCTGCCCAGATTCTTACCTCGGTAATAATGAATGTTCAGGACTGGCTGGAAAACTCAGGCCTTTTCCCTAAATGTTAAAAAAAGTGTCTGCATGTTTTTCGCCAAACAGCCACCTAAAACTGTCTGTTCTGGCATGAGAGGAGAGGAGCTTGCTCTGGTAAATGAGTTCAGGTATCTTGGAGTCGTCCTTGACTCAACTCTCTCATTTAAGAAACACATCAAAAAGGTGACAAAGTCGGTCAAATATAATCTAGCTAATTTTAGACGAATAAGGAATTCACTATCCACTACTGCAGCTCTCATGTTTTTACACTGTATGATTTTCTCACAGGGCAGCACGGTGGCTTAGTGGTTAGCACTGTTGCCTCACAGCAAGAAGGTCCCCGGTCCCCGGTTCGACTCCCAGGCCTTTCTGTGTGGAGTTTCTCCCCGTGCATGTTCTCCCCGTGCTTGCGTGGGTTCTCTCCGGGTACTCCGGCTTCCTCCCACAGTCCAAAAAAATGCATATTAGGTTAATTAGTGATTCTAAATTGCCCGTAGGTGTGAGTGTGAGTGTGCATGTGTGGCCCTGCGATGTGGCCCTGCGATGGACTGGTGACCTGTCCAGGCTGTAACCCCTGCCTCTCCACTGAAATGAGCTGGGATAGGCTCCAGCAGACCCCCGTAACCCTTCAAAGGATAAAGCGGGTATAGACAATGGATGGATGGATTTTCTCACATATTTATTACTGTTTTACAAGCTGGGCGCTGGCATGTTCTACAGCACTTAAACCGATAGAGTCACACACTTAAAGACATTGGATAAAAAAATATACTCCTATCACATCTCTCTTATCCTTAAAAAGTATGATTTTTTTAAGTTTCTATAGTTATAGAGTTTTCAAATTTGCTTGTTTTATCCAAAACAAGCAAATTGGTCTAGCTCCGCCACCTCTGAGGGAATTCATTAAAAAAAGGACTGTCAAAGGCATGAACACCAGGGCCTGCGACAGAGGAGATGTTGAGATTCCCTGCAGACGCACTGCGTTCGGCAGGAATGTTCTGTCCATCTTGGGGGGGGCTATTGGAATAGTCTTCCTACCACTATCAGAGACAGCCCTACTTTACCCTCTTTTAAAGCAAAACTTAAAATCTGGCTGAAGGAAAACCAGAGGTGTGAACATTAATTGGGCTATTAGAATAAATTCGATATTGAAACTGTAATTGATAACTGTATTTCTAATGTAAGGGGTTTTTTTTGGGGGGGGAGGGGTGTTGCTGGTGATAAACAAGTCCTGTCGTGACCCGTTACTGTATCATTTCATACATTTAGTATGTATGCAAATGTACAATGGTCCATACATAATAACAAATATGTACGCTATAATGCCAACTTGTGCAATGACATTAGCACACACATGTCAGTGTGTGCCAGGAAAGTGCAATAGGGCAATGTGCAATATGCATCAGCAATTTACAAACTAGCACTTAAGCACCTAGCACTTTAACTTTATGGTCACTTAATTACTGGTTTATCAATGGTAACATGTTTTATTGCTTAATGATTTTTATCTAGCTCAGTCGTGTTTTTTAATGTTGTGTTTTGTTGATATGGATGTCATATCTCGTCTCGTATGTCTGCTGGTGTCCGATTCTGTGTCTGGCATTAATTTGCCGCGGGGACGAATGGTGGAAATTAGCCTCTGGCTACAACCATGCATATTTACACATGTGTTTATTAATATGTACAGTCCCTGTTCAACATATAAAGTAAATTGAAATGAATTGAATTGGATGCTAGTCCTCTTAGAGGAAGGTGTACATTACAAAAGAGATGTGACCCTTTAATCTGCATTTACATGTTTTTTACACCCCTCTTTCCATCCTGTTCCTTACAGCTGTTGGCCTTTTGTTACAAACCATAGGCTATAATGTCAGAATTTTTTCTATGACACTTTGAGCAGAGATCTTTGAGCAGATGGAGCTGCTGCAGCTCATCTGGTGCTGCAGCAGAGCTGATAGATGCAGTTCACAACTCTGAGCCGTTCTTGACCCAGTAAACAGCAGTGTGGTTTTGAGGCCCATCACAGCACAATAAGAGCTGCACGTTCACTCATCCATGACATGGTCTCCTCCTGCTCCTGATTCAGCAAAGATGAAATCAGATTAAAAGAATGTGTTCAAACTGTGCTGGAACGTGACGACCACAGGACAGGACTTCAGGGATTCTGCATTCAAGTGAATCTGTCCAAGTGTTGGACTGTTCCTTCATCAGTGTGTGAGAGCCATGTAATGTCCATGTTTGTTGAAAGAGACTGTGCTGGTCTGACCCCCCTCCTCCTTTCAGGTTGGAGCATACTGGACAACGATGGATGACACCAGTTCTGTGGAAGTGTAAGTGTGTTTTTATTTCATTCACATTCAACCATCTTCACACTGTCACATCACACATTCGTGACTCCATCAATGATCAATGACAGACAGGGGCGGAGCAGGGGTCCCAGCCCAGGGGGGGCGAAGCATTCTAGATGGGTGGGTAGCACATTGAACGATCCAAAATGCAAAAACTTTAATTTTTAAACTTTTTCAAATCCGAACTATTTCCGAACCATCAGCCGGTTCTTCATCGCTGCAAACCTTTCAAACACTTTGCTCTTATCAACGGCGAATTTCCTCTCGATTGAGAGCAAGGTGAGGTTTTATAGTCTGCCCTCATCCATGCTGCCTCATCCTTAAAAAGTCTCAAATTCAATTTTTGCTAAATTAAGGCATTTAAATGTCTTAATTTTTCTTAAATCTCAATCCAAGGATCTTCATTTTATTCATTACAGAGTTTATTTCATCGTTTTGAGGAGAATCTCCTGCGGATGTTCTAAATCTGTGTTGCCAGGTTGGGCAGGTTTCAGCCCAATTGGGCTGAAAAATATATATTTGGGCTGCTTTTCCTGGTTTTTACTAAATATTTAGGAGAACTTATTAACAAAAAAGTTTCCATTATGGCAGAGAAAAGTATAAACTTACACAATAAACTCACTGATAATATATTTGCTTTAATCTACTCAATTTTATTGTAGTTTTTTTTTGGAGCCTGAACCTTTTTTGGGCTATTTAGTAATGTGAAGATGAAATGTATTACGCAGTTAATAATTTATGGTTTTAACAGAGATTGTAAGATTCGGGCTGGTTTTTCATTATTTCGGTGGGTTTTATGTATTTGGGCTGGAACCTGTCAGATCTGGCAACCTCGACCTCAGCACAGGATTTCTTATGGCGCTTTTCCACTAGTACCTACTCAGCCTGACTCGCCTCGGGACGGCTCGTCATGCCTCGTCCCGGCTCCACCCGCTTTGGCCTCATTTGTTTTTCCACAGCCAGGTGAGAAGTGGGCGGGTTGGGGTGAATCTGCTGTGACGTACTCGATTGCACAACCCCTTTGTTCGTGTCGGCGCAGATGAGAAAATCAGCTGGAGCCGCGAGCGGCTGAGAGTAAAACAGAGCGCCTATGGATCTGATCGTTCCTTATCACCCGTCTGCTTCCCTTTTTTAATTCTCTCGTCAGCCACCAGGTTTATGAACATCTGCACCTCAGAGTTGGATCACCAAACAGACGTTTTCGCTCTATAATAAAATCGCCGCGAGCCGCCAGTCGTTCTCGCGCTTCCTGATTCAAACCGTCATCGGTGGCGTGGAGGGTGGTGATGTCAGATAAAGTGCTGGCTCAGCACGCTTAGAACCTCGGCAGAAAAGATACAGAAAAAGTATCTGCTTGGCACGGCTCCACCCGCCTCGGCCCGTAGTGGAAAAGCGCAAGACGGGGGCGTGGCGAGTAGAAGCGCGCTGAGTAGGTACTAGTGGAAAAGGGCCATTAATGACTCGTCTTTTTGGTCACAATCACTTTGCTCTCTTCAATGGCGAAGCCCCTCTCGATTGAGAGCAAGGTGAGGTTTGATAGTCTGGCCTCATCAATGCAGCCCGGAGAGAGTTTTTAATCAACTTCAGCTGCTGAAACTCAGCATGACTTTCCTGCTTTAAGGCTCTGATGCGACAACTGGCTAAAAGTAAAGACAACATGCGCGCGCACGAACCCGTGCAGGCAGACACACACGGGGAGAAGGGACTATTTCTTTTATTTTAGTTTTTTTTAAAACTTTATCCTTATGAACGCAAGTGTTATACAGTCCAACTTTCCTTATTTTATTCAGCACACTTTTTTTTTTTCCTCTTCGGCGTGGGCCCCCACACAGCAGTGAGCCCGGTGCGGCCACCCCCTCTGCCCCCCCGCCTGCTTCGCTAGTGATGACAGATCAATAATAACTGCAGCTGGGTTGTTTGTTCTCTCCTTCAGATTCGTGTCAACTCACCATCGACACAAACACAGTCAACAACAACATCAAACTGTCTGACAACAACAGGAAGATGACACGTGTGGAAGAAGATCAGTCATATCCCGATCATCCAGACAGGTTTGATTTCTGGTGTCAGCTGCTGTGTAGAGAAGTTCTGACGGGTCGCTGTTACTGGGAGGTCCAGTGGAGAGGAGATTTTTCTGTATCAGTGAGTTACAGAAGAATCAGAAGGAAAGGAGACTCTAAAGACTGTAGGTTTGGATGGAACGATCAGTCCTGGAGTCTGTCCTGTTCTGATGGTGGTCGGTACTCTGTCTCGCACAATAACACAGTAACATATTCCTCCTCCTCTTCCTCAGTCTCTGAGAGAGTAGCAGTGTATGTGGATGTTCCTGCTGGAAATCTGTCCTTCTACAGCGTCTCCTCTGACAGACTGATCCACCTCCACACCTTCAACACCACATTCACTGAACCTCTCTATCCTGGGTTCAGGTTCTGGTCTGGTTCTTTAGTGTCTCTGTGCTGAGTTCAGTCTCAACAGTCTCCTCCTGTCAGAGAAATTGTCTCTGTTGGACAGATAGATGTATCATTCTTAAAATATCACAAGGACTCATTCGTAACACCCTTAACTACCATCATAAATAAATCCATAATCAAAGGGTCCTTCCCTAACCCATGGAAGTTCTCTATCATCACACCAGTCTTTAAATCATGAAATCCTGCAACAATTAGTAATTATAGACCGATAAGTATACTTCCTGCAGTATCCAAGGTCATAGAAAAACTTGTAGCGGAGCAAATTATTGGACATCTTAACAACAGTCCATACACCCTTAACAGGATGCAATTTGGCTTTAGAAAACACCACTCTACTGAGACGGCTGTCTGTTTCTTCCTGGAAAACATAAAATCAAAGCTGGATACAGGTGGTGTTATTGGTACTGTTTTTATTGATCTTAGAAAAGCTTTTGACACCATTAATCACCAGATACTGTTAACTAAACTGTCTTACTTTAACCTCTCCCTAAATACATTGAACTGGATTAAATCCTACATCTCATCAAGAACACGGTGTGTTAGGACAAAGAACATGAAGTCAACGTCACGAAACAACAACCTTGGGGTACCACAAGGGTCGGTCCTAGGTCTGCTGCCTTTTAGTTTATTTATAAATGATCTGCCAAGCTGCTGTCCTTCTAATATCACCTGTCAAATGTATGCTGATGATACTGTTCTGTATGCTGCAAGAGAACTGACAGATGCTATGTCAAATGGCTTGAGAAATTGCAAATGCACTTAAATGTATCTAAGACTGTATGCATGTACTTCTCAAAAAGGGCAAACACTGATATTAATTCCAACATATATGTGCAAGGTAAAAAGAAATGGGGTGGTGCAAAACATTAAATACCTATGAATCACTCTTGACCTTCAACTCCTTTTCGAACACCAGATAAAAAAGACTGTGAACAGAATCAAGTTTAACTTGTCCAACTTCAGGTTTATTAGGAACAACCTAACTCCTGAGCAGTGGCAGCTTGTCAATAGGGGGCGCTAGGGCGCCCATTAAAATTACAGGGGGAAAAAAAAATGTATATATAGACAGTGTAGCTGTCTTAATAAGCCAGACATGGGAATTTGTTCTATTTTTATTTTATTGGGTTTCTAAAAATAATCTAATATGTACCATGTGTGTTTCTTTTGAGCAACATTGTATCTGTGTGTCTGTATGTCCTTCAGTACTTCAGTACTGCTGTAGGGACAGGCAGAGCCAGGCCTCCTCCTAATTGGTGCAGGGTAAATTGAGTGCACCTGATGAGCCTAGCTCATTCTGAACTGAGCTTCAGTGGTGATAGCAGCTCTTTCTGTGTTGAGCAAGAGTTGCCGTAAAATAAATAAAACAACTTAACTATCCTAAAAACGTGGTAGAAGGCTTACACGGTACGTTGTTGTCTTTGTTTGTATACATTTATTTAATTTCATCGTTTGTTTAAAAATGTAAAAATTTCCTTCAACGTGTTAAAAATATATTTGTTTATGTTTGCAGTTTTTCACGTTGTCTGTTGGAAAATAAAACACCTTCAGATGTCAGTGGAGCGTTGTCTATATCTACCATTTTAAGAAGCTTTAGGAGCAGTTACAGACAGTACACATAAATTATGTAATAAAAAGTAATTATCACATCTGTGCACTCATAAAATGTGTCTGACTTAATTTACTGACTTAATTTAATTTAATTTACCATACTGGGTTTATTCAGAGTTGTTTTTTGTGCGGACCGAAATACATAGGTCTCAATGGCGAGGGGTGCCGGCCAAATGAGTGTGTATTGCATGTTCTTAAACTTTTCTTCCATGTGACTTCATGCTGGTCTCTAATTGGTTACTCAAAGACTCTCCTCAGCTCTCTGCGCCCGTGGCCAGTCAGTGTGTTTTCTGTCATTCTTCATCCAATCTGATTGATTCATGAGCTGTCAATCAAAGTTATTACTTATATGTCAATGATATGAAGTCAGCCTGTGACTGTGATCTATTTCTGTTTGCTGACGATGCAGCTCTTCTGACGTCTCATCAGGATAAATCAGAAGTAGAAAAAACACTTAGCTGTGAGCTCAGTAAGATCAGTACCTGGTTGGTTGACAATCGTTTATCCCTCCACCTAGGTAAAACCGAGTCCATCCTATTTGGGTCAAGCATTAGATTAGCGAGGGTTGATGGACTCAAGGTGGTGGTGGGCGATACGGAGGTGACGGATAAGAAGGAGGTTACCTACCTGGGCTGTATCCTGGACAATAAGTTGACAGGAGAGAGTATGGCCAAGAGGGTTATATCAAAAGTAAACCAGAGAGTCAGATTCCTTGCCAGGACATCATCTTTCTTAGATAGGACAGCCCTAGAGATCTTGGCAGGGGCCTTGGTTCAGTGCCTCTTTGATTATGCTTGCATATCGTGGTTCTAATCTCTAGCACTTCAAAACATCTGAAGCATAGCCTACAGACAGCACAAAATAAATTAGTCAGGGTAGTCCTCCAACTACACCCCAGAACTCACCTCACTCAGTTTCATTTTGAAAGCCTCAAGTGGCTGAGAGTGGAGGAAAGAGTGCTACAAATTAAACTCTCTATGGTACACAGAATATTACACAAGCCGGTGCCAAAATATCTAATTAACTATTTTACCAGGGTCAATAGTATTCATGGACATGCTACCAGGGGAAGCTCCACCAATGTGGTGCCGGCCAAGTTCAGGACAAACGGGGGTCAAAGTTCATTTTTGTACACCGGTGCCTTGGCCTGGAATAGCCTACCTGAAGATCTGAAATCCACTAGCTCCTCTGCTTCCTTTAAAACTTTTGTGAGGAGCTGGATTATCAGGGGTAGAAGATGGGTGTAGGTTAATTGAAAAATATTCTGGTGCATAGTGTTTTAAAATTGGATTCGGATCTGCTTTGTATTGTAATGTATGTTAAATGTGTGTATTCCTGCCTTATATCTCTCTCCCTGGCGTGGTAGGCCGACCCACGCAGTCCACATTTTCTCCCACATGTCCTGACGTACACCACACTTTCATTCAGCAGACCATTGTTTACGCACACACATATCTTAAAGGACTGCAATGGAAATAAGCTCCTGCTTTATTGTGTTTTTATCCTTTTGATGATGGTGTGGCCTATGTATTTATACATTTTCCATTGTCAATAAAGATGTCAAATCAAATCAAATCAAAATCAAAAAAAGTCACACCCCTGACAGTGTAGACGCGCGACTGCATCTGTCACTCGCATACAAACGTCCGAAGTGCCATACTAAAAAGTATATACTAAAAAGTATACTTAAGTTCGGCACACTTTTAAGTAAATATCAGTATTGTGCATTAATTCGGACTTAAGAGCGCACACGTCCCTTCCTGCAGTTGGGAGGAAGTGACGTGTCACAGCAGCAGTAGCAGCGCACCGCTCCGCTATTTCCCGTTTTTTCTGGCGAAAACAAGATGATGATATATAATATTATTATATACGAATATTATAATATTATTATATAATAATATTATTATAGTTAATATTATACTTATGACATATACGTATCACTTAGCAATCAAACGCCGCTGCATTGCATTGTGGGTTGTTTCTGCTTAGCTAGTGTCCATAAATCCACACTAAAAAAATTCTCTGGAATGAGTATGGTGAGTTCTTAGCAAATTTTTATTTTTTTTTCACAGAAATGGAGGTTGTTAATACTAAAATAAGAGTGTAGTAGTTTATAATTGTTAAATGTGTGAAAATGTATTTAAAAAATGTTCACACATTTAACAATTATATAGTATTTAAAATAAATATCCATCCATCCATCGTCCGCCGTTTATCCGTTCCCGGGTCGCGGGGGCAGCAGCCTCAGCAAAGATGCCCAGATTTAAAATATATTTACACAATTGTGTGTATCATGCCCTTAAACTATAAATAAATAAATAAATAAATAGTAAATAAAATAACATTTGAACCATTTTTCAGACAATAAAAGCTGTTACTGCTGCTCTGTAGACACGTCATCATCTACTCAAGATCTGTTTGAGGGGGCGGAGGAAAGAAGATGGCGGACTGAGCGGTTGCACCTTTAGCAGGCTCGTCTTAAAAACATTTTGTTGTCCTTAAATCGTAAACTTTTAAGTGCAATGACTTTTCTTTTAGTGAGATAAGCCACTTAAGAATAGAATAGAATAGAAAGCCTTTATTATCAATGTACATGTACAGTGGAATTAGGCAGCAGCTCCGTCAAAGTGCACACATGCAAAGGCTATGTAAGCAAGGAAGCATAAATGTATATATATGTACACACACTATAAACAAGAGTGAATGGGAGGATAAAAAAATGTACATCGATGGGTGGGGGGATATTGCACTTAAATGAATGGAAGAATAATATTGCCCTTGAAGGGATGGGAGTATTGCACATAGATAGTAGAATATTGGGACATTGTGGATAGAAGGTAGAAAAATATTGCACAGAAAATATGACGTAGCTTATAGGTTGAGAAAGTTCACAGCTTTGGGGAAGAAGCTGTCCCTGAATCTTTTCGCCTGAAATCCAGGATGAGCTCCTTGGTTTTGGTGGTGTTCAGTGCCAGGTTGTTCAGTGCGCACCACTCACCAAGTTTAAGGACCTCATCTCTGTAGGCCGCCTCGTTTCCCCCTGTGATCAGCCCCACCGCCGTTGTGTCATCGGCAAACTTGACAATGACGTTCTCTGGGTGGGCGGGGCTGCAGTCCGATGTGTAGAGCGAGTACAGAAGTGGGCTCAGCACACAGCCCTGAGGAGAGCCAGTGCTGAGAGTGTGGGAGGAGGAGAGGTGAGGACCGAGCTTCACGCGCTGGGGTCGGTTGACCAAAAAGTCCTTAATCCAGGAGCAGGTGGATGGTGGGAGCCCCAGGGTGCATAGCTTGGGGATTAGAATGTCCGGTTTTATGGTATTGAAGGCTGAGCTGAAGTCGACGAAGAGCATCCTGACGTAGCTCCCCTGTTTCTCCAGGTGACTCAGCGCGGAGTGGAGTGCGGTGTTTATGGCGTCTTCTGTAGATCTGTTTGCCCGGTATGCAAACTGGTGTGAGTCCATGGTGGGGGGGAGACAGGCTTTGATGTGCTTTAAGACCAGTTTCTCAAAGCACTTGGTGATGACTGGGGTGAGTGCTACAGGGCAGAAGTCATTGAGGGTTGTAGTGGGTGATTTTTTGGGGATCGGGATGATTGTAGCTTATTTCAGGCAGGGTGGAATAACAGCTTGGGCCAGAGACAGGTTGAAAATGTCCGTGAAGACCTCAGAGAGCTGGTTGGCACAAGCCCTGAGCACCTTCCCAGGTACTCCATCTGGACCTGCAGCTTTCCTGGGGTTCACTGCACGGAGCACCCGTCTCACGTCCTGCACCTCAAGAGTGAGTGGGTGCTTGCTGGTGGCTGGTGGGGGCTGTAGTGGTGGTTGTGGTGATGATGTGGTTGAGGGCTGTTTTTGGGACTCGAAGCGGGCAAAGAAGCTGTTCAGCTCCTCTGCCAAGGCCGCATCTGAGTCCCCGGGTGACACAGCACAGCCTTTGTAGTTGGTGATGGTCTGTATGCCCTGCCATACCTGCCGGGGGTTGTTGAGGTGGTCCTCTAACCAGAGCCGGATTAACGCAAAGGCAGACTAGGCACGTGCCTAGGGCCCGACAGGGGGGGGCCCAGACAGAGGGACAAATTTTTTTTTTTTTTTTTTTTTTTGTCTGCACACATATTAATGGTTGATAACATGCCGGTAAAAACCTAAGGCATATATATATGTGCATTATTACTATATTTAGTATACATACATATATATATATATATATATATACGCATACATACGCACAGGGCCGCCGCAAGGGATGTGCGAACCGTGCGACCGCACGGGGCCTCGCGCCCCAAGGGGCCTGGCACTATGGGCCGTTTTTTTCCCCCCCAATTTTTTTTTTTTTTTTCCTTATAAATATCAACAGTCACGTTCCATTACAGACCTAAATGTGTACTAGTCTGTGCATATCAATAAATATATGTGCAATGATGACGCGTGTCTGTTGTTCAATACAACTGATCAGACCAAGCGCGGACACAAGCTAGTCTGATCCAGACGGGTGGAGTTGGAACAAACTGTCACACAATGTCGAGAGAACGAGACAGATTCAGGAAATTTCCATCAGGGGATGAAAAAAGAAAAAAACTAAAGAAAATGGAAGAGTTTAATGCCTCTCTGAAAGGCACGTTTGATAAATTTGTTACAAAAATCACCGATCCGACCGGGTCTCAAGCAGCCATGGGGCCCCGCGTCGAGGTAAGCCCAGATGATGATGAGGCAGGGGAAGGTATCCAGTATTTTGCTAATTGGAGAGTTAAAATTGCGCATATAGACACCCGATCCGACCCGAAAAACCCAAACATTTCACACGCGCTCGCTGCGCTCACGCGCGAGGGCCCCCCTGGCTATTTCACACAGGGCCTCGCAAATCTCTCAAACGGCTCTGCATACG
This sequence comes from Cololabis saira, assembly GCF_033807715.1. Lineage (NCBI taxonomy): Eukaryota > Metazoa > Chordata > Actinopteri > Beloniformes > Belonidae > Cololabis > Cololabis saira. Next base: position 36,156,059 of record NC_084589.1, on the reverse strand, counting down.
CATACACATACATACATATACACATACAGACATACACATACATACTACAGCACACTTTGTCTTACTGCAAATTGTATTGGTCTTTGTAGATTTGACTTCTTATTTAACTATTCAATTTAATCAACACATTTAATTAAGATTTTCTGCAAAATGCTCACAATCGATAAGATAAGGATAATTAAATAGCATTTAATAGAGCATTGTAATAACGTATAAATAATAAAAATCTAAAAATAGTCTGATAGACTGTTTAATATACAACACATGACTTATTTTGGAATACAAAGAACCAACTTGACTATGACTTTGCTATGTAAAATGTGAATTAAGTTTTATTAGTAACTTTGGTAAGTTTAAGATTTCATAAATAACATCGATGGAGGGGGGCCCAAAAATCACAGTCTGCCTAGTGTAGTCCATTTATTTAATCCGGCTCTGCCTCTAACTTTGTCTTGTAGTCCGCTTTGGCAGCCTTGATGCCTCTCGTCAGGTCAGCGCGAGCAGCGTTTTACAGGGCTCTGTCACCTGACCTGAAGACTGAGTTACGGGCTCGGAGGAGCCTGCGGACCTGGCACGTCATCCAAGGCTTCTGATTTGGGAATACACGGATGGTCTTTTTAACCGTGACTTTCCCAACGCAGTAGTAGTAGATAGACTAATTGAGTAGTCTATCTACTTTGGGTCTGTTTTTGGGCTCTTTTAGAAGTCTATTTAAAGATTTGTAAAGTGTGCACCTGCAAATATGACTGTCCACGGCTACAGCCTGCAAGTCCTGTGGGATGAGGTATGTGACGAAAGCGATATTGAAGAGACGGTAAGGGATTCAAGCCCTAAAAGCAATAAAATCAAACTGAGCCACACTCCGATTAAGGGTCCAAATCCAAAAAAACAACGTGGTAATGGTAAGAAAAATGATGAGCCAAGTGACAGCGCTGCCATCCTCCACGCCATCCAAGCTTTAACGTGCAAGATGGATGGTCAAACCAAGCTCCTAAAGAACATTGAAAAGAAGATTGAGATGAACGCAGCGGCTATAGATGAGAATAAGCAGAATATTGCCATGCTGCAGAAGCAAGTTGACGATCTACAGAAGGTAAATAAAACCCTCAGAAATGCATGTGATGAGCATGCTCGCTATAAAAGAAGGTGGAACCTGAGACTTTTTCAGTCACCGGGCTGACTGAAAAAGAGGGAGAAAATACGAGGGAAACCGTCATAGAGATCCTGATGAGGGTGGTGTCGCTGTCAGTGGATGGACTTCGGGACTCTGTCAACACCGTTCATCGCCTGGGAAAAAGAAATGATCCGGCAACATCAAACAACACTCCTATTGGCTATTCATTTTAACAAATTCCAAGCAGTAAACGGAATGCAGATTAAACTAAAAGGAAATAACAATGCAATTATAATGCAATCATAGATATTCTATAATAAACAAATACTAAATATATCCGAAAATAATAACTAAATATGAGCATAAATTATTGAACAGAAAATGGCACCAACAGGTAATGATGCCATATTGATTTAGTTTTTATTTGTTTTATGTATTAAAATAAATAAATTGGTATGGTCATATGGCATTTTGAATAGAAAAATGGTTTACAATAAGGCTATGATGGGTAAATAAATGTAGTCAGACTATCATGGGAATCAAATTGGTTCAAGAATGAGTCCCAGCCTTGTGGCACAAAGTCCACAGTAATTTCACACTAATTCCACAGACCAGAAGCTGTTTCATAGTCCAGAAGATGCTCAATGGCAGGGAATCAAGTATTCAGGGATAGTTGATGGACACTCCAGCCATAGATATAAAACACTGGAGTCACAGCATTTTGGCATGGCAAGTCATCTTGATGCATGTTTCCTGTTTTTTTCAGTCAACATGTTTTACCGCCACCTGCTGGATAATGTGCTCCTGTTTCAGAAAAATCCTAGAACCGCCAGTGCTTTAATTACACCCTTGACTCGTCTCTTTGGTCTGGCTTTTATGTAGCATCAAATGTTTTAGTTTTATTCTGTTTAACATTTTTTAGAGGTATTTGTTTTATTTATTTCTTTCTTTCTTGTAATGTTTTTATTATTATTATATTTTATTGTTGTGGACTGATTACTTTTTAGCCTTAATTCTTGAACTTTTATCATTATTTCATTTTAATTAACTATATTGTATGTCAGTGTGCATTGGTCTCCCAGTTTTTAGTTTTGTTTTTATTATGCTTATTTTTCAGTCACAATGTTAAGCACTTTGTATTTCATGTACCTGGATGAAAGGTGCTATACAGGACTGTCTCAGAAAATTAGAATATTGTGATAAAGTTCTTTATTTTCTGTAATGCAAAAATGTCATACATTCTGGATTCATTACAAATCAACTGAAATATTGCAAGCATTTTATTATTTTAATATTGCTGATTATGGCTTACAGTTTAAGATTAAGATTCCCAGAATATTCTATTTTTTTTAGATAGGATATTTGAGTTTTTTTAAGCTTTAAACCATGATCAGCAATATTAAAATAATAAAAGGCTTGCAATATTTCAGTTGATTTGTAATGAATCCAGAATGTATGACATTTTTGTTTTTGTAATTGCATTACAGAAAATCACAATATTCTAATTTTCTGAGACAGTCCTGTACAAATAAAATTTGATTGATTGACGGCATCGCGAGCATGACGTCACCGGCGGAGTTGCGCGGACCAATCAGCGCGCAGGACGGGCTCCGGGGGCGTGGCCGCTCACCTGCGGCTCCAGGTGCGTTTCCAGGTGCAGGTCCGTGTCCAGGAGGAACCCGGAGCTCCGCAGAGATGGTTTGTGGGGGATTCGTGTGCACCAGGAATGCGCTGGCGGCGCTCAACGTCGTCTACGTGGTGAGAGAGAAGCTTTTCCTGTTTGTTTGGTTGGTTTTGACCCCTCGGGGACGTTAAACACACCTGGAGCCTGAATTATGGTTCAGCGTTAAATCGACGCAGAGCCTACGCCGTAGGGTTACGCCGTAGGTTCTGCGTCGGTGTAACGCAGAACCATAAATCAGCCTTGAGTCTGTTAATGAGTCACCGCGGGAGGTGAACAGGTGTCCTGGTGGACGCGGTTAATGATTGCTCCGAAACGCGCAGTTTTCCACCACAACTTCCTCAGACATAACCCTCAATAATGGTCCAATTCTACACTGCCATAATCCAAAATATTCTGTGTTTATCGATCACCATATGGTACGGCAATACAAACATACTATCACTCCCTCCAGGAAATACACGACACCGCGGTTCTTCATTTACAGACGGCTTTATTCTTCCGCTCTCCTTGTACCACCACCGTCAAACTATTTAAATACATAATGGACAAAATAAACAACAATAGACAAACAGAATAATAAACACAGCTGTGGAAGGCTACGAAAATCCTGCTAATTAATTATGCAAATCAATTATGCACGAAGCATATATATATATATATATATATATATATATATATATATATATACCGGTAGGCTACATACATACAGGACTGTCTCAGAAAATTAGAATATTGTGATAAAGTTCTTTTATTTTCTGTAAAGCAATTAAAAAAAACAAAAATGTCATACATTCTGGATTCATTACAAATCAACTGAAATATTGCAAGCCTTTTATTATTTCAATATTGCTGATTATGGCTTACAGTTTAAGATGAAGATTCTCAGAATATTCTAATTTTTTGAGATAGGATATTTGAGTTTTCTTAAACTGTAAGCCATGATCAGCAATATTAAAATAATAAAAGGCTTGCAATATTTCAGTTGATTTGTAATGAATCCAGAATGTATGACATTTTTGCATTACAGAAAATAAAGGACTTTATCACAATATTCTAATTTTCTGAGACTGTCCTGTGTGTGTGTGTGTGTGTGTGTGTGTGTGTGTGTATGTATATATACATATACATATATATATATATATATATATATATATATATATATATATATATACATATTTATTCTTCATATAATAATAGTTCACGGATCCACCAACATGTTCGAAACGGAGTAGGAATGAAGTAACCACTTATCGAGTCCTACCCCTGAATCTTCCATACATTCTTACATATAACATTCTTACATAACAAGACGAGTTAGAAATATATATAAATAATATTTTATTTATATATATATATATATATATATATATAATAAAACATAAATAAAATATACCTCGCTGGCTGCACATAACCAGAGGGAAATGAGTCCGCTTCAGGAAACCAAAAATCTTCCAAAAATGTCAGCTCTACCCTTTTAACTTCTCCACTTTTCCACGTTACTTACGCAGCATGACAAGCGCTGCTTTCAGTAACCTAAAGTGTCCCTGCGCAACACAGAGCAGGAAGAAAGATTCCTACACATAAATACAAAAAACAATACAATACTGCTGGAAATAAATCACCTAAATATCACTGAAATAATAAAACAAATAAAATAATGATACGACTTTTTCTTTCCCTCGGCCGTACGACTACTATGCTTAATTCCTTGTCATATTTCGGTGGTCCTGTCTGATATGTGCTGTTGTGTGCCTTGTCCAGTTTTGTCTGCAGTGTTATGTCTCTGTCTTTTTCCTCTGGAAAATGTTCTGTCTTTCGTATTGCTGTGGTGTATTGTTGCAGCTACCACCTGCACCGTGAAACTAATTCCACCGGTATTGTCGATTTCTGCTGCTTCGTCGAAAAAAATGCTACCGCCACATAAACCGATAGCGTCTGTCTTATCGATTTCTGCTACCCTATCAAAAAATGCGACCTAATGGTTTTCTATCTTTTGTAGAGCTACAATTTTACTGTGATTTACTCCCTAGCCGACTTCCTTTCCCCAGTGGTCCTTATCGCTTCCCAGGCCGCCATTGACTGGGAAGAATCTGTTTCCATGCGTTAACAGTTATCCCTGTATACATGGTAATTAATCATTTGGGATATCTCCATCAAACCAGCGACGCACGGAGAACGTCATTTCCGCTTCTTCCTGTATCCAAATCCAAAACAACAATATCAGCAGCACGGCGGATAATGAACAGCCCAGTAGAAGTCGTTTTGTTTCTTGGCCCTGTAGTTCGCCTTTTTCAGCGTCTTCCAGCGGTGCTTGATCTGGTCTGGCGTTCGTACAAATCCTGCTTCGCGCAACTTTTGGCTCACCTTTTTGTAAATCTGGCTATCCCGGTACTTTCTACCGTCTACAAATGCCAAAATGTTCATATCTTTCATTACATTCATGAAGTGATTAGTTTCCTCCTGGTCTTGTGTTTCACCATGTTTATAAGAACTTCCTGGACTCAAAAGAACAAGATTCCTTGCGAAAAGAACATGCGCAGAAAACAACTTCCTGTTCCTTTTGATGGGGATATCCCGTTAGGCGTTTACATGACCAAATATTCAGTTTAGAAAAGGAGTAACCCAGAGGTCATATTCAGGTTTTTAAAAACCGGAATATGAGCAAATTCCTGTTATTCAAAGGGGTTATTGGTGTTTGCATGGCCGTGCAAATTGGGTTATTGCTAATATTCCGATTAGAAAAGGGTTATTGACTGCATTTAAACGTAGTCTTTGTAAATAAGAATGTGTTCTTAATGACCTACCTGGTTAAATAAAGGCGAATGACGAATGAATGTCAAACAAAGCGATAGAATTGGTTTTTTTCCTCTTTATTGTATAATGTTCACAAAGTGTAATGCAATTAGTGTGATGGGTAGTGTATTTTGAAGGATCAAGTACTCAACATCCCATATTATCCATTTTAAATCAATATTTCAGGGGTAGCATAATTTGATAGTCCAGTAACATCCTATTAAATAATGCTCCCTTTGAGGATGTCACGGTTAACAGCAGCGTGGACTGAAGGGATGCAAGAAATTATGGGAGTGAAAATCAAACTTTGAAAATCGACTGTGCGCAGAACCACAAAGTAGCAGATGTGGACGGGGAGCATGGATTGACAGAACACCGGACCTCCTGTCGTGTATATTTTTCCCATCCGTGTCCTCGTCATCAGACGCGTGTTTCGTGGGATTTCCCTTCTCTCTCGTGGACTTTGGCTCCAATAAATGTCACGGGGACGGTTCGGTTTTATGCTGCTTCATCACCTCAGCGGGCAGAAGGTGGAGGGATGATGGGATGGAAGCTGTCGACTCAGAATAAACCTCCAGGGCGCGTCATCCTCCCCGGGTGAAGGAAGCTTTTTATTATTATTATTATTATTATTATTACTGAGGTCGTCAAGTCAGTTGCTTTTAGTCGTCCCGAAATCCAGGCTCAAAACTAGAGGTGACCGAGCTTTTGCGGTGGCTGCCCCTAAGCTGTGGAATAGTTTGCCACTAAATGTTAGATCTGCCCAGACCCTAGTGGTTTTTAAATCTTCTTTGAAAACTTATTTATTTTCTTTGGCTTTTAGTGTGTGACAAATTACTTCCCTACATCTGTGTGAAGTGATTGTGCACTTTATGTGTCTGTTCTTTGTCGTCTATTCTCTATTATCTATTTTTTATTACTATTTTATTGTTTCTACACTGTGTACTGTGTTTTTCTTTTGGTATTGTTTTATTTTGTTGTATGCTGTACAGCACTTTGGTCGACCTCGGTCGTTTTTAAATGTGCTTTATAAATAACATTGACATTGACATTATTATTATTATTATTATTATTGGTTACTGCAATAATGTGATAGTTTTTGTTTTGGAAAAATGAACCGTTTCTCTTTTAATTTATATTAATAAGTCCAAAATCTGTATTGAATTAAACTAAAGTGCAGTGATAAATAATAATATACCGGTATTTATGTTTTTGATGTTTGATGACATCATCGCACACGTGATCGTTGGGTCTCCCCTTTTCCACCAAACCGGTTCCAGGCTGGTTCCGGGCCAGTGCGAAACAAAGCTAAGTTGCAGTTCACTGGTTAACCACTAGGGGCTGGCCCCAAAAGTTTGTTCACCTCCTTGTTAAATGGCCCAGAAATAAACATCGTAGAGCTCTGCTCTAAAAGTGCTGCTGTCATCGTGAGGAGAACACAGCTGGTCCCTTCTACACCTCTACAACTCTCAAATGCCCCTTTTCCAGCAAACTGGTTCTGGGCCAGTGCTGAGTTTGGAACTAGGCTTTCTGTTTCCACTGACAAAGAACTGGCTCCAGTTTCAAGGTAGCAGCAACTCTTTGCTGGACTAGAGGAAAGAACCGCTTACGTAAGCAGAGGGGGCGGAGTTATTAAGATCAATGTCAATAGCAAGACTGGGAGACGGAGACATTTTCAAATAAGAATGAATCTGGATGCAGCAAAGCATCATGGGTCTGAGGAGGAGACAACCTGTCTTTTAGAGATGTGTCCACGGAGGAGCTACGTGGACCAAGTCCTATTGGAGCAGATACCTTGTTGTTGTTGCAACTTTCACGCAAACGCAGCGACGTAACTGACGTTTGGAGTGACGTAATGTGACGTGATTTGGCTCCCCTTAGCACCCGAGCTGTGGAAAAACAAACCGGTTGTCAGCTGGTTCTTAAGTTGAACGAGTTGTGGACCAGAACCAGTTCTGGAACCCGTTTGGTGGAAAGGGGGTAGTAAGTGTTCGCAGAGACCAGTTCCAGGTGTGTTTCTCCCCTGGAAACGCTACAGCTGCTCCAGATGTTCCTCCGACACCCCCCAGCGGCGGCTCGTTGCTGGTCAGATGGATCTAACTCTAGCCCTCGTTGCGTTGATGAGTCTTCCTCCTCCTCCTCCTCTCCCCAGATGGTGAGTCTGCTCCTGATCGGGGTGGCGGCCTGGGGGAAGTGGTTCGGCCTGGTGTCCAGCATCGGCGTGGTGGCGGGGGTCATCGGGGTGGGGGCCTTCCTCCTGCTGGTGGCCTTCGTGGGGCTGTGCGGCGCCCTGAAGCACAACCAGGTGCTGCTGTTCTTCGTATCCTTCCGCATGCAGGACGTTGTTGTTGTTGTTGTGGTGGTAGTTGTTGTTGTTGTTGTTGTTCCTCAGCCTCCTCCAGTACATGATGATCCTCTTCATCGTGTTCGTGCTGCAGTTTTCCATCTCCTGCGCCTGTCTGGCCATCAACACAGACCAACAGGTGGGTGGTCTGTCCTGGTCTACGCCGGTTTACCTGGTTTGTCCTGGTCTACCCTGGTCTAATCTGGTCTACCCTCGTCTCTATCCTGGTGTACCTTGGCCTTTCCTGGTCTACTTGGGTAAACCTGGTCTATACTGGTCGGTATCATGGTCTTTCCTAGTCTTTCCTAGTCTACCCTGGTCTTTCCTGGTTTAATCTGGTCTCTATTCTGGTCTACATGGCCTACCCTGGTCTCTGTCCTGGTCTAATGTCGTCTACCCTGGTTTAATATGGTCTTTCCTGGTTTAATCTGGTCTCTATCCTGGTCCTTCCTGGTCTCAACCCTGTCTATTCTGGTTTCTATCCTGGTTTTTCCTGCAGGGAACATGACTTTTGCATATTAGAGAGTCCTTATTTTGGTTTGAAACATTGGAGCGTTTGCCAGTTTTGCTGGTCCACCAGCCAGGTCTGGTTTTGAGGTCATATTTAGTAAAACCACTCTGATCCTGGAGCTGTGACCCTTTAAACCACCCTATGTAGTAACGCCAAATGGAGGCACCTGGCTCCGCTGGAGGTGTGGTCTTCAGGTGGAGTCGTGGGTGCTGTTAGACTCGCCCCCTCTTGGAGGAACTTCGTAATCACAATTTTAGGAAGTTTGAATAAAACTGAAAAAGCGGGTTGGTCTGACAGTGTTTCCCTGCGATGTGCAGAACCAGCTGCTGGCGGCGGGCTGGAACCGGTCCGAGGCGACGCAGCAGGACGTGGAGAAGACGCTGAACTGCTGCGGCTTCTCCTACGTGGACTACAACGCCTCCTGTTCCGCCGTGAGTACCGCGACTTCCTGTTTCCCACGCCGCCGCTGGCGCCACCTGGCGGGGACTGTCAGTGTGACCTTGTCGTGACCTTGTCGTGACCTTGTCGTGACCTTTGCAGCGCTGCTTCGCCACCCCGCCGTCCTGCTCCACCTGTTCCGTCATCCTGCAGCGCTACACCGGCGAGGTGCTGCAGTTCGTGGGCGGCATCGGCCTCTTCTTCAGCTTCAGCGAGGTGGGTTAGCGCCGCCGTTAGCGCCGTCGTTAGCCCCCCAGGTCTGGGGGACTCTGACGCCGGCTCGTTTCTGTCGTCTGTTTCAGATCCTCGGAGTCTGGCTCACGCACAAGTACCGGAACCTGAAGGACCCCCGCTCGAACCCCGGAGCCTTCCTGTAAACACCGGCGTTTCCCACAATGCTGCCGGGCGACGCCTCCGCCTCCCGGTCCCGTCGCCGCCCACGTCTTCTTCCGTCCTGATTAAACCGTCCTGAACCTGCTCTGCCTCGTTGTCTGTTTACGCTGCCCGGAGCCCGCGGACCTCCTCTCCTCCCGCTTGTGTGGTTGCTAGGCAACGCGTCCAGCATGGGGATGAGGAGGCCGACGATGGAGGTTTTTCTTACTTTTGAGTCGGAGGATCGACTAAAAACTTAGTTTAGCATCTGGACGGACTCGAGACACCAGATCTAGCAAAGCCGGTCCAGAACAGAACCGAGCCGCCTCCACGTTTCACAGTAGAACCTTCTAGTCTAGAGGTGATGGGACCGGTCCAGAATCTGTCCAGAGGACATTCTCCCAGATTTTTGGTTTGTGGTTTGTTGATATATAAGCCGCTTTTCCACTAGTACCTATTCAGCTCGGCTCAACTCAGTCTGGTTTCTTTTCCATAACAATTCAGCACCTGGAGCAGAAGTAGGAGGTTGGAGCGAAGCTGCTGTGACGTATTTGATTTGTGTATCTAAACGAAGAAGACAACACTAAAGATGTAGAACCTGGAGGAGATGATAAATGTGCTGCTGGGTCTGTGGCTTGTGTTCGATACCAAGTTAAAAAATGAGAGTGAGAGAGAGAGATAAGCTTCAAGCAGCGCCGCTTTTTAATTTTTGTTAGTTCGGCTCGGTGCTGCTGAAAAGTCCGTTGGTAGCTGAGCAGCTATGAAGTGACAGAGCTCCTGACAGATCTGGTCGTTCCTTATCGCTCGTCTAGATCCCCTTTTAATTCTCTCCTCAGCACCAGGTTTATGAACATCTGCACCTCAGAGTTGGATCATGAAACAGACTTCTGCTGCCTTTGCTGGTCGAATAAAATGAACAAGAAGCTCCGTCAGAGTCTCTTTCGCTGATGTCACATCCTGACTCAGACGTCTGACTCCAACCCCCCGACCAATCGGTGGCCTGTCGTGTGATGACATCACAGCCCAACTCAGCCGCTTAGAACCTCGGCAGAGAAAAAGTATCTACTTGGCACATTAGACCCCTAGTGGGAAAGAACCAAAACGAGTGGAGGAGAGCTGAGTAGGTGCTGGTGGACAAGCGCCATTAGACAAATTGCAGCCTGGTTTTATTCATAATTTTCTCATAGTCCTCCATCAGTGGTGTGATCCGCCTCTGATTGACCTGGACCATGGACTTCACCTTGAATCTCTCTGCAAGTTGTTCTAGACTCTCTAGATTTCTGTTCGTTATCCGTCGCTTGAGTCGCTTGTTTCTTATCTTCTGATAATCCGACTAGTTTTAATCCCAGACTGTTCCTTTTAAGATGCTGACTCCGCACCCTGACAACAGTGCCTGTCCTGAAAACCATGTTCCTGTATTTTAAATGACCTTCTGGTACGTAGCTTTAGATAAAAAGTGACGGCGATCAGCCGTCAATTGTATCACCACGGGAACCGGGTTTAATCTGATGGTACTTTAGCGAGATCCTGAGCTGACGGAGGTGAGGATGTTTGCTCAGCTCCTTGAGCAAACAGAACCCGCCGGCTGGTGGAGCCGACTGCCCCCCCCCCCGGTTCTGGGTGTTTAAAGTCAAACCTGCCTGCTGATGCATCCGAGGTCACATGACCTCACATTCCTCCCCGGCAGCAGGATGCCGACCAGGAACCGCAGCCAGGCGGTCGGACCGGTTCACAGTCTGAGAGAAACCACGAGCTGCTCGGCCAGATAAAACCCAGAACCTTCAAATGTTGCTGATAAACACGACAAATTAAGAATTCTTCTTCCGTCTCAGGTGGTTTCAGAGTTTAAATGTTTATGCAGCAACAGCTGCTTCTCTAAGATCATTGCTGATCTTGTTCCCTCTTGGCTTTGTGTTACAAATATCAAACTGCCAAAACGTCTGCGTTAATTTTTCTTTATTTAAACTTTATTCTACCAGGAAGTCTGAGGATGTTTTTTTTTTTACATAAGACCCAGAGGGGTGTATAAACTTTATCGTTCATTTTAAATCAGTCATTTTTAACAGGTAATGAGATAAAATGTGTCTGTCATCAGAATCAGGAATAAGTTTATTACCAAGTCGTTTAACACACACAAGGAATTTGTTGTGGTGATTGGTGCAATACAGAACAAATGTCATCGGTTTCTAAACGAGACATCTCAGTAACTCAAGAAGAGCGCAGCTGCGTTTGAATCTTTTATTAAGCGTACTGTACATTCATGTCAATCAGCTCCACATGAAAGTCTCGCGTGTAAAAGGAGAACAGAAGAAGAAGACGTCGGCGACTCGGGCGCCGGAGGGACGAAGCACAAACACATTCAGACACGAGAGAAAAGTCCAATCTGGTCCGGTACCGCCGCCGCAGGCGGACCACGGTCAACACACAGCAATAAATAAGAACTGGGGTGGGGGTGGGGGGGCGTGTGATCGGAGACGCCGCGGCGCCGAAATCTAAGCTGTTAGAGCAGAAACAACGATGATGATCCGTTATTAGAGACAAAGGAAGAGGTGAACTTTCACAAACTACAGGAAGTTAAACAACCGCGGCCTCAGACTCTCCAGAGCCCAGACGGAGGTTCTGATCCGCTCAGGGGGGGGGAGATTAAAGCAGCAGACGACTTTCTCATGATAAAACACTCGCTCAGACGGGTCTCCATCGCTCGGGTCGCTGAGCCGAGACCAAACCGGATCAGAACCTCCTGATTCCTGTTCCGTCCCCCGACCCGGGGCTCAACGGTTGGTATCGTCCTGCTGGACGTCGGAGTTGGATTTGAGTTGAAGCTACGGCCGAGCTGCAGCTGCCTCCAGTAAACTCCACATCTGGATCGTTTCTCCTCGGGTGGTGCAGTTCCCTGCTCCGCCAGCAGGCGGTGCTGCTGCAGCTGCTGGACGGACCCGGGTCCGTCCTCCGTGGGGATCAGTAGTAGCGCTGGGACGGGTCGGGGGGATGTTCACAGTTTAAACACGTCTGAGTCCTGCGGTGACCTCAGAAGTCCTGCAGCGTCCTGGGCGACGCCAGCTCAGAAAACCAGGCCGGCTCTTGTTGGCGCGTCGGTGCTGGAGCCGCCTGGCAAACAAGACCCGGGCTGGTTCTCCGCCGGCGCAGCAGGAGGCAGGTCGGAGGTGAAGCTGCAGCGGCTCGCTGGCGTCAAAAGAAGATCCGAAATGTTGCAGATGGAGGAGGAAACGGCGTTGATGCTTGTGAGGACGTGATTACGAGTCTGAGAAGGCTCTGTGTGCGCTGGGGAACTGCTGGGAGCTGAAGTCCGGGTCCTCCTGGACTCGCTTCTTCATGTCTGTTTTCACCTGGAAAACAGGAAATCAGGATGAGTCCGGCCGGGGGTCATGTGACCTCTAGTTATTTTTAAAACCATTAATCAGGGGTTATTTTATCTATTACTTAACTGTTGTTCGATCCTTAATATAGGTTATGAAACACAGTTTTGCACAGCAGAATAAAAAATATAGAATAAAATTATACAAAATAAAAAGACATGTTTGCTCTGACAATTGAACAAAAATCTCTCCTCTACAGAATTACAAAAGATTTTTTTTAAAAACAGTGAATATTTATCCAAATGTGTTAAAAAAAAAAAAATAACATGTGGATAAAACAGCACTGTTTCACACTAAATTACACATTTTTATTACATAAAAAAGTCTAAACACGAAGGAACCTTCCTAGAGCAGGTGGAACTAACAAAAACAAAACAAAAAAAAAAGTGGCACTTTAGCTTCTGCTAACCGGTAAACGGAGTTATGACCAGAAAACATCAAATGTAGGAGCTGATGCAGACCATAATCTGATCATGTGACCTTTGTTTTTTACAAATATTATTGTCCCGCCCATGAGAGACGAGGAGGCGGGGCTTTAGATGCTCCAACATGCTGGTCTGGCATCAACTCCAAAAGGCGTTTGGGACTAAATGTAAAGTATTCTCATACTTTTGATGACTTGGGGCTGTTTTTTAGGCCTTTTTGCAGAACTTTGTTGGGCTCGGAGGTCCGTCTATTTTGGACCCGGACCCGTCCTTACCTGCTACCTGATTATCAGGCCGTCAGATTTACTTCCACCATCAGCTGCTGAATCTCAGTAAAACCTGTTGGACTTCTCGGTTGTTGCGGAAGCTCGTCTACAACCTGAACCGGTCTGAACCGGTCGCCTCCAGAGTTTACATCCGTGTTGGGTTCAGGAACAAGGATTGAGGTTCATAAACCAGCACAACCAGGCGCATCGTTTGTTTCTCTGGGATATAAAGAACCAAGTCCGGTTCCTCTGGATGAGGATGGAAGCAGTTCTGCACCGTAGTTCAAATTAAAAACGGATTAGCACAAATTATTTTTCATTTTCAGATTAAAACATGCATTGTTTTACCCATAAATATTAATAATATCGATATGAGTTAACTTATAACTTAACCAAACTGCATTTTCATTTTCTTCTTCACCGCTGCTCATTCTGTGACTTGAAAAATGATAAGGAAAAGGATTAAAGGTTTCAGTTTGAAACAATTCTCTTGCAAAAAGTGTTCAAATTGAATATTTGAAATGCCAAATTTTAAAATGAAAATGTTTTAGCAAAAATGCTTTTTCATTTTCAAAATAATAAAGCTACATATTTGACTCGAAATAAATAAAAAAATAAAATAAAATCTGACTTGAAATAAAATTAATAATAAATAATATTTATGGAGACTGCAATGTAGACGGTCCCTAAGTCAGACGATGGGCTTGTAGCTTGTTTATGTTTCGGTGGTTGGACAGAGGCAACATTCATGCGTTTACGTCTCTTTATTTATTCAGTTATTGAGTTACTGACCCCAGAGGTGGGAATCTGCTAATATCTGTCCACCTCTACCTGCACAACTCAGGTGATGGAGAACAGTCAACTGAGAAGGGCAATCACTGACATCTCCCTGCGTCACTTGGGATTTAATAAGGTTCTACTTTTTGAGGGGGCGCATGAAAATGAAGAAGCAATGTCCTTTTCTTTATTACTCTAATAAAGTCCCAGAATGAGCAGAGATGAAGAAGAAAATTAAAATTATTATTAGAGTCAAATATGCAGTTTTATTTTGAAAATGAAAAAGCATTTCTGCTGAAACATTTTCAAATTTGGCATTTCAATTAATTTTTTAACACTTTTTTGCAAGAGAATTATTTAAAAATTAAATCTTTAATGTCCTTTATCATCTTAAGTCACATAATGAGCAGTGGTGAGAAAGAGAATGAAAATGATTATTAATTAAAGTCAAATATGCAGCTTTATTTTGAAAATGAAAATCTTTTGGCTAATCCTTTTTAATTATGGTGCAGAACTGCTTCCACAGATGAGACGTAGATCTCTAGGAGGCAGTACCAACAGACCCAGCAGAACCTGCCTGGGGGGGTTGGACCCAGAACCGAGACGTAACTGAACCACGAGGTCGTTTTAAACAGCTTCCCTTTCACGCCCCCCTGACTCATCCCCGTAAACCCGTCCAGCTCTGATTGGTCACCTGCTCGGCGTACGCCTCCTTCACCTCCTGGGTGTCCAGGTCGCCCTGCAGCTGCTCGGCCGAGGTGATGGGCTTCACGCCCGCCGTCCGGGCCGCCTGACTCACCGCGTCGGAGAGGGACAGGAGGCTGGCGCTGCCCTGGCCCGTCTGCACACACACACACACACACACACACACCGTTACCAGGGAAACACTCCACCGCTGCTCGTACCAGCAGGATCGGACCGGCCCCGTTACCTTCCGGCGCTTGGCCGGCATGCCGTGCAGGTAGGCGTCGGACAGCGGCGGCTGAGCCTTCATCTTCCTCTGGGTCATCATGTCACAGCGGATGATGGGGACCCACTCCTGCAGAGAGGAGACGGACCGGTCAGGACAAATGTTCACTTCAGTTCAGATTTATTTAGAGCGGTACAACATTTTTACAACATAAGTGACCTGCGTGCAGCAGAACATTAAACCAATACCTTTGACAGTAGACGTGCAGGTTCAATATTCAAATTAAACCATTAACACTCCAAAGGGAGTGGGAAGAGGAAAACGTATTTAATCCCACCCCTGTTTCTCATCAATAACTTTTTAAGGCTTCCTCCTCCTTAACATTTAAACCAGAACAACACACACATTTCAAGACCGAAGTGTATTTAATATAGTGTTACAACCCACTCCCTTTATACTTTATATATAAACCATATGTTTATATAACAATTCAAATCTGTGGATATTTTGGCATTGCTGGTATTGGATATGTAATACTTGGATAATACTACATTATATTTCAGTAATACTTCAGTAATACTTGAGTAACTACATAATACTTGGGTAATACTACAGTAATACTAGGTAATACTAAAGTAATACTAGGTAGTACTAGCTAAAACTAGGCAATACTAAGTAATACTACAGTAATACTAAGGTAATACTAGGTGATACTAAGTAATACTATGGTAATACTACGTAACACTTGGGTAATAGTAGGTAATACTGTGTAATAGTACCTAATACTACAGTAATACTACCTAATACTACGGAAATACTTGGGTATTACTAGGTAATACTACGTAACACTTGGGTAATACTATGTAATACTATGGTAATACTACATAATTGTGTAATACTAAAGTAATACTAGGTAATACTAGGTAGTACTACCTAAAACTAGGTAATGCTAAGTAATACTAGGTAATATTATAGTAATACTACAGTAATACTAAGTAATACTATGGTAATACTACGTAACACTTGGGTAATACTATGTAATACTACCTAATACTATGGTAATACTACATAATGGTGTAATACTAAAGTAATACTAGGTAGTACTACCTAAAACTAGGTAATGCTATGTAATACTATGGTAATACTACGTAACACTTGGGTAATACTACCTAATACTACTGTAATACTACCTAATACTACAGTAATACTACGTAATACTACAGTAATACTACAGTAATACTACAGTAAGGTCTGCTGACAGACTCTGGAAGTGGTGCTTGTTACCGGGGGAACAGACGCCGTCCAGGCCTCCGACTCCCCGGCAGACTCCTCACTTCCTCCCTCGGCTCCGGCCGCCGCCATGTCTCCTCCCACCGGCGCGGCTCCGCCCGCGGCCGCCAGGTCTCCCGGCAACGGCCTGGTCTCCCGCGACGACACGGCCGCGTCCTGGGACACGGACATGGCCTCCTCGGCGGTGGTGGCTGCGGCCGGCGAGAGCGTGTCCCCGATCTGAGGGCGGAGGGCAGAACGGTGAGCTGAGGCCCCGGCGACGCCACGGCAACACCACGGCAACGCCGACGCCGGCACCTGAACTCTCTTACCGGGGCGGCGGCTGCTCGCTCCGTCTCTGCTGCTCCGGCTGCTGAAGACTGATCCCCCTGCGAGAGACGCCATCTAATATTTATCAGCCGTTTCAGTAACGGGACACCAGCCGTGAGGCCGGGGGGCGGGGCTTAGGCAGGGGTTAACTGGAGGGGGCGGGGCTTAGACAGGGGTTAACTGGAGGGGGCGGGGCTTAGACAGGGGTTAACTGGAGGGGGCGGGGCTTAGACAGGGGTTAACTGGAGGGGGCGGGGTTGCAGCTGGGGTTTACCTGCGTGTGAACGATGTAGGTCTGGATCTGGTCCTGGGAGATGGGGATGTGCTCCAGGATCACCTGCAGCCTCATGGTCATCATGCTGGTCATCCAGTTCACCAGGCTGGGGCTGATGTCGCTGGACATCCTCCGCTGCAAGCAAGCACACGCTGCCGGTTACCGGGACGATGATCGTCACAACCACACCTTAGAGTCAACGGCGACCGCGGCCTTTTCAGACGTTTGATTCTGAAGATCAACTTAAAATCTACAATGACAGGAACATTTTTGATCTATGACACTTTAAAAAGAGGGGCCACATGCGAGGATATGAACCCCCAAAAATACAGAAAGATTTAAAGGTTCGACCCTTTTAACCCTCTATGACAGGGATGAGGATGTGGGGGATGGTGTTTAACAGCTGGAGTTGTAAAGCAGAGTAGCTTTAGGGACAAAGGTGGCTCTCCTCCTCTCAGTCCTGCAGGCGGTGCAGCGGAGGCGCCGCCTGGAGGGGAGCCACTGAAATGCGGGGTGAAGTATGTGAGAGGGGTCATTGATGATTTCAATGAGTTCGTCCCAGAAACTCAGTTATCAGCAATCTTTTTATTTATTTATCTTCTCAAATAATATAAATTCCAGACAGAACAGTGGAAATGTTCATGTTTTTCTTCTCTCTAATGTGTAAAACAAACTGAATCCAAACCAGGAAGAACAAAACAATACAAAATAACAGTGGAAATGTTAAACCCCTACTTTATGTTCAGTTTTCTTTTTCCACTGCAGCAGAACTGAACTGCTTCACTAAAACTTAGGACCAATAAACCATTGTTGGATGGTGAGATTTTTCAAAATCTCCATGTAAAAAAAAATGTCCATGTATGCCGAGGTAAACTGCCCCCCCAAACATTTTAGCACCAGCTTCCACTGGGTCGGAGCTGTAAAAAGTTTGTCATTCCTGTCATATAAAACATAATTACAGGAAGCTGTGAGCTGGTGGATGCAGAGACAGAACGGTGAACACGAGCAGGAAGAGGAACTCACTATTCGGTGGTTGATGACGGCGGTCAGAGCTCTCTGGTCTCCTCTCAGACAGTGCAGATTCAGAGCCAGACACTCGAACAAGGCCCGGTTACACATCCTCAACAACGTGGGGCCGAACGTCTCGTCTGGAGGAGAAAAATCACGTCTCAGTAACAGGAAGCCTTTAATCCCACACATGTTCATCCTTCATCCTCCCTGTACTAGTGTTGTTCCCGTCAGCATGTTTCAATTTTAGTCTAGTCTTTGGGTCGAGCTATAATTTTAGTTTTTATTAGTTTTAGTCACGTTCCTTTTAGTCGTGTCAAGTTTCAGTCGACTAAAAGTCTGAGCATTTTAGTCAAATTGTATTTAGCCAAACCTATTCTACAATTCAAACAAGTTATGTTATCATTATATTATTGTTTCCTTCTAGACTCAAGAATACATTCATTCCATATACAGAAGACTCTAATTTGAGTTTACAACATTTATTTTCCCACATTTCTCCCCATCTTTTTCTTTTTCGACGACACATTGGGTTTTCTTTTCCGCATCTGTGTAGGTATAAGTGTATAAGTGTATCCAAAGATGGTTTCTTCTTCTTCTCCAGCCCCAGAGCAAATCCCTGCATTTCTCTCTGTAACTTTGTTTTTAATTGACGTGAACCTAGAGCTCTGCGTTAACGGCATCAGCCTCTAACTCTGCAGCTGCATCTTCTGGATCTGATTCCCTGCTGCAGCGACTGGGATTGAGGACTAACGTCACCCAGCAGCAGAACTAAACCAGAGGAAACTACTGAAAACATGGACATTAAGGATCTTTGGTAGAACATTTCGTCTCGTTTTTGGTCAACGAGTTTTTATTTTGTAACCTACGTTTTAGTCTGGTTTTTATTCGTCAACGATATTGGATTATATATTTAATTATCGTTATCGTAACATGACCAGCATTTTCGTTGCGTCTCGTTGACGATGATATTTAGTCATAATCTTCGTTGACAGAAGCAACTTTACCCTGAACGTGATTGAAGCCCGATGCCCATCGGGGCTAGAAAACAACATGGAGGTAAAAGCGGTTCACCGTTGCAGCGCAGAATGTGCGTGGCGATGTGCGTGAGCTGGTATCTGAAGAAGGACATGTTGGTCTGGGTGATGTCCACGCCGTCCAGCACCGACACCGACGACTCTCTCTGTGGGAGAGGGGAGAAGGATGTTTAGAAATCTGGGCCTCGGCCCGTCTGGCGGGTTTGGGCCCGACTGGACTTGAGCAGCAGAGACGGCAGCTTACGAAGCTCTCGCTGATGTATTCCTCCAGCTCGTTGACCAGGGTGTCGGCAGCAGCCTGAGGGGAACAGAACCAGCAACCCGTTACCTACAACCACCTTCAGCAGTCATGTTGATGAACACTTTCACAACTAGGGATGTCCTGATCCCATCACGTTGTTTCAGACGCTCCATCCCGATCAGGGATCCGATCTATATTTTATTATCATCATTTTGAAAAATACTAAACAACTGGTGCATCAACAAGCAACAATAAAAGTTAAAAGTTAGGTCACAACGGTGACTGAAAACCGAAGGGAGCGTCGGTGTCGTCAAATATTTTACTCTTTAAGCCAGAAAAGGACAGTAAGAGTCTAAAAAGTACATTACTGCTGTACTTTATAACACCGTTGCTCTTTTATTTGATTATTTGTTTACATGCCTGCTTGGTATTTTAAGTTGAGCAGCTGTTATTTAATTCAAATTTATGTTAAATTAAACATCAATTTGTTAATTGTTAAAGTTAGCAATTAGTTAATAGTTGCACTATTACTTGATTGTTCGAGCTAAATCCAAGAGGATTCTGGACGGCTCTGTTTAAAATGATAAAATAAGTTGAATTAAATAAAAATATGAGACAACCTGGATCTGTTTGTTTTGAATTTGCTAATTTTTCGAACGTTACGAAAGTATCAGATCTTTGTCAATTTCCCCGAGGGAACCTCCCAAAGGGATTAATAAATTCATCTGAATCTGAGATCGGGACTCTGTATTGGCAGATACTCAAAATGTAATGACTCAGAATTGGATCGTGGACCCGATGGGGACTAATCTCTGCTCTAAATCATCCGCAGCGTTTGGTTTGTGGCAGCACTGACGTTGATGTTGTCGTCGGTGGGCTCCCTGCCGCTGAGGTAGTTCTCGTTGAAGAACCGGGTCAGCAGCGGCTGGATGCGGCTCAGCGGCTGGTGCTGGCCGTGGAGCAGCACCACCAGGTCCGACATGGTGAAGGTCTGGCACACCAGCATCAGCAGCTCCCCGAAGAAGCCTGGGAACCACAGGAGTTAGTTTTGGCAGGTTTTCTGAGGCGTGCGCTGCAGGCCGCCCCCTCCCGGTGCATTGTGGGCCGTGTGCGGTACCTGTGGGCTCCTCGGGGCTGATGAAGATGTTGGTGGCCTGCGACAGCCTCTGCATGAACTGGGCGATGCTCTCCGTGTCGTTCTGGGCCTGACCCAGGGAGCCCATCATGGTGCTGAGGACGCCTCGGACGATGCCCGTGAACAGCTCCGGGTTCAGGGACTCGGCCCCCGCCGGCGCCGCGGGGTTGGGGGTGGAGTTGGGGGCGGGGTTGGTCCCTGCAGGCGGAGCTGGGCTGTTCCCGGCTGGAGCTTGAGGCGCAGAGAAGATGGGCTGGGAGGCCTGGAGATGAAAACAAGAACAGGTTAATGTAAAACACCCACTTTTGTAAAACCGTCATTTGCATTTAGACAAGACCCAGCAGGACATATTTCCCACGGTCCTTACAGCAGGACAACTGGCACATTTACATCCCATCATTGATTCTCTTCTACTTGAGCATGTTTTCTTGAAAGATAGATTTCATTTCCAAGAGTCAAAATCCAGCTAGTTCTTCCTGCTGTTCCTTTCGAGGCCTTTTGTTGACATTCCTGCTTGATAATGATGCACCCGATTTAAGAAGTTCATCTTAAATAAATTATTAATTTATTTGAAGAAATGTGGTATTAACTTCAAGGTAAAACAAAGCAGAGTTTATCAACGTTCACAACGTTTGCATCTGGACCCTTCATGCAGCATTATTATTGTTATTATTATTATTATTGTTAGTCTGTAGTGCCCACCAGGGGGCAGTGACGAGTCAACCACTGACATCAACAACACGGTGACCTTTTACCTAATTCTGATTCCCAGGAAACGAAATCAGACCTCTGAACAACATCTGATGTGAAAACAGACAAAACTGTGTAGCTGAACGTCTCCGAGGCAAACTTTTATGTATTTCAGATAAAAGTCAGTTTTACGACAAACATCTGACCCAAATATCAAAATATGATCGACTTTTTTACATATTTGTACTTGCACTGTGAAAAAATTTCTTGGACCCCTTTATTTAACAGATTTTACTAATTTAATATTATAATTTTTTTTTAAAAGTCCAATTAAAAAAAACGTTGAATCGGGTGTTCAGTAAGAAAAGGCATGAAAATGTCTCCAGCTGAGTGTATTTATCGTTTCTGAATGATCCTAAGCTTCTGGTTGTCACGGTAACCCAGGTGAGACGGAGCCAACACACCGACCTGCTGCATGAACTCGGTGACTCCCTGGATGAAGGCCGGGACGCCGGACGTGGTGACGGTGATGGAGGGCGCCCCCCCGTGGGCCCCGGGCCCGGCGGCCCCCCCGAGCAGCGAGCTCAGCAGCTGGCCGAACTCTGAACTCATCTCCGGGGGCGGGGCCTCGCCGGCGCCGCTCTCAGGCGGGTTCTGGGCCGACGCGGCGTTTGCAGGGGGAGGTGGAGTTGGACCCGAGGCGGAGAAGGAAAAGGAGGAATTGCTCTGAGAGGAGGAGGAGAAGGACGAAGAGGTGGAGGTGGAGGTGGACGAGGACGTGGACGGGGAGGACGACGTCACCGTTTGGCCTGCTGATGAGAGAGGACAGAGGGTTACTGGTACCGAGTCAATGGTTCCCGGGTCTGAGCCTGAGCGCGGCGCCGGCGGCCTTACCCATCTGCCCCGGCAGCAGCAGCTGTCCCACCAGGCCGCTGATCATCTGGTTGAGAGCGGCGGGGTTGAACGCCTGCGGCAACAGCACGTAGTTAGTGTTAGAATGGCAAAAAAGAGCAGTCAGGATAATAAATCATGCTGCTATCTCCATCACACCAATCCTCTATTCCTTAAATTACAGATTTGGAAATGTATGGACTTGGTGAACATTAGAACAGCAATAATAATGTTCAAAAGCAAGAAATAATGCACTGCCTGAAAACATTCAAAAATGTTTCAAGATAAAGAAGGAAAATACTTAGGTATTAGGGCCAAACTAAGACAAAAAAAATTGGAAATTACGAGAATAAAGTCATAATATGAGAATAAAGTCGTAATATTGCGAGAATAAAGTCATTTATGAGAACTCTAACAGGAAGATCACATCCGTCTTTAGTGGAAGAAGAGCTGTCTGGTATAGTATAGTGGTATAGTATAGTAGTATAGTATAGTATAATAGTGGTCGACTGCAAGGCTAGCAGTGGTTACATCTGTAACATTCACAGAGGTTTTGTTGTTTCTCAGGTAACAATGAGGATGATCATCAGATCAAAGATTTTCTACTTAGAATAGACGCAGTCGTTTGCACAATCGTTTTAAAGTCCTTATACTGATAATAATTTGATGCTGATGTACCAAAAGATTAAGTATTTCCTTATTTGTGAAACCAATACCAAAATATAACTTCACAAGACGCTCAATATTCCTCATTTTAACACAGGGAGAAGACTGCTCTTCCTGTTAAGAGTTCTCATAAATTACGACTTGATTCTCGCAACTTTACGACTTGATTCTCGCAACTTTACGACTTCATTCTCATAATATTACAACTTTATTCTCATATTACAACTTTATTCTCACAACATTATAACTTTATTTTCGTAATTTTACGACTTTATTCTTATAATATTATGACTTTATTCTTGTAATTTCCAATTTTTTTTTTGTCTTAGTTTGGCCCTAATACTCGTCGTAAAATACCATCTAAGACTAAATAAACTATATTTTAAACAATCTTGTGTACGTACTACTCTTAAAAGCATGTGCATATCAGTCTGTGGGGTAACTTTATGGAATAGTCTTGATGAAGAACTCTATACAGTTTAAAAACACATACAAGAAAACTATTCTTGACAAATATAAAAATAAGGACCTCTAAAGAACTCAATTTACCTTCTGTATGTATTTATTTTATTATTATTCTGTTCCTTATGTGATACATCATATACGATACAAATGTAACTCCCTGCATTCATGGCCGGTCATGAATCAAAGAAGTGACTGGGACATTACATTTTTGAGTTTAGGATATTGTAGGAGGCTAGTTTAATTATGCCTTGATCTTTGTTTATTCATTGTTTGTGTTGTATTTATTTGTTATTATTTCTTTTCTTATTTTTTTAATTTTTATATTTTCTTTGACATATGATATTGTGAGGAAGGGACTAAATAAGCGTTCTGCTTCCTCCTGTTCCCTCTCAAACACATTATTTTGCGATTGTTCTTTACTTCTGGATGTGACCGTTAAATTGTTTTGCTTTTTTTGACATTGGCCACGGTTACATGATGTTTTTTTAATTCTGAATTATTCCGAAATTAAATAATTCAGAATTAAACTATTTTCCTTCGGGTTTACATGGAAATAGTAATTCCGAATTGAGTTTACATGGAAAACACATCTGATTGGCTCTATCCGATTTGCGGAATTATTCTATTCGGATTTAAAATAGGAATAAACCAGCCCCTTACTTCGGATTTAACTTAAATTCTGAATTAAAGAGGAATTAAACTTCCCATGTAAACGCACTGAGTTTGACACTTTTAATTTGATGGTGATTTGTTGTTGTTCGAGATAAAGCCAACAATAAAAAAAAAAAAATCCCGACTAAGCTTTAAACCGCTAGCGGACGGGTCACCGGACGGGTCAGCGCACCTGCCCCGGCTGCTGGCCCGGCAGGGCCGCCCTCACGTTGATGGTCGTCCCCCGGGTCCCGAACGCCGGGGGCGGCATGTTGGCGGCGAACGGCGGTCGGGTGAACACCACCCGGGCCTGCGGCTGAGGGCTGGTGTGGGAGGGCGGAGGGGGGGCCGTGGGGGTGGTGGTGGGGGTGTTGGGACCCGTGGTGGTGGTGGAGGAGTTGGGGGTGGAGCTGTAGCCGGGGGGGGTGGGCTGGGGCGGGACCGGCTGCCCCGTTGCCACGGCAGTGGCGGCGCTGGTGGCCACAGCCGCTGCGTACTGGCTGATCTGCTGCATGACGTTCCGCATGAAGTCGGGGGGGAGGGCACCTGTGGGGGGGGACCAGGATCAACACAGAAAACCAGGGTTAGGAGTTTCAGTACGAGGCCTCAGCAACATATAAACCAAGAGATTGTTCAAGAACAAACTCATGGCAATACCAAGTACCCCCCACCCGCCGTTGTTCCAGTGGATCTGAGGGGGGGGGTGTAGCCAGCTGCTGCTAATCGACAGAAATCCAGAAACACCAGATCTAAACCCGCCTCATCAAGCATCTTAAATGTTTAAGTGAGAAAACCTCTTCAGTCTAAAGGCTCCTCTACTTCACACACAGGACGAGGTGGTTTCATCGGACACTGATGCCCCTTTTCCACCAAACCGGTTCCAGGGTTGGTTCTGGTTCTGGGTCAGTGCTGAGTTTGGAACCGGTTTGTTTTTCCACAGCTCGGGTGCTAAGGGGAGCCACGTCAGTTACGTCGCTGTGTTTGTGTGAAAGTTGCAGCAACAACAAGGTATTTGCTCTAATAGGACTTGGTCCACGTAGCTCCTCCGTGGACACATCTCTAAAAGACAGGTCGTCTCCTCCTCAGACCCATGATGCTTTGCTGCATCCAGATTAAAGGCTAAATTATGGTTCTGTGTTAAACCTACGCCGTAGGGTACGCGGCTACGCGGGAGGCTCTCCGTAGCCTGAGATGCACCTCCCAAAAAATGTACCTACGCGTCGAGGAGACGCAGACAGAGAGGGCTGTGATTGGTTTGCTTGGTAACAACGCATTTCCGGTTCCGGTTTGTGAAGCAGTAATGAACTTTCAGCGCTCTTTTCTTCGTGTGTGTGTGTGTGATTTATTTTTTTTGGGGTCGTTTTGTTTTTTTGCACAATAGTTGTCCTTATCTCTTTGATTCACTGTGACGGGAAAAGCCGGAAGCTAAACAAAGTATCAACTAGCGCTCTGGGTATTGCACCGCGGCGAAATGGAGTGACGGAGACGTCCGAAGGGTTCACGACGGCATCCCGGCAACGGCGTATGCTCTGCGTTGGTTTAACGTAGAGCCATAATTCAGGCTTAATTCTTATTTGAAAATGTCTCCGTCTCCCAGTCTTACTATTGCTGTTGGTCTTAATAACTCCACCCCCTCCGCTTACATAAGCGGTTCTTTCCTCTAGTCCAGCAAAGAGTTGGTTCTACCTTGGAACCGGTTCTTCTGGCCCGGAGCCAGTTCTTTGTCAGTGAAAACAGAAAGTCCGGTTCCAAACTCAGCACTGGCCCAGAACCAGAACCAGAACCAGCCCTGGAACTGGTTTGGTGGAAAAGGGGGTATGAGAAACACTCCAAAAACAGTGCGTACAGGCTGTACGTAGGTGACCTGAGGCGGCAGGATGCAGGATTCTGTCATCAGCGTGTGGCGAGGTAAACAAACAAAACATGGAAATAAACCGCTGTGGTCCCCGATCAAGATTCATGACGAGCCGCCGGCTTTGATTGTTATGAATCAACAGGTGAAGCAGCAGATGAGTGAAAGTGGTCCAACAGAAGCACGGTGGTGGAGCGGTGGTGGTTTGGGGTTGTTGCAGCGCCTCGGCACCGTTGCAGTCATCGCAATGACCAGGAAATGAAAACAGCGCAGAGGAGCAGGACAACGAGGCAAACTACCACAACAAATCTGCTACAGAAAAATAGAAGAATCGGTTTTGGAGGTCCAGACCTCAACGGAGCAGCAAACGTCCAAAAACCTCCAGGAAGTAAAGCGAGCAAAGAAGAACGGACGGAGACAGATAAAAAGGCCACGGGGTACTTGGTATTGCCCCAACGATGCTCTACTGTTCTCTATTTCAAACCAATAATGTTATACGTGATATTAGCCTGATAAGACCCAGTATGATCAGATTTTAACATTTATTACTCGACCCTCGGGTCTTGGAGGAAGTGTGTTAGGCTGTTAGCGTGTTGGCCTTTACCTGGCTGTCCGGGCATCTGCTGACCTGCTGCTGCAGCGTTTCCACCTGGTCCTGCACACACACACACACACACACAAACACACACCAGTAAAATACACTCCACCTGTAGCTTTCTGTCCCATAAAAGTGCATCATCAGAGCATGACTCGGCAGAGACGGGAGGAAATGGGGTTAAGACTCAGGGCTGCAGCGAGCGGAGTACCGTATTGGCCTGAATATAAGACGGTGTTTTTTGCATTGAAATAAGACTGAAAAAGTGGGGGTCGTCTTCGATTCGGGGTCTAGACGTTATACCCATTCACAACGCTAGATGGTGCCAGATATCTTTAAAGCGAATGCCGAACTTAACTCCCCAGGCCAAAGCGAACCCCTGTCACGAAGAAGAAAAACAAAAAAAATAGCGGAAAGAAAGAAAAGAGAAGAAAATGAGAGCAGAGACAACAGAAAATGGAGAAACGTAGCAACAATCTGGAGAAAAGTGGGTGGAAGATCGGCAGGTTAACCGGCAGCTGAGGAGAAGGTATGATGCAAACTTCAACATGATGAATTGAATGAGGCAAAATAACATGCTTTTTCTCTCGAATATATTGTTATAATCATTTTTTTCAGATGTACTGTAATTAAATTCTGTACACAAATTGAATTTGGTGTTCAAAAAGTCTTTTTTCAAACTTGAGTCTAGAAAAAGAGGGGGTCGTCTTATATTCGGGCCGATACGATGACTCGGGGATCTGCAGCCCAGCAACACGACGCACAGCCAGCGGGGACAACACACCGTCCGTGTTCATCTGCATCATGACCACCGGGACTGCCTGGTGGCTGATCCTGATGACCCGGGGGCCGGCCTGTCCCTGTCCGGCCTGCTGATTGGCCGGGGAACTCTGTGAGGGGGAGGTCTGTCCCTGACCTGGCTGCTCCGGCTGGCCGGCCTGCTGGGGGGGCGGCGCCTGTCCCTCAGTGCTGTTGGCCGCCACAGTCACCGTGGCGCCCAGGTTCATCTGCGGGGTGAAGGTGCAGGTTAGGCCACGTTTACACAGAGCCGGGTATTTACGAAAATGGATATTTCCCCCTCTACTTTTTGAAAAATACCCTAATTTACACGAACCCGCATAAATACGCTGTTAAGGGGCTATGAGCAGCCAAAGGTACAGGGGGCAGTAACTGCGTTTACATGCAGTCAATAACCCTTTTAAAACCGGCAGTGTTGGGACTAACGTGTAACGCATTACTTTTTAAATTCAATAACGCAATTACTGCTACCAAACGGTGCGGTGCATAATGTGACTTTCTGAAGCCTAAATGTCCGTTTCCCTCCGTTTACAAGCAAACATGAAGACGGAGTTTTTGCAAATCTCAACTTTGGCCGGAGTTTTCAGAAATTATTGTTTTTGGTGACTTTTTGAGCTTCGTTTTCGCGTTTTCGCATGAAAACACCACCGTTTTTTTCTACGTGTAAACGGGGCCTTAGAGGCCGTCGGCCCGCGGCGGGCGGGGTAGACGCTGCTGCTGGCGGCGGCTCGTACTTGCACTGGGATGTGGTGGTGCATGGCTCCGGGGAGGGAGACTTGGCTGGCGTAGTGGGAGAACGGCCGCACCACGTGCAGGTGGCGCGGCACCGGGCTCATGAGGTTCAGCCGCAGGTCGCTGAGGGCCACCAGAGCGTTGCCCAGGAGACGGAGACCCTCGCACATCTGGACCAGAGTCCGCTGGTCGTCTTCTCTTTCCTGCGGGAGAAAAAAGGACACCAGTTCAGAACAACGTCATCTTCATCATGTGACGTACGGCTGTAGCTTTCGAATATTCTAACAAACATTCCATTGATTAATCGGATAAAACTTGCTTTTGCTTAATTAAAGCCCAATTATAAATATACAATAGAAAACAAGACAGATTACTTGATTAAAAACAATTTGTTTCCTTTATGAGAATAATTGACATTTACATATCATTCAAACTAGTAAACTGTAAAATTTTCCAATAAAAATAAATAAAATTATTTCAATCTTAACATTTCCTGAAACATTAAAAAAAAAAAAAAAAAAAATATTAAAAATATAATAAATATTCTTAAACACTGATCTTAAATTGCACAACTTCACATTGAGAACCAACACGTTTCAACAGAGATGCTTGGCTGTGGACCGGGACTCAAGTCTGACACCATGTGGACCGGGGCCTTTTTTATTATTTTGGTATATATTTTTTATTTATTTTTAATTCGAAATATACCAGTTATTTAGTTATTCCCGGTTGGGAGGAGGAGCGGGGCAATGATTGACAGGAAAGGGGGAAAAGGACGCGTTTTTCACTGCGCAAAAAACACCGTCATAACAAAGCCAGGCATGGAGTACTGGAGTGAAGTTTTTCTTGTTACACCTTTTTAGACACATTTGAGGGATGTTGGCCAAGACTTTTAATAGTGTTAAAAGCATGTTAAAAATGATGTCACAATACCTTTAAAATCACATAGGAAAAGTGTAATCACAAAAGGAAGCTTTCTATGGTTGATGGTGGCACTTTAGCTTCTGCTAATCGGCAAAAAAACAACAAAAAAAAAAAAACATTTTTTATGCCGGTAAACGGAGGTATGACCAGAAAACGTCAAATGTAGGAGCTGATGAAGACCATAATTTGATCACGTGACGTTGGTTTTTATTTTGCTTCTTATATTTTGCAGTTATTATTGTCCCATCCACGAGAGACAAGGCGGTGCCTTGACACGTCGACGCCTTGACACGTCGACGCATGGCTACAGGTCTACAGATCAGCACAGAAAACTTCTTTTCTTAGTAAGTGGGCTTAGTGACCAGTTTCCTGGAAGCAGCCACATCCATAATGCCAGAAATGTTCAACTCAAAACACTTTTTAAACTGCTCGTTGAAAGCAGCTGCATTCACTCCTCCTGGTTGTCTGAGCCACTCCACCAGCAGGGGGCGCCCTTTACATTCACAGTAAGACTGATTTCTACTTGGGCGACCGCTGAAGATGGTTGCAGACCATCTACGAACCAGAACCACGTCAGATTCTCACTGACGACACTAAAACTCCTGCTGACTAAATATGTTCAAAGCTCCTGCATTTCCTGGTTTCTGAAGCTTTAAAATATCCGTTTACTCTTGACAAACGGGCTCCTCCCCGTCGCCCTGCTACGCTGACACAAGCATCCACCCCACAGACACTTTCACCCCCCAGTCGTGAGTCGTGGGTGCGAGTCCTACTGTGTTATTGTTGTACTCTGCGGTGGCGGCCGTCTCCAGGATGGTGTGAGCTCTCTGGATGAACGGCTGCAGCCTCTCCTCCGTCCTCCGCAGCTCCGACAGCATCTCCGCCAGCTCGGCCGGACTGGGGTGACTGCAGGGGGAGAGAAAGGAAAAGCTGGTGACAATCAAGCAGAGAGGACACAAGCATCCATTTACACGTTTGGAGAAACTTCTTTCAGACTACGGCGACGTCACCCGGATAATTCTGCAGCATAAATGCAGCTTCTCTTCTGTTGAATAGTGTTGTTTCTGTCAGCCTGTCTTTGTAGTCTTTGGGTCCAGCTATCATTTTAGTTTTTATTAGTTTTAGTCACGTTCATTCTCCTTTTAGCCATGTCAAGTTTCAGTCGACTAAAAGTCATTTTAGTCTTATTTTAGTCAGAATTGTCCATTTTAGTCTTGTTTTAGTCAAAGATTGTACGGTATTTAGCCAAACGCATTTTACAATTCAAACAAGGTTATCTTATTATATTATTGTTACCTTATAGACTCAAGAATACATTCATTCCGGATACAGAACACTCTAATTTGAGTTTACAAGATATTTATTTTTCCGCAATTCTCCCCATCTTTTTCTTTTACCACGACACATTTGGTTTTCATTTCCACGTCTATGTAGGAAAGTGTATCCAAAGATGGTTCTTCTTCTTCTCCCAGCCCCAGAGCAGATACCCACGTTTCTCTATGGAATTTTGTTTTTAATTAACGTGAACCTAGAGCTCTGCGTTAACGGCATCCGCCTCTAACTCTGCAGCTGCATCTTCTGGATCTGATTCCCCGCTGCAGCGACTGGGATTGAGGACGTGACGTCACCCAGCAGCAGAACTAAACCAGAGGAAACATGGACATTAAGGATCTTTGGTAGAACATTTCGTCTCGTTTTGGTCAACGAAAATTAAGACGCATTTTAGCAGAGTTTTTATTTTGTAATCTACATTTTAGTCTGTTTTTTATTCCTCTACGATATTGCGTTATATATTTAATTATCGTTATCGTGACCAGCATTTTCGTTGCGTCTCGTCTCGTTTTCCTCAGGGTGATGAAGGTTCGTTGACAACGATATTTAGTCATAATTTTTTATTGACGAAAGCAACTTTACTGTTGACATGGCAACCTTTGTATGGAAGTAGATTTGTTTCTTAATTATTCAATCAAAAAATATATTTTTAATTAAAAAAAATGTCACTTCAATCAAAAAAATTATTACAATCAAAGAAAAAAATATTTGAGACTCAAAAAAAAGCATTTGAACACTTTTTGTGGATCGAAAAGATTTTTTTCGACTTGAAGTGGTTTTTTTTATTTTGATTGAAGGGAAAAAAGTTTTGAAGTCTCTTTTTTTTTAATTGAATCATTTTGACACAAACATCCCGCATTGGGCAAATGCTTCCCCATTGGTCAGACAACAGAGTCAGACATGTCTGAGTGACGTACATAACTTGGATTTCAAACTAAATTTTCAACAAAAAATAGTTCAGGAAGTTCAGGAATGACTCACTTGGGTCCGGGTTGTGGAGTGGGTCCCTCAGACGGGGCAGAGGAGGAGGGTGGAGGCGGGGGTGTCGTCGGCGGTGGCGAGGTGTCCATTGGCTGTGCAGAGGGAGACGGGGTGGAGGTGGTGGAGGAGGACGAGGGAGGCGGCGGAGCAGCGGCGGCAGCAGCAGCAGAACCCGTGTCCGGCTGGGGGGTCTGGGAGGTCTGGGAGGTCTGGGAGGTCTGGGGGTCGGCGGACCGGCCCTGAAAGCAGACACCGGGTCAGCGGGGGAACCACGGCAGCCAGAGCCGCAGGAACAGCGAGCAGGTACCTCCATTCCCTGGATGACGTCCCCCAGGTCTCGGAGCAGATTCTCGGCGAGGACCAGCCGCAGCCGGGGCTCGCTCTGGACCGGCTGGTCCATGTCGATGTGCACGTTCACCGAGCCGTTGCTCTGCAACAGCAGCCAGGACAAGCATTAGACGCGTTACCGCGGGAGGACGCGGGCGGCAGCCAGAGGCGGGAACCTTACCCCCGTGCTGGTCGTGACCCGGGCGTTCCTGGCGTTCTCCCCCATCCCCGACACCATCTGCTGGACGGACATCTAGATGAGACGACAACCACAATAACGCCGGCTTCCCAGGGAGTTTACCACGCTCTCGTAGGGGTGTAACAATATATCGTGTCACCAAATTTGGCGAGACAAAAATGTCATGATAAGTGCTGTGGAGGTGACAAACTGTAGCGCGATATTGGGTTATTAATATTAATATATTGTGTTTACTAGTAACGTAAAAAGAAAAAAGTCAAGTCACACGTGAGAGAAACTATTCAGTTTGTGGCAAAATATTTTAACTTGTATGAAACTGAAGATGCATTATGCAAACCTGTCATTTACTTTTAGTTCATTTTGTGGAAAATGGTTGGCCTGGCTTTCTCTTTAAAACTTAAAACAGTTATAAAGCATTACAAACTGTAACAATAGGGCAAACGCATAGCATTGTTTTGTATTTTGTGTCTTTCAAATAAAAGACTGTTTTTTCCAGTCATTTGTTCCTCATTCAAGGTTGTTAAAAAAATACTGCTATAATATCGTATAGTTATCGTGACCTCAATATCGTGTATCGTACCGTATTGTGAGATTAGTGTATCGTTACACCCCTACGCTCTCGTCACATGCGCAGAAACCAGCGGACACCCGGGGATTTCTGACAAAACAGCCCCCCAACGCCGTACCGCAGCGTGTGATGGTTATCTGTTCCATTGTATCACAGAGGAGGATCTGCGTGACCCACTTTGAGAAAGAGGGGCCAGAGATTCCAGCGAGCTGCACCACATTTCTGTGTTTGTGGTTCCCAGATGTCGAGCCCATCGCATCGGAAACCCCCCCCACTGCCCACACGCTGAAGTGCCATCAGGCCGGGGGGCTCGGAGCCGCTTATCAGTGACTTTCCAACACAGACTCTGACATTAACGCCCACCTTCACCACAACGACGAGTTGTGTGAAGGTAACATTTAACACATTTACTCTCCAGCTCTGTTCATAACTAAAATCAGAACTAAGGGCTGGGGATCGATTCAAATGCCAGGAATCGATTAGATTCTTACGATTCAGAATAGATTATCAGGATTCGATTCGTTCCGATTTTGATTTGGGTTAGTGTTATTAAAAATGCTTTTTTGAGCTGTTGCCTGAATTATATGACTGTAAAATAACTAGTGAAATAATATTTTCACAATAATAATTGTGAAATAACTAAATGGATATTGAAAGGCCTATTTGAGTTATTCATTTCTTAAAGTGCAAAAAAAGAAAGAAATTGCAACAGCTCATGCAGTAAACAAATCATTTTAGCTTGTCTGATTTATTCCGTCCCCAGACACACGTTTTGCCATGATGCACCAGGTATGATATGACAAACCGTGTCCGATAACAGAATAAACCGAACAAGCTATGGTAAATATAGATAATATGAACTGCATTGAACTAATATAACATTTTGAAATTTAAGCTGAAATATCCAAAGCACTGAACACTGGTTGTGCACAGTTGGGGGTGTGTAAGAGTGTGTACGAGTGTAACGTAGCTGGCGATTCAATGATCTGAAGTTTTGTCAGCACACGGTTGACGGGACATGGAAGGATACGAGCGATGATCACTTACAGAGTGAAAAGATAAACGTTACAACACAAATAGGCTGACGATCATGTACTTTAACGGTGACGTCTGTAAAGGTGGAATCGTAATTCTGTATTACAGTACGATGCACTCTGCTCCAGTGGTGCGCTAGCGATGTTCGTTTCTTAGCGCAGCTGGTTCTCTGTGCGAATGGACGCAAATGCTATAGCAGCATAAACACAGGCTAAAAACAGCAAGTATTTTCCAGCCTTACCAGTCCTGGGCAGCTGCTCTGCCCCGTAGTGACCCCTTTTTCTCATTTCTGCATTTTCTCATTTAGTTCAGGAGTTTTAAATCCAGCCCTTTGTCAACGCTACCGCTGCTCTTACAAAGTTTGATAGTTCCACACCACGCGCATGTGTGAATTAAATGACGGCGAAAATGTAATGATGAAAAAAAAAAAAAAACTTTAGACAGACTTTTAGGAATTAATGAGAATCGATTTAGAATCAGAAAACCCTTTTTTTTTTTTCAACACAGGCCTAATTAAAACGATTGGTTGAAACAAAGGTGTCAAAACAACTTTTTTTCCCCCACACAGGCGTTGAATCACCGCCTGAGACCAAATGACTGATGCGATGACTAATGACTGACCCCGTACACAAAAATCCCTTTAATAAATTTGAAATAACATGTGGTCAATTATCAGTTATTTCGTTAGCATAAAGACACTGTGGTTTGTGTCAGTGTGAAGTACGGACGATATATCTGACAACAACATGGTTATCAAAGATCTCCATGAAACCTGATCTAATCTGAGTAAAACACTCAAAATGTGCAAACAGGAACCCTCCATTCATGCACACGCACACAAAAGCCATGTGACACAAATACAGGAAACACAGTGACAGGTGTCTGTGAGAAGTATTTGGTAGAGCTGTAATCAACCAAAGAAACTCTAGGTTGTTATTAAATTAAATCTTGGTCGGATATTAAAGGGTTTTTGATGTAATGTTTTACACTGAAATTAATTTCAAACTACAGTCTGTCAAAATTAATAGGAGAAATTTTATTGATATAAAACTTTTGTTTTGTCATGTTTTAATAATGAACCATAGATAGACAGATAGACAGATAGATCATGTTTAATGTGGAGCTGTGATCCAAACTGTTGTTGACAAAGTTTACATTTAACTTTTTTTCCGTCGTCTATTTTTATAAAATTCTGCCGATGCCTCTGACATGTTAAGAGTTCAACAATCCCCGGATCTCGTCCTTCTACTTTATCTATCAGTCAATGGTCATTGGGTGGGGCGAATTCAACATAGCAACAACAAGGGGTCCAAAGATAGACTGTTACCTGTGAAAGAGGTCTGAAACCCCCCCTTCAGAACGTGGTACTTTCCTCCCGATTAGATAAAATCAAAGAATCGACCAATCAGATTTTAGTGGAGCCGGGTTGCATGGACTAGTAAATCACCAGTCAGCTTGGAGATTCCAGCCCCAGTATCGGGCAGCACTTCGTACGGTAAAAGCGGGGGTACCTGTATCTGCTGGGGGTCCATGATGTTGACGGGGAGGTTGAACGTTCCCAGCATCACGTAGCTGTTGGCGTTGCGATCGTGGGGCGGTGCTTGTGACGTTCCCTGGGAGGACGAGGACGGCCCGCTGTCGGCTGACGTGCCCCCTGAACCCGAGCCGGGCTGGGAGGGTGGGGGGGGTGCCCGCTCCACCAGGTGGATCACCTTCCCTCCCACATCTGCAACAACAGAGATGCTCAATTTAATCCCACAAACACACACCAGCGATGTTGGTTGGATGTCTGAAGCCCCGCCCCCCCTGTCTTTTGTGGGCGGGACAATAATAATTGTAGAATATAAGAAGCAAAATTATTGTAAAAACAAACGTCACATGATCAAATTATGGTCTGAATCAGATCCTACATTTGATGTTTTCTGGTCATAAATCGGTTTGCCGGCATAAAAAATGTTTGTTTTTTTTACCGTTTAGCAGAAGCTACAGTGCCACCGGATATTGGTTCCTACGAAAACAACTTGTTTTTTTTTAGTTGCATCTGCCATAGAAAGGTTCCTTCCGTGATTAGACTTTATGTAATAAAAATATGTAATTTAGTGTGAAACAGTGATGTTTCATCCATATATGTTATTTTTAAACACATTTTGATAACATGCCAACATGCCAGTTTTAAAGATTTGTTGGACTGTAAGAGTAAACAGGCTGGCCTTTTTATTTTTATTATATTTATTTATTATTTTATTATATATTTAAATTTTTCTGTTGTTTAATAAGCGATTTTTGCTTTTTGAAGAAATTATGAAAAGTATGACGACGGCCTTTATTTAAGGAGGGTGACGATATATAAGCAAACACAAAAGATGAGTTAAGCATAGAACTGGCAACAACAAACAAAAAAAGCGAATAAATCTTGGTGGTCGTGGCAAATATTCAAACGAGTTCAATATCTGAAAAATCTTAGTTATCAGGTATAAATACTAATAAATCGGCTGCATTCGAGGCGTATTTCCCTCTTCTCCGATTTTCATCAGCCATTTATCCCCCCCCCTTTCCAACTCTTATTGCAGATGTAAAAATCACTGATTTTTATTTTGCTTCTTAGAGTTTGACAATTCTGATTCTTTGAAAGTCAGGAAAAGCATCATCTGGTTCCTTCAAAGGGAACGTCATTGCTTCTCCCTCCTGCTGGGTTGACAAGTACATGCATGCCTCAAAGTATTAGTTGCATTCTATAAAAAACCTACCAAGGGCATGTGCACAGCAAAGTCTCAGAAAGTATTCTAACAACAGATCCTTGTCTGTGCGATTCGAAAACAGTTCCTATTTACTTGGCAGCTCGTAAAAACAGCGGTTAAAATATTAAACATGAGAAATTTTCAATATCAGAATTGAGATATAAAAAACAACCCGGGCTGACCTTGAGTTCGGATAAACCCCCCCCCTTTCTGACTTACTGTAATCTGCCAGCGTCCTCTCGTCCTGCAGCACTCGGCCCTGGTAGATGAGCCTCTGTTTGTCCACGGGAATGCCCACCGAGGGGGCTATGTGCTCCTTGAACTCTTTCACTGTCAGCTGCAGAAGGATGAAACGGGTGTGAGTCCCAGCGAGGAAGCGGGATTCGAGTGTGCAGCAGGAACTACTGTACCTGAGCTCGGACGGTGTAGGTTCTGCTCTGGGAGTCCAGGGTCTTCACCGTCACGTCTATGTCGGGAGTTTGTTCGTCCATGTTTGTTCCTACATCACAGCACAAGTTCAAGTTAGTATTTACCACAAAACTGGCAGTTTCAGAGCTTAGAGACCAAATTCAGAACAACTTATAAAAATTGATTTAGGCCCAGTCCCAATACACCCACTACCCCTACTTATCAGCCTTTTCAACTGTTAGATTTCATCTATTAAACCAACATTTATCTTCCTAAATGATTTATTTCAGCCAGCGGTAATTCTCCACAGAGCTGCAGGTTTCTCCCTGTGACGACGGCGTGGGTTGACGACGGCGTGGGTTGACCCGGCGATCACGTCTGTACTCCGGCCGTGAGCTGCTGCTGCTCCCCGGGCCGGCGGCTCTTCTCATCCCCGAAAACATGGGATCAAATGTGTATTGGGATTGGCCCTAAATTTAAAACAGCGCCCCTGTAATAAAGCAATCCTTATTTGTGTTGATTCTGTTCACTACTTCCATGGACAGAATCTCCAGTTTGGTGGCCTCAGAACTTTTTGCAGATGATGTGG
Source organism: Cololabis saira (assembly GCF_033807715.1). Lineage (NCBI taxonomy): Eukaryota > Metazoa > Chordata > Actinopteri > Beloniformes > Belonidae > Cololabis > Cololabis saira. Next base: position 36,119,313 of record NC_084589.1, on the reverse strand, counting down.
TTCTGTTGCCTTCATCAGGCCAAGACGGAGCTCAAGTAATTCAAGAGCGTGAGATCAATACCCGCGTGAGACACCCCCCCCCCGCCAAGGCCCGGGGAGCCAGTGAAATGTTATCTAATATTTCAAATGCACAGTAACATCAATGTCAGCTCAGACTTTTTGGTACAACTCTGATAACTCTGGGCCATCGCTGCTCAATACATCTGTTGATCGGCTGTCTTTTCCTTTACTGTCAGGTATTTTGAACAAAACGCCAGAAAATAAGTCAAAGCAAAACATTTCAAAGGCACTAAATTGATGGATTATAAAATAATCAAAGACGACTACAACTATGCTGGATAATCAACACCAGTCGTTGGGCTGAAGGATCTGGGAGAAAGCTCTGGATTGCCCCCACTAGGGATCAATAAAGGATTCATTTTAATGACAAATCTTGCCATTACAGCTATTCTGATACAATGTATTTGTTATAAACTCCTGGTTTTTAGTCTTCAGGTGGAGATGCAGAGAAACGCGATGATGGACAGTTGATCAGAGCTCGGGATCTAGTATCAGCATTATCTTCACAATATAGTTTTATTTTAGGATGAAAGAAATCCCACCATGAAAACTGAAACAAGCTCATTATGCAAAGGCTGATGTTTCCAGAGGTCGCACAGATGTTGATAAAAGCATTCGAGCAACCTTTTAAGCATTGGGTGAAAAAGCACATGTTTAGCAAGTCACAGGGAAAGATGTATTCATGTACGACTCCAGCATCAAACTCTGGAGTTTGGTTTTCAGACAAGAGACAAACTAATATGTCTAATTGGTTAAAGTTACGGTTATCCATCAACTATATATTTGTTTATCCTGGGTAACATATTTCAATGACATTAAAAGTTAATCATTTATTTTTGGCTATCTGGTTGAATGCAATCATTTTTATTGATCTATTACAGCAAAATGGCAAAGTTGAAACCCGGATGTGGCTGCAATTTACAAACCGGATTCGGTTGAAGTTGGGAAATTGTGTAAAATGTAAATAAAAACAAAATACAATGATTTGACAATCCTTTTCAACCCATATTCAATTGAATACACTACAAATACAACATATTTAATGCTCAAACTCATAAACTTTATTTTATTTTTCAAATAATAATTAACTTAGAATTTCATGGCTGCAACACGTCCAGTAGAAGTTGGGAAAGGTGGCAGAAAATACTGAGAAAGCTGAGAAAAGCCCATCAAACATCTATTTGGAACATCACACATGCCTCAGATCAGCTGAAACACTCACGGTGCGTCCGAAATGCCATACTAAACAGTATATACTAAAACAGTGTTTCCCAACCTCGGTCCTTAAGGCCCACTGTCCTGCATGTTTTAGATGTTCCCTTCATCATCACACCTGATTCTAATTGGTCCTAATTAGCTTGTCATCAAGGCCTGCACAATTCTGTTTTTGACACAGCCACTTGTATCACGGTGTGCTGAAGCAGGGTAAACCATGCAGGACAGTGAGCCTTGAGGACCGAGGTTGGGAAACACTACTAAAAGTATACTTAAATTCGGCACACTTTTGAGTAAATATCACAGCAGCAGCACACCGCTCTTTCCCGTTTATCCTGGCCGAAACACGATGACATAATATAATTATTATTATATACGAATATTATAATATTAATATACTTTATATTATACTTTTAGACATATACGTATCACTTAGCAACCAAACACCGCTGCATTGCATTGTGGGAAGTTTCTGCTTAGCTAGTGTCCATTAATACACACTAATAAATTTATCCGGAATGAGTATGGATAGTGCATACTATTGAGAACGTACTAATGTTTCGGACGCACCAAAAAAATCTCTTATACTCATTAGGGTGGAATTATGCAATTTCGGACGCAGTCTCAGTTTATTTGAATCCAGGTTGAAGACTCACCTGTTCTCACCTGCATTTGAATAAAGCTCCAACTTTTAAAGTTGTTTAAAAACTTAAATCATATTTTAACCACAATTTTTTTTTAAATCAGATTGTTATCTATTCTTTATTTGTTTACAATTTAAAAACCATGCTTTTTATTTATTTTTTAATGTCTTTTTGTAAAAATCTATTCTTATTTGAAGACTCACCTGTTCTAAGCTTTAAAAGCTCCAAATCTGCACTGGTACGTTTAAACTTAATCATATAATCAATTATTATTATTATATGCATTTTTACATATAATAAACAACTTCCCATTAATCCAGCAGGACTGGAAAAAGCGTTGGACAATTATTAACCCAATAATGTTTAAATATTAATATTCACGAGGTTAATATTTGCTGGACAAAGGCAGTTGTTATTGTACCAGCTGTAACAACTCCAATGACTTATTTTCTTACTTAAATCGATGTGTGAGCAACTTTTTGACTATTTTAATGTGTTTAAAGAAGTTAGTCGACACTTAGTTTATTTGAATCCAGGTTGAAGACTCACCTGTTCTGCATTTGAATAAAGCTCAAAATCTGCACTGGTACTTTTAAAGTTGTTTAAAAACGTAATCATACTTTAACCACAGATTTTTATCTATTGTGTATTTGTTAAAAATAAGGCTTTTTATTTATTTTTGAATGTCTTTGTAAAAATCGATTCTTATTTGAAGACTCACCTGTTCTAAGCTTTAAAAGCTCCTAATCTGCACTGGTACTTTTAAACTTAATCATATAATAATTTAGTATGTTTATTATTATTATTACTACTACATATATTATTATTAAACTTAATCATGTATTATTAATAATTAATTATTATTATACATTTTTACAGGTTATTATTATAAACAACTTCCCATTAATCCAGCAGGATTGGAAAAAGCTTTGGCCAATTATTAACCCAATAATATTTACATATTAATTACAATATTTTAATGATATTTTAATATTAATAAGCACTTATTTTCTTATTTAAATCGAGGTGTGAGGAACTTTTGTACTATTTTAATGTGTAATTGTTTAAGGAAGTTAGTCGACTTAAATCCTGCTTCACGCAGCGCAGCTTAACCCGCACTCTCTTTCTTTTTTTAACTTTAACCCCCTTGCATCGTAACGCAGACAGAAAACCGACTTTTAACCGGTTTGTTTTGATAATTTTAAGCGAAACGTTTGGGAACAAAGCTAACGGCTCAGGTAGCCCGAAGCTAACCGTCCAGATACGACCTCAAACCGACCCCGGAGCAGATCCACCTGCACGGAAACCGTGTCACCTGTCGCTCACCTGATAAATCACACTATCCCGCTGTTTCCAGTCCACGTGGCGCGCGTTTTAATCCTCAAAAACCGAACCTGGGTTTGGTACCTGAAGCTACAAGCGGCCAGGCTACACGGAAGTGACGTGGGAGCCGCTGCACCGGAAGTGACTTTTTTTTCTTTATTGAAAATTTGGAATTTACAAACAAACAAGGCACGTCGAAGCTGCCATGTAGCAGAACATTAGGAAAGGCCCCAAGAAAACTTCAGTGGGCAAAGTTTGTCTAGTTACATCCACAAGGAGTAACAATCGTATTATACGTTCCCTGTTTCAAAATGATATAACCACCACCCCTTATGTTATTGCTTACTGGTCTGGTTTTGGTGATCATGGCTTACAGTTTAAGAAAACTCAAATATCCTATCACAAAAATTTTGAATATTCTGGGAATCTTAATCTTAAACTTTAAACCATAATCAGCAATATTAAAATAATAAAAGGCTTGCAATATTTCAGTTGATTTGTAATGAATCCAGAATGTATGACATTTTCGTTTTTTTAATTGCATTACAGAAAATAAAGAACTTTATCCCAATATTCCAATTTTCTGAGACAGTCCTGACCTGTACATTACATTCAAAAGAATCTTGAATAATCTATGAATAATAAGGAGGCGCTGCACCGGAAGTGACGGCAGACTCGCCATGTTTGTTTCCCCTTCACTTCCGGTGCAACACAGTGAAGGGGAAACGAACATGGCGAGTCTCGTGGAAGTAACAACTCGGCAGCAGTTCGAGGATTTCCTCGCCGCCGCCGGGAAGAGCCTGGCCGTCGTGCACTTCCAGGCGGCGTGGGCGCCGCAGTGCGCGCAGATGAACGAGGTGATGGCGGAACTGGCCAAGGAGCACAAGAGCTGCAGGTCAGAAAAAAGACCAAAATATAATACAAGACACTTCACAGCCCGGACACTCACTGTTTGAACTGCTGCCATCTGGGGAACGATACAGACTCAAACACAGCTTTTACCCAACAGCAATAACCACTCTTAACAAAAACAGGAGCTAATGTGCAGTAACAAAAAAAATGATTGTATGTTGATGAAAGTTCTTGTAATGTCCGTATGTTGATGTACAGGACTGTCTCAGAAAATTAGAATATTGTGATAAAGTCCTTTATTTTCTGTAATGAAAAAATGTCATACATTCTGGATTCATTACAAATCAACTGAAATATTGCAAGCCTTTTATTATTTTAATATTGCTGATCATGGTTTACAGTTTAAGAAAACTCAAATATCATATCTAAAAAAATTACAATATTCTAGGAATCTTAATTTTAAACAGTAAGCCATAATCAGCCATATTAAAATAATAAAAGGCTTGCAATATTTCAGTTGATTATTAATGAATCCAGAATTTTAGTTTTTTTTAAATTGCATTACAGAAAATAAAGAACTTTATCACAATATTCTAATTTTCTGAGACAGTCCTGTATGTGTGGAGGGGTGAATGTGTCTAGCTATATATTTATAATTTTGTTTTTATTTCATTTTATTTTATTGATTTATTTTTCAGTTATTTTATTTTTATATGATGCGCTAACTGGAGAGCACTTTTAATTTCGTTGTACATCAGAATCAGCTTTATTGGCCAAGTTTGAACGTTGCCCAACAAGGAATTTGACTCCGGTTATTTCGCTCACTGTACCCAGATTTAAAAATAGCAAACAGTAAATAAACAAATGTAGCACTTATTAACATTAACATAAGCATGTAGAATAGAATAGAAGACTTTATTGATCTCCCAGATCAAATTCAATCGTGCCGCACCCAAACACACACACGATCAACGGTTTATACAAAAAATTAAACTAGAAATAACCAATAAATAGCCACATAATAAAAAAGAGCAATGTAAAATGTAGAAAAATGAGTAATGTACAAGAGAAAAAATAGTAAACACAAAAAAACGGATAATATTTACATGTGCAAAAATATGTGAGGTATTTAGCGGATGTGATAGTGTTATTATGATTACTGTTATTGCACAGTGATTGGTTTCTCTGAGACTCTATTAATTGTGAGAGTTCATCAGAGCAACAGCTTGGGGGAACAAACTGTCCCTGTGTCTGGTGTCATAGTGATAATGACAATAAAGATCTATCTATCTTATCTAGGTTCGCCAAGCTGGAGGCGGAGGCGGTTCCCGATGTGTCCGAGCGGTACCGCATCTCCTCCGTGCCCACCTTCCTGCTCTTCTCCGCGGGGGAGGAGGTGGACAGGCTGGACGGGGCGCACGCCCCGGAGCTCACCAAGAAGGTGCAGCGCCTGGCGACGTCCTGCGGTTCCGACGGGCCGGCGCCGGCGGACGGGTCCGACCTGGACCGGCGGCTGCGGAAGTTGATCGCGGCGGCGCCCTGCATGCTGTTCATGAAGGGGGCCCCGCAGGAGCCCCGCTGCGGCTTCAGCCGCCAGGTGGTGGCGCTGCTGCGGGACCACGGGGTCCAGTTCAGCAGCTTCGACATCCTGTCAGACGAGGAGGTCCGGCAGGGGCTCAAGACCTTCTCCAACTGGCCCACGTACCCGCAGCTGTACGTGAACGGGGAGCTGGTGGGCGGGCTGGACATCATGAAGGAGCTGGCCGAGTCAGGCGAGCTGCAGAACATCTGCCCCCGGTCCGAGGCCGTGACCTTGGAGCAGCGGCTGAAGGTCACCATCAACCGGAGCCCCGTGATGCTGTTCATGAAGGGCAACAAGGAGGCGGCGCGCTGCGGCTTCAGCCGGCAGATCCTGGAGATCCTGAACGGCTCCGGCGTGGATTACGACACCTTCGACATCCTGTCAGACGAGGAGGTGCGGCAGGGGCTCAAGACCTTCTCCAACTGGCCCACGTACCCGCAGCTGTACGTGAAGGGCGAGCTCATCGGCGGCCTGGACATTGTGAAGGAGCTGAAGGAGAGCGGCGAGCTGGTGTCGGTGCTGAAGGGGGAGTCGTAGGCGGACCCGCGGTGCCGCCGGGCCCGGGAGCAGGAAGCCACATCGCCCGGGACTCTAACCGGCCTCAGGAAGTGGACAGTTGAAATGTTAAAACTAGAGTTCATGTCAGCACTTCTGATAACCTCAAAGTTTTGCCCCGGTGATTAAGAGTGAAAGTGAAATCTTGATCGATGGTATCTCAAAGTTCATCTTCAGTGTCTGGATTAAATCTCCCGCCCTGTTCCCATACTCACCTCACAGCACCTCAGCTTTATTTAACAGAGTTGTATCGTTCCCGGCTGCTCACGTTTCATGCCGTCCTGTAAAACACCTGGAAGACTCTGGAAAACTTCCTCTGCTTCAGTAATCAGAGCCAACTGTGGTGCACTCCTTCAACACAGTCACAATTAAAATATTAATGAAACAAATCAACCTTGCTTGTACTCGTGTGTTGATGATAATCTGTCTGACTATGAGAGGAATGTGATTAAGCAGAAGCAGACTAATTGCACTTTTCCGGAAATGACTATATAACAATAAACTAGACCACACTAGTAAAATAAATAGAATTCAGTTATAAGATAAACTAAAAAGGAAGGTCTTGAGCTTCTTTTAGATTACAAATCACAAGTCAATGTATATTCGAAGTTATTTAACCCAGCATGAATGCCACGAAAGGCGCCTAACAAATACAATATGTCATTATTATTATTATTATTATATAGCAATAAAAAATTCCACAATCAGGACGTCTGTGTGAATTTGCAAAAACCAGATCAGGTCGCCTGGGGGGGGGGGGGGGGGGGGTTTGCATGACATGCCACAGTTTTTATAGTTGCTAGTTCAGCAAAAATAAAAAACACAGTCGTATTCTGTGGCTAATTAATAACCTAATTAATAACTTATGCTGTCACTCATAGAAATCTGCAGACCTGCATCTTTTGCCAGTTTGTCCTTTTCTTTTTTTCCTGATGGCTTCTTTGATTTTTTACTAGTTTGCTCCACGATGAAGATGAAGACTCGACATCTACTTTTTTAATACCGTCCATTCACCTGTCAATCATAAGTATTTGGGTCTATTTTAATTTTAGGGATGAAATACAATTTATTTGGGAGCATTTGGCCTGGGATCAGTGAGCCACCAGAAAAAAAAAAAAACATGTTTCAAAATTTCCCGGAGTCCAAAAACAGCCAGGAGCAACAGTTTCATGAAGAATCTTTAAAAAAATAACCTGTTGGTATTTTTGAGGGCCAGTTTGTTCTCAGAGGGGCTTTAATGTATTTCTTTGTTACTCAATGGATCAGAAAATACCTTCAACACATGTTTCTGTCTTTTCTGGTGAAATAAGGTTATACATTTGTCAATAAATGTATTAGCAGATACAATCAACCTGGAAAGATGAGCCTGGGAAAAAACCAGGAGGAAGCACCAGCTGATTCAGAAATAAGAGAAGCTGCTTTACAGCAGGACAAAAACACAGTTACAGCCTGGTTGTGGTGTTTACTGTTCTAGTTCACAGCCGGTGCAACTCTGAGGGGGTTGAAGATGTTTGTGCCACATTGTCTGAATTTAGATACATCAGGAAATGCTACCATGACAGTTTTACTAGCAGTGTTTTTCTGATTTTGCTAATAATTTGTCCATAATGGTTTAAAAACGGGTTAAAAACACAAAAAGGCTCTAAAATATAAAACAAAGTCTTCACCGAGTAGGAGAAATAAGGAACGTTGATTTTTTAACACAATCTGTCTTAACTGCACTATTCTACCCGGCAAAAGTAACAGCTAGCGTATTAGGGTATTAGGGCCAAACTAAGATAAAAAAAAAAGGAAATTGCGAGAATAAAGTCATAATAATATGAGAATAAAGTCATAAAATTACGAGAATAAAGTCGTAATTTATGAAAACTCTAACAGGAAGAGCACATACAGTACGTCTTTTGTGGAAGAGGAGCTGTCTGGTATAGTATAGTATAGTATAGTATACTATAGTATAGTATAGTAGTGGTCGACTGCAAGGCTAGCGGTGGTCACATCTGCAACATTCAAAGAGGTTTTGTTGTTTCTCAGGAAACATTGAGGATGATCATAAAGATTTTCCTCTTCCACAAAAGACGCAATTTCTTCCAAGTCTGTGTGGTTCCTTCTTTGAAATAGATGCAGTCGTTTGCCCAATCGTTTTAAATTCCTTATACTGATAATAATTTGATGCTGATGTGCCAAAAGAAAGTATTTCCTTATTTGTGAAAATTATACGAAAATAAAACTTCACAAGATGCTCAATATTCCACATTTTAACACAGGGAGAAGACTTCTCTTCTTGTTAAAGTTCTCATAAATTACGACTTGATTCTCATAATATTACAAATTTACTCTCGTAATATTACAACTTTATTTTCATAATATAACGACTTTATTCTCACAACATTATGACTTTATTCTCGTAAATTTACGACATTATTCTCATAATATTATGATTTCATTCTCGTAATTTTCAAATTTGTATGGCCCTAATACTCCGTCGTACTTATATGATTTAATCTGATGTTATATGGAAAAAATTCACCAGCGTACAACCGTCATGGTTTAACATTTCAACATGAAGGTCAGTGAAAAAGACTCGTGTTTGCAGCCTAGTGGCCATTCAAGGAGCTGCACCCCCCCGGATGTTTCCCCCTGGTGCCCATCTAAAGAACAAATGTCCAAATACGGGGGTTCGTCCCTGATATTTCCTGGCTTCGTTGTTGACAGAGACAGAAACCCTCTGCGGCATCTCTGAAGGGGAAGTCGACGCTGAAGCTCGCGTCTATAATTAACTCGGCTTTGTTGAGGAGATTTTAATAAACCAGCATCTCCCACGTGAAGCTGAGTCACAACAGAAAGTAGGTTTTTCTCTTTTCAGACCCTTTTGGAGGATGTGTAAATCTGGCAGCAGCATGAAAGTGTGACTCACGTCACCATGACTGGCAGAACCAGGGCCCGTGTTTGGGGCCAGTGTTTACCTTCCTGAAGGATCAGAGGACTACAACCAGTTAATGATCTACCTCCACCCACAACCTGCTCCAGGGTCAGAGTCACTGACAGTCCCGGGTTCACGGTGTTTAGGTCCAGGACCGAGATCCGGAGCCATGTTCCACGAAGCCTGGTCTTATCTGCTGTATCTATACACTGTGGTGCACCAGGCCGTCGTTCCTTGTGCACGTCAGCAGGAGCTGCTGGTGAAAACCATCGACCACCAGCAGGTGAGGAGACATTAATGGCGCTTTTCCACCAGCACCTACTCAGCTCTACTAATCTCAACTCGGCCTGGTTTCTTTTCCACTACAATTCAGCACCTGGAGCAGAAGTAGGAGGTTGGAGCGAAGCTGCTTTGACGTATTTGATTGTGTATCTAAAAGAAGACGACAACAACACTAAAGATGTAGAACCTGGAGGAGATGATAGATGTGCTGCTGGGTCTGTGGCTTGTGTTCGATACCAAGTTAAAAAATGAGAGAGAGAGAGAGCGGCAACGCTTTTTAATTTTCTTTAGTTTGTCTCAGCGCTGCTGAAAAGTCCGTTGGGAGCCGCGAGCAGCTATGAAGTGACAGAGCTCATGGTAGATCTGGGGCCGGATTCACAAAACATTCTTAAGAAAAAAAATCTTCTTAAGTGTCATTTTTTTCTTAAGTTCAGTCTTAAGAAGAAAAAAGAGAAGAAGTCATATTCTCCAAAAAAGTATTTTCTCAACTTTCTTCTTAAGTTTCTTCTTAAGAAAAAACTTAAGAATAAATGGTATTCTTGAAATAAAAGTTCTCAAATTTGTTTTTGACTTTTTTCTTAACTTTAAGACAACCTTGACGTGTCTTAAAATGTCTTTTGTGAAAAGGTAAGACTCTAATATCACTTTTTTCAACACATTTGCACAAACAAAGACCCGCAATATTGTGGAGCGATGCATCGGTGTAGTGAAGTCTCGCTTCAGCTGCATCGGCTGAATATAATGAAATGAATAATAATAATAATAATAATAATAATAATAATAATAATAATAATAATAATAATAATAATAATATAATATAATATAATTCTGGGATACTTGTGTGAACGGTCTGCTGGAGCGGCTACTGAATCCTTCATTTAGTATGCAGTATACAGTTCATACTGATGCAACATGTAGCATGTAGTACTTACTATGCCATTTTGGATACAGCCATATTTTAAGAAGTTCTTAAGTAGGAAAAATAAGAAATTCGTAAGAAATGACAGTTCTTAAGACGGTTCTTAAGAAAATATTGAGGAATTGCACTTAAGAACTTTCTTATGAACTTCTTAATTTTAGATCTTAAGACATTTCTTAGGATCGTTCTTAAGAACATATTGGTGAATCCGGCCCCTGGTCGTTCCTTATCGCCCGTCTAGATCCCTTTTTAATTCTCTCCTCAGCCACCAGGTTTATGAACATCTGCACCTCAGAGTTGGATCATGAAACAGACTTTTGCTGCCGTTGCTGGTGGAATAAAATGAACAAGAAGCCGCTGTCAGAGTCGCTCTTTCGCTGATGTCACATCCTGACTCAGACGTCTGACTCCAACCCCCCGACCAATCGGTGGCCTGTAGTTTGATGACATCACAGCCCGACTCAGCCGCTTAGAACCTCGGCAGAATAGAAACAGAAAAGTATCTACTCGGCACGTTAGACCCCTAGTGGGAAAGAACCAAACCGAGGCAAGTCGAGTCGGGCTGAGTAGGTACTAGTGGAAAAGCGCCATAAGTGATTATCAGGGAAGACTTCGGGGTGAGACACGAGGCCGGGTTCATGGGCCGGTTTGCACTCCCTCGGTTCTTTCCATCAGTGGTCTTTCTGAGCTCTCATTGTTTACTGCTCTCTCTCTCTCTCTCTCTCTCTCTCTCTCTCTCTCTCTCTCTCTCTCTCTCTCTCTCTGTTTTTCTAGTATCTGGGGAAATGGTACTTCAAGGCAGCTGTCAGTCACCGGGAGGCCGACATCCAGATGTTCAAGGCCTTCGACAACATCGTATTCACCATAGAGGAGAAAAACAACGACACGCTGCTCCTGACTGGGAATATGCGCATGTGAGGAGAGAAACGCTGTCACACGTCTCACCAGGCCTCAAATCCAACAACAGTTTGATAGAATCAAAATATTCCCATCTACGACTCAAGTTTGCACAAAGCGATTTCAGATAATAGCCTGGTGATATATTTACGTGGTGATCTGAGGTCGTTAATGACATGAATTCATGTTAAAACGTTAGTAGCCCGTCTTTTAGCGCTTTGTCTTTCATGTAAAGTCCTCGGACCGTGGCCAATCCTATTTTTGGGTAAATACATGCACAGGTGAACGATATTTAACTTTTCTCACCAGCATTTAAAAAAAAAAGTTAGCCAAAGAGAGAAAAAAAAAACACATGGTAAATACTAAGTACCCCCCTATTGCCTTCTAGACTTGTAGTCTAGAGACCGCCTTAACCAAGACCAAGACCAGAGAGTATCAAGATCAAGACCAGGACCAGTTCAGACCAGTTCCTATCCTGCGTGATTGTAGAACATCAGCTCCATCCTGGTTCAGCTAGTTTCCATATGAGCTTGTATTCAACTGCAGCACAATAACACAGAGAAGTGGATGATGATGTTGAACTCATCTAAATGTTTTCATCCATCAGCTGAGATCAGATATGTGTGGCGACTGCACTACTGCTATTTCTACACTATTGGAGGATTGACTCCAGTGCTGTTAAGGATTGACACGACTAACTAGTCCCAAAGTCCTCTAGCAGAATAACCAGCCTCCAACACCCCCCTCCACCTCAGAAAAGTCATAAATAGTAAATGTTACTGATTTAAATTGGACTTAATTTCGCTGTCTTCATTTTGTGGAATGTCTCTTTATCTGGTAGAAATGTATTTGGTTTGTTTTTATTATGTTATTTTTAGAACTGTATTATTTTAAAGGGAACCCTGCATATTAAGACATGTAGGTCTTAAAAGATAAATGTTGGTATCAATTATAACAATGTGATATAAAAAACCTTGTTGATGTCTTCGTTTTTATAAAATTTGAAAATATAATTTAACATGTAGGTCGCCATTGTTTTTTACGTTCTGGGTAGTACGTCAGACGGTGGCACCTGCTAGCCCCCGTCCACTGTTCTGACACCCAGAAACAGATGAAAACACAGCTAAACAGGTGACGGCGCACCAGAAACACAGATGAAAACACAGCTGAACATTAAGGTGACGGCGCACCTACAAAAAAGTAAAATAAAATTAAAAAAAGTGCAGCCCCATACAGCATGAACTATAAAAACACCATAAAACTCAGATAGACTAACAGACCACACGTTTCAACTAGCAGATAACCGATGCTACAATAAAAACCCCAGCCAGATATGGTGTCATTAAATTAAATAAAGATGTTCTTGCCTATTTGAAGCGAAGTCTGCGCCTCCGGTTTCGTCAAAGTCCGGGGCCAGTCCCCTCCTCTGGTCTGTCATCAAACGGTGGACCCAGCACCCGAAGCCGGTTTTAGGGGGGGGGCAGGGGTGGGCTATGCTCACCGGCGTCTCCATCCCGGCCAGAGCGGAGAGCGCAGAGCGCAGAGCGGAGAGCGGAGAGCGGCGAGCGGGTGGCGGAGCGCTGCGGGCTGTAGAGCCCCGGCTACGCAGGCTACGGCGTAGCCTACGCAGGCTACGGCGTAGCCTACGCCGTCTACGCCGTAGGCTACGCCGTCTACGGCGTAGGCTACGCCGTCTACGCAGGAGCCTAATGCACTGGTAAGATGCGCACAACATTGATCATTTTTGCAGATCTCCCGTGCATCACAGAACTTTGATCCAGTTTGCCTGAACCGAGACGTCTTATGGGCTCCCTCGTCAGCCTCCACGGCCGGGAGAGAGCTGCTCAACTATGTTTTAGATACCTGTCCCAGTTAAACTAATGGGGCTTATCTTCCCAGAGCCACCGTCGTACGTCATCGCCCCCAGAATACATTGCGCAGGTAAAACATGGCGCCTCCCGCAGGTCAAAATATGTAATAAACATTGTAGATTTTTAAAGCAATTAGATTATTTTATGTGTTTCTAACAACATATTTTAGTATAAGAGAACAATTGTGGCTAATTAGGGACTACATGTCTTAATATGCAGGGTTCCCTTTAAAATGTTGGCAGACCCCAGGAAGAATAGCTGCAGTCATGCTGTAGCTAATGGGGATCCTAATTAAACAATTAAACAAGGCCATATAAACACAAAACTGTAATTAAATACAGACACGTGCAGATGCACCAAAACATTAAATCAGATGCAAAATACAAATAGTTTACAAAACTGTACATTAACAAGAGGAAGAACTGCTGATCACCAGATTCTGTCACCTTGGTGCAACGGACTCTCAGTTAAGACCAGGACCACAAGAAAGTGGTCTTGAAACCGGTCTCCAGAACTACAAGTCTACTGCCTTATAGGATTTAAGGCAGTATTTAAGGCGGTATTTAAGGCTGCAGCTGCAGCTAGGTGCTGCTTATCATTATACGTTGGCAGCAGACCTCTGAAAGTGCGGCCATCTTGGCGTTTATCATTAGATCATACTGTGAACCTGAGACGCAGTCGAGAGGAACTTTCCCTTTGATTAACCCAGTCAGCTGACTGTAAGGCCCCTCAGATCGGGAGCCTCGGCCCATTCACTGGTGCAAATAAACGGCTGCTTCCCTTCACAGTAAAGCATAATTACCCAGACACACACGTCACTTAACATTTACCCTGCTTCTGGTGTTCACTTTCCTCTTCCTCTACAAAGAACCAATGCACTAAAGAGGCTACAATGTATAGAGCAGTAACATATTGGAATCAGAGGCACAATTTCGAGAAAAAAGTCGAAAAGTTGAGAAAAGTCAAAATTTCGTGAATAAAGTTGAAATCTTGAGAAAAAAGGCAAAATTACCACTTTATTCACGAAATATTGATTTCTTTCTTGAAATTGCATTTCAACATTAATCTCGACTTTTCGACTTTTTTCTCGACATTTTTACTTTTTTCTCGAAGTGCACAATAAAAAAAAATCTCCCCCTCTCAAATATTTTTCTCTCCTGCATGGCCCTAATACTCTTCCGTAGAAGTCCGTTTTAGTTAGTTGGTTTATTCTGAAATTCTTGATTGGTTTATTCTGAAATTCTGAGTGTGTTAAATGGAATATTTTTCGTTGTTTGGTTCTGGCTGGTTTCAACAATTTAAGGGTTGAATTCCATTACATCTCAGATCATTTTTGTTTAGATTTAGTCATGTTTTTATTGTAAAGATTGTATTTTATTGTTTTATGTGTGCAATGTTGGACCCCAGGAAGAATAGTCTTCAGTGCAGTGAGGACTAATGGGGATCCGTAATAAATAAATAAATAAATCCTCCCGTGAGAAGTGTGGCAGCTGCCAGGCTGAAGGTGAAAGCACCGACTCGTGAAACCCGCCGTCGTAAACAGAAACCCGGCGAGGGGAAGTGGCCTTCAGAAAACGAAAAGAGTTTGTATCGACAAGTTTCAAAAGTGAAAACCCTTACATCACGCCTGTCCGGCAGATTCCCTTCATGAGAATTATGTTTGTGTCTTTCTGTCGTTGCCGATGTTTGCAGGGGAGACGACTGCATCACGCAGAAATGGACCTACCGCCTCCAGCCGGGGAGGGATGACATGGTCCTGGAAGGTAACTCCAGCGCCAACAGAGCCCCAAAATAAACAGGACAGGAAATGTGTGAATGGGACGATTGCTGCCGGTCAGGATAATTGATTTGGGCCGATCAGCTTCAGGGTTTCAGCTTTAAAAACTATGAAAAACTGCATCTGACAGAGTGAATAACAGACTTCTTCAGCTGGAGATGTACACTGTGGAAGAAGAACTGGACAAGCCCCCCGGGAGGTCGCCCCCGGGGTTTCTGAAGACTTGCTTTTGGCGCTTTTATACTAGCACCTACTCAGCCCGACTCGCCTCGCCTCGCCCCGGTTTTGTGCTTCTCCACTAGGGGTCGAGGCAGGTGGAGGCGTGCCGAGTAGATACTTTTTCTGTAACTATTCTGCCGAGGTTCTAAGCGGCTGAGTCGGCTGTATCTGATGTCATCACACTACAGGCCACCGATTGGTCGGGGGGCGGGGCCGTCAGACGTTTGAATCAGGAGGCGGAAATCAGCGAAAGAGCGACTTGCGGCTTCTTGTTCACTTTATTCCACCAGCAACAGCAGCAGAACTCTGAGGTGCAGATGTCCATAAACCTGGTGGCTGAAGAGAGAATTAAAAAGGGATCTAGACCAGTGTTTCCCAACCCTGGTCCTCGAGGCACCCCTATCCTGCATGTTTTAGATGTTTCCCTGCACCAACACACCTAATGGTCCTAATTAGCTTGTCACCAAGGTCTGCACAACTCTGTTGATGACACACGTACTTTTATCACGGTGTGCTGAAGCAGGGAAACATCTAAAACATGCAGGATAGGGGTGCCTCGAGGACCAGGGTTGGGAAACACTGATCTAGACGGGCGGTAAGGAACGACCAGATCTACCATGAGCTCTGTCACTTCATAGCTGCTAGCGGCTACCAACGGACTTTTCAGCAGCGCTAAGACAAACAAACAACAACAAAAAAGTGTCCCGCTTGAAGCTTCTTTCACTCTCATTTTTTAACTTGATATCGAACACAAGCCACAGACCCAGCAGCACATCTATCATCTCCTCCAGGTTCTACATCTTTAGTGTTGTCTTCGTTTAAATCACACAATCAAATAGGTCACAGCAGCTTAGCTCCAACCTCCTACTTCTGATCTGGGTGTCTGAAAAGAAACGAGGGCAAGGCGAGTCGAGACGCGTTGAGTAGGTACTAGTATAAAAGCACCATTTGAAGCCTGAACACCTTCCGAAGCATTCAAGTGTGTGTAAACACAATGCCAACAAGGAAAGAATCAGCAATGATCTCAGAGAAGCTGCCACTTCCAAACTAAAGTATTTTTCATTAGTGGGAAGAATTCGAGACCGTTGTTGACCTTCACAAGAGCGGACACTCACGGCAGTGGAGGGATGGTGATATGGGCGTCCGTGGAACTCCTGTACCAGAGTATTAAGGAGTCAGATCTGACGTCCAACAGCTAAAACGTGGCCGTCCAACAGGAAAATGATCCCAGAACCGACCAGAAAATCCACGACAGAATGGCTGAAAGAGGAAAAGCGCTGCGATTGATGACCTTGACCTGATTGCCACGCCGTGACGGGAACCTGCAGAGAGCTGTGGGGGAACAAATGCCTGAAAAAGCCAATGAAAAACAAGCGACAGTCTGAAAAGAAGGGGCCCTCCAAAACAATATCATACAACAATGTCAAAAGAAATTAGTGCTAAAAGTTGCTAAAGCAGTAAGAGTGTTCTTTATTCACGCCGCCTCTGTCCGGGCTGGTGTGGTGAGGACCCAGATGCAGGAGAGCAAGGCAGGAGTTCGCAAAAAAAAGGGTTTATTTTACAAACCAAAAAACAAAGCGCTGCTTAGCAGGCTCAAAAACACACGGAAACAGGGATCAAAAAGTGGAGCAAAAACAGGACACATGGAGGAAAGCACAGTACGGAACCACAAGGAGCAAGGGAATGACAAGACCAGATACACACAGGGGATAACGAGACAGAGGTGCAGACAATCAGGGCAGATGGGACACAGGCGGGGCAAAACAGAAACAAACAGGGGGAAATGTCAACCACTGACAGCCTCTGCAGATTGCTTCAGATTATATTGAATAGATAATAACACACTAGAATACTGCATGTTTTGTGTTGTATTTACCTCATTTTAAGACCAGATTACTTTTTTTACGACGTCCCAGACGATGAGGGCCTAACTTTCTTTATTGAACTATTGTTAAATCAAAAATGCTCTGTTTGATTGCTAGATCTGCTGTGTGCACATGTGGGCCCCTCCTATGTGGACCTTATATGTGGACCCCTCTTATGAGGGCCTCATATGTGCATGTTAGAAGTCTGGTCCCAGAAGGTCCCTATCACTGACATGTCTGTGCCCGGCTGGGGGTCCGGGTTCTGATCCAGGGAGGCCCCAGCGCAGGAACCTGCTGTGGAGCGGCGCCTGGGCCGACTGCTCCGACTGCATCGTCTTCCAGGAAGTGGAGCCGCCGCTGAGAGACACGGACGCCGAGGACTCCCTCAGCAGACAAATGCTGTATGGTGAGATAGTCCGGACCACCTGGACCGGTTCTGGTCAGAGCCCGGTTACTCTGAGGTCTCGCATGTGTCCTCCCTTTCACAAATGCTTTGATAAGGTAAACAAACACTGCAACGTCAGCTTAGGGGCAGTTGTGCCCTTTGGATGCTGTCTACTTTGTGTCACAATTACAATATTTACACAAAAACAGCTCTCGACCTTTAACCTCCTCAACCGCTGGTGAGTAAACTCCCGATTCCGTATTTACGGTTAGCGTAAGTCACGTGAAGGATGTTTGTTTAACAAGACAGGGGCCAGATTCACATTCTTAAGAACGATCTTAAGAAATGTCTTAAGATCTAAAATTAAGAAGTTCATAAGAAAGTTCTTAAGTGCAATTTCTCAATATTTTCTTAAGAACCGTCTTTTCTTACGTCATTGAACTGTCATTTCTTACGAATTTCTTATTTTTCCTACTTAAGAACTTCTTAAAATATGTCATTGCATTGCACGCGCCAACAAACAACATTTATACAGGTAGTTTGCGTCTTAACCGTCAGTCACTCACTAAACATGGAGAAGGAGAAAAAGAGATGCAGGAACTTTTCAAGGTTATGGTGGATGAGATTAATGTGCAAAAAAAAATACTATTGGGGAAAATTAATAATAATTAACTACCACGCTAACTAACATGCTAACTAACAGTTAACAGGCTCTTTGTGTAATTAATTACAAAGTATATACTCAAACTATGACCTACTAGTCTAAAATGTGTTGAAAAAGGTGATATTAAAGTCTTACCTTTTCACAGAAGAAATTTTAAGACAGGTCAAGGTTGTCTTAAAGTTAAGAAAAAAGTCAAGAACAAATTTGAGAACTTTTATTTAAAGAATACCATTTATTCTTAAGTTTTTTCTTAAGAAGAAACTTAAGAAGAAAGTTTAGAAAATACTTAGAACTTTTTTGGAGAATATGACTTCTTCTCTTTTTTCTTCTTAAGACTGAACTTAAGAAAAAAATGACACTTAAGAAGATTTTTTTTCTTAAGAATGTTTTGTGAATCGGGCCCCAGGAGTTGTAAATTGGTTCTCTCATCTCCTCTTCCCTCAAGCTCGTCGGAGCGACACCGACTCGGAGATGGTGACAACGTTTCTGAAGAGCTCGGCTTGTTACGGGTCGACGGCGAGCGTCACGCTACCTCAGGAGAAAGGTTGGTAGCCATGGCAACATCCAGCTTCCTGTGAGGGGAAGACAAGGCTCCTGAAAGTAACGGTGTTCCTGTTTCCTCTGTGTTGACAGCGTTCTGCCTCTAGCGGCGGACGGAGAGGCGGAGACTTAGGCGGACATGCTTGCGGATTGTTTGTGACATCACACTCTCCTGGTCCATACGGGATGCCGATGGAGCGACTGGATCTTTTCAGTGACATTAAGATAACTTCCCTTCTATCAGTGGAATGAAATAAAAGGAAACGATTGTCCTGAAAGCGTGCCATTTCATTCTGCTTTTACAGACTATGAATGTTCACAAGCAAAACCGAAACGTTTGCTGTCAAAGATATGAAGCTGCAGTAAGGAAAGAAAAGCCTGCTTCTTTACTCATTTCAGGTGTTACTTTCAGTCCCAGGAGCAGCGAAGACAAGAGAAAAACACCTCTCTAAAAAAAAAACCCTGGGAATTCCCATCATGCTGTTGGGCAGAAATATCTGTTCACCTACTTTGTGCAAATCAGCCCGGTTGTCAAGACGACATCTTCTCAGGGTTTGCTGGATGACGATTGAAAAGAGTAAAATATATTTCAGTCTGATTGTTTAAAACACTTCTAACCATCCATCCTTCTGGGGATAGAGATCCGTTCCCAAGTCAGCTAGGAGATATAGTCCCTCCAACTTCCTGTCCCCTTTTCCACCAAACCGGTTTCAGGGCTGGTTCTGGTTCTGGTTCTGGTTCTGGACCAGTGCTGAGTTTGGAACCGTTCTTTCTGTTTCCACTGACAAAGAACTGGCTCCGGGCCAGAAGAACCGGTTCCAAGGTAGAACCAACTCATTGCTGGACTAGAGGAAAGAACAGCTTCACGTAAGCGGAGGGGGTGGAGTTATAAAGACCAACGGCAACAGCAGGACTGGGAGACGGAGACATTTTCAAATAAGAATTAATCTGGATGCAGCAAAGCATCATGGGTCTGAGGAGGAGACAACCTGTCTCTTAGAGATGTGTCCACGGAGGAGCTACGTGGACCAAGTCCTATTAGAGCAAATACCTTGTTGCTGCAACTTTCAGCAGATTAAGGCAACAATTCCACTTTCAGTCAGTGCATGTAAACGTACTGAGTGACTGACTGGGTAGGATGGAAATGGAAATGAAATATACCATGAAGGGTTACTTACAAAATCTTAAAATAGGTACAGTTGGTTGAGGTTGAATTAGAGGCGAGAGTTTACAGATCACAGATGAAGGGGGAAAAGCCTCATCTTCCTGTCATCAGATTTGCAGATGACAACGTCCAGGATCGACACTGTTCACTGCAGGATAATATTCATTTACTTTTAATTTGTTCATTTGGAAAGGTATAACTTTAGATCAACTGTGCTACAGAACCCCACATCCAGATTTGTCTGATCTAATCTGTCTTTACACCCCCTCTCGCTCTCTCAAGTCCTCCTCCTCCCTCCAGCTCTCCGCCTACCACTCTTCTCGGGGGAGCAGAGTCAGTCAGTCGCTCGGCTCCCCAAGTCTGATCTCCCTCCCACCTGACATCCGCAATAGTGACTCTTTACCCAGTTCACATCCAGACTCACAACACGTCGGTTTCGAATTACATACAATTTATATTCTCTTCTTTGTTAGATTTTTTTATATTGTTCTTTGTCTGTTTTTATTTATTTTATTATGTTCTCATCTAGCTGCAGAGTGTCCTTGAATACCTTGAAGGGCATTGTTAAATAAAAAGTATTATTATTTACTTGGCAAATTAATTAGCTCCAAATAACAGATGAGAATTTAGGATCTTCAAGAAAATTTCTACGGAGCTGAAAGCTACAGAAGTCCCAGTTCTGGTCCCTGTGGGACTGATGCTCATCTGAGTTTGGGGGGCTTCCAGACAGGTCAACTGGAATAAACCGCATAGAGATTAACACAAAACAGATGAACCAGCTCTTGGGAATCCCCTGATTTTAGTATCTTCTTCATTTTTTTTTTTAAAGTTTTCAAAAAACTGAAGATGCCAACACCATGCCATATTTAGATATCTATATTTGTATATCTCAGAGATTGCATGAACCTGGAACCAGATGAACTGTTAAACTCAGCTGTTAAATGAAAGGGAAAAGATCAGCGCTCACCTTGGCTCCATGTCATTGACAGCAACAAATCAAGCCAGAAATCTTGGTGTAATTATTGACTCAGACCTGAACTTCAACAGCCATCTAAAGCTTATCACTAAATCTGCCTATTACCACCTGAAAAACATTGCTAGAATTAAGGGGATTCTGTCTAAACAAGACATGGAAAAACGTATTCGTGCATTCATTTTCAGTAGGTTGGATTATTGCAATGGCATCTTTACAGGCCTTAACAAGAAATCTACCAGGCAGCTGCAGCTGATCCAGAACGCTGCCGCCAGAGTCCTTACAAACACCAGGAAACTGGACCACATTACACCGGTCATGAAATCGCTACACTGGCTTCCAGTGAGTCAAAGGATAGAGTTTAAAATCTTACTGCTGGTCTACAAAGACCTGAATGGTCTTGGACCGAATTATATGGTTGATCTGTTAGTTCTTTATGAAGCTCCCAGACCCCTGAGGTTCATCTGGATCTGGTTTGTTGTGGTTCCCAAGAACCAGAACCAAGCAAGGTGAGGCAGTGTTCAGTTATTCTGCTCCTCACCGGTGGAACAAACTTCCTGTAGACCTGAGGTCTGCTCCAACTGTAGATCCTTTAAATCAGGCCTAAAAACATTACTGTTTACTGAAGCTAATCTTAAATTAAATACTTACCTGCTGTACTCTACTGCCCTTATTTTTAACAGCTTGTGCTTTTTATTATTTTACTTATTTTCTTATCATCTTATTCATAATTTTATTCAATCTTATTTGTTATTTACTGTCTAATTATGTCTTGCCGCTTTTAATGTTAATGTAAAGCACTTTGAATTACCTTGTGTTGAATTGTGCTATATAAATAAACTTGCCTTGCCTTAAACCTGAGGATCACCACGGTCACGAAGGGCAACACATTGGCACGTTCAGCCCGGTGAACCCGGTGTCAATGGTGTGTCGTACAGTTTTATTCATGTAGCGTTTATTACACCAGAAGTTGTCTCTAGGATCTTTCCAGAGACTAGAACATGACCCCTGAGCAATTATTACATAAACATAAACAATGGCAGGTAAAAACACCCCTAGTGGGAGAAAAACCTTAAGCCAAACAGTGGCAAGGAAAAACTCCCCTTTAGGAGGGAAGAAACCTGGACCAGGACCTGGATCATAAGGGGGAACCCTCCTGCTGAAGACCAGCTGGGCAGATCAGGAAAAGGAAAAACAGAGAATGAAGAACAGAGAAAGGAGAGACACAGACACAATCGCTAACTGGTGCACTAAGAGTAAAGAGATGTTCAATTCAATTTTCAATTCAATTCAGCTGTAGGATATTCAGCAAATTACTTCCTGGTAATAACACATTAGA
Source organism: Cololabis saira (assembly GCF_033807715.1). Taxonomy (NCBI): domain Eukaryota; kingdom Metazoa; phylum Chordata; class Actinopteri; order Beloniformes; family Belonidae; genus Cololabis; species Cololabis saira. The sequence continues at coordinate 36,097,266 of NC_084589.1, read as the reverse complement.
GTAATCTAGCCTAGAAGATACAAAGGCCTGAATTAGTTTTTCCGCATCACTCTGCGAGAGGATTTTCCTAATCTTCATGATATTACAGAGATGAAAAAACCCTATTTTACAAACCTGATTAAAATGCTGTTTAAACCACAAATCCTGATCGAAAATAACACCAAGATTTCTCACAGTTATGCATCACTATTTAATCCCATCCTAATATGCTCGGAACCAAAAATAATAACTTCTCTTTTATCTGAATTTAGAAGCAAAACATTTGCAGACATCCAGTCCTTGATGTCCCTAAGACATGCCTGAAGTTTAGCTAACGGTTCTGTTTCATCCGGCTTCATAGACAAGTAGAGCTGCGTATCATCAGCATAGCAATGAAAGTGTAAACCAATGGCTGCATGTGTTAACTGAACAAGATTGGCCCTAGCACTGAACCCTGCGGAACACCATAAGAGACCTTTGACTGTTCTGAAGAAACCTCATGTACATGAACAAACTGGAACCTGTCAGATAGGTATGATTTAAACCAACATAGAGCTGTCCCTTTAATCCCAACAACATGCTCTAACCTGTGCAGTAAAATGCCATGATCTACAGTGTCAAAAGCAGCACTGAGGTCCAGTAGAACCAGTATGGACACTAATCCCTTATCTGAGGCCATAAGAAGGTCATTCGTGACTCGAACCAGTGCTGTCTCTGTGCTATGATGCATTCTGAACCCTGACTGAAAGACTTCAAACAGATCATTTCTATACAAATGGTCACATAACTGGCTGCAGCTACCTTTTCAAGATTTTTAGATACAAATAGAAAGTTGGAAATTGGTCTAGAATTAGCGAAGACGCGTGGGTCAAGAGAAGGTTTTTTTAAGGTTTAATTACTTGAAAACCTGTGGTATATATCCTAAGTTTAGGGATAAGTTGATCTGGTCCAGTATTGTTGTGCCAATAAGAGAAAAAACAGCCAATTCAATACAGTCAGTTCAGTAGCCAATGATCTACTAGACTCTGCCTCCAGCCTTCAGCAGCATGCCCTCCATCCGCCACAGATTCTCAAGTGAGAATCATTTTAGAAGTGAAAGTGGGAGAAAGAAAATTTAACTGAAACATGCCATTTGAAAAAGGGGAACAGATTGATGGAGCTGGACCACAGAACACGACAGGAAACTTCTTCACGGCTACAGATTTGGGGTTTTGGCTTTGGATGGTTCTGGATGTGGTGCTGTTTTACGTCATTTTGTAGAACGGCTGCCTGGTGAATGAACTACAGGGGCGTATGATGTATTTCAATTCTTTGACATGCGTCACGTCCATCCATCCATCCAGCCGCCTCCAGCTCTTACGGAGGAGTTCCTCAGCCGGACGGGAGGTGTAATCTCTCCAGTGTGTCCGGGGTCTGGCTGGGGGCCCTGGCACATTCTCACATGTCTGAAATACCTCCATAGGAAGGCGTCCAGGAGGCATCCCCTATGGCAGAGCCTCATTCCAGCCGCTTGCCTCTGAGATCCTGCTCTCTTGTACCCCTTTTCCACCAAACCAGTTCCAGGGCTGGTTCTGGTTCACAACTCGTTCAACTTGGGAACCAGCTGAGAACCAGTTTGTTTTTCCACAGCTCGGGTGCTAAGGGGAGCCACGTCATTACGTCGCTGCAAACGTCAGTTTGTTGCTGTGTTTGCATTGGCGCGAACGTTTTTTTTTGTGATCAAAATTTTTCTTTATTTATCTCGTACTCACAGTACAACAAATCACAACCACAGTATGCAACAGCAGTACCAGTACATAAACACAACTAAATGACGTAAGAAAATAAAAAATAAAAAATAAGCATTGGCGCGAAAGTTGAAGCAACAGCAGCACATTTGCTCTAATATGGACTTAGCACCTCTGTGGATACATCTCTAAAAGACAGTTGTCTCCTCCTCAGACCCATGATGCTTTGCTGCATCCAGATTCATTCTTATTTGAAAATGTTTCGGTCTCCCAGTCTTGCTATTGCTGTTGGTCTTAATAACTCCGCCCCCTCCGCTTACATACTGTAAGCTTTCCTCTAGTCCAGCAAAGAGTTGATGTTACCTTGGAACCGGTTCTTCTGGCCCAGAGCCAGTTCTTTGTCAGTGGAAACAGAAAGCCCAGTTCCAAACTCAGCACTGGTCCAGACCCAGAACCAGAACCAGCCCTGGAACTGGTTTGGTGGAAAAGGGGTATTGGTGTCATTTAGGTCGATCAAAACAGCGTACATGTTTATAAAGTGCACGTAACCCTCGCAGATGATCGTCAGTCAGTTGATTTGACTGTTATGTGTTCATCTCACACACATCAACAACGATGATTGTAAAGGATCCTTAGGTGGGTCACGTGTTTTTACTGCATATCTGCTTCGAGGCAAAAGAATACAAAAGTACAAGTAAGCAGAATAAAAGAGAAGTCGATTTACGGGACTGTAAAAGCAGAAGTGTGGGCGAAACAGAGCGGCAGCTGCGTCCCACGAAACAAAGCTGCCACTTTATGGCGCTGGACTCTGGTGGGAAGAGCATTTGAGTTGCAGGTCAGATGTGTGCAGATGTTTCAGAGGAGCTACCTGCAGGTTTACCTCTCTGCACAGGAAGCAGCGGTGCAGAGGTTCCTCCTCATGTCTCTGAGCGGGGACAGCACCCGGCAGCCCACATCAAACCCCTTTGCTTCTGGTCGGTGTGCGTATGCAAATGTGTTTTTTGTGTCTGTGTGACAGAAATAAACGGGAGAAAGTTTGTCGGTCCAGGAGAACAAAGCCCGGCTGTCTGGGGACGCCCCACCGAGCGTGAAACCAAAGTCTAAAACAGAAATGGAAATGGACGCTGCAACACCTTCAGCTCGGGCTGGCTCATGCAACTTTCATTTCTGCCTTCATGTCAAAGATTTCTCATCCTCATGTCTGAATTTACATTTGAATTATTTGAAATACCGGTCGTCCTGTGAAGCGGCCCATCCCTCCTCTGATTCCAGCAGCTTTTTAGCTTCAGTCTGATTCTTTTGATCAGTTTTGTGTGGCTGAAACATGAGTGTAAAAGAGTCCTGCGTGGGGCTGGATGTCGGGTTCAATTCAGAGATCAGATGATGAAAAATAAATGTACGGAAGAGTATTAGGGCCAGGTAGGAGAAAAATGAAAATAATATTTTAGAGGAGGAAGATTTTTTTTTCATTATGCACTTCGAGAAAAAAGTCAAAATGTCGAGAAAAAAGTCAAAATGTTGTGAATACAGTTGAAATGTTGAGAAAAAAGGCAAAATTTTGTGTGCTTTATTGTTGACTACTTGAATTATGTTAGGTTGGTAACAACAAGGTTCAGAATACAAGAATTGGTTTTACAATATTGATTTGAAACACATATCACACATATGCAGTTGTATAACTTCAGAAACGTACCCTAAACGTTCCACTCGAAGGATGTAAGTTAGTTAGTTAGTTACGGCTGCTGCTGCATAGCTGTCAGTCGCTCTCCTAACTGGATTTGATGGGCCAGAGGAGACATTTTGAATTATACACGAAATTGTATTTCAACTTTAATCTCGAAATTTCTACTTTATTCATGACATTTCAACTTTTTTCTTGAAATTGTATTTCAACATTAATCTTGACATTTCGACTTTTTTCTCAACATTTCGACTTTTTTCTCAAAGTGCACAATAAAAAAAAGTCTTCCTGTCTCAAATATTTTTCTCCTGCATGGCCCTAATACTCTTCCGTAGAAATGACCCCAAGATTCTTACAAAGTCTTTGGACGATTTCCAGTGTCCTTTTCCTGCTGTGGACACATCTCAAGGTGAGACTGGGACGAGTAGCTGGGACCCCGTTCGCTCGGCTCGCTGCTGGCGCCGTTACACCAGTTTGGTTCGGCTGACAAACCTACCGGCGTCCTGGAATGATCCGCCGGGGCTCTGAGCTGCCTCACGGTTGTCACGGATGTGAAATCGGCTCGTTCATTTCTGCTGCTCCATTTTAAAATGTATGTTTTTACATTCTAACCTGGGGGTCAGTGGAGCTAGACTCACTTTTGGAGACACACCCCAGTGGTCAGCAGAGGAACTGCAGCTTCAAGGTCCTTAGTTGTTTATTCTTGGCACTTTCGCACTAGGACTTACTTGCCCCGACTCGGCTCGGTGCGGCGCGGCACGGTTCCACACGTGTGTTTTCGCACTGCCAGGGGAGAAGTGGGCAGGTTGTGGTGAAGCTGCTGTGACGTACTCGATTGCGCAACCGCTTTGTTCATGTCGGCGCTGATCAGAAATCAGCTGGAGCCGGGAGCGGCTGAGAAAAAAACAGCCCGTCTACATCGCTTTTTTAATTTTTTCTCGACAGCCACCAGGTTTATGAACATCTGCACCTCAGAGTTGGATCACCAAACAGACGTTTTGCGCTTTATAATAAAATCGCCGCGGGTCGCTCTCGCTCTGACTCCCGCTTCCTGATTCAAACGTCTGACGGCCCCGCCCCCCGACCAATCAGAGGCGTGGAGGGTGGTGACGTCCCCGCCCCCCGACCAATCGGTGGCGAGGAGGTGGTGACGTCAGAAATAGTCCCTGCTCAGCCCGCTTTCAGAACCTCATTGAAATGGTTACAGAAAAAAGTACCGACTTGGAGCGGCTCTACACGTCTCAGCCCTAGTGCGAAAGCGCAAACCGGGTAGAACCGAGCTGAGGTGGTACCAGTGCAAAAGCGGCATATGATGCACATTTGCAGCAAAAAGGAAATCAACATCAATGGATTGTTTTAGGTGAAGAATGTTCCTTTAAGTGCATTCGTGGGGACAGTTCTGGTTGCACACTGCAGGTACCTGGATGGGGAACTCATGTCAGTCGGCGCTGAGGACTGGACAATGGATGCTCCATGTCCTCCTTGCTCCAGGGCAGCATACTCCTTTTCCACCAAACCGGTTCCAGGGCTGGTTCTGGTTCACAACTCGTTCAACTCGTGAACTAGCTGAGAACCAGTTTTGTTCGATATCAAATAAAAAAATGAGAGTGAGAGAAGCTTCAAGCGGCTTTTTAATTTTTTTTAGTTTGTCTCGGCGCTGCTGAAAAGTCCGTTGGTAGCAGCGAGCAGCTATGAAGTGACAGAGCTCCTGGTGGATCTGGTCGTTCCTTATCGCCCGTCTAGATCCCTTTTTAATTCTCTCCTCAGCCACCAGGTTTATGAACATCTGCACCTCAGAGTCGCTCTTTCGCTGATTTCCGCCTCCTGACTCAGACGTCTGACTCCAGCCCCCCGACCAATCGGTGGCCTGTAGTGTGATGACATCACAGCCCAGACTCAGCTGCTTAGAACCTCGGCAGAGTAGTTACAGAAAAGTATCTACTCGGCACATTAGACCCCTAGTGGAAAAGCACCAAACCGAGTGGAGCCGAGTCGGGCTGAGTAGTGGAAAAGCGCCATAAAACCAAAATTTGGGGTGCGTTCAAGTCCGTGTCACATCCCTCCTGCTCTCAAAGACGGTGAACAAAAGCTTTAAAAAGCCAAGAATGTGAGTTTTTACAGTAGAAACTCTGAAGATGGCGACTGTGTGTCCAAAGAGACATGACTAAGATCAAATGCTACATGTGAAGGAAAAGTCCCCACCGCTGTTTGTTTGTTTGGTAACCTATAAGCGTGGGAAATCACACGCCACTTTCAACCAGCGCGAGCGCCTCGTGGCGGGGGGGGCTGCACGCTCATATTGCTCTGGTCACCACACTGAAGGCTCCCCAACATTACAGGACCTGTCAATGTTCCTCCCGTCCTCCGTCCGTCCCGGTCCGACTTTATCAATCAGAAATATTGCTTTCATTAATCTGCTAAAGTAGTTTTAGTGTAAAACATCTGACTCATATAGTATATGTGATGCCTCCTACACCACAGCCACACTCCTCATATCTGCCTAACCACAACCCTGTACAGAGAAACAGAAAAAAACAACTTCCATCTAGACTCAACTGCACAACTCGTATAAGAGGGAAAACCCTGACAGAGCCTGGCATGTCCCTCAGACGCGACAGCAGACGACTCTGGACACAGAGAGCACAGCACACACGGGGTGAGTTCAGCCGCCGTTCAGCCGTCCGCTGGTTTCTCTGAGCGCTCGGCTCTCCTCTGCTTTCCCCCGGTGGTCTGTGGTCGAGGTTTTGCTGCTGCTGAAAGCTTCTGTGTGAGGAAACACAGAGCTGTCGGCGGCAGGTATGTGTTTCATTTCAGTCGTTACAGATGCAGAGAAAACGTAAGTGACTTTGACTAGACTAGAGATGCTTTCAACCGCGACCTTGAGCAGAAAGGAAGATGTGGTCGAGTTTCCACTGGAAAACGACCCCGCATTCAGCTTCTGTGTGGTTCCCTGGAGCCGGTCTGTGGGTGACCCACAACCGGCCCTTCCACAGCCGAGCACCAGGAACCAGCTCAGTTCTTCTGGGAACAGTGTATGCAACCACCAAGTAGCCGGAGGGCAGTCTCGTTTGGTTGACAGGTGGGAAATTAATAATGGCATGGGGAAAGATTTGTCGTTCATCTGAGGCTGAAGTTTCCTAATACAAAGATCAGATTTATTTGTTTTTTACTGTTTTTACAAAATGAAAAATGTGGGAAATACCAAGTAGGCTACCCCCCCGATACTCTTTCCAGATGATTTAATAGGGTTCATTGAATCCAGTCGTTGTTACTCACCAGCAGGTGTGTAGAGCTCTGTTTAATGAACAATTTGCCCATTTGGAGGCCCCCAGGTGTACCCTAACACAATGCTGAGAGGGAAAGACATCAGCAGTGGTGTTAGAAAAAATAGTCAGAAAGTTTTATCAAACCATTTCCAAACAATTAAGAGTTCTACTTTGTACAGCGACAAATATTATCCAGAAGTGGGAAGTAAGTAAGTAAGTAAGTTCTAGAGCATCTTTCACAGACAACGGAATGTCACAAGGTGCTTCACAAAAAATAAAACAATAACAATAAAAGTAAAAATACGATAAAAACAAGACGGTACAGATTAAAAAACTCCTAGAATAAAAGTTATGATGGTCATAAAACATCCGTCTCACTACTGATGTTTAAAAGCTCGGAGAAACAGGTGGGTTTAAAATTTGCTCTTAAAAGCATCGAAGGAGTCCAGAGAACGTAGAGACGCAGGGAGATCGATCCAGAGCCTCGAGGTGACGGCCTGGAAGGAGTCTTAAAGCAGGTACAGGACTTCTGGAACAATGTCCTCTGGACAGATGAGACCGAAGTCGTTTGGCCTTAATGCCCAGCGGCACGTTTGGAGAAAACCAAGCACATTATGTCATCTGCAGAAGCTCAAGCTTTCAAGCACGGTGGTGGAAGGCTGATGGTTTGGGGTTGTTCAGCAGCCACAGGAAGTGGGCATCTTGTCGTCACGGAGTAGGCTTGGTATTGATTTTCTTCTTTTTGATAAGTAAAGGCACTACGGTATGACATCATCTGCTGTGGTTCATTTCAGGTTACAATAGGATATGAAACAAAAAAACCCTAAAGTCTGATCATCTTTATATGCAAAAACATTGGTTTAAAAAAGCAGTACTAACCTTTTGACCATGACCGCACAAATAAACAACTAAACCACCACCGAAAGCTTCCTTTGTGCAGGACACAAAACCTCCCACTAAGGTAAAATCCCACAGAAACAGCCATGTAATGAGGTTTCCCACAAAGTATTGCATGCAGATCAGCCTCGCTGTAGATTCCTCTCCTGTAAATGACTGCAGGTGGTCTGATTTCATGTAAGTCAAGTGTTCTCGCTCGTGGTTGGTTTGTTGCTCTCACCAATAATCCTTTAAGTCACGTAGACGTGGAGGTGACAACGCCACAGCGATTCTCACCGATGCAGCTACGAAGCTTTTCATCAGTTTCCCCTCCAAAGACACACTTCCTGTAACGTGTGGGGATTTATTTACAAGCTGCATGGAGGATTTCTCCGGTGTAGGTGGTCACACTGAGGCTGGAGTGGGTCTTTATCTCAATACCGCAGGAATGCGCAAAAAAACAACAACTTCAAAATACATTTCAAAATAAAATACACCTCAGAGAATCCAGTTTTTTCTGGATGGGTTGGCTTGATGGCAACGCTAATTAAATTAAAATTAGAATTAGAATGAAATTCTCTAGTTTCTAACTTTAGTCTTAATTTGCAGAATAGCACTGGATGTTAGCAAGTCTACAGCTAAAATTGGATATTATAAGCTAGCATGCAAAGCTAGATGGTGTAAACTAATACTCATCTAAACTAGACGTGTATTAGCATTCAGCTAAAGCTGGCCGTGAGTTAGCATGGAGTTAACGATAAAAGTTGTAAGCTAGTACACAAAGAGTGATGCTGTAAAATAGCGTAAATTGAAATTAGATGTAAGATAGCCTCTTGCTAAAGCTAGAAGTTGTAAGATAGAACGTAGCAAAAGACAATAGTTGTAAACTAGCATAGGCTACGACCAGAGATGCCACTAGCGTAGGCGGAGACACTGAAGGTGTCAAGTTTTATGTTAGCCTTAATAATGCCTGTTATAACAGTCTGTTTCAGGTAAAAACTACCCAGGTCTATTAATGAAACACCTGTAACGGAGCACCGATTCAGGGCTGCAAACATTGTTGCACGCTAACGTCTCAAAGGCATCTCAGACAATATTTTAGTATTTTTGGACCACATTGGGGGGTTTCGGCGTGTGTTGTGAGGCCCAGATGTGGCCCGATTCTCTTAAACTAGTTTTAAAATGGAGTTTAGCATAGGTGAGGCCCAGACACGGCCCAGATTTGGCCCTGATGTGGCCCTGATGTGGCCCTGATGTGGCCCTGATGCCCAAAGAGACCGAAGAACTGGGCCAGGTCCGGCGGATACACGGCTGATCCTAAGCAGCCAAATGTGAGTCGAACATTCTCAGTAATCTGGGGATATGGATGGGATTCGAGAACCGGTTCTGACCAAGAACCGGTTGTCAGTGTTTCAATTCCTTGGAATTGTTTGCAAACTTGCAAACGATTCCCTTCTCAATTCCAGTGGGCACGAATTACATCATCACAGCCAGCAGTCAATAGTAAACATGGCGCCCAAGAGATACTAACGCTCGAAAGTCTGGTTACATTTCAGTAAAAAAGATGACAACAGGGCAACTTGCAATACTTGCTAAGTGAATATTTCGTCAAAGGGAGGAAATACTACCAACATACAAAAACATTTGTGCACACAGCAGCAATAACAATCAATGAATGTTGCGGTTTCGATTCGCTCTGGACCAATGTCAGTAATTCTCAACTCAGCAGCAGCAGCAACGTTAACATGTCCTTGGCTAATAATACTGCAGTTAACTAATTATAACTATAGAACACTGCCTATCATATTAGCGCCATTTGCTTGATTGTTCTTTTTTTTCTCCAAATGAGAATTGATAAGGGGATTGATAAAGAACCGAATTGTTAAGCAGAATCGAAAATGGAATTGGAATCTTAAAAATCTTATCAATTCCCATCCTTATCTGGGGGAACACTGACTGATGATGATACTAAATATCACAAGTTTTAATGCTCAAATATAAATTAATGTAGTTTTTGATGACATGTATCATAACTAAACAGTAAATAAACAGAGCTAATCCCTGTGTCTGTGTCCGTTCAACAGGATGGAGTGTCAGCCGAGGTCGTGCCACAAGCACACGCTGCTCCAGATGTGGTGTGGTCTCCTCACCGTTTCCATGGTGATCATGGCAGCTTTCCTGGCGTCACTCAGGCCGGAGTCGGAGGAGGTCAGCATCACGGCGGTGTCACGCAAACCGTATGATTCTGTGCTGATCAGAGTTTTCAGAGGAAACAGTTTCATCTCCATCTGTAAACAAAATACAGTTTTTGTAATGATTCCGTGCAGAAGACGACAACACAGGGTTTTAATCAATCAATGCACTTCACTGTTCAACACGTACAAATATAGCTGATATGCACTTCCTACTTTTCTGGTTCACAGTTGAAGATAAACTAATCTACAACATTTTGATGTTTTTTAGAGACATCATATTCAATCAGACACCTGAATATTTCTTCAACCAATTACTAAATACTAGAGACAGACATAACCATTACACCAGAAATGCAGCTCTGGATACCTGATACCTCCAACTCCGAGAACCAATCTACTCAAACACTCAGTTATCTATCGTTCAATAATGTCCTGGAACTCTTTACATCCTCACATATCTCACTCTCAAAGCAAATTAACTTTTAAAAAACGGCTTAAGGCTCACCTCATGCTGCAGACCATATGACTGGGAATTTATTATTGATATTGAAATTAGTAGAAATATTATAATGATAGCAGTTCCTGAAAATATATTACCAAAGTATCGTATTATTAGTGCTATTGTGTATTATTGTTGTTTTTATTGTTGTTTTTATTATAAGTGTAGTTACGCTAGACTGTATGTATTTATGTCTTAGATGTTATCATTTATGTAATATTTTATGTACTTTATGGACCCCTGGAAGATTAGTGGCCACCAAGGCGGCAGCTAATGGGGATCCATCCAATCAAATCAAATCAAATCAAATCAAATCAAACTTTATTTATAAAGCACCTTTCATGCATAGAATGCAGCACAAAGTGCTTTACATAAAACAAATACAAACATAAAACGTATTAATGCCATAATAACTGAATGCCGCCTCCCCGTGTGTCCTGGTTCTAACTTTTGGTATGGTTAAAAGGCACCGGAGGACCTCAGGGTCCGCGAGGGTCGATAGGGTAAAAGTAGTGCAGACAAATAAGAAGGCCCAAGACCAATAAAACACCTGAAAACTAATAAAAGCACCTTAAAATCGATCCTGAAGCAATAAACAATAAAATGGAAGCCCTTAAATCATAACATGAAACTGACAAAACACAAAGCACATTAAAGATATTATTCAGTCTTCACTTTGGCCTCTAGGTGGCAGCATCACCCCAACTACCTGGATCTGTTAGTGGGATCAAACATCCGATTGTCAGTTTGACAGAAGGGGTCAGAGGTCAGCTCTGGGGTCAGTTGCATCATCACCGTCGCTCAGGCGGTCGTCCCCTCCAGGTTGGACTGGACGGACGTGACAACGTCGGTGGGAGCTGGGGACGAGGACAAGGTGGCTCTAACATGTCAGAACCTTTTATATTCACATCTGTTTCTTTCCTCCCTGTCCAGAACGGCGTCTCGGCGCTGAAGCTGGACGGCGGCAACCAGACAGGTAGACCACGTCACACCTGGCACCAAACACGTTGATGAGTCTGACCTGCAGCAGCTGAAACTGACATTTCTCTTTCAGCCGCCTCCCAGAAGCACTTTCTGAAGTCCGATGGTACGTTTCCCTTTTGTTTGTTTGTTTTTTTAAATCACACACTTGTAGAGAATCCTCTCAAACTGAAAGAGGAAGTGAACCATTCAAGTGTGCTGGAATATTTTCACTGTGGCTGCATCAGCGGATAAAAGTGTGAACTCTGTTGCTTTTCAGGAACCTCCTACATCGAGCTGGTCAAATGTGAGTTTCATGCTTTCACTTCTTCATCATTACCAGTTCAGTACGGCGCAAAAGTCGGTTTTCCCCTCCAGACCTTTTAATCTTAAAGTGGACCTATTATGAAAAACATGTTTTCTCTTGCTTTAACATATATAAAGTGGTCTCCCCTCAGCCTGCCAACTCAGGGAAGGAGGAAAGCAACCAAATTCTGCAGTTTCTGTACAGCCGCCCGGATGAGCCGTCCAGTGTGATGTGACTTCTACGAGCCGTTCAGATTCTGCTGATTTTCGTTACGTAACCAAAATGCAAACCACGCCCACAACTATACATTGTGTCCTAACTGCATGCAAGCGTCCGACTATCGCGTCGCACTGCGTGACATCGGATGCTCTCTGTCCATCTCCCTCCAACCAGATGCCACTTTATTGAGGTTTTTGTAGTGAAATGAGGAGGAATCATAGAGATAACTTCTCATTTCAACTAACTGGATCAGCCGTTCCTCATCCATGACTGTTTCCTACAGCGCTTTCAACCGGCTTTCAACGCGAGCGAAAGGAAGAAAATAGAAGCAGGGCGTCCGACAAATGTTCAGCTCAAAACGGCGCGCAGCGCTACAGCGCCAGCTCGCGGCCAGTTAGGACATTCCAATAGAAAATAAAGCAAATGGATGGATGGAATTGATTTTGTCGCTGACGCTCGCTCGCATCGCATGCAGTTAGGACACGGTGTAACTCCGCCGGCCGGAGCTTCCGCCATTTTTTCGTAGCGGTGTATCACGTCAGTCAGGCAGCCAATCAGCACAGTGCCTCATTATCATAGCCCCGCCCACTCAGAATCCTGCATAGATAATGAGGTTAGAGAATGGGATGATAAAGTCATGGCTCAGAGGCTGAATTTCTAATTTATCAGAATCTTGTTTTTAGGACATTCAAGGCCTGTTTAAAATAGGTATTAGATGCCATAATAGGTCCCCTTTAAGTGTTTAAAAAACAAAAATCATCTGAGATGATAGATAGATAGATAGATAGATAGATAGATAGATAGATAGATAGATAGATAGATAGATAGATAGATAGATAGATAGATAGATAGATAGATAGATAGATAGATAGATAGATAGATAGATAGATAGATAGATAGATAGATAGATAGATAGATAGATAGATAGATAGATAGATAGATAGATAGATAGATAGATAGATATACTTTATTTATCCCAAGCTGGGAAATTGAACACCATCATACGACTTTAAAAATATTAATAAATTCAATTGACAAACCAGGAAAACAACATGTGGGCAATACTAAGTTTTATTCTAAGAGCATCAAAGAAGCTTTTCTTGTCTTTAACTGCTCAGACGTTCTCGCTTCTTCTTCTTCTTAAACCGCGGCGACGCCCACAGATCTGGTGCAGCGGGTTCAGTCCCCGAAGGAGTCATTCTGAGAGACGTAGGATGTTTGTAAGGGAGGCGGACGAGGACGCTGCTGCTTTCAGGGGAAGTGACAACACAAACAAGTAAACAACAAAAAACTCTGAGAGAAAATATAATAATTACCTCTCAAATAAGTCCAAACCGATTTGATTCAACTGCTTGTTTGACGTGATAAAAGTAATAATGGCAAAAATAAAGACGGTGTCTTGATGCAGCAGAAATAAACATATTTGCAGCCTAGAAAAAAAAAACTGTTTTGTCTCCATGACGACTGTATATCTAGTAAAATCGTCTAAAAGCAACCGTGCATGCTAATTAGGGGTGTGGCCTCTTGATTGACAGCTGGGGCTAGGAGTTAACTGCAGTTGTAGGCAGGAGGGCATTTTATCATCATCATCATCATCATCATCATTATATTATTATTATTATTATTATATTATATTATATTCTCAGTCGTGAAGGTACATTTTTGTTTTTTCCTGGTTTTGACCCTTAAAATCGAACCGGCAACCCTGTGTGCAGCCTGTAAAAGCTCAGCGGCCGCTCAGCCACCGTGCGGCATCACGGCCTCCGCAGACGAGCCGGCTATCAGGAATGTGGTGAATAGGACCCAGATGCAGGAGACCAGGAGGGAAGAATTCAAAAAACAGCTAATTATTTAATTTAAATAAAAACCAAAAGCACTGCTGAGAAGGATTCAGAAACCAGAACATGAAAATGACAAAAATCCAAAGGAAACCTGACGTGACAAGTGGAGGAAGGAAACAGTACGGACCAGCAGGGAGCAAAGGGAAGACAAGATATACAGGAAGGGTTGAAGAGACACACCTGCAGATGATCAGGGCAGATGGGAACCAAGGACCAGAACTGAGACCCCGTTACGCGTAGCAAAAATGGTGGTGTTTTCATGCGTTTTGGCCGTTAGTTTACACGAAAATTAAGCTCAAAGTCACCAAAAACGATAATTTCTGAAAACTCCAGCCAAGGTGGAGATTTGCAAAAGCTCTGTCTTCCCGTTTGCTTGTAAACAGAGAAAAACAACCATTTGGGCTTCAAAACGTCACATTATGCGACAGAAACGCCACCAGCGTCATGTGTGCGACCTGTGTTTGTTTGGCCACCATCAATATTTTCTTGTATTTTACCCGTTTTATATTCTAAAGTCACACTTAAAAGTAACTCCACTTCTCTGTCACTCCAAAACGAAAGACTCGTGCCATCCTGGAAGTAACTGGAAGTTACACGTGTCATTTGTTGATGTTTTTTTCCAGGATTCCGATTGGCTAGCATGACTTTATGCTTCTCGTTACACTGCCCCCTGTAGGTTTGGCTCATAGCACCTTAACAGCGGATGTATGCCGGTTTGTGTAAATGATGGTATTTTTCAAAACGTAGAGGGGGAAATATCTGTTTTTATAAATACCCGGCTATGTGTAAACGTGGCCTGAAACACAAAGACACGGGTTTAAAAAATAAAACAGGAACTAAAAAACACAACTGTGGTACTGGGAACGTTATAAACCTGCAGGTCACAGTGACATTAAAAAAAACTCCATCAAAAGAGTGAATTTTAGAGAACGAGGCAGCGCCGCAGTCACGACTTGGCCGTGACCTCTGACCACCTTCTGAGGCGGAACCACGTCTGATTGAACCTTTGGTGGAGCGTAGAACGTAATCAAACCAACAAAAAGAAAACGTTTTTTGAGTCTTTCTGTCCTTGTGAATGGTCCCGCTTCGTCGTGCCTCCAGGCGCGTTTCCTGTGGCGAAGTGGGTTTCCGAAACCACAGCAGACCTCGAGCGGAGCCTCATGTGGGAGCGGGGCTCAGAGCCCGACTACCACCCACGGTGGTAGATCTCAGTTTGACGGGAGGACGTTCAGACTGCCACCCGGAAGCTACATTAGGATCAGCTCGTTGGGGGGGGGCATTGGCGCCGCTTACGAGGAGCCCACATCAAAATCATCGCTTAACTTTAAAAGATGGATGTTTGTTTGAACAAACCTCTGATTATTCTGCATTGGCAGTGTTGTTTGATATCTTTTTTTTTTTTTTTGGGCTCTAGTGGCCCTTTATTGGAGATGCAGACTGGAAAGGGGTAGACAGAGAGAACGGGGAAGACATGCAGCAAAGGTGCACGGGCTGGATTTGAACCCGCGACCGCTGCAGGAGGACTGTAGCCTCAGTATATGGCCCGCTGCTTAACCCACTGCGCCACCGAGCCCAGTTGTTTGTATCTTTATCCACCTTAATCACCAGTTTTCCTCTCTGATGTATTTATGGCGCTTTTCCACTAGTACCTACTCAGCCCGACTCGCCTCGGTTTGGTTCTTTCCCACTAGGGGTCTAACGGGCCAAGTAGTTGCTTTTCTGTAACTACTCTGCCGAGGTTCTAAGCGGCTGAGTCTAGCTGTGATGTCATCACACTACACGCCACCGATTGTTCGGGGGGTTGGGAGTAAGACGTCTGAGTCAGGATATGACATCAGCGAAAGAGCGACTTGCGGCTACTTGTTAATTTTATTCGACCAGCAACGGCAGCAGAAGTCTGTTTGGTGATCCAACTCTGAGGTGCAGATGTTCATAAACCTGGTGGCTGAGGAGAGAATTAAAAAGGGATCTAGACGGGCGATAAGGAACGACCAGATCTACCAGGAGCTCTGTCACTTCATAGCTGCTCGCGGCTCCAGCGGACTTTTCAGCAGCGCAGAGACAAACAAACAAAAAAAAAGCGTTGCCGCTTGAAGCTTCTCTCACTCTCCTTTTTTAACTTGATATCGAACACAAGCCACAGACCCAACAGCACATATATCATCTCCTCCAGGTTCTACATCTTTAGTGTTGTTGTCTTCTTCGTTTAGATTACACAATCAAATACATCACAGAAGCTTCGCTCCAATCCTGCTACTTCTCATCTGGGTATTGAAAATAAACAAGGGCAAGGCGAGTCGAGTCGGGCTGAGTAGGTACTAGTGGTAAAGCACCAATTGATTTGATCTGTATTACACAGTCATGTCCCAAAGTTAGTGCACCCCCTGTTGTACCTGCAGAAACATCAACCTTGGTGTCCGTATCAGCCAAATACAACCTCCACTGAGATTAAAAGTGCAGATTAAAGAAAAGTAAAGAAAAAGCAATGTGGGCGACGCTAATTCCCCCCGAGCTTCAAGAACCTGTAGACCCGATCTGGGAGGAGCGACGGGAGGAGGTCAGGTTTATCCGGCTGCCAGGTTTTGGTCCATTCTTCACGGTCGATCTGATCTGTCTCTGGAAGATAGACGAGCTCAGAGTCGATGTGCACAAAGCCACGCCCACATCATCACACTTCCACCACCGTGCTAGCAGTGGATATGAGCTATTCCTGCTGAAATGCTTTGATTGGCTCTGAGATGTTTAGCACAGTTTAGGCAGGGCATCCACCTCTCTCCAACGTCTTCTTCCTTTAATCTTTCTCGCTGTCGAACCTCAAACTCCGAACTGTCTGGAAATCAAACGTCTGCCCGGATCGATGTGCATGAACATCGTGGAGTAACGTTGGGTTACCTCGCACTTGTGCATCAATCATCCAGGGAACCGAGCAGCTCGAACCCTACCTAACACCAATCCTACGGGAGCAGAAAGGGGTGCTTAGTATTGCCCACATTATTATCATTTATCACTTATCGTTGTTGTAAATTCCTCGGCCGGGGCGGGTTGTCATGGAGACGGCGAAGGGGCCGTGTGTTTTTGCTCTCTCTGAACTGTGCTACTCCTGCAGCTCTGGACGGCGGCTCCTGGGACCCGCCACTCCGATGCGAGCGCTGCTCCCTCCTGCTGCTCAACAACTCCATCCACAGCACGGCGCGCAGCGTCTACTTCGTCTACGCCCAGGTCAGCGTCAGCGTCAGGAAACAACACCAGGCCAAATCCGTGGCCCTGGTCAGGGACGCCACGCCCTATAAGAAGGCCAAGACGCTGGTGAAGGTGCCGACCGTGGCGGGGGGCTCGGTGTGGCTGGGCAAGATGGTCCGGCTGGCCAAGGGAGACAGCGTCAGCCTGAACATCGCCGGAGAATTCCAGCGGGATGACACCTACTGGGGAGCCTTCCAACTGCACTAGCGCCGTGGTCCGGCTGGACCCGGTCTGCGTTCCAAACCGAGTCTTGGGCTGCGTCCGAAATGCCATACTAAACAGTATATACTCAAAAAGTATACTTCAGTTCAGCACAGTTTTGAGTAAATATCAGTAGTATGCATTAATTCGAACACTACTCAGAGCCACACAACACTTCCTGCCATTGGGAGGGGTAGTTGTTACCATGGTAACAACTCCTGTCACAGCAGCGGTAGCAGCACCGCTCTGCTATTTCCCGTTCATCCTGGCCGAAACAAGATGACATTATATAATATTATTATATACGAATATTATAATATTAATATTATATAATAAAATTATTATACTTAATATTATACTTATGATATATACATATCTGCGCAGCACTTAGCAACCAAACACCGCTGCATTGCATTGTGGGAAGTTTCTGCTTAGCTAGTGTCCATAGCTGCGTCCGAAATTGCATACATCCACCTTAATGAGTATGCAAAATGAGTATGAAAGTTTTTTTAGTGCGTCCGAAACATTAGAACGTACTCAATAGTATGCGCTATCCATACTCATTCCGGATAAATTTATTAGTGTGGATTGATGGACACTAGCTAAGCAGAAACTTCCCACAATTCAATGCAGCGGCGTTTGGTTGCTAAGTGATATGTATATGTCATAAGTGTAATAATATTATTATATAATATTAATATTATAATATTCGTATATAATAATATTATATAATGTCATCTTGTTTCGGCTAGAATAAACGGGAAAGAGCGGAGCGCTGCTACTGCTGCTGTGACACATCACTTCCTCCCAACGGCAGGAAGTGACGTGTGCACTCTTAATAGTACGTCCGAATTAATGCGCACTACTGATATTTACTCAAAAGTGTGCCGAACTTATGTATACTTTTTAGTATATACTTTTTAGTATGGCATTTCAGACGCACTGCATCAATCCATACTAATACATTTCTCCAGAATGAGTATGGATAGCGCATATTATTGTGTACGTACTAATGTTTCGGACGTACTAAAAAATCTCACATACTGTTTTTGCTACTCATTAGGGTAGAAGTATGGAATTTCGGATGCAGCCTTGGTCTGAAATTGGAGCGAAATAAAATCTAAAACACGTCTCAGAGCATCCTTGTGGTCAGTGTTGGACACTACGTCCGTCGGACGGGCTTCAGACGCAGACACAAGTCAATCAAAGCAGAACTGTTTTTTAAATGAATGTAAAACTGGGACCGGGCCTGTGGACCAGGCTGTGTGCTTATGTAATTTATGAAAATGTAATTTTATATTGTTGTTATAGAAAGAATAAACTATCATTTCAAAGCTGTGAGCTGGTTTTTACTTCTGCGGACGATATTCTGCAGCTTGTCCAGTACAACGGAGTATTAGGGCCAAACTAAGACAAAAAAAATTGGAAATTACGAGAATAAAGTCATAATATTATGAGAATAGAGTTGTAAAACTACGAGAATAAAGTCATAATGTTGTGAGAATAAGGTCGTAATATTATGAGAATAAAGTCGTAATATTACGAGAATAAAGTAGTAATATTATGAGAGTTAAGTCGTAATATTATGAGAGTTAAGTCGTAATATTACGAGAATAAAGTCGTAATATTACGAGAATAAAGTCGGAATATTACGAGAATAAAGTTGTAATTTATGAGAACTCTAACAGGAAGAGCAGTCTTCTCCCTGTGTTAAAATGAGGAATATATATCTTGTGAAGTTATATTTTGGTATCTTTTTTTTTTGTCTTAGTTTAATATATTGAAAGACGGATTCTGCCTCTCGCCCGTAATGAGCTGAGCAGGCGCGTAGCCAGTAACAGTCCTGGGTGGCACTGGCCCTCCCAGCCAACTCTGATCAAAATACATGTTTCACATAAACATATTCTAAAAAATTACATGAGAAAAGGTATAAATATAAACATGATTTGTTGTTGACTTGTGTTCAGCCTTTATTATTCTTCTTGAACTTTTGAAACAAGTTGTAGGGATCGAGCCTCGGGACATGATTGATTGCTCTGGTTCCGACAGATTGAGCTGCCTTTAGCCAGCAAGCTAGCTGGCGTTGCAGCCGACTTTATCTCCACAACAACGGCTAAACAGAGTTCATTGATTAGTTATTTAAAAAAAAAAAAACTTGAAGAAGACACGCCACTGCCAGGGCCTCAGACTGAGTCCACCGTTACATGCGCGATTTCTCTTTGACGTAAGCTTTGTCATGCAGTATGTTAACACCTCTGCTGTTTGGGTTTATGTTTAGTTGTCACTTTGTACAGTTAAATTGTTAATTATTGTGTGGTGTGCTGCAGAGCCAATGCGCTGCCAGTTCAGCAAATAAACTACAATACTGTAGTGGCAAATAGGCTACTGGCCTATAGAGACAGGTTTTCATGCTCTGTTGGTTGAGCCTGTTGTGTTTAACTGTCATAATGCATTTGTAATGCAGATTACAAAGTAACATTGACACTGCCTTTAATCCGTCTGTTTGTCATGTTTTCTGCTTAAAAGTCTTTTTCTGGGACAATATGGCCCACCGATTTTTGTCTCTGGCCCACCGAAAAAATATTTCTGCTTACGCCACTGGAGCTCCAGGGCTCCAGCTGCCCCCCCGCTGCCCTGAGGGGTAAAACGGGGTAGAAAATGGATGGATGGATGTAGAAATAAGCTCAGACAGAAAAACACCTAAAAGAACAGAAACTAATTAGTCAAAATGGATCGAGAGCTCCTTGTTTTTGGCATCTGCTTGAACGTATTAAACATAAAGTTAAAGTGACAAATCTAGCTGCTTTTGTATTTATCAAGCCACCACATGGTGGCTCCGTCTTCCACCTCCCAGTTCAGAATCTTCACCAGGTTGTGGTTCGCCGATGTAAGATCCTGCCAGTAGCATATGCTTGTCTCAAAGATTAAGCCATGCAAGTCTAAGTACACATGGTACAGTGAAACTGCGAATGGCTCATTAAATCAGTTATGGTACGTTTATTGGAAAGTGTTTTTTTTTTTTAATTGCGTAATTTGTAATTTGTTTTTTCCTTTTTTTATTATTACATGAATTGGAATTTGATTTCTTAGGAAAAAGGGACAGTTAAAATAAGCTTTATTCTTCTTTCTGTTCCCTTTCATTCAAGGAAAGAGATTTGTTGTAATTATAGTGAACTGTTTTGTTTTTCTTTTAATGAATGAAATAAAGAATAAATAAATAAAATAAGTTGACTGGTCGTGGGACGATCGATTGCTTCAGGTCGCTTCTGGAGGAAAATAACTCTGAACCGAACTGCGGTGACACATAAATGGCAGCAAGGCGGCTCCTTCTAGGGTAAAACGAAGGAAAAATAAAGATAACTGTGATTATTTGACAGCAGTCGCGATGTGTTGCTGGTTAAAAATCAGTTTATCAAGTTCAGACCAACAAATCCAGCCTGGTTTCTGTTTGCTGACTGACCACACGGGGGCACCACCTTCCCCCGAATGTGACACCGTGGAGCCGGTTGGTGTCCACAGCCTTCAGTGGCTATAAAAAGCTCCACAGAAACCACAAAAGACCCCCCCCCCCCCCCTAATGAGGACCCTGGCGAACATCGTTGAACACCCCCCCACCTCCCCGGCCGCCGCTCCAGCTTTATTCAGGGCTGCGCTGAGCAGCAGGTGCAGAACAGGAAGCCGCAAAAATGTCGCAGCATCATTTACAGCTTCCTCTTCGTGTCTGCTTACATGACCCCCCCCAGATACTCAACACACTTCTCTTTTCTCCCGTGGGCTTCGGCGCTGCCAGAGATGAATGAGAGGGTTATGTTTGGAGATTTATTTGAACCTGGTAGACCTTTCACCTTTGAAGTCTCTTATTTACTTCTGTCACTTCACTTGTGGGGAAATGTGGCGTGAAAGTGTTTCTTACGAGTCGCCAGGCGCGATCTCAGAAGTCCTGGTTTTGTGAGAGACCGTCCGAGACGTCACCCTCAGCTCTCTCTGATGGTTTGGAGGCGTCTCTATCTGGCTCTGCATGTGCAGCGGGTTGGAGGCCGACTGCAGCACGGCAACCTCATGGCGGTTAACGCTAACCTCGGTTAATGCCAGCCTATGATGCTGTAGATCTACGCCGGTCCAAACTTCCTCATCTCAAGTGTCACAACTGAAACAACTGAAACGAGGACCAGCAGGTCTCCACCAGGGCCGGGGGTCACATGACAAGCAGACGTGGGTCCCGGCTTAGGGTTGCCACCCGTCCCGTAAAATACAGAATTGTCCTTTATTTGAGAAAAAAATGTTGCGTCCCGTATTGAACTAATACGGGACACGATTTGTACCGTATTTTCATTAACTTTTACAACATATTCTAGTTGAATTATTGAAATAAATTAACTTTTACACCATATTCTAGTTGAATTATTGAAATAAATTAACTTTTACACCATATTCTAGTTGAATTATTGAAATAAGTTAACTTTTACACCATATTCTAGTTGAATTATTGAAATAAGTTAACTTTTACACCATATTCTAGTTGAATTATTGAAATAAATTAACTTTTACACCATATTCTAGTTGAATTATTGAAATAAATTAACTTTTACACCATATTCTAGTTGAATTATTGAAATAAATTAACTTTTACACCATATTCTTCACCTGTAGGCTATATTATACATCTGGGCTGATGTGGACATACAGAGCATAGGAGGCTATTTCAGCTGCTAGTATGGTTGGCTGTCTGTACGGTCATGAAAGTTCGATGCTATTAAAGCACTTTAAACTTTAAATCAAAGCATTTTGTTTTTTCATATAAAATAAACACATTTTTATTCAGTTTAGAAGTTTTGGGGCTTTTTTTGGCTCCTGCGCTGCTGAAATCAGGGCGTCCCTTATTTCTATTTCTGAAAGGTGGCAACCCTAGTCCCGGCTCCTTCAGGCGATCATCTGGTTTCACAGGTCATCTATCTAACTATCCATCCATCCATCCATCCATCCACCCACCTATCAAACCCTGAGCTGTAGCTCGGTGCAGCACATGACTTTTCAACATGTGAGACTGTCGATGACAGAAAATCCTCCCTTTCTCTTCACGAGGATGTGGTTTTTTTCAAACAGAAGGTTTGAATCATGAGGCTCTCAAATGATGAGAAACTCACATCACAAACATGTGGACAGACATTTAAAGGGGCAGCGTCTTCTTCCAGGTGGACTTTATCACCAAAAAGCGGAGAAAAAGTCCGGAGGGCTCCGGAACCAGCAGGATCCCTCAGGATCAGAGGATGATTGGAGGACGTCTCCTACAGGAGGTGTAAGTGTGGCCGAGGTGCATCACCACCTCTGACACGCACCTGCAGCTGCCCACTTCCTCTCAAGTTTTTACGACACTGCCTCCTTTGTTCTCTGAGCCTTTGTAGACTTGAAGGGGTTGTTTGTCAGGCTCGGCGTGTTTTTCTCGGCCTCTAAATCTGGCCTGTGAGTGACGACATAAAAAAAAAAAACACGTAAAAACTTTCCCTTCTGCGTCCTGACAACACGGTGAATGAAAACCGATCCCCGCGGCCCGTCAGCTCAGCACGCTCACAGGTACAGCATCAATCGCCCGTTCCTTCAGGTCCTGACAGGGAAATCTACCTGAAGTCTGAACCGTTTAAAAAAGGCAGAAATAAGTTCAAATGAAGCGGTTTAGTTGCTACTGGAGACCAGAAGGGATGAAAGCAACATGTCAGATATTAAACGCTGTTCTGCATGTTGGAGCTTGTTAACGGTTCTTTAGTTAATAAACTAACTAGTAAACTAACTCTGACTACCGACTGCATAAGAAGACCTGGACAAACCACCTGTGACATCACCAATCAGCCTCAGACCAGATAGCTGCCCCTCGCTAGCTTTGCTCCTGAATCCCTCCAAAACCGCTTATTCATACAGCCATTATGTCTTTTCTGGTGCTCTGAGAGGTCAGAGGTCAAGGCGGTTTGTTGACTCTACCGCTAGCTGTTAGCCAGCTGACAACCAAAAGACCGATCGGTCCAGTAACCGGCTCAACCCACGACACCACAGCTGCCCCAACGTGTTTCCTAACACAATGGTGTCTGATTATGGGCGGTGTTAGGTCATGTGACCAAACCAGCGCCAAACCAGCCCCAAACCCGTGCTAAACCAGCACCAAACCAGTGCTAAACCAGCACCAAACCAGTGCTAAACCAGCACCAAACTAGTATTAAACCAGCGCCAAACCAGCGGCAAACCAGTATCAAACCAGCACCAAATCAGCACTAAACCAGCACCAAACCAGCACCAAACCAGTGCTAAACCAGCACCAAACCAGTATTAAACCAGCGCCAAACCAGCACCAAACCAGTGCTAAACCAGCACCAAACCAGTATTAAAACAGTGCTAAACCAGCACCAAACCAGCTCCAAACCAGTATCAAACCCAGCACCAAACCAATGCTAAACCAGTACTAAACCAGTGCCAAACCAGCCCCAAACCAGTGCTAAACCAGCACCAAACCAGTGCTAAACCAGCACCAAACTAGTATTAAACCAGTGCCAAAGCAGCACCAAAGCAGCTCCAAACCAGCACCAAACCAGCACCAAACCAGCACCAAACCAGTGCCAAACCAACACCAAACCAGCGTCAAACCAGTGCCAAACCAGCGCCAAACCAGCACTAAACCAGCGCCAAACCAGTGCCAAACCAGCGCCAAACCAGCGCCAAACCAGTGTCAAACCAGTGCCAAACCAGTGCCAAACCAGCACCAAACCAGCACCAAACCAGTATTAAAACAGCACTAAACCAGCACCAAACCAGCTCCAAACCAGTATCAAACCCAGCACCAAACCAATGCTAAACCAGTACTAAACCAGTGCCAAACCAGCCCCAAACCAGTGCTAAACCAGCACCAAACCAGTGCTAAACCAGCACCAAACTAGTATTAAACCAGTGCCAAAGCAGCACCAAAGCAGCTCCAAACCAGCTCCAAACCAGCACCAAACCAGTGCCAAACCAACACCAAACCAGCGCCAAACCAGTGCCAAACCAGTGCCAAACCAGCGCCAAACCAGCACCAAACCAGCACTAAACCAGCACCAAACCAGTGCCAAACCAACACCAAACCAGCGCCAAACCAGTGTCAAACCGGTGCCAAACCAGTGCCAAACCAGCGCCAAACCAGCACCAAACCAGCACTAAACCAGCTCCAAACCAGCTCCAAACCAGCACCAAACCAGCTCCAAACCAGCTCCAAACCAGCTCCAAACCAGTGCCAAACCAGTATCAAACCAGCGCCAAACCAGTGCCAAATCAGCACCAAACCAGTGCGAAACCAGCACCAAACCAGTACTAAACCAGTGCCAAAGCAGTGCCAAACCAGTGGCAAACTAGCCTGAAACCAAGCACCAAACCAGTGCCAATCCAGTATCAAACCAGTACCAAACCAGTGCCAAACCAGTGCCAAACCAGCGCCAAACCAGCGCCAAACCAGCCCTAAACCAGCACTAAACCAGCTCCAAACCAGCACCAAACCAGTGCCAAACCAACACCAAACCAGCTCCAAACCAGAGCCAAACCAGTGCCAAACCAGTATTAAAAGAGTATCAAACCAGTATCAAACCAATATCAAACCAGCACCAAACCATTGCCAAATCAGCACTAAACCAGCACCAAACCAGTGCGAAACCAGCACCAAACCAGTGCCAAACCAGTACTAAACCAGTGCCAAAGCAGTGCCAAACCAGTGGCAAACTAGCCTGAAACCAAGCACCAAACCAGTGCCAATCCAGTGCCAAACCAGAACCAAACCAGCACCAAACCAGTGCCAAACCAGCACCAAACCAGCGCCAAACCAGTGCCAAACCAGCACCAAACCAGCTCCAAACCAGTATTAAACCAGCACCAAACCAGTGCAAAACCAGCGCCAAACTAGTGCCAAACCAGCAAGCGTTTGTAATGACTCTTCGCCGCCCACAATCGTCTCTCAAACAACTTGGCGGGGGTCGTCCCTCTTTTATCCCCTCTGCAGACACAGATCTGACAGATAGAAACATCTGGAGACCCTCTGGGAGGCACCTGTAGGTTCCTGGTTTCCCACGGGGCCCGGGTTTTGGGACTTATTAGACCATCTTGGCAGGAACTGGCCCAATCCCACCTTAGTTAATTATTCTGACCAAATCTGTCCATCAGTGGCCCGTAGACCCAGACTGGCCCGCTGGTCAACGTCTCGGGCCAAAGCCTGCCAACAAATGACCCTAGGGGTCATTCAAGGACACGCACATATTTCCTTTTATTTTTTATTTTTTTTACCTTGTCTGTACACATATTAATGATTGATACCATGATGGTAGAAACCAAAGGCATATATATGTGCATTATTACTATATTTAATATATATACATATATATACGCATACATATGCATACACATACATAAATATACACATACAAACCCAGTGATTTTTTTTTTTTTTTTTTTTCACGCACATATTTCCTGACACGTTGGCGTCTATTTACCTCGGTGGATGCGGACCCTCGGCTTTTACCGTCTTCTCTTTTTGAGTAAGAGCTCGAACTAGAGTCAGTTTTAAAGTTTGAAGTTCATTTAGCCAAAATGAAGAAACGTGTTGTTGTTTGTGATGAAGGCCACAAGCTTTATGCCTCAAAGACGCTCTTTAGAGCTGAAGCACAGCAGAGAGGGAGAGGGCTGGGAGCTAAGTCTACTTCCTCAAAGGTATCAGGTTTGAGCTCTTGATAACGACTCTGATGCTCGCACCTGATACCGGGAGGCGGACCGGAACGACCTCGAGCCTGGAAGCTTTTTGAAATAGTCTCTGACTTTTTCACGAGGGACTCGGTGACATTTGAAAAACTCCATCAAAAGCTCAGTTCCACTTTCTGAGAACTAAAAATAAGAGATAAAATAACACCGACACAAGAAGGACACATGAGTCGTGGATCCTAAAGGGCGTGCTACGGTTAAAGCAGGCATGATTATACAAAATAAATGTACACAACATTTAAAAGGAAACTGAGGAGAGGTGTGTTAAAGATGTTTCTGGACTGTTTTATAGATGTATTTGACAGAAAACATCACCTCCTGGTTGCAACCACACAGCTGAAACTGAGATCCTCCCCTCCACGTGTCTGAAGGCTCAACCTTAAACGTCCTTTCATGAGTGTCGTGTTTCACCTTAAACAGATAGAAACTCTCACTCTTTTCCCCGACTGTCAACGATGACTCACGAAATAATTGTAAATCCAAATAATTTGAAAACGAAAACCTGACTAAAGCATTCCAACACATTCATGTTTTCCTTCGGCGTAAATGGGCCATGAAGATCTGAAGGTCTGAAGGTCTGAATGTCTGAAGGTCTGAAGGTTGAAGGTTGAATGTCTGAAGGTCTGAAGGTTGAAGGTCTGAGGGTCTGAAGGTCGACGTCCAGCGTGCGCCAGACCTCTATCATCAGTCCATCCCTTTATTGTGTAGAAGAGAGAGGAACCTCCATGTTGTTCACTCTCACCCACATCAGTGTTACCAGGACCGCAGCTCTTCTCTAGTGGAGGTAAAGAGGACCTGTCATCACTCCCTCCGTCTTTCACCGTATTGGTCAGCCGACTGGCAGTCAGCCTTGATGGGATCCACTACCTGTCTTCAGAATGATGTTTTTCTGCTGATCATTTTAAGCTTCAGCCACATCTCAGGTTTTATTCAGCTGCTCTTCCTGGCGGCCTGAGCTTCACGAGTCCTGAGAACAGAGGAAGCTTGTTCCATCCATCCATCCATCCATCCATCCATCCATCCATCCATCCATTCATTCATTCATTCATTCATTCATTCATTCATTCATCCATCCATCCATTAATTTGTTCTCTCATCTATCCATCCATCCATTAATTTGTTCTCTCATCCATCCATCCATTCATTCATCCATTCATTCATTCATTCATTCATTCATTCATTCATCCATCCATCCATTAATTTGTTCTCTCATCTATCCATCCATCCATCCATCCCTCCATCCATTCATCCATTCATCCATCCATCCATCCATCCCTCCATCCATCCATTCATCCATCCATCCATCCATCCATCCCTCCATCCATTCATCCATTCATCCATCCATCCATCCATCCATCCCTCCATCCATTCATCCATTCATCCCTCCCTCCCTCCCTCCCTCCCTCCATCCATCCATTCATCCATCCATCCATCCATCCCTCCATCCATCCATCCATCCATCCATTCATCCCTCCCTCCCTCCCTCCATCCATCCCTCCCTCCCTCCCTCCATCCATCCATTCATCCCTCCCTCCCTCCCTCCATCCATCCATTCATCCCTCCCTCCCTCCCTCCCTCCCTCCCTCCCTCCATCCATTCATCCATCCATCCATCCATTCATCCCTCCCTCCCTCCCTCCCTCCCTCCCTCCCTCCATCCATTCATCCCTCCCTCCCTCCCTCCATCCATCCCTCCCTCCCTCCATCCATCCATCCATTCATCCCTCCCTCCCTCCCTCCCTCCCTCCCTCCCTCCCTCCCTCCCTCCCTCCCTCCATCCATTCATCCCTCCCTCCCTCCCTCCCTCCCTCCCTCCCTCCCTCCATCCATTCATCCATCCATCCATCCATCCCTCCCTCCCTCCATCCATTCATCCATCCATCCATCCATCCCTCCATCCATCCATCCATCCATCCATTCATCCCTCCCTCCCTCCATCCATACATTCATCCCTCCCTCCCTCCCTCCATCCATTCATCCCTCCATCTATCCATTCATTCATCCATCCATCCCTCCATCCCTCTCTCAGGTACTGTTGGATCTCAGAGCTCCATCAGCCGTCGGCTGTGGAACGAGAACTGGACCCTCTGGGAGGTTCCCGAGTTCCCAACACGAGTTCTCCCATCCGTCTCCCCGGTCTGGTCTGGGTCGGCCACCAAACCGGTCCGGTACCGGTCCGAGGGCAGGAACCAGATCTCAGATGAAGTGCAGATGTTGGAACCCCCATGATGGAGTTTGTAGCCCTTCGGCGACACCAAGAACCCAGGTCTGCTTGACCCCCATCGTGGGCGGAGCTACGTCTCTCAATCTGGAAAAGAGCAAAACAAAACTGTTATATTTGGGTCGTTCAAACACTTAAACAGACTTTTGAATTTAAAGGTTCGACCAACCAAATACAACCATTTCTGTTATTCTTGATCACATTAAGGAGCTGAAGTTATACGTACGCTCCTTCCTGAATTTATTCATGATTACTTTAGTGATTTATCACTTATATGATCTTATATTCATCGCTGATTTAGAGATTAAATCAGCACAGAGCAGCACTGTAATTAACTGAGGGTTAATATTTTTTAATTTGCTCCATGAGCCCTGAGTCAGTTCGACTTCAGTCAGACGCTCGGATGACTGCGAGTGGGAGTGAAGTGGGAGTGAAGTGGGAGTGAAGTGGGAGTGAATAAGAAGAAGAAGAAGAAAAAGGGGGAATTGGCTGACATTCAATATCTAAGATGCAGGAAATGAACAGCCCGAAGATTAGAGAAGTGAACCTGGGATCTTTAACCGAAACAGAGCTGATGCAGACGGGGAAAATCTCAAGATCACCTGCCTCTTTGATGGTGAAATAACATGCAGATGCCCTTTGGAGACCTACTTTACACGAGAGTAGAAGAGGGAAGTCTGAGGAAGAGGTTTCACAACCTGCAGGGCGTCTAGGGGCGCTACTGTCTCTACTGTACGTCTTAGTCACCTTCCTCACTCTCAACGGAGCGAGGTGAAACTGAAACAGCCCCCATGCAGCCTGGAAACCTTTTGTTCACACCAGAACCTGAAGTCTCACCGCGGTGAAGGAGGGATGTCACGGAAAGAGCTGACGCATAGCTCTCTTTGTGCGGCCGATAGATCCCTGAATATCAGACGTACCACCAAGGGCAGCTAGTCTGATGTTTATTTGGTGAAGGGGGTTTGTTTGTTGGGCCGATCGGTGGAGGCGTGGCTGAACCGTTACCATCTGAAATGTACCGACGCTTCTGCCCTCACATTCAACCGTGTTTATTTCATCAATCTGGTCCAAAAAAAGGTTGATAAACCTGCTTTGTTTCCTGGAAACCTGTGTCCTTTAAAATAAAAGACCTTGCTCAGGGTTGGGATTCATCACAGTTACTGCTGGGTGACTTTAGCTATTTTGTTTTAGGTATATTTAATGTTAAAAACACATGTAAATGTCAGAGTTGAATCCTCTAATGTCACCAACCATCCTAAAAAAAAAAAAAATAAAAATTTTCATTATGCACTTCGAGAAAAAAGTTGAAATGTTGAGAAAAAAGTTGAAATGTCGAGATTAATGTTGAAATACAATTGCAATAAAAAAGTCAAAATTTCGTGAATAAAGTTGAAATGTTGAGAAAAAAGGTGAAATTTTGACTTTATTCACGAAATTTCATCTTTATTCTTGAAATTCTTTATTTCATTAATTATCTATACCCGCTGTACCCTTTGCAGGATCACGGGGGTCTGCTGGGGCCTATCCCAGCTCATTTTCAGGCGAGAGGCAGATTTCTTGAAATTGTATTTCAATATTAATCTAGACATTTTGACTTTTTTCTCAACATTTTTACTTTTTTCTCAAAATTGTATTTCAACATTGATCTCGACATTTTTACTTTTTTCTCGAAGTGCATGATGAAAAAAAAATCTTGCAAAAATCTATTTTTATTTTTCTCCTGCCTGGCCCTAATACTCTTTCGTATATTATTATTATTATTATTATTATTATTATTATTATTATTATTATTATGTATTTATTTTTTTAACCTTTATTTAACCAGGAAAAGAAACCCATTGAGATTAAAAATCTCTTTTGCAAGGGTGTCCTGGCCAAGAGGCAGCACAAGATTTCAGATATTAAAATTTACAGAGGTGTGATGTGAAATATTAAAATCAAATAAAATCAAATGAAACAAAAAATGGAAATCTTTTAAAACAGTTACAAATCAGAGATGCTGTCTCAAGTGCACTCATTCTGGACTTAAAATCACTCAGTGGAATAAGTTCTGTTATTTTTAGATCGTTTTGAAGTTTTTTCCATGTATAAGGGGCAGAGTATGTGAATGCTCTTTTTCCTTGCTCTGTGCGCACACATGGAACAGAAAGCAATAAATGATCATTAGAGCGTAGTCCATATTATTATTATTATTAATAATAATAATGTTTTTATCAGTTAATTAGATGGTTTTGTTGATCCAGCAGAGTCTGAGCTGGTTTCATGGCTAAACTCCAGACCGGGATGAGCTCCTGATGTAACTGATAGGTTTCCCGATGATGTATAAGTAAGGCACCAGGGTTTGGATGCATCACAATTACTGCTGGGTGACTTTAGGTATTTTGTTTGAGGTATATTTTATGTTAAAACACATGTAAATGGTGGGATTGGTGTTTGTGATGCGTCTGATTTGCCAGCCAGCTCTGATTTACAAGGCAAGCAGTTTTGCCTACAAGTGCTTCCTTCCTGCGCTCCTTCCTGTCGCTGTGAGGTCATTGAGCTCGGAGCTCCGAGTTGGGATGACCACACTTCTCTGGGATGACATGATGCAACCGATGAACATCAGCTTGGAACAAAAGGCAGCTTCTCTCAAAGATGACAGCGGAGGGAGGGCATGTGGGAAGCATGTCACCTTGTTTGGAAAGTTCTCCCAGATATGAGGGCTCCAACCGGGGAGGGGTCACGTCCAGTGTTGCGTTCCCCCGGGCAGTGAACAGAGGCACTTGTCTCCGGGGGAATACAGAGGAGATTTGTGAGCCTCGTATCTCTAATGACCTCTGACTAAGAAAATGTAGTTTGTCAGCGACGGAAAGAGTTCAGATTCTGCAGCGTGATAGCGGGACGCACGGAGCGCCGGGGGACGGCCTTTAAGCCGTGTTTATACTCAGTTTTACAAACAAAAGACAAAAGTGACACAAGCCCTCTCTTTCTCCCCAAAATAAACACACTTCTAACTCTGTTTTGTCTCGTTTAAGAAGCTGCAATGTTTCAGAAAGTCCAGGAACCAGAGACACCAGAGAGTCAACAAAAGGAGTTAAATTTGGGTCCATGTTCTGTTGAGGTCAACTAACAAATGTTTTTATATGGTCCATGATGATTAATGAAGATAAATACATAAAAAAACCTGGTCCAATAACCAGCTAAATGATTAGTCTGTCTACATCAGATATTGAGGTTGTTAAAAGTGTGATACGACTCCAAAGCTGGGGGCCTAAGACTTTTGCACAATCAAAGATAATAGTATTACTACAGCGTACTGGCAGTGTGTGGGCAGCTCCTGGTTTTTAGGTGGGGGGTGGAGAAGAGAGAAGAGTCCTGCTGTCAGTCAGTGTGACCTTCGTTGTGACCCCTGAGTTTGACCATTGCATTATGGGATGCGGTACGGAACATTAGACGGGTCATTTTCACTCTAAGTTCTACAATAATCACACATTTGGTGTCGTACATCGCGTATCACGTGTGACCTGCCTGATCTGGACTGGTTCCTAGTTCCTGGGAACTGGTTCCTTGGACTTAGTTCCTGGGACGTCGTTGCTGGGACTTG
This sequence comes from Cololabis saira, assembly GCF_033807715.1. Lineage (NCBI taxonomy): Eukaryota > Metazoa > Chordata > Actinopteri > Beloniformes > Belonidae > Cololabis > Cololabis saira. The sequence continues at coordinate 36,065,712 of NC_084589.1, read as the reverse complement.
GTTCCTTGGGCCTGGAAACTGGGATCTGGTTCCTGGGACTTGGTTCCTGGGATCTGGTTCCTGGGACTTTGTTCCTGGGATATGGTTCCTGGGACTTGGTTCCTGGGACCTGGGAGTTTTTACCTGCCATTGTTTATGTAATAATTGCTCGGGGGTTTATGTTTATGTTTATGTTCATGTTCTGGATCTCTGGAAAGCATCTAGAGACAACATCTGTTGTATTAGACGCTATATAAATAAAATTGAATTGAATTGAATTGAATATGGTTCCTGGGACTTGGTTCCTGGGACTTGGTTCCTGGGACTTGGTTCCTGGGACCTGGTTCCTGGGACCTGGTTCCTGGGACCTGGTTCCTGGGACTTGGTTCCTGGGACTTTGTTCCTGGGATATGGTTCCTGGGACCTGGTTCCTGGGACCTGGTTCCTGGGACTTGGTTCCTGGGACTTTGTTCCTGGGATATGGTTCCTGGGACTTGGTTCCTGGGACCTGGGAGTTTTTACCTGCCATTGTTTATGTAATAATTGCTCGGGGGTTTATGTTTATGTTTATGTTCATGTTCTGGATCTCTGGAAAGCATCTAGAGACAACATCTGTTGTATTAGACGCTATATAAATAAAATTGAATTGAATTGAATTGAATATGGTTCCTGGGACTTGGTTCCTGGGACTTGGTTCCTGGGACTTGGTTCCTGGGACCTGGTTCCTGGGACCTGGTTCCTGGGACCTGGTTCCTGGGACTTGGTTCCTGGGACTTTGTTCCTGGGATATGGTTCCTGGGACCTGGTTCCTGGGACCTGGTTCCTGGGACTTTGTTCCTGGGATATGGTTCCTGGGACTTGGTTCCTGGGACTTTGTTCCTGGGACTTGGTTCCTGGGACTTGGTTCCTGGGACTTGGTTCCTGGGACCTGGTTCCTGGGACCTGGTTCCTGGGACCTGGTTCCTGGGACCTGGTTCCTGGGACTTGGTTCCTGGGACTTGGTTCCTGGGATATGGTTCCTGGGACCTGGTTCCTGGGACTTTGTTCCTGGGATATGGTTCCTGGGACTTGGTTCCTGGGACTTTGTTCCTGGGACTTGGTTCCTGGGACTTGGTTCCTGGGATATGGTTCCTGGGACCTGGTTCCTGGGACCTGGAAATTGGGACCTGGTTCCTGGGACGTTGTTCCTGGGATCTAACCATCCACCCTGGATGTGTTTTGCTGACACCAGTCTGGGTGTTGCTCTGCCTGCGGCCCCTGGTTGGTTGTGTTGTCCATCCAGTGACGTCCAGATGTAGTTTCTCCGGCTCTTGTTGGTTCCGCCCCCCTGGAAATCAAAGTTGGACCCGACGGAACCAGCCTAAATGGATCAGGTGCTCCGTCGACGTTCTGCTTGGAAGAACCAGAGTTAAAAAGTAAACATTAGCCAATCCCCCAACTGACAGTTGGAAAACATCCTTTATTAACATTTCTCTTCCGTGTAAGAGTGTTTTTTTTAAACATGTTGCTTCGACATGTTGGTTTTCATGTCAGCAGCTTTTTCTGACAAAACTCTGGCTTTGGACCGGCGCCTCGGCGTCCCGCCTACGGACGCACCCGAGTGATGACAGATAACTGTTGACTAAATTAGCCCCCGATCAAAACTCCCTGATTATTCAAATGTTTTTTTTTGCTTTATATAGTTTGACTTCTCTATGCAGAAACAAAAGTCACCCCGGCAGTCGTCATGGAGGTGAACTCTGGAGACCGAAGCAACACACACCCTTTGTTCAATTTATCACAACAAGCTTTGTGTCTTTTGTGTTTTCATCCGTCTCTTAGCAGAGGGGCCTGGGCTGATCCCTCAAAAGCTCAAAAGCCAAACACCCATATAAAGATAAAAAGATAAGAAAATTTAAAATAAATATAAAAATAAAAGGTAAAAAACAAAAATAAAAATAGAAAGTGCGGTGCCATAAAAAGAATTATAGGGATAGAAAAAGTGTTGTGTAATATTGCACAAAGTTATTGCACAGTCCGGTTTGTTGTTGATCAGACTGACTGACTGACCCCCCCCCCCACAGTCCCTTATAACAGAAAAATAAATAGTTTTATACAAAAACAATATTGAATTCAGAAACTGTTAACAGTGACCTGTTAAATTGGAAGTGGTTTTAATGCTGAAACTACACAACAACGTTGGAGCTTTACTTTTGACTCCTCGGTCGATGACCTCCAGCTTGGTGTGAAATGCATCCTGGGATACCTTGCATCTTGAATAAAACGCTTGGAGCGTACTTGTCTAGATTGAAACTTGGACCTGGATCTGAACTTCGGCTGCGACTGACGGCGGTTCACACACATGTTCACACACTTTAAGGGTTTAACCGGTGGTTAGGTTGGTTAGGTTGGGCTGCCCCACAGCTGGGGGACTTCCCATGATGCACTGGGCTCCGTCTTCACCCTTCTCATATATACAGTACATGTCATCCGCCTCTCGCCCCCACGTACTCGAGGCAGATGTCCGTCCTCCCTCGTCTCGTTCTGCTACGGTGGATTTATTCACTTTTTGAACCTCTCAACCTGGTTGTTCGTCTCCACTGTCGCCTGGTGCTTGTTCAGGAAGACGATCCGTTGGGTTCTTTAACTTAAAAGTAGAAATGAATTGGGATTATATGCAGTACTGGAGTTGAGGGGGGATGAGGGGGGGGTGGCATCCCCCCCTGAAATAAAAACGGTCCAAATCATCCCCCCTGTAAAACTGCCATCCCTCCTTTCCATCCCTTATGTCATTTCATCAATGAATGTGGTTTTACTGCTATTTCAACATTTTGAGTCATCACCAGAAAAATAACACCAGAAAAATAACTTATTTGACAATTTTCACCTGTTTCAAGTAAATTTTCCCTTGAAATAAGTAGAAAAATCTGCCAGTGGGACAACATTTATCTTCACATTACAAGCAAATAAATCTTGTTCCACTGGCAGATTTTTCTACTTATTTCAAGTGAGAATCTACCTGAAACTGGTGAAAATTGTTGTTTTTTCCAGTGATGAGTCTTGTTTTAAGTGTAATGAGATTTTTTTTACTAAAATGAGACATTTTAACTAGAAATAAGACACATATTCTTGTTAAGATTTTGAGTTTTTGCAGTGATCCATTTTACTTATCCTGTGAAGGACAGAGTCATATTGATAAGTTCAGAAAACTGTTTTTATAGTTGTGTTTTGATGTATTTGATGTAAGCCCAGTGGATATTTAAAGCTTACAGAAGGCTGCATTTAACTGCTGCTATGTCATTCCTGCAGTATTTCTGCAGGTGTTTTGGTCAGTGCTATTATTTGTAATATATTATATTATTTGTAATCAGCACAAATTATCTGTCCCCATATGATAAAATCCACCATCCCCCCTGATTTTTTTTTACAACTCGAGTACTGATTATATGATTTCAGAATCTGGACGCCATCGGACTGAATTGGACTGAATAAATCACTATGAATTGGAGGATAAATTGAAGTGAAAGGTTTACTCTGATTCAGGTCCATGGAGGCTGTTTTTGAGTAGCTTCCTGTGCAGTCTGAGCGCAGCGGATATCCAAACCAGGACTTTCATTCGCTGAATCTTCTTCTGAATAACCGAGAGGAGGAGGGTGAGGGGAGCAGGAGGAAGTGATAAGATGCAGTGACTGTATTTGTGTCATGTGGGTGCAGAAGATGATGTGACACTGATATCATCCGGCAACATCTTGCGGTCGGTTTGTGTTTGCATGCTGGAATAAACAGTCAACACGAAACGCGGAGGCGCAATTTCACTGCCTGCTTCACACACGGCACACAAATTACACTTGTTTTTTTTTCCCTTTTCTTTTTCCAGGATACACGAACGCACAATTTACCACGGATGCTACTTTCCTCGTTCCAAATCCGGCCACGAAATCAACCCAAAGAACTGTCCAGAGACAGACGAGGAACAACAGAAAGAACCACCACAAAAAGACACAAAATGACCAAAAAGACACAGGAATTATCCAAAATCATGAAACTGAAAGGAAACAAAAACTAAAAGCAAAAAGAAAAAGCAAAAGGACGATGCAATCCAACTCTAATTCAGGTCAAAGAAGTGGACTCCACATAAAAACCCATATCCCCGCCCCTTTTTAACTGGACCCACTACGATGTTGGGCATTGTGGGTAAACACAATCTAAACACACTTTTAGCACAATTTCAGGTGAAATGTTTTGTGGTCAGACGTGTAAATAAGGACGAGGTGACAGTTCTGATGGCTGGAATGTATGACGTTTGAAAACTGACCAGCGGAAGTAGCTGAGCAGCTTTTCTTCTTCGCTGCGTCTCTTCCAGTTATTCCTGGTGCAGCGACACCACAGGCGAGGAGAACATGTTCTTCAAAGGGTTTGGTTTGTTTTGCAAACTCGGACCAGCCGAGCCCAATCGCCCCGAGTTCCCAATCGCTCCGAGTTCCCAATCGCTCCCAGTTCCCAATCGCTTCGAGTTCCCAATCATACCAAGTCATCAATGGTAACGAGTCCCCAATCGTAGTCCCCAATTTTACGAAGTCATCAATGGTCGCAAGTCACCAATTGTACAGAGTCCCCAATCATACCAAGTCATCAATCGTTCCAAGTCATCAATCGTTCCAAGTCATCAATAGCACCGACTCCCCAATCATAACGAGTCCCCGATTGTGCTGAGTCAACAATCGTACCGAGTCCCCAATCATATCGAGTCAACCCCACTGTTAAGTTGAAATTGCCCAGAGGTTGGAGGTCAAAGCGAAATTGGACGTCAGTCTCACAAAGAAGCTTTACGACACAGAAATACACCAGCTGACAGGAGAAAAGATGGAGAAATGTGTTTTCCTTTATTGAACATGAGATCTGACGTGGGATGTGATTGGATGGAACTTAAACTCGGGATAGAAAAGCCTTCAGATTTGTTGCTCAGGTCAAAATGAAGACAAAGCAGGTTTCATGACTCTTAAACTAAACTTAAAGGAGCTGTCTGTAAGAAATGGCCAAAACTAGTACTGCAGTCACTTTCAAAATATTGTTGAGCGGCGTGTACCCTCCCCCTCCTCCCCCCGACCAGAGGTTGCCAGGTAGGCTGCAGAATGCAGAAGGAACGTAGGCTGCCATGGCTGCGATAATTAGAGCCGAGCTGGCAACCCGGATGCCGAAACAATACTGACTTCGTGATTGGGAGATAGGTGGAGGGTGGAGCTTCAGAAACAATACTGACTTGGTGATTGGGAGATAGGTGGAGGGTGGAGCTTCAGAAACAATACTGACTTGGTGATTGGGAGATAGGTGGAGGGTGGAGCTTCAGGCCAAAATAAAAAATGACAACATAAACATCAGTTGAGGGCTGCAACTCCTCTTTTTAAACTGGAATATCCTGGCTTGAGTGCTGTTGTCAGTGACATAAGTATTGGAAATGAACATGATTTTTAAATGTCTGTTGACATATCGGGGTCATTTTATGATTCGTTTTATTATTGCTCTTACATACAGCTCCTTTAAGCTGAGTAAATGTGTTTCAAATGCTGTTTAGTCATGGGATTATTGACCCGCTTGATGGATGGATGGGTGGATGGGAGGACAGATGTTAAATTAAACTTAAGCAGGACTTTGAAAACGTCTGAATTCCTGCATCGATCATCACAAGAAGGAAACTAAATCTGAATCTAAAAATAAAAAATCCACATCAACAGAAATAAAAACAGAAATCACTGGAGATTTGAGACACGAGCCCAGAAAAACTCCCACAGTGCACTGCTGTGTCTCAACTCCGGGGAGTAAACAGGGATGAGTGCGAGACGTCAGCCGGAGAGTAAAAACCAGTTTGCTCGGTGCCGCGTTGCATCGTCTCCCAGCTGCAAAACATTCTGGGAGGAGCTCCAGTTTTCTCTTTTCAGACGTTTAATAAGAACATGTCAGAGGGAAGAGGAAAAGCTGACATCAGATCACTTCCTGCCGTCCTTCTGTTTCACTTTCCGGTTGTAATATTTGCCTTTTGTTTAAAGTAAAACTTTGGCATCTTAACTTAGGCAAGGCAAGTTTATTTGTACAGCACAATTCAACACAAGGTAATTCAAAGTGCTTTACATCAACATTAAAAGCGGCAAGACACAATTAAACAGTGAATAATAAATAAAATGATAAGAAAAGAGGTAAAATAATAAAAAGCACAAGTTATTAAAAAGTAAGGGCAGTAGAGTACAGCAAGTACATTTCATTCTTACAAAGCAAGAATTACGTTTCTATACGGTCAAAACGTACAAAGACTGGGTCAAATACAATATTACAAAAATTAAAACTTAAATAAACTCTTTAAACTCGTGTTTACACCTTCAGTTGAGTGACCTTCGCTCGGGGAGCTCAGGTCGAACTAAATGAGCTCAAAACCTTCTCAATGCTGAATTATTTGAACATTTGTAGGTCAGTTGTGCAGCTGGGGGCAGATTTGGGTCAGGAATGAGTCACAGCATCATAAAACCCAGTTTTATCTGATATTAGCGGCGCTGATGGGATCAGATGGTGATGATTGTGAAACTTTAATCACATGTCAACATGCAGTTTCATGGTTTTTCTGGTGAAAAGACTGTTCCCTTTATTTAATGTAAAGCCGTCAGATGTGAGCGGTGGATTCAACCTCAGCACAGTGTGTGTGTGTGTGTGTGTGTGTGTGTGTGTGTGTGTGTGTGTGTGTGCATTTCTAAAAGCCCAACCACTTTCCCATTCTGAAACCGCGGCTCCCGCCGCTGAAACTCCACCAGAGCATTCTGGGACTTCTCTCTCCGCGCCGCTGCCTCTCCGCTTACACGGTGACATCACCGGAGTTTCCCTTCTGCAGGAGCAGCTGCAGCCGCATAAATACTACGAGCCTCCTGGCAGAAGTTCACTCTCACACAATAGTTCGCAGAAAACAGACGTGTCAGCAGAGACCAGGCCCCCCCCCACGTCCCGCAGCATCCAGCCGAGCAGGACAGAGCCAGGACCGACCCCCCCTGACGGTGGACTATGGGGGGATACGCTGCGGCCCCCGCTGACCTGGAGCTCGGCATCCAGGAGACGGTGCAGGCTCTGGGGGAGAAGAGGTCGCCCGCCGGGTGGATGTGGAAGGTGCTGGGCGCCGTGCTGGCAGCGGCGCTGTGCCTGGGAGGACTGCAGCTCTGGGCTCTGTACTGGGCCCCCCGGCCCCAGACCACGGTAAGACCCCCCCCCACCACCTCTGATCAGCTGTGGCTCTGTTGAGGGTGCAAGTCTCTCCAACCCGGGTGTTTTCTCCCCCGACAGGCTCAGGCGGAGGAGCGGAAGGCCCCCACCCTCGGGGACCCTGCCGGATCCACAGGTGATTACATACCCGGGGCGCTTTTACAGGGAGCTGATTAGATTAGATTAGATTAGGTTTATTTATTTGCACATTTTTGAAAGAAGAAAAGAAAAAAAAATGCAATGGAATGCGTTTAGAGAAAAAAAACAACATAAAAGAAAATGTGCTGGAGAGGTCAGAAATCTGAGAGGGCTTATCGAATCGCCTCCCCTCTATGATACTACAGAAGAGTATTAGTATTAGGGCCAGGCAGGAGAAAAAAAAAAAATGTTACAGGAGGAAGATTTTTTTTTTCATTATGCACTTCGAGAAAATAGTCGAAAGGTCGAGAAAAAAGTCGAAATGATGAGAAAAGAATTGAAATGTCGAGAAAAGTGTCAAAATATCGAGATTAATATTGTACAGTACAATTTCGAGAAAAAAGTCAAAATGTTGAGAAAAAAAGTCGAAATTTCGTGAATAAAGTTGAAATGTTGAGAAAAAGAGGCGAAATTTCGACTTTATTCACAAAATTGTATTTCAACATTAATCTCTACATTTCGATTATTTTTCTCGAAATTGTATTTCAACATTAATCTCGACATTTCGACTTTTTCCTCGACATTTCAATAAAAAAATTTAAAAAAATCTTCCCCTCTCAAATATTTTTCTCCTGCCTGGCCCTAATACTCTTCCATAATGATACACTTCAGACAGTAAAACAAAAAATACTTTAGGAAGAAAACACAAGATAATTAAATAATAGTTAAATAGACATCATAAAAAATATGATAAAAGGAGCAGAATGTAGCATAAACCAAAACAAAGAGCATCTGGATATATAGTATATACCTGTACAGTGTACTTGTATGTACATGTAAAGACGTTGAGTGGTACTGGGTCAGCAGCTGTTTACATCTCAGCTATGAGTTTAAAACAAGGAGGGCCAGAGTGCTAGGTACTAGGTTGGAGATGTAATTCCACAGGGCGACCCCTGCAATAGTACAGCTGCACTGTAATTCAGTCTTTGAGAAGTGTTTTCAGGCCATCTGACGTGTCTCCTTTCCCCCCCAGACCCCCACCACATGCTGAAGCAGTTCAGCAGCAACGCCAAGGCGGCCATCCACCTCGTAGGTGAGTCCCGGCTCTCACCCCCCCGGTGGGGGGGCTCTTAAATGTAAATGTGAATGTACTTTATTTATATAGCCCTTAAAGCCAGCTCTAGGTGAGCCAAAGTGCTTTACAGAATAAAACATACAGAATGATTGTATGTTGATGAAAGTCGAAATTTCATGAATAAAGTCGAAATTTCGCCTTTTTTCTCAACATTTTGACTTTTTTCTCGAAATTGTACTTCGACATTATTCTCGAAATTTTGACTTTTTTCTCGACATTTTTCTCGAAATTGTACTTCGACATTTTTCTCGAAATTTCAACTTTTTTCTCAACATTTCGACATTTTTCTCGAAGTGCATAATGAAATATTATTATTTTTATTTTTCCCCTGCCTGGCCCTAATACTCTTCCGTAGGCTGTAGATGCTTTGACTTCTGATTTGTTTTTAAACTATTTTGTTATCGTTTGGTTGTGCAACTTTGTGTTTGTGCTGCTGCCTGTCTTGGCCAGGCCTCTCTTGTAAAAGAGATTTTTAATCTCAACAAGACGTTTTTTCCGTCTGCAGGCACGTACGACGAGGACGAGAGCGCCCAGCTGGAGTGGAGCGCCAGCCAGGGCCAGGGCTTCACTTACGGCAGCTTCCAGCTGCGGCAGAACCGGATCGTGGTGCCGCGCGGCGGCCTGTACTTCGTCTACAGCCAGGCGTCGTTCAGGGTGACCTGCGGCGGCGAGGCGGGGGCCGGGGGCCCCCCCGTGCCCCCCAGCCACCGGATCTGGCGCCTCTCCGACTCCATCGGGAGTAAAGTGTCCCTGCTGAGCGCGGTGCGGTCGGTGTGCCAGCCCGGGGGGGCGGCGGGGGACGGCGAGCTGGGCTGGTACAACACCATCTACCTGGGCGCCGTCTTCCAGCTCAACCGGGGGGACGAGCTGTGGACGGAGACCAACCTGCTGCCCGAGCTGGAGACCGACGAGGGCAAGACCTTCTTCGGGGTATTTGCGCTCTGATAAGGACCCCCCCTCCCCAAAGCCGCCAGATGTTCTGGTCTTATCCATCCGAATGGTGATGTAGTGACGATTAAATCTCCATGGAGATGAACCCGCAGCCGCCGCCGCCGCGCTGACTCTGATAACTTTATAAACTGTAACAGTTTGCATCATATCGTTAATTTGAGGCACTTTTCTTTTTTACTCTGTGTATTTATGTGAACCTGAGACCCCCCCCAATCGTTTCTTACTTCCTGTAATTATTTATTTGTATTTATTTGTATTTAAATCACTGGGACGAGGTGTGCCTGCGCACATTGTTATTGAAATAAACTAGAAGAACCAATGAGACGGATCTTTTCTCACCAGCACACACACACGCGCGCGCGCGCGCACACACACACACACACACACACACACACACACACACACACACACACACAAACACACACACACACACTTGGCAGACGCCGCTCTGACATTCCTCCCCGGCCAGCAAATACTTCCTGTATTCGATCACAGCAGTCGAGGGGAATTTCCTGCTTGTTCTTTGCGGAGTGCTGTGTCAGGTGAAGGCCCACAGAAGACCCAACCCAGCCGGGTTTTCCCCAGCGACCCCCCCCACCCCGACACACACACACCCGTCTCCTCCTCCACCAGCATTACCACATAGCTCGCCTTCAGTCAGCTGGAAACAGACATGACAGAGGAAGCTGTGTGCACTGTGGGATCATGGGACGGAACCACAGCTGGCTCTCGTCACGCCGCCGTCGTCTAAAAAACACACAATATCCAAACAGCCGTTTACCCGCAGACATCCACTTATTGTCTTACAAATCGAGGTTCCCAGCGGTTCCCAGCGCCGGGCCAGCGGAGGCCTCCTCCAGGGCCGGCTACTCCACTCCCACGGGTCGACCTCCAGACACGCTAGCTCGCGTCGGGGAAAACAACAAATAACTGGTGACACCTAGTGGGTGGCGAAAACACACTCCGGCTGCTGACGACGCAGAAAAAAACTGATGAAAGTGCAGAATACTTCCAACCCTCAGTGAGACGGAGCTGGAACCAGACAGAAAAACACAAACTTCTCACGTTGACTCACTTTGTGATTCCATTGCAGACTCAGTGAACTGAAGATATGTATTATTGTTTTCTCCTGAGATAAAATTCCCTTAACATCCCTTTAGATATGCTGCTACAGGACTACGCTGCTGGGGATCGATTCAAATGTCAAGAATCGAGTCGATTCCGATTCTTAAGATTCAGAATCGATTATCAAGATTTGATTCGATCCGATTCGATTCCGATATTGATTTGGGTTAGTGTTATTATTAAAACAGTTTTTTGAGCTGTTGCATGAATTATATGACTGTAGTTATGCAAAATATTACTATTAGTATTATATTGAGATTAAACAGCAAGTATTGGCAGCTAATGATGCTGTAAGGACCAATCAGCTCCCAGAATGCTGATAGAACTGCTTTCAGAAACATCATGTGGGTCAGAATTACCAAACAGATCCAGGGAGGAAACAGAGACGGATGAAATCGGTTTTATTTTTTCCCACATTCCGTTTTTATTTGTTCCATTTTCGGTCTATTTTGGTTTTTAATTTTTGAGCATTTGGTTTTTAGCATTTTTTGCAAATGTAACCCCAAGACAGTATATAAAGTAATGAAATATAGACAATTTATGCAATTATAACCTAACACTTTAATGTTTTCATACCTTTAAACATATTTAAAAGGCAAAAACATGGCACCAGTTATTCTCGTGTCCAACAAAACATTCCTTTTTTGGGGATAAACAAAAAAATAACCAAAAGTTGTAATGTAATGATGAAAAAAAAAATACATAAAGAAATTAAAAAAAAAGACATGACAAAAGACTTTAGACATATGAATTGATTTTTAGTAATTAATATGAGAATCGATTTAGAATTGGGAAATTGATTTTTTCAACACAGGCCTAGCCGGGGGTATCCCATAATGCACAGGGGCCTTTCCTAATGTCGTATTTGTTGGTCTCTATCCTGTCAGGACAGACACTTTTTGTTGTGAATAAATCAATAAAATACAATAATTCAAACAGCTGATTGACAGGAGGGCCTGCTGCAACAGTAGCCTCGCTGTGTACGCTAACAACAAAGGGAAACAGTGTCTTACACTTTAATATTATTGTTATAGTAATTTCAGTTTATATTCTCAGTTGTCTTCCCTTTTTTTATTGTAGTGGTGATTAACAAGCAGGAAAGAGTTTAGCACGATCAACGACAAAGTGGTACTTTGCTGAGTCACTGGATCCTACCGGGTCCAACACTGATGGAGACACAGCAGCTGACGGGTCCGAGGAGGGTGTCGACCCGGTCACAGTCTGGAACCCACAGATGGAAACCTGCTTAGAGTTGGGCAGAAGATCTCCACTGCGACCCCGTCCACACGTAGCCGGGTATTTTTAAAACCGAATATTTCCCCCCTCCGTTTATAAAAAAATTTGCATCCACATTACATCGTTTTTTTAAAAAAACCCTTCCACACGTAACCGAAGATCTGCGTTTTCGACCACATTCATAAGCATTTCAAACCTGTAGATAATCTGCGGCTCCCGGGGAAGCTGCACCTCCGCGGCTCCGCAGGCGCGTCTCCTTCTCGGTCGCCACGGAGCTGCCGCGTTATCGACGCAGCCCTACACCGTAGCCTACGCCGTAGGGTACGGCGTAGGGTGCACGTCGCCGCGTACCCTACGGTGTAGCCTCTGTGTCGGTGTAACGCAGTAAGCGGTGGTCAAGACCAGAGACCATTTATTTAATAAATAGCTTGGAGAACAGATGCTGGATCATCTGTAGTTCTGTAGTAAACAAAAGGCGCACGTCAGAGCAGATTTGTTGTTGTTTTGGCGCATAATGTGACGTTCGAAAACGCAAAACTAAACTCAAAAATCTTCACTTTGCCCGGAGTTTTTTTAAACCTTCGTTTATTTGCGTTTTCATGTGGATGACAGGTCAAAACGTAGGAAAATATCTCCGGTTTAGCAGATATCCGCAGATATCCGGCTACGTGTGGACGGGGTCTGCATCTACAACTGTGTGGGAAGAATCTCTGAGCTGTTTCGGGAACCGTCCTTCCTCAACGGCTGACGTAACCATGGGGACAAGAGGTCACTGAGTAAATTCAACTACATTCACAAGGGACACGTTAAGATTTCAATTTCAGAAAGAAAAGAAAAAGAAGCGTAGTGTTAACCTTCCCCGGAGGTGGAATCAGCATCTCTGGGCTCGGAGGCGTCTGGAACGGACCACCACACACCAGAACCTGTGTTACCGTCAGAGGGATTAATATTTCAGATGTTTTTTTTTTTGTTTTTTTTTTAGAAACAAAAAGTTCAGCAAAAAGGAAAAAATGGACGTGTGTCAACAAATGAAATGAAATTGACAAAAAAAGAAGCAGGAAACACCTCGATCTTTACACCATAAAAGCCGGAAACACCTCATCGTGTGAAAAAAACAACTCTTTTATTCATGTTACCCACATATTTGCATACACATACTCTGAAATATATTAACATTTAAGATCTTAGATATAGTGAATACAAATATCCCCAAATCCATCTATATGAGCATATATGTGCAAGATAATAGAACGTTTCTTAAATAGTTTCTGCATTCGTATGTTACACCTTCTGGTCCAGGGAATAAACAGTTAATGAATATGGCCTATTTCATTCACTCGACTGCCCTTCCTCGTACCCTGAGCTAAGATTTAACCGAACAACCGCGACATGAAGTGAAGTAACCATTCAGGTTAAAGTGCACACTCAGATATAGATATTTATATATAGACACTGTAAAATATTTGTCAAAGTATTACTTTAACTGCTGATTGAGCTCTTCCGGTGTAATTGCTTTAAACATCTGGAAATATCTCATGAATGAAATAGAACATCCAGATTAACTGCTGAATGAATATCAGTTCTTACGTCCTCCTTTCATACTTTTACAACTTACTCAAAGGCAAAAAGGAAAAAAAAAAAAAAAAACACAAAATATTTATTACCTGTTGTCTCATGGAAAACATAAAAACATCCCTTTGAAATAAAATACAAAAGATTCATGAAAAAGATGCAAAAAACATCCCAGTGTATAAAATCTTAAGGAGAACGCCGAACATCAGCCGTCATTGAACCTTCTCGTCTGATTGCCGTCCGTCCTTTCTGAAGACTGTAAACCAAGAAAGACAGCGCCGGTCCAGCAAATGAAGCCAATATCTTGTAGGATTTATGGTTAACTTATTGCCAAAAAAAGGTCAGAATTAGCTGCATTAGTTTTGTTTGTAAAGATTGCCATCGCTCATCAGACGACCAGCTTGTGTTTTTAGCCGTGATTAGAGGGTTGGGGATGGATTGAGGGGTGGGAAGCCGTCTCCATGACGACCTCTGCTTCACCCATGACGAGGCCTTTGAGATGAGGGGTGGAACCGAGACTTGAACCCAGGTTCCGCCGGGTGTGGAACGCTGTGAATCTCAACTACAAGACCCCCCAGAAGCAGCACCGAGAGGTTCAGAAGCAACCCCCAGACTGAAGAACGGCATAGAGAACCTGGTGTAAACTCAATCTCACAGATCCATCGGAGCCGGAGGTTACGGGGTTAGGGCCTGGAAACGCTAACGCTAACCTGAGGACGGAGTAAAACCACCGTGAAGCCGAACCGCCGTGCATCCATGTCCAGGGAAAATCCAAATCACCTTTGAGCTCTTTTCTTTTGTTCTTCATTATCAGACAGAACTGACAGACCCCAACTGTTAGGGTTAGGATTGGGTTAAGATTGGGCTAGGATTGGGTTAGGATTGGATTAGGATTTGGGTTAGGGTTTTTGGGAACCGTCTGTTACTGGCCAGCCGCGTCCCTTTAAGGCGGTGTCTGTGTTCGGATGTCTGTGTGTGTGTGTGTGTGTGACGTAGTGGGTGCAGCGGAGGAGAGAGAGAGAGATGCCGGTGTGAGCGTGTGGAAGACCGTTACAGGTTTTGAGTTACTTTCAGTGTTAAGTTGTCGGCCCTCAAGTATTTTGTTTGCTCTTTGCAAGTTTTTAATAAATGTGCGAGGTCGCAAGGACAGTATTTTTCCTTCGTCCCTTTTTTTTTCCTTCACTTTCCCCGGACTCCTAGACGACGCCGGTTACCAGCAACGAGCCAGAAACTGTAACTAACCACCAGCTCTCCCAACTACGGTTCAGAGATAGGACTGGAAGATAAGAAAGGTAACACGTCCTTCCTCAACGGCTGATGTAACTATGGGGACAAGAGTTCACCCAGCAAACGGTACCTAATCAATAACTCAATAATGGCTAGATCCACAAGTGACACGTTAAGATTTCAATTTAGGATTGGGTTAGGATTAAGCTAGGATTGGTTTAGGATTGGGTTAGGATTAAGCTAGGATTGGTTTAGGATTGGGTTAGGATTAAGCTAGGATTAGTTTAGGATTGGGTTAGGATTAAGCTAGGATTGGTTTAGGATTAAGCTAGGATTGGGTTAGGATTAAGCTAGGATTGGTTTAGGATTGGGTTACGATTGGGTTCTGGGTTTTCTCCGGCTTCCTGCGGACGTTTGTCCGGTTAATCGGTGATCCTGAATGACCTGCAGGGGTGAGCGTGGTTGGTGCCCCCAACCAGGGGCTGGCATGGTCTGCAGCAGACCCCCACCACCCTGACTGGGAATAAACGGGTATCGATGGATGGATGGATGGATGGATGGATGGATGGATGGATGGATGGATGGATGGATGGATGGATGGATGGATGGATGGATGGATGGATGGATGGCGTTTGAGCTGAAAAAAAACCTGCAAGAATCTGTGTTTTGATGGGTTTCCTCCCGGGGATCGGCCCGAACAGACCCAGGACCGGGGGAGGTGGCTCTGTGGTGAAAACATTATGAGACGGACCATGTACACAACTCCTGGCATTTCTGATTGTAACACAATACAAACGCAAATCTTAAACGCAAAAAAAAATAAAAAAAATCAACTTACAAAAACTTAAAAAATTCTGCAGCCATTCAGTCGTTAGTCCTCCGACTCTGGTCTCTGGTTCGTCTGGTGTATCCGGTTCAGTTTATCCGATTCATCCAGTTTGTGCGGTTTATCCGGTTTGTCCCGGTTGATCCGGTTCCTCCGGTTGAACGATTCATATATGGGTTATTACACTGCAGGACTGTGTCCCACCAACAGACGTCCACACATGCTGAGCTCTCTGGACGTTAAACTATGGCTATTGGATCACTCTCGAGTGAAACCAGAGTCCCACACGTCCGAGCTCCGCTGCTCGTCAGCGGGAACGTCGGACGCTAAATCGCTCAATCCCTTTCACGAGTTTCAGTTTTTTCCTGAAAAGTAAACAAATAATAGAACAACAACTCCATGACGAAACAGATCAAATATTACAGAACAAGGTAAACCACTCGTGTGTGAATGTGCAGTCAACAAACTCGGGAGATGAAATAGCGAAGACACGAACACGTTTCCTTTTAAGATCCTTGACGCGGCGTCGCCGCGACAGAACCGGAGAACCAACGAGGACCCGGCGCTCCGTTGCTCGCTTGATCTCTCAGGCGACGCCGCGCCGCCAGTCTGAGATGTGCTTGTCGGCTCGACACCGGTGCTTGGCGTCTGGGTGAGATCAAAGCTGCGAGGGCGGGTGTTACCTGCGTGACCCCCCCCCCCCCCCCCCAAAGCTGCTGGGTGTGAAGCACCGCTGCGTTGTTGTTGTGCTTCTGCAAACGGTGCCACAGCGATGGCGTGCTCTCCACCCAAACCAATGAAAGTCACAGTGTCTCGTTGTGTTTTGTGACCCCTCCCCAATCCCCCACCCCCCACCCTCGTGTGTGCCCCCCCCTCTGCACCTCCTACTTGTACAGCAGTGGGATCTGACTGTTGTGACAGTGGTTGCGGCCCATCTTGCTGTCGGCCGGGTAGAGGTTGGACGAGTTGGAGAAGGACGGCGGGAGGGAGTGATTGTCCGTGGCGGGGTTGGGGTAGCCGGGCGGGGGCAGCAAGGACCGGGGGTCCGGCTGGGAGGAGGGCAGTGGGGCGTTGTGGTTCTGGTTCTGGCCGGCGGAGGGCGGGCGGCGGTTGCGAAGAGCCTGGCGCTCGGCTAGCTGGTTGCGGAGGGCCGACACCCGCTCCTCTTTCTGGAAAGACAAACGGGTAGAAGTGAGTTTACTGACGAGGACAACCGCGACTTTCTCCAGCAAATACAGTCGGGGTCAAAAGTTAGCATCGCCTCAAAGCTGCTATGAAGCACTGGCCCCAACTTTGATCAAAATACATATTTTACATAAACATATTCTAAAAAATTATATGAGAAAAAGGTATAAATATCAACGTGATTTGTTGTTGACTTGTGTTCAGCCTTTATTTTTTTCTTTCTGATTAAAACAGAACTTTTGAAACAAGTTGCAGGGAGCCTCGGGACATAATTGACTACGTTTACATGCAGCCAAAATTGGGGTTAAGGTCAATATTCCGATTACTGAAACATTCGTAATAATCTGTTGCTACATGCGTGAGCAAACAGGTTTATCCCTGTATACATGGTAATTAATCATTTGGGATATCTCCATCAAACCAGCGACGCACGGAGAACGTCATGACGCAATTCCCGTCATTTCCGCTTCTTCTTCCTGTATCCAAATCCAAAACAACAACAATAACAGCAGCACGCCGGATAATGAACAGCCCAGTAGAAGTCGTTTTGTTTCTCGGCCCTGTAGTTCGCCTTTTTCAGCGTCTTCCAGCGGTGCTTGATCTGGTCTGGCGTTCCTACAAATCCTGCTTCACGCAACTTTTCACTCACCTTTTTGTAAATCTGGCTATCCTGGTACTTTCTACCGTCTACAAATGCCAAAATGTTCATATTTTTACATTTATGAAGTGATTAGTCTCCTCCTGGTCTTGCGTTTCACCATGTTTATAAGTACGTCCTGGACTCAAATATTCTGGTTAGAAAAGGAGTAACCCAGGGGTCATATTTGGGTTTTTTAAAACCGGAGCAAATTCCGGTTATTCAAAGGGGTTATTGGTGTTTACATGGCCGTGCAAAACCGGGTTATTGCCAATATTCCGGTTAGAAAAGGGTTATTGGCTGCATGTAAACGTAGTCATTGATTGCTCTGGTTCCGACAGATTGAGCTGCCTTTAGCCAGCAAGCTAGCCGGCGTTGCAGCCGACTTTATCGCCACAACAACGGCTAAACAGAGTTCATTGATTAGTTATTTTAAAAAACCAAAACTGGAAGAAGACACGCCACTGCCAGTGCCTCAGACTGAGTACACCGTTACATGTGCGATTTCTCTTTGATGTAAGCTATTTCATGCAGTATGTTAACACCTCTGCTGTTTGAGTTTATGTTTAGTTGCCACTTTGTACAGTTAAATTGTTAATTATTGTGTGGTACGCTGCAGAGCCAATGCGCTGCCAGTTCAGCAAATAAACTACAATACTGTAGTGGCAAATAGGCTACTGGCCTATAGAGACAGGTTTTCATGCTCTGTTGGTTGAGCATGTTATGTTTAACTGTCAGAATACATTTGTAATGCACATTACAAAGTAAAATTGACACTGCCTTTAATCTGTCTGTGTGTCATGTTTTCTGCTTAAAAGTTTTTATAAGTCCGCCTTTTCTGGGACAATATGGCCCACTAATTTTTCTCCTGGCCCACCCCAAAAAATATTTCTGGCTACGCCACTGCTATGAAGTGTCATATATTACATTTATAAGTTACGCTTGGCGCATATTTTAATCACGCAGCGCCTTTTTTCCTGAATCCACGATTGTGACCCCTGGCCGCCGCATCACAGCGTTACAGAGTCCAGAGCTGCCGTCAAACACGGCTCGTCCGGCGGCGAGTGCAGACATGCTTGTGTCTGGTTTTATTCATTATTATTGACATTATAAACACATCTGGTGCTCATTAAAGATGATATCTGCAGAGTTAATAGATGTTCATTAATAAGTTTCATATAATTTACTGATAAAATTCTTCTTTCTCATCTGTATGTTGCAAAGACGTCAATCCTAACCCTTTGACCTCCATCTTTGGTGTGGTGCTGGAAGAGGCGCAGCTATCGGCAATTCAGGCAGAGGTTATAGCTTTTTCCAATTTATTGGCTAGACGAATGATTCTGTTAAGCTGGAAGAAGGCAACACCACCGTCACATAAACGCTGGGTGGAGGCGGTGATGGCACACCTCAAACTTGAACACCTCAAGTATACCATTCAAAAGTTCTACAAAGCCTGGCAACCCATTCTATCATACTTTAACGAATCTTTTTTCTTATACTTTCATTTTATTTTGTATTTTTTACTTATTCTCTCTATTTACTTATCCCCCCCCCCCAAAAAAAGGCTTGGTGCGCACTGTTATTGTGCTGCTTCGTGTTTGAATGTTTTATGTGAAAATCCAATAAAAATATTTGAATAATAAAATTCTTCTTTGAAACTAAAATGCCATCTGGTGGTGTTCATCATCCTTGAAGACTTTTATTCTACCAAACATGTAAAAGTGTTTTTTATCTGGACCACAGGGACGCCGCCTCTCTTTTTCTGTGCAGTTACTGCCCTCTAGTGGCCACGTTGGGGATGAGACCTTTCCTTCAGCCTTTCAACCTTGATCCTAACGTTTAATATGTTCAAACTTGTAGGTCAGCTGGTGAAGACTTGAACTATAATAATAATAATAATAATAATAATAATAATAATAATAATAATAATAATAATAATAATAATAATAATAATAATAATAATAATAATAATAATAATAATAATAATAATAATAATAATAATAATAATAATAAAGCAGCGAGTTGCCCACCTCCTGGATGATCTTCTGCAGCTCCCGGTTCTCCCGCTCCAGCTGCCGGGACTTCTCCTCGTCGTTGTTGTTGGTGGACGAGCCGGTCTTCAGGGTGTCCTGCTGCTCCGACTGCCACTCCCCGCGGGTGATGAGGCGCCGCATCTGCAGCGGCGGGGGACAGGAAGTGGGTTGAGAACGTCAGCGAGCCGATGACACTCACCAAGACGCTTTAAACATGTGCAGCCTGATGTTCTTAACCAGCAAGGCGGGTTTCTAAAAGATGTTTTTGAAACACAATACAAACAAAAACGAATCCCCTCGTCACCGCCCTCCACCCACCAGACCTGTACCACGACAATAAAGACCGTTATTTTGCATATTAGTTGACAGAACCACGCAAATAAATGACAGGGACAAAAACAACATCTGTTCAAACTCTAATAAGAGTCGTTGTATTATAGGGTAACTTTTTCTGCTTCCTTTCGATCCACAAATGTCAGAAAAGGCTGCCAGGTTACATAACATTTCAAAACAGACCCTTGTAGAGAACATCTTATTTTTTCAGATATTGTATAATCTCTTTAGTCCAGTGGGAGAACGAAGGAGGAAGAGGGTCTTTCCATCTGAGCAGAATCAATCGTCTGGCCAGTAGAATACTAAAGGCCATCACATTGGATTTATAATTACTTAAATCCTCATCCTCCAGAGTGACACCAAATAGAGCAGTAAGAGGGGATGGAACTATTGGTTGCAAAGATATTGTAGAGACAGTGTTGAAATCGGACTGCCAGAAGTGGTGTAATGTTGAATTGACCCAATCCTAACCCGCTCCTAACCTAATCCTAACCCAATCCTAACCCAATCCTAACCTAATCCTAACCCAATCTGAACCTAGCCTAATCCTACCCTAATCCTAAAACAATCTGAACCTAGCCTAATCCTAACCCAATCCTAGCCTAATCCTAACCCGCCCCGAACCTAATCCTAACCCAATCCTAGCCTAATCATAGCCCAATCCTAACCTAATCCTAATCCTAACACAATCCTAACTCAATCTGAACCTAGCCTGATCCTAACCTAATCCTAACCCAATCCTAGCCTAATCCTAGCCAAATCCTAACCCAATCCTAACCCAATCCTAGCCTAATCCTAACCTAATCCTAATCCTAACACAATCCTAACTCAATCTGAACCTAGCCTGATCCTAACCTAATCCTAACCCAATCCTAGCCTAATCCTAACCCGCCCCGAACCCAATCCTAACCCAATCCTAGCCTAATCCTAACCTAATCCTAGCCTAATCCTAACCCAATCCTAACTCAATCTGAACCTAGCCTAATCCTAACCCAATCCTAACCCAATCCTAGCCTAATCCTAACCCGCCCCGAACCTAATCCTAACCCAATCCTAGCCTAATCATAGCCCAATCCTAGCCAAATCCTAACCCAATCCTAACCCAATCCTAGCCTAATCCTAACACAATCCTAACTCAATCTGAACCTAGCCTAATCCTAACCCAATCCTAACCCAATCCTAGCCTAATCCTAACCCGCCCCGAACCTAATCCTAACCCAATCCTAGCCTAATCATAGCCCAATCCTAGCCTAATCCTAACCCAATCCTAGCCTAATCCTAACCCGCCCCGAACCCAATCCTAACCCAATCCTAGCCTAATCCTAACCCAATCCTAACTCAATCCTAACCCAATCTGAACCTAGCCTGATCCTAACCTAATCCTAACCCAATCCTAGCCTAATCCTAACCCAATCTGAACCTAGCCTGATCCTAACCTAATCCTAACCCAATCCTAGCCTAATCCTAACCCAATCCTAGCCTAATCCTAACCCAATCCTAGCCTAAAGGTTGCAGGGGTTTGCTTACATGGATCACAGGTCGGGTCAAACCCTGGTCCGATCTCAGCCTGACCTTTGACCAGTGGAGTCGGTTTACTTAAAACTACTATCTTAAAGTGTGAAACTGTATGTCGTTGACAAATAGACGATGTGTTGATCCTCCTGATAACCTTCTTCCACACTGGATCTGGAATCTGTTTGTTTAAATCCCCATTTGTGTTCGGTATAATCCAAAGTTGACAACTGAGATAGATTGATATATAGATTGCCTATGACCTGCTTTAAGTGTTCCCCAGCTTTGAAATAGAGTCTAAGAAAGTTAGTAAGGGGCAGGAGGGAAAGCGACTGGAAAGGGAGGCTACAAAATTGTAGATATCTAAAGAAGTGGGTTCCAGGAATACTAAATATATCTACTAGCCGTTCAAAAGTTATTATCTACGGAAAGATCCTGCAGTGAATGTTTTTTAACTCTTATCGCGGCCTCTAGGCTCCGAGCTCCCAGAAATAACCTGCCAATCAAACTGTGACGAGGTTTGGTTGTGCCAGACGACCCCCCGCCCCCCGGATCACGACCCGTGTGACCTCCCTGACCTCCCTGACCTTGGGCACGAAGAGAACCACCAGGGTGATGTAGGCGGAGAAGACGACGGCGAGGGAGGCGAAGGCGAAGGAGGCGTCCTGCTGCGAGGTCAGGATCATCGTCACCGGCGCCGTGATGAGGCAGAGCACCTGCAGGGAGGAAGACGAGAAGTCAGGACAGAGGAGAGGAAGAGGAGGGGGGGGGTGATGAAGACATGGAGAGGAAAACAAGAAGTTAGGACAAAAGAGAGGAAGAGGAGGAGGGGGGATGCGAGGGGATGAAGACGAGGAAAGGAAGACGAGGGGGAAGACGAGGAGAGGAAGACGAGGAGAGGAAGAGCATCTGTGAAAACAGCATTAACGAGTCATGAGTAAGGCGTCCCACCGGGCCACCAGCTGCAGAGGAAAGATGCCATCAACTATTGACGTGTCATGAAAGTGAGATTGAGCATCAGAACGCCGCCGTTCCGATGTCGCGCGATGGAAACCGCGTTCAATGATCTCAGGAATGAACCAGAGTGATAGATGATGCTTATTGGCTGCAGACTGTCGGAGGAGTCAGAGCAGATAATGGCTGTGATTTATCCGATAAAAAAGTCCAACTCAGGGAAGCAACCAAAGTGACGGAAACCTCACTTTTCCATTTTTTATTTTTCACAGCGATTCCACACCAACGGCTTCTATTTCAGAGTGGGGAGCAACCCGGGCGCCTCCATTTAGCATGATTCACTCGGTACCAGTGGCGGCTGGTCAGTAGAGGGCGCTAGGGCGCCGCCCCCATCAAATCAAGAGAAGAAGAATAAAAATTTAAATAATATTTTAGAGGAGGGAGATTTTTTTTTCATTATGCGCTTGCAAATGTCGAGATTAATGTTGATGCACAATTTCAAGAATAAAGTCAAAATTTCGTGAATAAAGTTGAAATGTTGAGAAAAAAGGCAAAATTTCGACTTTATTCACGAAATTTCGACTTTATTCTTGAAATTGTATTTCAACATTAATCTCGATATTTCAACATTTTTCTCGAAGTGCACAATAAAAAAAAATCTACTCTTCCGTACAATAGTAATTAAATGTTGTTTAAATATTTATTTGGTTCCAAAATGTTTTTTATTTTATTATTTATTTACTTCCGTAAGTAAGGGGCGTGGGTCAAACAGAATCCAGTGTAAACTCTCTAACATTTGATAAACACGTGACCTGAGGATCTCTGGTAATGGGTTTGAATTAGATTGGTAAAGGGATGCAGTCGTGTTCGTCCCAGAAACTCATTTATCAGCAACGGATCATCGATCAGCATCGTGACTCGTATGTTGTTTTAATCTAATGTGACTGGACAATTCATTCCCCGTCTTTTTTAGAAAATCAAACTGAACTACACAAACCAGATTTTGATGTTTGTTTTCAATAGGTTAAATAACACCTGCTTTTGAAATAATATTTGTTGATTTTGTATATTATCAAATATCTGAATAAAAGGAACATTATCTTTTCAAATAATATAAATTCCAGACAGAACAATGGAAATATTCATGTTTTTCTTCTCTCTTATGTGTAAAATCAACTGAACCCAAACCAGGAAGAAAAAAACAATAAGAAATAACAGTGGACTTGTTGAAATGTTAAACTTTATGTTCAGTTTTCTTTTTCCACTGCAGCAGAACTGAACTGCTTCACTAAAACTTAGGACCAGTAAGCCATTGTTGGATAGTTACATTTTTCAAAATTAAAAGGACCAAAATATTATTTTCTACCTTTCTTTTTTCCCCATTGTACCAAGCTTGTACCTAACTGTGACTTCTGTGTACCGTTACACGCCGAGATAAACTGCCCTCCCAAAGATTGTTAGCACCAGCTTCCACTGGGTCGGTACCAGCAGCTGCTGAAGAAAGTTTACGGCCGACGGCTGCAGGTACCACCCTCCTTCAGGACCCAGGCGCCCGTAAACGGAGCAGCTTCCCCTCCATAAATCCTCCCTCGCTCTGAAGCCGAGGGGCACGACTCGGTCCTGCTGAGACTGCAGCACAATTAAAGTTGCATCGCATCGATCCCTCGTTAACGACTTCACAGACGAACGCCTCACCGCTTCAGACATCAGCGCGGGGAAAAGAGGAATAGAAAGCTCTAAAGCACGTTGGCATGAGCTAGAGGAATTTTATTAGGGGGTCAGAAGTGACTTGCTTCAGATCTGGAGAGTCCTGTGACATCACAGACCCAAGTTAAGGACGTAACGAGTCCTGCGTCCCCTCCTCCTCATCAAAACACCTGAAGCATTAGGAATTCCTGTTTGAGCAGTACCTTGAAGAAGGCTTGCGCTGAAACGCGTGGGTCTCTGCTCCCATGTTTTTAAACTTATTAGCCATGTTTCAATAAAGGCTTTTTAATATTTTTCCACAAGAAGAGTGCCTTGGACTCCCTTTTTTGACAAGATATTGTTTTTTTCCCCAACACCAAAGAGCACCTTCAAGATTTTTTCTGAACAATTCCCTGAGCACTTCGGATTTTCTCTTCACTTGAAGCATGTTTGGTGGTCAGCTTGAGATGGACCGCCGCTTCCAGTAAGGCCATTTGGTTGCCTAGCAACGTTAGCGCTGCCCGGGTGTGATTCGCCTCTCCTGAACGACCTTTGCCAGGTGTAGTCCCTCCTCTCAGGATGGCCACGCCCCTTCTGGGTTCAAACAAATGCTGTAAAACTTCTGGCCCCGATTGTCGCCTTTCGTTTGTCGAATAATGAAAAAAAAATGTAAATGTGGAGGAGGAGGCGGGTTTCATCATAGACATACGTTGACGCCGCATCGAGTGTTCTTGCCCGCTGCTGCGATACGTCAACGTCGCCGCCATATTGGATGTGGCAAGACTGCGCTGGAAACTAATACAAGTGAATGGACTTATTTTCATAAAGCGTCTTTCTACAAAGAAATGTACGTCTTACGTCTCATTTATTAATTCACAAACGCACTAATATACACCAAATATAATATATTTAATTTTCTCAGATGGCAAAAATAAGAACTTTATTGATCCCACATAGGAGTAATTCATGTTATATCAGCTATAGAGAACAAGGTAGTGCCGAAAAACACTATATATCCCCCCTCACAAAAATGATAAGAGAAACATATTTTCTCATCAACAAAGCATATTTTACATTAACATATTTAAAAATTTTCAAGTTACAAAATAACATATTTGAACCATTTTTCAGATTTTTTCAGTTATTTTATTGTCTGAAAAATGGTTCAAATATGTTATTTTGTCATTTGAAAAATTTTAAATATGTTTTGTTGATGAGAAAATATGTTTCTCTATTTTTCTTATTTTTGTTTTCTTATATTGTTTTTTCGGCACCACCTTGTTCTCTATAGCTGATATAACATGAATTACTCCTATGTGGGATCAATAAAGTTCTTATTTTTGCCATCTCAGAAAATTAAATATATTATATTTGGTGCCTAGCTTTCCCCAAGTATATTAGTGCGTGTGTGAATGAATAAATGAGACGTAAGACGTACATTTCTTTGTAGAAAGACGCTTTATGAAAATAAGTCCATTAACTTGTATTAGTTTACAGCGCAGTCTTGCCACATCCAATATGGCGGCGACGTTGACGTACGGCTCAGCGCTCGATGGGGCGTCTACGTGTATATGTCTATGGGTTTCAGGAGGAGGCGGGGCTTTGGGAGGAGGAGGCGGGGCTTCAGAAGGAGGCGGGGCTTCAGGGGAGGCGGGGTCTCGGGACTCACCGCTACGTTGTAGATGGCCATCCCGACGGCACGGTGGTCGTTGATCTTCTCTGTGGAAACAGACTTGGTCTCGTAGGCCAGAAAGATGCCGAGCAGCAATAGCAGACCCTTGTAGCCGTAGACCACACCTGCAGGAGAGACGGGGGGAGACAGGGACATGGATAAACCAAACAAAGAAAAACGCCGGTTTGATCATTTGAAATTAACGCAAAAAATATTTGTCTCCTTTTTTCACCCAAACATGAAAGGAGATTTCAATCAGTAAAAGTTCTGATCTGATAGTTGATTGACGGCTGGTCTCCGGGTAACGGATTGCAGGTCTGGACTAGTTTTACTCTGCGAGTGTCGAGCAGACCAGACGTTTTTAAGGCCCCGTTTCCACGTAGCAAAAACGGTGGTGATTTCATGCGTTTTGGCCGTTCGTTTACACGGAAACGAAGCTTAAAGTAAAAAATTATCATTTCTGAAAACTCCGGCCAAAAAGTCTGTCTTCACGTTCACGTGCTTGTAAACAGAGGGAAACGGACATTTAGGCTTCAGAACGTCACATTATGCGACAGAAACGTCACCAGCGTCATGTGTGCCACCTGTTGGAAGTAAATGGAAGTTACTCGTGTCATTTGTTGATTTGTTTTTCCAGGATTCTGATTGGCTAGCATGACTTTATGCTTCTCGTTACATTGCCCCCTGTAGGTTTGGCTGCTCATAGCACCTTAACAGAGTATTTATGCGGGTTTGTGTAAATTATGGTATTTTTCAAAACGTAGAGGGGGAAATATCCGTTTTTGTAAATACCCGGCTATGTGTAAATGTAGCCTAAGAATGCGTAAAAAAACGGTAAAAACGTCCAAATGTTTCATTCGTCTCTTTTCATGACTCCAGACGAGGACGTTTGGCTTCAGCTCGTCTCCATGGAGACGCTGAGATCTCGCCTGTACCGCCAGAGATCTCATCACTTCAACTCTCGCTCCGCTTCTAAACGGCAGCATTTTCGGTTTCTTTGCTTCTCAGCGCATGAAAATAAAGCGTTTCTTGAGGGACGACTGGAGCCCTGAACCTCCTCAGACCGTCCGGCGCTCCCGTCCTCGGCCCGGAGCCGAGGCCCCGCCCCTTCCTGCCGGAGGAGGCCGGCGCCGCGGGGCAGTGGCCCAGTTTGTGACCGACATAGATGGAATCTCACACTCCGCTAAGAAGGGGGGGGAAGACGGAGAGGGACGAGTGTTGGGGGGGGGGCAGTACCGAGCCACGTGTTCATCTTCTCCGAGCTGCAGTGCTCCAGCAGCGGCTGAATCAGGACGTCCAGGTCCACTTTAGGGGCCTCCCTGGTGAACTTCTGCTCGGGAAAGGGGGGGTGGGGGGCAGCAGAAGGATAAAGGAGAGAGGGGGGAGAGAAAAAGAGAGAGTGAGATAATGAGAAACGATGAAGCAGCAGAAAGAACTGCACCGTCAGAGTAAGACCCCCCCCCCACCCCGGGTCCAGACCGCCGACTTAAAGGAGATACGGAGAATTAGAAGCTGAACAGAAGACGTGTCTTTGACTCGGGGCTGCGGCGGCCTGATAATCCCTCGCTCCTGCAGACAAACGGAGGTGAAGAACTCGCGGCGGATTTGTGTTGTCGTATCAGGATGATTAGACCTCATTAACCCACCTGAGTAAGCCGCCGCGCCACATTTTGTTCCTCAGAGCACCTTTGGTGTTCATTTGTTCATTCACATTTGGTGTTCCTCAGCCAGGTTACCAACATTGCCACCTGACTTGGGGAGCCGACGCTCCAGCAAACTCTGCTGAAGTTTCCCCGTCTGTTCAGGGTAACATCGTTCCAACGGTACAACTAAGTAGAGGGCTGCATTGGGATTGGCTCCCGCCGGGTCCCGCGCGACCCAAAACAAATCTTGCGGGAGCGGCGGTTTGAACTCTCCTGCTGGTCAAAAAAAAAACAATGCGGGATCGGAATGTAGTCTAGCGACAAGGTGGAAATCAATGACGTGGAAAATAAACCTCAAACAAGGTCTTTACAAAACAAAAACAAAGCAAGACAAGTCAGATATTTGGAGAAACTGCGTTTAGTGTCTGTGGCGCATCTTGGAAAAGAGACGCAGGGATTGGGACCGCAGTCGGTCAACAGCATTCTCTCCCTCCACAGCAATGTAATGGCTAAGCGATTCATTTGTTAAATTAATTTGTTTCGTTCATTATTTATTAGTGTTTGAGCCACTCACAGCTACTCTCCTTGCTATAACCTCAATCACATAATTGATGCGTGCGCGAAAGGCGAAAAGGCGTGCGATGATGACATTGATGGATTTGCATCTAACTTTCGGTCAGGTGCCTATCAACTGCCAATTATCCATCAAACTCCACAATTATCATGTTAACATTAAATCAGATAGATTTCTCTTGCATCTCTATCATTGTGCGGGCATGAATTCTCAGAGTTTTGCGGGAGCGGGTGGGAGTGGAACACAGACGTTGCGGGTGCGGGCGGTAATGGTCAGAAATGCAGCGGGAGCAGGCGGGAGCGCAGGGCTCTACAACTAAGCCCAAAAAATCCCCCCAAAACACCCGTAGAGCCCAGATATACTTACAGTTCAGGCCGCGTACGCATCATGGCCGCCACGCGTATCCTGCCTTCATTTGACGCGCACATTCTCAAAAAGACACCTGCAGTTCTCGCTGTGGCCACGAGTGGCGCTGGTCCCGGTCAGATACCAGCTGATTCAACGGTCTAACATACCATCTCCGTTTCCTTTGCCGAGATCGCAACCAAAGCAATGTTAGAATCTCTTCTTCATCCAATATTATCATGTTAACTTGTTTGTTGCTCTAATCTGCTGCTGCTACTGCTACTAGTAGCAGTAGCAGCTTTTCCAACTGTTGCTCTGCTTACTGCCCCAATCAGTTACCGCCGGTACGACGCGCCCTCCTCGCGTACTACGCGAACGACGTTGCAGTTGGTGATGCACGCGAACGGACAAGAACGCAAGAACAAACAGCAAGTATATCTGGGCTCTTAGTCATCAAAAGTATATGAATACTTTAAATTTAGTCCCAAACACCTTTTGGAGTTGATACCAGACCAGTATTTTGGAGCATCTGAAGCCCCGCCCCCTCGTCTCTCGTGGGCCGGACAATAATAATTGTAAAATGAACGTCACATGATCAAATTATGGTCTGCATCAGCTCCCACATTTGATGTTTTCTGGTCATAACTCCGTTTACTGGCATGAAATTTTTTTTTTTTTTTTTCATCGGTTAGCAGAAGCTAAAGTGCCGCCGGGAAATGATTCCTACTGAAAACAACAGGTTTTTTGTTATTTTTAACATATTTGGATCATATGCATTTTTCTAATCTTTTGTAATTTTGTACAGGAGAGATTTTTGTTGGACTCTAAGAAGAAATATATTTTGTATAATTGTATTCTATGTTTTTATTTTACTGTGCAAAACTGTTTAATAAACTATGTTTTTAATGATTTTTTATAATGATGTGATACATTATGGTTTTCATTAATGGAACAGAGAAATAATCGTTAGAATAATCGTCCAATTACTGGTTAGATTAGTCGACTTATCGACCAGGTCGACAAGGACCAGTTACAGACTAGTTACTGTTGCTAACCTGGACCAACTACAGCCACTGTTTTAAAACGGTGACATCTCCCAGATGTTTCAGACACAACCCCCCCCTTTCATTGGGGGTCTTGACATGAGACTTAAATATGTAGAAAATCTAAAAAATAAAAAAATGGGCCGAGTTTCCAGAACCTCGGCATGCGCCAACATCCGGACCAACGGCGCTCACGCAGCATCATTGTTATCGCCACGCTGCTGATATTCATCCCTGTTTTTCTATCGTGCATGAAGGATGGTTTCCCCGGCGACGACCCCCCGGCAACTGTGTGCGTGACCCCGTGTGCGTGTGGTGCGTAGCTACCTCCACCGTGACGTGCAGCGGGTCCACGATCTGCCAGATCATCAGGGACAGGAAGTCGATGGCCAGCAGGACGCCGACTGTAGCGTAGAGTTTCCACGGCTCCAGGGGTTGCTGGGGGGGGGGCATAATAATCATCATCATCATCTTCCTTATCATCACCATCATCATCATCATCAGCAGCAGCATCACCATCATCATGAGTTGTTTTTTTTAATTTTTTTTATTTTATTTCGGTCCATTTGGATACAACATAATACAACATAAAAAAAAGGTCCAATATATTAAGTGGCACCGAAAAGGTATAGGCTGAAGCCAAGGCTTATTATGCCTACCCTTTTGTGAACCTCGACTCAGGAGGTTTTATACAAAACAAAACTAATAATTTGGGTTCAAACATTGAAAAAGAATGGATATATTGGACAAGTAACAGAGGTATCTAGACAAGACGAAAAAAACAAAGACAAAAACAAAACAAAAAACATACTATAAATTGCAAGGAGTGATAAATTAAGTGGTTCTTGGCAAGAGAAGGTGATGGTGATCATCACCATCACCTTTATCATCATCACTATCTTCATCATCATCATCATCATCTTCATCTCCATCACTTTCATCATCATCATCATCCATCCTCTTCACTATCATCACCATCATCTCCATCATCAACATCACTATCTTCACCATCATCACCGGCCAACAGTGTTGTGTTCACGGGGGGGTCTCCGTTATCGTGAACCCGAGCTGCGATGGAACCCAGCTAAGGACCCCCCTCTTCCCCTCCTCCCTCTCTCCGTACATCTCCCCCACATCCCCCCCCGACTCGCCACGCCGTCTTACTCGCAGCGTCGGCAACAAAGCGGCGGCCACTGGAGCGTGCAGCGACTGAAAGTGGGAAATAAAAAGCAGAAAGAAACTCCACAGTCCCGGCGCCGCTTCGTCTCGAGCTGCATGAAGAATCATTTGAAAAGCAGCCAACCCCCCTCCCTTTGTGAAAGTTTCTTTAAATACACACGCACACACACACACACGGCTCTCTGGCAGATTGCCCTTCTGCGGACATGCAGAGATTTGAAAGTCAACCTGATTCGTTGTGCTCCAGCTCCGGCAGCGAACCCCGAAGGTTGGATTTCCGCGCAGAACCTTAATACTCATCCATATTCATAAATATTCCATAAACGGCTTAATCTCTTATTCTTCTGATTAGGTCTCAGAAATTCCCTCGGCGACCGGCGGCGCCTCGCTGGGCTGCGGGACGTACTCTGTCCTTCGAGGGGACGTTTAAACGCATCTGGATGCAGCACACAAACACAACCACGTGCTTATAAATGCTACAGTATCTGTGCTGAGAATCAGCCGCCGAACACGCCCCTTTACCGCCTCCAACCCCTCGTGAGGGAAGTGCAGCCAGGATTATTGTTCTGAAACCACTGCCTGTGTCTTTCCCTCTTGGTGTTATGTCTTTATAGAGGGTATGCATTGATGTCACTTTCCCCACTGGACCAGCCCCCTTATTCGCTCTGAGTGGCAAAAATGGCTGCAACTAGTGGAGAAGACGGGATAACAGCCGATTATCGGCTTAAAGGGGACCTTTTATGGCATCTAATACCTATTTTAAACAGGCCTTGAATGTCTTAAAAACAAGCTTTTGATTGTTTTTGCTAAATAAATTAGAAATTCAGCCTCTGAGCCATGACTTTATCTTCCCATTTTCTAACCGCATTCTCAATGCAGGATTCTGAGTGGGCGGGGCTATGATAATGAGGCTCTGTGCTGATTGGCTGCCTGACGCGAATGACGCGATACACCGCTACGGAAAAATGGCGGAAGCGGAGTTAGTTGTGAGCGTGGTTTCAGGCATGGGAGGCCAACCTATGTAAATCTGAACGGCTCGTAGAAACCACATCAGACTCATCCGGGCGGCTGTACAGACACTGCAGAATTTGGTTGCTTTCCTCCTTCTCTGAGTTGGCAGGCTGAGGGGAGACCACTTTATATATGTTAAAGCAAGAAAAAACTTGTTTTTCATAATAGGTCCCCTTTAAATTAAAGGCAGTTGGACTTGACAGTGACCCGTACAGTTACCCCAAGAATCAGTGGTCCATGGACGTTAATATTTGGCCACGAATCCAGTTTCCTGATATTTGTATGTACTTAATTTCTACGCCGGGGAAATACATGAAGCAAAGCTTGAAGGCAGACAAAAGTCTTGATGCTTGGTCCTACTTCAAGGCAGGATTTGTTGGTGAAATTAAAGTGATGAGGACACCGAACTTTATGATTTGAGCGTTTAACGTTAGCTACCCAAAAATCCAACATTACCTGATACAAAATGGGAACCGCAAATCCCCTTTTCAGTGCCTGGAATCCAGTTGTTTCTGCGAATTGCAGCGATCCATTTGTCTCTCTTAAGCTTATTTTTCGGCAGTCTGTAAAACTATAACTCCGATTTCATCCTAAATCTATGAGTACAGTTGATCGCACAACAGCGCTTTCCCATTTTAGATGTTTTCCAGTTGCTCAAACTGAAAGTTTACGCTGCCACTCAGTCTTTCTGCCACTCAGTCTTTCTGCCACTCAGTCTTTCTACCACTCAGTGGGCGTAACCCGCTGTGAAGTCGCATCTGTGACGTCATGCATATTCCCTCTATTGGGCTTTTACCCAAAAAAGAAGCGTAGAAGTAAAAAAGTGGACGCCACCTACCTTCTTCTTCTCCTTCTTCTCGTCCTTCTTGGTGAAGAGGGTGTGCACCCACCAGATCTTGGTGAACATGCTGCCGTACGCCAGACTGAAGCCGAGGCCCAGCAGCCAGAGGCGGAACTGCAGGAGGAGGGAGACGAGGACGACAACGTCAGCAACGCAGGGGTTTTCAGAACCAGGGCTGGGGATCGATTCAAATTTCAAGAATCGATTTCCGATTCTTAAGATTCAGAATCGTCTATCAAGATTTGATTCGATCCAATTCCAATATTGATTTGGGTTAGTGTTATTAAAACAGTTTTTTCAGCTGTTGCATGAATTATATGACTATGTAGTTATGCAACATATTAATAACTAGTATTATATTGAGATTCAACAGCAAGTATTGGCAGCTAATGATGATCAGCTCCCAGAATGCTGATATAACTGCTTTCAGAAACATTGTGGGTCAGAATTACCAAACAGATCCAGGGCAGCAAACAGAGACGTATGAAATCGCTTTTATTTTTTCCCACATTCCGTTTAAATTTTTTCCATTTTCTGTCTATTTCGGTTTTAATTTTTGAGAATTTGGTTTTTAGCATTTTATGCAAATGTAACCCCAAGACGGTATATACAGTAGTGAAATATAGACAATTTATGCAATTATAACTGAAAACTTTTTCATACCTTTAAACATATTCAAAGGCAAAAACATGGCACCAGTTATTCTCATGTCCTTTTTTGGGCATAAACAAAAAAATACCAAAAGTTGTAATGTAATGATGAAAAAAAAAAAATCGATCTTTAGACATATGAATCGATTTTTAGGAATTAATATGAGAATCGATTTAGAATTGGAAAATCGTTTTTTTCAACACAGGCCTACTCAGAACCGGAACGGTTCTGAAGTAGAGATCTGGAGCCGCTCTGACGGAGTTCCTGCTGAACGATCCTCCACCTGTCGGGTTCTTACGGGGTTCACCTGTTACCGGGGAAACGGTCGGGACGAGGCGTGCAACGACCCCAGATTAGATCCTGCCCGTGACCCGTGTCTTATCAGGATTTTATTCAAGCTGTTTCTATTTTTTTTTTTTTAATCGGATCCAAAAACATGTAGAGGAGCCATTTTGGTTGCCGTCAACCAATAAGTCTGTCAGCAGCATTTGATCTCGCAGTCTCACAGACAAAGACGGGCGGACAAACGGAGAGGAAGAAAGAAATATCAACTCCTGATCAACTCCTGATCAACTCCTGATCAACTCCTGATCCACTCCTGACCAACTCCTGATCAACTCCTGATCAACTCTTGATCAATTCCTGATCAACTCTTGATCAACTCCTGATCAATTCCTGATCCACTCCTGATCAACACCTGATCAGTTCCTGATCAATTCCTGATCCACTCTTGATCAATTCCTGATCCATTCCTAATCAACACCTGATCAACTCTTGATCAATTCCTGATCAACTCTTGATCAACTCCTGATCCACTCCTGATCAATTCCTGATCCATTCTTGATCAACTCCTGATCAACTATTGATCCACTCCTGATCAACTCCTGATCAATTCCTGATCCATTCCTAATCAACACCAGATCAACTCCTGATCAACATCTGATCAACACCTGATCAGCTCCTGATCCACTCCTGATCCACTCCTGATTGATTCCTGATCAGCTCCTGATTGATTCCTGATCCACTCATTGTCCTGTAAAGGTTTTCCAGGTCTCATCTTGGGCCATGTGGGCCGTACAGGTCCAGGTGTGTCCTCGTGTGGTCCAGCTTGTTCTGGGAACCAGTCCATTGTTGCTCTCCAAGGTGCTGATCGCAGATCAATGATCCCGATGCAGTAAAATCCTGAAGGGACTAAAGTCTAATTTCTAATTAATAATCTACCTTTATTCTCCAAATACCAGAAGTATTGGCCTAATTCTCATTGTATTGTTTTTATTTTGTAAAACATCACATCCATCCATCCATCCATCCATCCATCCATTATTCACTCCATTCATCCATACATCAATCAATCAATTCTTCCATCCATCCATCCATCAATTCTTATATCCATACATCCACCCTTATATATATATCCAACCATCAATTATTCACTCCATCCATCCATCCATCCATCCATCCATCCATCCATCCATCCAGATAAGAATAAAGGTTCAGTGATGGTGGTGTATTGAAGATAGAATCATCACCAGCAGCAGAGAGGAAACAAGACTCAGAGGTCAGACAGATGGCAGGAGCGGGGGAAGAATAAAAAGATGAAAAAACAATCCGGAGCAGAGGGTCAGACTCGGAGCCCTGGAGAAAAGGCAGAACAAAGCAGGAGAGGAAGTAACTGGACGGGGACCAGGAACAGAGAAACGACAGAAATAGAAATCTGCCTCTCGCCTCCGAGACACCAAGACCCGACGAGGGCGACGCAGACGTCGTCCCCGTCCTCCAGAGTCCGCCGTCCTGCTGAAGCGCTGCGACGGTGAGAGAAAGCATGAAGATCCCTGGATGCAACTAACTCTGCATCGTCTAAACCACAACAACAATAAAATGTGATTTAGATGGTAAAGTATTAGAATTGATCACATAATAAATCCCGTTTAGAGCTGCTACATAAAAGACACAAAGTCTGAAGTATGAGCTCCCCTTTGGCCAGAGACAGTCATCAGTTCATATTGTGAGTAATTTACATAAATAAGGTAATAAATAAGTTCATAGTTAATAAAAAGTAAAAATAATTTCATGCTAAAAACGGTTAAAATTATTTGGGTTTAAAAACTAATCAGAGTGTAACATCTTTATGTCAACGGGTCAGAACCGCCCGTCTGCGGTCAGCTTGATGCGTCGTGTTCATCTGTCTGATGGAGATCAGATCAGCATCATTTTACGGTAAATTAAACCAGAAAACACGTTAATTCCCGGAGATTTGTGGCCGTAAATCTAAATATTCAACAGTTTCTGAGGGATCTAATCTAAAGAGAGCGATCAGGCGACAGGAAGAAGACGGGTCGGAGGTTTGCTGCAGGGACGAACATCGTGGAGCTGAAGGTGCTGGAAGTTGCAGACCAGCGTTTAAACTCAAAGATAAAACAATCCATCCCATAATCCATCCAGCATCCATCCATCCATCCATCATCCATCCAGCATCCATCCAACATCCATCCAACATCCATCCAACATCCATTCCATCATCCATCCAACATCCATTCCATCATCCATCCAACATCCATCCAGCATCCATCCATCATCCATCCAGCATCCATCCATCATCCATCCATCATCCATCCCATCATCCATCCAGCATCCATCCAGCATCCATCCCATCATCCATCCAGCATCCATCCAGCATCCATCCCATCATCCATCCAGCATCCATCCCAGCATCCATCCAGCATCCATCCAGCATCCATCCATCATCCATCCATCATCCATCCCATCATCCATCCAGCATCCATCCCAGCATCCATCCCATCATCCATCCAGCATCCATCCCAGCATCCATCCAGCATCCATCCAGCATCCATCCAGCATCCATCCATCATCCATCCATCATCCGTCCATCATCCATCCCATCATCCGTCCCAGCATCCATCCAGCATCCATCCAGCATCCATCCATCATCCATCCATCATCCATCCCATCATCCATCCAGCATCCATCCAGCATCCATCCAGCATCCATCCATCATCCATCCATCATCCGTCCATCATCCATCCCATCATCCATCCATCATCCATCCAGCATCCATCCAGCATCCATCCAGCATCCATCCATCATCCGTCCATCATCCATCCCATCATCCGTCCCAGCATCCATCCAGCATCCATCCGGCATCCGTCCCATAATCCATCCAGCATCCACCCCAGCATCCATCCATCCATCATCCATCCTTCTCTGCAGTGTTTCCACTAACTGGAGATGGGTGATGTTTTTCCTGACAGAGTTGTTCATTAGGGAAACACCGCCCGTCTGCGGTCAGCTTGATGTGTCGTGTTCATCTGTCTGATGGAGATCAGATCAGCATCATTTTACGGTAAATTAAACCAGAAAACACGTTAATTCCCAGAGATTTGTGGCTGTAAATCTAAATATTCAACAGTTTCTGAGGGATCTAATCTAAAGAGAGCGATCAGGCGACAGGAAGGCGACGGGTCGGAGGTTTGCTGCAGGAACGAACATCGTGGAGCCCCAAGGTGCTGGAAGTTGCAGACCAGCGTTTAAACTCAAAGAGAATACAATCCATCCCATAATCCATCAAGCATCCATCCATCCATCCATCATCCATCCATCATCCATCCAGCATCCATCCCATCATCCATCCCATCATCCATCCCAACATCCATCCAGCATCCAACCATCATCCATCCATCATCCATCCAGCATCCATCCCATAATCCATCCCAACATCCATCCAACATCCATCCATCATCCATCCATCATCCATCCAGCATCCATCCATCATCCATCCATCATCCATCCATCATCCATCCATCATCCATCCCATCATCCATCCAGCATCCATCCCATCATCCATCCAGCATCCATCCAGCATCCATCCCATCATCCATCCAGCATCCATCCATCATCCATCCATCATCCATCCATCATCCATCCATCATCCATCCAGCATCCATCCCATCATCCATCCAGCATCCATCCCATCATCCATCCCATCATCCATCCCAACATCCATCCAGCATCCAACCATCATCCATCCATCATCCATCCAGCATCCATCCCATAATCCATCCAGCATCCATCCAGCATCCATCCCATCATCCATCCAGCATCCATCCAGCATCCATCCCATCATCCATCCAGCATCCATCCATCCATCCATCATCCATCCATCATCCATCCAGCATCCATCCCATCATCCATCCCATCATCCATCCCAACATCCATCCAGCATCCAACCATCATCCATCCATCATCCATCCAGCATCCATCCCATAATCCATCCCAACATCCATCCAACATCCATCCATCATCCATCCATCATCCATCCAGCATCCATCCATCATCCATCCATCATCCATCCATCATCCATCCATCATCCATCCCATCATCCATCCAGCATCCATCCCATCATCCATCCAGCATCCATCCAGCATCCATCCCATCATCCATCCAGCATCCATCCATCATCCATCCATCATCCATCCATCATCCATCCATCATCCATCCAGCATCCATCCCATCATCCATCCAGCATCCATCCCATCATCCATCCCATCATCCATCCCAACATCCATCCAGCATCCAACCATCATCCATCCATCATCCATCCAGCATCCATCCCATAATCCATCCAGCATCCATCCAGCATCCATCCCATCATCCATCCAGCATCCATCCAGCATCCATCCCATCATCCATCCAGCATCCATCCATCATCCATCCATCATCCATCCATCATCCATCCATCATCCATCCAGCATCCATCCCATCATCCATCCAGCATCCATCCCATCATCCATCCCATCATCCATCCCAACATCCATCCAGCATCCAACCATCATCCATCCATCATCCATCCAGCATCCATCCCATAATCCATCCCATCATCCATCCCAACATCCATCCAGCATCCAACCATCATCCATCCATCATCCATCCAGCATCCATCCCATAATCCATCCCATCATCCATCCCATCATCCATCCCAACATCCATCCAGCATCCAACCATCATCCATCCATCATCCATCCAGCATCCATCCCATAATCCATCCCAACATCCATCCAACATCCATCCATCATCCATCCATCATCCATCCAGCATCCATCCCATCATCCATCCAGCATCCATCCAGCATCCATCCCATCATCCATCCAGCATCCATCCAGCATCCATCCCATCATCCATCCAGCATCCATCCAGCATCCATCCATCATCCATCCATCATCCATCCCATCATCCATCCAGCATCCATCCATCATCCATCCCATCATCCATCCAACATCCATCCCATCATCCATCCAGCATCCATCCCATCATCCATCCAGCATCCATCCAGCATCCATCCATCATCCATCCATCATCCATCCATCATCCATCCATCATCCATCCATCATCCATCCATCATCCATCCATCATCCATCCATCATCCATCCATCATCCATCCAGCATCCATCCATCATCCATCCAGCATCCATCCCATCATCCATCCCATCATCCATCAATCATCCATCCATCATCCATCCATCATCCATCCATCCATCCATCCAGCATCCATCCTTCTCTGCAGTGTTTCCACAAACTGAAGAGGAGGAGGATGCTTTTCCTGACAGAGTTGCTCATTAGGGAAACATCCAGGACACCAGCAGCCTTCAGCACTGCAGGTAATAAAACTGACCTGACAGGTACATTTCTGCTTGAAAACTCCTCCATCTATTGATTATTTGTTTGTTTTTTTATTTAAAATGAGACAGTTAGAAGCTGTGGAACAATGTTCAGTGAAAGAACCAAGTGTTTTCCTGGTGCCCTGCAGACCCAGACGGCTCGGTCACGTCTCCGTCACCTCGTCTCTTTCTAAGTCGTACGTCTTTGTCCACCAAACAAACCTCGCGGCTACGCTGCCGTGGCTCCTGGGCTTTAAGGATATCAGCCGCAGCTGCAGCTGCTCCGTCAATGTGACCTTGTGGTGGTGGAGGTGGGTGGGGGGGGGGGCTGGAGACAGATGGATGATGGACTGATAGACGGAGCACTGAGATGCTTCCCAGCAGCTTTCATGGGTGTTTTCCAGGAAGACACTAGAAACTGCATCTGCTATCAGCTCCATCACATCGTTTCTGTTGATTATTGTGATACAGATGAAGATCGAGATTCATTTTATGGCGAATCAATGCAGAAAATCGCTTAACTCCGAGAGGTTCGTGTGCCTTTCCTGGCCACAGAGTTGGAGCGACGAAGGTTGCCGAGGCAGAGCGAGGACACCGATCACGGCGAGTGTTTGACAGATATCTAAGTGGAGGTTTGGTCGCCTGTTCATCACCTCCGGTCACGGCTCGGCCGCCCGGCTGCTCTCAATCAATCACACCATGTCATTATCTTAACGAATTCCTGCTTAACCACGAAAACAAAAGTACTGAGGCCCCGATTCTTCCAGGTGGACCTGACGGGTCGGACCAATCCGAACACCTCCACCTGTGATAAACAGGATCTCTGCTACTGCATCTGATGAACCGAGGGTTTCCAACCGTCCCTTGAAAAACGGAATCGTCCCGTATTTATAAACTAAAGTACGTCCCATATGGAGCTGAAAAGGGACGCACTTTGTCCCGTATTACTGTGAGAGTCAAAAAATAGTCATAAAATGCCAATGGAAAATGGCATTGAGCTGTTAAGTTCATATGTTAGTTTTTTCTGTTTTACAGTCATGGCCTTTGAGGCACAAATACGTTTACAAGTTTTCTACAGACTTTCTGTTTGCACTTTGGTTATTGCACTAAAAATGTGCACTATTACAGAATGGATGTTCTGCTTTCTTTCTATTGCTAATATATTCATTTTATACAATTTTAAGTCAAGCAGGACAGGCTTCTGTTTAAGAAAGATACTTATTTTTTTCAGTTCATTTTGTTATTTTGTATTAAAGTGAATTGCTGGATAATAATTAGTGTTCCATGTGTTCATGGCATTCAAAAATATACATCTAATTCAATTCAGGTTCGAGTCAAATAGTTAACCCCCCCCGCCCCCCGTTACCTGGCAGACGACGGGGAACTGCGATCTGTGGACGTGGTGACCATCGATCCCCAGCGGGAAGACGGCGGCCAGCGCCATCATGCAGCCCACCGCCGTCATGTTGTTCAGGTACGGCTGCGAGTTCTGGATGTAGCTGCAGGAGAGGAAGACAGGAGGGGAGAAGGCAAGTTTATTTGTGTAGCTCAATTCAACACAAGGTCATTCAAAGTGCTTTACATCAACATTAAAAGCAGCAAGACATAATTGAAAAGTAAATAACAAATTAGTTTAGTTTAGTGGTCCTTTCAATTTCCACAACACAAATAACCCAAAGTACAAGTGTAAATCGTCAGTGTAATACAAAAAAATATAATTTTTTGGTGTATATATATATATATATATATATAAATACATACAATTTTAACTAAGAACCAAGGACCAAAATGTATGGACTGAAGCCTAATCTTATGACGCCTACCCTTTTCACAAAAAAATGTTAGCTTTTATAAACTATTGCATTTAGGATTTAGTGAATGAAACAAAATACATAAATAAAGCCATATGAGAAGTAGCCCGAGTATAAACCAAATAACTGTACACAGACATACAGCATATTCCACATGTCATTACTAAATATCATTCCATACAGTATATATATAAGTACATACATACACATACCTACACATATACATACATGCATATATATATATATATATATATATATATATATATATATATATATATATATATATATACACACACACACACACATATACATATATATATATAGACATACACACACACATACATGCGCATATATACATACATACACATGTCCATAGGTACATGCCTATGTGTATTATACCAATGTTTTATATGTATTCATCATTTTGTATTTATAGGTGCTTTTGAATTGTAATAACGTGCTACACATTTTCATTTCTGTATCTAAGCTGTTCCACAGATTAACTCCTGTCACTGAGATGCTTCGGTGTTTAACGTTGGTTCTTGCCTTTCTTTCCTGAACATAAATGTTCCCCTGAGTTCATACTGGCTAACTCTGCTTTGGAAGATCTTCTGAATACTGTCAGGAAGTGTTTTATTTTGATTTTAAACATACATTGCGCTGTTTTAAGGTCCACTAAATCCTTGAATTTAAGCACATTTGAATCTATGAATAATCTATT
This sequence comes from Cololabis saira, assembly GCF_033807715.1. Classification (NCBI taxonomy): domain Eukaryota; kingdom Metazoa; phylum Chordata; class Actinopteri; order Beloniformes; family Belonidae; genus Cololabis; species Cololabis saira. The sequence goes on along the minus strand of NC_084589.1, from coordinate 36,024,805 downwards.
TGTTGGTTCTCGATAATCGGCTTTGTTTATAACTCTAATGGCTCTTTTTTGTAAGATAAAAATCGGGTCTGTGATTGTTCTGTATGTATTTCCCCAGATTTCCACACAATAAGTGATGAATGGGACAATTTAGCAAATGTATAACATATTCAGGGAGTCATGAGTGAGTAAATAAATAAGAATAAAATAAAAGAAAATAATAAGAAAAGAGGTAAAATAATAAAAAGCACAAGTACAGCAGGTACACATCTCATTCTTACAATGGCAAGAATTACGTTTCTATACGGCAAAACGTACAAAGACCGGGTCAAATACAGTATTACAAAAGTAATCTGTAACAATTCGTGCGGTGAATTAAACCAATTTGACAATTCTTTGCCACAATGCCTGTTTCCAGGTCTTATTTCACACAACTGACGAGAATGACGTTTCTATACGGTCAAAACGTACAAAGACCGGGTCAAATACAGTCAAATACTGTCAACCTGGGGAACCTGGGAGCAAACGTCACCCACGGCTTTTGATTTTACACACTTTACACGGTTCTGTTCTGTCTTTCGTCGCGCTGAGGAACAGGTCCAAATGTGGAAACGCCGCGGGACGCCTCCTTTGAAGTGTGATTTCCAGCCACAGCTCTAATTAGTGTCGACAGAAGGCGACGTCCTGCCGCCTGAGCGCCGGCAACAGTTTCAGGTGGAAAACCCGGAGAGGAGCCGCTCCAGGTGGACAGAACCGACACCGTCACCCCCCAACCTGCGCGGCGGACACCTGTTGACTCGTCCCCGTCATTAGCCGAGTACAGGAGACTTGCTTTTGTGTTTTTTTGGAGCCTTAAATTCCTTTTTTTTTGTGATCAACTGTTTTTTGATTATTTTGTTGATGCATACAATTAAATGGACGCAATTGTATAGCAAAAATAGCGTCCAATAACACAACAACATGACAAAACAAGCAAGACAAGAAAGCAACAAAAAAAAAGAAAAAAAAATTTGATAAATGTTCAGTCATTATTCAGTTCTTTACGTTTTCCAATGGCATGTGTCCATATTTTTAATGTCCTGGGTCCCGCGCCATGAATTCTTGCCACTGCAAGTTCCATATGTAGAATGTTGGAGCCTTAAATTCCTGATTAGGGATTATGGGAATCGAGAAGCAGTTCTTGTTCAGAACCAGTCCCCAGAGTTTCAATTCCTTGGGATCGTTTGCAAAATTTGCAAAAAATTCCCTTTTCGACTCAGTGAGTACGAATGAAGTCAGCACACACGTTGCTAAGCAACGTGCGTAAGCCAGCAGTCAATAGTAGACACGGAGCCCAAGCGATAGAAACGCTCAAAATTCTGGTTACATTTCAGTAAAAAAGAGGACAACACGGAAACCTGCAATACTTGCCAAGTGGTTATATCGTCCAAGGGAAAAAATACTATCAACATGCTAAAACATTTGCGCAAACAGCAACCAATAACAATCAATAAATGTCGTGTTTTCAATCTTCTCCGGACTAACTTGAGTAATTCTCAACCCAGCAGCAACGTTAGCATGTCCTCGGCTAATGATACTGCAGGTAACTAATTAACTAAAGAACACTTCCTGATATATTAGTCCCATTTGCTTCATTGTTGTCCTTTTTTCTCCAAATGAGAATCAATAAGGGAATCGATAAAGAACCGGATCGTTAAGCAGAATCGAAAATGGAATTGGAATCCTAAAAATCTTATCAATTCCCATCCCTTTTCCTGATAATGATAAAGTTATCCAGGTTATCGGAAAGACTTGTTGTCAAACCCACCCTCCATGATTTCATACATGACTTCACACATGAACTTCAGACATGACTTCATTCATGATTTCTTTCATGATTTCATTAATTATTTTATCCATGACTTCATTCATGACTTCATACATGATTTAATTCATGATGTCACCCAGGATTTCATTCATGATTTCATCCATGACTTCATCCATGATTTCATCCATGACTTCATTCATGATTTCATTCATGATTTCATCCATGACTTCATCCATGATTTCATCCATGACTTCATTCATGATTTCATCCATGACTTCAGACATGTCATCCATGATTTTTTCATGATTCCATTCATGATTTCATACATGTGTTATATTGATGCCCACTGAGGCAACCAGGTCAGTTTAACGCTTATTTTAAGAAATAAAAGGCTTGAAATTATATTCTGAGGTGGAAAATTGTACCATCAGTGAGCGAGTGGACAAGGAACTTAAAGAGTCTGTCATTAAATTGAAAGATAAACAGGGTAAATAAAGAAGAGATTTTGCAGAAAAATGGAGGGGCGGATGTAGGAAGAGTTTAGGAGGGGGATGGAGAAGTAATGGAGGAGACCTCTCAGAACACGACGGGCTCCGTCACCCAGCCCTCATTCTGCAGAATGAGGGCTGTGGCGCCCAGGAGGCAGGAACCTGGAGAGAGGAACCTGGAGGCAGGAACCTGGAGAGAGGAACCTGGAGGCAGGAACCTGGAGGCAGGAACCTGGAGGCAGGAACCTGGAGGCAGGAACCTGGAGGCAGGAACCTGGAGGCAGGAACCTGGAGAGAGGAACCTGGAGGCAGGAACCTGGAGAGAGGAACCTGGAGGCAGGAACCTGGAGGCAGGAACCAGGGGGCAGGAACCAGGGGGCAGGAACCTGGAGGCAGGAACCTGGAGGCAGGAACCTGGAGGCAGGAACCTGGAGGCAGGAACCTGGAGGCAGGAACCTGGAGAGAGGAACCTGGAGAGAGGAACCTGGAGGCAGGAACCTGGAGGCAGGAACCTGGAGGCAGGAACCTGGAGGCAGGAACCTGGAGAGAGGAACCTGGAGAGAGGAACCTGGAGGCAGGAACCTGGAGGCAGGAACCTGGAGGCAGGAACCTGGAGGCAGGAACCTGGAGGCAGGAACCTGGAGAGAGGAACCTGGAGAGAGGAACCTGGAGAGAGGAACCTGGAGGCAGGAACCTGGAGGCAGGAACCTGGAGGCAGGAACCTGGAGGCAGGAACCTGGAGGACTCGGCTGCACCACCATCTCTGGGGAACTCGCTGCGGGGGGGAACCCTGCTTTCCTGGCGTGAATGAGGTTACTGGTGACATTAGGAACTTGTCGTTGAGCGCGGGCCAAAGTGTAAAGAGAGGGACTAGAAGTTGCGCCTTCGTGACATCATCGTGGCATCACCGTGGTAACACCGTGGCAACACCGTCCTCCTTCCCCACTGTTCTCTTTCCTCCTCTCGGATGCGGATGTCATCACCGCGGCTGACGGCGCTCCGCTCCTCTGATGGGCAGGTTTTCCCGGCTAATCCCTCCTCGTCGCCGCTCGTCTCAGATCTCCGACCTGTCGAGGCAGATGGCAGCCGTCCCCGAGTCTGGCTCTGCTGGAGGTTTCTTCCTGTTAATTAGGTTGGGTTTTTTTCCCTTCTTCACCGTCGCCTCATGGTTGCTCGGGATGGGGGAGTGCAACGTGAGGCAATCTGTTGCGTTCGTTAGCACCGCTGCGTTGTTTTTTATTGAACCACTATTGAATGCATTTTAAATCTGGACTCTGGTGGAAAAGATGGATTAGAACAGTGTTTCTCAATCCTGGTCCTCGTGGCCCCCTGTCCTGCATGTTTTAGATGCTACCCTGCTTCAGCACACCGTGATAAAGGTACCTGTGTCATCAACAGAGTTGGGCAGACCTTGGTGACAAGCTAATGAGGACCTTTAATTAGAATCAGGTGTGTTGATGCAGGAAAACATCTAAAACATGCAGGACAGGGGCCCACGAGGACCAGGATTGAGAAACACTGGATTAGAACTAAATTTGCGAGTTTCACTGAAATTAAATATGTCTGACCTCGGATGTGATGTCACTGTCTCACTTTTGAAGCGTCTTTCCGTCAACAATAGTTTTCATATCAAATGCACATCGTGTAAGACATGAAAATAAAATTAGACGTTTCCATGGTAATACCCAGTCCAACACCCTTCATCTGTAGTTTTTGGGTGTTCTTAAATGGTATTTTAGAGTTTTATGAGAACTACAAAACTAAATCCTGCCTTCAGGGTGTCACAAACATTTGGGCATTATTTATAAAATAAAACCTCTAAGCTATGTTTTGTAGCCACAGCTGCTCTGGGGCAGACTGACGGAAGCGTGGCTGCCATATCGCGCCAAACGGCCCCTCCGACCACCACCAACATTCATACACATTCACACAATCTGGATGCAGCAAAGCATCATGGGTCTGAGGAGGAGACATCCTGTCTTTTAGAGATGTGTCCACGGAGGAGCTACGTGGACCAAGTCCTATTAGAGCAAATACCTTGTTGTCTCAGGCTTCAACTTTCACGCCAATGCAGCAACGTAACTGACGTTTGCAGTGACGTAATGACGTGGCTCCCCTTAACACCGAGCTGTGGAAAATCAAACCGGTTCTCAGCTGGTTCCTAGTTGAATGAGTTGGGAACCAGAACCAGCACTGGAACCAGTTTGATGGAAAAAGGGTAAAAGTGTGACAGAGAGCAGCTCTGTCTGGACAGATGGTCCTCCTCCGCTCTTCTGTTACGTGTTACGCGCTGCTTCACCTGTCGCTCTCTCAGGTCAGCTGATCAGAGTCTCCTCGCTGGACCCAGATCCAGGTGGAGGCTCAGAGGGGACAGAAGCTCCTAAAAACCTGCTTCTACTCACTGCCGTTCCACTCAGTACGAGACATTGGTTTGTTGTTGTTGCCTCTTCAGCCTTTTTGTTCCTGAATTTTATCGTTTTTATTTGGTTTCTACAGTTCGTGTTTCACTTTTATTCAGCTATGATTGTGTGAAGGTGCTTTGTTAATAAAGTTGGTGACGTAACAATGCTTCTTTGTTAAAGCGCTCGAGAGCCGGAAAAGAAGTGGTTCGCTGTGAAGAATCTCCACCAGGATTCACAGACAGGCATGATTTCATCCATGATTTCATCCATGATTTCAGACATGTCATACATGATTTCATTCATGATGTCATCCATGATTTCATTCATGATTTCATCCATGATGTCATCCATGATTTCATTCATGATTTCATCCATGATGTCATCCATGATTTCATCCATGATTTCAGACATGTCATAATGATTTCATCCATGATGTCATCCATGATTTCATTCATGATTTCATCAATGATGTTATCCATGATTTCATTCATGATTTCATCCATGATGTCATCCATGATTTCATTCATGATTTCATCCATGATGTCATCCATGATTTCATTCATGATTTCATCCATGACTTCATACATGATTTCATCCATGATTTCACATATGACTTCAGACATGATTTCATACACGACTTCAGACATGATTTCATACACGACTTCATAGATATAGTAATTTCATTAATGATTTCATACTTGTGTTATATTGATTCCCACTGAGGCAGCCAGGTCAGTTTAACACTTTAAGAAAAAAAGGCTTGAAATTATATTCTGAGGCGGAAAATTCAGTGAGTGAGTGGACAAGGAACCTAAGGAGTCTGTCATTAAATTGAAAGATAAATAAGTAAATAAAGAAGAGATGCTGCAGAAAAATGGAGGGAGGGATGCAGGAAGAGTTCAGGAGGGTGATGGAGCCGGGATGGAGGAGACCTCTCAGAACACGACGGGCTCCGTCACCCAGCAACCGCGGCTCGGAGGGAGAGGCGGGACGACAAAGCCGAGCAGCGAGGGGATAACGAGGCTCGGGTGGAAACAATGTGGGCAGGAAGACGAGGGAAGGAAACAGAGACGTTAGCTCCCCAAAATAAGTCAGGAGACAACTAAACCCAAAACACCAAAAGCAAAAGCAGCGAACGCAGGGAAGCATGACTGAAACGAAACCGGAGCCAAAGATCACGACACGAACAGGAAGTACACGACTGCACCAGGCTGAACTTCTGTCTAATTACGGATTTAACCAAATACTTCCAACTTCTGGCACAAATACGTGAATCCAGCTTAACTGTCGTCGTGTGCTGATGAGGACGAAGAAGCTGCCCGCTAATTTGTGCAAATCGATTCTTAAGCTCTTTTAAAGTCTTAAGCAGCTTATCATTCACATTTCCCTGCCTCCATCTCTGAAATCAAAGGAAAACTTTTGTCCCCAACGCTCCAGCGTGACGGTGGCGTTTGATGTTTAAGAACGGCACTTCCACTTCAGACAAAAGCGGGGAAATTAATTAAACAAAAAGTAATTCATCCGTCTTCTATCAGGTGTGTTCAGCCGCCTGAGACAGATGTTTACCTGCGGCACCAAAGTCCTGATTTTAAACTACTCTTCACAACACTTGTGCGCCAGTTGATCTGCAGCCCGAGGTCGCGCGCTGAGTCGGCAAACACAGGTGATGTAAGAGGACCAGGATCCATCACCTGAACCCGCTCGTTCAGGGGTCGGGGGTCACGTTCACTTCGTTCTGCCGTTCTTCTTTGGCCCATATCTGATTTCCTTTTTTCTTTTTGGCGTCTGAGCAGCTGAAGTGACCCGGGTCACCTGAACCAGAACCTGACGTCACTGTTACGGGATTAATGTAAAAAATTCTTCGTTTGTAAGGCAAGGCAAGGCAGGTTTATTTGTATAGCACAATTCAACACGAGGTAGTTCAAACCGCGCGAAGTTACACTAGTGATGGATAAGCCCTGAATGCAGGCATTGTGACGTAGAATTGTCAAATTGGTTTAATTCACCGTACGAATTAGATTACTTTTGTAATACTGTATTTGACCCGGTCTTTGTACCTCTCTTCTCCATTTCCATTTTTATTTATTATAAATATCTCATAGCTATCGTTTTTATCCATCGTTCCTGTAGTTTCTTGTGCCGGCCCCCCTTTTTTCTCTTTTGTGCATGTTTGCAGGCCGGAGCCTCGGGAGCTGCGTTCTGGCCTGCGGTCCCGGTCCCCCCCCCATCCCCGGTCATCCCATTGCTGCCTCCACCTGCCTACGTGGATGACTGCTGTGTGCTGCTGACGCCCCCGACTCCCCCAGTCTGGCCTTCGGCAGGAGGGTCCCCCCTTATGATCCTGGTCCTGCTCAAGGTTTCTTCCCTCCTAAAGGGGAGTTTTTCCTTGCCACTGTTTGACTTAAGGCTTTTCTCCCACTATGGGAGTTTTTACCTGCTATTGTTTATGTAATAATTGCTCAGGGGTTTATGTTTATGTTCTGGATCTCTGGAAAGCGTCTAGAGACAACATCTGTTGTATTAGACGCTATACAAATAAAATTGAATTGAATTGAATTGAATGAGATGTACCTGCTGTACTCTACTGCCCTTACTTTTTAACAACTTGTGCTTTTTATTATTTTACCTCTTTTCTTATCATTTTATTTCATTTGATTTGTTATTTACTGTTTAATTGTGTCTTGCCGCTTTTAATGTTGATGTAAAGCTCTTTGAATTACCTTGTGTTGAATTGTGCTATACAAATAAACCTTTCCTTGCCTTTCTGCTGAGAAACTCTACATGTATGAATATAACGGATTGTAAAACATTCACGCTCTCCAGCCCTTGAAGCTGCAGGCTGGTTTACTTGTTTATTTATTTATTTTTCATTTCCACTCTTTGAAAAGGCCAGATATCTCCTCGGTGGGAGCTTCCCGACTCTCCGGGGAGAGGGACGACCTTGGGCTCTGCGGATACGAGACATGTGAGGGAATTATGAACTACAACACAATTAACAAAACCCTGAGCGAGAACTGACATTTTTTAATTCCACTTCATTAAAACTCTTAATTAGAGCGAAAATATTAAGCAGCTAATAAAGAGTCCTGCAACTCTTAATGAAGTCAACATGTGAACTGTGGTCTCTGCTCGTCAGACACAAACGTTGAGGGGTTTTTTAACATCTGGAAGCTGGACGGACTGAAACTTGTGCCTCCAGCTGCTCCTTCACTTCTCCTTCACTTCTCCTCTAGTTGAAACTTGTTTTTCAGGTTCAAACATGTTCAGCTGTTAATG